>NC_089256.1:8280194-9656759 GCF_963930625.1 Muntiacus reevesi
TACAACCTCAAAGTGAAGTAAACCATTGGTTTGCTTTTCCCACCACTTGTTTGAATGCCACATTGTTTACATACAGTGAGCACAACCATCCCCTCCCACGGGCAGCAGCTAGGGGATTGCACAGAAAAATAGCTCCTTAAAAGTGAGCAAGGGAAATGTGAAGGCTGGATGACAGTGTGTTGCTACAGGAGATAGAGCCTTAGAGCTTCTAGTTATAGGTCAACTCATCAGAAAGCATCCGATACCACAGCTGTTGATCAGTCGCCCAGTCTTTTCTGACTCTGCCACCCCATGGACTGCAGCACGCCAGGCTTCCCTGTCTTTCACTACCTCCCAGAGTCTTCTCAAACTCAAGTCCATTGAGTTGATGATGCCATCCAACCATCTCATGCTCTATTGCCCACTTCTCCTTGTGCCCTCAATCTTTCCCAGCATCAGGATCTTTTCCAATGAGTCAGTTCTTCGCATCAGGTGGCCAAAGTGTTGGAGCTTTAGCTTTGGTGTCAGCCCTTCCAATGAATATTCAGGGCTGTTTCCTTTAGGATTGTCTGGTTTGATCTCCTTGCAGTCCAAGGGACTCTCAAGAGTCTTCTCCAGCACCACAATTCGATGCTTTGTTTCTATCTCAAAGGAATAAAGGCAAACAACCCAATTCAAAAAAATGGGCAAAGAACTTGAATAGACATTTCTCCAGGGAAAATGTACAAATAGTAAATAACACAGGAAAAGATGCCTAACATTACTAATTATTAGAGAAATAGAAGTCAAAATTACAGTGGGATCCTACTTCACACCAATTAGGATGGCTAGTATAAAAGCAAAACAATACAGACAAACAAAAATCAGATAATACCAAGTGTTGGCCAGAAAGTGGAGAAACTGGAACCCTAGTGTTTTGCCAATGGGAATGTAAAGTGGTGTAGCTCCCATGAAAAACCCTATGACAATTTCTTAAAAACTTAAACAGAGTTATCCTGTGTTCCAGTAATTGCACCTTTAAGTATATACCTGGAAGAATTGAAAGCAGAGACTCAGATACTCACATCAGTGTTCATAGAATCACTATTCAAAATAGCTGAAAGGTGGAAACAACCCAAGTGTCTGTCATCAGATGAATGGATAAACCAAATATGGTATATACATACGGTGGAATGTTTACTCAGCCTTAAAAAGGAGGGAAATTCTGACATGTGCTACAACATGGATGAATCTTGAAGACACTGTGCTAAAGTGAAATAAGCTGATAAGCAACCAATATTGTAGTATTTCACAAATATGAGTTGTATAGAATTGTGAAATTCATAGAGAAAAAAAGTAAACCAGTGGTTCCCAAGTATCTGAGGAAGGGAGGATTGAGGAGGTAGTGTTTACTGGGTGTGAAGTTTCAGTTTGGCGTGATGGAAAAGTTTTGGAGATTGATAGTGTATGGTGGCACAATAATATGAATATACTTAATGCCACTGAATTGTACACTCTGACATGGTTAAAATGGTAAATTTTATGTTATGGAAATTTTACTAGAATAAAAAAGTGCTACAATCAATGCACATAGTTGTAAAAAAGTAAATATATAGTATCAGAAAAGTTAGTAATTACTTCAGACTTCCTACCTTATTCCTCACTGTCTTCCTCATTTTTGCTCCTAGAGGTAACCACTTTCAACTTTTTCTTTAGTTCTAGATTTCTCAATTATAGCAATTCATGCTGTTTCTCTTGATTTATTAATTTCAAATGTTATCCATTTCCCTTTGGGTTATAAGAGATGCAGATTTAGGGTTCTTATTCCACCCCTAAATTCCTCATTTTTCCTGATTCATCTTCTCAGTAGTTGTATCACATTTTTTTAGTTAAATTGACAATTATTTATCTTATCATGACTATGTAGATTTTGTCCACTACAAAGCCAATTGATGTACAAGTTGTACACCATTTATCTACATCATATCCTAAAAATATTATTTTTCAAATGTTTTAATATCAGTCTATCAATCCTACTTCTTTCCCCTTACTCTAGAGACCTTCCTCTTGGATTCTTCTATCTTGCTGCTCCAACCTGAATTAGTTGTAGGTACTCTCTTGGCTGCATGAATTGTCATCCTGGGATTTACATCCTCTTACCTGTGTCCTGGACCCCATGTATTTTTTTTTTTTCCTTCTTTATTTGCTACTTCATGCTGCTGAAGTACATACTTTAGCAGATGCTAAGGAAAAGTTGCATAGGAGGTATTATTATCATTAGATTTTGTATGCTTTTACTTTATCTTCATATTAGATAATTTGGCTAAGTATAGGATTCAATGAACAAAGTTAGTGGAGGGTGATGGAATTCCAGCTGATCTTATTTAAAATCCTAAAAGATGATGCTGTTAAAGTGTTGTACTCAATACGCCAGTAAATTTGGAAAACTCAGTAACAGCCACAGGATTGGAAAAGATCAGGTTTTCATTCCAATCCCAAAGAGAAGGGCAATGCCAAAGAAAGTTCAAACTACCACACAACTGCACTCATTTCACATGCTAGCAAGGTAATGCTCAAAATCCTCCAAGCTAGGTTTCAACAGTACGTTGAACCAAGAATTTCCAGATGTATGAGCTAGATTAGAAGAGGCAGAGGAATCAGTGATCAAACTGCCAACATCTGTTCAGTTCAGTTCAGTTCAGTTGCTCAGTCGTGTCCAACTGTTTGTGACACCAATGAACCACAGCACGCCATGCCTCCCTGTCTATCCGTTGGATCACAGAAAAAGGTAGGGGATTCGAGAAAAACATCTACTTCTGGTTCATTGACTGTGCTAAAGCCTGTGACTGTGCACATCACAACAAACTGTGGAAAAGTTCTTAAAGAAATGGGAATGCCCAAACATCTTACCTGCCTCCTAAGAAACCTGTATGCCAGGTCAAGAAGCAACAGTTAGAACCTGGACATGGAACAATGGACTGGTTCAAAATTGGGAAAGGAGTATGTCAAGGCTATATATTGTCACCCTGCTTGTTTAACTTCTATGCAGAGTACATATGAGAAATGGTGGGCTGGATGAAGCATAAGCTGGAATCAAGATTGCTAGGAAAAATATCAACAACCTCAGGTATGCAGATGATACCACCCTAATGGCAGAAAGCAAAGAGGAACTAGAGAACCTTTTGATGAAGGTGAAAGAAGAGAGTGAAAAAGCTAGCTTAAAATTCAACATTCCAAAAACTAAGATTATGGCATCCGGTCCATCACTTCATGGCTAATAGATGAGGGAAACAGTGGAAACAGTGGCAGATTTGATTTCCTTGGGCTCTAAAATCACTGTGGACAGTGACTGCAGCCATGAAATTAAAAGACTCTTAATCCTTGAAACGAAAGCTATGACAAACCTAGACAACATATTAAAAAGCAGAGACATCACTTTGCTGACAAAGATGACTATAGTCAAAGCTATGGTTCTTCCAGTAGTCATGTATGGATGTGGACAGTTGGACCATAAAGAAAGTTGAGTGCTGAAGAATTGATGCTTCAAACTGTGATGCTGAAGAAGACTCTTGAGAGTCCCTTGGACAGCAAGGAGATCAAACCAGTCAATCCTAAAGGAAATCAACCCTGAATATTCATTGGAAGGACTGATGCTGACGCTGAAGCTCCAATACTTTGGCCACCTGACGAGAAAAGTGGGATTCTGGATTGAAAATAATTTTTCCTTTCTTTTTCCTGCATCAGGTTTTCGTTGTGGCACAAGGACTCTAGTTGTGGTGCACAAGTTTATTTACTCTGTGGTATGTGGGCTCTTAGTTCCTCGATCAGGGACCAAACTCTCATCCCCTGCATTGCAAGGCATATTCTTTATTTTTTCACAATATATATATATATATATATATATATATATATATATATATATATATAATTTTATTTACTTTTGGCTGTGCTGGGTCTTCATTGCTGCTCAATCTTTTCTCTAGTTTCAGTGAGCAGGGGGTGGGGGGCTTCTCTTCGCTGAGGTTCTGAGGCTTCTCATTGCAGTGGCTTCTCTTGTTGCAGTGCTCCAGGGAAAGTGCGCTTCAGTAGTTGTGCCATGTGGGCTCAATAGTTTGTGTCTCTATGCTCTAGAGCACAGACTAATAGTTGTGTTGTCTGGGGTTATCTGCTCTTTGACATGTGGGATCTTCCCAAGTCAGGGATTGAACCAATGTCCTCTGCATTGGCAGGTGGATTTTTAACCACTGGACCACCAGAGGAGTCCCTCCCTCTGACTTTTGAAGTCACTGAGCCATTGATTTCTAACATTCAGGTCCAATATGGAGAAGCTTGACTCCATTTGTGGCTCCGGTCTTTCTATAGAACTTGTGTTTTCTTTATTTTTCTTTGTTTTTTTTTTCCCTCTTTTAACCTTTTAGGGTCTTTCTTCTATGGTTTTGGGAAATCTCACATAGTACCATGTTGATGGTGGAGTCTCTTCTTTCATTGTGCTGGGTACCCTATGGGCCTCTTATGCTTGGAAATAAATAACTAGAAATCACTCTTAGAGTGTTATTTAATGGTTTCACAAGTGCTCATTTGGGTCTTTCAGCTCTGAAACCAAAAAGTATAGCTGATCTTTTTTTTGCCAGTATCTGGCAATGTTTGCACTGAGTCAGCACCCAGAGTCAAGGGCCAAATGTTAAAAGGATAGACCTCTGGTGGTTTGGCGGCAGTGCCGTGGGAAAGCAGCACTTGGCAAGTATTTGGTGGGGAAGAGAGTGATAGCAGTTTTATTTCATAAGTGGCCGATTCCCTTGAGTCTGGATGCCCCCTCGACCCTCTCCCCCCACCCAGAGCCGATTTAGCAGCTTTCCAACTTCTCCCCCGCCCTGACCTCAGGCCATGCCCTCTTACCCTGCTGAGAAGTTGGAGGAACAGAAGAGAAACAGAACAGGACTGGGGAGTCTCACTAACCTTTGGATTAGGGTCAAAGATCAGTGCTGGAAGGGAAAGTTCCACACTCCATAGTCAGAATTGCCTTGGGAAAAACCTTTCAATCTCCCAAAAGTATGAGATATTAAGAACTTTTTGTACTTAATGTTTCTCTCTGCTCCTCAGTTAATCGCTTAGTGTCTTCTTTCAAGATGTCGATTAAACTGTCACCATCCAATTTTTTGGCCACAGCTGAATACTTTGCTTTCCCTCTTTTTATTGATTGGGAAATACTTAAAGTTGTTTCCCCAACTTTTCCATAATTTTGGCTATGTAAGCCACTTTCAAATAAGGTGGAATAATAGGGATCAGAAATATCATTAAAATCCAGGCAAAATATATACAACAGTAAACAAAAAGAAGAAAGAGCATTACCCAATGTCCACTTACACAAAGAATTGAGTGCTACATTTGGCACATTCCACAGTGCCAGTGTACCCTGAGGGGAATCCAAGATGAAAGAAGCTGGGAGCATTCTGTACTTTTGAATATCCAGGCTCCTAGACAGTTTTTAGGGCTTACCTTGTGGTAAAGAATCTGCCTGCAACGCGGGAGAGACCTGGGTTCGATCCCTTGGTTGGGAAGATCCCCTGGAGAAGGGAAAGGCTACCCATTTCAGTATTCTGGCCTGGAAAATTCCATGGACTGTATAGTCCATGGGTTTGCAAAGAATTGGATATGACTGAGCAACTTTCATTTCACTTCAGAACTTCAGACAGTTTTTAGGGCTTCCCAGGTGGTGCAGTGGTAAAGAATCTGCCTGCCAATGCAGGAGATATGCTTTCTATCTCTAGGATCTCTAGGTTAGGAGGATCCCCTGGAACAGGAAATGGCAACCAGTTTCAGTATTCTTGTCTGGAAATTCTAATGGACAGAAGAACCAGGCGGGCTACAGTCAGTCCACGGGGTTGCAAAGAGTCAGACACAACTAAGCACACACACACACGCACAGTTATTACGGTTTCTGCAGTTGTTTATTAGAGTTATGCAACTAACTTTTATGCAACACATTTTTATCAGTTAGGAATCTGACACTTACTGGATGCTTCCACAGGTATTATATAATTCTGTCCTTATAACGCACCTGTGAAGTTGAATGTCTTTGTTTTTTTTCTGCTTATAAGTAAAGGAGGGACTTCTCTCGTGGTCCAGTGGTTAAGACTCCACACTAGCAAAGCTGGGGGATCAGTTTTGATCCCTAGTCAGGGAACTATATCCTGCATGCTGTAACTAAAGACTCTGCATGCCTCAACTAAGACCCAGTGCAACTAAATTTAAACAAAGGGGGTGGGAGGGCAGGGAGGAAGTGGTGGGGAGAGAGAAGAGATGCAGATGATGAAGGGGAGGCAGAAAAATGAGAGAGAGAAGGAGAAAGAGAGGCAGAGTTGAAAGGAGAGAGAGAAGAAAGTTCAAGTCCCCCAGATTGGCACTTCGAGGTGAAATCCCTATCTACCCCTTCCCACAACTCTCTCAGCCCTTCCTATAACCACAGGTACTTCTAGGCAAACTGAATTCTTGGCATTGCACACATTCACACAGTTGCTTCACTCCTCTGGGCTTTCAGAAATGTCCAGGTCTGTGCTGGCCTCTCTAGACCATGCCCTGTCCACTCTTCAGGCCCATGTACTCCCTGGGAGCCAGGATTCCTGGCCAACTACGGGCACCATGCTTCCCCGTGCTGGGAACCATTTCATACTTGTCTCTGTAGCCTCTTGGGCACTTGGCACTGTGGACATTAACTAAATATTTTCCATGTGCCTATCCTGTGCCAGGTACTATCCTAGCAGGGCAGCGGGGCACTCAAGGGGAGAGCTCTCACAGAGTTTATATTCTACTTTACAACAGACAATATGCTGGTCAACAAATAAAATAATTTCACGCTGTGAAAGTATTTTAATGTGAAGAAAAACAGGTGATGGGAAGCTGTGGTTTATGTCTGAGTAGTTACAGACATTCTCTCTGAGGACATGGCATTTATGCTGAGTGCTGAGAAGGCTAAAAAAGAACCAGCCATGTAAAGATGGGGCTTATATTAATTCCCTAGGGCTACCATAAAGAAATACCACAGACTGCATGGCTTAAACAACAGAAATTTATTTTCTCACAGTTCTGGAGGCTCGAAGTTCAAGATCAAGGTGTTAACAGGTTTGGTTTCTTCTCCTTGGCTTACAAATGGTCGCCTTCTCACCATGTCCTCATATGACCGTCTCACAGTCTGTTTGTGTCCCCGCTCTAATCTCCTCTTATGAGGACGTCAGTCCTGTTGGATTCGGGCCCACCCATATAACCTCATTTTACCTTAATTTCCTCCTGAAAGACCCTATCTCCAAGTCTAGTCACATTCCATGGTACTGGAGGGTAGAACTTCATATACATTTTGTGAGGGCACAGTGCAGTCTGCAGCAAGAGTGAAGTGCGCTTCCAGGTATAGCAAGTGGAAAGGCTTCGAATGAGTATGCAGAGCACATCACGAGAAACTCTGGGCTGGAGGAAGCACAAGCTGGAATCAAGATTTCTGGGAGAAATATCGATAACCTCAGATATGCAGATGACACCACCCTTATGGCAGAAAGTGAAGATGAACTAAAAAGCCTCTTGATGAAAGTGAAAGAGGAGAGTGAAAAAGTTGGCTTAAAGCTCAACATTCAGAAATCTAAGATCATGCCATCAGGTTTCATCACTTCATGGCAAATAGATGTGGAAACAGTGGCTGACTTTATTTTTCAGGGCTCCAAAATCACTGCGGATGGTGACTGCAGTCATGAAATTAAAAGACACTTACTCCTTGGAAGGAAAGTTATGACCAACCTAGACAGAATATTAAAAAGCAGAGACATTACTTTGTCAACAAAGGTTTGTCTAGTCAAGGCTATGGTTTTTCCAATGGTCATGTATGGATGTGAGAGTTGGACCATAAAGAAAGCTGAGCGCAGAAGAATTGATGCTTTTGAAGTGCGGTGTTGGAGAAGACTCTTGAGAGTCCCTTGGAAACTGCAAGGAGATCCAACCAGTCCACCGTAAAGGAAATCAGTCCTGGGTGTTCATTGGAAGGACTGATGTTGAAGCTGAAACTTCAATACTTTGACCACCCAATGCGAAGAGTTAACTCATTTGAAAAGACCCTGATGCTGGGAAAGATTGAGGGCAGGAGGAGAAGGAGATGATAGAAGATGAGATGGTTGGATGGCATCACTGACTCAATGGACATGGGTTTGTGTGGACTCCGGGAGGTGGTGATGGACAGGGAGGCCTGGCGTGCTGCGGTTCACCGGGTTGCAAAGAGTTGGACACAACTGAGAGACTGAACTGAACTGAACTGAAGGAAAAATGAAGACAGTGGGGTAAGGGTAGAGTGAGCAGGAAAAGGCAGGTTGGAGATGGAGTTGGATAGGTGGACAGGGGCCAGCTTATGTAGGCACCTGTAGATTATGGCAAGGATTTTACCCGTCAACTGAAAACAAACAACCTAAAACTTGAGAATTATGTTTTATTCAGCAGTCTCATTGAGGACTTAAGCCTGGGACACAGCCTCTCAGATAGCTCTGAAGGACTGCTCCAAAGAAGTAAGGGAGGAGCCAGGAGGTACAGTAGTTCAAACAAACAAAAAACAGGTAGTTGAACTTCAAAAGATTACTGCTAATTAAAGAAAACCAGGCATTTCAAGTTAATGAATTGAGTGCGTTTCTCTGTATGGGAAGATTCACGAGTCTGGGCTCAATGAAATCATTCCTCAAAGGTTAAAACTATCCTTTTTTCTCCCATCCTAAATCCTCTCAGGGTTCACAATTGTGGGCTGCAGTGGCTGATGGATTGTTGGCTGCAGCATTCTCTGTTTACTGATATGGCAGATAACATTTTTAGTCTTCATATTCTAAGTGAGATGAAAACCCACTGGAGGGTTTTAAGCATAATGACATGAGGACCTAGTTTTCTTTAAATTTCTTTCTTTTTCTTTTTTTGGCTCAGAATAAAATACTGCAATTTATTTGAATAGTCAGTTTCCTATCTTTTATTTAACTTTCCCCTGTCCCATTGCCCGACTCTGCAAACATACAAAGAGGGCACTCAGAGAAATAATAAAGGCCCAGACTTTGGAATTGGAAAGATCTGGGTTTGAATTCTCCTTCTTTGTGATATTAAGCAAGTTAATCAACAGTCTCTTTCACTCAACTGTCGAATTGAAGTAGCAATGTTCACCTTACATCATAATGGTAATTTAAATTATGCCTCCTAAAGTAATGGTCATATATACAATTGGTAGGGACGGAGTAAAGGGACAAAGTAGGTGACTAAATAGTTAATACCATGAGGGGACTATAAATAGAAAAAATATGGGAGACCCCTATAAGTCAATGATTAGTCAAGAAAGCAGGTTTACTTAACCACCAAACCAAGCAGTCTTGCTTAGCTTCGTTTTATTAACCAAGCAATGAAAGCATGAGACATGCCCCAAAACAATAAAACAATGGTGGCATGAGACCCACATCCTGCCCAGTGAACTCAGTAAGTTAATGATCCCTAGGATGTGCTTTCTACACACATAAAAAACCAGTAATTTGTGGACCTAGCTTGACCATATAGGGACAGGAAAACTCTCCCCCCCTATCTGGAGGAGGAGCTGATGTTGAAAGCATGATGTCTTCTTGAGAAGACAAAGAAGTTTTCCTCCCCCTACCCACTTTTCCTTTTGTTTTGAAACTGTAGCCCAGTAAGTTTTCTGGGCATGAAATTTCCTGCTCACCCACTTGTAAACCTCACAAGTGTCCTTTACTAATAAATTAACTTCTCATCTGTCACTTTGTCTCTCAATAATTCTTTTCTGCACTGAGACATAAAGGACGGTGGTATCAGAGGTCTTTGTAGCTCCCAAAATGACACCAATGGGTTTCATAATCAATATACATCAAATAATTTTGAAAATTATAGATTTTTTAAAACATCAATTGTATTTTATTTCTTTTTTTCTCTTAACCATTTTTTAATTGAAGTATAGCTAATTTATGATGTTGTGTTAGTTTCATGTATACAGCAAAGTGATTCAGATACTATACAAACACACACACACATGTATGGATGCATGCTAAGTCACTTCTGTTTTGTCCGACTCTTTGTGACCTTGTGGACTATAGCCTGCCAGACTCCTCTGTCCATGGGATCCTCCAAGCAAGAATACTGGAGTGGGTTGCCATACACTCCTCCAGGGTAACCTGACCCAGGGGTTGAACCTGCATCTCCTGTGGCTCCTGCATTGCAGGTGGATTCTTTACCACTGAGCTATCAGGGAAGATATACATACACAGACACACACACATATACATATGTATATACACATATACATATATGAGACTTCCCTGGTGGCTCAGACAGTAAAGAGTCCGGCTGCAATGCGGGAGACCAGGGTTTGATCCCTGGGTTGGGAGTATCCCCTGGAAGAGGAAATGGCAACTCACTCTAGTGTTCTTGCCTGGAGGATCCCTCAGACAGAGGAGCCTGGTGGGCCACAGTCCATGGGCTCGCAAAGAGTCGGACACGACTAAGCAAATAAGCATAGCATAGCATATATATGTATTCTTTTACATTGTAGGTTATTATAAGATTTTGAATATAGTTCCCTGTGCTATATAGTAGGTCCTTGTTGTTTATTTTGTATATAGCAGTGTGTGTATGTTAAGGGACTCAGTTTTTAATTTCGAAAGATCACTCTGGCAATGTGTGGAGGCTAGATGGAAGGCAGGCAAGAAAGGAAACAGAATGCATTAGTGGGAATTGCAGTTGGTGGCTTGGATTGACTACTCTCAGGGTAATAATGAGTTGGCTGGAGTGCAGGGATGAATAGGTGAATGGGGAGGAATAAGAAAGTCTATGATATCTTTCATTAAAATGTAATTTCCAAACAAGATTCATCATCACAGTGAGTAAAAGGTGCTAATTTAAGAATTCCATGAATAAAGTCATTCCAAAGAGTCTTGGATAATTCGATTGGAATAGTGCCATTCATTGAGCCTCAGTTGTGTGATAGATAACTTGTTTTACATGTGGTTTCATGAGTAAAGTTTCTCATCTTCATTAGAACCCCTTGAGAGGGAATTGCCACGATCATTTAGAGATGAGGGAACACAGGCTCTAGCGAAACCATGGAAGAGCAGGAAATATCCTCTCCAACCCCCAGCACCCTCTTTTTCCCTCTGCCCTGGGCCCTCCCAAGATGTTTTGCTCACTATTCGCTGTGGGGCTTGAGGAGGGCTGCTGGCTCTTGCACCTTCTCTGAGCAGCTGAGCCCAGCTCAGATCTGCCTGCAGAGTGAGCCTTGTAGACCTGAGGCTGTGGGCCTTTAATGAGATAGAGTTGATAAAAAAGAATACTTAATGGCATGGTTTATTAATTTATTTCCTATGAAATGTTAATTATGAGCTCCTGCTAACACAAAGTTTGGGGAGCAGTGTGTAACTTTGACTTAGTGCTGTGTTCAGAGTCCTGAGCCCTCCCCCATCCCCACCCTCTATGAGTTTTGGTTTCTGAGCTGAATTCCAGTTCTTGATCCTCTTTTCTGTCCCATTTATATTATGAAAAGGAAAATAAAATATTTATGGAGAAAGAGAGAGGAAGCCCAGGGTGGGAAGGGAAGTAGCTGGCACTGCCGGGAACACAGAAGCAGTCCAGGCGGAGACGGGGTATAGGGTGTGGAAAGGTCAAGGTGAAGACTACCTCTTCCTGTGTGGACCACCGACAGGGTGAGGGGGTGCAAGGGTAGGGAACCTGAGCCAAGGCCACCGTCCACCCCGAAGTGGTTTTCTGCTGGCCATGAGGAATGTTAGCAGTGGACACCAAAAAGAAATGGTCTTTATTTTTACTCAGCTCACAGCACACAGTGCCACCTTCTCTTCAGAGGGCCCCAGGGCTAGGAACTGTTTTAAGCAACAGTCAACAAGAAGGCAGTGACTAGTATGTAGGGTGGGTAACCAGTGATTTTCAGAGATGTTTCAACCTCTGCCCTGGGGCATTTTCATCTTAACAGTAGTAGCAAAAGGGTCTGTTCCCCCCCAAGGAGGAAGAAGTATCTTATTCTGTGATGGCCTGCTGATAAAGGAGGTAACTGAATCACCACCCTTAGGGAATGGACCGCCTGAGGGTAGACAGGAGGTCCTATCCAGGTTCCAGATCTCTGTGCTCAGGGAGCTTCCTAATTCGTCCTTGGGCAAATTCCAATGTAGTTTACACAACCACTGTTTCCAGTAAATTCCAGGAAATGGTGAACACATGCATGAAAATAACTTAGGTACTTTGTCACATTTGAAGACACATAGACACCTCTTGTTTTAAGTAACCATTAGACACAGACTTTAAAAACCATCCTGTTTTTTAGGGGAAAGTAGCATGGAAATTTACAAAACCATGTGGAAAATCGATAGCCAAAGGGAATTTGTTGTATGATTCAGGGAACTCAAAAAGGGGCTCTGTGACAGGCTGAAGGGTGGAATGGGGAGAGAGAAAGGAGGGAGGGAGGTGCCCAAGAGAGGGGACATGGGTGCATCTATTACTGATTCTTATTGATGTATGACAGAAAACCACAAAATTCTGTAAAGCAATCATTCTTCAAAATGTCGGAAAAAAATTGGATGGCTAAAGATGAATCAACCTAAACATTAAAAAAAAAAAGTTCTGTTTTTTAGATCCAAATGCATATGAGAATTTGGTACAAAAGTGACATTTCAAATTAGCGGAGAAAAATGAATAATTTGATAAAACATATTGTGATTACTGGGTTATCCCATTTGCAACAAACCAAACTTGGGCTTCTAAGCTCACTCCTTAGATCAAGATAAATTCCAGATGGATCAGAGATTTAAATACAAAAATGTAAGCCAAGTCAAAAGAATGAGAAGACACACCACGTACCGACAGAAAATATTTGCAAAACACATATAATAGTCAAGCCTCGAAAAGACAGGGAGGAGGAAACTTAAACAAATAATTACTAAGAGTAAAAAAAAGCTAACCTAAACAGGATCTGTACTATATTATTCCAAGTACATGACATTCTGGAATAGGCACAACTATGGAGACAGTAAAAAGATCAGTGTTTTCCAGGGGTTGAAGGGAGGAGAGATGAATAAGCAAAGCACGGAGGGTTTTTAGGGCAACGGAGCTATTCTGTATGATATTATAGTGGTGGATACAGGTCATTACACATTTGTCAAAACACATAGAATGTACACCACCACAAGTGAGACCTAAGGTAAACTCTGGACTTTGGGTGACAAAGATGTGTCAGTGTAGATTCATCACAGTTAACAAGTGTATCCCTCTGCTTGGGGATGTTGATGTTAGGGAGGCTGTACATGTGTGGAGTCAGGGAGTGAATGGAAAATTCTATACTTTCAATTCAACTTTATTGTGAACCTAAAACTGCTCTGAAAAATAAAGACTATTTTAAAAATGAAGCTATCAGAAATGAAACAAAAAAGTGGAGTCAAGCATATTATGCGTAATAACCAAAAACTGTAAAATATCCAGTGAGTGAAATACTACTCAACAATAAAAAAGAAAGAAGGCACACACAATAACATGAGTAAATCTCACAGACATTGTGAAAGAAGCCAGATACAATTCCAATATTGCATTCTCGAATAGGCAAGACTAATCTAGAAGGAGAGAAAGCAGAGGCCTGGTTGCTGGGGTGGGGGCTGGATGTGGGATTGACTGTAAGGGGGATGGAAACACAATGGAGGGAATTCAGTGACTGGAACTCAATCAATGAGGTGATGGAAGTGCCCTTAACTGTATTGCTGATTACTTGGCTGTGTGTATTTGTCATAACTCAGTTGAACTGTATACTTGAAATGGGTGCATTTTATTGTATGTAAATTATACATACAGTATAAGTGATTTAAAAAATGAAACCCTAAAAATGTTAAAATGTATGAGAGACTTCCAGAAAGAGAAAGACAAATACCGTATGATTTCACTTACACATGGAATCTAAAATATGGCGCAAATAAACCTACCTACAGAACAGAAACAGACTTACATAGAGAATAGACTTGTGGTTGCCAAGGGGAGGTGTGGAGACTCGAGTTTACAGATGTAAGCTATTATATATAGATAAACAGCAAGGGCCTACTATATAGCACAGGGAACTATATCCAATCTCCTGGGATAAGTCATAAGAATATTTTAAAAAGCATATATATATAAAATGTATATTACATATATAAAGCATATATAAAATGTATATTATATTATATATGTATAACTGAGTCACTCTGCTGTACAGCCGAGGTTGGCACAAAATTATAAATCAATTACTGTTGTTGCTGTTGTTCAGTCACTAAGTTGTGTCCGGCTCTGCAACCCCATGGATTGTAGCCTGCCAGGCTTCTCTGTCCATGGAATTTTCCAGGCAATAATACTGAAACAGGTTGCCATTTCCTACTCCAGGGCATATTCCTGATCCAGGGATTGAACCCACGTCTCTGGCTCTCTGCATTGGCAGGTGGATTCTTTACCACTGTGCCACCTGGGACAGCCAATATTGTTTCAAAACTGAGCCTGGTAAGGGATATAAGAGCATACATGTTTTGATAACCATGGGTGGTGATTGGAGTTGTGTTAGGTTAATTGTGAAGAGCTTGGCTTCCTGGAGGAAATGACACACACACACACACACACATATTTTCAAATTTTTATTGAAGTATACTTGGTTTACAATGTTGTGTTAATTTCAGGTATACAGTAAAGCGAATCAGTTATACATATACATATATTCATTCTTTTTCAGATTTTTTCCCCCGTATAGGGAATCGCTGATCCTGTATGTGATGCCAATTGTCTTGTGGTATCTTACTGTGTACACTGTTCGTTGAACCCATGGTAGACAAGGTGCAAGGGACTGCAGACTAGTTTATTCTCTCCTGGATGGTGCAGCAGCCAAAGCAGCAGACAAGCTGTATTCTCTCCACTTGTAGTTGACCCAGTGGACACAGCCGTGACCCAGCAGTAATGAGGCTGCTCTTTAGGTGGATCCCTGGGCCGGAAAGATCCCCTGGAAAAGGAAATGGCAATCCACTCCAGTACTCTTGTCTGGAGAATCCCTATGGGCCAAGGAGCCAGGCGGGCTACAGTCCATGGGATTGCAAAGAGTTGGACAAGACTGAGCGACCAAGCACATATAAGAAAAGTAGTCCATATTCAAATGAGTACCTCATGATTAGCATGTGCAATGCTATAAATGATCTCAGCTGATACATAGTCATTATTCACAAAACATGAACACCTGAACACGCCATCTCGGCTAATTTGCTCTCTCCCCACATGGGGCATCACAGAGTTTTGAGTAGAGTTCCCTGTGGAAAATGATTTATAATATAATAACAGGGCTTATCCCATCTGGGCAGTACCTACTTGAAACTGAGATACGACCATAATGTCACCATCAAACTGGTCTCAGACTACTGGTGGGCTGCTGATGTTGCAAGCTCTGATGCTTCACATGCTTGCATTTAGCATATTTATGCAGATCAAGATTGGTTAGGGGGGCACCGGGATCTAGGGAGATTTTTATTCCCAGGGTAGTCTTTTCCCCTAGTCCTGTGTCTTGATCAAGATGTAGGAAAAATCCCTTTCTTATATGTTTGGACAATTTTCCCAAATGAAATCTTAAAAAGGAAACAAGTGGAAAACTTCTCCTGGGCACTATTCCCCTCCTCTACTGCCTTGCATCTAAGTGTTGTTGAGAAACCTGGTTTCTGATTAACCGAAGTCTGGTCCCAGATTAGATTGGCTGACCCTGCTGAGCTCACACTTGGCCCCAGGCTCCTTCTGATGGCAGCTTTGTCTGAAACCTAAATAAAGGTAACCTGGCCTCTAGGCCAAGGTCAACTGGTTGGCATAAAGTCCAAGCCTGGTTGGATGCTGTGTCCTGCCCAGAGCTGGCTTCCTGGTCTCAGGCCTTGGGCCTCAAGTCACCCTCTCAGCCCACTCCGGTGTTTCCACTCTAAAGCATGCTGCCTGTGTGCCTTCATCCCACACTGGCCCCTGGCTTCTCTAAGAGGAAGTCCCTTTTCTGTGTGTCCCAGAGACCCTCCCCTTATTCTCCAAGCCACTCACCATTCACCTTGAAGTTGCTTATTTTTCTTCTCCAGGAGCTATGGATCTGAAACTGTGTAACTCATTGAAACGGTGCAACTCAGATCAGGACTTGAACCCACAGTCTTTTTATTGAGATCACACACCTGGCCTCAGGACTTAATGAAGCTCAGGTTCTTGATGTCTCCATGCAGAAAGAATTAAGTGAGAGACAAGTGGTAAGAAAGAAGTGGATTTATTTAGAGAAGCACACTCCACAGGCAGAGTGTGGGACATTTCAGAAGGCAAGAGGCCCTGAAAGATGGCATGGTTAGTATTTATGGGCTGGGTAATTTCATAGGCTAGTGAGTGGCAGGATTATTTCAACTATCTCAGGGAACGGATGGGGATTTCCAGGAGTTGGGCCATCACTCATGTTTTGGCCTTTTATGGCTAGCTTGGAACTGTCCTGGCACTGATGGGTGTGTCATTTAACCTGCTAATATATTACCAATGAGCATATAATGAGGTTCGTGGTCTACTGGAAGCTGAATCTTTTGCATCTTGGATCTACTTAGTTCTAACCAGTTTTTTGTTATGTCCTATGACTATATGCCCTTATGGCAGAAAGTGAAGAGGAACTAAAAAGCCTCTTGATGAAAGTGAAAGAGCAGAGTGAAAAAGTTGGCTTAAAGCTCAACATTCAGATAACTAAAATCATGGCATCTGGTCCCATCACCTCATGGGAAATAGATGGGGAGACAGTGGAAACAGTGTTAGACTTTATTTTTGGGGGCTCCAAAATCACTGCAGATGGTGACTGCAGCCATGAAGTTAAAAGACGCTTACTCCTTGGAAGGAAAGTTATGACCAACCTAGATAGCATATTAAAAAGCAGACACATTACTAAGCCAACAAAGGTCCATCTAGTCAAGGCTATGGTTTTTCCAGTGGTCATGTATGGATGTGAGAGTTGGACTGTGAAGAAGGCTGAGCGCCGAAGAATTGATGCTTTTGAAGTGCGGTGTTGGAGAAGACTCTTGAGAGTCCCTTGGGCTGCAAGGAGATCCAACCAGTCCATCCTGAAGGAGATAAATCTTGGGTGTTCATTGGAAGGACTGATGCTGAAGCTTAAAGTCTAATACTTTGGCCACCTCATGCGAAGAGTTAACTCATTGGAAAAGACCCTGATGCTGGGAGGGATTGGGGGCAGGAGGAGAAGGGGACGACAGAGGATGAGATGGCTGGATGGCATCACCAACTCGATGGGCATGAGTTTGAGTAAACTCCGGGAGTTTGTGACAGACAGGGAGGCCTGGTGTGCTGTGATTCATGGGGTTGCAAAGAGTCGGACACGACTGAGTGACTGAACTGAACTGGTCTGATGGATATGTCATTCTTTTAAAGGTTGTTCCCTGCCTTCTTCCATCCTGTTTCAGATCTGAGCTCCCAGAAATCCTTCTCAACCTTTCTGGCTAACTGCTATGTACTTAGCTACTATACTGAGCTAGATGCTGAGGTCAGCCTTGCCCTAAGTTGCTCACAGTTTAGTGGGAGTAGTAAGACACGTAAAGAGGCTATAACAAATCATGGCTGTGATAATGGGAAGCACAGGGTGTGGAGGAACAGTGGGATCCTAGAAGACAGCGTGATTTACCTAGCTGAGGAGATCAGAGGAGATTCCTGCAGGAGGCAATGTTTGAGCCCAGATCTGAAAGGTGGACAGAAAGCCTTGTCAGGAAGATATCCCGGGCAGAAAGTATAGCCTGTGTGGAGGCGTGAAACAGGGGAGTGAACTTTGGAATGTGGAGGTGATGCTGAAAACTTGGCCTCTGCGCACTGGTGCCGAATTGAATTTTGGAGACAGAGTTCTGGGTGAAGCAGAAAAGAGTAGCTTTATTGCTATGCCTGGCAAAGGGGGATATAGCTGGCTCCTGCCCTTGAAAATTGTGTGTCCCAACCCAGGAGGATTTGGTGAGGAACTTTATAGCAATACTTCAAGGGTGCGGATGCAGATAAGATTAGGGTGCGTGCAGGGCCTGCTCTCCTTTAATTTGGTCTCAGGTAGTTTTTTTTTTTTGTCCTCACAGTTTGTGGGATCCCAGTTCCCTGATTAGGGATTGAACCCATGCCCCCTGCAGGGGAAGCACTGCATCCTAATCATTGGACTACCAGGGAATTCCCTGGTCTCAGGTTGGTTTGTTTGCTTATTGAACCCAGGCCCTTTGTAGGGGGAGCATGGAGGCCCAACCACTGCACCACCAGGGAATCCCCCTTAGGTCATCTTTTGGTGAGCTTCTTTGGTTTCTTTAATCTGGCTTTAGGTGGTCTTCTCTGGAATTAAGAAGACTGACAGTTTCCATTTGTTGGGTGTTTTATTTCTATAGTGAGCTTAAAAATATTGTGGTATGTATTGCTTAAGGTGGAACCAGAACTTTGCCGCAAGGCTGCACTCTTGTTTCTTGGCTATTCCTTCTTTGTCTCTGCCCTCCCTCCCTTTCCTGATGAGCAATTGTTTGAATTTACCCTTTGGGATGCAGCGAAGGTCCTGGAGACTGGAGTTTGTTCCCTACAAACAAGAAGTGGGAGACACGGAAAGGCTTCTGTGTCTAGGAGCCCCATAGATTCCTGATTGGTTTCAGAGGCAGGAGTTTGTTTTTTCTCTGTTGGGCTCTATTTGTCAGGAGCCTCTCTTCCATCCATTTGCAAGGCCCATTTTACCCTGGATTAGCTACCTAAGATGTAATATAAAATTTAGTTTGAAACAGCAAACGTTTATTATCACATACAGTTTCTGAGGTCAGGAATTGGTAGCAGCTTGAGCTCGGTGGTTCTGACTCAGGATCTCTCACGCAGTCGCAGTGAAGCTCTCCCAGGCCAGAGTCATCTGAAGATTTGACTCAGGTTGGAGAATCTGCTTCTAAGATCATTCGCCTGCTTGTTCTCAAACTTTAGTTTCTCACCATGTGGTCTCTCCATAGGGATGCTTATAACATGGATAATATAGTGGTGGGCTTCAGTGAGAAAGCAGTAGAGAAAGAAGTCACAGTCTTTTGTAATCTAATTTCAGAAGACACATCCCGTCACTTTTATCACATGCTTTTGATCACACAAAACAACCTTTGTGTAATATGGGAGGGGACTACACAAGAGTGTGCATTTAGGAAATGGGATAAACGGGGCCATCTTGGAGGCTGGGGATCACATATCCTATGGTTAAACTGGATTGCATCACCTGTGATCTTAGGTGGAGTAGCATGTAAACTTAATTTCTCAGACATCCATGTGAGTTCATTGAGGCCCCTTATTTTCACTTGGAGTCTCTTAGAAAACTAGACATTTCCTTGCCTCTTCCTACTTGGGGTGTGGAAGCTTTCCTTTTGGCCTCTCATTTTTATTTCTAGTTTGTAGAAATCCCTACTTCTCGCTCCACTCTTTGGGGGTTTAGGACACGCTGAGTCAGATGCATGACCAGATCTTCTCTGACTAATTTTTGAGAGTCTAGGGGATAACTGGCAGCCAGAGAATGGCTCTTACTGAATCTGATTGCTTTAATTTTACCATTTCAAAATATCAAAACACAACTTTCCTCAAGAGAAGATGAAGGTTGCTGTTGCCCACAGCTTGGAGAGGTGGTATATATGTAGTTTGTTGAAAAGAACAGAGGCTTGGATTGCAGACAAGCCTGATTCCCTCAGTGGTCAAGGTCCTTAACCTCTCTGGCCCTGTTTTCTTACCAGTGAAATGGCTTACTCTGAAGATCAAATGAGATAATTCATACAAAGCATTTGTTGACAGTAGGTTGTAAAACTTGGCACTATATTTTTTCTATTAATGGTACTGTTTTTAGTACTATCACTACCATCTTCTCTCAAGGTTCATCTCAAATTTTTATCTCTACTTCAAATCTATTACCATAATCAAACCAGTGATGCCTTCTCTGTTCTCTAAACTCAGATAACATCTGAGTCAGCACTTCATAACACTTAATTACCTATCATTTGACATTATTTTCTATTTATTTTTTGTCAGTCTGGACTTCACAGTTAGAGTCTGTCTTTTCTTAATTACTTGACATTTGTTCAAGATACTGAGTGTTCAAAGGAAGCTGGATACAGAGTAAATTCCCTGCTTTGAGCTCAGAAATGGTGAAGATGGTGAAGAAAAGAGGAGAAAGGAGTAGCTAAGTATAGATGCTATCAGAAATCTCTGCATATGAAGTGTTGTATTTTATTTCCCTTGCTATGATTTTGTTGGGTTTCCAAATTAACTGCTAAAACTCTCAGTACAGCTGGCCACTAGCAGAGTAGCTATCAAACCAGTTTGTATTCATTTCTTTAAAACAGTGTGAATTAATCTGACTTCTACAGAGGAAAACAGGCTCTCATCCTTTAAAACTCAACTTCAGATAAACCAGCGTAACATTAATCTGAAAATATAAACATGTCTCTCTGCAAGACAGAAGTGCTACTAATAAAGAAAGCAAAATAAAACCCAAACCTAGATTTCTTTGTCACAGTTAACAACATGTTTATCAACATGGAGACTGTTTTGCAATAGGGGAAGAATGGTTCCATTAAGGCATCAGCTTTATGGAATCTAGTGGCTGGTTTCAAGTGCTATTTTAGGGCCTTTGTGACAAGTATAAATGCCTGTGTTGACAGCTCTAGCTTCCTGTTACCAAATGTGAATCAAATCTGTCCTCATTTAAAGAAGGAACTTACTATATAAAGTTGAATTACAGGGCTTGTTCATTAGGGTGCCCATTCCTTGCACAGAAGCAGCTCTTGTGGATGGGAAGGATCTCCAGTACACTGTGCATTGTTGGAAATTTCTGCAAAAAAAATAACATTGCAGCACTGCCCAGGTCATGACCTGAGCTGTGAGTCATTCTGTGGGTATCTGATGAAGCCAAAGAAGGGACTGTTTCCCAGAAGAATTCGTAGTCATAAATAAAAAATACACAAGGTTTCCACTAATTGCTTCTAGAGTCAATGGAATCTAGGTTAAGAAATTCTAGGTTAAGTTGACCAGGGAGTTTGGGGTTTTGGGAAGAAGTTGGAAAGTCGGTGGTGACCTGGAGAGTATGGTCATGTCTCGATGGCTTTCTAGAAGCCAGCAGGGAGTACTTAGGCAACGGTGTTTAAATGAATGAATGAATGAATGGATGACTGGACGCACGGCGAATACTTAGATATCTTTAAAATCATCACAGAGTCAAGTCAGTGAATTTAGGGAAGAGAAGCAGAGTCGGTGATGACCTCATATAGAATATCTTTTGTCCTTTCTCACGTTCGCTTGGGATTGCAGGTTGATAAGCACAGTCAGAGGAGTCATGCTTGCCTCTGACCTCTGACCCTATTTGCAGAGGAGAGAATCCAGACATAGCCAGAAGGCACTCTCGCCATCCCTTTGCAGGTTCTGGTTCTCCTCTCGGAATCCCCATGTCCTAAGGAGTTCAGTCTCCCAGGAGGGCCCACTTTGCAAGTCTCCCCTTTCCACATAGCACTTGGGTCCTGTCTGTACTTTCTTTTCCTTCCTGGAAGGCGCCCACATCCTTGGTGCTGTGATCTCAGGAGGCGATATGGTAAATGAATTCACACCAGCCAATGTACAACAGCCTAGCTCTGTTACTCAAAGTGGGTGACTCTCTAGGGGTGCTCATTTGACTACTGGGGACAAGCCAGGGGGGGAGTCATTTGTGAGTGGCCTAGTCCTACCCAGGGTGGTGCCAGCCTTCCCTGCCAATGAGCATCGTATGAGACCTTGGAGCACAGGTCCAGGTTTGGGTCCTGGCTCCTCCAGTCACCAGTGGTGAGATCTTAGCCAACTCACTTTAATATCCTCGAGCTTTAGTTTCCTCTTCTCTGCAGTGGGAAAATAACACCCTCACAGGGTGGTTGGGAAGAACAGATGAGTGTATAAATGTAAAAGAAACCACTGGGCATTTGGTAAAAGTTTTAATGTTTTAATGTAAATGTTTTAATGAATGTCAAATAGAAACTAGCCTTATTGGGGGGTGGTGGGTAAAGTTTGGGGTGTTGTGGAAATGAATCCAAATAATCCCATTGAGATTCTGCTTCTAGGGGTCAGATCTGGAGAATAATTTCAGGAGTGATTGAATTCTGTGTGATGCTCCTACCCCCAAATCCTACCTCCACTGCTCTCAGTAGGTCCCAGCCAACACTGAAGGCCCCTCCAATTATTTATTTATTTATGGCTGCACTGGGTCTTTGTTGCCACGCATGGGCTCTCTCTAGTTGCAGTGAGCAGAGGTTTCTGTCTAGTTACGGTATGTGGGCTTCTTATTGTGATAGCTTCTCTTATTGCAGCTCCAAACTTCTAGAACATAGGCTCAGCAGTTGTGATGCACAGGCTTAGTTGCCCTGTGGTCGGTGGGATCTTCCTGGATCAGGGATCACACCCATGCCCCCTGTATTTGCAGGTGGATTCTTAACCTGGACCTCCTTCTTGAAGGCCTCTCTGGGCCTTCTTGATGAGTCTTTCAAGCCTGGGCACCACACAAATAGGAGCCCCCATGGGAACATGACTTTTGCTCTCTTTCTTGTCTGGGAAGTTGCCAGGGAAAGCAGAGACTCAGTGTGTCTTGGACTTTTGTGAAGATTTGTGAATAAACGATTTGTGTCAATGTCAGGCCACATTTGGTCAGCCCCTTAGGATGTCCAGCACAGAGTCTTGTCACCAAGAGGCCCTCTGAAAGGGGCAGTGTGAGGGAGGCCATTGCTGAGTCACCTGCAAGGTTAGGGATGTGTCTCATGCGTTCCTGATAGCTTCCTTAAGCTCTCGTAGAGATGCATTTTCTGAGGTCAGAACACAGGGGAGGAAGCCAGGTGGAGTTCAGTATCAGAGTGGGCTATTGAGGTGGAAATGCTCTGCAGGCAGCTGCTGCTGCTGCTGGGGAGAGACAGGTCTGGGAGCCACCAGCCAGGAAGTGGCAGGTGAAGCTGTGGGAGCTGATAAGCTCTTTGGGCAGGTGTGCTGAGTGACAGGAGGGACTCCTACACCTCGTGATGTACCGAAGTCAGGGTGGTAGGGACCTTTGGCCTGGGTGTAGGAATGAAGGGGAGCGTTGTCTGTAGATAATTTTAAAAAGTAACAAAAACTGTGTGTGTGTGCTAAGTCGCTTCAGTTGTGTATGACTCTTTGTGACCCTATGGACTGTATAGCCTGCCAAGCCCCTCTGTCCATGGGATTCTCCAGGCAAGAATACTGGAGTGGATTGTTGTGCCTCCTCCAAGGACCTTCCCAAACCAGGGATTGAACTCACATCTCTTATGTCTCCTGCAATGGCAGGTGGGTTCCTTACCACTAGCGCCACCTGGGAAGCCCCAAACTGATTAACAGCTTTTTATTATTGCGAGTGCAAGCAATTCTATCTAAGCAACATCTTTGATAAAATTCCTCTTTCAGCTGGGGCAGATGACTCTTTGTACCCCATACTTGGTATATCACCACTGTGCTCTTTCATTTATTCATTCCCCAATGGCACACCACTCTATGTATGCTCTGACCAAGAACTGGGCTGGTATTTGCCTGAGATGCTTGAATAGAATTACAAAATGGTGATGTCTGGAAAAAGGAAGGCAAGAACTTCTAGAGATGAGAGAGATTCCTGCATTGGGATCCAATCATGGCTGAAGATTTCCCTAAAATGTTCATTTACAGGGTCTTCCTGGTAGTCCAGTGATTGAGAATCTGCCTTCCAATGCAGTGGACATAGGTTAGCTTCCTGGTCAGGTAGCTAAGATCCCACATGTCTTGTGGTGACTAAGCCTGAGCTCCTCACCTAGACAACCCTGAGAGCCACAACTAGTGAGCCTGTACTCTGTAGAGCTCATATGCTCTAGAGCCTGCACTTGGCAACTGGAGAAGCCTGTGTACCTCAACAGAGAGCCCACATGCCATGATGAAGACCCGGTGCAGCCAAAAAAAAAAAAAGTTCATTTATAGAAGCCAACAAATTCATGCATGTGCCTAGTTTGAATTGTTTTTTTGTCACCTGCAACAGAAAGAATTTCAGTTATATAAATATCATCTTGGTGACATGGCTGAAGCAACTTAGCATGCATGTACACATATTAGTGACTATAAGCACAGGAAACTCCAAAAGCATTTGCCACATAAGGTGTTCTGATAGTCGCCTAGTGACTGAGGTAGAGGCTGTGGTTTCTAGGTTTTTCTTGGCTTTGGTGACCTCTCTCATCACTGATCAAACACACACAGTTGGCAGGTCATAGAGACACCTTAAGTACACACCAGAACTCAGTAGAAAGCTGCTTGGACCCCATCCAAGGCAATTATTTACAGAAGTTTCCAAAGCATGTACTCACAGGGCTACAGTGCAAGGCCCTGCACCATGAGGGCAACTCCTGAGTATAACCTAAGTGCTAGACAAGGAAATCACTGAATTGGCTGAACCTGCATTTAGGGTTAAAAAACAATCAAACAATAAACACTCCACTGCATAAGCTTAACATGAAGAGACCTGAACCAATAGCATTTCACATGAGAAAGCTTTGAAGATAAAATTTTTGCAAGAGGCAGAAGAAGCTGTCTTTGGGTTTTGAATTTATCCCTCTCCCAGTGCAATCCAAAGGTTGACACTGGCCAAAAAAAGAAAAAGAAGCTGATGTTATATTCCCAAGCAGGCCGTCTCTCCTTAGTAGGAAGATGGTTCCAGCACCTTCAGGTTTGTAGGGTCCTTATAGCTCATGATGATGCTTCCTTGATGCCAAAACTGAAACACCAATACTTGGGCTACCTGATGTGAAGACCTGACTCATTGGAAAAGATCCGAGGCTGGGAAAGACTGAAGGCAAGAGGAAAAGAGGGTGACAGAGGATGAGATAGTTAGATAGCATCACTGACTCAATGGATATGAGTTTAAGCAAAGTCCAGGAGATGGTGAAGGACAGGGAAGCCTGGCGTGTTGCAGTCCATGGAGTCACAAAGAGTCGGGACGTGACTGTGCACGACTTAGCCACTAAATGACAACAAAGTAGCTGATCATCACTTAAAGCAAGAGATCCTTTTTTAGCCTAGCAATTCCCTAAAATGGTTGTGAATACACCTGCTTGGATCACGTGCCTATCCCTGAATTAACCACTGTCCAAGGGGACAGGAGGGAGAGAACTGACTTGTTTGGGTTCCTTTGCTCATCCTTGTGGAGTGGGAGGGAACGTCCTTCCTGACTGACAGCCCCAGATACCCCCAGGGATTAGTAAAGGGCAGTTCCACAAAACCGGGAAGTTGCAACTGATGGAAGGTAACAATGTCCACAGGAATCCTGTGAGTTTCAAAACCTCATTTCCTTTCCCACTGCTGCTCCCTTCTTTCCAATCACTTTGTTTAAAAATTTATGAGTTGGAGACATTTCTCCAAAGAAGACATACAGATGGCTAACAAACACATGAAAAGATGCTCAACATCACTCATTATCAGAGAAATGCAGATCAAAACCACAATGAGGTACCATTACACGCCAGTCAGGATGGCTGCTATCCAAAAGTCTACAAGCAATAAATGCTGGAGAGGGTGTGGAGAAAAGGGAACCCTCTTACACTGTTGGTGGGAATGCAAACTAGTACAGCCACTATGGAGAACAGTGTGGAGATTTCTTTAAAAACTGGAAATAGAACTGCCATATGACCCAGCAATACCACTTCTGGGCATACACACTGAGGAATCCAGATCTGAAAGAGACACGTGCACCCCAATGTTCATCGCAGCACTGTTTATAATAGCCAGGACATGGAAGCAACCTAGATGCCCATCAGCAGATGAATGGATAAGGAAGCTGTGGTACATATACACCATGGAATATTACTCAGCCGTTGAAAAGAATTCATTTGAATCAGTTCTAATGAGATGGATGAAACTGGAGCCCATTATACAGAGTGAAGTAAGCCAGAAAGATAAAGAACATTACAGCATACTAACACATATATACGGAATTTAGAAAGATGGTAATGATGGCCCTATATGCAGGGCAGAAGAAGAGACGCAGAAGTACAAAACAGACTTTTGAACTCTGTGGAAGAAGGTGAAGGTGGGATGTTTCGAAAGAACAGCATGTATATTATCTGTGGTGAAACAGACCACCAGCCCAGGTGGGATGCATGAGTCAAGTGCTCGGGCCTGGTGGGCTGGGAAGACCCAGAGGAATCGGGTGGAGAGGGAGGTGGGATGGGGGACCGGGATGGGGAATACGTGTAACTCTATGGCTGATTCATATCAATGTATGACAAAACCCACTGGAAAAAAAAAATTATGAGTTGGATAGAGTCTGTCATCAATCAATTTTCCCCTCTATCGTTTTCTAGGTTGGAAGCCTGCAAACTACGTTTCCCAGAATCTCTTTTCTGCTTGCTTCTGTTAGGATCTTCTAATAGGAGCCACTGGCCAGAGACTGAAAGGTGAAGGAAAGGGAGAAGGAATCCCCCCACTCCATCCTCAATTCTGGTAGGGCCTCTGGGCACAGATAGGGGCAGGAGCTGTAGAGCAAGGGTAGGCTCGGGGTATGCCAGCCTTAGGAGTGTGCTGTTCCTGGACTCTGGGTGATAACATCATTTTCTCTCTCTCTCTATTTTTTTCATCAGTTCAGTTACTCAGTAATGTCCGACTCTTTGCAACCTCATGGACGGCAGCACTCCAAACCTCCCTGTCCATTGCCTACTCCCAGAGCTTGCTCAAACTCATGTCCATCGAGTCAGTGATGCCATCCAACCATCTCCCCCTCTGTCATCCCCTTTTCCTCCTGCCATCAATCTTTCAAACAATAAGAGTCTTTTCTAATGAATCAGTTCTTCACATCGAGTGGCCAAAGTATTGGAGCTTCAGCTTCAGCATCAGTCCTTCCAATGAATATTCAGGACTGATTTCCTTTAGGATTGACTGGTTTGACTGGTTTATCATTACTTTCTATTTAAGAAAATTTTTTTTGTTCATGCCACCTGGCTTGCAGGATCAACTAGGGATTGAACCTGGGCCACAGCAGTGAAAGCATTGAATACTAACCCTTAGATAACCAGTGAACTCCCCTATCATTGCATTTTTAAAAAGTGTACAATGTAGTGACATGAAGTACATTGATACTGTTGTGCAGTCTTTACCACCATCTATCTCTGGAATTTTTCCATCGTCCCAAACTGAACCTCTGTATCTACGCTTCATTTTCCTCTTCACTCAGCCTCTAACAACCACCGTTTTGTTTCCTGTCTCTCTGAGTTTGACTCCTCTGGGTACTTCATTTAAGTGGAATCATATAATATTTTGAGACTGTCCTTATTTACCATAGAATAATGTCTTCAAGGATCATCTATTTGGTAGCCTGTGTCAGAATTTCCTTATTTTTTAAAGCCTCAGTAATACTGTGTTGTATATATGTGTGTGTGCTTAATTGCTCAGTTGTTCACCAATGACCTTATTTAACCTTAGCTACCTTTTTAAAGGTCCTATCTCCAAATATAATCACTTTCTGAGGTACTGGGTGTTAGGACTTCAATAAAAGAATTTTGGGGGGGGGTTGCAGAATTAACCCCATGACAGGCTACTTCCACTATTTGGCTATTCTGAATAATGTTGCCATGAACATGTATAAATCTTTATTAAAATCTCTGCTTTCAATTCTTTTGAGTATATACCCAGAAATGGAGTTGCTAGTGTATGCATGAATGCTAAGTTGCTTCAGTTATATCTGATACTTTTGCGACCCCATGGGCTAGAGCCCGCCAGGCTCCTCTGTCCATGGGATTCTGTAGACAGGAATACTGGAGTGGCTTGCCATGCCCTCCTCCAGGGGATTTCTTCCAAACCAGGGATGGAACCTGCATCTCTTGTATCTCCTGCAGTGGCAGGCGGGTTCTTTACAACTAGTGCCGCTTGAGAAGCCCATATGTTAATACTCTGATTAGTTTTTGAGGAACTGCCAAATCATTTTTCACAACATCTTCACCATTATACATTCCCATCAGCAATGCACAGGGTTCCAACTTTTCTACGTTCTTGCCAATACTTATTATTTTCTGTTATTTTATTTTTATAATAGCCATTCTTTTAGATGTGAAGTAGGAGCTCATTGTAGTTTTGATTTGCATTTCCCTGATGATTACTGATTTGAATATCATTTCATGCCCTTCCTTACTGGCCATTTGTAAATTTTCTTTGGAGAGACTGTCTCTCAGATCCTTTGCCCACCTTTAGACATTTTTATTTTTAAGAGAAATCAAGCACACTATATAGCAACAGTAAGTGAATTTCCAACAAAATGGGGAAATCTATTCAACAATAATACCTAGATGTGAGATGACCACATTATGGGGCAAAAAATTGGAATAATTTTGCAGAATCAGCTATAGCAGGATGGTAAAGCAGGTGGACTTCAGAGTCAGCCTTGCCTGGGGTTTGATCCCTGGTTTCTCCACTTACTAGCTATGCGATCTCAGCAACTTTCTTAATCTCTGTGTCTGTTTCCCTACTTAGGAAATGGAAATAATAATACTGCCCATTTCATAGGGTTGTTACAAGGATTAAGTTAGTGCAGTGCCAGGTACAAAACAAACAAGCCCTTCATATACGTTAGCTACCAGCACTATTGTTCTCTGGACCCCAACTTTCTGTGCTGCCTCCACAGCCGGGCACCATCTGGTGTCCCCTCTCCACACTGCTGATATTTCTCATTACCCGGTTATCCTCCAGGCAAATAGATCTATGCAGCGAATTTTTTGTTGTCTAGTCGCTAACTTGTGTCTGACTCTTTTTTGACGCCATGAACTGTAGCCCACCAGGCTCCTCTGTCCATGGGGATTTCCAGGCAAGAATCCTGGAGTGGGTTGCCAGTTCCCTCTCCAAGGGATCTTCCTGACCCAGGGATCAAATCCACATTGCGTAGCAGATACCATGTGCTTTTTATACAGTAACTTTAGTTTTTCAATTACTTTCAACTATAGTCTGGTGACGGCTTCCCAGGTGACACTAGTGGTAAAGAACCCACCTGCCAATGCAGGAGACATAAGAGATGCAGGTTTGATCCCTGGGTTGGGAAGGTCCCCTGAAGGAGGGCATGGAAACCTACTCCAGTATTCTTGCCTGGAGAATCCCCGTGGACAGAGGAGCTTGGCAGGCTACAGTCCACAGGGTCGCAAAGAGTCGGACACGACTGAGCAACTTAGCACTGCAGAGCGCAGCTTGTGATCCAGTGATAGTCTGGTGAGTCTGAGCTCTGGCTTAGTGATCGGCTGGGAATCGGGGTTCAGACTACATATCTCTTCTGAAGTGACCTTGGGCAAGTCGCTTCACACGTCTGGGCTTCAGTTTATTTCTTTGGGAAATAATGATGAGAGTCATTCCTATTTCACAGGGTCACTGTGATTAAAATAAAGTAGGCCTGTAAAGTACTTAGTGTGTACAGTACTTGGCACATGGAAAATACTTAAAAGATATTTGTTACTATTATGTTATATTCCTTTCAGCTGAGGAAACAGAGTCTTGGAGAGCTGAAGTTCTTCCCCAAAGTCATAAGCCTGCATATGTGAATTTTGTACACTTCATACAGTACTTGGCACATAGAAAATACTTTAAAGATATTTATTATTATTATGTTATATTCCTTTCAGTTGAGGAAACTGAGTCTTGGAGAGCTGAAGTTCTTGCCCAAAGTCATAAGCCTGCATATGTGAATTTTGTGCAGTTCATACAGTACTTGGCACATAGAAAATACTTTGAAGATATTTGTTGTTATTATTATGTTATATTCCTTTCAGTTGAGGAAACTGAATCTTGGAAAGCTGAAGTTCTTACCCAAAGTTATAAACCTGCATATGTGAATTTTGTGCAGTTCTTGTTGTATAAGAGTATAGACATAATTTTATGTTTTAAAAAATTGACATTAAAGCATAAGTTATTTTTACATTGCTATGAAGATATGAAGACAATGGACTTCTCAGGTAGCGCTAGTGGTAAAAGAACACGCCTGCCAATTTAAGAGAAGTAAGAAACGTGGGTTGGATTTCTGGATGGGGAAAATCCCCTGGAGAAGGAAATGGTAACTCACTCCAGTATTCTTGCCTGGAGAATCCCATGGACAGAGGGCCTGGTGGGCTACTGTCCACGGGGCCGTAAAAGAGTCAGACACAACTTAGCAACTAAACAACAGCGACAATGAATAACCTTGATATAGGTAAATATTCACAGGGTGAAAGGAGTGAATAGGTTGGGGCTAGACGATAATCCTGTTTGGAAACATGACTAAGTAACTCCAGTTACTGCATGTGGGTATATTGTTCTTGTCTACTCAAAGAGGTGCTCACATCTTCTGCTTAAGGAGTGTGTGTGTTATCTATAAGTGACCAGTTCAGTCTCTGGGTATATGAGGGGCCAGGTGTCACCAGAAGGGTATGCCTCGTCTACTAGGTCCTGCTGACCACTTGGCTCACCTCCCAGAGAGGCCTCTTGCTCTTAAAGGAACCTGGATCCGAGGGCTGGGTACCTAAGTGGGAGTCATTCCTGAAGTTCCTAACTCAGGGTGTGGAGCCCAGGAGAATGGGGCTGACATACTTTCTCCTTCATTATTAGCCTTGGAACCTACAGAAAATCCCGAGAGCCTGTTTCTTTATCTGCATGAGGGGAAGGGTGACAAGGTAGATAGTAAATGTTTAACAAATCTTCACATAGCTTCACATATACTAAATCACACCATTCTCAAACAACCCTATGATGTATTATCACTATTCTTATTTTTACAGATGAGGAAACTGAGGTAAAGCCTGGTTAAATAACTTACAGTTGGTAAGGGGGGAGCCAGGTTTGAATCCAGGTCCTCAGGCTCCAGAGCTTCAGACTTCAATGTCACGCTCATTGGTGAATAATGTGAATAAACTTAACAAACCTTAGCTTTAAGGGCTATTGTGAGAATCAGGGATAAAGCCACATGTGGTATGTGGCTTCTGGGCTCGCTATTCTATAGAAATTGTCCCTCTTGCTAAATTTGTCAGTGACCTCCATATTGCCAAACCCAATAAACACTTTTTTGTTTTCATTCCACCTGACCTCTCAATAGCATTAAATCCAGTTCAACATTTCCTCATACTTCTTTTTTGTTCTTTTGTTTTTTTTTTGATGAGGTCAGTTTTTCCATTGTTTAAATGAATATGCACCACAGTGGTTCAACAAGTAAGGCAAATGCCAGGAATATGAAAGTTGCAGTTTGCAATTACCATATCTAGAACCCAGGGAAGGTGAATTAGACAGAAGTGGTAGTCACTCTAATTAAACGAACAGGTGACATCATGACAAGTTAGTTTTTAGCATCAAAACGATCAAAACTACCACATTTTTGTAATGATCAGAGGTCTCATGTTGGTTCCAGCCTCTTCATTGTGATGATCCGTCACAGAATGTGAACTTTTTGGCCTCTACCAATAGCATTAGGGGCTTCCCTGTGGCTCAGCTGGTAAAGAATCCACCTGCAATGTGGGAGACATAGGAGATGTGGGTTCGATCCCTGGGTGGGGAAGATCCCCCATGGCAACTCACTCCATGCCTGGAGAACCCGATGGACAGAGGAACCTGGCGGGCTACAGTCCATAGGGCCACAAAGAGTTGGACACGACTATAGCCAGTTAGCACAGCACAATAGATGTAGACAACTTCTTCTCCCAAATCCTTCATATCAAAAGCAAACACAATCTTGGAGTTTTCTTTCTGATTGTGAGGGTTTGCCATAGATTTGCTACACTGATTTTTAACGTGAAATCTTTTGTAAGATAACTAACTGCAGCCATCCCAGCAGTAATGGTAATGTCTGTGATCCATTCAGCTTGTAAGCTGGAGGTCACGTTCAAGGCACTGTCACTTGCAATGTGTGTACACAGGACACTGGGCACAGAGAGCTTGAATGGCCAGCTGCAGTCAAGATGTGAGAGGCGTCCTACAGGCACCAATTCCAGGATGCTCACTCCTTTTTGAAACGTTTACTTCTTCTGACTTTGGTGACAACTCACTCAAAAGGGTTTGCTCCTACTCCTTCAGCTGTTCCTTCCTAGTCCCTTTTTCTCTCTTTTCCTCTTTTTTAAAAAAAAGTTGTTTATTTATTTGGCTACACCAGGTCTTAATTGTGGCACGCGGGTTCTTTAGTTGTAGCATGCAGGATCTGGTTCCCTGGCCAGGGATCAAACCTGGGGCCCTGCATTGGGAGTGTGGAGTCTTAGCCATTGGACCATGGTGGAAGTCCCTCTCTTTTCCTCTTTTAACTGTAGAGACATGTTGGGGTGCCCTGGGCTGATGTCTCCTTAGTCCTCTTCTCTTTTCTTCCCCTGTGAGATCTCACACAGTCCTGTGGCATGAGGCACCATCTATATCATATGTTTGTTGATGACCCCTCTATCAGTCAGGGTTCGACCTGAGAACTGGAACCAATAGGAAAATATATCAAGAGATTTATTGAGAGGAATTTCTTGTGTGATTTTAAAGGCTTGCTAAGTAAGCCCCACATATGTAGGTCAGGCTGTCAGAAGAGCAGGCTGGACCTCTTCCATTGCCCCCACCCTGGCTAGACTCCTTCATCTCCAGTCTGGACGACTGCCAACGCCACTTAACCAGTTTCTCTGCTTACATTCCTGCCTCACCCTCCTTGCTTACATTCTTGCCTTACACCGCCCACTTACAAGAAGTGATCCTTTCTCTTTTCTTCTCTTTGCTTTTCATGCCAGTTTTATTGAGGTATGATTGATAACTGACACTGTTTAAGGCATACAGCATAATGATTTGACTTACATACATCATGAAAGGATTGTCACAGTAAGTGTAGTGAATATCCATCATCTCATACAGATACAAAATTAAAGAACTAGAAAAAAATATTCTTCCCTGTGATGAGATCGCTTAAGATTTACTTTTTTAAGAGAGAAAACACGCATGTGTGCCCATTCGCTTCGTTGTATCTGACTCTTTGTGACCCCATGGACTGTAGCCCACCAGGCTCCTTTGTCCATGGGAATTCTCCAGGCAAGAATAACTGTATTTATCATGTTGTACATTATATCCCTATTACTTGTTTATCTTATAACTGGAAGTGTGTACCTTTTGGCTGCCTTCATCCAATTCTCTCTCCTCCCACCCCAACCTCCTGTAACCTAAATCTCATCTCTTTTTCTATGAGTTTGTCTGTCACAGTGACCCTTTTAAAGCATAAACCAAATTTATTCGATTCTCCTATATGAAACTCATCAGTGACTTCTCACTGCTCTTAAATTAAAACGTAAACCTCTTCGCTTGGTGGAGTATATTGCAGAATTGGTCACAAATTTTTTCCATCACTGTGCTATGTGACTTTGCCACTTCTCGCATAAAGAGGAGTAGTTCATTTTCCTACCTCTTGGATCTAGACTGGCTTTGTGACTTGGTTGACCAATAAAATGCAGTGTAAGTGACATTGTTTGACTTTTAAGTCTAAGCCTCATGAGGCCTTTGCAGCTTCTACTTTTGTTCTCTTGGAAAGTTCCCCTGAGACTAAGATGTAAAGAAGACGGGTCTATCCTTCTGGAGGATGAGATATCATATTGATAGAGAAGAGTTCTTCCATCTGAGGCCCCCTAGACTGATCGATCAATAGCCGGCACTAACCATCAGGCGTGGATGGGAAACCATCATAGATCATCTAGTCTCAGATGAGCAGTCAAATGATGGTAGCCACATAAGTGAAACCAGGTGAGACTCTGCCCAAATGACTGCCTCCCAGAACTGCAAACAAATACATGGCTATTGATTTAAGCCACTGAGTTTTGGGTTGGTTTGTTATACAGCAGTAGATAGCTGTTACACTTCACCTCCAAGGCTCTCCCTTGATCTCTGTTATCTCCCTTGATCATTCTATTCCAGCTATACTGGTCTCAACCTGTTCCTGGAATATTTCAAACTCTCTTCTTTCTCCAGGTCTTTGCTTCCTTTGGCAATTGTGTGCCAGGTTCATTTTCATCTTTCAGCGTGCATTAAAACACCATTCTTTAAAGTCCAACACCATGGAGCAGTCTCTCTATTTAAAGTTGCTTCAGGGGCTTCCCTGGTGGTTCAGTGGTAAAGAATCCACTTGCCAATGCAGGGACTGGTTTGATCCCTGGTCCAGGAAGACCCCACATGCCTTGGGACAACTAAGCCTGTGTGCCACAACTGTTAAGCCAGCACTCTGGAGGCCATGAGCTGTAACTACTGAGACCATGCATTGCAACTACTGAAATTCGTGGGCCTGGACCCCATGCTCTGAAACAAGAGAAGCCACTGAAATGAGAAGCCTATGCACCACAACTAGCAACTAACCCCACTCACTGCAACTAGAGAAAGGCCACACGCAGCAATAAAGACCCAGTGTAGCCAGAAAGAAAGAGAGAAAGAGAGGAGGAAAGAGGGAAAGAAAATAAAATTGACTCTACCCGATAGTCCTATGTTAGAATTTCTTTCTTTACCACAATTAAAAATTATCTTGTTCCTTCATTTGTTGACTTATTTTACTAGAAGATGAAAGTTGCTCAGTCGTGTCCAACTCTGCAACCCCATGGACTATACAGTGCATGGAGTTTGCTAGGCCAGAATACTGGAGTGGGTAGCCTTTCCCTTCTCCAGTGGGTCTTCCCAATCCAGGGATCCAACCCAGGTCTTCTACATTGCAGGTGGATTCTTTACCAGCTGAACCACAAGGGAAGTCCAAGAATACTGGAGTGAGTAGCTTATCCTTTCTCCAGATCGTCCCAACCCAGGAGTCGAACTGGGGTCTCCTGCATTGCAGGTGGATTCTTTACCAACTGAGCTATCAGGGAAGCCCCACTGGAAGGTAAGCACCACAATTCTTCACATAGTACTACAGGCCACCACTATCAATGGATAGAGTTGATACAAAAGATAAGCTTGTTCCACTTTGTAGGAAAAGAACATAGTTCCTCACTGAGGAAGGAAGGCAGAACTGTAGGGAACTCTGATGAGTGACTGAGGGGCAGAATTTGGTGGGGGAGAATGTCTTCAGGGAATCAGAATATATATGAGTATATATTACAGAATATCTCTGCCAGAGATATACTGCCTTTAAGTCACACTGTGGCAAGTTTCAGCTCTCCCAGACTCCTGGCCCAGACCACTGATCAACCTGATTTCTCTTCTTCTTTTTAAAAAGTTAAAAAAAAATTTTTTTTTTTTTTTCTATTCTTTGGCTGTGCTGAGTGGCATGTGGGATCTTAGTTTCCTGACCAGGAATTGAACCCATGCCCCCAGCAGTGCAAGCTTGAAGTCAACCACTGGACCACCAGGGAAGTCTGCTGATTTCTCATCCTATCAATCCTACTCACATTATGGGAGTTGCTGTGTATAAATGTTCTCAGTCTCAGGGATAGCTCAGGAGTCGGTGTTTTTGTAGAACTGCTAACAATGGTTAGTGTTTTCATTCACAAACATTAAGTGGACTTTAACTAAACAGATTTTCTTCCCCCTGAACTCGTCATACAAATCTTGAGGTTTAGGCTCACTGCTAAAAAAGTGTTTTTATTCTTCAAAGTCAGGAGCAGGGGATATAAGAAGAGGTATTCTGAGAAAGTTCAAGAAATACTGTTCTATCATCGTTTTCTTAGGTAATAAAATAAATCCTTAAATTCTAAGAAAAAAAATGTTTTAATCAGAAAATAGGCCTCTTAGAGACAGCTGTGGAAAGCTGAAATAAAAGGGGTGGAGAATGACAGCTTTATTCCAGATATGAATCTCAACACTTCTCAGGACAGGAAATGCACAAAATTACTGCAGGGAAATAAGACATGACAGATCATTTATTTAATTGAGTTGAGAGAATCATAATTTTCTTTAAGCCTCTGAGGAAAATGTAATGTATTCTAGCACTCAGGAATGATGGTCAGAGAAGCCACAGGGTAAAAAACTGTATGAGTAAGAATGGGGTCCTCTCATTAATGGGCTGGTGGAAGTAAAGGAGCAGAGGGAGGACTGGGGAATTTATGATTATTCCTTGTTCTTTGCCTGTCAGATCCATTCTCCTTCCTGTTCTGTGTCTTAGCAGCAGATTATCTCCAGCCTGTACCCTCAGGCATTGGGTTGGGTCCAGCCAATGAAAACCACCAGCCAGGGACTGGAAGATGGAAGGAGAGAGAGGTCAGGGTATTTATACCTCCTCACTGTGGTTCTGTTCTTCTGAGGCAGTGGGTCTCAAAAAGTGGGCAGCATACCAGCAACATCTCATCACCTAGGACTTGTTAGAAATGCAGGTTCTTAAAAAAAAAAGAAATGCAGGTTCTTAGTTCAACTTCAAACACCTGGGGGACATAGCAATCTGTTTTTTTTTTTTTTTTTTTAATTTGGCTGCGCCAGGTCTTAGCTGTGGCCCTCAGGATCTTTTAGTTGTGTCATTCGATCTCTAAGTTGCAGCATGTGAGATCTAATTCCCTGGCCAGGGATCAAACCCAGGCCCATTGCATTGGGAGTGCAGAGTCCTAGCCACTGAACCACCAGCAAAGTCCAATCTGTATTTAAACAAGCCCTCCGAGGTGGTTTTGATACTCTGTAAAGTTTGAGTACCAGTGATGTACAGGTGCAGTTCCTGGTGGGCAGACATTTCTCTGTAGTCCCAGCTTTTATTAGACTCCAGTAATTCTGTCCCCTTCTTTTGTCCTTCAGGTCTGAGGGTGGAAAGGGCTTCTCAGCATGGCTGGTACTTCAGTAGCTCATAACCTCTTGATGGTTGCCTTATCTCTGCCTATTAGTGCCTTTGCAAATTCTCTTTGGTTAAAAGGTTTGGGTGCTCTGTCTGTCTCCTGCTGGGTGCATGATTGATTCCTAGAGGCACCAACTGTCGGCAAAGGCTGGCAAACACCTGTCCGTGGACAACAGAGCACAGTTACATCAGGACTGCAGACAGGGAAGGCGTGGGAACGAGCCTCTCGTCTGTGCCAGATATCCAATCTTTTAAGGCTCACAGACCTCCTGGAGGAAGGTATCGTCTGTGTTTCACTGACCGGCACCTGAGCCAGACCCCAGCCTGCACCTCTATCCTAGACTGGCTGATTCCTCTTCCCGGTCAAGGAGACTCCTGCCCTCAAAGTCCTCACACAGGTCACACCTTCGCCCCTCAAGCCATCGTGACATTGTTGTTAGGGTCAGGTAGTCTACTTGGGGGTAGGCTGGTAGGCCACTTAAGAGTTGTGTGACACTGATCAAGTTGCCTGGCCTCTCTGAGCCTCAGGTTCCTCATCTTGGAACAGTGGTCTTAATGCCTGCTGTGTGTGGTGTGCCGGGAGGATTGCACGAGGTGAGCTGTGTGGAGCACCTGGGACAAGTTCTGGCACAGACTAGGCGCTCTATAAAGCTGAATGCTTTTGCCTTCCCTGCAAAAGGTTCACTGGTGAGACAATGTGACTGTTTAAGTGAATCAGGTCACACTTAAAAAAAAAAAATTTTTATTGAAGTAGAGTTGATTTACAATGTTGTGTTAGCTTCAGGTGTACAGCATAGTGATTCAGTTAAACACATACATGTGTTTATTCTTTTTTCAGATTTCTTTCCCATATAGGTTATTACAGAATATTGAGTAGACTTCACTGTGCTATACAGTAGGTCCTTGTTGATTGTCTATTTTATGTATAGTAGTGTATGTATTTTAATCCCAACCTCCTAATTTGTCCCTCCCTGCCACTTTCCTCTTTGTCAAGTTTGTTTTCAAAATCTGTGACTCTGTTTTGTGAATAAGTTTATTTATATCACTTAAAAAATTAGATTTCACATGTGAGTGATATCATGTGATATTTGTCTTTCTCTGGCTGACTGTCTTCACTTAGTATGATAATCTCTAGGTCCATCTATGTTCCTGCAAATGGCATTATTTCTTTTTTTTTCCCATGGCTGATTTTAGTATTCCATTGTATGTAGGTACCACATCTTCTTTATCCATTCATCTGTTAATGGACAGTTAGGTTGCTTCCATGTCTTGGCTATTGTAAATAGTGCCACTATGAACGTTGAGGTGCGTGTATCTTTTAAAATTATGTTTTTTTCCCAGATATATGCCCAGGAGTGGATCATATGGTAGCTCTATTTTTAGTTTTTTAAGGAACTTCGTACCAATTTACATTCCTACCAAAAGTGTAGGAAAGTCAGGTCACACTTTTTAAACAGATATTGGGCTGGGAGAATCCTTCCCCAAGGAAAGACACTTTCAACTGGTAATCCTCAGGAAGCCAAGAGCACTTTTCTAATCTCTGAAGAACTTGCTCAAGTCTTAGGCCTTGGTGACAGAGAGGCGGGGCTGACCACTGGATTTGCAGCTTGTTTGTCTGTTAAAGTGTGTTGTGTTCTGGAACTTGTCCCCAGTCTGTCTCCTGTACCCTTCCTGCCTCCTTGTAAGGTGGTGACAAAGGAGGGCAGTGCCTGAAGGGTATCTGGAGGAGGTGTTCCCCTAATATGACTTCACAAGTGTGGCTCCCTCTGCTTGGGCAGACATTTGTCTTGCTCACCTGTTTCCTGGGAACAGGTCTGCAGAATGATGTCGAGCTGAGAGAGTAGGAGTTAGCAGAGGGAGCCATGGGTGCTCTGTTACCTTCTGATAACAGAATGCCTTCCCAGCAGTTACAGCCCATTTCTAAGATTGCATTAGTTGTTATGATGAAGTGGGGTGACTACATACAAAAGGCCTATCCCAAGATCTCTTTGCTTACCCTACCTATGGGTCTCAGTCTTATGTCATGGCTTCTGAGAAAACAATGCCCCTCACCAGACCAGGAAATGTTCTAGAAATCTAAAACAAATGGGTTTTAGTAATTGAAATGCTTTGGAAATCTCAATCAAATGCGGACACATCTGATTGACACAGTGATTGGGGAATCTTCTGGCAAGGTCAGCATTAGATCAGGGATGCTTTAGCATACTGCCAAGCTCAGTGAAAAACTATTGCAGATGGCATGTGACTCTCAAGTGCCCCACCTGACCTTCAAGTAGGTGAAAAACTTGTTTATAATACTCTGAGCCTAAAACCTAATCCTGTTTTATATATAAATGCAAAAGTATTTTCTGTTCAATTTTAGCAAACACTGAATTTTCCGGGGGTGCAACTAATGTGTAAATCAAAGAAAAAAGGACTCAGTTTTGTTTGGAACTTGGTGAGGGTTGTTTAAGGGTTGGAAAGCATGTCACCAGTGCAACCCTGTCAGTTTTGATGCCCAATTCAACTTTCCTTTGTCAGTCTGCATTTATAATTGTTGCGTTTGTATTGATTTAAATCTTATTTAAAATGTCAAAAATAAAAAGAATTGACCGTATGTTAATATATGCTTTAAAGCAAACATAACAGAGATGACACCAAGTACTGAGGTGAAGTGGGCCAGTGGTGACAAGAGAAGTAACTTTAGGACAGGAGTGCTTTTAGGTACAGAGTTTAAAGAATCCTTTCTGTGGAGGTGACTTGATGTGAAAGATGAAGAATGACAGAGACAGCCATGCAAAGGCCCTGAGGTTGAAATAGCTGGGCATGTCCTGGAAATTGTCAGAACTCCATGTAACTAGAGTACAGGTGAGCAAGGGTGGAGTGCATCAGGGATTGAGGCTTGAGGGAAAAAAAAATGGCCTTGAAACCACAGTAAGAATTTTATTCTCTGAAAGTCACTGAGGGTTGTAAAAGAGGGGATGACCTGGCCAAAATGATCTTTAGCAAGACGACGCTGCAGGGAAAATTCGAGATGAGCCTGGAATATTTTGCAGCGCCAGAAGAGCAAAGAAGGCAGTCAACACAGAGAAATTAACAATATCAGTTTCCTGTCATCCAGAAAGCTTAAAGGGAGAGAATAAGTGCTCTATAAATATTTAATGTTGCCCAGAGTTGATAGAAACCAATCACAGAGGATAATACGGCAGTTTGGTGTTAGGGATTTGTGTAGAGTTACACTATTCAGTACAGTGTTACTAGCCATATGTGACTATTAAGCACTTAAAATGTGACCAGTGTACCCGAGGAACTGAGTTTTAATTTTATTCAATTTCCGTGTACCTTGAAAAGCTGAAACCTGACTCAGTTATTAGAAAATATTTCAGTGTGTTGAGAATATTTGATAATTCATTAATAATTTTACATGATTACATGTTGAATTGATAATATGGTAGATACATTGCATCAAGTAAGGGAGTTTATTAATATTACCAGTTCTTTTTACTTTTTAAAATGAGGCTACTAGAAAATTAAAGATTATATTCTGGCTTATATTATTATTTTAAAGTGTGTCTACCCTTCTTATTTGTTTGTTTTTAATTGAAGTATAGCTGATTTATGATGTTGTGTTAGTACAGCTAAGTGATTCGATTATGCACATATATATCTATTTTTTTCAGATTCTTTTCCCCATAGATTATTACCTGGCTTCCTATGTCTAGGAGACAGAACTTCTCTAGATGTGTCGGGGGACGTTCAGCTTTAAAGGATCCAATATGTTATTCTTTTCTTTTGTGTGCCGTTTCTCAAGGATTCTCTATTCCTTATCAGTTCCTGGAAAACAGGAGCGAACAGAGCTACATGCAGTTCTCAGGACTGAGATCATGAGAGAGGGCACCTGCTTGGATTCCTTTCAGTGACTCCCTTCAATGACTCCCTTCAGTGACCTTACTTAAATGTAATCTATTCAGTTATGCCCTCTTAGTCAAGATATTGAATGCTTTCTGGCCCTTTGAAGATTGTTATTTGCTTGGCTTTGTTTTTGTTCAACTTTTTTTTACTGCCTAAAGCTGCCTTGTAGGAAGATACATAAAAATAAAGCACCTTTGTTTCACTCGAGACTTGGGTCCCCTGCGTCCCTCTTCTCATCGACTCCAGTCCCCAGGTCCCGGTCTACATGACATAGATGTTTTAATGATGAGCCCCCAGTGCCATTTTCAACCACAGAGATTATCACACAGACGCGGAACCGCCGTTAAGATTTAATGTTCCAGTTAAGCAAAGCTTATACATGAGATTAATGGGGAAAAAACAAGGCAAAGTCTGGCTTCAGTGTTGATGAAGTTAGAGGGTAACATGCCCACTTCTCCTTCCTCTTTGTTCTCAAGTGTCCCCCCTGCAGGCCCTTACTGCCTTCGTATAACTTCTCTTTTCTACAGAAAGAGGGCAAGTTTCTGCAGTTTGCCCAGTCAGAACTTCTGCTCTTTTGCTTGTCCCCTTCTTGCCCTTCCTTCTCAGGGGTTCATATCCCTTAATCCTCCATATCACCCATCTTCTCTGGAGAAATGTAGTATAGAAACTTAACTCTGAAGCAGGGGTTCACAGTACTTTTGTGGTGGTCCAGTGGTAAAGAATCCATCCTTCTAATGTAGGGAGCATGGGTTCGATCCCTGGGCAGGGAAGTTCTGCATGCTGTGTGGTGTGGCCCCAAAAAACAAACAAATGGAACAGGGGTTGGCAACCTTTTTACTTACAAAAATAAACAATTTAGGCCATGTGGTCATAGTCTATGATGCAAGTCTTCAATTCTGCTGTTGTAGAGTGAAAATAGCCACAGAAAATGTGTAAACAAAAGGGCAGGGCTATATTCCCATAAAAGTTTATTTATGGACACAAATTAGAGTATCATAATTTTCCCATGTCATGAAATATTCATCTTTGAATTTTTTCTTAACTCTTTCAGAATGTAAAATCCATTCTAAACTCAAGGGCCATACAAAAACAGGCAGAATAGGCCCTCAGGTCCCGGTTTGCTGACCCTGCCCTAAACCATGAGTGAAGACCCAATGTAATGAACTATCCTTTGGGGAGTATTGGGTCAGAAAGATCTTTTCTTTCCTTTACCATACAGCTCAGTCCCAGCCAACTGTAAGTACTCAAGCACTCTATCTGAGTGACTGAAATTTCAAGAGCCCTGCAAGGTCGGGAGATTAAATACTGCAGATCGTCAGAAGACCTGGGTGGCTGGAGGGACTTCTCTGCAGTAATCACTCTCAGAGATGGCTCCCTGCTCCGAGTCCCCTCCTGGAAAGGGCCTGCTTTGGCCCTGATCTGGCCTTGCCCTCCACATGGGGTGAAGAATCTACATGGCAGAGGAGACATGCCCACTCAGAGACTCACCTCCATGAATCAGGTGCTTGGGGCCCTGTAACTCCCGGCCTGAGTGACCTCAAGACCATGCTACCCTGGGCCCATTCTCCTATATGGAGACCACACTGCCAATGCGCTCATACTTGGGGCAAGGCATGGCTTAGGGGCCGCTGTTTGCCCAGGGTGCAGGGGAGCCTGGGACTATGGGCTAGGGCTGTGTGTGCCGAGGGTGAGCAGGAGCAAGGGCTGGGCCTGAGACAGAGGGCCAGGGATGGCTGCTTCTTCTTAAAATATTTACTTACTTGGCTGCACCAGGTCTTAGTTGCGGCATGCTGGGTCTTCGATATTCTTTGTGGCATGTGAACTCTTAGTTATGGCATGTTACGGCTGGTTCCCTGACCAGGGATCAAAGCTGGGCTGCCTGCAGTGGGAGCATGGAGTCTTGGCCATTGGACCACCCGGGAAGTCCCGAAATGGCTTCTTCTCTCTGCCTGTGTTAGGCATAGAATTCTAAATTTAAACCTGAATTGGTAATTACGAAGGCATATTTGTCATGGCAGCAGGATAGGCAATATTTTAACGAATAGTTTGTTAGTTTGACTTATAACTTACATATTTAGATGCATAATCTGTGGGCCTCCATTTGTATCCTTGCCCTAAACCCTCCAAATACTAGGATGGGCTTGCTTCCACAGTTGATTTAACTTTGAAATGGTGTTGAAGGGTGGGTGGGAATCAGTGGTGTGGTAAAGCTGACTTCTGGCAGCTCAGAGCCCATGGTATGTCTGTCTCCAACTCTGTGTTCAGTGTCACAATGTCGGTGGCTTGAAGTTGGCTATGGTAGGAGTATTTACATCATGGAAATGGCAAATGCCGTGAAACAGTTTGGAGCTTATTATTATTTTGTTTTATACCTATTTATTTGGCTGCACTGGATCTTAGTTGTCATATGTGGGATCTTCAATCTTCATTGTGACATGCAGTTTCTTTTCGTTTCAGCACTGGCACTGTTAGTTGCAACTAAGACTAGGATCTAGTTCCCTGAGCAAGGGTTGGACCCGAGCCCCCTGCACTGGCAACACAGAACCTTAGACACTGGACTCCTAGGGAAGTCCCCCCTTTATGTTTTCCTTTATTTTTAACTGGAGGGTAATTGCATTACAATATTGTGTTGGTTTCTGCCATACACCAGCATGAATCAGCCATGCTGTGAGAACTGGTTTCTAAGTATTTACCAGCACACCATACCCTGTGTACATTTCTCACTGTGACAGAGGGGAGCTTGTCCCCTCCTTGCCCTGTATAGAGTCACTCCTCGTTTCCTATCTGAGGAGAGGCGATCTGGAGAGATTTTCAAGAGAAGCGTTCAGCAGAAATGTGTGATGGACGCTTACTGAAACATTCACTCATTGTGATAATTTCTGAAATCAGCCACGTTTCTGGTTGTTCTGAGACACACGCTTGTAAAGAGCCTGGCTGTGATCCTCAGAGCAGCGTTTGCATTGAGGGACCACACTCAAATTGCGACCACTCATTTTGATCAGCTCGAGCGAGACATGAGCATTCCCAGCCTCATACCTTTTGTTTGCAGAATAATTCTCAGTTCAGATAAACATGTAACATTTTCATGGTGAAAATTAGATTCCTTTCCCTGAGAGTAGTAGCAGCAGAAGCTATGGATTTCGCCTCTTATTTTCTATGCCTGCCCTCTGGCGGTGAATTCAGAGAAATACAGGTAGAGTCCCACAAATGCCTGTATTTCTGGAAGATAGGTTTGCAAACTCAGCTACCTACTGGGCCAGGCAGGGAAATGTTAGAAGAATGAAGATGGCAGAGTGTGAGAAGAGTGGGGAGCTGTGGGGTGTACTGGAGAACTCAGGCCCCATCAAAAAGGGAATGACCCTACTTGTTCAAGGCTACGTCCAAGACTATGCGTCTAGACAGAGGCCATCGCAGCCTACAGACGGGGCTTTTTTGTTTGTCCTTCACAGTGTTGATCCATGCTGTGTTTCAAAATAGTTGTGTACATTAAAACTTTTTTTTTTTTTCCCAGAATTTTGGTACATGTTTTCAGTTAAAATCAGAACAAAATGGAGACCAGTCTTGAAGTTCCCCTGAGGAGACAAAACCAGTTTAGTCGTTAATTTAGCCTAATTACCAGTTATTGCAGAGACACTGCCTTCTGACTATATGAGCTACTTTTTGACAGTGTACTCCAAGAGCCTCATTCCAGGTTGGGTTTGAGTGCTCCCAGTTCACAAACTGTCTTTCTGATGGTGTACGATAATTTTTAAAAACTAATTACTACTTTTGTGTTCTTTGGTTTTACTTTGGCTATTTCTGCACTGTTGGCACGGCAACCCTAAGTTTACAGTGCCACATGGCATTAAGTGAATGATATAATGACTATCAGAGAAAATTTGAAAATGGCAATGGACTTTCAAGAACAAGTTACTTTCCTCATGCTTCAGTGGCTAAGACTCCACACTCCCAATGCAGGGGCCCTAGGTTTGATCCCTGCTCAGGGAACTAGATCCCACATGTTGCCACTAAAGATCCAAATGCTGCATGCTGCCAACTAAGACTGGCACAGCCAGATAAATAAACAAATAAAAAGAGCAAGTTATTGTGATTTTCCTAAAGCAAGAATTATCTCTACAACACCCTGACAGACATGGCCATATGTTTTATGCTTTAGGAATTCCAGCAATAGTGAAGACATTATTTTTTATTTACTTGTAATTTTTATTATAAATTTTTTCATACAAACAAAACCACATGCCCATGATAAGTTATGTAGAATAATAAAATAAACAGCCTTGTCTCCACCATTTATCTTAACAATACCAATGCTTCTGAAAGTCACCTGTGTTCTATCCTGTTGAAACCTCTCTCTCCCTACTGAGGGTAAACACCATTTGTTTTCTTTACCATTCCCTTGCTAATCTTAGATAGTCTGAAAATTATTCTAGTAATTTGTTTATTATTACTTTGGGTTTTTCTAGGCAGAGAATCATTGCATTTAGTTGTTATTCGTTCCTTTCCATTTCTTATATCTCAATTTTTTTTCATGAATTACTGTACTGATCAGGCTCTCTGATTCGATGTTACTGAGATATGGTAATAGTAAGAGTATCCTTATTTTATTTCTGATTTTTTGTTTGTTTCATTATTTTTCACAAAATATTTCTTTAATTAGTCATGCTGGGTCTTAGTTTTGGCATACAGGATCTTTTTTAGTTGTGGCATTCAAACTCCCAGTTGTGGCGTGTGGGATCTAGTTCCATGAACAGATACTGAACTGAGACCTGGGACATTGCGAGCACAGAGTCTTAGCCACTGGACTACCAGGGAAGTCCCAAAGTGTTTGTTTCATTGTTACCCATAGTGTGTGCTGTACGTTTTGATAGGTAGACTTAAAGAAATTCCTTTCTATTCCTAGTTTGCTAAGAAACCAATTATGAATGGGTGATGAATGTATCAAATGAGCTTTTTCTGCAACTATTAAGGTGATAATATGTTTAACTCTTTATTACAGAACATACACAAAAATAGAGAGAATGTTATAATGAATACTATGACTTATCACCCAAATTCAACAATGATCAGTTTCCTACCATTCTTGTACCATCTCTTCTACTTTAAAAATTTTTTCTGAGTATTTGAGAATAATCCCCAGGCATCATATCATTTAATCTGTAAATACAATAGTGTGTTCTTCTAACAGAAAAAGACTTTTAAGAAGCATAGCCATAAGGCCCATGATTAGCCTGCACCCTCATAATAATAGTGTGTGTGTTAGTCCCTCAGTCATGGCCTACTCTTTGCAACCCCATGGACTAAAGCCTGCCAGGCTACACTATCCATGCAATTTTCCAGGCAAGAATACTGGAGTGGGTTGCCATTACTTACTTCAGGGAATCTTCCTGACCCAGGGATTGAACTTGGTCTCTTGCATTGCAGACAGATTCTTAACTGTCTGGTGATGAAAGTGAAAGTGAAAGTCGTTCAAAGTCTGACTCCTTGTGACCCCATGGACTATCAAGATGGTGGAGTAGAAGGACATGCACTCTTGTTCTTCTGCGAGAACTCTAAAGTTATAACTCACTGCTGAACAACCATCAACAGGAAAATGTTGGATCCCACCGAAAAAGGATACCCCACATCCAAGGGCAAAGGAGAAGCCTCAGCAAGATGGTAGGAGGGGCGAAATTGTGTTTAGAATCAAATCCCATATCTGCCAGAGATGCTCGGAGGGCTCAAACAAAATCTTGTGCACACAGGAGACCCCACAGGGACTGAGTCAGACCTGCCTTTGAGTGTTTGAGTGTTTCCTGTGGAGGTACGGGTCAGCAGTGGTCTGCTGCAGGGGCAGGGGCTCTGGGTGCAGCAGACCTGGGTCTGGCATAAGCCGTCTTGGAGGAGGCCACCATTAACCCCACCAGAGAGCCGTCAGAACTTACACAGGGCTGGAGAAACAGACTCTTGGAAGGCACAAACCAAATGTGCATGCCAGGACCCAGGAGAAAGGAGCAGTGACCCCACAAGAGACTGACCCAGACTTGCCTGTGAGTGTCCAGCAATTTCCCTCTGGTGGAGGCGTGGGTCAGCAGTGGCCTGCTGCAGGGTCAGGAGCACTGAGTGCAGCCGTGCGTGAATGGGACCTTTGGACGGAGGTCACTGTTATCTTCATTACCTCCACCATAGTTTGGCCTCAGGTCAAACAACAGGGAGGGAACACAGCCCCAGCCATCAATCCAGAAAACTGGATTAAAGATTTACTGAGCATGGCCCCGTCCATCAGAACAAGACCCAGTGTCCCCCACAGTCAGTCTTTCCCATCAGGAAGCTTCTATAAGCCTCTTATCCTCATCCATCAGAGGGCAGACAGAATGAAAACCAGGGTCACAGAAAACTAATCAAACTGATCACATGGACCACAGCTTTGTCTAGCTCAGTGAAATTATGAGTCATTCCATGGAGGGCCACCCAAAACAGACGGGTCATGGTGGGGAGTTCTGACAAAGCGTAGTCCACTGGAGAAGGGAATGGCAAACCACTTCAGCAGTCTTGCCTTGAGAACCCCATGAACAGTATGAAAAGGCAAAAAGATATGACATTGAAAGATGAACTCCCCAGCTCTGTAGGTGCCCAATATGCTACTGGAGAAGAGTGGAGAAATAACTCCAGAAAGAATGAAGAGATGGAGCCAAAGCAAAAACATTGCCCAGTTGTGGCTGTGACAGGTGATGGAAGTAAAGTCTGATGCTGCAAAGAACAATATTGAATAGGAACCTGGTCCATGAATCAAGGTAAGCTGAAAGTGGTCAAACAGGAGATGGAAAGACTGAACATTGACCATTTAGGAATCAGTGAACTGAAATGGACTGCAATGGATGAATTTAACTCAGATGACCATTGTATCTACTATTGTGAGCAAGAATTCCTTAGAAGAAATGAAATAGCCTTCGTAGTCAACAAAAGAGTCTGAAATGCAGTACTTGGGTGGAATCTCAAAAACAACAGAATGATCTCTGTTCATTTCCAAAGCAAACCATTCAATATCACAGTAATCCAAGTCTATGCCCCAACCAATAAGGCTGAAGAAGCTGAAGTTGAACAGTTCTATGAAGACCTACAAGACCTTCTAGAACTAACACCTCCAAAAGATGTCCTTTACATTATAGGGGACTGGAATGCAAAAGTAGGAAGTCAAGAGATACCTGGAGTAACAGGAAAATTTGGCTTTGGAGTGCAAAATGAAGCAGGGCAAAGGCTAACAGAGTTTTGCCAAGAGAATGCACTGGTCATAGCAAACACCCTCTTCCAACAACATAAGAGGTGACTCTACACATGGACATCACCAGATGGTCAATACTAAAATCAGATTGATTATATTCTCTGCAGCTGAAGATGTAGAAGCTCTGTACAGTCAGCAAAAGCAAGACCAGGAACTGACCGTGGCTCAGATCACGAACTCTTTATTGCCAAATTCAGACTTAAATTGAAGAAAGTAGGGAAAACCACTAGACCATTCAGGTATAACCTAAATCAAATCCCTTACTTTTATACAGTAGAAGTGACAAAATAGATTCAAAGGATTAGATCTGATAGACAGAGTGCCTGAAGAACTATGGCTGAGGTTCATGACATGTACAGGAGACAGTGATCAAAATGATCCCCAAGAAAAAGGCATGCAAAAAGACAAAATGGTTGTCTGAAGAGGCCTTATAAATAGCTGAGAAAAGAGAAGCTAAAGGCAAAGGAGAAAATGAATGGTATATCCATCTGAATGCAGAGTTTCAAAGAACAGCAAGGAAAAACAAGAAAGTCTTCCTGAGTGATCAGTTCAGAGAAACAGAGGAAAACAATAGAATGGGAAAAACCAGATACCTCTTCAAGAAAATTAGAAATACCAAGGGAACATTTCATGCAAAGATGGGCAAAATAAAGGACAGAAACAGTATGGACCTAACAGAAGCAGAAGATATTAAGAAGAGGTGGCAAGAATACACAGAAGAACTAAATAAAAAAGATCTTCATGACCCAGATAACCATGATGGTGTGATTATTCACCTGAAGCCAGACATCCTGGAATGTGAAGTCAAGTGGGCCTTAAGAAGCATCACTGCTGCTGCTAAGTTACTTCAGTTGTGTCCGACTCTGTGCAACCCCATAGATGGCAGCCCCCCATGAAGAAAGTTAGTGAAGGTGATGGAATTACAGCTGAGCTATTTCAAAGCCTAAAAGATAATGCTGTTAAAGTGCTGCACTCAATATGCCAGCAAATTTGGAAGACTCAGCAGTGGCCACAGGACTGGAAAAGGTCAGTTTTTATTCCAATCCCAAAGAAAGGCAGTGCCAAAGAATGCTCAAACTACCACACAATTTTACTCATCTCACACGCTAGCAAAGTAATACTCCTCATGGTTAGATTCGAGTAATGCATTTCTTTGAAGGAGCACTACAAAATACTGTTTGCTTATCAGTGCATAATATTAAAAGTCAATTGATGATGATTTGTTATTTCAACTTTGAGCACTTGGTTAAGGTGATGTCCAATAGTTTTCTCCACTGTAAAGTTACTATTTTACTTTCTGTATTAGATAAGTAATTTGTGGGAAATACTTTGAAATGGTGGAACCATTCTATTTCTCATCAAACTTTCATACATGAGTTGCAGCATTCATTGTTGACACTTGCCTGCATCACTCATTACAATGATGGTTGCAAAGTAGTAATTTTTCTCGCACCTTCATTTCTTCTTCATTTATTGGTTGCATTCTCTTTAAGGAAGAGTTCTTCTTTCTTCTACTGTTATTTATCTTAGTCCTTTCAAATCTCATCAGCATCCATAGTTTTCTTTTAAATTTGTAGTTATCACTTATTTGTTCTTCCTCCTTTATTGGTCCAATCTTACCAGAACTTTTTGTATTTTATTAGACTTTTCAAAGACCAACTTCTTGATTTGTTGACTGCCTTAGGTTTGGTCCCTCCAGAAGGAGACCATCTGTGGCTTGCAAATAATGGTGCTGGCCAATTTAAAGGCAAACCCATAATCAGAATATGTATCATTTCTAGTAAAGATGAATTGTCATCTCCTCCATGGTAGAAGAGATCTAAGGTAATGAACTTGACAACCAATGGCTATGTATGTCCTTGAGGAGTTGTACCATATCAGGGGCTCAGCATTGCTCTGTACTGCTGATGGTCAGGCATTTAGCAGAAGTGGTAGCTAGACCAGTCTTGGGGAGAGGCAGCTCATCACGTCAGGCCACCATGACTAACTTATTCCTTCATGAAACTCTTTGTAGAGATTGAGGTCATTGAGGACAGAGTGCACTGGCATTCATTGGAGAAGTCTTCATATCCATCTGCTTATTCAGTGTTTCTTCTTCTGCCATTCATCCTTTCTGGAGAGCATCGATGTGGGGCAGAAAGATTCACACTCTATGTGTCCATTTACAGACTCCATCCGCACAGCTCATCCTCATACATCTTTGTTTCCAGTCTTCTAGTCTTGATCATTCCAAGTCCTTGACCAAGCAGCCAAACCATTTGTTGTTATCTGAAAGTCTGTGTGTATCCTTAGCTCAGGCTATCTCTTCCCCCACATGAAGGAGATGATCGATTGTACTTAATTTTTATTTTTTTATAATTTTATTTATTTATTTATTGGCCGTGCTGAATCTTTACTGCTGTGCCAGCTTTTTTTCTAGTTCTAGTAGCCTTTGGTGAGCAAAGGCTACTCTCTAGTGGCAGTGCATGGGCTTCTCATTGCAGTGGCTTCCCTTGTTGTGAAGCACAGGCTCTAGGGCGAGGCTTCAGTAGTTGTAGCTTGTGGATTCTACAGCACAGGCTCAGTAGTTGTGGCATTTGGGTTTAGTTGCTCTGTGGCATGTGAGATCTTCCTGGATCAGGGAAGGCAGGCAGGTTCTTTACCACTGAGCCACCAGGGAAGCCCCCTGATTGTACTTTAAACACTGCCCACTGGGAGGCTTTTCCCTCACCACTCTTTTTCAGGGCCATTCTGTGTAGCAGCAGTCCATTTTTAGTTTACACCAACATGTTGTGCTGACCTATAATCAGGCTTTTATTTTTTTATTTTTTTCCTCCTGTTAACTTGTTGTAGAGAAGTCCCTAAGGGGCCACTGATTTGGGCTGAGGGTAAGGCATTGGTGCAAGAAAGGTAGGGTGTGGGACCTGGACCACCTGTCCGTACAATTTTGTTTCCTCCATACCTGTTTAAGCCTGATTCCAAATGTATTATTTTCATTGGATGACAGATTGCAATTGTGCCTGTCTCAGTTTATGATTTGGTGGGTCTGACAATCACCGCAGTTTATGATGTTCTGTGGTCAGACATTCAGTTTCCCACAGGGACCAGTACTGAGCCAGAAGCTGTTTTTTGAATGGCACATAGTTATCTGCTGTAGACAGCATGACTTGGCTCCAGAACCTTAGGGGTCTGGGCTGCAACTCTCATTCATAGTCTTGTCATAGACTCTATGGGTGTCCTTAACTACCACAGATGCTCTAGCATCATTGGATCTGCCAGACCATATGCCCAAGCTTGTAATGCAGTCTCAATCCACTGCAAAGTTCCTTCTTGCTTTTGACCCTCTCAAAACTGGCAGCCTTCCATGTTACCTGCAAGGGGTTCAGGCAGTATTCCCAGTACAATACCATGCTATCTCCAAAACCTGAAACAAATGTTGTGTTTCTTTCTTAGTAACAAGTGGCACAAGTTATAGTAACTTGTCCTTTATTTTGGAGAGGATGTTTGGTCTATTTCAGACCATGGACCCCTGAAAACGTCACTGGCTAAGCAGGTCCCCCAACCTTTGTTAGGATTTATCCCCCACTCCCTGGTATGAATGTTTATTTCCAGGATATTCAGGGTGCTTGTCACTTCCTAGTCTCTGTGTCCAATTAATATGATGTCATCAATATAATGGACCAATCTTGATCCAGATCAAGATCCCTTTAGGTTATATTGTGACAGCTGAGGAACAAGACTGTAAATGCACTCTGCTGTTCATTCCAGGTGAATGGGAGGAAATTTGATCATCCTCATGAGGCCAGATCAGTAGATGCAGAGGCTGTGTTCATCTGTTCTAATAAAGATACTGTATCTGGCACTGAAGCTGTAAATGTGGCTGCCTGTAGTTACGTTTATATTAGCCTATCATCACCCTCTATCATCCATCTGGTTTTGCAGGGATTATATCAGTGAATTAAAAGGGGATGTGTATACCTCTCAGTCTTAGAGAATGGCAGTGATCTCTGTCATTCTGCCTGGCATTTGGGGGCCCTGGTCTCAGTATTACCTCACAACTTGCATGCTTGTATACCTCACAACTTGTATTGCACAGTAAAGGTCTGAGTATTTCTCTTGCTCCAATGTGCAGCTACTCTGATAAATGGCTGGAAGTCCCTTTGGAGGAAGAATTGGGAGATATGCTACTATACTTTGTGAAAATTAATAAAAGGAAACCTCAACTAGGAGTTGGGAAGGTCTGTAGAGAGAGCTCTCATGCCCCATCACTGACTTATTGTCAATTATTCCAAACAGGAAGATTTCACTTACTCCAACAGGAAGATGTCACTTACTCATCTCTATGGGAAGAGTGGTATCTTGCACTCCCAAGCAGGAAGTGCAACTACTTTACTTGTCCAGTAGGAGGAAGGAAGTCTTCTTTCTTGCCCAGCAACAAATGCAGCCAATGAAAACACTGCAGCTCAGTCAATGAGAAGCTGTTTTCACCTGAACTTTTAATTTCCTCCAGTGAACTTTCATTTTTTTTTTTAACTGATGACTTCCTTGTTCCCAAAGCCTGTTATATGTATCTCCCTGGAGCACCGATTTGTTTGCCAGATGAGACATTGCCTGATTCATGAGTCATTTAGTAAACCCAATTAGATCTTCAAATTTACTCAGTTAAATTTTGTGTTTTAACAAAACTGTTGTGCAGACTTCTTTAGGATCTGGCTCCTCTTTTACAGACAGGCTCTGGTTTGAGAAGCATCTGCCTTGTGCTAACCAGCTCTTGATCAGTTTTGGTTATACAGTCATCACTTGGTATCTGCAAAGGATTGGTTCCAGGACATCTAGGGAAAACAAAATTCATGAATCCCAAGTCCCTTAAGTCAGGCTTTATATTTGTGGATTTTGCATTCATGGAAAGGGAGGGTTGACTGTGTAACTGAAACATGGATGCTCACATGCTTCAGTCGTGTCTGACTCTTTGCGACCCTATGGGCTGTAGACTGCCAGGTTCCTCTGTACATGGTATTCTCCAGGCAAGAATACTGGAGTGAGTTGCCATACCCTCCTTCAGGGATCTTCTTGACCTGGGGATCGAATCCGAGTCTCCTGCAACAGCAGGCGTGTTCTTTATGGCTGAACCACGGGGGAAGCCCAAGAGAAGCACAAATCCTTGTTATTAGTGGTTTACTTACTTTATTAATATAGCAAAGCCAAAAATTACTTACTTATCTCTCCTCCTAAATCTTAGTTTATTCTAACATTAATCAAGCTAATTCCTCTTACTTCTAATTTTGTTTGGGATTTTAAATCCATTTTGTATTATTATGTTAACCCCACAAACTATACAGTACTTATTATTCTTTTATATAGTTGACACTTGTTTAGATTTACCCATATATTTCCTAATTTCTTGACTCACCACCTCTTCCAGCATATCAGACCTTCTTTCTAGAGTCACTTTCCTTTCTCCTAAAGTACATTGTTTGGAAATATTTTTGTGAGGCTCTGTTGGGAAGGAATTACCACATTTTTATTTGTCTGACAACATCTTTACCACTTTCTCTTTTTTCCCACGAATTTTTATATTGAATGATAACATACAGTAAAGTGAACAATATTAAGTGTATAGCTCAATGAATTGTTTTCAAGGGTCATCCAGCTCCCTGAAGCCTCTCTCCCATACTCTTCCACCATTACCCACCCCAAAGGCTGCCACCACTTTTCTCACTTTTATTGCCATCTGTTCTTAAATTTTATATGGATGGGATCATATGTTAGGTAATGGTTTGTTTCTGGTCTCCTTCATTAATCTCATAGGTGTCTATGAGATTCACCTGTGTTGTGTACAGCAGTGGTTCGTTCTCTTTTTGTATTTTTCAATACAAAAATGCATTGTTGTATTGTTTGTTTGTTTGTACTCGTTGTTTGTCCCCGAACATTCAGCTGTTTCTCTTGGGTCACTATTTTCCTGTAGTTGTTCAGTGCCCATCTTAAGGTGTGGCTTGGGGCTCCATGTGTGGTCTGACTAACCTGGAGATGAGGGAGGTATTTTTTGTCAGAAGCCAGACTGTGTAGCTTTCTACACACGATATCCATCCTCCTCATGCTCTTCTTCACCTTAAGTTAGTGGACAGTCAACTCCTTTCCGATAGACATTTTTCCTTCAAAACTGTTGCCTGCCTTATTTTATTTCTGTAGACCTGAGTATATGTCTTTGTATTTACTCTTGCTGAAATTCATCATTTATTTTCTTTTTGAACCACCTTTTCCTCCTGGAGGGAAGAACTGAGCCTTGATTTGAGTTTGGGCCTGAGAGGAAGGAGGAGCCAAGAAGCAGTGGAATTGGGCAGCCTGGGTTCCACCTTCAGTGATGCAACAGAGAGTGAGTTACTTAACTTTACTGAGCCTCGGCCCCCTTGTTTATAAAATTTTAACTCAGAGAGGTCTGTGATGTTAATCCCAATGTCCTCGTGTCTGGTGTGGTGTCTGATGCATAGTCAGTACTAAGTGAATGCTAGTTGACTATATGAAAGAATATGGTAATAGCACCCACTTTGCAGGGGTTGTGAGGTTTAGATAGGATATATCTCAAGTGCCTAACACAAGGGCTAGGGCTGACAGTGGAAGAGCAGAGAGGGGAGGCAGCCAACCTCCTGGGGTTTGTAGGAAAGAGGAAAAGAGAGCAAGGACTAGGCCTGCCTGGGATGCAGTAGTGGGACTGTGTGCATTCCCTCATGTCTTGAACCTAAAGGAAGAAGCCAGTCTTTCCAGCAGAGGCAACAGAGCTGGTGGAGGTGATAGCTGTAGGTCACATGCTGTTTTTCTAAAACCACCCTAACTCCCATTGTAGTTCTCTTTGTACAATTGATCTTTTATTCCCCTCACAATTGTAAGGTAGTATTTGCATTTTATGAATGTTAACAACAAAGCTCAGAGAAGTGAAATGATTTTGCACATAATAAGTGGTGGACCTGGGATATGAACTCATGACTCTCATATGAATGCTTTCTTCTCCTCTTTCTGAATGAAATTCTAACAAAGTTCTTTCTACAGTAAGTGCTGCTCTAATTTGGTCTTATATAACTTCAAAGGGGGCTTCCCAGGTGGCACTAGTGGTAAAGAAATGGCCTGCCAGTGCAGGAGACATAAGAGACCTGGGTTTGATCCCTGGGTCAGGAAGATCTCCTGGAGGAGGGCATGGCAACCCACTCCAGTATTCTTTTTTTAAAAATTTATTTAATTTAATTGGAGGCTAATTACTTTACAATATTGTAGTGATTTTTGCCATACATTGACATGAATCAACCATGGGTGTACATGTATTCCCCATCCTGAACCCTCCTCCTACCTCCCTCCCCATCCCATCCCTCAGGGTCATCCCAGTGCACTAGCCCTGAGCACCCTGTCTCATGCATTGAACCTGGACTGGCAATCTATTTCGCATATGATAATATACATGTTTCAATGCTATTCTCTCAAATCATCCCACCCTCGCCTTCTCCCACAGAGTCCAAGTCTGTTCCTTAGATCTGTGATTCTCTTTTGCTATCTCGCATATAGGGTCATCATTACCATCTTTCTAAATTCCATCAGTTCAGTTCGGTTCAGTTACTCAGTCATGTCTGACTCTTTGCAACCCCATGAATCGCAGCACGCCAGGCCTCCCTGTCCATCATCAACTCCCGGAGTTCACTCAAACTCATGTCCATCAAGTCGGTGATGCCATTCAGCCATCTCATTCTCTGTCGTCCCCTTCTCTTCCTGCCCCAAATCCCTCCCAGCATCAGGGTCTTTTCCAATGAGTCAACTCTTCGCACAAGGTGGCCAAAGTATTGGAGTTTCAGCTTCAGCATCAGTCCTTCCAATGAATACCCAGGACTTATCTCCTTCAGGATGGACTGGTTGGATCTCCTTGCAGTTCAAGGGACTCTTAAGAGTCTTCTCCAACACCACAGTTCAAAAGCATTAATTTTTCAGTGCTCAGCTTTCTTCACAGTCCAACTCTTATATCCATACATGACCACTGGAAAAACCGTAGCCTTGACTAGATGGACCTTTGTTGGCAAAGTAATGTCTCTGCTTTTTAATATGCTGTCTAGGTTGGTCATAACTTTCCTTCCAAGGAGTAAGTGTCTTTTAATTTCATGGCTGCAGTCACCATCTGCAGTGATTTTGGAGCCCCCCAAAATAAAGTCAGTCACTGTTTCCACTGTTTCCCCATCTATTTCCCATGAAGTGATGGGACCAGATGCCATGATCTTAGTTTTCTGAATGTTGAGTTTTAAGCCAACATTTTCACTCACCTCTTTCACTTTCATCAAGAGGCTTTTTAGTTCCTCTTCACTTTCTGCCATAAGGGTGGTGTCATCTGCATATCTGAGGTTATTGATATTTCTCCTGGCAATCTTGATTCCAGCTTGTGCTTCTTCCAGCCCAGCGTTTGTCATGATGTACTCTGCATATAAGTTAAATAAGCATGGTGACAATATACAGCCTTGACGTACTCCTTTTCCTATTTGGAACCAGTCTGTTGTTCCACGTCCAGTTCTAACTGTTGCTTCCTGACTTGCATATAGGTTTCTCAAGAGGCAGGTCAGGTGGTCTGGTATTCCCATCTCTTTCAGAATTTTCCACAATTTATTGTGATACACACAGTCAAAGGCCTTGTCATAGTCAATAAAGCAGAAATAGATGTTTTTCTGGAACTCTCTTGCTTTTTCAATGATCAAGCGGATGTTGGCAATTTGATCTCTGGTTCCTTTGCCTTTTCTAAAACAAGCTCAAACATCTGGTAGCTCACAGTTCATGTATTGCTGAAGCCTGGCTTGGAGAATTTTGAGCATTACTTTACTAGCGTGTGAGATGAGTGCTATTGTGCAGTAGTTTGAGCATTCTTTGGCATTGCCTTTCTTTGGGATTGGAATGAAAACTGACCTTTTCCAGCCAGAAAACTAAATTCCATATATATGTGTTAATATAATGTATTGGCATTTCTCTTTCTGACTTACTTCACTATATAATAGGCTCCAGTTTCATCTGTCTCATTAGAACTGATTCAAATGCATTCTTTTAATAGCTGAGTAATATTCCCATGTGTATATGTACCACAGCTTTCTTATCCATTCGTCTGCTGATGGACATCTAGGTTGCTTCCATGTCCTGGCTATTATTCTTTTCATTGCAATGGTGAATGGAATTGTTTCCTTAATTTCTCTTGTCTTGTTCTTGAATTTAGGGGAAATGCTTTCAAATTTTCACCACTGGGGATAAAGTTTGCTGTGGATTTATTATATATGGCTTTATTATGTTGAGGTATGTTCCTTCTATGCCTGCTCTCTGGAGGATTTTTTTTAATCATAAATGGATGTTGAATTTTGTCAAAGGCATTCTCTGTATCTATTGAGATAATCATATGGTTTTCATCTTCAATTTGTTAATGTGGTGTATCACATTGATTTGCAAATGTTGAGGAGTACTTGCATCCCTGGGATAAAGCCCATTTGGTCATGATGTATGATCTTTTTAATATGTTGTTGAATTCTGTTTGCTAGAATTTTGTTAGGGATTCTTGCATCTATGTTCATCAGTGATATTGGCCTGTAGATTTCTTTTTTTGTGGCATCTTTGTCTGGTTTTGGTATTAGGGTGATGCTGGCCTCATAGAATGAGTTTGAAAGTTTATCTTCCTCTGCAATTTTCTGGAAGGGTAGTATGTTAGCTCTTCTCTAGGTGTTAGCTTTTCTCTAAATTTTTGGTGGAATTCAGCTGTGAGGTTGTCTGGTCCTGGACTTTTGTTTGTTGGAAGATTTCTGATTACAGTTTTGATTTCTGTGCTTGTGATGGGTCTGTTGAGATTTTCTATTTCTTCTTGGTTCAGTTTTGGAAAGTTATACTTTTCTAAGCATTTGTCCATTTCTTCCAAGTTGTCCATTTTATTGACATATAGTTGCTGAGAGTAGTCTCTTAAGATCCTTTGTATTTCTGTGTTGTCTGTTGTGATTTTCATTTTGAAAATCCATTTTCATTTCTAATTTTGTTAATTTGATTCTTCTCTCTTTTTGTCTTGATGAGTCTGGCTAATGGTTTGTCTATTTTATTTATCTTCTCAAAGAAACAGCTTTTAGCTTTGTTGGTTTTTGCTATGGTCTCCTTTTATTTTTTCATTTATTTCTGCCCTAATTTTTATGGTTTCTTTCCTTCTCCTAACCCTGAGGTTCTTCACATCTTCTTTTTCTAGAAAGGTGTAAAGTTAGGTTACTTATTTGATTTTTCTCTTGTTTCTTGAGGTAAGCTTGTATTGCTATGAACCTTCCCCTTAGTTCTGCTTTTACTGAATCCCATACGTTCTGGGTTGTTGTGTTTTCATTTTCATTCATTTCTATGCATATTTTGATTTCTTTTTTGATTTCTCCTGTGATTTATTGGTTATTCAGAAGCATGTTGTTTAGCTTTCATGTGTTTGTATTTTTAATTTTTTTTTTTTTTTCTCCCCAGTAGTTGACATCTAGTCTTACTGCATTGTGATCAGAAAAGATGCTTGGAGTGATTTCAATTTTTTTGAATTTACCAAGGCTAGATTTAGAAGGTTCTGTGTGCACTTGAGAAAAAGGTGAACTTTATTGTTTTGGGTTGAAATGTCCTATAGCTATCAATTAGGTCTAACTGGTTCATTCTATCATTTAAAATTTGTATTTCCTTGCTAATTTTCTGTTTTGTTGATCTATCCATAGGTGTGAGTAGGATATTAAAGTCTCCAACTATTATTGTGTTACTGTTAATTTCCCTTTTCATACTTGGTAGCATTTGCCTTACATATTGTGGTGCTCCTATGTTGGGTGCATATATATTTATAATTGTTATATCTTCTTCTTGGATTGATCCTTTGATCATTATGTAGTATCCTTCTTTGTCTCTTTTCATGGCCTTTATTTCAAAGTCTATTTTATCTGATATAAGTATTGCAACTCCTGCTTTCTTTTGGTCTCCATTTGCATGAAATATCTTTTCCCAGCCCTTCACTTTCAGTCTGTATGTGTCCCTTGTTTTGAGGTGGGTCTCTTGTAGACAGCATATATAGGGATCTTGTTTTTATATCCATTCTGCCAGTCTTTGTCTTTTGGCTGGGGCATTCAACCCATTTACATTTAAGGTAATTATTGATAAGTATGATCCCGTTGCCATTTACTTTGTTGTTTTGGGTTCGAGTTTATAAACCTTTCTGCATTTCCTGTCTAGAGAAGATCCTTTAGCTTTTGTTGAAGAGCTGGTTTGGTGGTGCTGAATTCTCTCAGCTTTTGCTTGTCTGTAAAGCTTTTGATTTCTCCTTCATATTTGAATGAGATCCTTGCTGGGTATGGTAATCTGGGTTGTAGGTTTTTCTCTTTCATTACTTTAAGTATGTCCTGCCATTCCCTTTTGGCCTGAAGTGTTTCTATTGAAAGATCAGCTGTTATGATCTTTATGGTAATCCCTTTGTGTGTTATTAGTTGCTTTTCCTTTGCTGCTTTTAGTATTTGCTCTTTGTGTTTGATCTTTGTTAATTTGATTAATAAATGTCTTGGGGGTGTTTTGCCTTGGATTTATCCTGTTTGGGACTCTCTGGGTTTCTTAGACTTGGGTGGCTATTACCTTCCCCATTGTAGGGATCTTTTCAACTATTATCTCCTCAAGTATTTCCTCATGGCCTTTCTTTTTGTCTTCTTCTGGAACTCCTATGATTCAAATGTTGGGGCATTTGACACTGTCCCAGAGGTCTCCAAGGTTGTCCTCATTTATTTTAACTCTTTTTTCTTTTTCCTCTCTGCTTCATTTATTTTCACCATTCTATCTTCCACCTCAATTATCCTGTCTTCTGCCTCAGTTATTCATTCTACTGTTGGTTCCCTCCAGAGTGTTTTTGATCTCAGTTATTGCATTATTCACTATTGATTGATTCTTCTTTATTTCTTCTAGGTCTTTGTTAAACATTTCTTGCATCTTCTTAATCCTTGTCTCCAGACTATTTATCTATAACTCCATTTTGTTTTCAAGATTTTGGATCATTTTTACTATCATTATTCTGAATTCTTTTTCAGGCAGACTCCCTATCTCCTCCTCTTTTTTTTGGTTTGGTGAGCATTTATCATGTTCCTTTACTTGCTGAATATTTCCCTGCCTTTCATTTTGTTTATAATGCTATGTTAGAGGTGACCAGGAGGAGAAGAGGGGGAGTCAAAAGGAGAGACACAGATCTAGCCAGTAATCAGTTCCCTAAGGTTCTCCACAGCACAGAACACCCAAAAAGATTCACAGATTTGGGGAGAGAAGAGAAGGGAGAGGGAGGAGATAGAGGTGACCCAGGGGAGAAAAAGGAGAGTCAAAAGGGGGAGAGAGTAATCAAGTGAGTAATCACACTCCTAAGTAAAAATGGGTAGTGAAGATTGAATTCTTAAAGGTACAAAATTGATAACAAAACCCAAGAAGCAAAAATTAAAAATCTAGAGTAGAGATTACACTCTCAAAAATACAATATTAAAAAAACAAAACAAAATCACAAAAATTATAAAATATATATATATGAAATTTGCTTTAAAAATAGGATCTTTTTTTGCAAGGTAATAGTACATTATTAAAATGAAAATTAAAGGAGTAATAAAGAACTTAAAATTAAAAAAATAAAAAAAATTACAAAATGATAATAGTAAAACATATCTAAGAATTTCTCTGGAGCTGTTGAGGGCAGTGTGGGGTCAGTTCAGTTTCAGATAGCTCCTTGTTCCAGTTTATACTTTTTCTCAAGGTCTATAGGCCTCTTCCAGTGTAGTTAGTGCTAACTACAGGGTTTTAATCTGTTGCACCTGTCGCTTCCAGAGTGGTTCCCTCTTCTTTGTTTATTTTGGCTTCCTCTGTTTGCAAGTCTCTTTGGTGTCTAATTTCCACCCTGAAACAAGGGGGCGGAGGTGGTCACTTTTTCAGGCTCCCTTGTTCAGTCGTGCTGTGGGGAGGGAGGAGCACTGCAAGCAAACATCACGCGTGTGTGGGGAGCGCTCGCAGTGTCTGGGCCACACTGGGTCTGCCCCCACTCACAGCGTCTGTGCATTCACGGTCTACACTGCTCAGGCTCCAGGTTGCTCTGCAGGGGAACGGTCTAAAGTCAGCCGTGGGCTGCGTGCACTTTGCAGGTCTAAGGCACTCAGGTTCAGGTTCTGGGGTACTCCACAAAGGCACAGACTCGGTTGGGCGTGCATTCTGTGCCCTTCCCAGGTCCGAGCAGCTCAGGTGACCAGGTGCTTGGCGAGCACGCTCTTTCAGCTTGGCGGTGCGTCTTATCACCTCCCCAGTTCCCGCTGCTCTGTTTCCTGGGTGCGCAGTGGGGGGTGCCTTTTCAGGTGTGCCATGTGTCTCCTCTGGGGAGTCGATCTCTGACTGTGACCCTCCTGGCAGATGTCAACCGTCCAGGATCCCAGGAAGACTTGGTTAGCAACTGCGGGGCTGGTCCAGAGCCGGTTAGCTCTCCTCTGGTATTTGCTCTATCCTTTGTTCTGTGAGCGGGCCAGGCTGTGCCTCAGAGCTTTTTGAGGGAAACTTCTCTCTCTGTTTTTTTTTTTTTTTTTTTCTTCTCTCTGGCTATCCCACAGTTTGGATTGCTATCTCATGTTAGCTCCCTCAGATTGTCCTCAGGGCATTTAGGCTTGGTCCTTACCCTAAGCAATGCAGCCGGAGGCTCCCTGTTCAGCCCCCATTCGCTGCTGGCAGACGCGAGTGTCTGGGCTACCTCTTCACTGGGAGTGGTGGCTAGATGCGTAATTTGTGGGTTCTTTTTTTTTCCTCCCGGTTATGTTGCCCTCCGAGATTCCAAAACTCCCCTCCAACCTGCCGGTGAGAGAGTTTCCTGGTGTTAGAAAACTTTTCCTCCTTCACGACTCCCTCCCTGGGACGGGTCTCCATCTCTAACTCTTTTGTCTCTCTTTTTATCTTTTACATTTTGTCCTACCTCCCTTCCAAGAGAATGGGCTGCCTTTCTGGGTGCCTGGTGTCCTCTGCCAGCTTTCAGAAGTTGTTTTGTGAAATGCGCTCAGCGTTCAAATGATCTTTCGATGAATTTGTGGGGGAGAAAGTGGTCTTCCTGTCCTATTCCTGCACCATCTTAGGACTGTGCCCCCAGTATTCTTGCTTACAGAATTCCATGGACAGAGGAGCCTGGCAGTCTAGAGCCCATAGGGTTGCACAGAGCTGGACATGACTGAAGCAACTTAGCATGCAGCTTCATGGACGTTCCCTGTGCCAATTAACACTTTTTTTCCTTCAAATTGGAGTATAATTGCTTTAGAGTGTTGTGTTGGTTTCTGCTGTACAAAGAAGTGAAACACCTATATGTATATACATAGATCCCTCCCTCTTGGAACTTCCTCCTACCTTACCCCACATCTCACTATGCCAGTTCATCTCAGTGCACCAAACTGAGCTCTCTGTGCTATACAGCAGCTTCACACCAGCTACCTGTTTGACACATGGTATATATGTCAGCCCTAATCTCCCAGTTCATCCCACCCTCCCCTCTCCACCCCCGTATCCGTCTGTCCATCCTCTGCTTCTGTATCTCTATTCCTGCCCTGCGAATAGGTTCATTGTACAATTTTTCTAGATTCCACATATATGCGTTAATATGCAGTATTTTTTTTCCCTCTTTCTGACTTACTTCACTCTGTATGAGAGTCTCTAGGTCCATCCATATCTCTGCAAATGACCCAATATCATCGTTCCTTGTTAAGATGGTTTTGAAAGATTTTGTTTGAACATCTGGATTGAATCAGTTGCGCTGAAGAAATCTTGCCAGCAGATGGTGCACAAAGCCAATAATTCAGGATCCAAAGGCTGTGCTTTCCTGAGGACAGACTGGAACTCACTGCTGTGTCCTCGGTCAAGTGGGTGTCAGGCTTCCTTTTGTGGTTTCTGGGCTGCTGGATACTCCACCCCTGCTGCCTGGGGGGCTCACCTTGGTTTCCTAAGGCCTCCAGGAGAAAGTCCCCACACCTCTCAGACCCCTCTGGTCTGGTGAGTCCCTGTTTCTCTTGTCCTCCTCTGAGTCCTGCCTCCTGGCTTAATGCTTCTCACTCTCCTTGCCCTTCCACGTTCCAGGCCTTTGTTCTTGCTGGTTACTGTGTCTGGAGGGCCCCTTCTTTCCTCCCACATTTAGTTAATTCCTTCTCGTCCTTGGGGGCTCAGGGCAAGGCTCTCCCTCTGCGGGCCACGCTGCCCACCCCTGCCCTACCCGCCCAGGCTGGGTGGGGCCCCGTCACCTCCGTCTGCTTGTTACAGCGGCGGTGACTCCTGGTCCTATTCTTCTCTGCTTGGTTGCTTTCCTCCTAGACAGTGCCCTTGAGGGTAGGTACTGTGTCCTGGCCAGCTCACGTTATTCTGAGTGCCAGGCATGGAGGAGGTGCAGAAAAAAGGAGATGTGAAAAAAAAAAAATTGTTGATGAACGAATGAACAAATGGGTGTTTATAGAGTGGGCCAGTGATATGCCAGGACATTCCATCCGAGGACCTTTACGGAGCCCTAGAGGGCCGCCGGGTCTGCAGGGTAGGCTATTCATGTGTTTTCTGTATGGGGCATTTCTTGCTCATCTCAACAGCCTCCTTGATTCTCCTTAAATATCTTCGAGGAAGGATGCATTTTCTCAAGACACAAAGAAGAGTAATTTAAATAAGTGGAAGGAACATGCATTTTAATTGTATTATTATACTAATTTATGTCTCCTGCCCCCCTCCAAAAAGTGCTTTTTCACAGTGTGGAAGCCCATTAAGTCTGAGAGTTGAAACTAATTGTTTCAGATGGCTGCTGAGAGACAATGGGCTTTGTTTTTATAGCTCTCAAAACAGGTGGGTAAACAGGTCTGTTTTCTTCCTCTACCAGGCCAGGTCGGGCTTCAGGACTCAGGGACCCCAGCTGCACTGCCTGCACTTGCAGCATCGAGTCTGGCATACACTAGGTGATCAGGAAGAATTTGTTTCGTGGATAGGGGAATGAATAATAGAGAGGGGTGGGGCTGGGTGCAGAGTGAGTAGGACTCAGGGTGGTTGGATCTCTTCCTGATGAAGTCTCAAGATATATGGTTGTAGGGAGAGGAAATGAAAGTGTAAGTGTTAGTTCCTCAGTCATGTCCGACTCTTTGAGACCCTATGGATTGTAGTCCAATGCCAGGCTCCTCTGTCCATGAATTCTCCAGACAAGAATACTGGAGTGGGTTGCCATATCCTTCTCCAGGGGATCTTCCCAACTCAGGGATCAAACCTGGGTTTCTTGCATTGTGGGCAGATTCTTTACCTTCTGAGCTACGAGGAGGCAATAATCAAATGGCTACTGGACTCCTGTGTGCCCCTAGGTGTGGGGCGGCTGCTGCACGCTTCCTGGGGGTGAACCTAGTTTATTGTTGTTGTTTTTCAGTCGCTAAGTTGTGTCTGACTCTTTGAGACCCCATGGACTGTAGCCCACCAGGTTCCTCTGTCCATGGAATTTTCCAGGCAAGGATACTGGAGTGGGTTACCATTTCCTTCTCCAAGGGATTTTCCTGGACAGGGATCAAACCTGTGTCTTTTGCATTGGCAGGCAAATTCTTTTTTTTTTTTTTTTTTTCCCATAGTGAGTTGCTTTATGGGGGTTCTTACAGCTTTTTCTCCATCCCTGTCACCCTGCAAACCCGGCTATTGAGGTTTGAGGACTGTGAGGTTATCACTCAGACAAATAAGAACATCTGGGAGGCAGACTGCTGAATCCAGTTCTTGGCTCTGCCATTTTCTAGCTATGATCCTGGACAGTTGACCTCACCACCTGAAGCCTTAAGTCTCCTCATCTGTACAATCACAGCCTCAGGGGACTGTTATTAACATGCAGTGAGAGAATCTGCAGAAAGCACTTAGCACAGTACCTGGCTCAGAGTTCTCAGCAAATGTTTCCTGGTACATCTGACCAATGATGATGATGACGCTTCAGTGCTGATAGTCACAGAACTCAGCTCTGGCTGTTTTCCCTCAAATAATCTGATAACAATCCTCAAATGAAAATCAAACCATAAGTTTGCCCTCCAAATATAATAGAACCAGCCATCGATTTACAGAATTAAATAGCAGTAAGGGACAATGCCCCGCCTTCTTCAGCTCACCCTTTCTCACCAACCCCCAGCTCTGCACTTCACACCTGGGGACAAAGCCTGAAGAGAACAAAGGATTTGGGTGTGGGGTCCTTGCACTTAGAAGAGTTGCAGGTCAAACTCAGGGGTCCTGACTGTCAGTCTCTGTTCTCTGCAGTGTTCCACATGCCTGACTACATGCTCAGTTGTGTCCAACTCATTGCGACCCCATGGACTGTAGCCCACCAGGCTCCTCTGTCCACAGGATTTCCCAGGCAAGAGTACTGGAGTGGGTTGCCATTCCCTTCTCCAGGGGATCGTCTCGACCCAGGGATTGAACCTGGGTCTCTTGCATTGCACATAGATTCTTTACCATCTGAGCAACCAGTGAAGACCCTGTTACTGAGGCCTCCCACAAAGTCCTCCTTTTGAAGGAGGCATTGTGATTTCCGTGGTGCAATAAAAATCAGATCCAGGTTCAGTAGTTCTGGGGTGGCCTGAGATTCTGCACCAGCTGAGTTGTGTGGGTCCAGGTTGCACCCTGAGTGGAGGAATGTAGAGAACAGAGCTGAGGTAGGGATACCTGCTGTCTAGTGCTCATCTGCCTTCTCTCACAATCTGTGGCCTCTTGGTCTCCAAGTCAAGTCCTCTAACTGTGTGGGTAGACCTCCCGGACTGTGCTCTCACGGTGGTCAGGACACTCTGCAGGGGGGCCAGCTGGAGCCAGCTCAGGGTGCTTGGCCAGGCCACCTTCCCAGAATGGACTCCAGGGTGCTCTCAATGTGAGAACTGCTGCTCCAGGCCAGGTCGGACCTGGCCCAACCTGCCCAATCTCTTCTCTGTGTTTGCCAGGTACTTGTCTTCTATTATGTCATGCATGTTGTTTGTTTTCAGCAACTGTTTTATTGAGTTGTAATTCTCCTACCATATAATTTACCTAATTAAAAAGTACAAGTCATTGGTTTTTATTTTTTTTAATTTTTATTTTATTTATTTTTGCTGCATTGGGCTTTCTCTAGTTGCAGGAGTTACTTTCTCTAGAGCAGGGGCTACTCTCTAGTTGGAGTGATAGTGCTGGTCACTGTGGGGTCTTCTCTTGTGGTGGAGTACAGGCTCTAGAACATATGGGCTCAGTAGTTTTGACACATGGGTTTAGTTGCTCCATGGCATGTGAAATCCTCCTGACCAGGGATTGAATCCATGTCCCCTGCCTTGGCAGGCAGATTTTTAACCACTGGACCACCAGGGAAGTCCACAAATCAATTGTTGTTCAGTTGCACAGGCATGCCTGGCTCTTTGAAACCCCATGGACTACAGCATGCCAGGCTTCCCTGTCCATCACCAACTCCCGGGGCTTGCTCAAACTCATTTCCATTGAGTTGGTGATGCCATCCAACCATCTCATCTTCTATTATCCCCTTCTTCTCCTGCCTTCAATCTTTCAAAAATTAAGGGTCTTTTCTAATGAGTCAGTTCTTTGTATCAGGTAACCAAAATATTGGAGCTTCAGCTTCAGCATCAGTCCTTACCAAGAGTATTCATGACTGATTTCCTAAAATTGACTGGTTTGATCTTGCAGGCCAAGGGACTCTCAAGAGTCTTTCCCAACATCACAGTTCAAAAGCATTGATTCTTTGGCGCTCAGCTTTCTTTGTGGTCCAACTCTCACATCCATACATGACTACTGGAAAAACCATAGCTTTGACTATAAGGACACTTGTTGGCAGAGTAATGTCTCTGCTTTTTAATATGTTGTTTAGGTTTGTCATAGGTTTTCTTCCAAGAAGCAGACGGCTTTTAATTTCATGGCTGCAGTTGCCATCCACAGTGATTTTGGAACCCAAGAAAATAAAGTCTGTCACTGTTTCCATTGTTTCCCCATCTATTTGCCATAAAGTTATGAGACCAGATGCCATGATCTTCATTCTTTGAATGTTGAATTTTAAGCCACCTTTTCACTCTCATCTTTCGCCTTCATCAAGAGGTTCTTTACTTCCTCTTTGCTTTTTGCCATAAAGGTGCTATCATCTGCATATCTGAGGTTATTGATTTTCACCTGGCAATCTTGATTCCAGCTTGGCTTTACCCAGACTGCTTTATCCAGTCTGGCATTTCTAGTGATGTACTCTGCATATAAATTAAATAAGCAGGGTGACCATGTACAGCTTTGATGTCCTCCTTTCCAAATTTGGAACCTATCTGTTGTTCCCTGTCCAGCTCTAACTGTTGCTTATTGACCCACTTACAGATTTCTCAGGAAGGAGGTAAGGTGGTCTGGTATTCCCATCTCTTGAAGAATTTCCCACAGTTTGTTGTCATTCACATAGTCAAAGTCTTTGGCGTAATCAGTGAAGAAAATAGATGTTTTTCTGGAACTCTCTTGCTTTTTCTATTATCCACTGGATGTTGGCAATTTGATCTCTGGTTCCTCTGCCTTTTTAAAATCCAGCTTGAACATCTGGAAGTTCTTTGTTCATGTACTGCTGAAGCCTAGGTTGGAGAATTTTGAGCAATACTTTGCTAGTGTGTGAGATAAGTGGAATTGTGCAGTAGTTTGAACATTCTTTGACATTGTCTTTCTTTGGGATTGGAACAAAAACTGACCTTTTCCAGTCCTGTGGCCACTGCTGAGTTTTCCAAATTTGCTGACATATTGAGTGCAGCACTTTAATAGCATCATCTTTTAGGATTTGAAACAGCTCAACTGGAATTCCATAACCTCCACTAACTTTTTTCATAGTGATGCTTCCTAAAGCCCATTAATTTTGCACTTCAGGATATATGGTTCTTAGTGAGTAATCACACCTTCGTTGTTATCTGGGTCATTAAGATCTTTTCTGTATAGTTCTTCTGTGTATTCTTGCCATCTCTTTTTAATATCTTCTGTTTCTGTTAGGTCCATACTGTTTCTGTCCTTTATAGTGCCCATTTTTGCATGAAGTGTTCCCTTGGTATTTCTAATTTTCTTGAAGAGATCTCTAGTTGTTTCTATCCTATGATTGTCCTCTATTTCTCTGAATTGATCACTTAGGAAGGCCTTCTTGTTTCTCCTTGCTTTTCTTTGGAACTCTGCACTCAGGTGGATATATTGTTCCTTTTATCCTTTGCCTTTAGCATCTCTTCTTTTCTGTTATTTGTAAGTCCTCCTCAGACAACCATTTTGTCTTTTTGCATTTCTTTTTCTTGGGGATGGTCTTGATCACTGCCTTCTGTACAGTGTTACGAACCTCCGTCCATAGTTCTTCAGGCACTCTGTCTATCAGATCTAATCCCTTGAATCTATTTGTCATTTCCACTATATAATCATAAGGGATTTGATTTCTGCTGCTGCTGCTGCTTCTAAGTCGCTTCAGTCATGTCCGACTCTTAGTGACCCCATGGACTGCAGCCTACCAGGCTCCTCCCTCCACGGGGTTGTCCAGGCAAGAGCACTAGAGTGGGTTGCCATTGCCTTCTCCAAGGGATTTGACTTAGGTCATACCTGAATAGTCTAGTGGTTTTCCCTACTTTCTTCAATTTAAGTCTGAATTTGATGATAAGGAGTTCATGATCTGAGTCACAGTCAGCTCCGTGTCTTGTTTTTGCTGACTATATAGAGCTTCTCCATCTATGCCTGCAAAGAATATAGTCAATCTGATTTTAGTATTGACCATCTGCTGATGTCCAGGTGTAGAGTCATCTTTTGTGTTGTTGGAAGAGGGTGTTTGCTATGACCAGTGCATTCTCTCGGCAGAACTCTGTTAGTCTTTGCCCTGCTTCATTTTGAACTCCAGGGCCAAACTTGCCTGTTACTCCAGGTATGTCTTTACTTCCTGCTTTTGCATTCCAGTCCCCTATTATGAAAAGGACATTTTTTTTGGTGTTAGTTCTAGAAGGTCTTGTGGGTCATCATAGAGCATTCAACCTCAGCCCCTTCAGCGTTAGTGGTTGGGGTATAGACTTGGATTACTGTGATACTGAATGGTTTGCCTTGGAAGTGAACAGAGATCATTCTGTTGTTTTTGAGATTTCACCCAAGTACTGCGTTTTGGACTCTTTTGTTGACTATGAGGGTTACTCCATTTCTTCTAAGGGATTCTTGTCCACAGCAGTAGATATAATGGTCATCTGAATTAAATTTCCCCAATTCCAGTCCACTTTAGTTTACTGATTCCTAAAATATTGATGTTCATTCTTGCTGTCTCCTGTTTGACCACTTCCAATTTATCTTGATTCATGGACCTAACATTCCAGGTTCCTATGCAATATTGTTCTTTACAGCATCAGACTTTACTTCCATCACCTGTCACAGCCACAACTGGGCAATGTTTTCGCTTTGGTTCCATCTCTTCATTCTTTCTGGAGTTATTTCGCCATTCTTCTCCAGTAGCATATGGGGCACATACTGACCTGGGGAGTTCATCTTTCAGTGTCATATCTTTTTGTCTTTTCATACTGTTCATAGGGCTGTCAAGGGAAGAATACTGAAGTGGCTTGCCATTCCCTTCTCCAGTGGGCCACATTTTTTCAGAACTCTCCACCATTACCCATCAGTCTTGGGCAGCCCTACTTGGCATGGCTCATAATTTTTTTTTTTTCATTTATTTTTATTAGTTGGAGGCTAATTACTTTACAACATTGTAGTGGTCTTTGCCATACATTGACATGAATCAGCCGTGGATTTACATGTGTTCCCCATCCCGATCCCCCCTCCCACCTCCCTCTGGCATGGCTCATAATTTCATTGAATTAGACAAGGCTGTGGTCCATGTGATCCATTTGGTTTGTTTTCTGTGATTGTGGTTTTCATTCTGTCTGCCCTCTGATGGATGAGGATAAGAGGCTTTTGGAAGCTTCATCTGTTCAAGATGGTGGAGTAGAAGGACATGCGCTCATCTTCTCCTGCAAGAACTCCAAAATTGCAACTTGTTGTTAAACAGCCATTGACAGGATAATGTTGGATCCCACCAAAAAACAATACCCCATGTCCAAGGGCAAAGGAGAAGCCCCAGTAAGATGTAGGAAGGGCAAAATCACATATAGAATCAAACTCCATATCTGCCAGAGATGCTGGAGGGCTCAAACAAATCCTTATGCACACCAGGACCCAGAGACCCCACAGAGACAGAGTCAGACCTGCCTTTGAGTGCTTGAGTGTCTCCTGCAGAGACATGGGTCAGCAGTGTCCAGCCACTGGGATAGGGCCTCTGGCTGCAGCAGATCTGGCAGATATGGTGTGATATATGTCCTCTTGGAGGAGGTTGCCTTTAGCCCCACTATAGAGCCACTGAGCTGACAACTCACAAACTGGAGAACAATTATACCAAAAAAGTTCTCACACTGTTATAAAAGTTCTAGGCCCCACAACAGATTTCACAACCTGTTAAAGGGACTGAGAACCCCCAGGGAATTTGACCTTGAAGGCTAGTGGGATTTGATTACAGAACTTCCATAGGACTGGGGAAACAGACTCTTGGAGGGCACAAACAAAACCTCATGTGCACCAGGACCCAGAAGAAAGGAGCAGTGACCCCACAAGAGACTAAGCCAGACTTGCCTGTCAGTGTCCAAGGTTCTTTGGTGGAGGCATGGGTCAACAGTGGCCTGCCACAAGGTCAGGGGCACTGAATGCAACAGTTCTGGGAGCTGCCGCTTGCTGGCATAAGTCCTTTTGAAGGAGATCACCATTACCCCTACCATAGTTTGGCCTAAGGCCAAACTACAGAGAGAGAATACAGTCCTGCTCATCAACAGAAAATTGAATTAAAGATTTACTGAGCATGGCCCCAATCATCAGAGCAAAACTGAGATTCCCCCACAGCCAGTCCCTCCCATCAGGAAGCTTCCACAAGCCTCTTATCCTTATCCATCAGAGGGCAGACAGAATGAAAACCACAATCACAGCCCAACTCTTTGCAGCCTCATTAATTACAGCATGCCAGGCTTCCCTATCCTTCACCATCTCCTAGAGTTTGCTCAAACTCATGTCCATTGAGTCATGGTGCCATCCAACCATCTCATCCTCTGTCGCTCCCTTCTCCTCCTTTCCCAGCATCAGGCTCTTTTTCAATGAGTCAGTTCTTTGCATCAGATGGTCAAAGTATTGGAGCTTCAACTTTAGCATCAGTCCTTCCAGTGAATGTTCAGTGTTGGTTTCCTTTAGGATTGACTGGTTTGATCTTGCAGTTCAAGGGACTCTGAAGAGTCTTCTCCAGCACCACAGTTTGAAAGCGTCAACTTGGGTCTCCTGCATTGCAGGCAGATTCTTTACTGTCTGAGCCACCAGGGAAGCCCTCACAAATCAATGGTTTTTAATATATTCAAAGTTGTACAACAATCATTACCATTAATTTTAGAACATTTTCATCACCCCCAAAGGAAACCCTACACCCTGTAGCCGTTACCTTCCAACCTTATCAGCTCTATGGAACCACTTTTCTACTTTCTATCCCTATGGATTTACCTATTCTGGGCATTCCATGTAAATGAAATTATATGTGATCTTTTGAGACTGACTCCTTTCGCTTAGTTTTTGAGGTTCACCCATGTTGTAACATCTGTATTTCATTCCTTTTTTATGGCTGAATACTATATCCATTATATGGATATATTACATATATCAGTTAAATCATTTTGGTTTTTCCCCCACCTTTTGTTTTCATGAATAAAGCTGCTGTGAACATTTGCATTCGAGTTTTTGTGTGGACATGTTTTTTATTCTCTTAGATATAATATACCAAGAAGTGGGATTTCTGGGCTAAATGGTAACTCTGTTTGACAAACTGCCACGCTATTTTCCAAAATGGTGCCACCATTTACATTCTCTCCAGCAATGAATGAAGGTTATGATTTCTCTGAATCCTTGCCAATACTTGTTATGACCTGATTTTTTGATTCTAATCATCTTAGTGCAGTAGATGTCACAGCATTTCAACTTTTAGGGTGAATAACTTTTTCTAGTATCTTCCCTCCAGCTATGCAATATTGACCTCCCCTTCTTTCCAGGTGACAGTAGCTGTCCCTTCATCAATCTCTAGACAAGAGTATACAACTTTTCAGTTACTTCTGGTTTTTAAACGTGTCTCATTCTGGTATTAAAGACTCTATCCTATATGCTGACAAAAATGCAACCTCACGTCTGATTCAAAACTCTCTCCTTCCAGATCTGTGTCTCTGAATGGTATTTTGGGGGTGTGAGATGGCTATGTCATCAGCCATCGCACCCCTTTCTTCTGTTCTGTTCTGTGTTCTGGCTTCTCTGGGGGGAAATGAGAGGGTACCTGTCTCCTCACCTGGCATGGAGACTGGTGGTCTCTGGTGGTCAGTGCTGCTACTCCAGTCAATACATCTGGCTCTTAGTGCCCTCTGTGTGGAGAACGCCCAAAGGCAGCCTGTCCTGGGGGTGCGTTGCTGAGTTCCTTGTGGGCCTTCTCACTGCACAGTTCTCTGACATTGGAGACCTGGCTCTGTCTTCCCCCACCAACCCTGCCAGGACCACCCACCTCACAGCTCCTCCTGTCCAGGTCTCCAGCTTGGGATCTCTACTCTTAATGGCAGCTCCTCCTTGGTCTCACAGGGGATAAAAACTGGGGCAGGAATAGCCTCTCTCTGTGGCCACTCTATGTCTCCACAAAGGCTGAGGACTCCACACCTCTCATTCATTTCTCTTCCACTGCTGGGGACTTTCTGAACTGAGAATGTGGGGGCATTTATCACCTTTTCCCTGCAGCTTTGGACTTCAACAGTGATACCAAGAAGAATCCCAGGGTACCTCTTATTTCCTGTTTTGTGGGGCAGGGAGGAGGAGGCCTTCTGGTGTACCTGGCCAGGGGAGGAAGAGGTGCTGCTCAGGAAACTTAGGCAAGGCAAATAATCCTTGACCTCCACAGTTGTAAATTCGAATGACTTTCAAATAAAAATGTATGGAAGGCATTTCTGAGACCTAGATGTGGGTCCAGGGGATTGAGAAAGGCCTCCAGATGAGCTCCAGAACTGCACTTCACACCCAGTCTGGATGGGATCAGTTTGCATTTGTTGTTTCCTATGCTTCCTTGGTGGCTCATTTGGTAAAGAATCTGCCTACAATGCAGGAGGCCCAGGTTGGATCGCTGGGTGGGAAGATCCCCTGGAGAAAGAAAAGGCAACCCATTAAAGTATTCTTTCCTGGAGAACTCCATGGACAGAGGAGCCTGGGGGGCTCCAGTCCATGGGGTCACAAAGAGTTTGACATGACTGAGCGACTTTGACTTTTCTTCACTTCCTGCCATTTCTCAGGGTCTCAGCGTGGTGGCTAAGAGCACAACAACCTGATCCACACTGCCTGACTTCAGATCTCTTCTCTTGTTTTACCAGCTGTGAGCCTGGGGAGAGTGGCTGAGTATTTCTAAGCTTTGGGGTCCTCGTCTGTAAAATGGGAATAATCCCGTCCACCTCATAGGCTTGTGGGGACTGAAGAAAGACTGCATGTGTATCTTAGTCTGTTATAACAGAATACCTTAGTCTGGGTTGCTTATAAACAACAGAAATGTATTTCTCAGGGTTTTGGAATCTTGAAGTCTGAGGTCAAAGTGATAGCAGATTAGGTGTTTGGTGAAAGCTTTCTTACTGGTTCATAGATGGCCATTTCTTGCTGTCATCACGTGGTGGAAGGGGTGAGGGGGGTCTCTTTTTCCCCCCCTTCTTTCTTTTAAAAAAGATTTTTTATTTTATATTGGCGTATAGCCAATTAACAATATTGTGATAGTTTCAGGTAGATAGCAAAGGGACTCAGCCATACATACACATGTATCCATTCTCCCCCAAACTCAAGGGAGTTTGTTTTAAGAGCACTAATCCCATTCACGAGGGCTCCATTATCATGATCTAATCACCTCCCAAGGGCCCTACCTCCTAATACCATAATGTTGGGAGTTAGAATGTAATGTTTGAACTTTGGAAGGAGATAAATATTCAATAGTAATGTGCCTTATTAGGAGTCTGTACAAATTAAGAATTCAATTCTTCCTCCTGCAACTCCAACACAATTTGCTGTCAATGAATAATTTAACATGTGGATTTAAATTACTGCCTTCGCTAACTGCAGGATAAAAACTTATTTATTACTATAGAGGAAACTGATCAGCAATGGAAGAAAGGCAGTATAGAGAGATGTGACAGTTGCCTTCAGAAGTTTCTTACCCCTCAACCTGTCTACTTATCTCTTCAGCAAACAAAGTAGGCCCTTTATGTATGATCTTTGGCCAATCACAAGGACACAAGAGGTAGTAGGGATATAAAAGGGAATCTGGTGGACTTCCCTGGTGGTTCAGTTAAGAATCCGCCTGTCAATGCAAGGGTTCTATCCCTGGTCCGGGAAGATCCCACATGCCCAGGGACATCTAAGCCCATGTGCCAAAACTGCAGAATCTCTGAGTTGCAGCTACTAAGTCTGCAAGTCCTAGAGCCTGTGCTCTGCAACAAGAGTAGCCACTGCAATGAGAAACCTGTGCATTGCAACTAGACAGTAGTCCTTGTTCTCTGAAGCTCGAGAAAGCCTGCACACAGCAACAAAGACCCAGCACAGTCAAAAATAAAATAAATAAGTAAAATAACCTTTAAAGGAAGGGGTATCTGGTGCTTAAAGATGCTTGGTGTAGAGCCATATTGCAAAATCCAAATGTAGCCTGATTTGCGTGATATAATAAGGACAAGAAGGACATATTTTAAAAAGCTCTATATTGTGTTAGATGTAGAAAAATAGTGGAAGCACTTTTAACTTTTCTTAAATGTACTATAAACTTTTTCAGAAGAGAAATGAAATTAAAACTGCCCATTGCAAAAGTGAAGACTGCTGGGATTTTATGTTTTGGAAAACCCAAACAGGGAGGAAAAGAATTTTTAAATGTTCATTTTGAGTTACATCTCAAGTGTATGATGTCATAAATATAATTAATGAACTGAATGTCTCCCACTTTTACTGATTTATGACATTCCATAATGTTGTTAAACAAGTTGGAGACTAGACCTCTTACAGGTAGCAGGCTATCATTTAAATGAGTGAAGATTAGCTCTGTAACATGAAAATAACACAAAAAGAGAATCTGGCACCTAAAAACAGACAAAAGTGGGTGTGTTTTGTGTTACTTGGCACCTTCGCCTCTGTTAATCAACCAACTAACTGGAAGCTCTTTGCTTAGTTCACACTGTGAAAATTCAATTTTCTTATCATATTACAGACAGCATCTTAGTTTTAAAAGTACTTCTGGGTCCTAGGAAATGGTTCCATTGCTTTCTTTTAATAAGATCTGATTTTCTAATTAGAGTGAGAGAAAAGTTCTCATTTATTGGATCTGCCTTGTCCTAGTTTCATCCCAGTAAGCTCCCAACAACCAGCATGGGGCCTGACTCTCTTCTGGAATCTGGGAGAGGACATCAGATCAGGCAGTCAAGGATTCTGTCTGCTTTTCAACTAAGGGCTGGAGTCTCAAATGCTTCAGTGCCTCCTGCGTCCCCAGTCCTCTCTAGTATATTCAGATGCCTATCTGCCTGCATCCCTTGGAATACCTGACTTCTTTGCCGTATTCTTTCTACCAGAGGGCAGGGAATTAGGAATTATGCTCCAGTCTGTTGCCTGGAGTCTGCCTCCCACCCCCACCCCGCCCCTCCCCCCACCCAGGATCTCATCTAACCAGCTCCTTTTTATCAATGTCTAGCTCCATCTCTATTCTTACTTGCTTTTGTTTCTCTGCACCTTGAAATAACTTGGCTTGATCTTGAGTCACCCCTGCTTCACTCACATGTCTGCTTATTGTCTCTGAAGTCACACCTCTTTACCATGATATGGTCAGTTATCAGTGTCTGGCCTGGAAGGGGACAAGCTCACCAAATGGACGATATTAATAATCATCACATATTTCACATATGGAGCATTCTTGTGCTCTCTTTTTGTCTACATACACGCATACATATATTTAATCTTCAATATGACACATTACAAATATGTGAAAAAATAATAAGCACAATTGCTTTTTGTATCTTTTGTACTTGTTTAATTTCCTTTATCTTTGGTAGTTTTCTCAATTTTTTTTTCCAAGTTGGGTCTGAAGTGGTAAATTCAGTCCCGATTTGTTTGAAATAACTTCACTAAGATGAAGTTGGGGCTTTCTTGGTAAAGAATCCGCCTGCATTGTGGGAGGCCTGGGTTCAATCCCTGGACTGGGAAGATCCCCTGGAGGAGTAAATGGCAGCCCACTCCAGTATTCTTGCCTGGAGAATCCCATGGACAGAGGAGCCTGGAGAGCTAGTCCATGGCGCTGCAGAAAGTCGGACACGACTGAGAGGCTAAGCATAGCACACAGGGTGGAGTTAGTCATCCTAGGATACTAGGATACAAGTCGAGCTGATCTTATTGTTATAGACGATTGACCGTATTTTCTCAGTATTTGAAAGATGTTTTCATAGTCTTCTGCCCTTCGTTGATGCTATCGTTGAGGCTGTACTAGTTTAATTAATACTATTTTGTAGGAAAATCTGTTACTGTGCAGTCTATACCAGTCTAATTATTATTTTATTGAAAGTTTATCCTTTATCTCTAGCTGCTTGTAAGATTTTCTTGGGTGTTCTATAGTTTTTTTTTTTTTTTTTTTAATGGCAGAGCCCCTTTTATTTTCTTTAATCAGAAAAATATGTCCCATGTTTCTGGGAGGGAGACCAGGTATCTGCAGGCCCTGCTCTGGGCGTCAGGGTCTTCACGACCAAGCAGGGAGGAAGGCTTGGGCCTGGAAGCCGGGGTGGGGCGGGGTGTGAGGGGCGGGGTGTGTGTCTGTGGCCTCCGGGAACCAGGTCACTGCTAGAATGGCCGTCACAGCCGCGAGAGGGGCGCACACAGCACTGAGCCCGGGGGCCGACGCTGCTCTCCCACCTGTGCCGGGACTCCAGGGGCAAGGGGTGGGTGACCCTTGAGTGCAGACGTGGGTCTGTTCTATAGTTTTACTGTGATGTATGTGCCTAGGTTCAAGTTTATGTATTTTCCTCATACTCATGGTTCTTATATCTGAGAAGCTGTGTCTTCATCAATTCTGGAAAACTCACCCATTATTTCTTACAATTTTTTCAAATATTACCCCCCTCATTTAGCCTATCTTCTTCAGGAAATTAGATATAGGTGAACATTATTGTTCTATCCTCAGCTTTTTAAAATGCTCTTTCATATTTTTATATCATTTTATCTATTTGTGCTTTGTGGAATTTCCCTAAGTTCCCCTTCTCTTTTCCATACAGCTTTGTCTGACACTATTTCACTGAACCTGTCTTAAGTTTTTAAGCATTATTTCAATGGTTGAACTTTAAAAAAACATTCATTGAGATGTAATTAACATGCCATATAATTCACCCAATTAAAGTATATAATTCACTGGTTTTTGGTATAAATGGCTGAATTTTTTTTTTTAAATTTTATTTTATTAGTTGGAGGCCAATTACTTCACAACATTTCAGTGGGTTTTGTCATACATTGACACGAATCAGCCATAGAGTTACACGCATTCCCCATCCCGATCCCCCCTCCCACCTCCCTCTCCACCCGACTCCTCTGGGTCCTCCCAGGGCACCAGGCCCGAGCACTTGTCTCATGCATCTCACCTGGGCTGGTGATCTGTTTCACCATAGATAATATACATGCTGTTCTTTTGAAACATCCCACCCAAAATGGCTGAATTTTTAGCGTCCAAAATTCCATGTTTATTTTAAAAACCTTCCCACTTTAAAAAATATAATGTCTTATTTCTTATGATCACATATCATTCATTTTTGGTTATTATTTTAACACATTTATTTATGATCTCTAGTCTGTTATCTGAAGCTCTTATGAGTATAAGCAACCTTTTTTCCCACTTAAATTATATATGTTTGCTGACTGTCACTCAAGGTGAGAGTCATTTACTTTTTTACTTTTGAACTTACATTCAGTGGACATTTATCTATTGGAATCCTGCACAGTGTGGGATGAAACTGTGTCCTTCTACAATGATTTCTCATTCACTTCTACCATCTCTAGGGATATTACCAGCTTATAACAGATTTCTGTGCTAATTCATCAGCTTGAGGTTTTTTAGGGTATACTGATAGTGTAAATTTTAATTTTAAAGTTATGTGAGGTACGGGTCTGTGATCCTAAATTCCCAGGGGAGGATTTTTTCCCCACCCAGATCTCACACAGAGGCAGACTGATATCCCTCTATTTACTCTGTGCTTATGTGTAGACTTTTTTCCTAGTCTACACTATCACCAAGAACATAGCCCTGCTGATGGTCCTGGCTTCATGTGGGCTTCTATGCATCATTTCCTTACTTTGCTTAGGCTGATGGTCTCATCTCACAGTGTCCCCAGATGAGCTTTTAAAATCCAAGCCCTGCATATGTCCACCTGAAGTGTGTTCATGGCAACTTCATTCATCATAGTTCCAAACTGGAAACAATTCAAATTCCCATCAGTAGTAGAAGTGATAAATAAGTAGTGAATTTTTTTTACAATGAAATACTGCACAGTAATGAAAAAGAGCAAACTGCTGATATATGTGATAACATGGAGGAATGAAACAGACATACTGCTGAATTAAGAAAGAAAACTAGACCAAAAAAGAATAGCCAGTGTATGATTGCATTCCTATAAAATTCTAAAACAGGCAAAACTAGTCTTTGATGATGAGTCAGGATAGTGTTTACACTTGAGGAGAAATATTGATGAGGGGATATGAGGGAAATATCCTAGATCTTGATTTGCATAGAGGTACATGTTGGTACATATATGTAAAAATTTGTTAAGCTCTACCCTTTAGAACTGAACATTTTTACTCTATGCTGGTTATACCTCAATAAAAAAAGGAGCTAAGATTCCCCAGAGCAGCCATAAGGTAGTTAACATATTTGCCTCTCTGGTTTTGAGTTCCTTGTATTTCTGAGCCTGGGAGATTTCCCTTTCTTTATTTGTGAGTTCATCTGAGGAGGTAAAAGAATATTTGTGCTATGTTTCCCAGAATCCCTGCTGTTTGTTTGAGGATGGCTCAGAAGAGTCCATCATATTGCAGATTGATGAATTTTAGATTTCATTCTTTTTAAAAAATTTATTAAAAATTAATTTTTGGCTGCACTGGGTGTTTGTTGCTGTGCATGGGCTTTTCTAGTTGCAGTGAGTGGGGGCTACTCTAGCTATGGTGAGTAGGGGCTACTCTCTAGTTCTGGTGAGCGGGCTTATTGTGGTGGCTTGTCTTGTGGAGCATAGGCTTAGGCTCTTGGGTGCACAGGCCTCCAGTAGCTGGGGTACATGGGCTCAGTAATTGTGGCACATGAGCTTAGTTGCCCCGCAGCATGTGGAATCTTCCCAGAGCAGGAATCAAACCTGTCTCCTGCATTGGCAGGTGGACTCTTAACCACTAGAAGTCCCCTTCTGTCTTAAATCACTTTTGCATGCATGTAGCAGGTGTATCCAATGAAATATGACATACTTTTAGTATAGCTGTTTTTCTACCTAGGTGTTCATGACAAATCACTTTAAGGAATATTTGTTTTCAGGAAGAACCCCTGATGTGGGCTCTTTTAATTATGTAAGTGTAAGTCCCTCTGGATTTGGTAAAAGGACAGAAGAAGGCCTGATGTGGCCTAATGGAGATGAACCCTGTCTATGATTCTCGTATTCAGAGCTGATTTGGGGAGAAAGTATATAGATTTGCAGAGGGGTCAAGAGTCTCCTGTGGGGAAGGCATTGAGATTCTGATTGCCTCCACTGAAATGTTCAGCTGCATCAGACATGGGTTGGGGTGATCTAGTCTGAGGTCTTCCAGTAAGAAAACAACATCCTATTGGGAGTCTGGACTCAAAACTGGTGTCTCAAGAATCACAGAGGAGCCATATCTGACACAGGTTGCAGCTGAGGCAAGAAGCCCTTGAGGACCCAGCCTCCTGTCCTCTAAACTTATAATTGAGGCATACTCACTTACTGTGCTTGTGAGTGTAACCTGAATAACTGCTACATGAGAACCAAGCATGAGACCCCCATGGCCTGTTCAGTGAACTGGGACAATGACAGCTTTTCCCCTGTGGTGGACCAGTTGTTAACAGCAATACAGCAAGGCAGAAACACACTCAGTGACTGATAACAACTTGAACTTCTTTGGGGAGAGGTCAGACTTCACAGTTCTCACTCCACTTGGCCTTCAGAAGCAGAACCAAAGTCCTTAGCTTGAACAGAGTGTGAAAAGTGAACTTCCAAGCTTCCCTTGCAGCTTGGGGTGGTCATGTAATCTAGTTCTAACCAATAGGATATAGGCAGAATTTACATTTGAAGTGAAAAGAGAAAAAGCTCTTCCTCCTTTGCTCTTCCTAGAGGCACAGTCGCTTTCCTGTGACCACAGGAATGAGTCATAAACTAAAGATGCTGAGCCAGGAGCCTGGGTCCTTGAACAGTGGTCCAGTTCTGGACTGCCTAACTCCAAATTTCTTATAGGAGGGAAATACTCTTGGTTTGTGTCTGCCACAGTTAGTTGGATTTCTGATGTTTACAGTGGAACTCACATTTAAGTGTTACTAGGGAGAGACCCAAGAGGGCAGACACTGTATTGCTTAATAACAAGGGCTTGCTGCTGCTTAAGTGCAAGATGAAATTGGAAAAATGAACACACTCATGTTTGTAAACTTAGCTGGTGCTGTGGATCATGTGGATTTAGGCATTATCACGTCATTCCCCAAGCAAGACTATGACAGAAGCGAGGCAGGTGTGATCCCACACTTGATGCCCATGGAGACTAAAGCGCAGAGATACTCAGTGAGGGATTTTCTAATTGTGAAAGTAATCCAGGTTCACTGTACAAAGCATGAAATATATACAAAAGTGTAAAGAAGACATTACTTGAAATACACTCCCCTCTCCAACATTTTGATGCATTTCATCCTGGTCCTTTTCCTCTGTGCAAGCATACATCCATACTCACACTTTCTGACCTTTTCATGCTTTCTTTAGTGACTTTCCAAAGGCTGCATGGACCTCCAGTGTGGAAACCAGGATGGATGGGGTTATGGTGTGAGGACTAAGAACAACCATTTTGTTTAGCAGGCAGTAGGCTGTAGTGTAACTTGTTGGCTCTCTCTCTTCAAAAAAAAGTGAGAGAGAGGATGCAGAGAAGGCCGGGGAAGGCTGTTCAAGAACCACGTGTGGGAAGGGCTGCTCTCCCGTTCCTTCGTTTCTCACTCAGAACTCTCTCTATAATGGCCTGTCCTCAGGGCAGCTCAGGGTCCTTGGCACAAAGATCGTCTTGTTCTCAGGGGTGAGTCAGTGGTTAAAGTCTCCTGACAGGACTCAGAGGGAAGGGGACACCTGTGTCCCTTCCTGCCAGTTGGAGTCCTAGGGCCCCAGAAGGCTTGTAGGAGAAAGTGAGGCAGGAAGGAGATGGATGGACTTCATGCGAGGCATTTACGACTGGCCTCCTGTTCACACCTCCTGGGTGAGAAGACGAGTTCCAGACTGGCCATTCATCACCAGCCCCTGTTTACATTTCCTGAAGCCAGAGACAAACTGGCTCTAGGATTACATATTTATGACTGGACTCCTGTCTGTATTTCAAGAGCTACACCTCAATATAAAAACCAGCAACAGGAATATGGTAAATAACTGGGCATGGGGCATTTTTATGGTAGGGACAGAGTGGGACTAAACCCTGTTAAAAGATCAGGAGGTCATATATTTCCCATCCTTTGGACAAAGGAGACGTTCTACATGTGCAGAAAGGGTCCTTGGGGGTCAAAAAGGAGGGGTGCACCACCCAGTGATATGTGATGTTAAGTGTGTCCCCTAGGCCTTTGGATCAGACTCCATCCTTGAAAAAATTTGTGCTTGCATGTTGGGAAGGGTCCTAGGGCAGGTCAGGAGTGGAGAAAGAAACCATACACTTGGCTAAAGGTAATCAAAGACCTAAAAGAACTGCTGTATATAAATGACTTAACCACCTCTTTACTCTGCTCCTCTTCATTAGGGTGGACGCCCACACCCTTTCTCTCTGAGTGTGCGTCTCTGCCTTGCTTCTGTCTTTATTAAACAGATGTTTTCTCTGTGTGCTCTCCCACTTCTTGTGCTATATCTGTACTGATTAACTTTGTAGCTGCATTACAGCTTTTGCCTCCATAAGAAATGCATTTTTCACTGGGGGCAAAAATCCAGGGAAAACTAGCTTCTAGCCTCTAGCCCTTGCTGGTCTGGTGGCTAGGATTCCTGGGTTTCATCCAGGCTACCCAGGTTCAATTCCTGGGCAAGGAATTAAGATCTTGTTTCAAGCCACTGCTCAGAGCTGCCTCACTGAGATCAAAACAAGGCAGAAGGAGAAAAAAGAATAACAATAATAGAAAAGGTTGAACCTGGGAGACCCTGGCTGGGTGGGTTTCTCCCATCCCCACACAACCAGCCCTGGGCCTGCATGTCTGTCCCAACATGGTGTGAGCCAAACATACACAGATCCATCCCCAAATTCTGTGTCTGCTTCTTGCTAGCTGTGACTTTGGCAAGTTCTTTAAATTCCTTGAGCTTCTGTTCCCTTTTGTCTGCCCTAGGATGACAGCCAAGGTCAGGAGGGCAGCCAGCTGGGGGCAGGGTGGTGGTAAGAACCTGACACTTGATTCTCAGTGAAGCTGGGTAGGGACGCCTGGTGAGAAGTGTTCAAGTGTCCTTGCTTTACTCAGAAGTACTCAGGAGTGGTCTTGAGTTGGCTGAGTTCTTTAATCAGAGCAAGCTGATTCTGTCTTCTAACTCAACTGGCATAATTCCCATGGATGGTGATACATCTCTCTACTGCTCTCATTTACATACAAATGTGGAAGGAAGAGAGGAGAAAGACCAATGCTTCAAGGTCTCCTATGGTTCCTGCAACTAGAAGGCAAGAGTCTGGGATGGGGCCACATGGGAACATGGCTGGGTTCCTGGAAATCCAAAACCACCATATTGGATGTTGTCAAGACTCTTTCTTTCTCCATCTCTTATTATTTCTCTCCTTGACTCCTTTTTGTAAATATGCTTCATTGTCTTCCTGCGAAGTGGCTTTCTTTACCTCCTGGAGTATTGTAGCCAGCATCTCCAGAGAGGTATATGTTACAGCCCCCGTGACTAATGGGAGGCTGACCTGATCACCTCTCTGGTCCAAGTCCAAAAGTCCCAGGGAACAGTCTCTTCGGCTGAATGTGGATTTGACAGTCACACTTTGACCAATCACTGGGAGTCAGGTGATAGCTAAGCAGTACTCCCAGTGGGTGGATATGGGACTGGGATTTAGATGAAGAGGTGCTAGGAGGAAATTCCATAAGTGTCCACTAGGGGGATTCATAAATGAAGAGTGTTTTGAGATAAAGCTTGGAGCCTCTAGAGAAAAGAGAAGAGTGAGATCCCTCCAGAGGCTCCTGAAATAATGATACAATGAGATGAGCAGGGATGTCTGGCAGTTACCTTTTTAAATTTTATATTCTTTGATTTATTAACTTAGATTGTTGTTATTCAATTGATAAGTCGTGTCCGACTCTGTGACCCCATGGACTGCAGCACTCCAGGCTTCCCTGTCCTTTACTATCTCCCAGAATTTGCTCAAACTCGTGTCTGTTGAGTCAGTTTTGCCATCCAACCATCTTATCCTCTGTCGTCCCCTGCTCCTCTTGCCCTCAATCTTTCCCAGCATCAGGATCTTTTCCAATGAGTTGACTTTTTGAATCAGGTGCTCAAAGTATTGGAGCTTCAGCTTCAGCATAAGTCCTTTCAATGAATACTCAGGGTTTATTTCCTTTAGGATTGTCTGGTTTGATCGCCTTGCTGTCCTAGGGACTCTGAAGAGTCTTCTCCAGTACCACAATTCGAAAGCATCAATTCTTTGGCACTCAGCCTTCTTATTTGATTTAGATACATGCACATATTATTGAGATACAGTTGATGTACAATATTATATACGTTTCAGTTGTACAACCTAGTGCTTCACAATTTGTAAAGGTTATATTCCATTTATAGTTATTATAAAATATTGGCTATGTTCTCTGTGCTGTACAATATACCCTTGTAGCTTATTTACTTTATATATAGTAGTTTGTACCTCTTAATCCCCCTGCTAGTCAATCTGAAGCTGTTTGCGTTGCTGAGCTATAAACCTACAATGTCTCCCTAAACATATTGCAAAGCCTGCCCTGTGCTTGTTAATGCCTTGTGTGAGTGGTTTGCTGACACAAAGAATCTGTATCTGACATCTGGGTGGTACGTAGCAGGAGCAGGAGATAAGTTGCAGGTGGTGGGTGTGGTGAGGTGAGTTTGTTTGGAACTGGAATTTGACTCAAGAATGTGAACACTAGGAATGTTTAAAAAATCTTGGAAATGGTATTAGGTTTTCCACAGAATGAGGGGAACTGTTTGAGCTAACTTTAGTTAAATACCAGTGGATTAGAGACTTCAGGTGACTTTCGTGTTAGTATACAAAATGCGGGCAGACCCTATACCACAAACAAGAAATAAATGATGTAACACATACACAGAGATTAGTGTTCAATAAACATGGGGTAAGCAATAGTTGCTGCCTCCCATACTCATCCTATTCCCAATATTCAGAGATATGATTTTTTAAAATTAATTTTTGTTGGACTATAATTGATTTACAATATGTGTTAGTTTCTGCTGTATAGCAAAGTGAATCAGTTATGCATTTACACATATTCCCTCTTTTTTATTCCTTATCCTATATAAGTTATTAGAGAGTATTGAGTGAAGTTCCCTGTACTATACAGTGGCTCCGTATTAGTTACCTAGGGATAAGATTTTCTTTTTTAAAAGTTATTTATTTATTTGTTCATGTATGGCTGAACTGTGTCTTTGCTTCTGTGAGCAGGCTTTCTCCAGTTGCAGTCAACGAGGGCTGCTCTTCATCAAGGTTTGAGGGCTTCTCACTCCCATTCTTTTGTTGGGAAGCATGGGCCCTAGGGCACCAGGTTTCATTAGTTGTGGAATGTGGGCTCCATAGTTGTGGTTCCTGGACTTTAGAGCACAGGCTCAATAGATGTGGCCCACAGGCTTAGTTGCTCCACGGCATGAAGGATCTTCCCAGACCAGAGATTGAACCTGTGTCCCCTGCATTGGCAGGCAGATTCTTAACCACTGGACCACCAGGGAAGTCCTGGGACACAGTTTTAAATGCTTCCTAAGATTTACTTTTGTGTGAAAGAAAATGTTTTCTTGAAAAGGTACGGGGTTTGAAAATAGACCTAGATGTTCATGCATTTTAACCTCTTTCTGAGTAGCTTCTGCAATTTACTTACCCTCTCAGACAGCAGTCTCTGCATCTACACCATGGGTGTGACAGTGCTCACTTCAGGGTGTGGGTATAACTGTTAGGTGAGAGAAGGCATGTAAAACACCCAGTGCCTGATGCACACACTTTGGTCCCCATTAACCAGTGATTCTAACCAATCTGATCACATGGACCACAGCCTTGTCTAACTCAATGAAACTATGAGCCATACTGTGTAGGGCCACCCAAGGCAGATGGGTCATTGTGGAGAGTTCTGACAAGACGTGGCCCACTGGAGAAGGGAATGGCAAACCACTTCAGCATTCTTGCCTTGAGAACCCCATGAACAGTATGAAAAGGCAAAAAGATATGACACTGAAAGATGAACTCCCTGGCTCTGTAGGTGCCCAATATGCTACTGGAGAAGAGCGGAGAAATAACTCCAGAAAGAATCAAGAAACGGAGCCAAAGCAAAAGGAATACCCAGTTGTGGATGTGATGAAAGTAAAGTTTGATGCTGTAAAGAGCAATATTGCATAGGAGCCTGGAATGTTAGGTCCATGAATGAAGGCAAATTAGAATTGGTCAAACAGGAGAGGGCAAGAGTAAACATTGACATTTTAGAAATCAACTAACTAAAATGGACTGGAATGGGTGAATTTAACTCAGATGACCATTATATCTACTACTGTGGGCAAGAATATCTTAGAAGAAATGGAGTAACCATCATGGTCAACAAAAGAGTCTGAAATGCAGTACTTGGATGCAATCTCAAAAACAACAGAATGATCTCTGTTCATTTCCAAGGCAAGCCATTCAATATCACGGTAATCCAAGTCTATGCCCCAACCAGTAATGCTGAAGAAGCTGAATTGAATGGTTCTATGAAGACCTACAAGACCTTCTAGAGTTAAAATCCCCAAAAGGTGTCCTTTTCATTATAGGGGGCTGGAATGCAAAAGTAGGAAGTCAAGAAACACCTGGAGTAATGGGCAAATTTGGTCTTGGAGTACAGAATGAAGCAGGGCAAAGGCTAATAGAGTTTAGCCAAGAGAACACACTGGTAATAGCCGACACCCTCTTCCAACAATACAAAAGATGACTCTACACGTGGACATCACCAGATTGTCAACACCGAAATCAGATTGATTATATTCTTTGCAGCCAAAGATGGAGAAGTTCTATACAGTCAGCAAAAACAAGACTGGGACCTGACTGTGGCACAGACCATGAACTTCTTATTGCAAAATTCAGACTGAAATTGAAGAAAGTGGGGAAAACCACTAGACCATTCAGGTAGGATCTAAATCAAATCCCTTATGACTATACAGTCAAGTGACAAGTAGATTCAAGGGATTAGATCTAATAGAGTGCCTGATGAACTATGGACAGAGGTTTGTAACATTGTCAGGAGGTAGGGACCATCCGCAAGAAAAAGAAATGCAAAAAGGCAAAATGATTGTCTGAGGAGGCCGTACAAAAAGCTGTGAATAGAAGAGAAGTGAAAGGCAAAGGAGAAAAGGAAAGATATATCCATTTGAATACAGAGTTCCAAAGAATAGCAAGGAGAGATAAGAAAGCCTTCCTCAGCAATTAGTGCAAAGAAACAGAGGAAAACAATAGAATGGGAAACTCTAGAGATTTCTTCAAGAAAATTAGAGATACAAAGGGAACATTTCATGCAAAGATAGGAACAATAAAGGACAGAAGTAGTAGTGGACCTAACAGAAGCAGAAGATATTAAGAAGTGGTGGCAAGAATACACAGAAGAACTATACAAAAAAGATCTTCATGACCCAGATAACCATGATGGTGTGATCACTCACCTAGAGCCAGACATCCTGGAATGTGAAGTCTAGTGGGCCTTAGGAAGCATCACTATGAACAAAACTAGTGGAGGTGATGGAATTCCAGTTGAGCTATTTCAAATCCTAAAAGATGACACTGTTAAAGTGCAGCACTCAATATGCCAGCAAATTTGGAAAACTCAGCAGTGGCCACAGGACTGGAAAAGGTCAGTTTTCATTCCAATCCCAAAGAAAGACAATGCCAAAGAATGTTCAAACTACTGCACAATTGCACTCATCTCCCACACCAGTAAAGTAATGCTCAAAATTCTCCAAGCCAGGCTTCAACACACAGTAAGTGAATCGTGAACTTCAGATGTTCAAGCTAGTTTTAGAAAAGGCAGAGGAACCAGAGATCAAATTGCCAACATCTGTTGGATCATCGAAAAAGCAAAAGAGTTCCAGAAAAATATCTATTTCTGCTTTATTGACTATGCCAAAGCCTTTGACTGTGTAGACCACAACAGACTCTGGAAAATTCTTAAAGAGATGGGAATACTAGACCACCTGACCTGCCTCCTGAGAAATCTGTATGCAGGTCAGGAAGCAACAGTTAGAACTGGACATGGAACAACAGACTGTTTCCAAACAGGGAAAGGAGTGGGTCAAGGCCGTACATTGTCACCGTGCTTATTTAACTTATATGCAGAGTACATCATGAGAAACTGCGGGCTGTATGAAGCACAAGCTGGAATCAAGACTGCCCGGAGAAATATCAATTACCTCAGATATGCAGATGACACCACCCTTATGGCAGAAAGCGAAGAGGACCTAAAGTGTCTCTTGAAGAAAGTGAAAGAGGAGAGTGAAAAAGTTGGGTTAAAGCTCAACATTCAGAAAACTAAGATCATGGCATTTGGTCCCATCCCTTCTTGGCAAATAGATGGAGAAACAGTGGAAACAGTGGCTGACTTTATTTTTTGGGGCCCCCAAATCACTGCAGATGGTGACTACAGCCATGAAATTAAAAGACACTTACTCCTTGGAAGAAAAGTAATGACCAACCTAGACAGCATATTAAAAAACATTAAAAATCAGAGACATTACTTTGCTAACAAAGGTCCATCTAGTCAAAGTTATGGTTTTTCCAGTAGTCATGAGAGTTGTACTATAAAGAAAGCTGAGTGAGGAAGAATTGATGCTTTTGAACTGTGGTGTTGGAGACTCTTGAGAGTCCCTTGGATTGCAAGGATATCCAACCAGTCCATCCTTAAGGAGATCTGTCCTGAATATTCATTGGAAGGACTGATGATGAAGCTGAAACTCTGATACTTTGGCCACTTGATGTGAAGAACTGACTCGTTAGAAAACACTTTGATGCTGGGAAAGATTGAAGGCAGGAGGAAAAGTGGATGACAGAGGATGAGATGGTTGGATGGCATCACTGACTCAATAGACATGAGTTCGAGTAAACTTTGGGAGTTGGGGATGGAAAGGGAGGCCTGGCATGCTGCATGTAGTCCATTGCGTTGCAAAGAGTCACACACAAAGTGACTGAACTGAACTGAAGCAGTGATTCATCCACTTCCTGTGTTTCTCATTTCTTTAATTTTACCACAAGCTGCTTGAGGGCAGGAGTCATGTTTAATAACATTTTATCTTTCCAAAGTACTACAGCATTTGCCAAGGTTTCTTTTCTTTTCTTTTTTTTTTAAGCCCACAGTTCTTATTTGATTCTTACAATGGTCTTGTGAAGCAGTTAGAGTCTTTTTTTCCCACTTTAAGGAGGAACTGACTGAGGTGTGCTTAGCATAGAGCCTGGCACATGTCAGATGCTTAATGTTTATTGAGTAAGTGTTGAATGAGTTCTGCATGTGTAGGCATTCTGATGGTTTACAACATCTACCTATTTGTTTATTCATTCAGCAAATATTTATTAAGCACTTGTTATGTGCTTATCTGTGAAAAGGAACAAAATTCATTGCCCTTGTGACTCACCTTGTAGGGAAATGAATGAGTAAATTAAGGACCCAATGAATTGAGAAGAGGAGGAATTGCTATTTAGATACCAGTTGCTATAGAGGGAATGCTTGTGTCCCCTCCAAATTCATATGTGGCAACCTAATCCACAATGTGATGGTTTAGGAGGTGGGGGTCTTTGGGAGCTGATTAGGTCATGAGGATGGAGCCCTCTTGAATGGGATTAGTGCCCTTATAAATGAGAACCCAGTTTTCCTGGTGGCTCAGTGGTAAAGAATCTACCTGTCAATGAAGGAGACATGGGTTTGATCTCTGGGTCAGGAATATCCCCTGGAGAAGGAAATGGTAACCAGTTTCAGTATTCTTGCCTAGAAAAACTCTATGGGGTTGCAAAGAGTCAGACACAGCTTTAGCAACTAAGCAACAACAAAAAGAGACTGAAGAGATTTCTCCTCATCTTTCTATCATGTAATGACACAATGAGAAACAGCTGTCTATGAACTGGGAAGAGGGTTTTCACCAGATGGTATATATCTGCTGGTGTCTTGAACACCAGCCTCCAGAACAGTCAGAAACAAATGTTTATTGTTTAAGCTACTTAGTCTATGGCAGTTTGTTATAGCAGCCTGAATAGACTGACACCAGTCTTGAATATTTTCTTTCTGACCTTTGAAACAGGAATAGTTGTAGAACTTTAAAATGACAGATATGGAAAGGACCTTGGGGGACATCTAGTCCCATGGAATATTCTTCTAAGAACACAGTGTTCAAATAAGAACTTACTGCAGACAGTTTATAAAACAGATAAAGGAAGCACTTCTTTGTATATCTCTCCAATTACTTAAAGATGTTCTTTGCTTTTGAATCTCTGTCCAGCTGCCATTTCACTAATCCACTTCTCTCACAAAACTTGAAAGGGTGTATACACACGTTGTCTCCATGCTCTACATCCCTACTGGCTTTCTAATCACCTCTGTCCAGATGTCACCCTTTTCCTCAATTGATAATTGCTTTTGGCAAAGCTCTCCAACATCTCCATCTTGCCAGATTCAATGGCACCCTTCTGTTCACTCTGTACTTGACCTCTCAGCAGCGCTGATACACTGCTTCTTCTTCCTTGAAACATACTCTCCTTTGGCATCTATGGAATCATTCTCTCCTAGTTTCCCTCCTATTTGACTGATCTTCTTCCATCTCTTTTGTTGTCTCTCCTCTTCCATCTCTAGGTTTTGAGTTTCCTGTGAGTTCATCTTAGATCTTCTTCTCATTTACTCCCATAGTCACGCCCTAAATAATCTCATTGATGCCCTCACTTTTAAATATCTTGTATGTTTTGCTATATACTTGATTTCTATCAGTAGCCCAAATTTCTGATGAACCCAGACTTAAATATCCAAATGTCTCTTTAACATTTTGGTATCTCAAAATTAGCTGTCCAAAGCTGAGCTCTACATCTCTATCATATCTAAATGACTTGACTCCAATTTGCCCCCTCTCAGTAAATGATTCCACCATTCATCCACCTGCTTAGTCCAAGGAATCTGCTATAATTCTTCCCTCTCCCTCAAACCATGCATCCACCCCTGCAAGCCCTGCCTCCTTTCCTTTTCCCAAATTTATTTCTCATCTTTCCGTTTTTTCCCACTGCCATTTTTGTAGTTTCAGCCATGTCAACTTTTGTTGAATTCCTGCAATCACAGCTGCTTACCTAATCTGTTTCCACTATTTTAATATTTATTATTTGGCTGCATCTGGTCTTAGCTGCAGCACATGGAATCTTCATTGTGGCATGCAGGCTTCTCTCCCATTGTGGTGTTCAGGCTTAGCTGCCTCGTGGCATGTGGGATCTTAGTTCCCTGACCAGGGATTGAACTTGCATCCCCTGCATTGGAAGGTGTATTCCTAACTACTGGACCACCAACGGAGTCCCTCCACTCATTTAAAATACAAACCATTTCATAGTACTCTGAGGGTTAAAGGTTCTAGCCTTGCAGTATCTGAACACCTTTCCTGCCTGGAAGGCCCTGTGTGCTTGGACCCTGCCTACTTTCAAGAGGCAGATCTTCTCACTCTTGCCTTGGAGTCCTCACTGGACTCCAGCCACATTGGACTTCTTTCAGTCTTCCATGTGGGGCAGTATCTTTCCTGTTTCAGGGCTCTGAACACAGAGCTCCTCCCCAAGCCTGGAACCATCTTCCCTTCACTCTCCCTTCAGCTCCTTTTTAATCTTGATCACAGATTACTGGCTTTTCCTCTGAGTTCTCTCTAAAACCTCTACCCAAATAGCTGCCTAGTTTTCTTCCTCACTTCACCTTGTTGGTTTCTTTCAAGGCACTTGTCACAGTTAGCAACAATTTGTCTGCTTAACTTGTTTATTGTCTGCCTTTCTCAGTAGGTTGTATGACCACGATCACAGCGATCGTGTCTGTTTTAGTTACTGCCTTGTATCCAATGCAATATACATACTCATTGAATCAGTAGTAATAAATGAGATCCAAGCTAGGTGGTTGGACTCCTTGTTTGTTGCAGCCTTCCTATCAGTGACTGGAGAGGCTGATGTTTTGGTTGCTTAGCACCTGAAACTCTTGTTTCGTATAGAAACACACCCAGCCAAGAGTGGATACAGCATGTTGACCTTGCTGGACCAGCAGTGGCTGTCCATCACATGGCCATAGTTACAGCCTAGGAAAGGGCATGTGACCCAAGCCTGGCCAGCCTGAGTGCTTCTACAAGCTTCTGCTAACTGCAGCTGGCAAAAAGACTTTCTTTCCTCATTAGCTGTGAGGTTATAAGATGTTTGCTTGGAGCTCCTGCAGCAGAGCCCCCAAGAGAACAAAGCCAGCGAAGGGAAGACAAGAGGCAGAGAGTGGGGGTGTCCTGCTGGCATCTCCATTACAGGCAGCACACTGAGCATGCACCGTCGGGGAATGGCCACCTATGTTAGCTCGTTTTCCATCCTTGACTCATTACCTGTGTCACAGAGATAGCTCATGGGCCGCAGGCTTTGGTCTAAAACTGTTTAAAGTGAAAACAGCTGCTTGCCTGAGCTGTCTCACCCCAGGTCCCTGGAGAACACGAATGGATCATGAAATGCATATGGTTGGACCAGGGCTCTGGGGTGGGGAGTGTGCTGCCTCCCTCAGCAAACATCAGCTGCCTAAAACCCGCTGCTCAAGATTTCTCCAAACCATTTTTCCCGTCTCCAGCCAACCCCTCCTAGCTGTTCCAAGCATCTGAGAACTGGAATGTCCACATGAATTTGACTTTTTCCCTGGTCACTACTACATGCATATAAGCCCCCTGGAGATGGCTGCTCCAGTGACTTCCATCTTTTGAGCTCCAGTTCCTCATCCTCTCTCACCAGTCATTCAGTCTCAGCAGCTTCTACCAGGTCTGAGGGGAGGGTCGTTTTGTCACCTTCCCAGGCCCTCATCTGGTTTGTTTCTCTTGCAGTGCCCCTATCCTTCTGCCCTGATCCCAGGCTCTGACCTTCAGACTCATCTTGACCCCTCTCTAACTTGCTCTACAGATCTGGGCAGCCACTGGTCCAGGTGACTTGGTGACTGATGGCTGCATCCAACCAATTACTCAGGACTCTTTTTCTCAGGTCTTGTGTAGGTGCCAGGGAGACAGAAAATAGAGCTGCTGTCTCTCGGTCTACTGCTTGGATCACTGAAGCAGAACAGCTCTGCCCCTAGCCCAAGCCAGATTAAAGCTCCCTAAACTGCTTGTTTGTGCTTATTGCTCTTCTGGTGAGAATTGATCATGGCTCTCTGTCGTCCATAGAATGAAGTCCAACTTTAGTCTAGAGCTGGGTTACCCAGTGGTATCCGCATGTAACTACTGAACACCTGAAATGTGTTCACTCTGAAATGAGAGGTGTGAGAAGTGTATAATATACACAAAACTTCAAAGACCTAGTACAGGAGAAAAAAAGTAAGACTATGACATGCTTCATTAAGTTTTTAATTAATTGCATGTTGAAATTATAATATTTGGATATGTAGATTTAAAGGATGATTCTAATTAATAATTTTTACTTTAAAATTTTAATAGAAATATTTAATAGAAATATTTAATAGAAATCTAAAATTGACATGTGGTTTGCATTGTATTTCTATTGTCAGCCTAAGTTTAGAATATGAAGTTTCTCATAATCTAACTCTTAATGACTTAACATATTATCTCCTGTTATACTTGCAATAGGCAGAGCTGATTTGCATTTTTACACTGTCTAACTGTGTAAATGGGCTTCCTATGTGGCGCTAATGGTAAAGAACTCACCTGCCAATGCAGAAGATATAAGAAATGTGGGTTCAATCCCTGGGTGAGGAAGATTTCCTGGAGGAGGATATGGCAACCCACTCCAGTATTCTTGCTTGGAAAATCCCATGGACAGAGGAGCCTGGCAGGCTACAGTCCATAGGATTGCAAAGAGTCAGACATGACTGAAGTGACTTAGTATGCATGCAACACAAGTACTGTTTTACTCATGAAGAGACTAAAGTTCAAAGAGAAATGCGGAACTAGATAGAGGGATGTAAGGGTCAGCACCAGGCACACACACAGGCTTCAGGACAGCCCCGTGTGGCGTCACAACCACAATGCCTGTGTGCTATTGTCCTGTGGCTTCTCATCCACCATTCTCCAGTGGACAAGATACAGATGAGGAACAATGGAATCAAGAAAGCCTTGATTGGACAGACCTGATGCTGGAGGACTGACTGATATTAGGTGAGCTGAAGAAGAACATCTAATTGAGATCTATCTGTTGTGGGTACTATTTTGTGACTTAAATTGTGAATGGATTTCTTGTGAATTGCAAGTGTATTATGGGTATAGTGCTCAATATATATCAACCAGATCTAGGATACATTTATGTTATTTAGGTCATCTGTATACTGATTTACTATTTTAATATACTTGATATGTTGTAGATTGACAGAGGAACTAAAATTTCCCTGCCTTTTTTTTAAGCCCATTTCTCCTTGCATGTGCTATAAATACTGTTTTTTTTTTTTTTTGACTGCTGCTTCTATGTGTCTGTTGCATTGATATTCATAACTGCTATATATTCACTGTGAGTTGCACTTTTTAGCCTTCTAAACTGTGCCTGTCTTGGTATTGCTTAATGTATCATGCACTGAACTTAACCTTGTCTGGTAGTTAGGTTATGCCCTCTGCTTTTTTGTTTTTTTCAAATTTTCTGAATCATTTTGTCTTTTATATATCCCTTGTATATAATTTAGAATTTAGCTTTGCTTTGTGATCTTATCTGAAATATATTTTAAAACAGATATGTCAGTTTATATTTATTAAATGAAAATTATTAATATTTGACCTTAGTGTGACATATTTTTTTATGTTCCATTTCTTTTATATGGTTTATCAACAAGTTGTTACAAAATGAATTTTATTTGTTTTCAAAGAACACTTTGGGGATGGAGGGATAAATTGGGAGATTGAGGTTCACATATGCACACTGCTATAATGAAATAGATAGCTAAGAAGAACCTACTGTTTAGCACAGGGAACTCTACTCAACATCCTATAATGACCTATATGGGAAAAGAATCTAAAAAAGAGTGGATGTATTTTTGTCTTATGTTGCAGAACACATCTTGTGACGTGTTTGTGCCCCATGAACATTGAATTATACAAATGATATGTAATGGACTCAACATAGTCACCTGCCAGTACAAAATCTAAATAAATGCTCACTATTCTTTAAGAAGTACATCAACATAAAACATTAAAATGCCTGTCAATGATATCTAGTCCACTGGATGCTTTATTCAAGGCATTGTGCTTGAATGAAAGAAAATGAGTATTTTTTTTTCTATTTGTAAATTTATTTTACAATGCTGTACAGTACATTACACATCCATCCATACATAACTGAAACAAAAGTTTCATATAATCAGACTGGACTCTTTCCCCTGGCTATTGTTGTACATGCAATGGGCTCTGTACTTTCTTTTTTTTTTCTCCCATTTATTTTTATTAGTTGGAGGCTAATTACTTCACAACATTGCAGTGTGTTTTGTCATACATTGACATGAATCAACCATGGAGTTAAATGTATTCCCCATCCGGATCCCCCCTCCCACCTCCCTCTCCACCCGACTCCTCTGGGTCCTCCCAGTGCACCAGGCCTGAGCACTTGTCTCATGCATCCCAGCTGGGCTGGTGATCTGTTTCATTATAGATAATATACATGCTGTTCTCTCGAAACATCCCACCCTCGCCTTCTCCCACAGAGTCCCAAAGTCTGTTCTGTACTCCTGCGTCTCTTCTTCTGCCCTGCATATATAGTTATCATTACCATCTTTCTAAATTCCATATATATGTGCTAGTATGCTGTAATGTTCTTTATCTTTCTGGCTTACTTCACTCTGTATAATGGGCTCCAGTTTCATCCATCTCATTAGAACTGATTCAAATGAATTCTTTTTAACGGCTGAGTAATATTCTATGGTGTATATGTACCACAACTTCCTTATCCATTCGTCTGCTGATGGGCATCTAGGTTGCTTCCATGTCCTGGCTATTATAAACAGTGCTGCGATGAACATTGGGGTGCACGTGTCTCTTTCAGATCTGGTTTCCTCAGTGTGTATGCCCAGAAGTGGTATTGCTGGGTCATATGGCAGTTCTATTTCCAGTTTTTAAAGAAATCTCCACACTATTCTCCATAGTGGCTGTACTAGTTTGCATTCCCACCAACAGTGTAAGAGGGTTCCCTTTTCTCCACACCCTCTCAGCATTTATTGCTTGTAGACTTTTGGATAGCAGCCATCCTGACTGGCGTGTAATGGTACCTCATTGTGGGTTTGATTTGCATTTCTCTGATAATGAGTGATATTGAGCATCTTTTCATGTGTTTGTTAGCCATCTGTATGTCTTCTTTGGAGAAATGTCTGTTTAGTTCTTTGGCCCATTTTTTGATTGGGTCATTTATTTTCCTGGAATTGAGCTTCAGGAGTTGCTTGTATATTTTTGAGAGTAATGCTTTGTCTGTTGCTTCATTTGCTATTATTTTCTCCCAATCTGAGGGCTGTCTTTTCACCTTGCTTCTAGTTTCCTTTGTTGTGCAAAATCTTTTAAGTTTCATTAGGTCCCATTTGTTTATTTTTGCTTTTATTTCCAATATTCTGGGAGGTGGGTCATAGAGGATCCTGCTGTAATTCATGTTGGAGAGGGTTTTGCCTATGTTCTCCTCTAGGAGTTTTATAGTTTCTGGTCTTACATTTAGATCTTTAATCCATTTTGAGTTTATTTTTGTGTATGGTGTTAGAAAGTGTTCTAGTTTCATTCTTTTACAAGTGGTTGACCAGTTTTCCCAGCACCATGTGTTAAAGAGGTTGTCTTTTTTCCATTGTATATCCTTGCCTCCTTTGTCAAAGATAAGGTGTCCATAGGTTCGTGGATTTATCTCTGGGCTTTCTATTCTGTTCCATTGATCTATATTTCTGTCTTTGTGCCAGTACCATACTGTCTTGATGACTGTGGCTTTGTAGTAGAGTCTGAAGTCAGGCAGGTTGATTCCTCCAGTTCCATTCTTCTTTCTCAAGATTACTTTGGCAATTCGAGGTTTTTTGCATTTCCATACAAATTGTGAAATTATTTGTTCTAGTTCTGTGAAAAATACCATTGGTAGCTTAATAGGGATTGCATTGAATCTATAGATTGCTTTGGGTAGAATAGCCATTTTGACAATATTGATTCTTCCAATCCATGCATACGGTATGTTTCTCCATCTGTTTGTGTCCTCTTTGATTTCTTTCATCAGTGTTTTATAGTTTTCTATGTACAGGTCTTTTGTTTCTTTAGGTAGATATACTCCTAAGTATTTTATTCTTTTTGTTGCAATGGTGAATGGTATTGTTGCCTTAATTTCTCTTTCTGTTTTCTCATTGTTAGTGTATAGCAACGCAAGGGATTTCTGTGTGTTAATTTTATATCCTGCAACTTTACTATATTCGTTGATTAGCTCTAGTAATTTTCTGGAAGAGTCTTTAGGGTTTTCTATGTAGAGGATCATGTCATCTGCAAACAGCGAGAGTTTTACTTCTTTTCCTATCTGGATTCCTTTTACTTCTTTTCCTGCTCTGATTGCTGTGGCCAAAACTTCCAAAACTATGTTGAATAGTAGTGGTGAGAGTGGGCACCCTTGTCTTGTTCCTGATTTCAGAGGAAATGCTTTCAATTTTTCACCATTGAGGGTAATGCTTGCTGTGGGTTTGTCATATATAGCTTTTATTATGTTGAGGTATGTTCCTTCTATTCCTGCTTTCTGGAGAGTTTTAACCATAAATGAATGTTGAATTTTGTCAAAGGCTTTCTCTGTATCTATTGAGATAATCATATGGTTTTTATCTTTCAATTTGTTAATGTGGTGTATTACATTGATTGATTTGCAGATATTAAAGAATCCTTGCATTCCTGGGATAAAGCCCACTTGGTCATGGTGTATGATTTTTAAAATATGTTGTTGGATTCTGTTTGCTAGAATTTTGTTAAGGATTTTTGCATCTATGTTCATCAGTGATATTGGCCTGTAGTTTTCTTTTTTTGTGGCATCTTTGTCTGGTTTTGGAATTAGGGTGATGGTGGCCTCATAGAATGTGTCTGGAAGTTTACCTTCATCTGCAATTTTCTGGAAGAATTTGAGTAAGATAGGTGTTAGCTCTTCTCTAAATTTTTGGTAGAATTCAGCTGTGAAGCCATCTGGTCCTGGGCTTTTGTTTCCTGGAAGATTTCTGATTACAGTTTCGATTTCCTTGCTTGTGATGGCTCTGTTGAGATTTTCTATTTCTTCCTGGTTCAGTTTTGGAAAGTTATACTTTTCTAAGGATTTGTCCATTTCTTCCAAGTTGTCCGTTTTATTGGAATAGAGCTGCTTGTAGTAGTCTCTTATGATCCTTTGTATTTCAGTGTTGTCTGTTGTGATCTCTCCATTTTCATTTCTAATTTTGTTAATTTGTTTCTTCTCTCTTTGTTTCTTAATGATTCTTGCTAATGGTTTGTCAATTTTATTTTTTCAAAAAACCAGGTTTTAGCTTTGTTGATTTTTTGCTATGGTGTCTTTTGTTTCTTTTGCATTTATTTCTGCCCTAATTTTAAAGATTTCTTTCCTTCTACTAACCCTAGGGTTCTTCATTTCTTCCTTTTCTAATTGCTTTAGGTGTAGAGTTAGGTTATTTATTTGGCTTTTTTTTCTTGTTTCTTGAGGTAAGCCTGTAATACTATGAACCTTCCCCTTAGCACTGCTTTTACAGTGTCCCATAGGTTTTGGGTTGTTGTGTTTTCATCTTCATTCATTTCTATGCATATTTTGATTTCTTTTTTGATTTCTTCTATGATTTGTTGGTTATTCAGAAGCGTGTTATTTAGCCTCCATATGTTTGAATTTTTAACAATTTTTTTCCTGTAATTGAGATCCAATCTTACTGCACTGTGGTCAGAAAAGATGATTGGAATGATTTCAATTTTTTTGAATTTTCCAAGACTAGATTTATGGCCCAGGATGTGATCTATTCTGGAGAAGGTTCCGTGTGCACTTGAGAAAAAGGTGAAGTTGATTGGTTTGGGGTGAAATGTCCTATAGATATCAATTAGGTCTAGCTGGTCCATTGTCTCATTTAAGATTTGTGTTTCCTTGTTAATTTTCTGTTTAGTTGATCTATCCATAGTTGTAAGTGGGGTATTAAAGTCTACCACTATTATTGTGTTACTATTAATTTCCTCTTTCATACCCGTTAGCTTTTGCCGTACATATTGCGGCGCTCCTATGTTGGGTGCATATATATTTGTAATTGTTATATCTTCTTCGTGGATTGATCCTTTGATCATTATGTAGTGTCCTTCTTTGTCTCTTTTCACATCCTTTATTTGAAAGTCTATTTTATCCGATATGAGTATTGCGACTCCTGCTTTCTTTTGGTCTCCGTTTGTGTGAAATATTTTTTTCCAGCCCTTCACTTTTAGTCTGTATCTGTCTCTGGTTTTGAGGTGGGTTTCTTGTAGACAGCATATATAGGGGTCTTGTTTTTGTATCTATTCAGCCAATCTTTGTCTTTTGGTTGGGGCATTCAACCCATTTACATTTAAGGTAATTATTGATAGGTGTGGACCCGTTGCCATTTACTTTGTTGTTTTGGGTTCACGTTTATACAACCTTTCTGCATTTCCTGTCTAGAGAAGATCCTTTAGCATTTGTTGAAGAGCTGGTTTGGTGGTGCTGAATTCTCTCAGCTTTTGCTTGTCTGTAAAGCTTTTGGATTCACCTTCATATCTGAATGAGATCCTTGCTGGGTATAGTAATCTAGGTTGTAGGTTATTCTCTTTCATTACTTTCAGTATGTCCTGCCATTCCCTTTTGGCCTGGAGGGTTTCTATTGATAGATCAGCTGTTATCCTTATGGGAATCCCTTTGTGTGTTATTTGTCGTTTCTCTCTTGCTGCTTTTAATATTTGTTCTTTGTGTTTGATCTTTGTTAATTTGATTAATATGTGACTTGGGGTGTTTCACCTTGGGTTTATCCTGATTGGGACTCTCTGGGTTTCTTGGACTTGGGTGGCTATTTCCTTCCCCATTTTAGGGAAGTTTTCAGCTATTATCTCCTCGAGTATTTTCTCATGGCCTTTCTTTTTGTCTTCTTCTTCTGGGACTCCTATGATTCGAATGTTGGGGTGTTTCACATTGTCCCAGAGGTCCCTGAGGTTGTCCTCATTTCTTTTGATTCTTTTTTCTTTTTTCCTCTCTGCTTCATTTATTTCCACCGTTTTATCTTCTACCTCACTTATCCTATCTTCTGTCTCTGTTATTCTACTCTTAGTTCCCTCCAGAGTGTTTTTGATCTCATTTATTGCATTATTCATTTTTAATTGACTCTTTTTAAAATTTCTTCTAGGTCTTTATTAAACATTTCTTGCATCTTCTCAATCTTTGTCTCCAGGCTATTTATCTGTAACTCTATTTTGTTTTCAAGATTTTGGATCATTTTTATTATCATTATTCTAAATTCTTTTTCAGGTAGATTCCCTATCTCCTCCTCTTTTGTTTGCCTTGGTGGGCATTTTTCATGTTCCTTTACCTGTTGGGTATTTCTCTGCCTTTTCATCTTGTTTAGATTGCTGTGTCTGGAGTGGGCTTTCTGTATTCTGGAGGTCTGTGGTTCCTTTTTATTGTGGAGGTTTTACCCAGTGGGTGGGGTTGGATGATTGGCTTGTCAAGGATTCCTGGTTAGGGAAGCTTGCGTCGGTGTTCTGGTGCATGGAACTAGGTTTCTTCTCTCTGGAGTGCAATGGAGTGTCCAGTAATGAGTTTTGAGATGGGTCTATGTGTTAGGTGTGACCTTGGGCAGCCTGTATGTTGACATTCAGGGCTATGTTCCTGCGTTGCTGGAGAATTTGTGTGATATGTCTTGCTCTAAAACTTATTGGCTCTTGGGTGGTGGTTGGTTTCAGTGTAGGTATGGAGGCTTTTGGACGGTCTCTTATTACTTAATGTTCCATGTAGTCAGGAGTTTTCTGGTGTTCTCAGGTTTTGGGCTTAAATCTCCTGCCTCTGGATTTCAGTTTTATTCTTCCAGTAGTCTCAAGACTTCTCCAACTATACAGCACTGATAAAAAGCTTCTAGGTTAATGGTGAAAAGATTCTCCCCCATGAGGGACACCCAGAGAGGTTCACAAAGTTACATGAAAAAGAGGAGAGGGAGGAGGGAGATAGAGATGAGCAGGAGGAGAAAAAGGGGGACTCAAAAGGAGAGAGACAGATCTACGTAGTTGTCTGTTCCCAGAGTGTTCTCTGTAGCCCAGACACCCACAAAGATTCACAGAATTGGATTGGGAAGAGAAGGGGAAAGGAGGAAATAGAGGTGTTCTGAGGTAGAAAAGGGAGAATCAAGATTGGGAGAGAATAATCAACACACTCCTGAATAAAAATGGGAAATGAATATTGGATTCTTAAATGTCCACAATTTATATCATATACTGAAAAACAAAGATTAAAAATCTAGAGTAGAGGTTAGACTCTTAAAAATACAATATTAAAAACAAAACAAAAACACAGAAAAATTTTAGAACTATATATGAAGTTCGGTTTAAAAATAGGGCTTCTCTTTTTTTGTTTTGCAAGGTTATAGTGTAATGAAAATGAAAACTAAGGAGTAGTAGAGGAGTAATAGAGGACTTTAAAAGGAAATAAGAGAAAAAGAAAAACAGAAAAAAGAAGAGAAAAAGAAAAAAAAACAAGAAAAAATTTTTTTCCTAATTAAAAAAATAATAAAAATCTATGAAAATGAAAGTTAAGGCGTAATGGGGGAGTAATAGGGAATTTTAAAAGAAAATAAAAGAGAAAAAATAAAAAAGAAAAAATAAAAAAGAAAAAAAAATTTGTTTTTACTTAAACAAAAAAGTAAAAATATATCTAGGAATTTCTCTGGAGCTGTTGCGGTCAGTGTGGGTTCGGTTCAGTTTCAGATAGCTCCTTGTTCCAGCTTACACTTCTCGATATCTACAGGCCCCTTCCGGTGTAGTCGGTGTTCCCTACAGGGATTTTAATCTGTTGCACCGGTCCCTTCTGAAGCGGTTCCCTTTGTTTATTTGGCTCCTGTTTGCCGGTCTCGTCAGTGCCTAATTTCCTCCCTGACACAGGCGGGCGGAGGTGGACTCTTATTCAGGTAGCTAGTTCCGTTGTGCTGTGGGGAGGGGCTGGCGCTGCGGGGAGGCGCTGGCGCTGCTTTCCCCGTCTACGCTGCTCAGGCTCCCGGCTGTTCTATGTGGATTGTGTCCTGCGCTGCGCGCGGTTACAGCCCTCGGGTGTTCCACTAAAGCGCGGAACAAAAAGCTGCGCCTGCTTTTTGTGCCTTCCCCGTCAGAGCGGCTCAGGCAGCCAGGGGCTTCACGGGCGCACTCTCCCCGGGTGCGGCGCGCCTTCTGCCCTCCGCGGTCCCAGTCTCAGTTTCCGCTGGCGCCAGTCAGGTCCCTGCGCCTTCTGCCCTCTGCGTCCCCGCCCGCGCTGGTCGGGTGCCTGCGCCCTGTGTCTTGCCGCGACCCTCCCGGCGGATGTTGACCATCTAGAATCTCAGGAGGTCTTTGGTTAGAAAATGGAGGCCTGTTTGCAGTGCGGTAGGGGATGCGGTCCTTGGGGCCAAGCCTGCTCCTTTCCCCTCCCCCCTGCCTCCTGCCTCCGGCGGGGCCGGGTCGGTCCGCAGCCTGCGAGCTCTTCTCTAGATTTGCTCGGTCCCTTTGTTCTACGAACGGCCGGCAGTGTGTTCGGGCCGGTTAATTTTCTCTCTCTCTCTTGCTGTCCCACAGTTTAAGTTGGTAACTCACAAAAACTCCCTCCAATTGTCCTCAGGGCACTCAGGCCCAGTTCTTACCCCAAGCAACGCCTCCCGCTCCTCTCCGTTCTGCTCCCACTTGCTGATGGCGGATGCGGGCGTCTGGGGTACTTTTCTGCTGGGAGTTCCTTTTAGGCACGTAATCTGTGGGTTTTATTTATTCTTCCCCTCCCAGTCAGGTTGCCCTCCAAGATTCAAAAGCTTCCCCTAGACCCACCAGTGCGAGGGTTTCCTGGTGTTTGGAAACTTTCTCTATTAAGACTCCCTTCCCGGGACGGATCTCCATCCTTAGCTCTTTTGTCTCTCTTTTTATCTTTTATCTTTTGTCCTACCTCCTTTCGAAGACTGCTTTTCTGGGTGTCTGATGACCTCGGCTAGCGATCAGAAGTTGTTTTGTGAAGTTTGCTCTGCATTCAATTGTTCTCTCGATGAATTTGTAGGGGAGAAAGTGGTCTCCCCGTCCTATTCCTCTGCCATCTTGGCTCCTCCCCTCGAGTATTTGTTTTACTAATGGCATCTTAGGGCTCCCCAGTAGTGCAGTGGTAAAGAACCTGCCTTCTATGCATGAGACGCAGGAGATGTGGGTTTGATCCCTGGGTTGGGAAGATCCCCTGGAAGAAATGGCAACCCACTCCAGTATTCTTTTATTTTATTTTTTAAATTTTATTTATTTATTTTATTTTATTTATTTTTTTATTGTAGTGGTTTTTGCCATACATTGACATGAATCAGCCATGGATTTACATGTGTTCCCCATCCCGATCTCCCCTCCCCAGTATTCTTGCCTGGGGAATCCCATAGACAGAGGAGCCTGGCAGGCTACAATGCATGGGATTGAAAAAGAGTTTGATACGACTGAGCTACTGAGCACATGTATGTGTATAACTGATTCACTTTGCTGTACACCTGAAACCAATACAACATTGTGAATTAATGATATGCTGATAAAACTTTTTAAAATAAAAAAAAATTTAAATATAAAGTAAAAAAAGAACAGTTGCAATTCTGACATTCAGCAGGACTTGTATTTTTGTTCTTAAGTTTACCTTTATAATTGTAACTTTATACAATATTGTAAACTAAAATGGACTGGAAAGGGTGAATTTAACTCAATGACCATTATATCTACTACTGTGGGCAAGAATACCTTAGAAGAAATGGACTAGCCATCATGGTCAACAAAAGAGTCTGAAATGCAGTACTTGGGTGAAATCTCAAAAACAACAGAATGATCTCTGTTCATTTCCAAGGCAAACCATTCAATATTATGGTAATCTTAGTCTATGCCCCAACCAGTAATGCTGAAGAAGCTGAGTTGAATGGTGCTATGAAGACCTACAAGACCTTCTAGAGTTAAAACCCCAAAAAGGTGTCCTTTTCATTATAGGGGGCTGGAATGCAAAAGTAGGGAGTCAAGAAACACCTGGAGTAACAGGCAAATTTGCCTTGGAGTACAGAATGAAGCAGGGCAAAGGCTAATAGAGTTTAGCCAAGAGAACACACTGGTCATAGCAAACACCCTCTTCCAACAACATAAAAGATGACTCTACACATGGACATCACCAGATTGTCAACACCGAAATCAGATTGATTATATTCTTTGCAGCCAAAGATGGAGAAGTTCTATACAGTCAGCAAAAACAAGACTGGGACCTGATTGTGGCACAGACCATGAACTTCTTATTGCCAAATTCAGACTGAAATTGAAGAAAGTAGGGTAAACCTCTAGACCATTCAGGTAGGATCTAAATCAAATCCCTTACAGTTATATAGTGGAAGTGACAAATAGATTTAAGGCATTAGATTTGATAGACAGAGTGCCTGAAGAACTATGGATGGAGGTTCATGAAATTGTACAGGATACAGGGAGCAAGACCATCCCCAAGAAAAAGAAACGCAAAAAAGCAAAATGACTGTCCTAGGAGGCCTTACAAACAGCCATGAAAAGAAGAGAAGCCAAAAGCAAAGGAGAAAAGGAAAGATATACCCATTTGAATGCAGATTTCCAAAGGATAGCAAGGAGAGATAAGAAAGCCTTCTTCAGTGATCAGTTGTATAGAAATAGAGGAAAACAATAGACTGGGAAAGACTAGAGATATTTCAAGAAAATTAGAGATACCAAGGGAACATTTCATGCAAAGATGGGTTCAATAAAGGACAGAAATAGTATGGACCTAATAGAAGCAGAAAATATTAAGAAGAGGTGGCAAGAATACACAGAAGAACTGTACAAAAAAGATCTTCACGACCCAGATAACCATGATGGTGTGATCACTCACCTAGAGCCAGAGATCCTGGAATGTGAAGTCAAGTGGGCCCTAGGAAGTATCACATGAAAAAAGCTAGTAGAGGTGATGGAATTCCAGTTGAGCTATTTCAAATATTAAAAGATGATGCTGTTAAAGTGCTACACTCAATATGCTAGCAAATTTGAAAAACTCAGCAGTGGCCACAGGACTGGAAAAGGTCAGTTTTCATTCTAGTCCCAAAGAAAGGCAATGCCAAAAAATGCTCAAACTACTGCACAATTGCACTCATCTCATACACTAGTAAAGTAATGCTCAAAAATCTCCAAGCCAGGCTTCAACAATTCGTGAACTGTGAACTACCAGATGTTCAAGCTGGATTTAGAAAAGGTAGAGGAATCAGAGATCAAATTGCCAACATCTGTTGGATCATCGAAAAGCAAGAGAGTTCCAGAAAAATATCTATTTCTGCTTTATTGACTTATGCCAAAGCCTTTGACTGTGTGAGTCACAATAAACTGTGGAAAATTCTGAAAGAGATGGGAATACCAGACCACCTGACCTTCCCCTTGAGAAATTTGTATGCAGGTCAGGAAGCAACAGTTAGAACTGGACATGGAACAACCGACTGTTTCCAAACAGGGAAAGGAGTGGGTCAAGGCAGTATATTGTCACCGTGCTTATTTAACTTATATGCAGAGTACATCATGACAAACGCTGGGCTGGAAGAAGCACAAACTGGAATCAAGATTGCTGGGAGAAATACCAATATCCTCAGATATGCAGATGACACCACCCTTATGGCAGAAAGTGAAGAAGAACTAAAGAGCCTCTTGATGAAAGTGAAAGAGGAGAGTGAAAAAGCTGGCTTTAAGCTCAACATTCAGAAAACAAAGATCATGGCATCCGGTCCCATCACTTTATGGCAAATGGATGGAGAAACAGTGGAAATAGTGACAGACTTTATTTTGGGGGGCTCCAAAATCACTGCAGATAATGACTGTAGCCATGAAATAAAAAGATGCTTACTCCTTGGAAGGAAAATTATGACCAACCTAGACAGCATGCTGAAAAACAGAGACATTACTTTGCTGACAGAAGTCCATCTAGTCAGGGCTATGGTTTTTCCAGTAGTCATGTATATGTGTGAGAGTTGGAGTATAAAGAAAGCTGAGTGCTGAAGAATTGATGCTTTTGAATTGTAGTGTTGGAGAGGACTCTTAAGAGTCCCTTGGACTGCAAGGAGATCCAACCACTCCATCCTAAAGGAAATCAGTCCTGAATATTCACTGGAAGGACTGATGTTGAAGATGAAACTCCAATACTTTGGCTACATGGTGCGAAGAGCTGACTCATTTGAAAAGACCCTGATGCTGGGAAAGACTGAAGACAGAAGGGGAAGGGGATGACAGAGGATGAGATGGTTCGATGCCATCACTGACTCAGTGGGCATGAGTTTGAGTAGGCTCCAGGAGTTGGAGATGGACAGGGAGGCCTGGTGTGCTGCAGTCCATGGGGTCGCAAAGAGTTGATCCCAACTGAGCTACTGAACAGCAGCAGCAGCAGCAGAGCTACTGAACTGTAGTGATAATATTGTGAGTGCTCTTTTTTTCTAGACAGAATTGCTTAGTTCTTTTGTATGAATAATGATAATATTAATATGCTTCATATTCCTTACCCTCTCTTCCATCACCCACTCTTAGTGTTTACCATTGTGTCTTATGAAGTTGTTTACACATACGCCTTTACTTGGTTTGTCAGCTTTTAACTATATTCTTTGGTTCCCCTATTACAAATGTAACAAGCTGCAAAGTTACCCTGCTTCTCATTTTCTCTGCCACTTCTCCTTTCCATTTTTTTTTATTACTTGTGTCATTTATACACTGTAAAGGTATATAACGTTTAAACTCTGTCACCTCAACCTCCACCTTTGTTTATTAATTAATTTTAAAAAATTTATTTATTTATGGCTGTGGTAGGTCTTTGTTGCTTTGTACCGGTTTTCTCTAGTTACGGTGAGTGGGGGCTAGTCTTTGTTGTGGTGTGTGGGCTTCTCCTTGCAGAGGTCTCTTGCTGTGGAACATGGGCTTTAGCCCACAGACTTCAGTAATTGCAGCACACAGGCTCTGCACTTGTGGCTTGAAGGCTCCTGAGCACCGACTCAGTAATTGTGGTGCATGGCCTTAGTTGTTTCATGGCATGTGGAATCTTCCTGGACCAGGGTTCAAACCTGTGTCCCCTGCATTGGCAGGCAGATTCTTATCCACTGCACCACCAGGGAAGTCCACTATTGTTTCTGTTTTTTAATGTTTTGGTATTTTGGCTATGAGGCATGTGGTATCTTAGCTCCATGACCAGGGTTTGAACTTGCATCCCCTGCATTGGAAGGCAAAGTTTTAACCACTGAACTGCCAAGGAAGTCATAATTAATTAATTTTTAATTGTTATTAAGCTATAATTGACATATAGCATTATGTTAGTTTCAGGTATACAACATAATGACTCATTATTTGTATATATTGCAAAATGATCACCACATTCAGTCTAGTTAGCATTTGATGTTTAATCTTAATTTTGTGGTCATGGTCCATAGTACATAGTACTCTTAACTTGCCTTTTTGTTGTTGTTTGTTTCCTCAATAATCAGCTGGTTGGCTGAATGTTGATCTCTTGTGCATTCCTGAAGAAAGGTGAATGGGACAACATTACATAAATTTGAAGATTTCAAAGCTGTTAGCTTTGTTTGGCTTTGGAAGGACATCCTTTGCTGGGTATAAAATCCTTGGCACACAGTCTCTTTCTTTGACAATCTAGTAAATGTTAAGTACATTATCTTCTAGTTTTGAATGTTGAAGAAATCTGAGACATGTCTGAATTTCCCCCTGTTTAATGGGCTTGTCTCTTTGCTTGAACCCCTGGAAGAGTCTTTCTTCTTTTCCTGTTCTTTATCCCCTGCTCTCTCACTTTTCCCTTCTGCCCTCCCGTCTCTCTCTCTCCCTCTTTCTCTTTCACCCTCCGGCCCTGTGGGGTGTGTCTCATGGCTGACGGCTCCCCTTTAATTTTCCCTGGTCCGTGGTATACTCTTCTTTTTAAAAAATATTTATTTATTTATTTGGCTAGACAAAATCTTAAATGTGGCATGCAGGATCTTCCATCTTCTTTACAATGTGTGAGATCTTTAGTTGTGGCATGTAGGATCCAGTTCCCTGATCAAGGATTGAACCCAGGCCTTCTGCATTGGGAGCATAGAGGTTTTAGCCACTGGACCACCAGGGACGTCCATCCCCTTCTAATATGTAATTTCAGGTCTTCTTTTATGTATTCAGTTTCATCGTTTCTGTTTTCCTCTTTATGGACTCTGATTTTGTACATGTTGGATCTCCTTTGCTGCTGTAGCTATCCTTTTCTTTCTAATCCCCTTAAATTCTATCTTTATTTCATTCAATCCTGATTGCATTTATTGTATCTGTCCTTTATATTCTTTCATGTCTTTTCTACAGCTTATAGTCTTTCTTGTAAAGTTTCCAATTTTGTTTTAATTTTTCTGATGGCTTATTAAACTTTTGGTCAATCATATTACAGAGTTCTGCTAGCTCACAGTTCATCTCCTCCTGTTTCTTGCTACAACTTCCCTGAATTCTGGTGTTTGTATTTTGTGGTATTCTTTCAGAGGGATGGTGGCTTTATTCATTTTTATAATATCATGGTGAAATATTTATGTGATTTTTTGCTTTATAGAAAGATTTTTTTGGGATGAATGTTGTTCATCTGTTGGTAAATTTTGCTATTTTTCAAGTTTTTACCTTACAGTAACATTATATAGATGCAATGCTAGTTTATGTTTAAAAAACACTTATCAATAAGTGTGCTAAATGTTTTATTTCCAGCTATTTGCATACAGTTTTTGATGTATGCACAAATCAAAGCATTCTTTGCTTTTCCCAAAATGGATTGATTGCTGGAAATATGGTTTTACTGTGTGGTTCTTTGTGTGGTCTTACTTCCTCTGTTTCTTTGAACCCCAGGGGTACTCTTCCTATGCTTTATGCTTCCCTTGGTCCCTGCAACTTGCTGCAAATAGGGTGGTAGCTTACACACTTCACAGTGAGTTGCTTGCCTTCAGGAATTTTATTTCTACTGGCACTTGTAAGATCTGCCATCACAATATTCTTTCGCAACTCAATTTTCCTTTTCCCCCCTTTCTTTCCATGTGATTTCGGTCTGATTTTAGTTGTTTTTGTCAACCTTTAAGTATATTTTGGAGTGTGCAGATTACATTTGGTTTCATGTTTCACTGAAAATGGAGTTTGTGGATATACATTAGTTTCAATTTTCCTGTTTCTTTCACATGATTTTAATAGAGAAGAGGACAGCAAGCTGATGTGGACAACCATGCTCATACCAGAGGCCCTTACAATGACTTTATTTATTCTTTAAAATTGAAGTATAGTTAATTTACAGCGTTGGGTTATTTTTCAATGTTGAGTTATTTCCAGGTGTTCAGAAAAGTGATTCAATTATGTATAAAAGCAGAGGCATCGTTGGTTATCCATTTTAAACATAGCAGTGTGTACATGACCATCCCAATCTCCCTAGTTATCCCTTCCCCCTGGCAGCTACAAGTTTGAGTTCTAAGTCTGTGAGTCTCTTTCTGTTTTGTAAGTAACTTCATTTGTATCATTTCTTTTTAGATTCTATACAGAGTGGATGTTTCATGGTATTTCTCCTGCTCTGTCTGACTTACTTCACTCAATATAACACTCTCTAGGTTCATGCATGTTGCTTTTGTATAGCACGTGGAACTCTGCTCAATGTTGTGTGGCGGACTGGATGGGAAGGGGGTTTGAGGGAGAATGGATAAGTGTATATGTATGAATGAGTCCTTTTGTTGTTCAGCTGAAACTATCACATTGTTAATCGACTTTACCCCAATACAAAATAAAAGGGTTTTTTTTTTTTTTTTTTTTTTTTAAAGAACCCACCTGAGCAGTGCATTAGGTACTGTGTCATCAGTTGCCTGGATAAGAGAAGTGAGTCCCTGTTCTCCCTTCCGTTTCATTCCAATATTCTTAAGATGATCCTAAAAATTCAGCCTCACAAGGCTTAAGATGGGTACAGGTAACCAGCAAGTTGGGCAAAGCTATAATCAGACAAACAGATATCAGGTAACAAGAGGTGTGCCTCCACATTGTTCAGAACACAGGGACTGGGGGTGGGGAGAGGGGTGGAAGACGTCACTTCACCGACAAAGGTCTGTATAGTCAAATTGTCTTTCCAGTGACACCAAAGAATCGATGCTTTCCAACTGTGGTGCTGGGGGAGATTCTCGAGAGTCCCTTGGACTGCAAGGAGATCAAATCAGTCAATCTTAAAGGAAATTAACCCTGAATATTCATTGGAAGGACTGATGCTGAGGCTCCAATACTTTGGCCACCTGATTTAAAGAGCTGACTCATTGCAAAAGACCCTGATGCTGGGAAAGGAGGAGAAGGGAGCGACAGAGGATGGGATGGTTGGATGGCGTCACGGACTCAATGGACATGAGTTTGAAGAAACTCCGGGAGATGGTGAAGAACAGGGAAACCTGGTGTGCTGCAGTCCATGGGGTCACAAAGAGTTGGACATGACTTAGTGACTGAACAACAATAGTGTGTGTGTGTGTGTATGTATATATATATATATATATATATATATTCTGATTGTTTCTGGTACTGGTGCTGATCTTCTAACTGCAGAGAGGTTTCGGCCTTTCTGCTCTAAGTTTAGACTTTAAAATGTATATAGATCTCTGCTTCAACCACATGAAGCTGATCAACTGCTTTCTCTTCCTATTTGCCTTAGCAAAAGTTTTAGTGGCCCAAGAGAATAATGTATGTTATGACCAATTAAGTTTTCTTTGTTTTATTCATTTGTCCTTTAAGTATTTGTTGAAAGACTACTACGTGCTGCCATATTTTTAAAAATTGAAGTGTAGTTAATTTACAGGCTTCTCTGGTGGCTCAGTGGTAGAGAATCTGCCTGTCATTCAGGAGACTCGGGTTCGATCCCTGGTTCAGGAAGATCCCCTGGAGGAGGGCATGGCTACCCACTCTAGTATTCTTGCCTGGAGAATCCTATGGACAGAGGAGCCTGGAGGGCTACAGTCCACAGGGTCACAGAGAGTCGGACTCGACCGAGCAGCAGCAGCAGCATAGTTAGTTTACAATGTTGTGTTAGTTTCAAGTGTACGGCAAAGTGACTCAGTTACACACACATATATTCTTTGTCAGATTCCTCTACCATATAGGTTATTATGAAATATTGATTATACTTTCTTGTACTATACAGTAGGTCATTGTTGTTTACTGTTTGCAATGACTTTAAGGTTTTCTCCCATCATGGGTTCTTCTTGTTTGAAACACTGGAGCACTGAGGTCTTTGGGTTCTTGAAAGAGTCCCTGCCTCTGCCCCAACTTAATAATAAAGGAGATTACAGATTTTTAAAAAGCCTCATATCTCTGGCTCTCCAGAAAGTTAAAGAATATGTGTTTTAGCTAAATCTGAGTTAAAACTTTAAGCTCTAAAATTTTCCACTGGAGCCATTTTGGAAGGAAATCATTCCAAATACTAACATATTTTTTGCTTTCTTGGGACTTAAAGAACCTACTCTATGAATATGATTATATACTAGGGGTTATTATGACTATATTGTACTAAAAAAGTTATTTCATTGAAGGAGTGGAGGGTATTGACATATATAAGAAGAGGCTCCAAAATGTATGTTTGGAGCTTTTGTCATACATAGTTTTACCCCTTTTTCCTGGTGAGTAGATATTGGAGAAGGAAACGCAACCCACTCTAGTACTCTTGTCTGGAAAATCTCATGGACGGAGGAGCCTGGTAGGCTACAGTCCATGGGGTCACTAAGAGTTGGACAAGACTGAGCGACTTCACTTTCACTTTTCACTTTCATGTGTTGGAGGAGGAAATGGCAACCCACTCCAGTACTCTTGCCTGGAGAATTCCAGGGACAGAGGAGACTGGTGGGCTGCCGTCTATGGGGTCGCACAGAGTCGGATACGACTGACTGACTTAGCAGCAGCAGCACCAGATATTCTATAGGTGCCTTTTCTTATAGCTTTGTGTTTGCCTGTCATTGTTCTCTTTTGGATTTGATGAAGGCTCAGCTTTCAGACAGGTCTTCCCAGTGGCTCAGATGGTAAAGAATTCACCTGCAACACAGGAGACTCAGGTTTGATCTCTGGGTCAGGAAGATCCCCTGGAGAAGGGAATGGCTACCCACTCCGGTATTCTTGCCTGGAGAATTACATGGACAGAGGAGTCTGGTGGGCTACTGGGGTCGCAAAGAATCAGACACGACTGTGTGACTAACACTTTCACTTTCAGCATTCAGACAACAAGGATTGCTGGAATTTTGTTGTTGTTGTTTAGTCCGTAAGTTGTGTCCAACTCTTTGTGTCCCATGGACTAAGCCTGCCAGGCTCCTCTGTGCTTGGGATTTTCCAGGCAAGAATACTGGAATGGGTTCCCATTTCCTTCTCTAGGGGGTCTTCTCTACCCAGGGATCAAACTTGTGTCTCCTGCATTGGGAGGCAGGTTCATTACCACTGAGCCACCAGGGAGGAATTATATATTAATATACGGTAAAAGTAAATACCTGCTGGGCATGACACGAGGGACTCTCCCATGAGGAAAGTGCACAGACTTGGTCATATTTGCTTTATATCTTTGACTTGGAAATCTGTTGTTCTTGGATCTCAGCTGCCTCATTCCTCATTGGAAGAAGAGAATTCCCATGCTGACAGTTCATCAGAAAGACAGGTTGGAAAGTGAAGAATGCCCTGCATCTGTGTAGCCAATGTAGGCTACATGGAGAAAGTCATTTGACCAGATTATGCCAGGTAGGTTATAGGTGTGGCCACTGCTAGGACCAAAGTTATGTTTGGCGGGGACAGAAAGCAGAAAGGAAAGGAAGGTAAATAGTTACATTTCTGACACATTGGATAATTCTGTGGTCTTGATTTTATATATGCTTCATGATATTATTGTAATTGAATATTGTAGCTCTATAGTCTCTTTTCTTTGGAAACATCATGGAAATTCCCTTACAGAGAACAGTGTCTTTGTATCCTCATCTCCCTGTTGTCCCAGAGTTGGGGGAGGGGCAGATGTTTGCTATGCAGGCCAAGTGCACAGGGAAGGTTCTAAAGTTGTTAAGTGCAAGCTGCAAGATTCTAAGATTAATTGTGCTTCACTCTCCAGTGAGATTAGTGTATTATAAATCATAGAGGCATATCCCATCAATCTGGTGCCTGGATGCGGGGAACATGATAACCCCTAACTCAGCAGAAATGTACCTTCCATCCATTACGGCATCTCTCCTGGAATGAACCATGCAGTCTTCAGATAGGGCCAGGGCAACAGACAGCATTTTAAAAACATCTTTGTGATCACTTCCTTCTTTTATAACACAGAAAGCATTTCTATGGCTCCTTGGTTTTATTCTACAATAACTTAAAAGGAGACAGATTTAAAGAAGTATTTTCTGGATACTTAGTTTTGTTCAGCCCTTGGGCATTTTCTCTGAGGTTTTAAAATAAAAATATAAAGTAATCTCTACTCTCAATGAGCCTACTATTTAGTTGGGGAGAAAAGCCATTTTAATTATAATTATGTGATATTGATGCTAATTGCTATCATTTATTTAGCACTTACTATGTGCATAGTGGGGCTTCCCTGGTGTCTCAGATGGTAAAGAATCTGCCTGCAATGCAGGAGACTCAGTTCGATCCCTGGGTGGAGAAGATCCCGTGGGGAAGGAAATGGCTACCCACTTCAGTATTTTTGCCAGGAGAATTCCATAGACAGAGAATCCTGGTGGGCTATAGTCCGTGGGATCGCAAAGAGCTGGACGTGACTGAGAGACTAAGCAACAACAGTGTGCATACCAATAGAATATACTAAGAAATGATTCATAGAACATATTTCAAAATAAATGCTGACAAGAGCAGAAAAAGGAGGAATATGGATTGACTAGATTAGTCGTGAAGGTCTGTGCTTAGAGAAGGTAGGTCTGTGCTGGGTCTTGTTCACAGGAAGGCTTTCGTGAGATGAGACAGGCTGTATTTCTCAGTGTGAGGGTGTAGATTGCAAGAGAGAAGGTTATTTGGAAGTGATGAGTAACAGAAGAGGCTTGCAGGTGGCCAGTAGAACCACAGAATTTGCAGGTGTCTCTTACTCTGCACCTCCTTGCCTTTCCAGGTTCCTTCTGTTATATGAGTCACTTCCATTCTTCTTTGGAGCACCCTAGAGGAAGAAAATGCCCATGGGAACACCTTATCAAAATAGCAGATGAAGAGCTGAAGGCACTACAGCTAGATAGACAGGTAGGCTACATGAAGATCATTTGATCAGATTATGCCAGTTAGGTTAAGTGTGTAGACACTGGTGGGGCCCAAATTAGTGTGATGATGTTTGGCAGGGAGATTAAATAAGCTTTCCTCCCTTCTGCCCTTTCCTCTTCCTCCTTCCTATCCTCCATTCTTTTTTCTTTTTAAAATATTTTTTTTGATGTGGACCATTTTTTAAGTCTTTATTGAGTCTGATACAATATTGCTTCTGTTTATGCTTTGGTTTTTTGGCCACGAGGAATGTGGGATCTTCATTCCCCAACCAGGGATCAAACCTGCATCCCCTGTATTGGATGGCAAAGTCTTAACCACTGGACCACCAGGAAAGTCCCTATCCTCCTTTCTTATTGTGAATATTTCAAGCTTATCATTCTGTCCCTGCTCATTTTAATCCCTCCTCTTCCTTCATGCTCAGCTCGGTTCTTTTAGCTACAATGTCATGGTCACACAATGCTCATTCTACTTTATTTATATACTCACTCAGCAAGTGCTTACTGAGGATTCCATAGCATTTTTCAGAAAATAGACAACTTTACCAGAAGACAAGTAAGATGTAATTACAATATATTGTGACAAATACCTTGAAATGAGAAGCTGATAGCAAGAGGACTTAATTTTATTAAGGGGAGGAGAGTGTCAGAAGAGAAATGGCATAAAATTGAGAACTAAAAGTGTGAGTGGTGTTCTAAATCCTTCCTAAAGCTGTTGAGGGGGACCCCTGTCTGATCTGGGGTGCTGCTAGACACTTAAGCTTCTTGGTTGTCCTTGGCTGCCACCACCATTACACACAGAAAATTAACACATATCAACACATATTATTCAATCAATACATATTTCTTGAGCAGTTCTGTGATTTAAACAGTGATCTGGGCTCTGTAAACCAAACAGCTATAAACAGAACAAGGAAAGCACCTGATTTCACAGAGCTTACATTCTGGTAAGGATGAGCAGACAGTGAATAAATAAGCACACATATGTAATATTCTGGATGTTATGGGGAAAAAATGAAACAGTAAGATGAGAGAATGTACGTTCTTGCATGTGTGTATGTGAGTATGTACTATTTTAAATAGGGTGGTCTGGGCTTCTCTGTTAAGGGATATTTGAGCAAGAACTGATGAACTGAAGGAGTGAGTCACATGACTATCTGGGTGGTGGGGTGTGGGGTGGGGAGGGGACAGCATTCTAGGCAGAGGGAACAACCAGGACAAAGGCTCTCTGGAGGATGTGTGCTAGGAGTGTTCAGGAAACTTTAGAAAGGCCAGGTGGCTAGAGCTCTGAGAAGACCATAGAGATGAATGATGTTGCAGAGGTCCCTGCAGGCCTGATAGAGTCTCATCCCATGCAAGATTTACATTTAAGAGGATCCTTTGGCTATAGTGTGGAGATCTGACAATAGAGGGATAAGAGTGGAAACAAGGTCAAGTAGGAACTTATTGCAAAAATCCAGGCAGGAGATGCTGGTAGCTTACAGGGTGGAAGAGGGAGAGGTGGCTGGATCCTCAAAGGTAGAATGGACAGGTTTGCTGATGATTTGGTGGCAGAATGAGAGAAGAAACAGCTTAATGATGACTCCAAGGATTTTGGCAGACTGGATTTGCCACTGACTGAGATGGGAAAGAGCATAGTAAAAACAGGTTTGGGGGAGCAAAGACATGTTAAGTTTATTATACCTGGCAATCATCCTAGTGGAGATCTTATACAGGCAGGTCATTCCACAAGTTCAAGGGAGAGTTGGGAAGTTGTCATTTAAAGCCATAAGAGAAGTTGAGATCATCAAGTGGGTGAACCCAGAGAGAGAAGAAATGAGGTCTGAGAGCTGAACCTTGCGTGGAGGACTCTATCTATGGTTTATGGGTTGGGGAGTTTAAAGGTCTAACAAGAGATGAAAAGGAAGCAGCCAATGAGATAGGAAAGTCAAGGAGTGTGTGTTACCCTAGAAGCCAAGTAAAGAAAAGGTATTTCAAAGAGGATGGAATGACCACCTCTGTCTGACACTGCTGAGAGGTCAATGGAGATGAGGTCACTGGGGACCACAGCAGGTGTGATGGAGTGGTGGGGCCTATGCCTGATAGAGTGGGCTCAAAAGAGGAATAAAGGGGAGATAGTACTAGAATCACCTCTTCCTTGGAATTTTGCTGCAAAAGTGAGGCAGAGAAATGAGGCTGTACCTGGTGGGGGAGGTGGAGCCAAGAGAGGAGTATTTCCAAGTGGGAAAAAAGCATTGTGTTTGTAGGAACGACCCAGTAGAGAGGAAAAGTGATGATTCAGGAGACAGTGACAACCTCTGGAGCAATGTCCAGCAGGTGAGAGGATGTGGGATGCAGTGACCAGGTCAGAAGGAGAAGCAGTAGCTCATTCCTGTAACAGGAGGGCAGAAGGTGGGGGCTTGGGGTGGGTGGCATATGAGTTCTCTTCTGTGGCTTCTACTTTCTTGGTGAAATGAGATGTTGGGTTCTCTCCTCTGCGTGAGGTTGGGGAGGAGATGTCAGAGGTGTGAGAAGAGAGGAAAAGGGAAAGTGGCTATCTAGGAGGGTGGGAGGGCATGAGACATTCCTGGGGGCAACAGCAAGAGTCCCTTTTAGGGAAGTGCTCATGAATTAAAAAATGGTCTAGGAAGACTGGGTCAGGACCGTGTGTAACTGGGTAAACCAGATCTTAGCTGAGAGAAGACAAGACACAAAAGGCAAAGGAGAAAAGGAAAGATATACCCATCTGAATGCAGGTTTCCAAAGAATAGCAAGGAGAGATAAGAAAGCCTTCCTCAGTGATCAGTGCAAATAAACAGAGGAAAACAATAGAAGGGGAAAGACTAGAGATCTCTTCAAGAAAATTAGAGATACCAAGGGAACATTTCATGCAAAGATGGGCACAATTAAGGACAGAAATGGTAGGGACCTAACAGAAGCAGAAGTTATTAAGAACAGGTGGCAAGAATACACAGAGGAACTATACAAAAAAGATCTTCACGATGCAGATAACCATGATGGTGTGATCACTCACCTAGAGCCAGACATCCTGGAATGTGAACTCAAGTGGGCCTTAGGAAGCATCACTATGGACAAAATTAGTGAAGGTGATGGAATTCCAGTTGAGATATTTCAAATCCTAAAAGATGCTGTAAAAGTGCTTCACTCAATATGCCAGCAAATTTGGAAAACTCAGCAGTGGCCACAGGACTGGAAAAGGTCAGTTTTCATTCCAATTCCAAAGAAAGACAATGACAAAGAATATTCAAACTACTGCACAATTGCCCTCATCTCACATGCTAGCAAAGTAATGCTCAAAATTCTCCAAGCCAGGCTTCAACAATATGTGAACCACGAACTTCCAAATGTTCAAGCTGGATTTAGAAAAGGCAGAGGAACCAGAGATCAAATTGTCAACATCCATTGGATCATAGAAAAAGCAAGAGAGTTTTAGAAAAACATCTACTTCTGCTTTACTAACTACGCCAAAGCCTTTGACTGTGTGGAACACAACAAACTGTGGAAAATTCTTCAAGACATGGGAATACCAGACCACCTTACCTGCCTCCTGAGAAATCTGTGTGCAGTTCAAGAAATAAAAAACTGGTTCCAAATAGGGAAAGGAGTATGTCAAGGCTGTATATTGTCACTGTGCTTATTTAACTTATATGCAGACTACATCATGAGAAATGTTGGGCTGGATGAAGCACAAACTGGAATCAAGATTGCTGGGAGAAATATCAATAACCTCAGATATGCAGATGACACCACCCTCATAGCAGAAAACGAAGAAGAACAAAAGAGCATCATGATGAAAGTGAAAGAGGAGAGTGAAAAACTTGTCTTAAAAGTCAACATTGAGAAAGCTAAGATCATGGTCCCATCACTTCATGGCAAATAGATGGGGAAACAATGGAAACAGTGACAGACTTTATTTTTGAGCTCCCAAATCACTGCAGATGGTGACTGCAGCCGTGAAATTAAAAGATGCTTGCTCCTTGGAAGAAAAGTTATGACCAACCTAGACAACATATTAAAAAGCAGAGATATTACTTTGCCAACAAATGTCCATCTAGTCAAGGCTATGGTTTTTCCAGTAGTCATGTATGGATGTGAGAGTTGGACTGTAAAGAAAGCTGAGCACCGAAGAATTGATGCTTTTGAATTGTAGTGTTGGAGAAGACTCTTGAGCATCCCTTAGAGTGCAAGGAGATTCACCCAGTCCATCCTAAAGGAGATCAGTCCTGAATATTCATTGGAAGGACTGATGTTGAAGCTGAAACTCCAATACTTTGGCCACCTGATGCGAAGAGCCGACTGATTTGAAAAGACCCTGATGCTGGGAAAGATTGAAGGGAGGAGGAGAAGGGGATGACAGAGGATGAGATGGTTGGATGGCATCACTGACTCAATGGACATGAGTTTTACAAGCCCTGGGAGTTGGTGATGGACAGGGAGGCCTGGCGTGCTGCAGTCCATTGGGTTGCAAATAGTCAGACACAACTGAGCAACTGAACTGAAACGCTTGCAGTGAATGTTTTTAAAGGATTCTCCAGACAGTATTGAACATCACTATCATGTCAGGAGTGCGGGGCTATATTCTCAACAAGTGTGTGTGTGTTTGTGTGTGCATTTACTTGCACTCAGTCTTGTCTGACTCTTTGCAATCCGTGACCCACCATGTACCTCTGTCCATGAGATTTTTCCAGGCAAGAATACTGGAGTGGGTTCCCATTCCCTTTTCCAGGGGATCTTCCCGACCCAGGGATCGAACCTGTGTCTCTTGTGAATCTTGCATTGGCAAGAGGAATCCTTACCACTAGCACCACCTGGGAATGCTCTCCATCTCTCAGGGTCATGGGGGTTGTAGAACTCCAGGGGGTTCCATTAATATTTATGTTTCCCTCCTGAGTCTGCTCAACTTCTATCTCTTCCACGTTAGTTCCTTCTTTGGCTCCAAGCTGCACTCACTTTCCTTTCCGTGAATTCCTAACCTATAGGGCAGAGTTGCCAGATTTAGCTAACAAAAAAACAGGATGTCATTTAAATATTACATGGGACATATTTGTACTAAAAAGTTATCATTTATCTGAAATTCAAGTTTAACTAGGCATCTTGCATTTTATCTAGCAACCCAATGAGATTGGGAAACATACAGTCAAGGCTTTCATTCAGCAAACCTTCGTGTAGAGGGAACATGCCCTCTCCTGGACACTAAAGTAGAAGCATCAGGCCTGGACCCTGGGCTCTGGCCTGGGAGCACCAAACATGTATTTAGGTCACCAGCCAAATAGGGTCTCAGAAAAACACTGCCAAAGGTTCAGCTTGAATAACTCCTCCAGAATTTAATGACCATAATATCTAAAGTAAAACTATTTTAATTTCAATATATATGAAAATTTGTGACATTTTTAGAGTACTATGTATGTGTGTGTATATATACATATATATATATATATATATTTTTTTTTTTTTTTTTTTTTTTTGGCTGTACTACACATCATGTAGGATCTTAGTTCCCCAATCAGGGATCAAACCCACATGGCCTGCATTGGAAACATGGAGTCTTAACCACTGGAGTGCCAGGGAAGTTCCTGTAATTTTTATTTTTAATGACATCTGGGAATGGAAGCATAGATATCTTTTCAATGCTTTGGATATCAAAGTCTCCATTATGATTCATCTGTCTAGGAAGAGTTTGTCATACCATCGTCGGCTTTGGCGTTGATCACAAGTGGCCGTTGCTGGGCAGAGGCAGGATGAAGATGGCGTGGCATCCCTGCTGTGCCATCTACTAGCTGTGAGGTCTTTGGGAGCCACTTGATTTCTCTGGGCCACCGTGTCCCCATCTGTACAATGACATTTAATCCTAAAGTCGACCTCAGAGGGTTGGTGAGAGGATTAAAGGGTTAAAACTTGTGACGTGCTCCGAACCATGCACTAATGCATGGTAAGTACTAGATAAGTGTTGATGAATATAATCTGAACATCATTCAAAAAGCTACGCTGTATTTGATATATGTCCTGGTACTATGGGAGCTCAGAGCAGGGAGTGCAGAGTATTTCTGAATCGTGAAATGACTATCTGCATTGGTCTTTCATTTTCCCTTAAGCCTTCTTGAAGGTGCAGATCATGCTGCCCTCAGCTTGGTGTCCATCTGTCCCCTCCTCTCAGCTGCACCTATACTGGTGTGGTAGGGACTCTGGAAATATTTGTTGGTGGGTATATTAATGCTATTGGCAGCCTCAAGAAATGTTGATGACATTCATGGGTGATGTTTCTCCAAGGTCACTGAGTTCCAAAATACTCTAAGTACCTATAATTTCAGTATTCCTGATTTATTTGTAAAGACTAAGGCAAATGTACTTAATTTATGAGACCCAAGGTGAGCTTTATAGATACCCTAGGAATGAGAGCAAATTGAGAACTCATTTACCATTCACAGCTAAGTATACATTAGTATGCCAAGTAAAAGTAAGTTCCAACTGATGGAGCATTTAATAAATGACCAATTTTTTTTATCACTTAACATACATTATCTAACTGAATTTCACAAACCTCTCTGAAAGTTAGATATTATTAACCTCACATTACATACAAGGGAGTGGAGGTGTGGAGCAGATAAGGAATTGCCTAAAGTCACCTAAATAGTAATTAGTTGACCCTGGGTTCAAGTTCTGGATTGTCAGATTTCAAAACCCATGTTCAAAATGAATAAGCATATTTCTCAACATAAAAAGCTGAAGAACAGAGAAGAGGTCTGAGACCATTCATTCATTCAAATATTTACTGAAGTGTGGAGCCTGGAGAGGTGTGAAGAACAAGGCCCTGCCCTCAAGAAGGTCACAGTTATATAGAATTGAGTATAGTGAGTATGGTGAGTGTTCTAGCAGAGGCAAGGTAACAAAAAGTGCTAGGATAACACAGAAGAGGCAGAGCTAAAGTTATCTGGGAATAGGGTGATGGCCAGCGAAGGCATCAGAGAGCAGAAGCCATTTTGCTGTACCAACTAAGAGAAAAGTGCTTATTTAGGTCTCATTCAGCATTTAATGGACCTGTGTGCCACTTTACCCACATCACATATGAAGGAAACATATTTTTGAAAGTCTGCTTGGTACAAAGTGCTATGCTAGGCACTTTTCAAGGACAGAGGTTAACTTCTTGACAAGCAATCTCCATTATACAGATAAAGATACTGAGGCTCAGAGTGGTTGAGATTTTCCTAAAGTGGGAAGTTATTACTTATTTACCAAATTCAGGTATTTATTTATTCACTTAGGGAACACTGGTTGAACACCTACAACGTGGTTGGTGCTGACTAACAATGGAGGGCCAAGGAGAGCTAGATCTCCCCCTGAGGCAGGAGATAGACGGGCTCCAGTCTAGATATTTACAACCAGCCTCTGGTTTGCACTTCAAAATAGAAGTAACAACAAAAACAAGGTCAATAGACAAACTTTGTCTCCTGGCAGCTCTTCAAGATAGCAGTCATGGCAGGAGCAGAGAGGGGCTAAACCGTCCTCTAGCAAAAGATCAAGAAGTCATGTATTTCCCATCCTTGGGGCAAGGGAGACACGGCACATGTGCAGAAAGGCTGCTTGGGGGTCAAAAAGAAGGGGCACCACTCCAAGCCTTCCCCATAGGCATCGGGGCTGGAATCCATCTTGGAAAAATTATGCACGTATGTTGTGGAGGGTCCTAGGGCAGGTTAGGTGTGGTAAAGAAATCAGACAATTGGTCAAAGGTAAGCAAAGACCCAGAAGAACTACCCTATATGAAAGATTTAACTGCCTCTTTACCATGCTCTGCCTTGTTAGGGAGGAACCCACACCCTTTGTCTCCCGTTATGCATCTCTGCCTTCATTTTAATGAAACAGTTTCTCAGTATGCTCTCCCACTTATTGTTCTGTGTCTCTAATAATAAACTTTTTAACCTACATTTGCAGTTTTTACCTCCTTGAGAAATGCATTTTTCTGTGGGGGCAAGAGCCAGGGAAAATTTTCTTCTAGCCTCTAGCCCTTGCTGGTCTCATGGCTAGGATTCCTGGTTTTCATCCAGGCTACCCAGATTAAATTCCTGGGCATGAAACTAAGATCTCACTTGAAGCCACCACTCACTGCTGCTGTCTTTTCTAGATCACTCACAGACTACCATCCTGTGGAAAGATGAACATTATCTATCAGGTGGTGCTAGTTGTCAAGTATTTGCCTGCCAATGCAAGAGACACAGAGGTGTAGTTTCGACTCCTGGGTCGGGACCATCCACTGAAGTAGAAATGGCAACCCACTCCAGTGTTCTTGCCTGGAAAATCCCATGAACAGAGGCACCTGGTGGGCTACAGTCCATGGGGTCGCAGAGTCGGAAACAACTGAACGTGCGCGCGCGCACACACATATGGAACACATACATCTTTTGAGAAGTTTCAAGTGAGAGTGACTGGAAAAACCTATGGATCTATAATTGGGATTGTCCTCTATTCTCTTCCCATGCAGGTTTGTGCCCAGGTTACAGGGCGAAGGTACCTTCAGTCAAAACCTCCAGTACAGCTCCACTGAGCATACAGGACTGCCGTGCCCCGAGTCTGTAGGGAGCTTGGCGGAGACCCAGAGGAGAGGGGAGCAACATGGTGGACTCTAAAGAGTAATGGAAGAGACCGTTCACAAGCATAAGTGAGACACCCTTGGCAGTGTACCACAGAGTGGTATAATTCTGGAGGGGAAAAAATCTGAGCTGAGAAATCCACTTTTGTGCTCTAATTCATTTTTAAAAACTTTATTGAGTTGCCATATTAAAAAAAAATTAATTAATTAGTTTATTTGTTTGACTGTACCAGGTCTTAGTTGTGTCAGAATCTTTAGCCTCAGCATACTAACTCTTAGTTATGACATGTGGGATCTAGTTCCCTGACCAGGGATTGAACCCAGGCCCCCTGTATAGAGAACTCAGAGTCTTAGCCAGTGGACCACCAGAGAAGTACCTGTGCTCTAATTCTGATACTAATTTTACTTTTTTTTTTAAACAAAGGTCAGTGTTAGGGAGAGCAGACTCTCAAGAAGGTGAAGAGCAGGGCTGCCATGTTGTTTTAGACCTTGGTACCCAGAGTGTGAAGAACCGGTCCTTGTGACCACACGCTGACTTTGGGTGGGTGTGGTGCAGAATGGGCTCTGTGCTAGGGAGAGACTGGATGGAAGCACTGGGCATCAGGAAGCCACAAAGACAAGTTCAGTATTCCCTAAGACCAATTGTTCCCCCTTATCACTTTGATCCTGGGAGAACCTGTGTACATAGTGAGGACTTCTCTGTTCATTTAAGGCTTTGGTCACAAGCAACAGAAACAGATCTTGTCTAATGTAATCGACTGGTTGAGAAATCTCAATTCATTGGAGTCAAATGAAATATTGTATTTCATTCAACTCTACCTGTGATTCTCAAAGTTTAATGTGCTTATGGATCACCTGGGGATCATGTTAAATGCAGATTTTGGTTCAGGCTAAAGGCAGAAATTCTGCTTGTCTAACAAGCCAACACTGCCAGTCTGTGGGCCACACTGGAGTAACAGGAAAATCTACTTTATGCAATGTCCCTTGCCCCCTTGTGGTTCCGTAAACAGTCTTGGTCCTACTTTAACACTTTGCAACAGTTGCAGGTTCTACTTTTTATGGAAGTCAAAGCTTATTCATCCTGTTCCTTATTTTAAAAAATTTAAAATAATGGTTTCAAGAATTTATTAGCCTCAAACTTTTGGGACAAATTCTCCTTTCTCCAGTGAAGGCTAGAATTATGGTCCTACCTTCTTAGATTGAGGAGGAGGTGTGAGGTCTGGTCCTGAAGTTACCCCTGCTCCCTGAAAGAGCATCTCATCAGGGGTCTTGGAGTCAGACAGGGAGCAGAGATGGGGAGGGGACGTCTCTCTCTTTTGGCTCCTCCATGACGGCCATGGGAAGTGTTGCAGATACCACTGTGCTTCAGGCAGCTCCAGCAATCACCAGGGCCCTGTGCTGGTTTCTCCTGACGGGGCTGTGTGGGGTTTTGGGACAGTGCTCACCATGGCTCCTCCATCTCTTGGGAACAGACCAGAGGGGCAGGGTCCCCTCTCTTTGGCTCCTGGAGGTATACCCTTTTGTCAGGCTTGACATCCTGTCATGTGGCCTTGAACCAACTATTCCTGTGGAGCCAGCCTCTATGTCTGGTGCTGGGTCCTGGCTCTGGGGCTAGTCGAGGGGAGCGGCCATCCTGGGTTCTCCCTCTTACGGATACAATGCTTGGGACCAGTGTCAGGCCACTGAGCATCCCACAGCAGGCTTCCAGGCTTTGGTGGGAAGTGGACCAAGGCTCCTCATAAGACTCTTTCCACGTCACACTCCATGCCCAGAAACCAGTTTCTCCCCGTCTGGTTCCAGGAACCACCACCATGGGAACTCATTCAACACCCCTGACTTGAGATGTGTGCTTCTCTGTGGAAGATTTTCCTCCCAGGTGAAGCGATCTCAGGGAAAAGACGGGAAGGCAGAGGTGAGTCTCAAACATCCTCACCTTGTTGGTGCTGATGGCTTCCATCTTACAAATGTCCTATCCCTTTTTGGCCCACAGCGGGCTGGATGTCTGGATGTAAATCTCTCCTTTGTTGTTGTTGTTCAGTTGCTAAGTCATGTCCAAATCTTTGCGACCCCATGGACTGTAGCCCGCAAGGCTCCTCTGTCCATGGGATTTCCCAGGCAAGAATACTGAAGTGGGTTGCCACTTCCTCCTCCAGGAGATCTTTCTGACCCAAAGTTCAAACTGGTTCTCCTGCATTGACAGGCAGTTTCTTTACCACTGGGCCACCAGGGAAGCCCGATAAATCTCTTCTTAGTCTATGCCATTGCATAGCACTGAGTAGCAATGCTCCCCCTAGTCCCTGTGGACAGAGCCCTGGTTGCTGGGCGGAGCAGCTCCACGGTGAAGACATGCTTGGCAGCCCCAGGTGTCTGAGGCTGTCAGCTCTGCTCCTGCTACAGGGTCTGGCCTCATGCTTGTTGTCATCATCCCTCACATTCACCTGGAGAGACTGAAAACCTGAGCCATTACAAAGCAGACAGATCTTCGTATTTGTGAAAGGTCCCAATTAATATTTCATGGAGAAAAGATTAATAAAACATCATGCAATTAGCTGCTTCCCTTCAGCCATCACATCTCATTAAGGGTGGCAGAGGCAGTCCCCAGGACTTCTGAGCCAGCGGCTGGCCTGGGCCCTGGCTTGCGCAGGAGCCCTGCTGGTTTAGGGGAGCCACGGCCCCAGTTCTGCCTTGTCTGGGGAAGAATCTTCTCCCGTAAGTGGTGTGATAAATGGGGTTGGCTTTCACCAGGATGGCTTTCAGCAGTCACACTTTGACCTATGTCCCAGAACTTTCCCATCACTTACTCATTTATAGTCTTCTGTGTACTTGGTGCTGGGCTAAGTACTGGGGAAGGAGCAGTGGTCGTAGCTCCACTTCTGAAGCCGCTGCCGGATGGATCCCAGCAAAGGCTCTGCTTATCCCTTGAGTCCTTTCCTGTCTGATGCTGCCCACCCCCCATTCCTCCTGCCCACTCAGCTCTCATCTTCTACCCCGTGACGACCCTGAAGAGTTCATCCCACACTTTTGTGCCTTCACTTTCTTCTGTAGGAGGCCTCCTCCCAGGCTTTCTTCTCTGGACCCCAAAGTTATACAAGGAGACCCCATCTCCGCCCCCACTTCATGAAGAATGGCACAGAAAAGGCAATGCTGGGGGCCATGAAAACTCTGTCTCAACACCTCCTTCTTACCTGGGCCAAGATCAAGCAGGTGAGCCCAGTTTCTCATCTGAAACTTTCTCTTCTCTCCTCAGTTTTTGTTTCTCTGGAGTAGAATGGTTAAGAGAGGAAAATAGGTTTGAACATGTGTCTGAAGTCCTAGGAGGGTAGCAGGTAGCCTTGGGCAGGTGACTGCATCTCTCCAAGCCTCAGGGTCATGCCTTGTGGAAGGGGAGGGCAGTTCTGACTGTATGGCGTGGGGAAAGGCTTCACGACCTACACTTTCCAGAGGGAAGCTGCGATAGTTACTTGAGATGGTTAATTTGGGTACCTGCTGGGTGGGCATCTGACCCAGAGGTGCTGGGCTGAGTGGCTGGCTCTGCTGGCCCCCAGGGGACAGGTCCATCCCTGTGAAGCAGAGCACTAGCACTTTTTTACACCTTGTTGATGCAGATATTGTTAAATGGTGACACTGTCCCTGCTTTCATCTTGGCGTCTCTGTGCGAGGTTGTGGCCTTGGTCTGGGATCAACATGTTGATGTGGTCCCAAAGCCCCAGAGACAGGAGCTGACAGCACCTTCTGACTCCCATCAGACTGCATCAGCTCGCGTCCTCCTAGAAGGCTGTGATCACAATGAAGCCCAATTAGATGTGTGGGATCGAGAGCATTGGGCCGGAATGTCACACTTGGCAGCCTGTCTGTTCGTGTGTCAGGCCACCTTCTCTGAGCCCTTTGAGGCTGGAGGCAAGAAAACTGGTCATCAGTGAAGCGTCTTCAGAGCCAAAGGGATAGAGAAGGGCATTCATTCATAGCTTTGTTTGATCTACCCATGCAGGCAGTTGGCATTGCTGTAAAATGAACAGATTAGGAAATGCAGTTATCTGGATGATTGCTTCAGCTTGCTAGCCAACTTCACCTGCTAGCCAACATCCACTTCACCTGTGGATAAGAGTGAGGAGAAGGAGGAGGAGAGGTAGATGAAGATGGGGAGGGAGAGGAAGGGAAAAGTGGGGAGAGACAGAGAGTGAAGAGAATGAACTAGGGAGGAATTTGATTTGGACTAGGTTGTGGAGAGTTTGGGCTGTGTGTCTCCACCCCAGTCCAGTGCAGCTGGAATCATCTAATAGTCTTTTTTTTTTTTTTTTTCTTTCAGTCTTTATTGAATTCGTTACAATGTTGCTTCTGTTTATGTTTTGTTCTTTTGGCCATAAGGCATGTGGAATCCTAGTTCCCTGACCAGGGATTGAACCTGCACCCCCTGCATTGGAAGGCCAAGTCTTAACCACTGGACCACCAGGGAAGTCCTTCATCTGATAGTTTTCGTCAGAGACATGATAAAAACAGACCAGTTTGTTGGGGAGGTCATCGAAGGTCACTGTAGTGAATGCTGTTGGTGTCAAGCCTTAATCTCTTTTTTTATATTGGTACCATCTCCTAGCTACTGTTTGCTGCTAATAGCTCACAGCTGTCCCCTTTTTCTAAAGTGTTGCCTTTGGCCAAAGTGAGCCACTCTACCTGAAAAATAGCATGCCCTTTCCCTTGCCCCTTAGGTCAATGCCTGACACAGGAGGCAATGAATCCAGTTTGATTTGGTGTGGGACCAGTTCTGGTATAGCTAGTGTCATTTTTGAAGAAGCTGCTAAACTGGCAGAAGCATTACAGTTAGAGAATACAAATTTGATATCCAAAATAGGTACCTAGTCTAGTGAAACATGTTGCCACCCACCCATTGATGAAAGAGATGCAACGTAATCAACTTGCAACTGGGTGACTGGCTAGTCCCCTCAGGGAATTGTGCCACACTAGGGGCTTGGGGCTGTGCTGTGCTTATTGGTAAGTTAGACCTTTGGTAGTAGCAGTAACTAAGTCAGCCTTAGTGAGGGGACGTCCATGTTGTTGAATTTGTGTAGAGCTACCATTCCTGCTAACATCCCATTTCGTACATCATCTGTAGGGCTAACATCCACAAGGCATTCCATCTTGTCCATGTTATGAGGAGTCTCCTCTGTGGTAGATATTCTTTGGTGAGTATTCACATAGTGTTATGCCCGATGTCCGAATCCCCGAGCGGGAAGAGAGAAGGCTTCCAAGACAATGCAACTCGCAAAAAAGGGAAGTTTATTACTGACTCGAGCCAGGGCCTTCTGCCCCACCCATCACAGTGGTACAGGGTCAGAAAAGCCCTGAGCCCAAGCTGTTACGCAAATTTATAAGATATGCATAAGCAATTAGTAGCTGGCTTAAGCAGATTGGTTACATGTTTGCAAAGCAATTCTATTGGTACAGACTTTCGCGGGCTTTTTCAAACCTGGGCGTTCGTGGGCTTTTCAGCTCTCCCTTTGTTTCTTACTGGGCGCATATTGATTGGCTGGCTCCAGGTTACCTGATGGGGGTAGGGAATCTTACCATTTCGGAGGAAGCTAAAACTTAGGTCCAGGCTGCCTGTCATGGTATTAACCCTGGCAGCCTCACACATAGAACATAAATACCTTTCCATCCTGTGCCCATTCATAGAAAAAGACTCATTTCCCATATCCTTCACAAAATTTAGTAAGTCTGTGGTCACTTAAAATTTTTTTTTTTCTGTACTAGATTCTTTCTGCTCTAATTCTGGCCCTCCAGTGTCACAAAAGATAGACCTTCTGATATTTTCCCCATAGATTCTTGAGGCTACATTCATTTTTCAAATCTTTTATTTTCTTTGTTGTTTAGACCAGTTAATTTCTATGATATAATTTTGCTTTCTCTTTTCTCCATAATCTCCATCAGTTTTTGAGCTCATTCAGTGACTATTAAATTTCACATATCCATATTCTTTTTAAAGCTTTGTGGCATAGTTGAAAATCAGAGAGTATGATACTTTCAGCTTTTCTCTTCTTTCTCAAAGTTGCTTTGGCTATTCAGGGTCTTTTTTGATTCCATACAAATTTTTTAGGATTATTTTTGCTACTTCTGTGAAATATGCCTTTGGTATTTTGACAGGGGTTACATTGAATCTGTAAATTGCTTTGTGTAGCATGGATATTTTACCAAGATAAATTCTTCTAACCCATGAGCATGGTATATCTTTTCACTTATTTGTGTTATTTTCAATTTCTTTTGTCATTGTCTTACAGTTTTCACAGCACAGGTCTTTCACCTCCTGATCAAATTTATTCCTAGTTATTTTATTCTTTTTGATAAAATTGTAAATGGGATTGCTTTCTTAATTTCTCATTCTGATGGATTATTATTAGTGTATAGAAATGTTACAGATTTCTGTATATTACTTTTGTATCCTGCAACTTTACTGATTTCACTTATTAGTTCTGACAGTTTTTTGGTGGAGGCTATAGGGTTTTCCATATATAGTATCATGTCATCTGCAAACAGTGATAATTTTATACAAGTGACCTTCTTCATCACTTGTATGCAGATTTTTTTTTTTTTTTTTAACATACTATGCATGTCATTTGCTACCAGAGTCTTTGGAAATATGAGATTTTTGCTTAAATCATGATGTCTGCTGAGGTGCAAATGGCAGTTGGTGCCTGCAAAGGATGTCATTAGTATTACAGTCCCTAGGTGGGTCCTGAAACTCCTAGTGTGGCGATATATAATCTTCTCTTCTTAAAAGAACAAACGGTAATAATAATTTTAGGCTCTTGTCCTTATGTAAGGAAGGCCAAAACCATTGCATCCCAGCTCGGAAAGTTTCTTGCACATCCACACTAGGGAGGGAGAACATTATTCTCATTCTCCTGTTTAAAGCTCCTTTGTTTAGCAATCCTGTTTATTTAATATTTTGACATATGTATACTTTTAATAAAAAAGAATTTATATTTGGCCTTTACCACTCAGTGAAGCAAACAAAAATGTTAAAGGGAAATGTGATCCTTTGACTCCTAAATAAACCAAAGTGTTAGTCTGTCAGTCGTGGCTGACTCCCTGCGACCCCATGGACTGTAGCCCACCAGGCTCCTCTGTCCGCAGGATTCTCCAGACCAGAGTACTGGAGTGGGTAGCCATTCCCTTCTCCAGAGGATCTTCCTGACCCAGGGATTGAACCAGGGTCTCCTGCATTGTAGGCAGATTGTTTAACATCTGAGCCACCGGGCAATGGCTACCCACTCCAGTATTCTTGCCTGGAGAATTACATGGACAGAAAAGCATGGATGGTGTGTAGGCACACCAGCTCTCTGAGAGGAAAAAGTAAAGCAAAGGGAAATTTTAGTTGGAGTTTGCCTTGAACTCACAATTTTTGCCCAGCAAAATTAATACAAAGGGTCATAACATTCAAGTCTGCCTTTTTCTGAGACAGTTTGCTTGGGCCTGTGGGGATTCAGATGTAAATTTCAGGCAACCTTTTTGTCACTGGCTTTGGTCAGTGAGGGAGAAAGGTCAGAAGTGGGGTCAAGGACTTTAGATAAGGAGACATTCTGCTAGTTAGGGAAACAGTTGGGTAGAATGCAGATTATAGCAAGGTGTTGCTTGGGTTTTGTGTTTGACAGGTCTAAAAGGCGTGTGAGACCTTGACCAGTCTGTCACCTAGGGCTTTGAAACCTTGCATTTTATCCTAATTGAAAATAATTGAAGTACCATTTAGTCCACGAAGAGGGACAGCCCCAGGGTGGATGGACTTGTCTAAGCCTTCCAAACTTTCCTTTCTTTCCCTAGGGTCCCTCCTGAGGCAACATTCTTATGGTAATCCTAACTGAGGGCTCAGGTGTAAAGAAGCACCATAATGAGTGTTTGAAGGAGGAAGTTAAGAAAAATTGCCTTTTTTCTGACCAAGTCCCTTACTAATTAGAGTCCCCAGCCAGCATGCTTCAAGTCATCTGGCACAAGGTTACCTTTGGATTAAAATGTCCCCACCTCACGCCCCCAAACAAAAGACAGAGTGCCAACGAGAGGGACAGTACTGGGAGGCTTCTTATAGTGGTCTGGGGTAGAGAGAACCAAAGACCAGTGTTTTGAGTCAAAGTCAATATCAACACCAAGACCATGGCACAGGGGGAGGATTATAAAAGATGGCTTGAGTGGACATTGAAGTATCAGGCTGGGGGTGGAAGAAATGAAAGTGTTTCTAGAACAAAGTGAGGTGGTCCTAGGTGGTTGTTGGCTGCCACTGGTGTGGGTGAAGTTTAGCTTTGTTTGTTGGAGTAGAGTTGGGGACTGGGGTAGATAGGCTTGTTGCTGCTGCTGCTGCTAAGTCACTTCAGTCATGTCCGACTCTGTGCGACCCCACCCCTGGGATTCTCCAGGCAAGAACACTGGAGTGGGTTGCCATTTCCTTCTCTAATGCATAAAAGTGAAAAGTGAAAGTGAAGTCGCTCAGTCATGTCCGACTCTTCGCGACCCCATGGACTGCAGCCCACCAGGCTCCTCCATCCATGGGATTTTCCAGGCAAGAGTACTGGAGTGGGGAGATAGGCTTGTTAGGTGGTCCTAAAGGTAGAGGACCCAGTCAGACAATATTGAGGTGGACTCTCAGGGTTTATTTCCCTCTTTCTTTGTCATGGTTGTGGCTATGGTGCGTGTGGTCAGTCACTTCAGTTGTGTTTGACTCTTTGTGACCACATGGAGTGTAGCCCATCAGACTCATCTTCCATGGGATTCTCCAGGCAAGAATACTGGAGTGGGTTATCATTCCCCCCTCTGGGGGATCTTCCACACCCAGGGATCAAACATGCCTCTCCTGCATTGTAGGCAGGTTTTTTTTTTTACTGCTGGGCCACTGGGGAAGCCCTATGGCTATAGAATCTGTTGTAAATAAACAACATTTTCAACTTGTACATTTTCCCACTTATAGCTATAAGTATTGCTTTAACATATTATTTCATAAAAATAAAATGTGCTGAATGGTTTCAAAAAAAGCATAACAACTTCAAAAGCACAAAAGAGAATTAAGAAGAAAATAAACAGGAATAAGGCCACCCAGAGATAACTGGCATTGGTATTTTGGATGCAAAGGAACAATTGTTGAACATATATTTTCAACCAGGTGAGCTGACCAGGTGAGCCATGCTGGGTAGGTATGAACCAGATCAGCCAGGTAAGCTACCATCCAGAGCAGATCTCCAGCTGGACTGTTGAATGGAGAAATCTTCAGATACATTGCCTCTCAGTAGATGTACCTTGTTAGGACTTCCCTGGTAGCTCAGCTGTTAAAGAATCTGCCTGTAATTCAGGAGACCCTGGTTCAATTCCTGGGTCAGGAAGAGCCGCTGGAGAAGGAAAAGGCTACCCGCTCCAGTATTCTGGCCTGGAGAATTCCATGGACTGTTATAGTCATGGGGTCACAAAGGGTCGGACACGACTGAGCGACTTTCACTTAGTTAGTGGTCTGACATCATTTTGTCAATATCCCTGGTGTGTTTCATCCTATGGAGCATCTGATACCATTTGGAGATGAGACCTGGGAAAGTAAAGCCCAAAATGATCCAGTTAATGAAATAGCTCAGCTTTGTGTACAAGTCTAAGGAGGGCTATTTTCAAGTCAATGTCATTACAGTCACTCAGTGGGGGAACATAATTTTCCAAGCATCTTTTGCAATGAAGACCTTATTACAATGATGTAAAGAAATATCCATGAGACGTGCACATCAGAGGATAGTGAGAACCCCAAACCATGACGTGTCCAATGAACTGTTTAATTGGAAAGGATTTTACCGGAGATGGCAGCCGCCCTCCTGACTCTCCAACTATGATGGGAAGTTATGGAGTGTCGATCATCATCAACGCTGCCCACAAAATGGCAGGATGAAATCATATAAATGCAAATTATGCTGTAATTAAAGAGGAAAGAGGCAAGAAGCAAAAACATTTAGCTGAGCATGGCCTTTGGAGTCCTCTGTTGCCTTTGAGAGTTCAGGAAGGCTCTGAGGGTTTGCTTTGAAATCATCCCCTTAAGCTGTTGACGGGGGCAGGAGGTTAATGAAGAGAGCTGGTGTGACATTTCAAACTGACAGTCACTAGGGGTGTCAGATTGATGGGACTCTGACCCCTCCCTGCAAGAAGAAGAGCAGGCTCCCTGTTATTTACTGAGTCTCCCCACCACTGTTAATCTTCCAGGGACCCAGCACTGGAGCTGATGGAAAAGGAAGAAACAAACAGTATTCTTCATATGGGGAGGCGGTGCTAAGACTGTTTTCATGGGCTATAATGACATCTATTTTTAAAAATTAATTAATTAATTTTTGGTTGTGATGGGTCTTTGTGGCTTTATGTAGGCTTTCTCTAGTTGCAGAGAGCGGGGGCTACTCTCTAGTTTCTCTCTAGTTGTGGTACGCCGGCTTCTCATTGCAGCGGCTTCTTTCTTGTGGAGCACAGCCTCTAGGTCATGGGTTTCAGTAGCTGTAGCACTCAGGCTCAGTAGTTGCGGCCTGTGGGCCCTAGAGTATGGGCTCAGCAGTTGTGGAGCACAGTCTTAGGTGCTCTGTGGCATGTGGGGTCTTCCTGGACTAGGAATCAAACCTGTGTCCCTTGCATTGACAGGCAGATTCCCACCCACTGTACCACCAGGGAAGTCCCATGACATCTGTTTTTAATTTAATTTTTTCAGTAGTTCTGACATTCAAGTCAAAAATAAAGCAAAATAAAATATAAACAAGGGAAACTTCCCTTTCCACTTTAGTCCCTGCCCGGTCCCCCATCCTCCAACCACAAGAGCCATTGTTAGTTAGATTTCTGGGTACCTTCCAGAGTGTCCTTGTACTTACATATGCAGACATTGATATATATATATATATATATATTCTAATTTCCCACCACTTTTATTTCTAATTAAAAAAAATTTATTTATTTTTGGCTACACTGGATCTTTGTTGCTGTACATGGGCTTTCTCCAGTTGTGGTGCATGGGCTTCTCATTGCAGTGGCTTCTCCTGTGGCAGAGCACAGACTCTATGGCGATTGGGCTTCAGTAGTTGGTAGCTCATGGGCCTCTTTGCCTCGCAGCATGTGGAATCTTCCTGGACCAGGGATCAAATCCATGTCACCTGCACTGGCAGGTGGGTTCTCAACCACTGTGCCACCAGGGAAGCCCTCCCTCCATTTTTATGTGGAAGGGAACATGTTATATTTTATACCTTGCTCTTTTAATTTAATATCTCATGGAGTCCTATCCATACCAGTGCATAGCAAGCATCCTTATTCTTTTCTACAGCTGCATTTTACTCCATGGATGTATCATACTTACTAATCTTCATTCATGGACATTTAGTTTATTTCCAATTTGGCTCCTACAAGCAAGTGTTTCTGTTTGAGAGGTCTGCTCGTCCCTGGATTCCGAACTCCATGGGGACTATGTCCTGGGCCTTATTCATAACACATAATATAATTTCCAATACCTAATGGATGCTCATAAATGTAAATAGTGAAATTCAGTTAAATTGAACATATATCCATACAAGGCAGTCATGTGAACACAGCTGTAGCCTGCCCACTGGGGTGATTTCAGTAGGCTTAATAAGAACCTTTCTTCCCTCTCCCACTCAACACCAAATGTTTTCAGATTTTTCTGGATCATAGCTGGAATCCCTCTATTCCTTTCATCTCTTTAGCTCCCTGTTCCCACTAGTTAAAAGGCAAAAGCTTTACCCTGGTGTCTGCCAGTCATGCACTCCTCAGTGGGGGTCTTCAGACTTCTCTTTTCCTGGCTACATCATACCTTCTGACCATTTAGGAGACAGAGGGACAGACACTGACAACTGAGTCAAGTCATAATTGGCTCTCATTCATGCTACCAGGTAGTCAGTTGCTTGATTGGTCCAGGACTTAGAACAGAGGCTCTTGGCTTAAATCTTGGCTCAGACACTTCCTAGTGTGTGGCATTAGGCAGGTCACTTAATCTCTGTGTCTCCCTTTATTTGGTGTGTAAAATAGAGATCCTTACATTTATACCAACCTCATAGGGTTGCTAATGGGATCAATGAACTAAAGTATTGAATACTTATGACAGTGCCTGGCACACAGTAAGTGCTGTGTAAGGATTTACTGTCATTGTAATTGGCCCTCAGGGAGGGCAGGAAAGTGAGTCTCTGCTGCTCTCTGGTCCTGTTCTCTGCTCCCGAGTCTCTGCCACCACTTCTGGGCAACCTCTTCGAAGCTGTGCGGGGTTGGCACCCTCCTTCCTGCTTTCCTGGTGCAGAAATTTTGGGTCATGTCCTTTGACACCAGACCAAGGAGGGCTTGCATGAACTTCACTAACATTACATGCTCCTTCCCTATGTTCCATTTGCCTTGTGTCTCCTGGGAATGAGTACACAGATTTTTGATGAATTTTGCTTAAGAGTAATAGAAAGTAGTCACAGCCTATTAATTCCATCGATTTCCAAGTTAGACGGAAATACTATGTCTTGATAGCACAGGGTTCCGTAGATAGATTTGATTGAGGTTTCCCTGTATTAGTGGTTTTTTCAGATAGGAAAGGGAGTGAGAGGTAGGGCTTGGCTTGTATTATTGCAAGGTTTCTACATTTTTACATAAAATCATACAATCTAACTTTAAGTAGACTGAAAAATTTAAGGATGTATATCATAATCCCTACAACAGCTACTAAAAATATAATTGAAAGAGACATAGTTAAAAAGCCAAAGAAGAATTCTAAAAATTATTAAATTATTTCAAAAGAAAGCAGGAAAGGAGGAGAAAAGGAACAAAAACAAGAGAACACAAACAAATCACATAAAAATGCTTGATGGCTTAGTTGCTAAGTTATGTCCAACTCTTGTGACCCCATGGACTGTAGCTCACCAGACTCCCATGGGATTTTCCCAGGGAAGAATACTGGTGTGTGTTACCATTTCCTTTCCCATGGGATCTTCCCCACCCAGGGATTGAACCTGGGTCTCCTGCATTGCAGAAAAATTCTTTACCAAATGAGCCACCAGGGAAGCCCCATATATGTTTATATTGGTAATCACTACTCAAAAATAAAATAAATGAATCATTGATACATGGAACAATATGGATGGATCTCTAAATTTGTCTAGAATAAGCATGAAAAAGAATGCATACTGTCAATATTTATTTTCTATATCTATATCTATCTATCCATCCATCTAGCTAGCTAGCTATCAAATTCCACTTATATGAAGTACTGAAGTTCTAAATTGAGTCTATGGTGGAAAAAATCAGCAACTTACTTTATTGGGAAGGGGACAGGGATTTAACTAGAAGGGCATAAGGGGATTTTCTTGGGTGATATTTATGTTACTTATCTTCAAAGAGATTTGGGTTGAATGTATACATGCATGTCAGATTCATCAAATGATACACTTAAGATTTGTGAGTTTCATTATATATAGGTTTACCTAGACAGAAAAAAGTCAATTAATATTAACTTTAATTTAAGTTCACATGCTAAAGTATTTAGGGTGAAGTTTACTGATTTCTGCAATTTATTTGCATAAAAAATAAGGTAAATGATGGATAGAAAGATGGATAGATGGTAGATTTGTAATAAAACAATTATAATTAAATGTGAGTGGTAGAATTTAGGTAGTGAATATGTAGTATGCATTTTTTCAACTTTCTTGTGTATTTGAAAGCTTTTATAATGAAAAATTGTTTTTTAAAAAGGTGAAACAAAAAAGGTAAAACCCAAGAAAATTTGTTGTCAGCACACCTACACAGCAATAAATGCTGAGAAATTTCAAGTGGAAGGGAAATGATATCAGATGAAAATGTGAATCTATAAGGAAGAAGAACTCTGAAAATGCTAAGTAGCACATACTGTTTTTCCTTTATTTTTTATGTTCCTTAAAAGCAACTGACTGTTTAAAGTAAAAATTGTGACAAGTGTATTGTGGCATTTAAAATATATGTAGGAGTGAAATATACAACAACAAGAGTACAAAGGCAGGAGGGGGTGTAAGAAGAAATACACTTTGTTTCTTTGTTGTAAAGGAGTGATGTAATATTGATTCCAGACAGAATGTGATAAGGATATGTGTTTTAATTATGAGAGCAATCATAAACATAAAGAGTCATAATTTAAAAACCAATCAATGGAATATAGAACTGAAAAATGCTTGAATAACCCCTAATGAAAGGTGAAAAAGAAGAAGAAAAAACAGTCTAGATAAGTAAACAATGAGAATTACATTAACTGTAAATGGACTAAATATGTTGTTTAAAAGGCAAAGATTCTCAGACCAAATAGAAAGCAAGACCTAAGTCTATGATGTTTAAAAGTTATACACTTGAAATACAAAGACACAAGGAGGTTAAAATAAAATGAAAGAAAATATATGACATGTAAATACTAAGCACAAGAAAGCTGGTGTGGCTATATTTCTACCCCAGTAGGAGGATTACCAGAAATAAAGTGGGTCATTTCATAGTGAGGGACTGATTTTGGTTTAAACATCTCTAATAAGGATTCTAAATTTCAATCAAAATTGGTGCCTAAATCAACTGTTTTTGTTTGCATTCTGCATTTTTATTTCTCTTCCTCTCACATCTCATCTGATTTCTTCTTCTGTAATATTATTAATTTGTTATAAAGTTCTTTTCTCATTTTTATTTCTTGAAAAACTAATTAGCAACAATGAAATAATATTTAAATATTTGCTCATAGTTTCCCCTTTGTAACAATACATCTGCCTTTTAAAAATTTTGTTCCTTTGTGATCCTGGTGCATATTCATAAACAACTTTGTAGCTGAAATTGTGACATGGATATAATTTTGCATTCTGGTCTTTCTCTTGTATCAGTGAAACACCCTGTTTATGTTGCATGTATTATGGCAAGTTTTCTCAACCTTGACACTATTGATGTTTTGCACCAGACTTATTTGTAGGGAGCTCTCCTGTGAATTGTAGGTGGCTTAGCAGCACCCCTAACCTCTAATTACTTGGTTCCAGTAGTCTCCAACCCCCTAGCCGTGACTATCAAAAATGTTTCCTGACTTTGTCATAAGTTCCTTGAGAGGTAAAATCATCCTTGGTTGAGGACCACCGATTTCTGTGAATCATTTTTATTCACTTCCTAACATTATATACATTTAGTTAAAGACTCATATGTTGCCAAACTATTTCCTGTTACTGGACATCTATATTATTTATAACATTTTACATTTTAAATTGCACTACATGCACTATGGCATGCTCATAGCCATTTCTTTCTTCTAGGCTATTCATTTTTCATAGAGTAAATTCCCAGGAGTCGGGTGTGGGAGTTCAAGGGCATTTGATCATCCTCTTTTGAGTACTTTGAGGAGAAGGGGGCTCCTCAGAGTGAGCGAAAGGTGGGGCTTTCTGTGGTTTCATGCTCTGAATTAGTCCCTTGCTAATATAAATCACCTGAATCATTCAGGACCCATCTGTGTCACAGAAAAGAGCGCTAGGTGACTTATACATTTTGGTGCTGGGTCGACAAATTAGTTATCTGGGCTATAAATTGCTGCGATGATCCATAAATCAGATCTCTATTGTATAAATCAAAGACACAGATGTATGATGGGAATTTAAGAATACTAATTTATAAAACTCATTATGATAGCTTGAACCACACTGCAAGGGAAAACTATGGCACATCCATCAGACCTCCTCACCCAAGGAGATATGAGATTCCCAGACTGGCACCGAGACAGCTAGGAAGTAAAGTCGATAGACTCTGCATGGGAAGGGGAGTTTGGGGAAATCTTAGTGGCTCCTGCAAAACAGATTTCTGATGTTTATTTTAACTTTTAAGAAACCCCTAAAGTGAAGTTTTCCTTTTTTGTAGTTTTTTCCTCCAGAGTATCTGGTTCCACTGGGTTTAGGGGTGGTTTAGAAAGAAGCCAGGGCTTCCCTGGTGGCTCAGATGGTAACGAATCTGGCTGCAATGCAGGAGAACCAGGTTCGATCTCTGGGTGAGGACAATCTCCTGGAGAAGGGAATGGTAACCCACTCCAGTATTCTTGCCTGGAGAATCCCATGGACAGAGGAGCCTGAAGGGCTATCCATGAAATTGCAGGGAGACATAAACAACTGAGAAACTAACATTTTCACTTTCAGAAAGAAGCTGAGTTTTTTCTTGTCTCTGTGCATACTGCTTCTCCAGCCTGAAATTCCCTCCAGCTCTCTCTTTTCTTCACTTATATTCATCCTCTCAGTTCTCAGTTTGAATGTCCTTTCTTCAGGGAGCCCTCTCCCACAGTCCCAAATAGATCAGGTCATCCTGTCAATGGCTTCTGTAGCTTCCACTTCCTCATCTCGAATGTCTCCATTCCCATCCATTAGTCATGCCATGATTGGGCTCGTGAATGAAAGCATAAGCTCCAGAAGAAAAATGGTAGCGTCTGCTTTGTCCTCTGCTGTATCTGTAACACCTAGTACATTTCTACAGACTACATATGCTAGTGTTTCTGCAGTAAATGAATGATAGGAGACAGGAAGGTCCTACATCTAGGGTCTGGGGGCTGTGAGTTATCATTTCTAGCAGATGCTGGGTCAATGATACATAAGGTATTAATAGTATTTTCTAAATTTTCTCAGCTGCTTTATAAGAACTTATTAAAGATTCTAACAAAAGGAGAGTTCGTGTGTAGGTAAGTTTGAATAAGTTACATATTTCATCCCCACTAGGAGACCTAAGATGCACATCACCATAGGAAAGGCTCCTCTAGTTAAAAATGTTAAATACTTTTTCACTGAGGTCAGGGTATCCAAACAGAGGGAGGTTATCTGGGTGGTGACTTTTGCCGAATCCAATCACCAGCCCCTGATCAACACAGATTTCTTAGGCATTTCATGGTCTCCCCATGCTGGACCAGCTGATGCCAGAGGCACAGGCCGTAATCCTTTCCCACTAAGATCTTTTCTTGTTGGGGATACACATACTTACCTGTAACTGAAATCCCGGCTGAAATCTCAGGGCTACAAAGCAAAAATTTATTTTTTTCTAACCACAGCCTTCAAACCTGCTCTGTTGTATTTCCCTTCCCCACTTCATGACAACAGTTCCCACAGACCCTGTGATTTAATGGTCCCTTTAACTGTAGAAATGGTTACCCTGACAGTTGAGACACATTCAGGCAGCAGCAAGTCCTCTGATCGTATCCCCACTTGAGCCTCCCTCCCATGCAAAGCCACTCCTGCCCCAGGCTCAGGTGTGGTCTGAGACAGGTCTTCTTTTATTCTCTCTTCATCTTCATCTGCAGCTTTTCTGGAGTGCGCAAGCAAAGGGGAATTAAGACAAGGGCCAAAACCTTTGTGCTTACTGGGGCCTGCCCCTGTGGTCCCCTTTCTCTCCCAGGACTGGGTGTGGATGGTCTCCAGGGACAGGCAGGGACATGCTGGCTGTCTTGCAGGTAAATGCGTGGGCTTTCCTGAAGCCCCTCAGGAGGCGGTTCCTCATTGTCCAGGTCCCTGACCTCTCATGACATTCTTGCCCACCCTCCTAGTCTCTTTCTGGTGGAGCCCAGTGCCCTGGTAGCCTGTCCCTGGGCTGGTGCTTCCCACTTCCTCCCATGGCAACGGTTAGGACCATGGGAGGGGCACCCTTGTCCCTCCAAACTCTGTGCCTCTCTCACCTCATGAGGCTGTCCTGGGCTGTTTTGCTCAGCTTCCCACCTTCAGAATTCTCCAGGTGACACTCAGGAAACTGTGGCCCCTCCCTCCCAAAGTATAGGCAATGCTTGGCCAAGCCTCCCAAGAACAGTCTCCCCATATTCTGCACTAGGGCAGCCTCAGAGTTGGAGTCCAGCTTTATGGAGGGGTGGACAGGCTCCCTTTCGGCAGCACCCTCCACCCTTCCGAGTGGTGCCCCTAAAGTCCTCCTCACCTGGCTCTGCTAGATCAGGATACCCACATCCCTCTTCAAGGCCATTTCCTCCAAGGGCCCCATCAGTGACCTTCTTTGACCTTCTGGGCTGCATATATGCACACATGAGAGGGTGCAGTGGTGGGGTCAGTCTTACAGGACCTCTAGCTTGTTTCTTAATAAGCACCTCGGGACTTTCTCCATATTAGGGGCAGTTAACACTAAAGACACTCAGCCACGGGACTGTGATTCTGAACTAAGCAGGAAAATCTCACTTATCTTTCTGTTCATGCACAGATGAATGGGCAGCATCAAATCACCCAAGACAGTGGACTTGGCTAGAGGTCTTTGCAATGCTCAAGGGATGTTCAGAGATAGACCGGGACAATAGATCTGCGAGTCTGGGGAGGTTTCCCATGGGAGTTGGGACCTAATATGTGCCTCAGAGGACTTTTTTTCCTTAAAAAAATTATATTATAAAAGTTATATATGTCTCTTATAAAAAACAACCACATAATAAAATAAAACTCCCATCCCTCCAGACTCACTTTCAGGGTAACCTCTCATAACAGTTTGCCCTATATTGCCCCCCAGATCTTTTTAAATGTATATATAAACACACATCTGAACCACAAATAAAGCACAAAGTTTTTTTTGTTTTTTTTTTTTAAAGATTATCCCATGTGTACTGGCTTGAAGGATTTTGAACAGTCTTTCACCAAATACTTGCATATGGCTGTGGGTTGGGGTGAGACTGGCTAGTCCCTGAGGGCAGGGAGACAAGGAAAGCTGACTACATGTGGAGAACGGGGCGGCTGGACATGGCTGTGCAGGTTGTTCTCTGTCTAAGAACATCTGTCCAGGTCCTGTTACCCAAGCAAGAGCCATGATTGCGTGTATCCTGTCAAGATGCCCTGGATGGAGGGATACTTTTTCATAATTACAACAAAGGCATTGACTCCCTGAGAAAGGTTCAACTCATTGGTGGAGCTAGGGAAGGGAACAGACCACCCTAATGGTGGAGCAAGGCTGGAGGGTGACCCAAGGCCATGTGCGCAGGGAGATGGGAGATCTCCATACAAAGGGAGTGTGAGCTGTGAGGTTCGGGACCACTGGGGACTCAGAGGAACACCTGGCTCCTGCCCCTGGGAGCTGACACTGGACCTGGGATGGAACTCACACCCCTGAGATAAATGTCAATGAACTGAACAAACGGGCCATGGTGTTGTGCTGAAGTGAGAGAGGCAGCTGGTATTCTAGACATCAGCTTCTTCTGTGTGGGGTGTGGGGGACGTGCTCGTCAGGTTTTCTGATGGTCAGTGTCCCTTCTCTGCTCAAAACCCTTCATTGGTCTGTCTCCCATTGCCTTCAGGGGAAAGAAAACCTAAACTTGGCAGGGCACCTAAGGATGGCCCTCTGAAATCTGACTGCCCCCCATCACTCCCTCCCCATTTCCTGACTCTTGGGTGTTCTGGGACCTTCCACTCACACGGAGACTTTCAGAGTCCCTGAGAAGCGCCTGGCCTCTGTGCTCTGCAGTTTCTCGGCCTTGTCGATGTGCTGCTCTCAGTCTGGGGGCCCATTACATGCTCCTTACACTGCCCCTCCCTCTGTCTGGCTAACTCTTGTGTGCATGTGTGCTCAGCCACTGAGTCCTGTCCAACTCTTTGCGACCCCATGGACTGTAGCCCACCAGGCTCCTCGTGCATGGGATTTCCCAGTCAAGAATATGCTGGAGTGGGTTGCCATTTCCTGCACCAGGGGATCTTCCTGACCCAGGGATAGAACCTGCATCTCCTGCAATGACAGGTGTGTTCTTTACCACTGAACCACCAAGGAAGCCCCTAGCAAATTCTTACTTAGTTCCTAACTGTGGCAATTCCTGGGGGGTTTGGGAATTTGCCCCTAGGATCCACCTTTAATCTTTCTTTTAATTTTTCTTTAAAGTCTTTATTGAATTTGTTACAATACTGCTTCTGTTTTGTGTTTTAGTCTTTTGGCTAGAGCCACCTTTATGGCAGAAAGTGAAGAGGAACTAAAAAGTCTCTTGATGAAAGTGAAAGAAGAGAGTGAAAAAGTTGGCTTAAAGCTCAACATTCAGAAAACTAAGATCATGGCATCTGGTCCCATCACTTCATGGGAAATAGATGGGGAAACAGTGGAAACAGTGGCTGACTTTATTTTTGGGGTCTCCACAATCACTGCAGATGGTGACTGCAGTCATGAAATTAAAAGACGCTTACTCCTTGGAAGGAAAGTTATGACCAACCTAGATAGCATATTAAGGGGCAGAGACATTACTTTGCCAACAAAAGCTTAGTCTAGTCAAGGCTATGGTTTTTCCAGTGGTCATGTATGGATGTGAGAGTTGGACTGTGAAGAAAGCTGAGCGCCGCAAAATTGATGCTTTTGAAGTGTGGTGTTGGAGAAGACTCTTGAGAGTCCCTTGGACTGCAAGGAGATCCAACCAGTCCATCCTAAAGGAGATCAGTCCTGGGTGCTGATTGGAAGAACTGATGTTAAAGATGAAACTCCAATACTTTGGCCACCTGATAAGAAGAGTTGACTCATTGGAAAAGACCCTGATGCTGGGAAGGATTGGGGGCAGGAAGAGAAGGGGACAACAGAGGATGAGATGGCTGGATGGCATCACTGAGTCGATGGGCATGAGTTTGAGTAAACTCCAGGAGTTGGTGATGTACAGGGAGGTCTGGCGTGCTGCGATTCATGGAGTTGCAAAGAATTGGACATGGCTGAGCAACTGAACTGAACTGAACTGAAGTGCATGTGTGATCTTAGCTCCCCAACCAAGCATTGAACACACACCCCCTGCATTGAAAGGTGAAGTCTTAACCACTGGACCTCTGAGGAAGTCCCTTTCTTTTAGTTTAAGTGGAGTTGGAAGCAGCCCTGTTGGTGACCTCCAGTCTCCTATTCTGTCATCTGTTCCTTAAACTTCATGGCAGACAGAAAGGAGAAAGGAGGTCCAGATAACCCAGTGTGGGTCTCAGAGAGGGAGGCCTGCATGAAGAGACATTGGGCCTTTGTACAAATTAAACTTTTACGTGAAGTGGCAAACCATTACATGCTCTGCTGAGGTAGAAAATGGCATTTTTCTTTAAGCTCCGTTATGTTTGAAAGTTATTTGAATAAAAGTATACTTGTACAGCCAAATCAATTCCTTGTTAGAATGAGTCTATGCTTCTGAAACATTGTCTTTGAGGACACATGTATTTAATCTCGGTGGAATGTCATTCTGTTTGCTAACGCCATTCAGCCTCAGTGTTCACTTGTAGCTAGAATGAACATGAAGGAAATCCTAATTGTGTTTTGAGAATTAAAGCCTAACAACAACCACAAAAAAGTAAAACTTTACCTCAAAAAGAAAAAGACTTCTTATATATGGTGCCTTCTGGGTACTCTGGAAAGCCTGAGATTGTTTTCAATCATCCAAGCAGGTTAGGCTATTTGTGCCGGTGTTGGCTACGAGTGATGGATGTGTCCTTCCTGGGCACAGAGGAAGGTGGGTGATGAAAAATGGTGACCTGACTGCCTGCACGGGATCCTTCCATCTGCCCCCTTGCTCCCATCTCCTGCTTTGTGAAATTCATCAAGTGAGCACTGTTCTAATGGCTGCTCCAACCAAAACAGTAAAAGCCTATCAGAGAGCTACCTATTTGTATCCAATTGTGTTAACTTCCTACTAACGTGCTTTTCTTCTGCTTTTTCTTTTCTTCTGCTCTTAACTTCCTATGATGAATGATATAAGAAACATAGATGGGTAAAACCCTCTATGGTATTTATTGTAGCTGGTTGGTGAGGATATTGTCCACTAAATCAGGGGACCTTGTTTGAAGAGCCATATGAAAAATTTAAAGCTTGAGCACAAGAAAGACATTGTTTCATCTGGAGAACTACTATGCTTTAGTTTTCATGGACAGGTTCAATTTTGTAATTGATTGTCTTGCTTTGGCTGCCAGGAAACTCAGAGCCCTATTTGCAGTCCATTTTTCCTGTTCTAGTGTATGACCCTGTGAACCTATATTTATGTATGCTGTCCCCTTGATCATTTTTCTATTTTATTTGCACTTCTTTTCTGAAAGATTTTTATTTAATGTATACCTGACAGGCTACAGTCCGTGGAGTTGCAAAATAGTTTGACATGACTTAGAAACTAACCACCAACCACAAAATATTTGTATTCATATCTCCAGCTCTAGGTACTTCTATCAAGCACACATAATGAGTAGAACCCAACAGGGTGCTAGCAGGAGATAAGTATTTATATGTATTTTTTTCCCCACCACGTTCCCATCAGACCTGATCTGTGTCTTGGACTTCCTTGTGCCTTGGATGAAATCCCTGTGAAGTTCAATAACTTTACTTGACACTCTTAGGGGAAAACATTTTTTGTTCACTTTCCATCACCAGAAGTCTCATTTTAATAGCTACAATGTTCACTCCAGAGCAGTAACCAAAATTCAGAACTTTTTTCCAGGTTAAACTTCTCCAGCTTTGAGTTCACTCCTGGATGGGAACCTTGGTGGGGAATTGTGGATTGGAGGTGCAGTCAGCATCTCTTTTGCCTTGAATTGTGCTTCTAGCCACCTCCCACCCTTTTTCCCAGCTTGCCCCTTGCTTTTCCTGAGTTGGATGGAAGATAAGGGGTAGGAAATCTCCTACCTGGCTGAGGCTGCTTTGTCCTAGGATATAAAGAGTCTTGGTCTTTGCAATATGGACCTCAGCTTCCATAATGAAATCTAGAGGGCAAGACACAACACACATCTCTGCCCCACTGTTGGTCAAAGGCATTTACTCCTGGGCCACCTCAAGCCAAATCTCTCATACACTTGTTTAGACTAAGGTGTTACACCTGTCTCTGTACCTGTTACACAATGAGAGCACAAAGTCAATTTCCCAAATGATTCTTATGATGCCCTTTTTGCATCTTGTTGACATCACTATTTGGCTGTGGACATTCAGAGAGCAACTTAGGAGGGATTATGGATAGAGGTGGGGCAAAGTAAGAACAAAATAAAGTGAGGCTCCTAGATACCAGCATTGTGCCCTGAAGTGGTACGGGAGGGAATGGTGAACTTGTGAAAGACAGGCTGCTGGACCGATGCAGTGGCTATGGGGAACCATCCATAGCCAGGTAGTGATATGTTATGGGTTGAATTGCATCCTCTCAAAAACATATGCTGAGGCACTAATCCCCAGTATTCTGAATGTGACCTTAACTGGAAACAGTGTCTTTACTGATGTAATCAAGTTAAGATGAGGTCTCTAGGATGGGTGCTAATCCAGTAAGACTGGTGTCCTTATAAGAAGAGAAGACAGAGACACAGATGTAGACTGAGAAAGGGTAATGAAGGTGAAGTTGGAGGCAGAAATTGGAGTGATGTGTCTTTAAGCCAAGGAGCACCAAGGATTGTTGACAACCATCAGAATCTAGTGGAGGAGCACTGAACTCCCTTGAGTCTCCAGGGGGAGCCAACCCTGCTGGCATCTGTTTTTTTTTTAACGACTTAAAGTACCAACAAGCTTGATTGCATTCTTTTTTTATTAATTAATTAATCTTTGTCTGTGCTGGGTCTTTACTGTTGTGTGCAGCTTTCTTTAATTGCGGTGAACCGGGGCCACTCTTCCTTGTGGTGTGCGTGTTTCTCATTGCAGTGGCTTCTCTTGCTGCAGAGCACAATCCCTAGGGCATGTGCACTTCAGCAGCTGCATCACACGGGCCTGGTAGTGGCGGCTCCTGCGCTCTAGAGCATGGGCTCAGTAATTGTGGCTCATGGGATTAGTTGTTTTCCAGACCAAGGAATGAACCTGTGTCCCCAGCATTAGCAGGCTGATTCCTACCCACTGTGCCACCAAGGAAGTCCCCTCCCATCAACATCTTGATTTTAGACATCCTTTCTCCATAACTGTGACAGATACATTAAAATTTTTTAAATTAGTTTTCATTTTTATTTTTTAAAAATTTGAAATTTATTTGTCTATTCCTTGGCTGCACTTGGTCTTTGTTGTGGTACACGAGCTTCTCTGGTTGAGAAGCACAGGCTCTAGAGTGTGTCGACTTAGCCCCGCAGCATGTGGGATCTTAGTTCCTCAACCAGGGATCAAACCTGCATCCCCTGCATTGGAGGTGAATTCTTAACCACTGGACCACCAGGGAAGTCCCCATTTTGTTGTTTTAAGCCATCCAAGTCTCTGGCAATTCGCTGTGGCAACCCAGGGAACTAACACAGAATGGGTGAAGAAATTCCATAGCTCTGTTCTCCTGCCCCCTTCTCTCATGACGGTGCTTGGCACTGGACAGACACCCCCATGCCCGGAAGCCAGAGAACAAAGGAACAGCTGGGCAGTCACCTCAAGGTCAGCCTCTGGGCATAGGGCAGGGTGGGGAGTGGAGGGAGGGTGGTTGCAAGTGGAGAATAAGCCCAACCAGCTCTGCTTCTGGCTTCCATCTTCTTCAAGGTCAGAATCAGGGGTGGCAGGGGGTCCATCCCAAAGGCACTGGAGAAACTGCTGCCTCAACCCCTCTTTTTTGCCCTTTGAACTTGGTTCTTTCATGAGCATGAAAGACTTGGAGCACAGCTGGCTCTTCAAAACTGTGTCTCAGATCAGAAGTTGGCTTTCCCAGGAGAATGAAGTTATAACCAGGCGCGGAGTGGTATGTGCATGCTGAAGAAAGTGATGATGTACATGCTAAAAGCATGGGGAACCATAAACTTGAAATGCTGGTCAAACTCATTTGTAAGCAGGCAAACGGAAGTCAATATGCACGGAGATGAATCGCTTGTCACCCTTCAGGTCAGCAGGCTCCCAGGGCTGCCTACTGCTCCTTTCAGGGCTGGCTGTGCATTCCATCAGGTGCAGAGACTCAGAACAGCACTGGCATATGGTAGGTGCTCAACGAATGTGATTTCCTCTCGCTTCCTGGCTCAGCCTTTTCCCCATCTCCCCTAACTGGCATTGTGAATAATGTGACAGTGAGCACTCAAGGCACAGTATCAGGGTAGCAATGCTGTGCAGAGTTCACCTGTACTGATGGGAACCCAGGCTGATGTCCCACTGAGCGCTCTCAGCAGTACATCCTCCAGAGGCCGAGCAAGCACGCTCATGCGAGAACTGACTGAATCCAATCACGTGGGTCTCCAGGGAAGTGGAAGGGCAGGGTGGTGGCTGAGAGTTAAGAACAACACCTGCACCTTCTGACAATTGCTTCAGAATCGTAATCCCATTGAGAGAGCCCATGAAAGTTGAATGAGTGCAGCTCTAGTGGGTGCTCTGCTCCTATGTTCTCAGATGTTTTAAGCATTTCCACCTTTCCCAGTCCAACACCCAGGAGTCAGCCCCTGCATCTTTGTTGGGGTTGCCCTTGGGCTACTGGGACCCTATATGTCTCTGTGCATGCTGGGCTGGAAGTGCCATTGAATTAACATCCTCTTGGGGTCAGCCATTAACCACTGGCTGGTGGATGTTCAGGTAGAAGTCTCCTAGCCCCCTAGAGCTCTGGCTAGGATGTGTGTGTTAGTCGTTGAGTCATGTCCGACTCTTTGTAACCCCATATACTGTAGCCCTCCGGGCTCCTCTGTCCATGGGATTTTCCAGGCAAGAATGCTGGAGCTGGTTGCCATTTCCTTCTCCAGGGAATCTTCCTGACCCAGGGATTGAAACTGTATCTCCTGCTTTGGCAGATGGATTCCTTATGATACCCTTAATAGCATGGTACCTGCTCTGTTTGGAGGAGGGCATGGAAATCCACTCTAGTATTCTTGCCTGGAGAATCCCATGGACAGAGGAGTCTGGTGGACTACAGTCCACAGGGTCACAAAGAGTTGGACATGACTGAAGCAACTTAGCATGAACCATGCATGCACCTGCTCTATTATTTTGTATCACGTGTATTTGCCATGATTCTTATTTTTATGTAAGTGGATATAAAAATAAGCATAAAAGTTCATGGGGATGCAGATGGCCAAGTGCAGGGGAGTCTAACTGGGCATAGATTTCTAAAGTCCCCATTCCTTTTCAACCAAGAAATTCCATCCTCATATACAATGTATGTAAATTCTCCATAGGATGTCTCTGGTATGGGGCTGTTCGGGAACCACCAACATGGTAAGAGATGACTAGATTTGCATTTTAAGATCAAGTGGACTGAAGGGCTGAGGTGAATTTTGGGGGCGGGGGTGTTGGGAGTAGGAGGATCAGTGAGAGGCCTCTGGAAGAGTAGGGGACTGTGGTAACATGTAATAGGGACCAGGAGACATGCAGAGAAAGAGAGGCTGATGGATTTAAGGCCTATTTTGGAATTAACATCAATGGGAAGTCCTGCTGTCATTCTTGGGAACACTGAGACCCTCAGGGATAGTCCATTCTATACTTGGCTTTTTCAAGTCTTGCTCTCTGGACTTTAAGAAACCTTCATCTCCTCTCCATTTCAGCCATCTATTCCAGTGATCACCCCACAGTCCATACCCTCATATCACATGGATCTCCTATATTTTGATTTCCCAAATTGTGGTTATACTCTGACCATCCCTCCCAATCTTTCTATCACTCTCACTAGGCTTCTCCCACAACACCTGCTCTTTTTCCATATTGAGATTTCACCCCCTTGATCATTCTAACTTCTTTCTATTTTCACCCTTAATGTAGTCACTTCCATTCTACCTTAGAGTCTATCACTCAATCTCTCTCTTGCCAAGATTTTCCCTCCCTTTCATGCTTCTCCTTCACTACCATCCAGGCAAGAGAACATGCTCTACATCAGATGGCTCACTCTGGCTGTCTACTGTCTTCAAGTGTGACTGGGCACAATTACACAATTTGGCTGGGCCACTAGAAACTCATGACTTATGACCTGAGTTAGGTGCTCAGCTTTTCATGGAAAGATTGCATTTCCCTGACAGTGCTCCCTTGTATTCCTCTGAGAAGCTTATTCATACTTTCTCCTTTCTCATCAAATCCTCTACGCAAATACCTTTCCATTCACCCTTGGGGGTTGACTTGATCTCTCACTGAGCCGAGAAAATAGTTGTTCAGAAGGGCATCCTTCCAAAACTTGCTCTATCTCCGAAACTCCTTACACCTCCACTCACTTTGTCTTCTTCCTACTGGTCTCACAGGAGAAAGCTTTCTTTTCTGGTGTAAGACCACTTGCTCCAGTTGGGTCCCAATTTTTCCTCCTTCTGCACATTCTGTTTAAATTCTGACCATCACATTTTTCTCATCTTGGAAGGGTCCTTTGATCATCCTCAGCCCCTGCTTTTCTCAGCTGGACAAGATCCCTTCCTAGTTGCCCCATTTTTAAGGTCCCCAATGCCTGTGTTGATGCTTTTGAACTGTGGTGCTGGAGAAGACTCTTGAGAGTCCCTTGGACTGCAAGGAGATCCAGTCAGTCCATCCTAAAGGAAATCAACCCTGAATATGCATTGGAAGGACTGACGCTGGAGCTGAAGTTCCAATACTTCAGTCACCTGATGTGGAGAGCCAACTCATTGGAAAAGAACCTGATGCTGGGAAAGATTGAAGGTAGAAGGAGAAGGAGATGACAGAGGATGAGGTGGTTGGATGGCATCACCAACTCAACGGGTATGAGTCTGAGCCTAGTGTGCTATAGTCCATGGGGTTGCAAAGATTCAAACTTAGTGACTGAAAAATAATAACCCCTGTGTTACAGGACTTCAGAGCTCAAGCCCTGAGGCCAATGGGGGCCAGGGTTGGATAAGAACCCCAGACCCCTGTTTCAGTCGTGGACCAGGTTGGCCCTGGCCATGTTACTACCAAGTATGTCTTAGAAAACCCAGACATCTGAGGAGAGATTGAGTTTTCTGAATTGTCATCAACATTGACCTTAAAAAAGAAGCCTGGTAAGAAGAAAAGAGGATTTATCTCTCAATTTCAACCCTGTGAACTTCAGCTGGAGAATTGTGTTTAGGGAGTTTATTCTTCATAAGCCTATTACAAAAATAATACAGCTACATAATTGCAGGGGGAAAATTTTATTCTCTTTCTGTGATGGCCTGGAGGAAAAATAGAAGCACAGAGAAAAAATTCTACTTAGGAAAAATAACCAGAACTTCCCCAAAATGCTATGTAATTTGGTCGTGAGGTGCTTTGGAAAAAAAAAAAGTCTATTTATCTTAAGCCCCTAAAGGAATATCCTCATGGAGAGATTATTTCATTGAAATTTATTTTAAGGAATTATTTAAAGAGCGTTGGTCTTTACTACCCACTAATCAGATTTCATTTGATCTTACTTTGGTTTCTTTTTAGTTATGGGTAATTATTTTAAGACTGCTGATTGCCTGCTATAAAGGATTGGATTTTTATGTTATAAAAACACTTCGAATGATCTATGGGCCTGAACACTGTGGGGGAGACTGGGAAAGTTCTGGGAGGCGAATTGCTTTAAAGTCGATTGGGTTTTGTCTGGGCTGTGACAGTTCAGAAGCATGAAAATGGAGCCGCTCTGGAGCTTTGCTTCGGAGGCAGAAAGTTCCTCAAATGTGGCAGAGGTCTTAAAGGTGGTAGCAGATTGGCCAGAATCTCTGGAGATGGGGTGTGAGTCAAGCCCACTTCTGGGGAGGCCTGAACCTACTGCTGAATGAAGAAGACACTGTACCTCTCGCAACATGGGTTTCTTGGGGCCCCAGAAAGAGCTTGGGTGGAAGGATGAGTCCCTGCACACTCCCAGTGCTTTCCTCTGGTGGGACTCTTCCTCTCATTTCCCAAAGTCCATCATCAAGTACAAGCAGACAGGCGGGCAGGGACATATATGTGGAGAACCCATGTGGTGTAGACAGTCATATGCCTACAGTCAGCATGAACTGATGGAATGGTGGAACCTTGAACAAGTGACTCAAATGCTCCAAGTCTCAGTTTTCTGACCTGCACAATGGGAGAAATAAGGCTGTTGTAAGGAATTAGTGAGATGATGCACATAAAGCATTCAGCCTGGGGCATGGGCCATAGTAGATAATACATGTCATTCTTGTGGGGCTTCCCAGGTGGTGCAGTTGATTAAGAGCCCTCCTGCCAATGCAGGAGATACAAGAGATGGGGGTTCAATCCCTGAGTTGGGAAGATCCCCTGGAATAGGAAATGGCAACCCACTCCTGCCTGAAAATATTCTTGCCTGGAAGATTCTTTGGACAGAGGAGCCTGGTAGGCTACAGTCCATGGGGTTGCAAAGTGTCAGATGTGACTGAGCACAACATTCTTGTTAGTATTTGGTAAATGGATTCATAAATGCCATCTTGGGAACCATTATGATAATTAGATAAGGTAAGTTAGGTGAAGGACTTAACACAGCGTAGGGCCCACAGCAAACACTCAGTACAGGGTAGTCATTAGTGGAAGTATCAGTAATATGTCTGAGTAGCTATTTGCCCACCTTTTCGAGCTCTCCCCCACCCTACCTCCCCTTCCCTCATGGCCCTCTAGCTGTGCTGGCCTCCTGTTCCCCCACGTGCCCAAACCCAGTCCCTCTTTACCTGCCTCCTGTATCTGCACTCAGGGCTCCTCCTCATCACTCAGGCCTCACGTCGAAAGCTGCCTCTGCAGAGAGAACCCCAGGCTCGAAAGTCTCCCCACCCCGCCCCTGCCCCACCCCTTCCACCATCTGTCCTGTGTGGGGCAGCATAAGCCAGTAGTTACTCAGTGCTCTCCAGCCGCTGTCCCAGGAGACCGTCACAACCTCCTGGAGGGACCGATGCCCTCGGGACTTTGGGTGAGACAAGCCGGAATCAGTGGGGTGAATGAACATCCCTTTGGAGTGGATTGTGCCAAGACCCACATCCCCCAGCACTTCACGGAACCAGCTCCTCAGGGATTCTGGAGTTATCTGTGTTTGATTTATAAAACTTTCCCACGAAGGATTGCTTTGGGCTAGCAGTGGATGGCTGGTGCTGGATTATCTTAATGTCTTCCTGGAGAAACTTTGTGCAGGTTATTCTTCTTGCTAATAAGTATCATATCTATTTATCTATCTGCCCAGGAATAACAATTCAACACTGCCACAGCTGTCCTTGTTGGAGAAAACCCTGTCTTTCCTGAGACGTATGTGTGTGCAATCCAGATGACTTATCACGAGTCTTCCTGGACCCTGGCTGCGTGCATTTCTGGTGTTCTGTCTGGATTAGAGACTAAATGGGGCAGCCCCTGCATGTTTGCAGTGACTCTCTGCAGGGGACTCAGAGGTCTCCATAGCTTAGGGCAATGCAATTGCCCTCTTTCTACCCACAGCATCTTGGCTCGCTATTTTCTAAGGCTTTCAGACAAAGTAGTTCTACCAGCATATGTGCATATGTTAGAAGATAGAGCATAGTGGGGAAAAACAAAACAAAATGATAAACATGGATTCCAAGGCTGAGATCAAAATTTGGATCCTGGAATTATGTGGCCTGCTAGCTGTGTGGTATTACCCACTGTGGTAGACAGAATAATTGCCCTCTGAAGAATCCATGCCCTAATCCCTGGAACCTTTGAATGTGTTACCCCGCTTCGCAGAAGACACTTTGCAGATGGGATCAAGGCAAGAATCTTGAGAAGGGGAGATTATCTTGGATTCTCTAGGTGGGCCCAGTGTCACCACAGGCATCCGTGTAAAAGGGATGTAGAGTCAGAAGAGATGTGATGATGGAGTGAAGGGTGAGAGAGAGGGGTGAAGGATAGAGGGAGAGACAGGACACAAAGAGAAAGAGAGAGAGCTACGTTAGAAGGTGTTATACTGCTGCCTTTGAAGATGGACAGGGGGCCATGAGCCAAGGAATGCAGGTGGCAGTTAGAAGCTGGAAAAAGTGAGGGAAAGAAGACCCCTAGAGCCTCTGAGGGAATATGGCCGTGCTGACACCTTGATTTTAGCCAAGTGAGGCCCATTTAGATTGTCTGACCTCCAAACCATATGACAATACAGCGTGTAGTTTAAGCCACTGTCTGTGGTACTTTGTTGCAGCAGCGATAGGAGTCTGACACCAGCCTGCTTTCCCTCTGTTAGCTTCTGTTAGCTCATTTCTAATCAGAGAAGGAAAGGCAGGCCAGGAACTGCTTTTCTGTAAGGCTGCTGGGCGGGTGAATGAAGTAGTGAGTTGGCAGAGGTCTGCTAAGTGGGGAAGAGGAAGAAGGAAGCAGGGAAACGTTCTGGGCATCAGGTACTCTGGACCAGGGAGTCCCCGACCCCCAGGTGGTTCCCCATTGCTGGCATTACCACCTGAATCACCACCCCTCTCCTTTTTAATAAATTTCAATCCACTGTGGAGCAATACTTTTATAAAATACAATAAAAATGAATCATTAGAAAAAATGAAATGAGAGATGTACATAATCCAAGCCCCAGTCTTTTAAAAAAATTTTTATTATTATTATTATTATTTTAATTTATTTTTTTCCCATTTATTTTTATTCGTTGAAGGCTAATTACTTTACAATATTGTAGTGGTTTTTGCCATACATTGACATGAATCAGCCATGGATTTACATGTGTTCCCCATCCCGATCCCCCCTCCCGCCTCCCTCTCCATCCCATCCCTCTGGGTCTTCCCAGTGCACCAGCCCTGAGCAGCCGTCTCATGCATCCAACCTGCAAGCCCCACTCTTTTATTGTTGATTCAGTAGTCATCAAATTGCTCTTAAAATTTCTCGACACGGACTCTCATATTTTGTCCTCATGTCATTCTCTGTGGGTCGGGAACAGACAGCTTGGTCCCGGGTGCCCGCCCACTCTCTGAGCCAATTGCTACCTAGAGGTGAGTGTAAGTTGCGGCCAAGGTCTGGGGTGGTCAGACTGCCTTGAAGATGAGGTGATAGCCAGGCTGAATTCTGAGGCATCCAAAGGTGTTTACCAGAAAGAAATGAGCAAAAACAGAACAGAGGAAATAGCATGCTGAAAGGCATGGAGGCAGACAGAAAAGGACAAATATTATATGATACTTGCTTACATGAGGAATCTAAAAGAAGATACAAATGAACTTATTCACAAAACAAAAATAGACCCACAGACATAGAAAACTATGGTTACCAAAGGGGAAAGGGACCACAATTTAGGAGGTTGGGATTAACAGATGCACACTACTGTATGTAAAACAGATAACCAACAAGGACCTGCTGTTTAGTGCAGGGAGCTACACACAGTATTTTGCAATAACCTATAAGGGAAAAGAATCTGAAAAAGAATATATACACACACATCTATATATTCACACATACACACACAAACACCTGAATCACTATGGTGTAAACCTGAAACTAACACAAACTTGCAAATCAACTATACTTCAATTTTAAAAAATCTTAGAAATAGAAAGGCACACAGGTAAGGAATACCTGTAAATTCAAATATGTAATTCAAATTAAATTCAAATATGAATTTACCTCCTGGGATTCACACAGGTTGAAATTTGACCTGTCCTTGAATCTCGATAAAAAGGAGACTACAGCATGGAGTTAATGAAGAGGACATGACCTCTCACCTTAAAATCTTTTAGAAGCTGCCCCCTGCCTGTGGGGTCAAGTAACGGCTCTCACTGGAGCCCTGGCGCTGCTCCTTGATCCAGCCTCACCTGCCCAGCCCCTGTGCTCCAGGCCAAGGGGAATCCCCACCCCTTCATTGAGACACATCCTTCCCTAGGACCCAGCATGCTGTTCCTCTGATGGGCATGCTCTTTTGCCTTCTCCTTGCCTGGTGAATTCTACCTGTCCTTCAGGTCTCAGCTTGAGCAATATTTCCTTGAAGACCATCTCTTCCCTCCCAGTTTTTGTCTCGGTATAGATTTCGGTTAGTACCTAAGGCAGGAGCTTCTCTGGTGGCTCAGTGGTAAAAAAAATTTGCCTGTAATACGGGAGGTGTAGGTTTGATCCCTGGGTCAGGAAGATCCCCTGGAGAAGGGCATCGTATCTCACGTCAGTATTCTTGCCAGGAAAATCCAATGGACAGAGAAGCCTGGCAGGCTACAGTCCATGGGGTTGCAAAGAGTCAGACAAACTGAAGTGACTGTGCATGCATGCACAAGGCAGGGTTTTGCCCGCTTCAGTGCTCAGTGAGTATCTAGTGGTCGAATGAATAGACATGCTGTATTTCTCTCTCCCTAGCAGGCACCACAGTTCCAAAGAAAACTTTTATGTACTTACCTGTTTAATGTTAATATTCTCACCAAACTATGACTGTATGGGGTCAGAGATCATGTCTGTTTTGCATTCCACAGTGTCTTGCACACAGTAGGTACTCAAATACACACTGAATAAATATTTGAGTGATTGACTGAGCAACTGAATGATGGGAGTCGGGTGGGCTTGATGGGGCAAACCCTGTGGGAAGAATTTGATTATCTTCCTTGAAGTTGCTTGAGAGTGGGGGCAACCATAGCTGACATTCAGAGGGCTCCCCCAACCCTCAAACCTCCTGCTGTGATCAATGGTGAGACCCAACGATCAAATGAAGGAACTTTTCAGATCGCAAGAGGAATTAGTGAGGTAAAGTTTACATTTTCTACAGAAACAAAGTCTTATCTTTTCCAGTGCAAGCAACTTCTTCATGCACAAAGACTTGAATTTATTTAGTTTTAGGAAGGTCTTGAATATTTTCTTCAGATAGAATGGCCACATTTGATAACAGCCAGCAAGCAAAGAAAACCCACAATAAAAACAACAATAACAGCAACAAAACAACCAAATGACCCAACTCTATGAGCAATTAATCAACCAGGAAACATCAGCTACTCCTGGGACACATGTAATCCAGAGGAGCTGGTTCTCGCATGTATTAAGTGCTCTATATATGTTAGCAGATGTGACTATGTGACTTTTGTTTTCTTAGATGCAGATGGCATTACGTGGTCTTCCTGACTTGGCAGAATCTGTGGCTTCCTGGAGCAGACATAACAGCTATTGAGTCCTTGGGAAGATGGGGCTGACTTGGAATTGCAATTGCTTTGTGCCTGGCTTGATGCAATGTGCCTTGATGACTATGAGGTCTGAGGAGGGCCACCTGACCACCTCCCAGGTGCCCCTCTGATGCTGTCAGTGCTGGCTCTCCAGATGGGGGTAGGTTTCCAGCCAAGGGTGCATAGTCAGAGCGTTTTCCTCTGTTGGGCAGCAAGCATGACTTCCCTGGGGTGTGAATTCCTCAGGCTCAGTGGACAGGCTTCTCTTGAGCCTTGATGATCTCTAAGGCAAGGCCAGCACTCAGCTGTGCTTGTTAAAGACTCACTGACAAGCTATTCCATAGACACCAGGTCATAACCCCAGAGAGGAAAAATGATCGGGTGGAAAGAAGCCAACAGGAGGGGAATTTGGAGAGCTGGGACCAAGTCCTAGATCTGTGATCACTCAGTTGCAGGTCTGAACTGAAAAAAGGATGAGGAGGAAGAATTCTTCCTGGCTAAATTTGAGTGAGAAGTTGTTTTCTTCCTGCCTTTGGACTTGAACTGAAACATCAACTCTTTCTAGATATTGAGCCTGATGGCTTTTTTTTTAAAAGATGGTGGATTAATAGTCTATTTTTAAAAGTTTTATTGGAATATTGTTGAGCTACAATGTTGTGATAGTTTCCAGTGTATAGCATAGTGATTCAGTTATACATATACATACATTCATTCTTTTTTAGATTCTTTTACCCTGTAGGTTATCACAGAATATTGAGTAGAGTTCCCTGTGCTATATAGTAGATCCTTGCTGGTTATCTATTTTATATCCAGTAGTGTGGCCCAGGAGAAGGCAATGACACCCCACTCCAGTACTCTTGCTTGGAAAATCCCATGGATGGAGGAGCCTGGTAGGCTGCAGTCCATGGGGTCGCGAAGAGTCGGACATGACTAAGCGACTTCACTTTCACTTTTCACTTTTATGCATTGGAGAAGGAAATGGTAACCCACTCCAGTGTTCTTGCCTGGAGAATCCCAGGGATGGGGTCGCACAGAGTCGGACACGACTGAAGTGACTTAGCAGTGTGTCCCAAGTTCCTGATTTATCCCTCCCCGTCCCAAAGCCTCATGGCTTTTGGCTTTTGGCTTTGGGACTGGAACTTCCCCATTAGCTCCTCTGGTTCTCAGCCTTTCGGACTCAGACCAGAGCTACACCACTGGCTGTCCTGGGTCTCAGCCACATATGCACACACACACACACTCTCAGCCACACACACACACACACACACACACTCTCAGACATACACACACACACTCAGCCACACACACACACACACACACACACACACACACAGAGTTGATTCTGCTTCTTTGGTGAACCTAACATAGCACAGTCATAAAGTAGAGTGATCAGCGTGGTGATGAAGGTCTGAGTGCTTCGTCACAAAGATTCTACCAAGATAGGAAACTGGGCCTTTGATCCCACTGTTGGGGAGTCCTTGTGGCACATGAACCCTCCCTAGCACCAGGGCAGACCCCAGAATGGCAGCCTGCCCTGCCCTCGCAAATTCCCAAGACCATGGCTTCCATTGGGTCCAAAGCTTTAAGGGGGTATCAGCAGATGCAGAGGATCATTCATTTAGCAAATGTACATCAAGATTCCTTTATGGGATGGGCCTCATTATGAGAATACACTCATGAATAATGCAGATGTGCAAGTCTCCTCTCTTACTGGGCCTTTGGCACAGCAGGGATGGGAGAGCAGGCAATGAAGAGCAGTAATGTTGTGTGAAGACCGTTAGGCATCATATTGGCTTCTTGAGGCAGTGACATTAGGTAAGAAGCACATTCCAATCAGAGCAGAAAAAGAAGTAAAAGGAATCCAGATAGGAAAAGAAGAAGTGAAACTCTCGCTGTTTGCAGATGACATGATCCTCTACATAGCAAACCCTAAAGACTCTTCCAGAAAATTACTAGAGCTAATCAATGAATATAGTAAAGTTGCAGGATATAAAATTAACACACAGAAATCCCTTGCATTTCTATACACTAACAATGAGAAAACAGAAAGAGAAATTAAGGAAACAATACCATTCACCATTGCAACAAAAAGAATAAAATACTTAGGAGTATATCTACCTAAAGAAACAAAAGACCTGTACATAGAAAACTATAAAACACTGATGAAAGAAATCAAAGAGGACACAAACAGATGGAGAAACATACCGTGTTCATGGATTGGAAGAATCAATATTGTCAAAATGGCTATTCTACCCAAAGCAATCTATAGATTCAATGCAATCCCTATCAAGCTACCAACGGTATTTTTCACAGAACTAGAACAAATAATGTCACAATTTGTATGGAAATACAGAAAACCACGAATAGCCAAAGTAATCTTGAGAAAGAAGAATGGAACTGGAGGAATCACCCTCCCTGACTTCAGACTCTACTACAAAGCCACAGTCATCAAGACAATATGGTACTGGCACAAAGACAGAAATATAGATCAATGGAACAGAATAGAAAGCCCAGAGATAAATCCACGAACCTATGGACACCTTATCTTTGACAAAGGAGGCAAGGATATACAATGGAAAAAAGACAACCTCTTTAACAAGTGGTGCTGGGAAAACTGGTCAACCACTTGTAAAAGAATGAAACTAGAACACTTTCTAACACCATACACAAAAATAAACTCAAAATGGATTAAAGATCTAAATGTAAGACCAGAAACTATAAAACTCCTAGAGGAGAACATAGGCAAAACACTCTCTGACATAAATCTCAGCAGGATCCTCTATGACCCACCTCCCAGAATATTGGAAATAAAAGCAAAACTAAACAAATGGGACCTAATGAAACTTAAAAGCTTTTGCACTACAAAGGAAACTATAAGTAAGGTGAAAAGACAGCCCTCAGATTGGGAGAAAATAATAGCAAATGAAGAAACAGACAAAGGATTAATCTCAAAAATATACAAGCAACTCCTGAAGCTCAATTCCAGAAAAATAAATGACCCAATCAAAAAATGGGCCAAAGAACTAAACAGACATTTCTCCAAAGAAGACATACAGATGGCTAACAAACACACGAAAAGATGCTCAACATCACTCATTATTAGAGAAATGCAAATCAAAACCACAATGAGATACCATTACACGCCAGTCAGGATGGCTGCTATCCAAAAGTCTACAAGCAATAAATGCTGGAGAGGGTGTGGAGAAAAGGGAACCCTCTTACACTGTTGGTGGGAATGCAAACTAGTACAGCCACTATGGAAAACAGTGTGGAGATTTCTTAAAAAACTGGAAATAGAACTGCCATATGACCCAGCAATACCACTTCTGGGCATACACACCGAGGAAACCAGATCTGAAAGAGACACGTGCACCCCAATGTTCATCGCAGCACTGTTTATAATAGCCAGGACATGGAAGCAGCCTAGATGCCCATCCGCAGATGAATGGATAAGGAAGCTGTGGTACATATACACCATGGAATATTACTCAGCCGTTAAAAAGAATTCATTTGAATCAGTTCTATTGAGATGGACGAAACTGGAGCCCATTATACAGAGTGAAGTAAGCCAGAAAGATAAAGAACATTACAGCATACTAACACATATATACGGAATTTAGAAAGAGGATAACAATAACCCTATATGCAAAACAGAAAAAGAAACACAGAAGTACAGAACAGACTTTTGAACTCTGTGGGAGAAGGTGAGGGTGGGATGTTTCAAAAGAACAGCATGTATATTATCTATGGTGAATCAGATCACTAGCCCAGGTGGGATGCATGAGACGAGTGCTCGGGCCTGGTGCACTGGGAGGACCCAGAGGAGTCGGGTGGAGAGGGAGGTGGGAGGGGGGATCGGGATGGGGAATACGTGTAACTCAATGGCTGATTCGTGTCAATGTATGACAAAACCCACTGAAATGTTGTGAAGTAATTGGCCTCCAACTAACAAAATAAAATTAAAAAAAAAAAAAAAAAAAAAAAAAAAAAGAAGCACATTCCAAGCAGAAGCCAAGCCAGGGTGGAGGAGGGTGCGGAAAGAGGGTGACGGGGCTGGGCCTGGGAGCATGACAGGGTGATCTTTGGTGAGGCTGGAGGGCTGGGCTGGGCCGCCAACAGATAGGACAGATAGACCATGGAAAAGACCTTAGACTTACCCAAGTGGTGAGAACATTCTCTGGAGGGTCTTGAGTAGGGAATACTGTGATCAGATTCATAATGCAACACAACATCCCTCTGTCATTGTTGTCCAGGTGAGAGCTGGGGGTGGCCTGGACTGAGGTGGGTGCAGCGAGGAGGGACAGGCTCAGTAGGTGGGGTGTATTTTGGAGGCAGTGGGGCTGTTGCTGATGAATTTGGGGGGAGGGGTACAAAAGAAGAGACAGATTCAAGAGAGAAACCTGATTTTCTAGGAAGTGGTGATCTGGCCGTCTCTGAGTTCAGCAGATGCCCTGAATGGGGTCAGTGATGGCATCCACCACAGAGAGGTCAAGGCCAGCAAGTTTTGAGCAGAGGCCATCCTGGCCAGTCCCTTCATCTCACCTGAGCACTGGGGTAATGTCCTCTGACCTCCTCCTAGTTGCCCTAACAGCCACTTCTGGAAGCAGGTTGCTAAGGTCACCTCTGCAGGTCATTAAGGAAACTCAGGGCTACTATCTACTTCTTTCGTTTCAGGCCCACCTGCCATTCAGGACAGCTCTGCCTTCTAGGGTGGAAAGGCTCCTCAGTTCCTGGGTATCTTCTGTGTGGGGCAAAGGGCATCATAAGCTTTGGGATGAGCTTGGGTGGGTGAATGCTTCCCACAGGACATGGTCTTCTCCCGGCATGCCAGACTCTCACCTGGGACCTGTTCATACCTGGAAGACCTTAGCCCTCTTCTGGGTTCTAATCCTGCTCATCCTCAAAGCTTTTTCTGCCAGCCCTTCCCACCCCAGGCCTCCAGTCTAAGTGCCCACACCCTCTACATTAAAGTGAACTGTTTCTCTACTTGAGAGTCGTCCTTTCTGAGCTGGAGAATTCCTCGAGGGCAGGGACCGTGTCTCCTTTCTATTCCCAGCTCCCATCTGGGGGGACTTTTCCCTGTTTGGAGTGAAGCCGACAGTGCACCCACCACTGGCCACAGCAGCAGTGGGCTGGGGAGGTTTTCAGCTTCCTTTTCTAGCGCTATTCAGTTTCCTTTTCACACCCAGCAGGACAAGGACAACAGACCCCAGTTCTATCTTCTGTTTCCTGATTAGGAAGACCTAGTTCTGAGTTCAGGTTGTAAATGAGATGCCACGATTGTGTTTTGAATAAAAGAGCCCAATTTGCTTGAATTTAGGCGATAAGTATGCTACTTCTTGGACCTGTTTGGCATTAGGTTCAAAGCAGACTGCATCAGACATTCTATGATACAGGCTTGGTGTTGGGCTAAAATTCAAATGTAGTCATACTAATGGGAAAAAATCTGGAGGCTTTAATCAGAGCTTGTGATTCAGCCTGACTGACAGTGTTTCCATTTTTTTTTTTTAAAACATGCCCATTTTTCATGTGGAGTGAGTAACTCCTTTTTCATTTTGCTCCTGTAATAGGAAATGTTCTAATTGTGGAGTTAAAACTCTGCAAGCAGCCCATCGGGTAGTAAAATGTAACTGTCTCGCCTGCCTGGAATGATCATCCGTGGGAAGTGTCAGTCCCCCTGGGGGTCCATCTTGAAGGAGGTTTGCCCAAATTGCCAAGCTTGGAGGTAATTTGTTCATCACTTGGGGAGACATGCACTCAACATCAATGTCTTTCCTCTCCCCCAAATGAAACCTTAGTCTGGACATCAGCTCTGGGAGCTCCACTCCATCTACTTCAAGTGAAAAAGGACTTGGTTAGAAGCATCTTGGGAGTGTTGCTGAGTCCAGCTTCAGAGATCAAGCTGGGCAGCAGGACCAGAGCTGGTCTGAGTGTGGTCCCAGCCCAGGAGTTTCTGCTCCTCGTTCATCTCCAGTTTCTTCTCTTTGACTTTCTGTCTTGCTGTCACCCAGCCTTCCTCTGTTCCCCAGTTCTCATGGTGGGGCCTGGTCACCACTTCCAGCTCCCAAATTTGCAAACTACACACCAGCCGCCAGTGCTCAATGCAGAGCTCTCTCCCTGGACCATCCACGGTAAGCAGAGGGTGGGGTGCGTTAGCATGTAGAGCTTCTTCTACAACATCCTGGATGGAGTGGGGAACGGTCAATTCCTAGATAAGTCATAGTAGAAGGTAATCCAAGGGTGTCCGTTACGTTGGTAGCAAGAGCCTAGAGTCACCCCACAAATGGATAAGAAGCTCAGGGACTCCTGCCATGTTAGGATTCAAGTTCTGACAGGGAAACCCATAAATATCTGCTTATGAAGAAAGGGTTGTGTTTCCATGTGAAGCTGTGACTAGACCTAGTGAAGTGAAGTGAAGTGAAAGTCTCTCACTCGTGTTCGATTTTTTGCAACCCCAGGGACTATGCAGTCCAGGGAATTCTCCAGGCCAGAATACTGGAGTAGGTAGCCTTTACCTTCTCCAAGGGATCTTCCTAACCCAGGGATCAAACCCAGGTCTCCTGCATTGCAGGCAGATTCTTTACCAGCTGAGCCACAAGGGAAGCCCAAGAGTACTGGAATGGGTAGCCTATCCCTTCTCCAGTGGATCTTCCCGACCCAGGAATCGAACTGGGATCTCCTGCATTGCAGGCAGATTCTTTACCAACTGAATTATCAGGGAAGCCCTAAGTCCCTGACATTTGCCACCTCATTCTGAGAGCTTGTGCCACTGATGTAGTCTTGAGGGGTCAACCCTCCCCACACACGTGGTTCCCTTTCCCTCCTCAGAGTGGCTGCTCCTTAAGTGATATCCACAACAAACCAGGAGCTCCCGGCCACCTGATGCTGTCCCTCAGAAGCATTGCTTCTGCACATGATCTCTCTGCCAGACAGCAGCCCATCTTACAGATGCAGAGCTGAGGCTCTAGGTTGGGGAACTTGTGAAGGTCACATAGACAGGACAAAGGGGGACTGGGACAAGCATTCACATGTTTCTGGTTTTAAAGCCTTTATTTCTTTTGTTTTAATTTAATTTTTATTTTATATTGGCATACAGTTGACTTCTAATGTTGTGTTAGTTTCAAGTGTCCAGCAAAGTGATTCAGTTCCTTATATTCTTTTTCAGATTCTTTTCCATTATTGAGTATTAACAAAATATTGAGTTCCCTATGCTATACAGTAGGTCCTTGTTGATTATCTGTTTTATTTATTTACGATTTATTTATGTGTTTTATTTTTGGCTGTGCTGGCTCTTCATTGCTGTGCATGGGCTTTCTCTAGTTGTGGCAAGCAGGGGCTACTCTTTGTTTCCTTGTGAAGGCTTTTCATTGTGGTGGTGTCTCTTGCTGCCCAGCACAGGCTCGAGGGCTCTGGGACTTCAGTAGTTGTGGCACTTGGGCTTAGTTGTTCTGTGGCATGTGGGATCTTCATGGACCAGGGATCAAACCCATCCACTGGCAGGTGGATTCTTAACCACTAGACCACAAGGAAGCCCAATTATCTATTTTGTTAAAGCCTTTACTTCATAACACACACAATGTTGTATACAGCATCATATCTGGAGACCAGGTTGTTAGCAAGGAGAAAACAAAAATGATGGAGAGGAAAGTGGGCTCATAATGAGACAGGATGCAGAAATGCTTGTGTGGACCAGATAGGATTTCTGGCCACTAGGACCTCAGATGGGTTTATAACCTATTCCATGCCTTGTGGATAGTCATGGTCCTCCCCCTGGATGTTGTGAATTTCCAGGTCCCCTCGTCACCCAGGTTCTTGGGCCTGTGGGTGCTTTCTCCTTGTGACCTAGCCTCGAACCAGCCTTGGAAACACATTTCTTTTCTTAGATAATGCCCTGAGCCCAAGTAAAACCTATTCACACAAAGTGAACGTGGGAATGTAATCTTTCCTTGAACACTGGGAGGTGGGTAGGAGATGGTTTCCAGCTGGCCATTCAGATAGTCTGAGTCTCTCCCACTCATATATGTATGGTGAACACACCCAGGGATATTTCCATGCCCTCCTCACCCCATAGAGTCTCCTTGCCCCTCACCATCTGCAGACCTCCCCCTCCCCTTTCCTACCTTCTCTTGAATTTCAGACAAAAACCACGTAGTTCTCCATTTTATTTCGCCTAGCAGCTCACGGATGCACTTTCTGCCTCTTTCATAGTCCTTGTGTGGAGCTGTGGCTTCTCTCTTACAAAGCCCCGCTCCCCTGTGCGCCCCTGGGGCTGCTGTCTCGGCTCTCCCAGGTCCAGCCGTGTCTGTCCACCTGGACCTGTGGCTACCCTTTTGCAGCCACTCCCACAAGTTTCTGCTGTTTAAAGTCATTTTCCTCCGACAGCGCAGCACTAGCTCAGCTGTCCTGCCTGGAACCTCCAGAAACAGCCATCCTTGAGGGGAGAGGGAAGGCATTCCTTTCCTGCAGTTGGAGCAGACAAGGAAGAAGGCGGTGGCAGGAGGAGCCTGGGGAGCCAGGAGCAGTGGGGAGAGGGGCAGAAGGAGCCTTGGGTTGGGGCAATGAGGGAAGCCGATGAAGGGCTCGGCCTGCCAGGGAGGGGGCGCCACAGTCTGTGCAGGGAGCAAAGACGACAACAAACTTGTCTTTGTCTTTTGGCCATGCACGGTGTTTAGGGGCTGGTTCTTAAATATTTCCCTGCCTCAGCCCTAAGCACAGCTCATAGAGGCAAATGGTGAACGCGTGCTGATGAAAGTAAGTGCAGGAATGGGTTTTGTCAACTGTGAAAGGGATTTAAGGTGCTAGGGAGTGGGTGGGTCCTGAAATCCCGCTCCGCTTCAAGGTGGGCTCCGGGGTTCGGCAAAGCAGTCCCCGGGGACCATAGTCCATGGACCAGTGAGGCCCACCAGCGCCTTGAGGGAGGAGTTAGCCTGCCTTAGTATTCGTGCTTCTGCCCCCATCACACACAACACGTGCCCCGGAGGGAACGCTTCCCAGTAGAGATCCTAGTCTCCGCAAGGTGGCGCCACTGTTCCGGCCAAAGCCTGCAGAGCCTGCGGGCAGGAGCACACGGCTTGCAACTTGGAGTTGACTCCAAACTCCTCCAACCTGTCGGGCTCTAATCTCAACGCAGTGATATATTCTAATCCCGTAACAAGGGGATTAACAGCACCACTGTAGCTAATTTGAACTGAGAAAATCTGTTTCAGAGAGCGAATTCCAAGACGCTTCGTTCCCTCAGCTGGAGGAGAAGGCGGGAGCAGTTTGTGCGGAGTCACGAATCTGCGTGCAGGCTGGGCTGTGCACACCTCGCGGACCCGCCGCGCTCACTGCCTCCAGCCCCGTGCGCCGTCGGGTGGGTGTCACACAGGCGGCAGGCGATAAATGGAGGGAGGGCCCCCACCCGGAGGGCCCCCACCCTAAGTTCCCAGCCCTCCTTCCCTTGGCTTCGGACGCCCCTCTGCTCTTCTTCACGTGTTCACATAGCATACTTTCTTCAAGGTCCAGTTCCCAGAGAGGCTCCTTGTGCACCTCCTACGCAGGGACTAAGACCTTCTCTGAATTCTGGAAGCTCTTCTGGCTGGATGACCGCTGACAACTAGGACAGGGACCCACCATGCTGTACCTTTTGTCTCTGGACTCTGCCTCGGGCTGGTTATTCGCCTGAGACCACACCCCTGCACTTGGAAGTTGTTTCCTGCACACAGCGAGCACGGGGTCGATATTTGTGGACCTGGAAGAGTGAAGTAAGATGTTACTTCCATAGTCAAGGATCTGGGAGATGTTCAATAGCAAAACATAAAAGGGGAGTTCTGTGGGTCATTACTCTTATTCTCAGATAGCTATAGATTATGGTTTTAGATTGTAATCTATAAACTAGCAGCGTGACTTTGTATTAATATTGTTATAAATAACATTAAGAACAGGTGCGTTTATTGAGTTCCTGATATACAGTGGTCCCTGTGCTATGCCTTTTACAAACCTACTTCATTCTAGGAGGCATTATTTCCAATTTCCACAGGAGAAAAAGTAAGGTTTAGGAAGATTAAATTACCTGCTCAAGTTTCTAAGTTGCTGCTGGCCAAGCTCTGTGGGGTTGAATGTGGAACTGGATAATTTGAGTCACTTTCACAGGGACTCATGTGCTGGGGCCATGTGTGTCTACACTTCATCAGACCTGACTCTTGAAGGGCCCTGGAGCATGGGGAGCTTTGCAGTAGGAGGACTAGACTGGTAAAGGCCACAGTGGTGCATCTTGAGGACCTTGATTGAAGTGAAACCCTCAAATTGTCCTTCAGTAAGAACCAGACAAAGCCCAGACTAGAATGTATTTGCCCAGTAAAATTTGTGCAAAGAAAGTGTATCATTGCCCATTTGGTATGATTTTATAGTCACCAGGGGGACTTCCCTGTCCCCAAATATCTCCCTTTTTGGCCTGTTATGCTGCCCCATAACACCATTAGTTCTCATTTCCTTTGAGTCTGAAATGTTGTGCAGTCTGTCAACACTTTCTGTGACAGGACTTCCCTAGTGGTCCAGTGGTTAAGAAACCACCTTCAGTGCAGGAAGGTGGGTTCAATCCCTGGTTGGGGAACTAAGATCCCACATGCCACAACTAAGACCCATTGCAGCTAAATAATTAACTAATTAAACTAATTCTTTATGATTTATCACACCTGGCAATGGATGGCTGTGAGACGTTTGGGAGGAGGGTGAGTGCCTGGAAGTGGCAGGGGGCTGGGGGCAGCTTTAGTTCCCTTCTGCTTCATGGCCAGGGATGAGGCCAACAGGAGGCAGAAGGGGACCCTGGGAGGCAGGGAGAATCCTGCCTTTGGATTTGGACCAGAGTTCTCAGTACCTTACTTTTCACCTGTTCTTGGCACCCTGATCCCCTGAGGCTGCCACTCTTGCAGCTGGAGTTCCAGACACAGTGGTTTGTTAAACAGGCAGAGCAGGTGCTGCTAGTGATTCGAGTTGGAGGAGGGAAGACAGGTCTTCAGTAGAATCTTCAATTGGCTGAAGATCCTGCAATGGAAATGCATTTTCTAGGGGAGAGATGTCTCTGGCTGAAAACTGAGTATTTCCTTGTTGGGGAAAAAAAGAGCTAAAAGGTTCTCACTGGCTGGCTGCATGAACATCAGGAAGCCCCCAGTTGACTTCTGATTCTGGAAATTCCTTCTGCAGAGGATAAAGCCTTTTATCCTACTATTAAAAGCTAAGCTCAGGCTGCATACCCTCGGCAGAGTGAATTCCTGATACTGCTTTTCCCTACAAGTCCATTGTTATGGAGGACAGACCTGAGCAACTGGGGAGCGCGGGCAGGTGGGGCCAGGCAGGCAGGTTATCAGAGATGTCCTTGCACTTGCTGGTTTCACGGTGCACTGTAGGTTGGCCTCCTTGTGTGCGTGCTCAGACAGTCGTGTCTGGTTCTTTGCAACCCCCTGTATTGTAGCCCGCCAGGCTCCTCTGTCCATGGGATTTCCCAGGCAAGAATACTTGAATGCGTTGCCATTTCCTTCTCCAGGGGAATCATCTTGACCCAAGGATGGAAGCTGCGTCTCCTACATTGGTAGGCAGATTCTTTACCGCGGAGTCACCGGGGGAGCCCATGGTCTCCTTACATAGGTCAAAAGTGTATGCATATGACTGATGAGGCTGTAGCCTTGACTATTTAGTAGTTTTCTGAGTTACTTTTATAGCATGCCTCCAAACTTGGTTGACTTTGTTGACTTCAGAAAGTCCTCAAAGAGATTCAGCCCTGAGGACTTCCCTAGTGGTTAAGACTCTGTGCTTCTACTCCAGGGGACACGGGTTTAATCCTTGGTCAGGGGACTATGATCCTGCATGCCATGCTGCACAGCCAAAACATTAGTAATTAAAAAAGAAGATATCCAGCCCTAATCCCTGAAATCTGTGAATGTCACCTTAAATGGCAAAGGGTTCTGCAGTTATGATTCTGTTTAGGATCTTAAGATGGGGAGATGATCCTGGATTATTCATGTGGCCCCTATATGTAATCACAAGTTTCCTTAGAAGGCAAAAGGAGGGGGAGACTTGGCTATAGACAAAGAGGAAAAGGCCATGTGACAGAAGCAGAGGGAAGCATGTCAGAGTGTCAGAGGGAAGGTACTGGCTTTGAAGATGGAGGGGCCACGAGCCAAGGAATGCAGCTGTAGAGGCTGGAAAAGACAAGACCAAATCCTCTCTCGAGTCTCATGGCCCTGCCAACACCTGGATTTTGGTTAGTGGAATGGTTTTGGATTTCTCACCTGCAGAGCTATAAGCAAATACATATATGTGGCTTTAAGCCACCACTTTTGTGGCATTTTGTTACAGTGTCACAGGAAACTAATACATGGGCTGAGGTGGGAATTTCATCCTTGGGGTCCTGGCCCTTCAGGGGCTTCCACTTTAGGAGGTGAGATGAAACCCCCGGGGATCTTTGGATACTAACTGTGCACCACACTGTTTCCCACGACCCTTAGCAGTGGAGTGGAGTGGGCTGAGGCTTGGGGGCAAAGAGTTTAGGCTCAGAGATGCCAGTTCAAGGCTGGTGCTGCCATCTGTCATCTGATCGACTTTGAGAGTGTTAAGTGAACTCTTGAAGCCCGGCAGCAGAAAATGGAGCTAAGAGTACAGGCTCTGTGAACATGAAATGAACTAAGTGCTGCGATGGAGTCATGGTGAGCTCAGTGCCTGGTCCGTTTATTGTAAATCCCTCATCCCTCTCTCCACAGACACACAAAGTATTGATGTTCTGAGTAACTGGGGAGGTGACTGTGAATTAGTCAAAAAAATCTGAATTCTAGACTTTCGGTTAAAAAAAAAAAAAAAGAAACCCATTATTTTACAGATGGGGAAACAGGCTCAGAAAAATTTCTGACTGTATCTCCAGCCCTACTAGTCAAGTGATAGTAAGATCTGTAAGTAAGGTATGATCAAATGTTCCTTCCTACCTTGTCAATCACCAAATCCAGCACTATTCTTTGACTTTTAGTCTCCTCCCTTCCACAGGCACAGATTGAGAAGGAAAAAAGGGTTGTTCTTAAATGAACATTGCATGGGATCTGCTGACATTGAAGTGGACTTGGATTTTTAGTGATGTAAGCTACTGTAGTATAAGAAATAATGGCATTTAAAATCAGGCCCTGACGAGGCTGAGAAAGACAAATGCTTCATTTTTCTTGACTACAGTTGAGTTCCTCTATGCATATAATATCCCTGAAGGATCTAAAAGTGTGTGAAGTGTACATGTGCACACATGATCAAGGGAGGTCCAGGTGAGAATGGGTGTGCTGCATCTGAGTGAGCTGGTGTGAGTACCACATCCTCTGTTAGCTTGGACTGGAAGCCTCAGAAAGCAAGGCAAGGTTTGCAGGTAGCTGATTTTGGCAGGTGATTCCAGGGAGCAGGAGCGGGGAACTCAGAGAAGTGAAACAGAGAAGGTGGGAAAGCCAGTCCAACAGTATGTTATCGAGCTGGTCAATACTGTGGGAAGTGGCCTCAAGGGGCCCTGGGTGGATGTGCCTGGGGCTGGTCCCTGTGGGGGGTGGGAGAGAGGATCGTTGGTGACAATGTCAATAGCCTTCACCCATCTCACCTGGTTCATGCTACCAAGGGCCTGGCTGCTTGGCCACAGGCAGGTTCACAGGCAGGGACAGGACATCTGGGGGCAGGAGATGCATAGCTGGGGAGGCAGGTGTTTACAGCTGGTGGCTGCAGTAATGGGGGTAGAAAAGGCAGACAAAACATATGTGAGACAGGGCTTAAGATGTGTGCACCACTTTCTCCTACCAGAAGGACTTTTGTGTTGGTGTTGAAACCTCACTTCTGTCTTGTTATTAAAAGCATCTTCCAAGTATTGGAGTCTGCAAGTATAGATGTGATGGGTTTTGTGCAAGCTCAGTAAACTATTTAGAATCTTTCTGTGCTAATTGACATAGCAAGGGAATGACATTGGGCAAGGATCTGGGATGCGTCATGCCCTGTGCTGGAAGAAAGGATGAGGAGATGAATACAACATGAGTTTCTGTCCTTAAGGAGGTACCACAGCTAAGGGGGTGGTGCTGGTTCCTGACAGTCGATGGGAGTGAAAATCTCAGCTCCTTAACCATTAGCTGTGGACTTGGGAAGCCCACACCACTTTTCTGAGCCTCAGTTTCCACACTGATGGAAATAATAATAATGTCTTTAGAGGTAGGATATCAAAATGAAATGATGCAATGAAGGTAAACTGCTTAGCTCAGTCCCTGGCACGTTACACAGTGGTGCTGATAAGAAGCTTGCTTGCAAGTGCGAAGATGCTGGTACAGGGTAATTCCTGTTCATGTGGCGAGTGTTGTCTACATTTGAGGGAAGCAGAATGAGGAATTAATGAAGGCTAGAGTGAAGTGAAGTGAAATTTGCTCAGTCATGTCCAACTCTTTGCGACCCCATGGACCGTAGCCCGCCAGGCTCCTCTGTCCATGGAATTCTCCAGGCAAGAATACTGGAGTGGGTTGCCATTTCCTTCTCCAGGGGACCTTTTGACCCAGGGACTGAGTCAGGCGATCTGAGCCACCAGGGAAGCCCTAATGAAGGCTATGTAAAGACAAAGATTGTTGATACAATCATACAAGAAAAGATGACATCACATGGTGATTTTCATGTAAAATTCAGTCAAAGCAATCGAGAAACCATTAGGACCAGTAGCAGGTTCAGAAGTCTGGGTGATTAGATTAGAAAACAAGAGGTTATATAAGAGAAGTTTAGAGAAAACAGACAGAATAAATGTTACTAGATGGGAGGAGATGATATTTTAAAGATGGCAGTTCTTCTCAAATTATTGTATAGACTCAATAAATCACGTTCATTGTTAGTATGAGACTTGTTGCTACTTCATGATTGGAAACAAATGTGTCATATTTACCCTATTGTGCCTTTGACCCAACAATTCTGTTTTTAGGAGTCTTGCTGCTGTTCAGTTGCTCAGTTGTGTCCGACTCTTTGCAACCTCAAGGACTGCAGCATTCCCGTCTTTCTTGTTCTTCATCAACTCCTGGAGCTTGCTCAGACTCATGTCCATCAAATTGGTGATGACATCCAACCATCTCATCCTGTGCCTTCCCCTTCTCCTCCTGCCTTCAATCTTTCCCAGCATCAGGATCTTTTCTAAGGAGTCAGTTCTTTGCATCAGGTGGCCAAAGTACTGCAGTTTCAGCCTCAGCATCAGTCCTTCCAACGAATATTCAGGACTGATCTTCTTTAGGACTGACTGGTTTAATCTCATTGCAGTCCAAAGGACTCTCAAGAGTCTTCTCTGAGAGTAAGTGTTTTCGGCCATTCATACGCCCGACCTCGGCTGTTGGTGGTCGGATTTTGTGTACTATCAGGCCAAAAGGGTGACGGCGCCGATGGGATGAAGCTCGTGAGATTTTTGATGAAATTGAGTCACGAAACTGTAACCTTTGAATTAAAGAATGGAACACAGGTCCATGGAACAATCACAGGTGTAGATGTCAGTATGAAAACACATCTTAACGCAGTGAAAATGACCCTGAAGAACAGAGAAACTGTACAGCTGGAAACACTGAGTATTCGAGGAAATAACATTCGGTATTTTATTCTGCCAGACAGCTTACCTCTGGATACACTACTCGTGGATGTGGAACCAAAGGTAAAGTCTAAGAAAAGGGAAGCTGTTGCAGGAAGAGGCCGAGGCCGAGGCCGAGGAAGAGGACGTGGCCGAGGAAGAGGATGTGGCCGAGGCCGAGGAAGAGGACGTGGCCGAGGCTGAGGTCGAGGAAGAGGGGGTCCTAGGCGATAATGTCTCTCAAGACTACTATTTCAAAGTAGTTTTGTTTATGGCAGGTGGGGAAGGAAGACTAATCCATGACAGAGGAAGACTATGAGGCCAAGGCAGAGGAATTTGAAGTCCTAAGCAATAATGTTCCTGGAGCTTACTGTTTCACAGGGGTGGATGTTCAAGTTTTTTGTACAGGCTTTGTTTGTTTGTAGCAGTTTTTAGTAAACATAAATGTAACAACAACGACAACAAAAAGCGTCTTCTCCAACACCATAGCTCAAAAGCATCAGTTCTTCATTGCTCGGCCTTCTTTATGGTCCAACTCTCACATCCATACATGGCTGCTGGATAAACTATAGCTTTGACTAGATGGACATTTGTTGGCAAAGTGATGTCTCTGCTTTTTAAAATGCTGTCTAGCTTTGTTATAGCTTCTTTTTTTAGGAGTCTAGCCTCTAGCCATACTTAAGCATGAACTCGTCCAAGTTTCATTGCAATAGTTTGTGTTAGTAGAAAATTGGAAACCATCTAACATTCTTCAATGGGGCTTCCCTAGTAGCTCAGCTGGTAAAGAATCCACCTGCAATGCAGGAGACCACAGTCCGATTCCTGGGTCAGGAAGATCCGCTGGAGAAGGGATAGGCTACCTATGCCAGTATTCTTGGGCTTCCCTTGTGGCTCAGCTGGTAAAGAATCTGCCTGCAATGTGGGAGACCTGGATTCCATCCCTGGGTTGGGAAGATCCCCTGGAGAAGGGAAAGGCTACCCACTCCAGTATTCTGGTCTGGAGAATTCCATGATTCTCTGATGTTATGGAGTGCAATGTAATGGCAAATAAAGTCAGCGTGTATCGACAGGGAAGTTTTCTAAGACACCAATTCATAGGATAATGTGTACAGTATGCTTCCAATTGTGTGTGAATGAAAATATTGGCCCAGGTCATCACTAATTTAGCCGGAAACTGGAACAAGTTTAAGAGAGATTTAATTTTTTCAAATGAAGTGATATTGTGTTTGTTAGTGTAAAAAAAAGGTGAAAAGGAGTAACATATATTTTCCTTATAGAATAGCCCCAGTACATTTTTGGTTATAGTTGTTCCAAAATTTGACCCTTAATTGACACTCCTAATTTAATGAAAATAGCCTAGTCATCAAGTAAGAGCCTAAATGAGAGTGTTCATTTCTGTTTTTCTTGACTTATGATTCAGTATTTAAAATATAGCTTTTCATCATAATCACTGAATATTGACTTTTCTATTTTCTTATACTTCTAGATTAATTTCCCTATTCATATAAAAGTCAGTGGGTAACTTATTAAAGTTTTACATTCTTTTTCATTCCTTGATCTTCCATAATTTTTTCCTTTTTACATAAATCATACATGAATACACTCTTGAGTTTTGTGTTTCACCTTGCAGCTCACTGTGTTGGTTGAATTTGTTACGTCTTAGGTAGGCCATGGAGTTTTCTGGTGGCTCAGTGGTACAGAATCTGCCTACAATGTGGGAGATCCAAGTTCAATCCCTGGGTAGGGAAGATCCCCTGGAGAAGGGAATGGCAATCCATTCCAGTATTTTTGCCTGGGAAATCCTGTGGACAGAGGAGCCTGGTGGGCTACAGTCTATGGGATCACAAAGAGTCAAACACGACTGAGCGGCTAACACTTTCACTTTCAGCAGGCCATGGTGTCTGGAAGTCTTCGCTGATGAAGCCTGCACCTAGATTTTGGGACTTGGATGCAAACTGTTCTCACAGGTTCCCTGATGGTCTCACAGGTGAGTTATGGTGGGTGCTCAGGGACTCCTTGGGCTTAGTCTCCCGTTTTATGTATTATCTGACTATCTTGGGTCTGAGCTGCAGCATGCAGGGTTTTCATTAGGTCTTGTGGGGTCTTTTGCTGCAGTGTGAGCTCAGTCACTGTGGTGCTCAGGCTTAGTTGCCCTGCAGCATGTAGGGTCTGAGTTCCCCAACCAGGGATTGAACCTGTATCCCCTGCATTGTAAGGCAGATTCTTAACCACTGGGCCACCAGGGAAGCTTCAGTCTTCCCTTTCTTTTTGCTGTCTCCTTTAGGGTCACACCCTCCTGGACGTCCTGCCGGAGAACTTGGAGTCTTGTGTACCCAGGTGGGGAACTTCGAATTTCCAGACTCTTCCAGGGAGCCCCACAAGACAAGTGAGTCCATCTCTTTTCCTAGGAGCAATAGCATTTCCCAGCTGTCATGATATTAATGTCTTCTCCAGGAATGGGGGTAGCTGAAAAAAAAGAAGGCCAAGAAAGGAAAGCAGACCTATTTCTTCTTGCCACAGCAGATGAGGATTTAAAGTGAAAAGGAGCAGGACTGTGTGGTCCAGGCAAAGATGATCAGAGCAAAGGAACACATTGGGGAGGCGTGAACTCGCCAGACACCCCTTCTCACTCCACCTCCACCTGCTTCAGCAAATGCCTGTCGGGGACCTTGTCAAAGGTTGTAGATCCTGACATCACAGAGTTTTTCTCTTTGCCACAGTCCCTTCATCTATAAAACAAGACCAATACTGGTGTATTGTGAGGATTTAATGAGTGAACATTTGTAAAGTGTTTAAAACAGGGCCTGGTGAGCCATGAGGGCCATGTAAGTATAGGTATTAATATTGTGATGAACCATCTGTGGCCTTTAATTGTTTTTCTTTACAGATGAGCTGCCTGTTTTAAAATTTTCCTTAGAATATCTTTTTTTCTGTTCAGGGAGAGAAAAGAAACTGCCAGTTTTGTACATTTAAACAACAAAGTGGTTTTATTTCAGAAACAGTCCCTATCATCCAGTCCTGGCCAAAACTTTTTTGGCATTTGCTTCTCTTTTTCCTTTCTTCTTCTTCTTTTTTTTTTTTGCCGTACCGCGAGGCTTGTGGGATCTTAGTTCCCCAACCAGGGATTGAACCTGGGCTGTGGCAGTGAAAGTGCTGAGCTCTAACCACCGGACCCCTAGAGAATTCCCATCATTTGCTTTCCAGTTGGGTTTACCTGATCTGAGAAAAAGTTGGCTGGCCTCTGGGTACATGTTCTTTTGTGTTGGTTTTTCCTGTCGTTGGAGAATCAGTGATGGCCCCATGGGAGCTGCTGGGAAAGCTCTGTATAGTTTGGAGAGAAGCTATGCCTTAGGTCCAAAGTTCCCCACAGTGTCCAGCCACGTGCCTGGGTTCTGGGTGGGGTCTGGGTAAGCAGCTTGATGAAGTGTAGCCTGCCAGCAGGGTAAGCAGATGAACAGGTCCCAGGATGGGAGCTTTGATGTGGAGCATTACCAATTGCTATAGTGTAAACAGTCCTACCATGGCCGATTTCAGCTAGCCAGCATGAGGTCCCTGAATGTGGAGCTGTGAGGAGATGTTGCTGGTCGGCAGGAATTGGCCTGCAAGCTGGTATGAGCCAGCTGGGGCTACCACCATCTGCTCAGGAAGAACATAGATGGAGCAGAAGAACACTTACTCCCATAGCAAAGGGGCTGTGGCTGGTAAGGTCGGGAATGTTCCTGTGGGGATTTCTTTCCGATCAGGGAGTATTGGCTGAACCGGAATGGATTAACATTGGCTGAGCATCTCCAGAGCACTTTCTGAGCTTAATGCTTTGCAGACATGATCTCATTTGATCTTTGTGATGACATTGCAAGCTGGCTAATGTCAACCCTATTTTCATAGGAGGAGACAGAGCCTCAGAGCTTTAAGTAACTTGCCCAAGGTGATGCAGAAGTAGAACAGGGATTTAAACAATACCAGTGAAAGCATAATGACTCCTGGGATGGAAAGCAGCAGAGAATAATGCTAATGAAGAAATTATAGGTAATTCTCTATGGGTGAATCCATCTTCACTTCACTCTATCACTCTGACATAAAAACCATGGATTTAAGACTTGAAAGGAGGCTTTATTGAGCTTAACCCCTTATCAAACAGATAACGAAATTGGACGAGAGCCACTGAAATAGAGATAGTATGAGCCCATGTGCAGCAATAGTTAGGAAGGTAGTCTGTACTCTTGGGAGACAGAGGGAAGAACTGATTTTACTTCCCCAGGCCCCTCCATCCCATTCCAGGGCAAGGGGCAAGGGCATTCTGTGCCCTAATTTGGGGAAAACAGAGTGATTCCTTGGACCAGAATTGTAAATAAGCCCACGGGAGGATGTGCATCCTTCCTTCCGTGAGGGGCCTTCCCATGGGCACTGGGGCCGTGGATTCCAGCCCAAGGAGCGGGACACTGCTCAGGATGCTGGTGGCTGCACACCCGCAGGCGACCAGCTGGCAGGGCACACGTGCCGCGGCCTCCGTTTGAGGAGGAGGGCTGCCTTTGAGAGCAGCACCGCGGGACTTCCTGGTTTGGCTGTCACTTCCGTGCAGAGGGACTGGAGAAAGTTCTGGCCCTCACCTTGTATCTCAGCTTTTGTTTATTAGGGAGGAGCTAAGCTGGCACATTTAAAACCTGCTGCTCACTCTGCACTGACTTGCCCTGTGAATCTATTGACAGCCTCTGGGTCCGATGGGGTCACCACAGGGGCGGGGTCACCATGCCTTCGGCCTGCAGGCAGGCTTTCCCATCATGTCCCGTCTCCATGGACACTGGGCTTCCTCTCTCTCTGGCCCCTGGGCAGAGTGTGGTCAGCTTTGGGTCACACCATCTTTTTTCCACTCCATAAGATCGTTCTGTGGTGGAGGCATAAAACAGATGCTTGCTTGAGGTGAATAGATTTTTTTTTCCTACCATATTGCCTTTTGGGGTGTTGCCTATATGCCTATAAAACCTGCTGTGGTGCTAACCATAGTTTATTCACTCATTCATTCTTTTTAATTTTTTCTTTTTTATAAAATTTATTTTTAATTGGAGGATAATTGCCTTACAATATTGTGTCAATTCCTGTCATACGTCAACATGAATTAGTCATAAGTATGCATATGTCCCTTCCTTCTTGAACTCCCCTTCCACCTTCCCCTCCTCGAGGTTGTCACAGAGTTCCCTGAGTCATACATCAGATTCCCACTGGCTATCTATTTCACGTATGGTAGTGTGTATGTTTCCGAGCTGCTCTATTTGTCCTGTGCCCTCCTTCCTGCTGTGTGTCCATGAGTCTGTTCTCCATGTCTACACCTCCACTGCTGCCCTGAAAATAGGTTTATCAGTACCATCTTTCTAGATTCCATATATATGTGTTAATATACAATATTTGTTTTTCTCTTTCTGACTTACTTCACTTTCTGTAATAGGCTCTAGGTTTGTCCACCTCGTTAGAACTGACTCAATTGTATTTCTTTTTATAGCCGAGTCATATTCCATTGTGTATATGTACCACAACTTCTTTATCCATTCATCTGTCTTTTTAAAAAATTTTCATTGGAGCATAGTTGATTTAAAATGTTGTGTTAGTTTCTGCTCTACAGCAAAATGAATCAGTTATATATGTACATATACCCACTCCTTTTTAGATTCTTTTCCCATATAGGTCATTACAAAGTGTTGGTAGTGGCTTAGGTGGGTGGTTCTTGTTCTAGGTCTTTTATGAGTTTGCAGATAAGACACCAGATGGGCCATATGAAGGCTCAACTAGGGCTGAAATGTCCACTCACATGGCTGTGGGCAAGGACCGTCACTTCCTCTCTGGCTGTTGGCAGGAGACCTGGGTTCCTCACCACATGGATCTTTCTTTAGGGCTGCCTGAGTGTCCTCTGACAGGGTAGCTGGCTTCTCCCAGAGCAAGAGATCCAAAAGAAAGCAAGATAAAAGCCATCTACTCTCAAGTCTCACCCTGTAATTTCCACCACATTCTTTATATTAGAAGCAACTCCTCAAATCCAGCCCACCACACAATTCCCTGATTTAGCTCCACTTGTTGAAGGGAGGAGTGCCAAATAATTTGTAGACATGTTTTAAGTTTATCACACCAAGTTTGACTGGATTCAAGGATGAAAATATGGTCTTTCTCTCTCCCTCTCAGTCTTTCTCTCCTGCTTCCATTTCACCAAAACACATGTTAGAAATTCCTTGGCTACTCTTGTTAAAGCCTTCCCCTCTGTTCCTCATTTACTCAATCTGTGCTTATAAGGCACTCACACAAGGCAATGATTAAGCCAAAGGAATGAATTTCTAATGATAGAATATCAGGCATCATAGCAGGTTGATAGAGGGGATATTTTGGAGGTGAGAAAGATAATTATGTCCTTGTCCCAAGCATAAAACTCTACATCTCATAATAATTAAAAGCGAGGGACCACTGCTTTTCATATATTTTGTTTTCATTTCATCCTCATAGCTCTTACTGGCTATGCCCTGTACCAAGCACCAAGGACTGGCTATATGAGTGTGGTCATCAATGCACAGAGTTCAACACCAGTTACAGGCTTGCAAAGCTGGGCCAGAAAACAACACCACCAACAGCAAGGATAGCAATTTTAAAAGTTCCAGGCTCTCTCTTCTAAGTATTCTACACATATTTATCTCATGTGATTCTCACTACAGTTCCGAAAGGTGAAGTACTGGTACTATTGTCATTTTGCAACTGAGAAAACAGGTTCAAAGAGGTTGTGTACTCGGTTGCGTCCAACTTTTTGCAACTTCCTGGACTATAGCCCAGCAGGCTCTTCTGTCCATGGAATTTTTCAGGCAAGAATACTGGTGTGGGTTGCCATTTCCTTCTCTGGGGGATTATCATGACCCGGGAATCGAACCTGTGTCTCTTGCACCTCTTGCATTGGCAGGCGGATTCTTTACCACTAGCACCACCTCAAAGAGGTTGAGGTTGAGTCAATTTTTTCACAGTCACATGCTAAAAAGTGATGGTTTTGAATCAAGGTAATGTGATTCCATAAGTGTGGTGTCATCTGCATATCTGAGGTTATTGATATTTCTCCCAGCAATCTTGATTCCAGCTTGTGCAGAATGTGAAGAGGAACTAAAAAGCCTCTTGATGAAAGTGAAAGAGGAGAGTGAAAAAGTTGGCTTAAAGCTCAACATTCAGAAAACTAAGATCATGGCATCTGGTCCCATCACTTCATGGGAAATAGATGGGGAGACAGTGGAAACAGTGTCATACTTTATTTTGGGGGGGCTCCAAAATCACTGCAGATGGTGATTGCAGCCATGAAATTAAAAGACGCTTACTCCTTGGAAGGAAAGTTATAACCAACCTAGATAGAATATTAAAAAGCAGAGACATTACTTTGCCAACAAAGGTCCGTCTAGTTAAGGCTATGGTTTTTCCAGTGGTCATGTATGGATGTGAGAGTTGGACTGTGAAGAAAGCTGAACACTGAAGAATTGATGCTTTTGAAGTGTGGTGTTGGAGAAGACTCTTGAGAGTCCCTTGGACTGCAAGGAGATCCAACCAGTCCACCCTAAAGGAGATCAGTCCTGGGTGTTCATTGGAAGGACTGATGCTGAAGCTGAAACTCCAATACTTTGGCCACCTGATGCTAAGAGTTGACTCATTGGAAAAGACCCTGATGCTAGGAGGAATTGGGGACAGGAGGAGAAGGGGACAACAGAGGATGAGATGGCTGGATGGCATTACCAACTCGATGGGCATGAGTCTGGGTGAACTCCGGGAGTTGGTGATGAACAGGGAGGCCTTGTGTGCTGCAATTCATGGGGTTGCAAAGAGTCGGACACGACTGCGCGGCTGAACTGAACTGAACTGAATGTGATTCCAACTGTACACTCTGCAAGCTGACTTTGGTTAACATGCTACAGTCTAAGTCAACGACATGACTCTCTGGGTGGAGACTTACTTGTATGGGTGGCATGTGGCATCTCTATGTGCTCTATGGAGCTGGCTTCCAGCTTCCTTCTTCCCCCACCCCCACTAGGGAATATTTTGATCTCTGTGAATCTCCAGGCAAGACTAGGATTTCAACTACTGTCACTCCTCTGGGAAATATCTTACAAGAAATAGCAAAAAAAAGCCTATCCAAGAAAAAAAAAAGCAGCATATCAGAACAGGAGAATGTAGCATAACAGAATGCATTTTCTCTCTGCCTGTTCATACAGGTACACTGCATTGAGAAGGGGCTCTGAAAGCACCCTTGAACTAAATTCTAGGAAAGGCCAATCCCAGTGTGGTCATTAGGAATGTGGTCCTCTGATTTTCTTCCATCTGGGGCATGACAAAGTCAAAGCTGCACATACCTGCCCCTTTGAGGTCAGGTGTGGCCATGGGGCTTTTGTTGGCTGGTGGAATGTGAGCAGAGGTGACATGTCTCACTTCTGGATGGAAGCCGTGCTCCACCCCTTTGCCTTGGGGCTGGCCAGGCTGCAGATGGTGCATTCTGTCAGCTTGGGTCTCAGAGTGGCAGAGCCCAGCCAATCTGTGATACACATGCAGTGAGAGATAGCTATACTTAGGCCGTTGATTTTGGAATTCTTGTTATAGGATCACGATGTCATGACTGATTAGTCATGACGGATGCATCAAGTCTCTCTGTCTCCCTGATGAAGGAGTTATCTTATGTCTCTAACTGAACCTGATCAAGAAGACAGGTCATGCTTAGGAGACTGAAGTAGTTGGATTTGGGATGGACCTATTGCTTACCTCAAAGTCACCCAAACCAAAGTAGATTAAAAATGGGAAATTGAGGGGCTTCCCCGGTGGCTCAGTGGTGGAGAATCTGCCTGCAAATGCAGGAGACACAGGTTCGATCCCTGGTCTGGGAAGATCCTACATGTCACGGAGCAACTAAGCCTGTGCACCACAGCTGTTGAGCCTCAGCTCTGAAGCCTGGGAGCCGCAACTACTGAAGCCTGAGTGCCCTAGAGCCTTTGCTCCAACAAGAGAAGCCGCTGTGACGAGAGGGCCAGCATTGCAACTAGAGAGTAGCCCCACTCGCCACAACTGAAGAAAGGCCTGAGCAGCAAGAAAGACCTAGCACAGCCAATAATAAATAAACAAGTAAATGATGTTTTTTTTTTTTTTAAATGGAAAATTGAACTGAGGATCATAATGGAACTTGGTAGATACATGGGAATTTAATTTTCCAGACAAAAGTTATATGAGACAGATTCTACTTTTCTGTATCTAATATTCCATTTGCTCTTTTGCAATGTGATCTTGCCCTTCCCCCAACAAGAGATGAGGTTGATTTCTCAGCTCTTGATTCCAGGCTGGACTTTGAGTACTCTAACCAAGAGAATTAATCGAGTGGAATTTGTGCTTTGCCAGTTCTGAAAGTAACTCTTAATTGACTGCATTTTGCCTGCTGTGTTCAGGTTCTGAGATACCATGTGGAGAGAGAGCCTAAGAAGTATTACTGTACCAGATAAGTGAGTGATAGAAGCATCATGGAACTGGGTTCTCCAGCCCCAGAGGCCCTGATTGATCCCACACAGGGCTAAGGTGAACCATCCAGCTGGGTCTTTCCCCAGATCCATGACCCATATAATCATGAGCAAAATAGATGGTTGTTTTTAGCCACTGTGTCTCATGGTAGTGTTAGGTAATACTAGATAACTACACATGAAAACAACAGTAACACCTGGAGGTAGCTAAAGCATGACTTATTTTATTATTTTAAAGATAAATAAACTGATGCTCAATGACACTAACTCTTTTGCTCGGGATCACAGTGCTCCTTGGTGCCACCAAAAGGGCTGAACACACGTCTGATTATCAGCCTTGCTCGGAGGTTTTTCTACAACAAAAGACATCGGGGCACATAGGATGCTTGTGGCATATACTGCAAGTGGATCTACATGAGAAGAAAATGAAGCCCAGGGAGACTGGGGGCCTAGCTCAAGGTCACCTGGGGAGTCTGGGCCACTGAACAGACAATAATCCCCATCTTTTAACTCCAGGTCCAGTTCTCTGCCCTACAGGCTTCTGATTTCTCTATTATCTGAAAGAAAAAGAGCCAAATTGCTTGAACAATTAAAATGTGTTTTGTTGCCTTTGTTTCTTGGTAATACCCTGTAAAAGCAAATGATCATTCTCAGGGGGATGTTAAATAAAAAGCTATAAAAGTATCTCATTGCCACAGGCTGAACATTTGAAGGGAGATTTGCTGAGTGTGAGCCAAGTTGTTAGAGCTAAGGGAACTGCAGCCAAGGGAGAGACGGCAGCAGTCTGTTCCCACAGCCAGAGACCCCTCTCGCAGACACCCTGCCCAGACCCACGTCTGGCTGCTGGTTTTCTCAAGATAGAAATAAAAATATAAATCTCAAGTGACATGCTTAATAGACGCTATTTAATAGTTATATATTATAACATAAATTACATAGTTTATAGATGGTTTAAAGCCCCATCATTGTCTTCCAAATTGTTCTGTCTCATCTCTTTCTCCCTCCCTAACATTACCTCTAGGAGATTCTACAGCTTGCTAGTCAATTCTTGGTTACAACAACCCTGTTTTCAGGTGTTTGAAGGTCTAGTCAAATCTAAATAAAGACCCTAATTTCACATCTCCTTCCAGGTTAGAATGAGCCAAGCTGAGGGCTCTATGATGGGAAAGGAGGGCATGGTGACCTTGTCACATTTCTTTACTGTTCATTCATATCCTTGCCACTGGTTCCTACTTCCACTGCTTTTTCCTCCAAAGGTACACCCACAGCCTCTGACTCACCCGGCAGACACTGCTTTTGAATGAGATTCCATCAGGCTGCCTCAACCCTTCTAACTTGCTTCCACTGGGGTTGTATGGGAATGTATGGAAATCTCAGTTGTCCTTGCCCCAACAAATGGTGGCAGTGCCGCCGCCAGCTGTGTCCCGTCTCTCCTTGTCCTGGCATTATAGGTAGCTTTTGCTGGGGGCCACCCTCACAATTCTCCAGGCATGAATCTCTAGGCTCATGTATCAAACCACAGAGTAAATTATCAAGGTGTCTGAAGAACACTCACCATTGTATCAGTCAGCTAGATGTACAATAAGTCTGTGTAACAACTCACCTCCAAACGGAGCAACATGTAGATTACTACCTTTATTAAGCATTTATTTTCACAGTCACAGGACTTCTGTTCAACTATTGAGGTATGAGGTAAATCAAATCCCTTATGACTATACAGTGGAAGTGAGAAATAGATTTAAGGGACTAGATCTGATAGACAGAGAGCCTGATGAACTATGGATGGAGGTTCGTGACATTGTACAGGAGACAGGGATCAAGACCATCTCCATGGAAAAGAAACACAAAAAAGCAAAATGGTTGTCTGAGGAGGGCTTACAAATAGCTGTGAAAAGAAGAGAAGTGAAAAGCAAAGGAGAAAAGGAAAGATATTTCCATTTGAATGCAGAGTTCCAAAGAACAGCCAGGAGAGGTAAGAAAGCCTTCCTCAGCGATCAATGCAAAGAAATAGAGGAAAACAACAGAATGGGAATGACTAGAGATCTCTTCAAGAAAATTAGAGATACCAAGGGAACATTTCATGCAAAGATGGGTTCGATAAAGGACAGAAATGGTATGGACCTAACAGAGGCAGAAGATATTAAGAAGAGGTGGCAAGAATACACAGAACTATACAAAAAAGATCTTCATGACCCAGATAATCACAATGGTGTGATCACTCACCTAGAGCCAGACATCCTGGAATGTGAAGTCAGGTGGGCCTTAGGAAGCATCACTATGAACAAAGCCGGTGGAGGTGATGGAATTCCAGTTGAGCTATTTCAAATCCTGAAAGATGATGCTGTGAAAGTGCTGCACTCAATATGCCAGCAAATTTGGAAAACTCAGCAGTGGCCACAGGACTGGAAAAGGTCAGTTTTCATTCCAATCCCTAAGAAAGACAATCCCAAAGAATGCTCAAACTACTGCACAATTGCACTCATCTCACATACTAGTAAAGTAACGCTCAAAATTCTCCAAGCCAGGCTTCAGCAATATGTGAACCAAGAACTTCCAGATGTTCAAACCGGTTTTAGAAAAGGCAGAGGAACTAGAGATCAAATTGCCAATATCCGCTGGATCATCGAAAAAGCAAGAGAGTCCCAGAAAAACATCTATTTCTGCTTTATTGACTATGCCAAAGCCTTTGACTGTGTGGATCACAATAAACTGTGGAAAATTCTGAAAGAGATAGGAATACCAGACCACCTGACCTGCTTCTTGAGAAACCTGTATTCAGGTCAGGATGCAACAGTTAGAACTGGACATGGACCAACAGACTGGTTCCAAATAGGAAAAGGAGTACGTCAAGGCTGTATAATGTCACCCTGCTTATTTAACTTATATGCAGACTACATCATGAGAAACGTTGGGCTGGAAGAAGCGCAAGCTGGACTCAAGATTGCCGGGAGAAATATCAACAACCTCAGATATGGAGATGACACCACCCTTATGGCAGAAAGTGAAGAGGAACTAAAAAGCCTCTTGATGAAAGTGAAAGAGGAGAGTGAAAAAGTTGGCTTAAAGCTTAACATTCTCGGGGCTGTTGCACTGGGAAGACCCAGAGGGATCGGGTGGAGAGGGAGGTGGGAGGGGGGATCGCGATGGGGAATACATGTAAATCCATGGCTGATTCATGTCAATGTATGGCAAAAACCACTACAATATTGTAAAGTAATTAGCCTCCAACTAATAAAAATAAATGGAAAGAAAAAAAAAGCTTAACATTCAGAAAACTAAGATCATGGCATCTGGTCCCATCACTTCATGGCAAATAGATGGGGAGGCAGTGGAAACAGTGTCAGACTTTAATTTTTTGGGCTCCAAAATCACTGCAGATGGTGACTGCAGCCATGAAATTAAAAGACGCTTACTCCTTGAAAGGAAAGGTATGACCAAACTAGATAACATATTAAAAAGCAGAGACATTATTTGGCCAGCAAATATCCGTCTGCTCAAGGCCATGGTTTTTCCAGTGGTCATGTATGGATGTGAGAGTTGGACTGTGAAGAAAGCCGAGCGCCAAAAAATTGATGCTTTTGAACTATGGTGTTGGAGAAGACTCTTGAGAGTCCTTTGGACTGCAAGGAGATCCAACCAGTCCATCCTAAAGGAGATCAGTCCTGGGTGTTCATTGGAAAGACTGATGCTGAAACTGAAACTCCAGTACTTTGGCCACCTCATGCGAAGTGCTGATTCATGGAAAAGACCCTGATGCTGGGAGGGATTGGGGGCAGGAGGAGAAGGGGATGACAGAGGATGAGATGACTGGATGGCATCACCGACTTGATGGATATGAGTTTGGTTAAACTCTGGGAGTTGGTGATGGACAGGGAGGCCTGGCGTGCTGTGATTCATGGGGTTACAAAGAGTCGGACACGACTGAGCGACTGAAATGAACTGAACTGAACTGAGTCAAGTTTGGCTTGTCTGTCAGCTCAGCTTCAAGTGATGGTTCTAGGTCGTCTTGGCTCCTTGCTGCTGGTTGGGCTCAGGTTTGTTTCATGTGTGTTCCTTCAAGGCCAAAACTAAAGGGGGAGCAGATTCCCTGGGAAGTTAAGCCCAAGAAATGGCAGAAGTACAAGAGAAAAAAATCAAATCATGCCTACACATTCAAGTATCTGCTAAATATGATGTCTGCTAATATCTCATTGATCAGAACAAGCCCCATGACTGAGTGAAAATCCAGAGATAAGGAGGTAGGCATACTCTGCTCACTATGGGGGGTCAAAACAAGTCACGTGCCCAAGTTCAAACTCCATGCGGTGGGAAAGAACACTCCCATGGGGATGGCTGATTGGAGGGAATATTTGCTCAATAAAAATCTAGTTTACCACAGTCGCTAAGATAGGATTTTGTTTCTGGAACTCAGCTTCTAGTTGGAGAGAAAACTGCCAGCTCTGTTTCAGTCTCTCCAGGAAGTTCTCCTCCTCCCGCCCTGAGGCTGCACACACATTCCGCTCCAGGGCAGAGGAAGGGAGGAGACCAGTTCTCCAATTCTACTTTACATTCAATGAGCTCTCTTTGATTAACTCATCTTCTAATTTATAATTTGGATGGTGTAGTGGTCACTGAATGGGTGTCTTTGTCTTTTAGCAAGACCTACATGAATGTATCTAGAGATTCTCTTTAAAATGGGTGAATACATATCATCTTTGGTTCTCAGCTTTGGAGCTTCAGCCAACCAGACGAAAAGTCCAGTTAACCAGTCTCTTTCAAAATGATTATGCTATAATTCCCCTCAGATTATCTGTTTCTCCCCTACCTCCCTTAACACCCGTCAATGGACACTTTCCGTGCCAACATTCCTTATAACGATTTTAAAGTATTTGAAAGTATGGAGATGTCATTGTTTAAATACTCAAGCTCTTAAATGGTAGGCATTTAGCTTGTCTTTATTGTTTTGTTATTTAGAACCACTTTGCAATATGTATTCCTGACATGCATCTTTACACTTATTTGTTTCCATAGAATATATTTCTAATGTGGGATTGCTGAGTTTGCAATAAATTCCAATTTTTTTTTTGTTTTTTTTTTTCATGGAGAAATTAAAACCTAACATAATATTTCCATACAACATTTCTTTACAACAATTATTGCTAGAGGCATCACTCTTTTACATTTTGGTAGACTGACTAATTCTGATGTGAAAGTAGAAAGTCCCAAAGGGAAATCTGATTTAGAGTTGAGAAGATACAGGAAAGAAAAACACTTCAGTTGCTCCTTTTCTTTTCTCTAAATTTGTTCTACATGTGCTGACCAATAGTGCCAGACTGAAAGATGTCTTACGATCAAAGGAGAGACCAGACACTGGAGTTTCTGTTTCCTTCAGCGTCTGCAGATTCTTTGCAGCAGCAGCATTTGGCATCTTCTGAGCCAGACTAACATGCTGAATGCAGGAGTGACAAGGATGACTGTTCAAATAATAAATGGCCTCTTAATGGGACAGGCAAGATATATATCATGATTGCATCCAGATTCCAAGAATTCATCATGTACACCATGGAACATAAACTCTTATATTGAATGGTAATAAAAGGTAATATCCCAGCAACTATTCTTCTGTGTTTGTTCTTTGAGTAATATTATTACATTGTAATAACTTTAAAATATTTTCAATTTATTTCTTTTCTGGTTATTAAAGAAACATATTTTCTTTTGAAAGTAGAAGAAATGCATAAAGATGCAGGAAAAGATTTATCCCCATAATCTCACCACTTACAAGTTTATAGAATAAATGTTGGTATTTTGGCCCTGAGTTATACTAATATTATTGTTGAGTCTGCAAAAATGGGGTATCACCCTCTGGTGGAAGCTTCCTGAATTGCAGGTAATGCAGATGACCAATCATTTACTAAGAGATAAACAAGGGAAGAAGCTTATCAGCTAGGAAGCAGTTCCGGAATGAAAATGATGCCCCTTTCCCTCGGCAACATAATTCTCCTAAAAGAAAAAGGGAGAATGAGAGGGTAACAGGTAGGAAGGCTAGGGGTCTCCAAATGGAGGAAATAGGCTGCAAATGTCAGACATTTTTTCTCTCTCTCTTAAGCAGCAGGAGGAAACAAACTACAAGTGTCAGATTTTTGGCTTCCCTGATAACTCAGTTGGTAAAGAATCCCCCTGCAATGCAGGAGACCCCAGTTTGATTTCTGGTTGGGAAGATCCCCTGGAGAAGTGATAGGCTATCCACCCCAGTATTCTTGGACTTCCCTTATGGCTCAGCTGGCAAAGAATCCACCCACAATGCGGTAGACCTAGGTTTGATCTCTTAATTGGGAAGATTCCCTGGAGAAGGGAAAGGCTACCCACCCCCCAGTATTCTGGCCTGGAGAATTCCATGGGCTGTATAGTCCATGGAGTCATAGAGAGTTGGACATGACTGAGCAACTTTAAATGTAAATGTTAAAAAGGAAAAGGAAGTAATAGATCTCTGTTCACCTTTCAGTTCAGTTCAGTTCAGTCACTCAGTCGTGTCCTACTCTTTGCAACCCCATGGACTGCAGCACGCCAGGCTTCCCTGTCCATCACCAGCTCCCGAAGCTTGCTCAAACTCATGTCCATTGATTTGGTGATGCCATCCAACCATCTCATCCTCTGTCATCCCCTTCTCCTCCTGCCTTCAATCTTCCCCAGCATCAGGGTCTTTTCCAATGAGTCAGTTCTTTGCATCAGGTGGCCAAAGTATTGGAGTTTCAGCTTCAGCATCAGTCCTTCCAATGAATACTCAGGACTGATTTCCTTTAGGATGGACTGGTTTGATCTCCTTGCAGTCCAAGGGACTCTCAAGAGTCTTCTCCAACACCACAGTTCAAAAGCATCAATTCTTCAGTGCTCAGCTTTCTTTATAGTCCAAATCTCACATCCATACATGACCCCTGGAAAAACCATAGTCTTGGCTAGAGAGACATTTGTTGGCAAAGTAATGTCTCTGCTTTTTGATATGCTGTCTAGGTTGGCCATAGCTTTTCTTCCAAGGAGTAAGTGTCTTTTAATTTCATGACTGCAGTCACCATCTGCAGTGATTTTAGAGTCCAAAAAAAATAAAATCTGTCACTGTTTTCATTGTTTCTCCATCTATTTGCCATGAAGTGATGAGACAGGATGCCATGATCTTAGTTTTCTGAATGTTGAGTTTTAAGCTAACTTTTTCACTCTCCTCTTTCACTTTCATCAAGAGGCTCTTTAGTTATTCACTTTCTGTCTTAAGGGTGGTGTCATCTGTGTATCTGAAGTTATTGATTTCTTCTGGCAATCCTGATTCCAGCCTGGCATTTTGCATGATGTACTCTGTGTATAAGTTAAATAAGCAGGGTGACAATACACAATCTTAACATACACTTTTCCCTATTTGGAACCAGTCCGTTGTTCCATGTCCAGTTCTAACTGTTGCTTCTTGACATGCATACAGATTTCTCAGGAAGCAGGTCAGGTGGTCTGGTATTCCCATCTCTTTAAGAATTTTCCATAGTTTTTTGTGATCTACACAGTCAACCAAGATAGCATATTAAAAAGCAGAGACATTACTTTGCCAACAAAGGTCCGTCTAGTCAAGGCTATGGTTTCTCCAGTGGTCATGTATGAGAGTTGAACTGTGAAGAAAGCTGAGCGCTGAAAAATTGATGCTTTTGCACTGTGGTGTTGGAGAAGACTCTTGAGAGTCCCTTGGACTGCAAGGAGATCCAACCAGTCCAACCTAAAGGAGATAAGCCCTGGGTGTTCATTGGAAGGACTGATGTTGAAGCTGAAACTCCAATACTTTGGCCACCTGATGTGAAGAGTTGACTCATTGGAAAAGACCCTGATGCTGGGAGGGATTGGGGGCAGGAGGAGAAGGGGACGTCAGAGGATGAGATGGCTGGATGGCATCACCGACTCGATGGACATGAGTTTGAGTGAATTCTGGGAGTTGGTGATAGACAGGGAGGCCTGGCGTGCTGTGATTCATGGGGTGGCAAAGAGTCGGACACAACTGAGCAACTGAACTGAACTGAACACAGTTAAAGGCTTCGATGTAGTCAATAAAGCAGGTGTTTTTCTGGAATGCTCTTTCTTTTTTTTATGATCCAACGGATGTCGGCAATTTGGTCTCTGGTTCCTCTGACTTTTCTAAATTTAGTTTGTATATCTGAAAGTTCTCAGTTCATGGACTGTTGAAGTTTGGCTTGGAGAATTTTGAGCATTACTTTGCTAGCATGTGAGATGAGTGCAATTTTGCATAAGTTTGAACGTTCTTTGACATTGCCTTTGTTTGGGATTGGAATAAAAACTGACCTTTTCTAGTCCTGTGGCCACTGATGAGTTTTCCAAATTTGTTGGCATATTGAGTGTAGCGCTTTAACAGCATCATCTTTTAGGATTTGAAATTGCTCAACTGGAATTCTATCAGCCCTACTAACTTTGTTCTTAGTGATGCTTCCTAAGGCCCGCTTGACTTCACATTCCAGAATGTCTGACTCTAGGTGAGTGATTATACCATCGTGGTTATCTGCGTCGTGAAGATCTTTTTTGTACAGTTCTTCTGTGTATTCTTGTCACTTCTTAAAATCTTCTGCTTCTGTTAGGTCCATACCATTTCTGTCTTCTATTGTGCCCATCTTTGCATGAAATATTCCCTTGGTATCTCTAATTTTCTTGAAGAGATCTCTAGTCTTTCGCAGTCTATTGTTTTCCTCTATCTCTTTGCATTGATCACCGAAGAAGGCTTTCTTATCTCTGCTTGCTGTTCTTCGGAACTCTGCATTCAAAAGGTATATATCTCCTTTTCTCCTTTGCCTTTAGCTTCTCTTCTTTTTTCAGCTATTTGTAAGGCCTCCTCAGACTACCATTTTGCTTCTTGGGGGATGATATGGATCATTGCCTCTTGTATGTATCATGAACCTCCATCCACAGTTCTTCAGGGACTCTGTCTATCAGATTTAATCTCTTGAATCTATTTGTCACTTCTACTGTATAATCATAAGGGATTTGATTTAGGTCAGGTCCAGTGGACCAGGTTTTGTTCACCTTTGCCCCAAGACTTTTTTCTTCAACTTTGCTTGGAAGATTCAGTAAGAGCTGGGGAGAGGGATTGGAAGAAGCACAGGTGTGGAATCAGAGGAGGAACACAAAGGTGATGGAGAGGGCTTTAGAAAAAAGCTTCATTTATTCAACTCTCTTGCCCTAAGGCATCTTTGCTTTTTATTATTATTAAAGTTCTCCCTATTTTCATTGGCTACAGTATAGTAAGTTGGAGACAGTGTAAACCTGCTCGTTTGATTGAGTAGTTCTTTGGAAGAAAATTGAATCCTAGGCTTTCCACATTTGAAAATCAGGCAAAACTATTTAATCATTCTAACTTTAGTTTCTGTGACTTTAAGAGAGCAAGATGAAAGAAAAAGAAACAAAAACAAACCAACCCCACCACAACCTTCTTGTTTGTGTATGAGAGTCTAGTTATGGGGAACTGGCTAAGTGGCTATGAGGAGAATCCATGACCAGGGGATCCTGGAAATGGGATTTATTTGCAGGGCCTAAATAAAGGGGCATGATTTTCTTCCATTTAAACCATGCTCTAAAAGATTTCTACTTTAATTAGGTTAGTGGCCACAGGAGGCCCAATACTCAGGCATTGCTAGGCAACCCTCTGTCACGGATGCTGATGCTGGGCTGGGGGCCGGCGGAAGGGCAACTGGACTGTAGCAGGGATTTCTGACCTTGTCAAGTTTGTGGTTTTCCCTAAATGTCAGGCCGTTTCTGGTACCTGCACAGGCTGTTGCTTGTGGTTTCAGAAGCTCTTTGTATCTTGCATTTGTTCATTGCCATAGCAGCTTCAAGTTCGAAAAATGCAAGCTTGCCTGTGGAACAGGCACTGCTATTTTTTCAGGCTGCACTCACTGCTTGGTGAGCATGCTGATTCCCAAGGCTCTTTGGTTGCTCTGTGGCCCAATATTGAACTTCCTGGCAGCGATGGTGATGGGCCTCCTAAAACTGCCCTGGGAAAAAAGTGCCAAGAGGTGCCCTTACCCTCATCTCAGGGCAAAATGAAGGAGCTCAGAGATAGGCAAATTCTCCTGAATGCAGAGCCTTTGAACTTGGAGCCCCAGACTCCCACAGGGCACAAAGGTGGGATTATGGGCTTCTGAACTGTATTGACATCCTGTTCCAAATTGTGTGGGTATGTGCTTTATGCAAAGGTCTGTCATTTCTCCATATTCTCAAAGTCGTTGCTATTGCTCAGTTGCTAAGTTGTGTCTAAGTCTAGGAATTGTGAAAAAATTCAGAACTGCTCTGCCTTAAAAGAGGCAGTTCTCATCCAGACATGGTTGAATGGAATGATGGCAATTGTGTGGATTATTATCGCAATTGTAGCAACACATCCCGGTTACTGGGCATCCATCACAGGTCAGCACTTCACTTGAGGTTGTGGGGACATATTCTCCTTACACTCCATGGTCTTCCTGAGAGTCATATCCAGTGTTACTCTCCCCTCTAACGGTGAACTCCTGAGGATCAGAGAATGTCATCACCCTGACAGGGTCCTGCAGACACAGAGTGGCTGAGACAGCACAGGGGCCCAGCTCTGGTGTCTCCTAGGCTGTGCCTCTCCGGGGAATCACCCAGGGAAGGTGACAGTTGTTCAGATGAGGACACCTCATCTGAATCCTGGGAATCTCTGCATATGTGTGAAGGACCTTCCCTTCCTGTCCCAGCTCTTCCTGGAGAGCTAGGAGGGCGATTATGTTTTTGGAGTTGGGATCAATCCCCTGAGACAATCTACACATCACAGGCGAGGTCCAATCAGCAGGTGGGTTCTCACCTTTAAACCCACAGAGCACTGGGCTGGTCCCAAGAGACCATTTCTCGACAGCTTAGCCCTTCAATTTTGCCCACATAAGACCTCAGCTGCTTTTAAATCGGAAAACACACACTTGAGCTCGGGGCCCTAATGTGTAACAATGGACCTCGATGGCCCTTCTTTCAGTGTCCCTTGTGGGGGACCATGCCCAAAGCCTCTGCTGAGATGAGACGAGAATGAAGAGGAAGAGCCCATCTGAACATGGTCGCGAGATCTTAGTGGGTGTCGCGGGGTCCAGGCCAGGACCTGGGCCCCTCTCCCAATGTCTCTGTTCCCCCAGAGCCACCTGGCAGACTCCACTCACCCCCCTCACCTGCCTCCTCTGAGGACCTTTCCCTACTCCCAGGGCATCTGGGACCTGCTTAGATCATGACCCGCTCAGGCTTGCACCTGAAGAGCCCCAATCTGAAACAGTAGACAATGAGGTGAAAGTTTATGTGAGTGGCAGGACCCCTACTCCAACCAGAGGGTTTAAGAGGGTAGTGTGGATCCTGATCAGACCCAGAAGCATCCCCAGGCACCCGTCTACCTCTCACTTTTCAGCTTCGTTTTCAGAATGACTGTGCATGAGACAGGGGACAGGGTGAAGGCAGGGCAGACCCCTCACCCATCACAGTCTCCAGGGCCAGGCTGCACCCTGTCTCATCCTCTCTGTGCCACTTATAAGCTGTGTCACCTTGGGCAAGTTATTGAACCTCTCTGTGGATCCTCACCAGTGAAGTGGCGATAATAATAGTGCCCGCTGTGCTAAGCCGCTTCAGTCGTGTCTGACTCTTTGTGGCCCCAGGGACTGTAATCCACCAGGCTTCTCTGTCCATGGGATTTCCCAGGAAAGAATACTGGAGTGGTTTGCCATTTCCTTCTCTAGGTCATCTTCCTGACCCAGGGATTGAACCTGCATCTCTTATGTCTCTTCTGTTTGGCAGGTGGGTTCTTTACCACTAGTGCCAGCTGGAAAGCCCTAATATTAATAATAGGGCCTACTTCACAGAATTTTGTGAAAATTTAATGATCCCATACCTGTAAAATGCTAGCTACAGTGCCTGGAAAGAGTCATAAGTGTCAACTCTTTTGGCTATAATTACTACTATTATTTATTTCCAGCTAAACAACCTCATCATCCATAGGATAAACTTGAAATTTGTTTTTCACTGACCTCTCTTCAGTTCAGTTCAGTTCAGTCACTCAGTCATGTCTGACTCTTTGCGACCCCGTGAATTGCAGCACACCAGGCCTCCCTGTCCATCACAAACTCCCGGAGTTTACTCAAACTCGTATCCATCGAGTCGGTGATGACATCCAGCCATCTCATCCTCTGTCGTCCCCTTCACCTCCTGCCCCCAATCCCTCCCAGCATCAGGGTCTTTTCCAATGAGTCAACTCTTCACATGACCTCTCTTATCTGGCCACAAATGCCCCATCTAGGCTTATCCCTTCTTGGAGAGGAAAAACACATTCCTGTCTATTTTTTCCTTCTGTGTGAGTGTTTCCCAACACCAAGTAATTCTCTATGACATCAGCTGGGTGTCCTCTGCTGCTACTGAGTCGCTTCAGTCGTGTCTGACTCTGTGTGACCCCACAGACGGAATCCCACCAGGCTCCACCGTCCCTGGGATTCTCCAGGCAAGAACACTGGAGTGGGTTGCCACTTATTCACCTCAAATCTGACCCTGTCTACCTTCAGATCCCAGCAGCGAGGGGCTCAATCCCACCAGGCTGCCTCTGCAGTTCTCAGGTGGTCACCTGCGTTTTTGGGCCACTGGCCAACGATCAGGGTTCCCACAACTCCTCCTTGGGCTTGATCATTTGCTAAAACAGCTCACAGAACTCAGGGAAGCAATCCCCTATGTTACTAGTTTAGTATAGGATAAAGGATGTCGTAAAGGATACAGATGAACAACCAGATTGAGATACAGTAGAGCGGTCTGGGAGGATCCTGAGTTTAGGTGCTTCTGTCCTTGTAGAGTTGGGGTGCATCACCCTCCAAGTACATGATGTATTCACTAGCTTGCAAGCTCCTAGAACATGTACTATTGGGATTTTTATGGGGCATCATCATGAAAGCATGTTTGCTTGTTCCATTTCCAGACCCTCTCCCCACTCTGGAGGATGGGGAGAGGTCGGGCTGAAAAATTCCCAGCTTCAAAAACATGGTTTGGTCTTTCTGGTGATCAACCCCTATTGGGAGCCACCCAGGAGCCCACCCAGAGTTGTCTCAATAGAACAAAAGATGCTCTTATCACTTAGGAAATTACCAGGATTTTAGGACCTGTGCATCAGAAACTGGGGTCAAAGGTTAAATGTCAGAATAAAAGATCCTCCCAGCACTCCTATTTACAAGAGTTTTAGACACTCTGCGTCAGGAAACGAGGGCAGAGACCAATGTATGTATTTCTTTGTTTTACTCTCATGCGCTTGATATGCTAATCTAACTTCTACCTCTTTCTCTGTGCTGTTCCCCAATCTGCTCTGCCTACCGCTTGTTTCTCTGCTCCTTTAAGTTCCTTCAGCTTTCATGCCCCTGGGGATGTTCCATGCCTTCAACCAAACCTGGTCTGGACACAGAGCCCAAAGCGGGTGGCTTGGACTTTCTCCTATTGCTTCTGGTGTGGAAACCCATGGAGGGTAGAGCTTCCTCTATCAGCTCCTCTATTTGGCGGGTACAGTTTTAATTTTTTCAGTAATTATTTAGTTTCATTTTTGGCTCTTCTGAGTCTTGGTTGCTGTGCAGGAGCTTTCCCTAGTTGTGACTAGTGGGGTCTACTCTCTAGTTCTCATTGTGATGACTTCTCTTGTTGCAGCACACGGGCTCTAGGCTCTCGGGCTTTCGCAGCTGCAGCATGCAGGCTCGGTAGCTGTGGCTCTTGGGCTCTGGAGCAGCTGCTCAGCAGTTCTGGGGCAGAGGTTTAGTTGCTCTGCAGCGTGTGGAATCCTCCTGGAGCAGGGGTCAAACCCATGTCCCTTGCATTGGCAGGCAGACTCTTCACCACTGACCACCAGGAAAGGCCTTGATCAGTTTCTATGGAGTGACTTTGTTGTCTACTTTGGGGCTTGGGAAAAAACTTGCTATTGCTGGCTTTATTAAGATGAAAGACTCCCTTTATCTTGATTTTCTTGGAAGGCAAAAAAAAAAAAAAAAAAAAAAAAATCAAAGAAATAAACCTTGAAACATCTACAGTTTTATATAGAAAGCATTATTTCTGAGCTAAATGATTTTTTTTTTTCCTGAAGGAAAATTTAGAAATTGTAGCTCCTGGTGGAATTAAAGGAATGAAAATGAAGTCATGCATAGATTCATAGCAGCTGAAGAACTCTGTTCAGGACTCTATTTTGCTAACTTCCACAATTTGCTGTAAAAAATTCAAGCTTCTGGGCCCAGTTCAGTTTTGCAGTAACCCGTGTCCCTTGGGCTTCTCCCTAAATTGCATTTTTCCCCTAGATTCAGTCAATTATTTGCCTTGGAGCATATTGGCTTTTCTGAGAGCTTCTACACAACCTGACTTCTGGTTGTTTTTCTGGCAAAGAAATCATTTGATTTAAAGCCAAAATGTCTTTGTGAATCCTTTGGAAAACAGGGTGACCGGGAAAGGTCTCCCATCATCTTTCCATCTTGTCAGACCTTCCCTTCCTCCCTGTCCCCTTCCCATTGCAGACTTGGAGTTACATTGGAGTATAATTGATTTGGGCTTCTCTGGTGTCTCAGTGGTAAAGAATCTACCTGCTAATGCAGAAGATGCATTGATTGAACCCTGAACCCAGGGTTCAATCCCTAGGTCAGGACAATCCCCTGCAGAAGAAAATGGCAACTCACTCCTGTATTCTTGTCTGGAGGATCCCAGGGCAAAGCAGCCTGGCAGGCTGCAATCCATGGGATCGCACCAGTGTTGAATACAACTTAGCGACTAAACAACAACAACAAATAGCTGATTTACGATGCTGGGTTAGTTTCAGCTGTACAGCACAGTGGTTCAGTCATATATACATTTTCAGATTCTTTTCCTTGTAAGTTACTACGAGATACTGAAGATACTTCCCTACGCCATACAGTGGATCCTTATTTATCTATTTTATATAGTGTGTATCTATTAATCCCAAACTCCTAATTATCCCCCGTCTTCTCCTTTGGCAACCACATGTCTATTCTCTGTGTCTGTAAGTCTATTTCTGTTTCATACATAAGTTCATTTGTGTCATATTTTAGATTCTACATATAAGGGTTATTATACACTTGTCTTTCTCTGTCTGCTTTACTTCACTCAGTACGATAATCTCTAGGTCTATCCATGTTTCTGCAAATGGCAATGTGTCGCTTTTTTTGTGGCACACATTCCATTGTATGTGTGTACCACATTTTCTGTATCCATTAATCTGTTGATGGACATTTAAGAACCATGCCTCTTTGATCTTCTAATCCTTCAAATCTAAGTGAAAGTGAAAAGTGAATGTGGTAGTTGCTCAGTCATGTCTGACTCTGCAACCCCATGGACTGTAGCCCACCAGGTTCCTCTGTCCGTGGGATTCTCCAGGCAAGAATATTGGAGTGGGTAGCCATTCCCTTCTCTAGAGCATCTTTCCTACCCAGGGATTGAACCCAGATCTCCTGTATTGCAGGCGGATTCTTTACCACCTGAGCGACTAAGACAAGTTCCTATTGGTTTAAGTTTTTTGGGAGAGATGATATGGTTCAAAGGCAGTGAATCTGGAGTGCATGTGTGCATATATGTTATTTGTGTGCACATAATATTCATTCATATAAGTGTATGTGTATATACGTGTATACGTGTGTGTGTGTGTGTGTGTGTGTGTGTGAGAGAGAGAGAGAGAGAGAGAGAGAGCTGAGTGTGTGTGGCTGGGTGCTGCTGATGGCTTTTACCAGGAAGACTTGTCAGCGGGCAGAAATAGGGGCACTTGTGTATAATATTGGTCCTGCCATTTTTGGTTCATATTATCTCTTTTTTCCCCTGCATATACCCCTTTATTTATTTTGGAGCAAAGCAACTGTTGAAATGATATCAACATTTCCCCACATACCCTGTTTTTCATTATCTCTCAGAGCAAAATGAGAGATAAAGATAAATAGCAAAGGGTAAATTCAGACTTTAACAACTCAAATCAATGAACATTTTCTGAGGATTTTTTGTGCTCAGATTCCATTAATTCCTGCTGCTATGCCCTTCTGCAAGCCATCTTCATGGTGGCCTCTCCTCTGGCCTGTGCCTTATCATTCCTGCCCATCCCTCGAAGGCTGACTCTGGTCCTCCTGCAGCCTGGAACCATCTTCCAGCAACTCAGCAGATCTAGTGGGTCCCACATGCTTGCTGGTCTGGGAAAGGGCCATTCCTCACAATCACTCAGAGGCTTTTAGAAAACACCAAAACCAAGGTCTCTGGGCCCTATAATCTGATCACTGGCTCTGGGGTGGACCCTGGGCATCTTTATTTTTAAAAAGCTCCATAGGTGATTCAAATGCTTACTTGGGATGGGGCCCCATAGCTCCAGAGGCCACACAACAGATTCAACACCCATGTTCTTTCCGGTGACCTGGCGGTTAGTAAGCAACCTGAAGACAGGAACTAGCTTCTTGTCTCTCTGGTCTCTCCTGCAGAGCCTATTTGAGTTGGAGACAATTGATGCCATTAGTATTCTAGCAAATCACTGAATCACATCCACTGATGGCTCAAGTCTGTGTCCCCAGTCCAGCCTATAATTTGGGTCCTAGTCTCACATAATTGTGCCAATTATTAAGCTAATGTCTCTCAGCCTCTACCACACCTTTCTGGACTTGGTCTCTGATGCTGAGGTTGTGGCTCTGCAGATAGCATATTTTTTTTTTTTTTTTTTTTTTTTTGCCAGCTTACTCCACGATGCTCTGCTACTAGAGGACACCAGAGGAAGACTGGGCTCCTGGGAGGGGGTGTAGGAAAAAGTTTCTTCCTGTCTTGCTCCCTCTTCTGGGTAGCATCATTTCCCAGGCTGTGGCAGTTCCGCTGTTACTGACAGTTTCCAGCTTTTCTCCGCACGCCTGAGAACTGGCCTCCCAGAACTCCCCCAGAGACACCAGCACCAGCCTGGTAGTGACCCTTGCTCAGAGATCTGAGTCCCAGCTCAGCAGGGCTCCTCCTCACAGCCTCTGGTTCTGGTAACCACACCTTCTTCCCTCCATTTCCCTGGCCATGGGGTGACAGTGGCACCTAGGGATGATAGTTGCCACCCCTGTGTTATCCCAGTGCCTCTTTCCTGTCCTGAGTCTTCCAACATCTGTTGACCAATTCCTGTATTCAGTTCACTCTGTTAAAAGGGCTGATGTGGTTTCTGTTTTCCAGACTTAATCAGACTGACACAACACCCAGATGCCGCTGATTCCATTCACTAATCCTTCAAGCATCCTCTTTCACCCAAGGCAGAACTCTAATGTTTCCCTGAAACTGAAACTTGTCTCTTCCCTTTCTGAATCTGTCATCCACCCAATGCTTAATCTGGAATCTTTGACACAATCCTTGGTTACTTTCGCCCGCTCACCCATATACACCATTGGTCAGAAAACTCTCTAGAGTCCACCTTGAGTCTGTCCCTTCAGCCCAGGTAACCATGCTGGTGCTAACAGTCCTCCTGTCTTTTCTCTTGGCTCCTTGCAACTCATTGTCCACACAGAACCAGAAGTAACACTATGAAAATATAAATAGGGTTGTGATATTTCCTGAGTTACAGCTTCTTTACATGCACACCCTCTGTGATGGCCTTTAAGTTCTGCCAAGGCCATTTACCACCCTTCTTTTCTCCTAATTTCGTGCAATCAAGCCTCTAGGAATGCTGTGTTCCTGTTTTTTTCCTGCCTCAGGGCCTTAGCACTGCTGCCACTCTATCTGGGATGTTTTTCTCTTCTGCTTGTCACATGGCTGGTTTCTTCCCATTCTTAAGGAGATAGCTTTAAATTCACTTCTTGGGGAACCCTTTATTAAGAAAGCATTATAGACTGGGTGTCTTATAATAACAGAAATTTACTTCTCACAGTTCTAGAGGCTGGAAGTCCAAGATTGGGGCAGCAGCATAATCAGGTTCTGGTGAGGACCCTTCTTCTGTAGGTGTGGATGGTTGCCTTCTTGTTGTGTCCTCAAGCGATAGAAAGACAGTGAGTTAGTTCTCTAGTTTCATCTTATAAAGGCACTAATCCCATTCTTGAGGGTCCCACCCTCATGACCTAATTACCTCCCAAGGCTCCACCGTCAAACACCATCACATTGGGATAGGGTTTAAACAGATGAATTTTGGAGAATGCAGCATTCAGGCCATTTCACCCTCTTTTGAATTCATACCTCCCAGCTCCATGCTCCTTTCCTCCCTAGCACTTTTCATCATTTCTAGTCATCAGCATACTTATATCTTTGTCTTCCTCACTAGACTGTAAAATATGTGTGGCAGGACCATGCCTGTTTAATTCCCCACTGTGTTCCTTGTACCCAGGTCTCATTACACATGTGTTAAATGAATGAATGAATTTAGAGTGAAAAGGAAAAAAAAAAGTAAGAAGAGGAGAAGTGCTAGAAAACTACCATTTTCTTAGCTAGCAACTATAGCAATATACTACGAAGTCTTTTCAAGTAGACATAGCTACTAATTATCTGTTCCTGTACTCAAACACTGTTCTCTAAAGAAAGACTGACAGGGATGTTGAAATATGCAGATATACAGTGAGATTATTGCTCAACATTGAAGTAATGTGAAGTGAAGTCACTCAATCATGTCCGACTCTTTGCGACCCCATGGACTGTAGCCTACCAGGATCCTCTGTCCATGGGATTTTCCAGGCAAGAATACTGGAGTGGGTTGCCATTTCCTTCTCCAGTTGCTCAACATAGTGGTGTATATTTATGAAAATCTTGGTTATGTTAGTAGTAGACACATATATGTACTACTATGCACATGCAGAATTATAAATCACTGTATTTTATGGCTGTAACTTATGAAATACGGTACATCAAATATACTTCAATTAAAAAAAAACTTCCTCTTTAGAACAGACTTGGAGACACAGTGGGGGATGGAAAGGGTGGGACTTGAGAGAGTAGCATTGAAACATACATTACTGTATGTAAAATAGATAGCTAGTGGGAAGTTGCTATAGAACACAGGGAGCTCAACCCAGTGCTCTGTGACAACCTACAAGAGTGGGTTGGGTTTGGGGGGGTGGGAGGGAAGTTCAAGAGGGCAGGGACATATGTGTACTTACGGTTGATTTACGTTGCTGTAAGGCAGAAACCAACACAACATTATAAAGCAATCATTCTCCAATTTTAAAAAGAAACAAACAAAAACTTCCTTTTTAATAGTATTTTCTACTTTGTTACATGCTTTCATGTTTATTACTCATTTGAATTTGACAACAGTCCTAAGAAGCGGGAAAAGGAACATTATTCTTATTTTATAAAAGATTAGCTGTAAAATATCTAAACGAACCACATCATCATATAGACAATAAAGCTGACATCCTGCTTTATGAGATGAGAGGGACTCAGGCGAGGTGAAAGAGGAGCTCACTCAAGGGTACACGGCAGATTAGGGGAGTGCTGGTTTTACACCAGATCCTTGCCTCCCTTTTTATACCACAGGAAGAGTCCTGAGAGGGTGCACTCTGTGTAAACCATATCCCAGGGACCCAATGATGTGCAAGGATTTCTGCACCACTAAGGAACTCCATCTTGCATTTGGGAGAACAGTTCAGTTACCAGTGAAGTGGGCTTCTCGGAGAATCCCACTGACTGTCTTGGTTGCTGAATGCAAGTTTACATGTTCTCTAGAGAGGCAAGATGGGGTGCTGAGGCATATCTGATTCTGGTCATTCTTCTCGGCTCTGAGTAGGTGTGATCATTGTAATGCAAAATTGGTATCATTCTATTTTTTTTTTCATCTAATTTCATTTTAGTTTATCAGTAGTAAAATCCCTGCTGGCATGTCATTTAATTTGCTCCCTGTGCTAATGATGATTGTGAAGCCTTTTACAGAAATGATTATATGGTAATACCAGATCTGATGGTGGATTCAAGCCATCATTTATAGTAATAGGATCATGACGAAGCTTCCTGTGGTACCGCTCCTTCTAATACTGTTGTGGGGGCAGGGCAGGAATCAGCTGAGCTTCATCTCACATTATTAGATCATCACCAGGGACTTCTCACAGGGAAAGGCCCTTTTCTGGCTCTGATGCTGAGCCTCTGGGCAAAATTATGGGTTGCAAATGCCATGGTCCTATGGGTGAAGCTAAGTTGGCTGGCCACATATGCCCATGGGACAGCTCATGAAAAGGATGGGGTTAGAGAAAGGGGAGACTACTGACCACCTGTCTGTTTCCATGCCCTCTCCCACTTCTGTGCCTAGATCCTCATGGTGCAATTTGACGTGTTGGGGGTGGGGTTCACAGGAGGGTCATTCTGTGCAGCTGTCTTCCAACACTAGTTCCTCTGTCCCTGGTACTAATGTGCAATGTGAGCTTCACTAAATCAGCCAATGGAACAGAATAAATGAGATACTGTCCCTGCCCTAGAGACTAGGGACCAATGAGTGCTTCTGAGCATCATGGACTGGAATAGATGACTCTGTGGGGGATGGGGTGGGGAAGAAGTGCTCTGTGTTTAGTGAGAACCCAGGGAAAAAAAGGAGGTATCATCCCAAATTAGACCACCTGGAGAATCAGCAAAGACTTCCTGAAGGAAGTGGTTGAGTTGGGGCCTGTAAGACTGGTGGCGTCTTCTAACCAGCAACGGGGTGGAGTTCAGGAGTGGGTCATTCCAGGCATGGATCCTTGTCAGGTAAGAAGCTCTGGAGCCTTCATGTTGTCTGACCGGCCTCAGGTTCAGCGAGGTTGGAGCTGACACACAACTCTGCCATTCTTTACTGCCTTACTTCAAAGAACTGCAGGGAGGCCTCCTACCAGGCATTCTACTGCTCCTCCTTTGCTCTGAGGACCAGAAGGAGTGAAGAGAAGAGGGAGCACTCTCATTCTTTTGGTTCTGAGGCATGCCTCAGACCATAGGGTTAAAGTTATGGGAAGGCAAGTTCAGGCTCAATAATTAGGAAGTGCCTTCTAACAATATTGGCTTTTTCATATTAAAACAGACTGAACAGGAAGGGAGTGATAGGCATATGTTCACATGTGCCGTGTGCTTAGTCATGTCTGACTCTTTGTGACCCCATAGACTGTAGCCTGCCAGGCTCCTCTGTCCATGAGATTTTCCAGGCAAGAATACTGGAGTGGGTCGCCACTTCCTATTCCAGGGAATCTTCCCTACCCAGAGATCAAACCTGTGTCTCCTACGTCTTCTGCCTCTCCATCCATCAGTGATTTGCCCAAACATTAGTTCTAGTAACTAGAACTACTTAGGCCAGGATTAGAATGCACACCCAGGGACCTGACTTCAAAGAGAGTGACTTTTTGTGTGTGTGTGAAAATATTCCCTTAAGGTTTATGTAAATGTTAGTCTCCATTTCTCATTTTATTTTTTATTTTTTTTCCGTTTATTTTTATTAGTTGGAGGCTAATTACTTTACAATAATGTAGTGGTTTTTGCCATACATTGACATGAATCAGCCATGGATACACATGTGTTCCCCATCCTGAGCCCCCCCTCCCACCTCCCTCCCCATCCCATCCCTCTGGGTCTTCCCAGTGCACCAGCCCCGAGCACTTGTCTCATGCATCCAACCTGGACTGGTGATCTGTTTCACACTTGATAATATACATGTTTCAATGCTGTTCTCTCAGATCATCCCACTCTTGCCTTCTCCCATAGAGACCAACAGAAACAGACTTTTTTTTAAAGCCAATGCTGCCTCTTACAAAACACTACAGAATTCTGAGCCTAGGGTTAGACCTGAGATAACAAAACATACTGACTTGCTGACTGTTTTGTATCTTAGTTTCAATTTAATGAGCAAAAAAACAGCAAGCCAAGACATCAGGCATTTCCTTTTATTAGCTTTTAGTAGACTCCTGCTGAAATGGTTCAGAGGTCCAGGAAATATCATCTACAACCTCACTGAAGAATGTGGTGAGAAAAATACTTTTACATATGTGTGTGTCTCTATGTGTCTACTTTGTGCTGCATCTCTGAGGTTGCTGCCTGCTCTGTAGGGGTGCTCAGAAGCGTTTCTGGAGGGCAGTCTGGATATTCTTCAGCAGGCCCCACTTAGCTCGGTTCTTTCCACGCCCATCTGGTGTTGACACCTGCAATCAGAAGCAGAGAGCCCTGGTACCAACCACAAGGGACACAGCAGCTCCCAGAGCCTGGCCTCTGCAGCGGGCCAGACACTGCACACGTTATCTGATTAGCTCCTCATGTCGACAGTCACATGGGGCAGGTGCCATCGATCCCATTTCAAAGACAAAAAAAGGAAAAACAACTGAGGCTCAGAATAACCAGGTAGATTTCCTAAAGTCTCAGAGCTAGTATGTGGTGGGTTTGGGATTTCACAGAGAAGGTCCCACTTCTTTAAGGCAGCTCATGGGACTGAGTGCTAATTATTGTGTTGGGCTTCACCAGAGAGTAGCCCCAGGGTGCTCCCCACCCAACCCCTGGAAACTGTATTGGTCACAGCTCATCATTTGTACATTTCATCAAGTGTGTTTCATTTTCTTACCAGAGTGTGAGCACCTTGATTGGGATGTGGAGGCAATGACGGTCTTTCATCTCTGTATTGCCAACATTGGATATGGTGCAAAGAAGTGTCTTAGAAAATTGAATGAAAGGTGAATAGAACTACAATTTGTACATCTGCCAACTGTTTCTCTTTTATGCTTCATACTATCCCTGACCACAGTGCATAGTCAGTGCTCCCTAGAAAAGGCAGCTTGCATTGGGTAGCAGGACTTTCCTAGAAGTCTCACCGACTCAGGTTAGATGTGGAGCTCCATGCCTTACCTTGAGGGTGATGGACTTACCCAGATCTTGCTCTGGTGGCATTTCTGTTCCTTCCTAATACACATTTACCAACAAGGCATTTAGGGAGTGAGGTCAAAATCCGGGTGTGATAGACAGCACACAGGATCAATGAGCTCAGTCTCGATGGATCAGGACTCATGGGGGAGGTGGAGTGGGGGTGCAGTTTGGATTGTGAAGAGCAATGTTTATACAAAGCACAAAGTCTGTCTATATAAGATTTTTATGTTTGTATTCAAAGGGAAAGGATAAAAAATAGACACTGTTACCATTATGCTCTCTAGTTTTGCAAAATTTATTTTTAGTTTTAGAGAAAACAGGGCTTCATGCAAGATAAAGATTATATGTATGGTGTTAGATTACCCATACCTAGATAAAAATGGAAATAATATGTGGAGATAACCCTGATAAGGGTTATATAAATGTGTAAGATACACACACAGAGCTACTGGGGGCAGTGAGAAAGAAATAACAGTGCTGTGACAGGTTGGGAACTGACTCATAAAAATAGAGGATTCAAATTCTGTCTTAAAGGACAGGATCTTCAGAGATAAAGAGTGAGTGTGACCTGTGAATGGGGCAGTGGGGACTGAGGTGTATCTGTGAACAAGAGGATCAGATGAAACAGGACGGAAGAAACAGAAGAGAACTTGAGATACCAAAGACACTGAGATGACAGCTGATAGACCCTCCCCAGCCCCAAACCTCAGATGGCTTTCCAAATCAATTCTGTCAAACTTTTGGAAAAGAGTAGTTTTAGAAAATAGAAAAAGAGCAATAGTTTCCTAGCTCATTTTATCAAGCTGGTAAAATATTGGTTCCAGAAGCAGATAAAACCACGTAAGCAAAACAATATTGGTCCGGTTCATATATGATCATAGATGCAATACTCCAAAGCAAAATACGAGCTAACTAAAGCCAAGTATATTATAAAAATAATGCATCATGATCATAGAGGGGTTTATGCCATGAATTAAAGTAGAGTTCAACATCAGAAAAAAAAATGTGATTTATTTCATTAATGCCTAGAGGAGAAAAATCACATGATTATCTGAAATGATATAAAAAATTATAAAAGCTTATTGTATAAGCTCTCAAAAATTTAAAAGTAGAAAGAACTTTCCTTAACTTAATAAAGATTATACATCACAAAGACTAAATAAAAAAACCATCAGGGTTCAATGCAAAAACATTAAGATTAGAAATAAGAATGAGAATAACACAAGGACATCAGCCCTTTCAGCTACCACTTCTACAGGACCACTCGCTCTGGCCAAAGGTACAAGGAAAGAAAAAGAAACAAGTGTTCAAGAATTATAAAGAAAGAGATAAAACTATCATTATAGCTGGTATGATCTTATGCTTGGGAAAAAAAGCAAAATCAACAGATAGACTCTCAGAATAATCTCAGAGAGATTATTGAGATTGCTGGAATCATGATTAACCTATTAACACAGCAGTTTTTTTTCCTAAGCCAGCAATACATTGTAAAATATAATTAAATAAAAATAACATTAATAATATACACTAAGTCTGTAAAATATATAATTTAACCAGAAACATGTAGTATCTCTACAAGAAGAATTTTAAAACCTTAATAAAACACACAGGAGGTGATTTGAACAAAAATCAGAAATATTACAAAAATATTAATTGTTTCAAAGTTAGAGACTCAGTGCCTCCCCAATTGAATTCTGCTTGTTTTATCTTTCCTTGTTTTTCTTTAGGAATTCAATTTACTTACTCCAAAATGGAGTTGGCCTTCAATAAATGAGACCTTTAAAAAGCATTAGTTTTCATGGTTCATGTAAAGGAACACATTTCTATGATTAACGAAACAGACCTTAAAAAAGAAAGAAGGACAATAGGGAGACATACCTTAGCAGTTCATTAAGACATAGCACAAAACTGAAATCAACAATAAAGTAATGTGGTACTGACATAAGAGCAAACAGACCAATGGAATACAACAGAGAGCTCAGAGAAATGCCTCTAAATATATGGCAATTTAATACAAGATCATATGGCATCTTTTTTGTATTCTAATGGAGAGGATATTGCTAGGTAGATGATATTGGGAAAACTGGCCCATTCAATGTCCAAAAAAAGGAGAACATACATACCTAGCACTACACACAAAGGTGAACTCTGGATGGATTAAAGTCCTAAATTTGAAAGGTGAAACTAAAGTTAATAAAAGAATATGTGGAAGATTACCTTTGTGATCTAAGCCTTCTTAAGGACTTTTTAAACAAAACTTCAAAAGGTCAAACCATGAAAAAAATAATTGGTGACACTGATCACATCAAAATGGAAGATTTCTGCTGTTTCATGAAGTACTCAATGAACAAAGTTAGTAGACAAATGTCAGAACTGAGAAGATATTAGCAGTATCTAAAATCATGATCTAGAATATATAAGGTCATACTACAAATCATCTAGAAAAAGAAAAATGCAATGGAAGAATGAGTACATGATATTTAGCAGGCTATCTGCAGAAGAAGGAATCCTGAAAACAAGCATATGAAATGAAATTTTAAATAATAAGGAGACAGCACTTTATACATATCAGGCTAGCAAAATGGTAATGGGCTAGGTGGGGTCTAGGGTATAGGGACCCTCATTCACTCCTTATGGAATGTACATGCATCCAGTCAGATCAAGTACACACACACTTTATCCCCAGCAATTTCACTCATGGTATATGTCTGATAAGGGCTGAATTGTGTCCTTTGAAAATTTTTATGCTTAAGTCCTATTCCCAGTATTTCAGAATGTGATGTGTTTAGAGACAAGACTTTCAAAGAGTTGATTAAGTTAAAATGAGGTCATTATGGAGGGTCTTAACAAACCTAGACAGTGTATTAAAAAGCAAAGACATCACTTTGCTGACAAAGGTCCATATAGTCAAAGCTATTGTTTTCCCAGTAATCATGTACAGATGTGAGAGTTGGACCATAAAGAAGGTTGAATGCCAAATAATGGATGTTTTTGAATTGTGGTGCTGGAGAAGACTCTTGAGAGTTCCTTGGACAGCAAGGAGATCAAACCAGTCAATCCTGAGGGAAATCAACTCTGAATACTCATTGGAAGTATTGATGCTGAAGCTGAAGCTCCAATACTTTGGGTACCCGATGTGAAAAGCTGACTCACTGGAAAAGACCCTGATGCTGGCAAATATTGAAGTCAGGAGGAGAAGGGGGTGGAGAGGAGAAGGGCAGAGGATAGATGGTTACATAGCATCACTGACTCAACAGATGTGAGTTTGAGCAAATTCCAGGAGATAGTGAAGGACAGGGAAGCCTGGTGTGCCGCAGTCCTTGCGGTCACAGAGAGTCAGACTTGGCTTGGTGATTGGACAACAACAAATCCAGTGTGATTGTCTTTATAAGAAGAGAAAATCTGGGCACACAGACACACCCAAGGTGCCCTTGAATGATAACAGATGTTGTGAGTCTTTTCTCACAGGGAGAAGGTGGGGACAAAGTAGATATCTGTAAACCTTGGGGAAGGGTTTCAGAAGAAACCAGACCCTCCAATACCTTGATCTTGGACTCCTGGCTTCCAGAGCAGTGAGACAATTCATTTCTGTTGTTTAAGTCAACTAGTCAGTAACTTTTATGTGACAACCCTAGTAAACTAATATGTCCCAGAGAACATCCCCATCCCACCCACGAAATATGAATAAGGCTGTTCACCGAGCATTATTGGAGGTCACCTGAGTGTCTATTCCGCTGAGTAAACAGGTAAAGCCTGGTGAACACCAGCTCATTGTAAAGGATGGGGCAGTGTTAAGAGTTAGGGACTAAATGTGCCCGACAACATGGGTGGTTCATAAAAACAGTGTTCAGAGTAAAAAGGTAAGACACAGTAGGTTATGTAACACCACGCTGTTTGTGCAAATTAATAACACATTCAAAACAATACACACCATGTAACAACACATAAAAGCAACAAGATGCACAGAAAACATACTGGAATAGATATTTAGGGAGGAATAGTCACAAAAGGAATTAAATACATAAATAAGAAAGGGCTTGAAGTCCTAAGATTTTTTGCCCAATAAAACATAGCTCTCAAGAACAAAAGCACCCCCTAATACAAAAAAATCAAACAAACTAAAAGAAAAGGGCCTTACATAGACCCATGTTGGTAATGGACCATGGATTTAGGTATCTGACTAATTCCACCTTCTATGTGTGAGGTTAAAAAATGATAGATCAGGTTTGAGTCTAAATTATACTCATTCCAGGGTTCTAACTTATTGGCAGGAAAATAGGAAGGGAACCAATAGGGTTCTATTTACATGAACCATCAAGGGGCCCTTTGGAAAATAATGAATTCTAAGGAGACAGAACATATAAACCACTTCAACTTCATTTCAGGGCATGGAGTCACTGTGAGTACGTGGGTGAGTGAGCGCGTAGCTTCAGGGTAGTTATTTCAAATGTGTACTAGTGTCGGTCACTCAAATTATCCTCTAACCCCAGCCCCTGAAGGTGTGTGTGTGACCTTTAGGCAGGGTGTCTGCAGTAGGGACAGAAGGAAAACCAGAAGGAGGCTTTTGTGAAACCGAACATGTCCAAGAAGGCCAGGTAGCCCTGCTCTGCGGCTGGACTTCCAGCCTAAGTGCAGCCTGAGCAGGAAGGGAGCAGCCCTGTGGATACGCAGCCTAGCTGGCAGGACCACTTCCTGAGCGCACATGAGGCACAGTTGAGGGGTGGGAGCCAGTATAGACTGAGAAGGAATTTGAGAGGATGGGTGGGGACAGGGATTGGTGCATTTCCTTAAGAACTGTAGGGAATGACACAGAACAGTATCAGTTTGTGATTATTCTGGGGCCTGAATATCTATCCCCAGACCTGATGTAATCTAGGACATCTGGTCTATGTCAGATGTGGTAGGCAGAATAAATTCCCCCGCAAAGATGCCCATGTCCAAATTCCAGGAGCCTGTGAACGTCATGTTACATGGCTGTGGTATGGATGCCGAGTCGCTCAGTCATGTCCGACTCTTTGTGACCCCTTGGACTATAGCCTGCCAGGCTCCTCTGTCCATGGGATTCTCCAGGCAAATACACTGGAGTGGGTTGCCATGCCCTCCTCCAGGGGATATTCCCAACCCAGGGATCTAACCCAGGTCTCCCACAATCCAAGCAGATTCTTTACCGTCTGAGCCACTAGGGAAGCCCTGTTACATGGCAAAGGGGGATTAAGGTTTTAGTCAGCTGGTTTTAAGATAGGGAGACTAAGGGCTTCCTGGTGGTCCAGTGGCTAAGACTCCACGCTGTCAATGCAGGGGCCTGGGTTCGATCCCTGGCCAGGGAACGAGATCCCACATGCTGTAACTAAAGATCCTGTGTACTGCAACAAAGACCCAGTGCAGCCAAATAAGTAAATATTAAAAAAAAAGAGAGAGAGGTAGAGGGATTATACTGAATCATCAAGTGGATCCAATGTGACCACAAGAGTCCTTCAAAGTTGAAGAGGGAGAGGCAGAAGGGAACCAGAGAGATGATGATGTGAAGACTCAGCCTAAAGTTGCTGGCGTCGAAAACAGAGGAAGAGGCCGTGAGCCGAGGAATGTGGCAGCTGCTTGAAGTCCGAAAAGGCAAGGAAATGAATTTGCCCCTGGAGCCTCTAGAGATCACATAGCCCTGCTCACACCTTAGATCTCTGATCCCCAGAATTGTGAGTTAATAGGGAAATTTGTATTGTTTAAGCTACCAATTTGTTATGGCAGCAATAAGGCACAGGGGAAAAGTTAGATTTGTCATGGAAAGACTTCCCTGGAGATTTGAAGTCAGAAGGAGACAATGGGGTGAGAACGGGGGCAGTGGTTGTTAGGTGCCCTGAGGTCTAGAGGAAGAGCAGGAGGAAGGACGGAGGTCACAGAGTACATGATTGATCCAAAACCACGTCTCCATTCCTTCTCAAACATCACTGAAGCTCTTGGATGTTAGAAACTCTCACCTGTGAACTAGGGGCCAAGAGGGATGAGCAAGGACAGCATGATGTCTCTCCTCACTGCTCAAGTCCAGTACCCTTTCCAATGTATGATTTTGCTTTGTAAAAAAAAGTCCCACTCACTGCTGTTGTTTGGATAGCATCCTTCCAGAGTGTGAGGCCAGGTCCCCGAGGCTGAGCCCACCCTGCCCAGACTTCACTGCATCTTGTTATCTGATGATGGTGCATGGAACGAAGAACTTTCCTGCCTTGGATGAGACCTAGGTTCCCACTCAACTCCAGGTTACATAAGGCCAGTCAATTTCCCTCTCTGAGCCTCAGTTTCCTCTTCTGTAAACTGGAGGCAGTAACTCCCTGCCTTCGAGTGGTTGGGATGATCACTGATAATGAATATACAGTGTTGGACACAGAGTCAGCCTGCAATGAATGAGACCTTTAAAAAGTGTTAAAGTTAATTTTCATGCTTCGTGTATTAGACTGCAAATAAAATCCCTAAAAAATAAAATCAACAAGCCGCAGACTATGAAAATCAAATATAAAAGATGTTATTTCACTTCCTTAACAAAAGGATGGGAATATTGTATTTTGGATAAGAAATGATTCTGCTGCCTCGTTACAGCATTTTAAATGAAGCCTTTCAGGAATACCTGCATAGCACTGATGCCGAAGGAAAAAATATTTCGATTTTATAGGAAAGAGCTGAAGTCATTACTTTTATGAAGCTTTATAAATGTCATTCAAACACACCATCTTATTTTCATTTGCTATTGAAGCCTTTACTTATGCAAATCATGACAAATGTTAAGGAAAGCTGAGTTTCCCCTGGAATGCTAATATAATCACAAAGGAGGAAGAATTACTTCTGTAGGAAAAATCTATATTGCAGCTCTGTGAGTCAGATAAAAATGAAGCTTCCAGAAAAACTTATTAATTAGTGCTCTACTTATTTAGAAATTGTGTTAAAAAGAAAAGAAACTGGAATGAGTTTTCTTTCCTTATAGGGAGTGCAAATGCTTGACATAAACACTTTCAGGGGGCTGTTGCTTCTCGATTGATTGTAAAATAGCACAAGACAACTTTAAGGCCTCTTACAGTATTTTGCAATTATTAATTTTATGTATCAGTTTCTTTCTTCACTCTTTTATGTAGACATTTTTTCATATATTTATTTGTTTGGTCACATTTTCACCTGTGTATTCATTCAATAACCATTAAGAATCTGCTCTATGCATAGTGCTTTGGTAAGCATTGTGGGAGAAAGAAAGATGAATTAAATGTGAATTTTGTTTTCAAGCAGTTCAGAGTGTAAGAGGGATGACAAAATATCTACCTAAGGAAGGCTGACACTCTTTGGTCTCTCCACCCACATCTTTGTCCCTTGCATCTAAAAATGACTTAAGATACATGTTAAAAAAAATGAGTAACATTACTGAGTGTCCTTCATGGCAAGACATTTCAGAGGAATTTCTAAAAAATGAGTAGGCAGATGGAATCAGATTGAAGGAAAAATCCATAGTCAAAAGGACATGCTGTCAAATGTGGCAGCAGCAGAGGGTGTTCTTTGCTCTGGAGAGAAGGGTACCAGCAAGAACTGGGCTGTGGGGCAACTGAGCGGCAGGGGACCTGGGTGGGGTCTAACGGGGAAGTGGCCAGGCGAATTTCTCATCACTCACTCTGCCTTCCCATGTGAGTGTCTGACCTCCATGGAGGGGGAGGGGATGCACAGGGGTGCTGTGCTCCAGAAACAGCGCATCAGGGTGGAGTAGAGGGCCCCTGATTCCCCGGGAGACTTGCTTCTAGTGTAAGGAGCAACAGCACAATCCTGCCCCACCCTTCCTCCCACTTCCGTTTATTAGCAGAGAGGTAGCAACCAGTCAGATTCTCTTCTGCAAACATTTAACCGGAGTCCAAGGGCATGGAGCTAGCCAGACTGTGTTGGTCACACACAGATTGCACCACAAACCTCCAAAACCATATGCAAGCTGAATTTAGGGGGGGAGAAATGATGGGCTAGCTAGTAGAGGTGGAGATTTGGACAGAAGCAGAGACGGAAGTAGGGTGTGGGTGGGAGGGAGTAGAATGAGAGATATTGATGGAGAGGCTGAGAAAAAGTGATGGCTTGCCAGTTTTCTTGTGTATCAGGTGTGTGTCCCGCCTGCAAGTGGTCTCACGAGAGTCCTCTCTCTCTGTACTATAAATTTCTGTTTTCAAAAGTCAGAAGGAATGGATTTATTCTCTTTACTTCTAAAGGATCTCTGATTAAGATATAATTTACTCTGGTTCCTAAGAGCACCATCATGGTTGTACAGTAAGATAGTTCTAGGCAGTCTTGGCATTTTTTTCCCCTTTCTCCTTTGAATATCAATAAAATTATGCCCATGAATGTATTTCCCCTGGAGATACAAGGACGAACCAGCCTTGCATCACAAAAAAAGATAGGAATAATCTTATCCCTTCCTTTTTTGGAGTCCTTCCTGGCTTGCTCACTGGCAACTACTTGACTTTCAGATACACAACAAATACATTTTTTAGTATAATTATATCCTAAATATGGCATGGGACACACTAACACTAAAAAATTTATTCATTGCATGTGTCCTGTATTTATATTGGTTAAATCTGATACACTGTCTTTGCTTGAGTCACCACTGGGGCTAATGAGTCATTTTTTTTTTTTTTTGTCCATCTTACACCAAGATTATTTGTTTTCTAGACCTTGAGCTCCTTGAAGGCAAGAATTATGTCTTATTTTCCTTGGAAACTCTACATCCTAATCTGATACCTGGCATGAATGTTTTCTGAATCAGACTGAAGTGACGATTCTCAGGCCTCATTGGCAAAGTGGGTTGAGGCCAGGGGCCCTCTCTGTGTCCTTGAGAAGCAAGTTTTCTAGGAGTAGAGGGGCCTGTCACAGGGTGAGTTCCATGATCTCACAATCATCCTGACAGCTGCATCCAGAGTGGACCAAGAACATCTGTCTGAGAAATAACGCGCACAGTACCTTGCAAATGTCACTCCATTGCCCAGGACCGTTATCATTGATGGCTCTCACTTTAAACAGATACTCAGTGTTGGGGGTCAGGTTGTGTAGCTCCAGATTCTGCTGCATTATGTCCCGAATTTGTCCACAGAGCTCTGTGCGCACATTGTTAGGAGGGGAAGTAATGAGTTCGTAGAATTCCATCTCAAAAGAGTCCACGTCTTCTGTTGGGCATGTCCAGTAAACCTAGGAAGAAATGGATGTGTTAGTGGGGTATTAGCACACGCCATGCAGTTTTCTTTTCCTTGAAGATCTGTGTTGTAGACCCCATGGGGTAAGTTTAAAATGACTTAGCCCCTCTAGCTGCCGAAGACCTTGTGCAACAGTCTTGAAAGGCTGGGTGATGAGTCCTGACGTGATGCTTACCAAGCGTTTTAAGAGCAGACAGATGCTCCTCTGGCTTCAGTTCCTATCAGTCTACGTGCAGGCGATCTTGCCCTCTGAACACCACTAACTAAAGGGGTCTACCATATACTGAACACCTGTTATGCATCAGATTCTGTGTCAGATATTGCCTGACTCATGTGGTCCTCACAACTCCCTCGGAGGGAGATTTTATTATCCCGTTTTATAGTAGGGGCTTCCCAGGTGGTGTCGTGGTAAAAAGCCTGCCTGCCAATGCAGGAGACCCAAGAGATGCGCATCCAATCCCTGGGTCAGGAAGAACCCTGGGAGTAGGAAATGGCAACCCACTCCAGTATTCTTGCCTGGAAAATTCCATGGACAGAGGAGCCTGGTGGGCTGTAGCTCATGGGGTTGCAGAGTCGGACATGACTGAGTGGCTGAGCATGTATGCAGGCATTTTACAGTGGAGGCTCAGAAAGGTTACATTTAGCAATTTCAACTAGAAGTTGAAAAGTGTATATATTTCAACCCTTCATTTATACACAAAAGAGTCGCAAAGAGGTGAAATGATTCATTCGTGTAGTGGAGAATGTATTTTCACACTCAAAGCATAAAATGTCAATTCTTGGGAAGAGAAATATTAACAGATGTTAATTAGTAGATTGTGCCTGACATATAAATATTTTATAATAACTATATTTAAATAAACATTGCATATTTTATTTACGTTTTCATAAAATTAAGTGTTATTATACTGTACGGGGAGCTCAGCCCAGTTGCTCTGTGGTGACCTAGAGGGATAGGATGGAGGGTGGGGTGGGAGGTAGGTACAAGAGGCAGGAGATGTATGTATACTTGTGGCTGATTCACGCTGCTGTGTGGCAGAAATCAACCAACATTGTAAAGCAAACATCCACCAGTTAAAAATTTAAAAATGCTGTTGTGTATAAAATAAATTTATAACTACTCTTATAAGTATACACATTTTAAAGTTTCTATGAATTTGTATGATTAATTTATAATTATTTTGTATATATTTACACTTTTAGAAGTGTAAAAAGCTTGACTTATTTATAAGTCATGTAAATGTATAAAGTTTTTGAACATTTTTTGACTATCAAAATGTACTCATTTTAAATACAAACTTGGAAAACACATAAAAAGTATAAGAAAGAAATAAAATAAATATCTCTTATAATCTCACAGTTCAGTTAATAATTCATTATTATTTCTTTCCAATTTTAGAATACAAACACAAAAATTTATATAATTTGGATTATATTGCTTTGATTCCTGCTTTTTTTCACTTTTACATTTTATATATGTCCCTATATCATTAAAAATTCAGTAAAGCACCATTTTAATAATTGCCCCATAAATGATTTAGTCCTTCTATAGTTGAACATTTAGGTTGTTTCTAATTTTATACTCTAATAATGATGCATTGAACACTTTGGGGCATGGATCTTCATCACATTTTTAATCATTTCCTCAGGAGGGATTTCTAGAAATAAAATGGAGTTTTTATAAAAAACTCTTTAAGATTTTTAAGATACATAGTGACAACTCATAAGGCTAACTTAAAGAGTACTTCCTGTGCCAAAAGGAGACAATGAATTTAAGGTTACCAAAGGAGAAATGTGTAGGGGTGGAGGTATAAATTAGGAGCTTGGGATTAACGCACACACACTACTGTATATAACATAGATAACCAATAAGGACCTACTATATAGCACAAGGAACTGTATTCGATATTCTGTAATGACCTATATGAAAAAGAATCTGACAGAGAATGAATATATGTATATTTGTAACTGAATCACTCTGCTGTAACCTGAAACTAAAAAATCATTGTAAATCAACTATACTCCAATTAAATTCAAAAAAATTAAAACAAATATCCCCAAACAAAAGAGAACTGTCAGTCAATCATCACTTGAGAGAGATGCCAACACTGATTTCAGCTTCTGGATCACTGAGCACTGTGATTCCTGTGTGAACTATATCCCATCATCCTGAAATAGGTGTATTTCACCTATTCAGGTGACAATATATAAAAAATGATATTTTTATATCAAATACCGCTCTCTGGCAGTAGGTTTAGGCCCAATTTCGAGAGTCAGTGACTTCACTGAGTTTTCCTATGTACGTTCCTTTCTTGAATTCATCAAGGGACCATTTACAGGTGGCATATGGAGACTGTTCTCCAAGTCCAAGTATAGAGCAGATATCACCAGTCGTTCCCATCCAGAGCTAGATCTTGCCAACCTCTCAAGTGGTCTGAGTTGCCTGGAGACCAGACCTAATGCAATCCCTGATACAATGTCACATATATTGCAGATTTTGCTGATCTAGTATCATTTGGAAGTGTAGGTTCATCTACTTAGTTGTGGGAACCTGTTATGTGAAGGGCAGAGATACATTTGCTTGTGTCTGACAGCCCATGGGAGGATATGTTCTGTATGTTCTACCTTGCAACATAAGGTCATTCTTGGAGTTAACTATGAATGCCAAAACATAGATTATGATGTTTCAGGAGAACAAAAAAGTAAGGCTTGGTCAGTTCTCCCTTTAATTTTCTTGTTTCTAGATCCTTTGATACTGAAGTGTGGTCTGCTAATTGGCAGCAATGGCAACATCTGGAAGTCTGTTAGAAGTGCAGAATCTCAGGCCCCACTGAGACCCACTGAAGCAGACTCTGCAAATAACAAGATTCCCAGGTGCACGTTAATGTTTGAGAACCACTAGTTTAGGCTTCAAGGATGTTAAGTGTCTTTGTGAGTGTTCTCAGATCATGAGGACAGAAGGTGGATTCTGCTACATGGAAGCAGGCCATGGGTTGACTTAGGAATTGTCCCTCTAGTGACCCCAAGAGGAGGCAAGATATGTCTCATAGAATACATTTTTTCCTCCATGGATGCTAATAGAACATTATATGAACTATTCAATTTAGATTCATCCAGCTAGATTTGAAAGGAATGTTAAAAGATGGGCTATTTGTTCAGGTTAGGCCAAGGAGGTCGAGGAAGAGTCACATCCCTTGATGCTGAATGATGGCAGTTGTAGAGGTCTGTGAGAGATACATACCCCTCCCTCACTAAAAGCGGAATCTCAGGAGATAAGAACTGGAATTCCAACAGGGATTATCCTTCTAATCTTTCCAAATCATGAAAAGTCTAGATATTTTCTTTAGAAAAAGTAGCAATTTAGAGGAATCACAGCTGATAGAACATGGAACCTGCTTTTCTAATTCCTATTTCTGTTCTCTTTCTACTGTTACAGGCTTTCCTTTGGGAAATATTACCCTCTTCAAGCAGTCTCTTCAAGTTACTTTTGTTCCCAAATTGCAGTCTCTTTCAATAGAGAAGCTGCCTTTGAAGTGGAATTGGGGCTTTCAGATGCATTTCTGGCTATGAGTTAAATATATTGTTTGGTTTAAGCCAATCTCAAGCTCTAAAGATTTCAGGAACTTATCCCTTTTGAATGGACTGACCACACAGAGTCCAGAGGAACAGATCTGAATGACCAGATCCTAGTGGTCAATGAGCTAAGTGCAAACTTTCCTGACTACCCACCTCCATGCCATAGCTTACACCCTCCCATCTTTCCTACAGGGCCCAGAGCCTTTCTTACCTTGGCAGCTCTTGGATACACCAGAGTCTGGTAGATAACAATTGGGCCTGGAGTCTGCACAGAGCTATCGTTGAATGAGTACCAGTTGTGGAAGCTATTGCTATTCTGCACGGGCTGGTTTTCTACCCCTGCGCTCCAGTAGGTGTAGAGGCCGTCTGTGGGCTTGGCAGGTGCAGCTGACTGGGCTCGCCCATAGGCCTCCAGACCTATCTTGATCTTCTCACAGGCAGGGGCATTGAAGGACAATAAGGAGGAGCTTCGCTGGTATATCTGCTGGTTGTTGAAGCTGTGGGTGCTGAAAGTGACCTTCCTGGCGATCATCATTTCTGAGTGCAGGGGGTAGGGGGATGGCAGGGAGTCCCCGGAAGAACATACCTTCTTGGGTCCTGTGGGGAAGAGCTCGTGAATGGCGCTAGAGAGCTCAACGAAGTCCAAGGGCATGCAGTTCAAGGAGTGTAGCCGGAGGTGTGGGTCGGGCCTATAAGTGCTCTGGATGCCATCCTCTATCTGGTCCACCAGGATCTTGGCTGACTGCAGGAATGCCACTTGGCCTGTCTCCTTCAGCGCCTCCTTGGAGTAGGCAATCAGGCCATCCATTTCGTTCACCTTCATGGTAGTGACATACACATACTTTTCAATCTCCTTCTGCCTGGACACCTCCAGATTCTCTATCTGCTCCATGATGGTTTTCTCTTTCTCCTGGAGAATGCTGCGCAGCTTGAGAAATCCATATCTGATCTCTTTTCGCTTTACCTCCTTGTCAGCTTTAAAGCTGTTTTTTAAAATATTGAATTCCATGAGGTCATTGTCAATTTCATAGCGGACTGCAAAACAACCAAGTTAGTTACTTCAGTTAAATTTTTCATTTCCCCAGATATCAAAGTCAATGGCAAACTGGAGCATACTAACTTGGGCTCCAAAGAAGTGGGTGGAAAGGGAGGGAAACCACTTGTTGCTGGGCTGAAAGATGCTAGCACAGGTTTATAAAGTGACTCTGGCCTCTCTCCAAACACCCTTCTCTTCCTCCTTGTCTAATATTTCCCTTGGGTATGATAGCCAGCCTTCCCTGGCATACTTCTATCTAGTAATTTTTACAGCCTTGAGTCTAAAGGTGAAAGTTCAAGGCCACCCTTGATATTAGTTTTCACTCAACTTCACCTGTCAGCAAGCTGGGCTTGAGAAGAGGTGATGTCACAAAGTGATGGATTTGCCCCATGTGAAAGCCTAAGCTTTTGCAGGGGTGGGAGAAGAAATAAATTTCTGATGACTACTTCTAAATATTGCTTCGCCTCATTCACCAAAACCCAGCCCTAGACAATAGTGGCAAATCAGCAAAGTTCCTCTTTGCTGTGGCTTCTCCTTGACATGTCCTTTTTCTCTGCTGGGGGCTTTGACTCCCTTGGGTTCAGCTGGACTCCCTGTCTTACCTACCCCACCTCCCACTTCCTTTCCAGGAAGGGTCTGCTGTTACAAGTTAGGGAAAACCAAGTTCATCCTGCAGGCTTGACATGGCATTTGGGCTTTAAGTCTACTCAACCTTTCAACAACCATTTGTGGGACACCTGTTCCACATCATCTACTTTTCTAAGCTCTAGGGATACAGATATGAGTATGAGGCCACTGATGCTCCAGGAATGCACAAACCCAATGATACCGCAGTGCAGAGAATGCCAGGGCAGGGTGAGCATGTGGCCCACCTCTGTCTGTGAAATGGCAACTTCATTGGTTTTACAGTGTTTTAGGCATTAGACAGCAAATTGAATACAGGTCAGCCTTCTGTGGCCGATTCTAGAGGTAAGGTCCTCTCCAGGAAAGGCTGACCCTGCAGTGAATTGATGGGCTATAATCCTTTCTAGATTTTACTCAGCCATGGGGGTGACCAAATCTTGGTTGGTAATGTGGTCCTGGGTCACGGTAAGTTGGATCTCTGTGGGTGGTGGCCTTTGTGACAATGATGTGCATTCACCCTAGTGTTCTGGCCAGCTGTGAAAAGAGGACGATGACTGTCTTGGTTATCACCGTGACGAGGACGTGTAGAGGCGCTGGAACGGTGCTTGTCGAGTGTGAGCCTTTCTGCCGTGTTCTCTAACGCCTTTAGGGTGAATGTCAGAAGTGTTGCTTTCTGATCTACTTTCTGAAACCCTCGTTTCCTCTGCCCACCTCCTTCCTCACACTGGCCCAGAGGGTGGATGGAGTAGCAACACAGACGGGGGCTGGATAGGGGGCTATCAGGATAGCATTGCAGTGGTGCTGAGAAATGCTCCCTGCCCTCCCCACATGAAAGCCCTGCTTGTGACTTAGGGCCCCAGAAATTCCACTTCATGATGCACTGATTCCTTTGACTCTTCAGCAGTTACTCACTGTTAAAGATATTTGAATAGGAAATTCCTTGCTTTATTAGGGATTAGTTAGGTATCTGTAGAGCAGAGTACAGAGAGACAAGATAAAAATGTCTTGATGAAGGGGAAGGGGGGGTCCCAGGAGAGGAGAAAAGAGAGGAGAGACCAGAAGTACTACCCACCCTCCCCCCCTCACCCCCACCAAATGCAACTTTGCCAGAGCTCTTCTTAGAACAAATTCAGAGCCAGGTCTCTTTCAGGCACTGTATTTAAAATTAGCTACTATTTATTAATCATTTATTATAGATCCAATCCATACATCATTGTGTGTCATACCTTGAATCATATCTGTATATTATTATGCATTGTATATAACTTCCTATGAGGAAGACATCATTTCCATTTATAGATGACACTAAGGCTGGTAGCTCAGATGGTAAAGTGTCTGCCTACAATGTGGGAGACCTGGGTTCTATCCCTGGGTCGGGAAGATCCCCTGGAGAAGGAAATGGCAACCCACTCCAGTATTCTTGCCTGGAAAATTCCATGGACTGAGGATCCTGGTAGGCTACAGTCCATGGGGTTGCAAAGAGTCGGACATGACTGAGTGACTTCACTTCTTCACTTCAAGGCTCAGAGAGGTAAAATGACTGTCCAGGGAAGTAGAAACCAGGGCCTGTCCCTAATTCTATTTGCCTAACTCCAGAGCCTTATGTTTTTAATTGCCCCAGTTGCCCTTCTCTGCCCTCTGTGAGTACCAGAATCACCTGGGAAACTTAAAAATAAAAGGAAGAAACCTATTAACTTTACCTGCTCAGTGAATCAGGCTGAGCTGAGGCTTGGGAAACCAGGTGGGACTGTCTGCAGCTAGATTTAGAATCTAATCCAGGGAACCTTCAGTGGGTCTTGTTAAAAATGCAGATTCTGATGGAGTGGGACCTGAGGCTCTGCATTTCTAACAGGATCCCAAGTGATTCCCATGCTGCTGGACTTGGACCACACTTTGAGTGGCAAGGCACTAAATTTCTGAGCTCCCTTTAAGCCAGTGGTTCTCAACATTGGTGTCACATTAGAATTACATGAGAGTTTTGAAAAATCCTCATTGCTTAGCCTATACCTCTATGGGGACAGGATACATATATCAGTTGTTAGTAAAGCTTCCCACTGGTCCCAGTAAGCAGCCAGACACTGCACAGCATCAACCCAAACTGAACCTTCTCTTCAGAGCTAGAGTTTCTCAAAGTGTGTTCTCAGATCACCTGATTTTAAATTATGTGGAGATCTGTTAACAATGCAGATTTACAGCACCTCCCTGAAAATGAATTGAGTCCTTAAGAACAAGTTTGAGCCCTGGTTAAAAAAAAATTTTTTTTTTTAAAACAAGGATGAACAGGCTCAATTCTTCCTCTATATCTGAATGGATATGCCACAAAGGTGGCCCTTTCCCAATGGCTGGGCTCATTGGAATTTGTAGCGATGTCCCGTCATTGTCTTGTTTTTCAGGTGTCCTGGACTTTGAGAAGATGATCCCAGCATGACTTTGTTAAAGACCCAGGCTTTCTATGATTGCGTGAGGCCCATAGCAGGCTACATGCAGCATCCCCCTCCCTAAACCAAGCTCTGGAGAATCCAGTCAAGCTCAGGCCATGGGTCCACCTTAAGAAAACCCTGTAGGAACAAGAGGGGCTTCCACTGACCTGGCAACACGGCTCCTGTATAATATAAGGGCTTCCCTGGTGCTGTTCCCAAACTTAATAAATGTCCACTGACAAACCATATTTCTAGGCATGGAGCAATTGAGAAATCAAGGTGTTCCTGAAATAAGATGGTGAGAGGTCCTGAGAGGCATAATTAGCAAGGTCTGTCTCTGACCCACCTCTCTGTCCAATGGAACCTTTCTGTGCAGTTCATGGGAAAGCTGCCCCCTTGTCATCTGTTCAGACATGCTTCTGTGGACACTGAAATATCTGACAGGGGAGGAGCTGGGCTGATCTGGGGCATCCTGGTCACTTGACTCTAGGCCACCTCTTAGAGGGACAGGCCGCAGGTGGTGGTGGTGTTCGCTGTTGTTTGTCAGTCTCTCTGTCTCTAGATTCTGGCCACTGTTTAGCAGAGTAGGTTGTCAAATGAATGCTGTGGAATTAACACAGGCTTTGGACTCAGAGAGACTAGGTCACCATTTACTAGGGGTCTTGTGCCAATTACTTCTTGGAATCCCAGTTGTCTTATCCATGGAGGGAATTTTAATGCTGTACTATAAGATTATTGAAAAGATTAGACAGTTCTGAAAGGCTTGGGTAAAGTAGGCCTCTGTTCAACGAAGATATTCCCACTAATAAAAGAGCCTACAAGAATCAATGAGATCCTCATGTCTACCCTGGTGGATATACACACAGAAATTACTGGACTCTTTGCTGATATCTGTAAAATATCATTGTACTGGGTTCCATCATGAGAACTTGAGTCAGTTTCCCTTATAGAAACTACAACTATGGTATATATAGTATTTACATATACCATGAGCAGGTATGCAGAGGAATAGCAAGCTGTGGACTATAACATTATTAGTTATTTCTGGGTATTTGCTACCAGTTCATTTACTTTACTGTTTGCAACCTTGGGGGGAATTTAAAATCGAGGTAACTCTCAGCATCAGTTAATTCTTTCCCCCTTCAAATTGGGAAAATACTGCAAGAAATCCATCCCTAAGGACAAAACATCTTAGACAGGCTCACAGAACTTCAGATCAAGCTCCTTCATTCTCCAAGGAGCAATATGAGGCCCAAGGTCACGAAAATTATAACCAAGAATATAGAATCTTTATACACAAACTATGTGTGAGATCTGTTTTTGTATGTTTCAGAGAGAGTAACTTGTTTAATCCTCACAAGCATCTAGTGAGGGAGTTATTACTGTTGTAACAGGGAAGAACAAATCTGACTCCATATTATATCTGTTCCTTTCGTTTTAACCTTTGTGTTTTGTTAACCTGTGCTTAGTCCTGCTGACTCTGCACATTTTGTAAAAGAATATTGCCTGTAGCCTGAAATATACATGCTAGCCTATTCTCAAGACTCCGATCTTCAAGAGTCCATTCATATAGAGATTAAAAGTTGCAGAACAGAGAATGACATTTGTCTTGTTGCAGCTTTGCAAGAACATGGTGACCTGATCTAGGTGGACAGCTGCGAGAACAAAGGATATAGACACCAAGAAGTTTGCAGCACCCAACCTTGCCCCTCCCTTACTCTGCCTTTAGAAAAGTGCTTTGCTGAAACCCTTTGGAGAATTCGGGAGTTGGGTGGGACAGGAGTCGCCTGTCTCCTTGCATGACCCTGCAATAAATCTTTCTCTGTTTCAAACTCCAACATTTCGATGGTTTGTTTGGCCTCACTGTGTGCTGGGCACATGAACTTGCATTGGGTAACACTATTATCCCCATTTTTCAGCTGAGAAATCCAGGGCACAGGGAGTTAAATGGCTGGCAGTAGTTGCCAGATGTGAATACCAGGCCACTGACTTGCAGACTGGCTCAGTGTCCCCCGGGGCTTGGACCCCTCCACCAGGTGGAGCTAAGGCTCTCTGTTAAACTGCTGCTACTGCTGCTAAGTCGCCTCAGTCGTGTCCGACTCTGTGCGACCCCATAGACGGCAGCCCACCAGGCTCCCCCATCCCTGGGATTCTCCAGGCAAGAACACTGGAGTGGGTTGCCATTTCCTTCTCCAATGATGCATGCATGCTAAGTAGCTTCAGTCTTGTCCGACTCTTCACGACCCCATGGACTGCAGCCTACCAGGCTCCTCCATCCATGGGATTTTCCAGGCAAGAGAACTGGAGTGGGGTGCCATTGCCTACTCCGAAACAGATCCTCCCAAATCACCTCCCGGATCAGTTCCTGAACTAGGAGTAGTGGAGGGAGAACAAGGGGTCAGGACCTGCTTTGAACTTGGCGATGGCGCTGAAGAGCGCGGCAGCCCTCTCTGAGCAGGCGTCGACGAGGCTGACGGTGTCGTGGCCGTTGTGGAGGGAGGTCTTACAGAAGCCGCAGAGCAGCTCGTTGTCGTTGCGGCAGTACTCTATGATGCGGCTGGACGGGTGGTGGATGCAGATCTTCTCGTCCTGGTCCTCCGTGCTGGTGTCCACGAACACGTGGTCCTGCATGGCCACGTCCGAGTGGAAAGTCTTGAGGCACTCGTTGCAGAGGTTGAGGCGGCAGGTGAGGCAGCGCTTGTAGGCGACGCGCTGGCCGCGGCAGACCTGGCAGACGATGGGCCCGCTGGAGCGGTCGAAGCGCCACTTGAGGTAGCCGTGCTGCTGCATGTAGCGCTTGGTGAGGCGGCCGCGCAGGTAGTTCTCGGGCAGCTGCATCTTGTGGCTGTAGGGCATGCAGTGCGAGCGGTCGCACACGGGGCAGACGAGGATGAAGAAGTTCTCGGTGACCTCGGCGTGCTTCTGCAGCCGCCGCAGGCACTTCTCACACAGGCTGTGGTGGCAGGGCAGCATGAAGGAGTGCAGGCGCAGGCGGCCACAGATGGGGCACGACAGGTGACTCACCAGGTTGCTGTTGGCCGTCGGCACCTTCACCTCCTCCAGCTGCGTGTCGCTGCTGCCGATGTGCAGCGCCGTCTTGGAGCTGCAGGGAGAAGAAAACGTGCGCACTCAGGACGCGGCCTCCGTTTCTCCCTCTCGGAAGGAACAGGTGCATCGCTGAGTCGCAGCGCGGTGTGATGGGGAGGAGCATGGGATGTCCGACAAACCTGGTTCTAAACCCGCCTCCACCATCCTTTAGGCGGGCTCACGCATCTAAGTTAACCTCTGCCTGCCTGTCTCCTCATTATAGAATCACTTGATGGGGCTTCTTGAGAAAATGAAAATGGAACTGAGTACCTCGATGGCCTTTGAGCAGTCCTTGGAATGCTGTACCTGATATGCAACTGCTTGTTGTTATTTCTGAGCAAGAGAAAAACAGCCCAGAGGGGCAGGCACTTTCAGCTGGGTATTGGGATTCTGTTGGCAATGGATAATATCACAGAACACCCACAGCAGACAAGGCCATTCTGGGACTGTGGTGAAGCAAAGCAGAAACAAATCACTTCCTCATGTTTGAACTCAGAAGCAAGAACATTGTCCAAACCACAAAAATCACCAAACATCCCCTGTCCTGATTAAAAGCAGTGACTGCTGCTTTCTTTCTTAACCAATAGCAGGCTCAACCCTGTTATTTCCTTCTTCTATGCAAGATTTATTAAGACACCCAATAGGAGATTTACCCCTGTGTCCTTCCCTACCATGAGCATAAATCCTGTAATAACTTAGTGATGCTTTCTTACTGAGACATCTCACACTTGCTCATGGTGTATTTCTCTCTTGTTTCAGTGGGACAGTAAATCCAAAGTCCTCCAGCTACAGGTGTGTTCTTCGTGGGTTTTACCTAGAGGGCACTGACATCATTATTATTGGTATGTGTGAGAGGGAACACAGGGGTGGGCAAAGTGTTCTTCCCAGGACACCAAGAGGTCAGTCTCCCAGCCAAGCCCAGAACTTGAGTGTTCTAATGATCAGACCACAACTGTGGCTTATGGGGGTAGAAGTCCCATTAAGGTTGCACATGATGGAATGCACTGCTTTAGAGTTGCACCATTGAGATGTGTCATCACCTCTCTCATCCTCAGTTTCCTCCTTTATAAATCAAATCTGACAATACTAATTCCTTCATGAGGATTTTAAAGTCTCCATGGGATAATCCATGATAAGTGCTTAACTGCCTGGACATAGTAAGCATTCAATAAATGTGCTCTGTAATGACTTCATTCTGCTCCTAGCTAGCCCATGTCCACAGCAGAGAAAAACAATGGTCAAGTCTGTGAGAAGTGTATGCTTCTACTGTATGTGTCTGTTGAACATTTATCTAATATCTGAAACTGATATCATATATTGTAAGAACCGTGGATGAAGTAAGTGCATACTTGTAAAATTCAAGTGCATATTCTAAGAAACTACAATCAGGGCAGAAGCAGTTTGTGAAAATAAGTGAATTAGATGGAAGTATGATAAGATACTTAATTTGTGACTATTCTTATCTCTCTTATCCTCTGTACAAGTGATGTCTGGGGGTTGAATTTGACATTGTGCCTGTGTTTTTTTGTCTTTTTTTACTTTTTCCTTCTTGCAGTCCCTATATGTCCCTGGCTTTTTCCCCATTCCCTTAGCCAGGGACCTAGGTCTCAGAGCCCAGACAATCAAGTGTGATTTCCCAAAATAAGGTGCCCAAACATAGTGAAATGGTGCCTTTTGGTGACAGTGCCTCTATGGAGACTTGGGCACCTGGGAAGCTCTCTCTTGGAGATTTGGATGCTGGTATCCAAACATGCTAGCCTCAATATTTTCAGTCTCATTCCTCCTCTGCTTTCCCAGCCTCTGATTTTTCCTGCCCAGGTCCTGAAGGGGTCACCTGGAGAAGCAGGTTAGTTTTACATATGGCAGCTGGATTGACTACTCCAGTTTGATAAGGTGGGACCCTGAGAATCAGGGTGTAATATAAAGAGAGATAGCAAGAGAATTCAGTAAGAGAGAGGGAGAGACAAGGGTGTTGGGGGAAGAGGAAAAGAGAATGCAGTGAGGAGACAGGTGTTAATGGCCCAGGGAGCTAGCAGGGAGGTGAAAATGGAAGTGGGAAAAGGAGATGAGTAAGGCAAGAGGGATGAATGAGCTCAGAGTGAGGTGGGATGAGGAAGATGCTGAGCAGGAAGCAGTGATGAAGAACAGGGTAGGCAGGGATCAGACACCAAACGAGAGGCCAGGTGGAAGGAATATCTCAACGTACCTAGCACAAGCCGCCTGACACTTGTAGCATCTCTGACCACCATCAGAAAGCCTCAGGCCTGGACTCAGGCATTCAGTGACCATCATTCCAGGCCAAAACAGTTGCCAAGCCAAGCAGCCTGGTCTTCTTGTTGAGATAATGGCCTCTGCTCCTCTGTACAATGACTGCCTGCTCTCAGATTTAGGCCTGTTCCTTTTACTTGGGTTCCCATCATATCACCTGCAAGTCTCCTGGCTTCCTTTCTTGTTCCCTCCAGGCCATTCTGCACTGTAGCATCACCTGGAGTTGGGGGAGGCTTTTCAAATCCTGATGTCCAGGTCCTACCCCAAGCCACTGAAATCAGAATGTCTGGGGGTGGGGGCCAGGTATCAGTAGTTTGTAAAGATCCCCGCGTGACTCTCATACAAAACAAAGTTTGGGAGTTCCTGGTCTAAGCATCCCTCAAAAAACCAATGTTATCCCCCTCTTGTTGGAATGGCTCCAAGATGCTCCATTGCTGGTTTGCAGGAAATGGGACAGTTGAGAGGAGAGAGGGGTGTGGAAGCTACTTTCTGCTCCTTAGACCTTTGGGACTTGCATTGGGAACCCCTGGGTTCTCTATTCATGCAAAGATCGCAAGAGGTCTATGAGTTGAGAGTAACCTTTACTAAGCATCTACTAAGTGCTGACCTGTGAGAGAGAGCATATCCTTCCCTGAATTCACTGAATCTTTGCTCACAGGATTGTTCTTCTAGCCTTGAAAGGTTTCCAGCCTGCCCCCATTTTTCTGCCTTTTCAAATGCTGTCATCCTAGAGGGCTGAGTTTTGGTCTTTCCCCTGTAAGAAGTGTGCCTCTGCCACCTCAAACAAAGTGACACAGACTGCTGTGGTCAGAGCAGGAAGAGGATGTTCAGTGCCTGACACAGTGGGTTAATGCCTAAGTGAGTAGTTGAGACTCTCAATGCAATGACGTCTGGCTAGGAACAAAGAGAAGGCTGGCAGGAATTCATGGCCATCTGGGGTATTTATTCAGGCCACAGGGCCAAAAGCAGCCCATGGAAGCTATTGCTTTTCTAAGAAGTGTTGCAGATATGAAGGGTTCAGAGGAGGAAGAGGAAGAGCAATTTATATTTTTATATCACATAACAGATTTCAAAGCGATGTTAATTCTCATACCCCCTGAATCACTGCAGGTACCATACTCTGCATTTTGAAAGACAGCATTTCAATTTAATTTTAATTTAAGCACACAAACTCTGGGTTCAAATTCTGAGCACATCTTACTAGTGGTGTGATCTTGGGTCATTCAACCTCTTAAGTGCTCAGTTTCCTCATGGGTGTGGTGGCCATGGGACAGGGATTACCTGGGGTCATGCACATGGGTCATGGCAAGTTGTTTTTGCACTAAGCATCAGGTATTATTATTTTGTAAAGGTGAGTGAGGTGGGGTTTAGGAGAGCTCAGCACTCATACGGGGTGGGGCTTGGTTTGGAACTCAGGTCTATACTGGTATAGTGGCTGTTTAGGACACCTACACTTCAGTGTTACAAAATTCTTTTTTTGAAGTGGAAGTAATTTTTATTGCTACATTTTGAAATGCAAACAAAAATATTTAAAATAATCATATCATTCAATATATATTTTTATTGTTACATTAAGTACAAAACAAATTATTTGTAGTATTTTTTAGCTCTTCTTTCCCTTTCTATTTTATTGAGATGTAGTTGACATTTAACAATGTATAAGTTTAAGATGTAGAACATAATTTGATTTACAAACATCAGGAAGTGATTATCACAGTAAATTTAGTGACCATCCATCTTCTCCAACAGATAAAAATGAAAGAAATGGAAAAAAATTTAAAAATTTTTCTTGTGCTAAGAGCTCTTAGGAGTTATTCTCCTAACAACTTTCATATGTAACTGACAGAAGCATCAATGATGTTTATCCTCTTGTATATGATACCCCTAGTACCTAACTTTTTAAAATTTTTATTTTATTTTAATTGGAGGATAGTCACTTTACAGTATTGTGATGGCCTCTGCCATACATCAACATGCATCAGCCATAGGCATAGATGTGTCCCCTCCCTCCTGAACCCCCCTTCCACTTCTCTTCCCACCCCATCCCTCCGGGTTGTCACAGAGCACTGGCTTTGGGTTCCATGCATCATACGCCAAATTCCCACTGGTGATGTATTTTACATATGGTACCTATCTGTCTTATAACTGAAAGTTTGTATCTTTTGACCTTCACATCCAATGCCACATCCCCACCTTCTGCCTCTGATAACCACACATCTACTCTTTTCCTGTATTTGTTTCTTTTTGAAGTGTAACTGACCCACAGCACTATGTTAGATCCTGTTACACAACATGGTGATTTGATATTTCTGTACATTTCCAAATGATCACCACCGATGTCTAGCTACCATCTGTCACCATACAAAGACCATGTGATATATTTGTACCATGACAAAGTGTAACTAGGGAATTCCCTGGTGGCTAGATGGTAAAGAATCCACCTGCCGATGCAGAGACATGGGTTGGATCCCTAGGTGGAAAAGACCCCCTAGAAATGGCAACCCACTCCAGTTTTCTTGCCTGGGAAATCCCAAGGACAGAGGAGCCCGGGACTACCGTGCATGGGGTTTCAAAGAGTCGGACATGACTGAGCAGCTAAAGAAAAAGAAATGTAACTAGAATTAATTGCCAGCAAGCTCTTGGCCTCCCCTTTTCGGATAAGGAGGCGGACTCGGGGCGGGAGCGCTGGCCCGCGCCGTCCCCACGGCTGGCGGGGCCCCCCGGGTTTCCGGAGTCGCGCGGCCGTGGGGCGGCGCAGCACTCACGAGGTGCGGATGCTGCGGAGGCGGCCCTTGCGGAAGGTGACGGTGGCGTTGCGGCAGCAGCGGCTCTCGTAGTAGTAGCACTGGAGGTTGCTGCTGGCGGTGCAGCAGCACTTGCAGTTGGGGTCGTTGGCCCAGGAGCAGCAGCACCAGTGGCAGTTGGGGTTCTCGGAGCAAGTGCAGTGGCAGCACTGGCAGTTGCGCTCATCTTTGTAGGGGCAGGGGAAGCAGGTGCAGTTCCGCTCCGAGGTGAAGAGGAACTTGCAGCACAGGCAGGAGCACAGCCGCGGACAACACCTCTGCCATGTACAACATGGAGAGCAAACGCACATGGCGGTATCCATGGCGTCTACATGGTGGGCGCCCGCTCCTTGGACGCTTCAAGGCCCTTTCCACCGGAATCCTGCGTTCAGTTCTCCCCTGGAGGGGTTCCCTCCTCTCCCGATGAGCCCCGTCTGCTTGGAGGTTGCAAGAGGTTGGCGGTTAGAGGCCTTCACAGGTGGCGTACCTGCTGGGAAGCCCGTGGGCTGACATTTACATAGATCAGCCCCCGGCCACCTGCTTATGTCACAGTCGCTGTCTCCCCACCATGTCTCATCACAAAGGGCAGGAGGGAGGGTGGGATGGGGGGGTAGTGGCAGGCAGGCTGATGGACACTCCCTGCTTCCAGAGGACCAGCTCCAGAAGAGTGTCAATGCAGAGAGCATCCTGGAGGTTTGGCTGTCACTTGGCACCTTTGGGGTTATGAGTTGGATTTCAGGAGCTATTTCTCTTTCCTTGGAACTTGGGCAAGTTGAGGCAGGGGTATGTCTTCATGGGCCGAAAGGCCTGGGTATGGTGCACTGGAAAAGTAGACATGATAGTCCTCTCCTTGGACTGTTTTTGCATTGCTGGAACTCTTTATTTGATGAACAAAGTGCAGTGCTTACAAATAATAGTGCCATATATAAAGGAACTTACCATTTGTAGAAAGAATTAAAGGAAAAAAAAGATGTAGGTTCTTTAAGGCACTTCTTTCTGTAGTCACCGAGTTTGTTAGTCAGTGCATAGTCACTGCTGATTTTCATGAGGCTTCAGGCATAAGTCACTCTGAATACTTCTTGGCATTTTTTTTTTTTGCAGGCTCATGGAGTTTGGCTGAGACTCAGGCTCTGTTTCCTATGTCCCTGCCCTTCTCCCCAGTCCCATCCTGCTGTATCCCTTTTATCAGGAGGCTGGAATTCTACACAAGACTCTTTGTCTCTGCTTTTATCATTAATATATGCTCAGTATCTCTAGAAATGACCTTCTATTTTAGGGGAGAATTTTGCTTTCCACTCTATGCAGCTTGCAAAGATTAAAAGAGCAGAAATTTCATGATCATACCATATATATGGTATGAACACTGTCTTAGTTTTTGTCCAAAAAGAAACAGAAGCGAGAGCCAATTTGGCTGCAGGAATTTATTGCATAATATATTATCTCTCCCTATGATTATCACCTTTATAATAAGAAAGAACATTCACTGAGTGCTAGCTGTTCCATCCACACTTTGATTTTAGGTTCCTACAGATGAAAATTTTGGATCCTCTACATCCTTATCAAAGCATGTTATTTTTTTTTTTCAAAAATTATTATTATAGCCATCATGGTGGGTTAAGAAGTGGGCTTTTGTTGTGGTTAGACTTGAAGTTTCCTTATGACTAATGATGTTGATTTGTATATCTTCTTTGGGCTTCACTGGTGGCTCAGATGGTAAAGAATCTGCTTGCAGTGTTGGAGACCCGGGTTCAATCCCAGGGTTGGGAAGATCCCCTGGGGAAGGAAATGGCAACTCACTCCAGTATTCTTGCTGGAGAATTCCATGGACAGAGGAACGTGGCAGGCTACACTCTATGGTGTTGCAAAGAATAAGACAGGACTGAGCAGCTAACACAACCCTTTGGAGAAATGTCTATTTAAATCCTTTGCCCAATTAAAAATTGAGCTATTTGTCTTTTTTATTGTTGAGTTGTAGGAGTTCTGTGAATAATATAGAGACTACACAATTACCACATACAAGATTTGTAAATATTTTTTCCATTCTGTTTTTAGGTTAAAAAATTTTTTTTTCACAGTTTCCTTTGAAGCACAAAAGTTTTAATTTTGATGAAGTCTAATTTATTTATATTTTTGTTATTATTTCTTGCCCTTTTTTGTGTCATTTAAGAAACTTTTGCCTAAGACTTACACCTACATTTTCTCCTAATACTTTATAGTTTGAACTATCACACTTAGGTCTTTGATTCATTTTGAATTAACTTTTAAATTTTATTTGAGAAGATCAATTAACCATAGATGGTTTACTACTGGACTCTATTCTGTTCCTTTGTTCTATGTGTCTATCTTTATATCAACCACACTGTTTTGACACTGTGGCTTTGTAGAAAGTTTTAAAATGGGGAAATGTGAGCTCTCCATATTTTTTTTTCCTTGTAGAACTTATTTAGGGTATTCTAAGCTTGGTATATTTCAATATAAATTTTAGGATCAGCTTTCTTATTTTTTTGCAAAAGGCTACTAGAATCTTGATAGGGATTGCATTTAATCTGTAAATCATTTGCAGAAGTATTTTCATATTAAAATTAAAATTTCCAATCCATGAACACAAGATACTTTTCCATTTATTTAGGTCTTCAAAGATTTCTGTTAACAATGTTTTTTAGTTTTCAGTGTACAAATCTGACACTTATATGGTTAAGTTTATTCCTAAGCATATTTTTTGGATACTACTATAAATAAAGTTTTTTCTTAATTTTACTTTTGGATTGTTCATTGTTAGGGTATAGAAATGTAGCAGATCTTTATATACTGGTCCTGTGTCCTGCAACTTTGATGAATTCATTATTAGCTCTAATATTTTTTAATTAAAAGTTTTTTAAACTTCATGTCATCTGTGAATAGATATACTTTTACATGATTTTTTTTGGGTATGACAACAGAAGGATAGGCAACAAAAGCAAAAATCAACATGTGGGACTATGTCAAACTAAAAAGGCTCTGCACAGCAAAGGAAACAATCAGTAGAGTGAAGAGACAATCAATGAAATGATTCGAGAAAGTGAAAAAAAAAAGAAATGGGAGAAAGTATTTTTAAACCATATATTTGATAAGGAGTAAATTTCTAAAATAAATGAAAGACTCATACAACTCAAGAGCAAAAAAAAAAAAAAAAAAAAAAAACACAACCAGAAAGAAACCCCAGGTAATCCAACTAAAAATGGGCAGAAGACTTGAATAAATATATTTTTTTTTTCCGAAGAAGACATGCAAATGGTCAACTGGTACATAAAAAGTGCTCAACATCACTAATCATTAGGAAAATGCAAGTTAAATTCACAGTGAGATATCACCTCACATCAGTTGGGGTGGCTATTGCTGAAAAGACAAGAAATAATAAGTGTTGTTGAGGATATGGAGAAAAGGGAACCCTAGTACTCTGTTGGTGGGGATGTAAAACGATATAACTACTATAGAAGCAGTATGGAGGTTTCTTAAAAAATTACAAAGAGAACTAATGTAAGAAATCCCAGAAATCCCACTTCTGGTTGGGATAACTGAAGGAAAAGAAGTCAGTATCTTGAAGAGATGTCTGTACTCCTGTATTCATTGCAGCATTATTTACAATAGTCAACATATGGAAACAGATTAAGTGTTCATCAGTAAATGAATGGAGAGAGAAAATGGGATACACATACATACTCACACGGGAATATTCAGTCATAGAAAAGGAAATCCTGCATTTGTGTGACAACATGGATGAGCCTGCAGGATGTTCTGCTGCATGAAATAAGTCAGATGGAGAAAGACAGCTATCGTATGATCTGGGGAAAAAAATCAGACTCAGAAACAGAGAGTGGAATGATGGTTTCCAGGAGTTGGGGGTAGGGATATGGGCAGATGTGGATTAGGGAGTACAACCTCCATATATAAGATGCATAAGTTCTGGAGATCTAATGTACAGCATGGTGACTATAGTTAATATTATGTACTTGAAATATGCTAAGACAGTAGATCTTAAGTATTCTTATCACACTAAAGACTATGGATATATTGATTAATGCGATTGTAGAAATCATTTTACAGCTTATATGTGTATCAAGTCATCATGTTGTATCCTTTATATACATACAATTTTGCCACCCAATCATTCCTCAATAAAGCAAGGGGAGAAACAAAATTAACATGCAAAAATCAATGACCTTCATATATACAAACAAAAACCAGAAGACATAAAAGGAAGGACTACCCATTTACGTTCACAAACAAAAGCAAAAAACAAAGAAGTAAATAGGTATAAACTTGACCAGAAAGTTAAAAATCTATATTGGGTAAGTTCTAAAAGACCCTTGAAAGAGTTAAATATGGGCCTGAACCAATGGAAATATGTACCATATTTATGGATAGCAAAACTCAACATCCTAAAGATGTTGCTCCCTAAATTAGCACATCCAATGTAATTCTAATAAGAATAGAATTTTTTTCTGAGGCTAGAGATGTTGCTAATAATGTTTACTTAAAGAACAAATAAGCAAGAATAGCCAGGAAAACTCTGAAGGAGAATAGAAAGAAAGGGGTGTACTTGTGATTCCCTAGTGGCTCAGACGGTAAAGAATCTGCCTGCAATGCAGGAGACCTGGGTTTGATCCCTGGGATCCCCTGGGGAAGCGTCCAGGGGACAGCAGTATACTTGCAGAGAGGATCCCATGGGCAGACGAGTCTGGTGGGCTACAGTCACTGGGGTTGCAAACAGTCAGACACGACTGGACAACTAACACTTTCAGTTTTCACTTGTACTAAATATTTAAAAATTTTTATGCCTCTATAATTAAACAGTATTGGTGTTGGTGAAGAAATAGACTGACCCTAAAAGAGAAATAGAAAAATCCTAATAGACAAAATTGGATATGGAAATTTAATATGTATATAAAGGTATCATCTAAGGTCAATGGAGGAAAAGATAAAGTATTTCAAGTATATGGTTAGGACGACTGGATAGTCTTCTGTAAAAAAATAAAATTGAATACATTCTTTACACCAAGATAATTGCTGGCTGGATCAAAAGTTTTACATGTGTTAAAAAATGAAATTATGCAAAAAAAAAAAAAGGAAACATGGACTAATTGCTTTGTAACTTGGGAGTGGGGTAAACCTTCCTAATTATGACAAAAATGCAAACACAATTAAGAAAAAAGATTGATAAATTTGATTACATAAATAAAAATATTTTAAAGGGTTGAAACAGAACATAAACAAAAAAGTGAAGCAACCCCCCCCCCCCCACAAAACTACCAAACCCACTCACATCAACAAAGCAGAAAGATGATGAAAAATTGAAAACAATGTGTAGCCTATGGGCAAAGATTTGATATCTTTAATATCTAAGGAGCTTCTAAAAATTTTATATGAAAAAGATCAAGTTTCCTTCAGAAAAATGAGCTAAAAATATAAAGTTGATAGAAAAAATGTTATTAGCCTTGGCATGCTCATGCTCAGTCGCTTCAGCCACATTCAATCTTTGTGAACCTATGAACTGTAGCCACCAAGTTCCTCTAGCCATAGGATTCTCCATGCAAGAATACTAGAGTGGGTTGCATGCCCTTCTCCAGAGGATCTTCCTGACTCAGGGACTGAACCCAAGTCTCCTGCATTCCAGACAGATTCTTCACTGACTGAACCACGAGAGAAACCCTTGAAAGTGAAAGTGAAAGTTGCTCAGTCGTGTCTAACTCTTTGTGACCCCATGTCCATGGAATTCTCCAGGCCAGAATATTGGAGTAGGTAGCCTTTTCCTTCTCCAGGGGATCTTCCCAACCCAGGGATTGAACCCAGGTCTCCCACATTGCAGGCAGATTCTTTACCAGCTAAGTCACAAGCGAAGCCCAAGAATACTAGAGTGGGTAGCCTATATCCCTTCTCCAGCAGATCTTCCCGACCCAGGAATCAAACTGGAGTCTCCTGCATTGCAGGCAGATTCTTTACCAACTGAGCTATCAGGGAAGCCCAGAGAAGCCCTTACTAGCCTTTAATGATAAATAAAGTTTCTTACCTTTGCTCATCATAAGTGAAATGCGAAATAAATCAACACTGAAAAATCAACATTTTCTACCCATTAGATTACCAAAATTTAAAAAAAAAAGAAAGAAAATTGAGAACATATTCTCTTGGCAAAGCTCTAGATGAACAAAAGTTCTCAAGTATATGGGAATGTTACACCAGGGAGGAGAGTTTGACATAACTCTCAAAATCTCATCTACCTGTTGACTCAGCTCTTTCAGTTCTAAGAATTTCTCCCAAGCATACACTGACAAAATTACAAACAAGATTTATTCATGGTGTTATTTATTACAGCACTATTTGTAATAGCACAAAACTGGAAACAATTCATATGTCCATCATCAGAGAACTGATAAAATAAGCTAAAACACACAATGGTGCTTAATGCTTTACATAAAAGAATGAGAAAGACCTCCGGTGACTGTTTTAAAATGATTCTAAAATATGTTACTGAGTGTAAAAAGGTGAGGCAATCTGTATACAATGTGCGGCCATTCATCTCAGAAAAGGTTTTAAGTTGTTGGTTTAACTTGACACAAGAGATAGAAAGATAAAGCAAAAATTTAGATTTATAAGGGAGTGGAAGAATAAGGTGGAGGGGAATATATCTTTAGAAACCACTTAAATATTTTGAATAACAAAATTAAGCTAAAAGAGCAATCCTAAAACAAAGCAAAATGAAAAAAAAATGAGCCTGTGACTTGAGTTGGTGGTACAATCATACCAAGAGGAATTATTTTCAGCTAGTTTAAAACACAGTAATTTGATTTTACCTAGTGGGATTGATCCCTAAGTACAGGCAAAAGAAAGCAAGGAGAAAGCTTATGTTCTTTCACTAATCATGCTGTTAATGCTAGTGTTAGTATTGTTCATCTGAAAGGGTTGTGTGTGTATTTTTCAATAAATGAGGAATTTTGTTGATGTCAATGAGTATCACAATCTAAGGCATGGGAGAAAGAACATACAGAGAGATGACTGCTGAAGTTAAGAACATTGGGTAATCCTGATATGAATTAAAAATATCAATATCAACTCATGATATATTTTACCTGAAGAAAATTTCTTAATTCTGGCCTCTGAAAAGGCCTTGAAACCATGACTCAGTTCAGTCAGTTCAGTCACTTGGTTGTGTCTGACTCTTTGAGACTCTATGGACTGCAGCACGCCAGGCTTCCCTGTCCATCACCAACTCCCGGAGCTTACTCAAACTCATGTCCATCGAGTCAGTGATGCCATTCAACCATCTCATCCTCTGTCGGACCCTTCTCCCCCACCTTCAGTCTTTCCCAGCATCAGGGTCTTCTCCAATGAGTCAGTTCTTTGCATCAGGTTGCCAAAGTATTGGAGTTTCAGCTTCAGCATCAGTCCTTCCAATGACTATTCAGGACTGATCTCCTTTAGAGCTGACTGGTTGAATTTCCTTGAAGTCCAAGGGACTCTCAAGAGTCTTCTCCAACACCACACTTCAAAAGCATCAATTCTTTGGTGCTCACCTTTTTTTATAGTCCACCTCTCACATGCATACATGATTACTGGAAAAACCATAGCTTTGACTTGATGGACATTTATTGGTAAAGTAATGTCTTTGCTTTTTAATATACTGTCTAGGTTGGTCATAGCTTTTCTTCAAAGGAGCAAGCATCTTTTAATTTCATGGCTGCAGTCACCATCGGCAGTGGTTTTGGAGCCCAAGAAAACAAAGTCTCTCACTGCTTCCATTGTTTCTCCATCTGTTTCCCATGAAGTGGTGGGACCAGATGCCATGATCTTAGTTTTCTGAATGCTGAGTTTTAAGTCAACATTTTCACTGTCCCCTCTTACTTTCATTAAGAGGCTCTTTGCCATTTTAGTTTTTTAGTTTTTCGCTTTCTGCCATTAGGGTGATGTCATCTGCATATCTGAGGGTATTGATATTTCTCCTGGCAGTCTTGATTCCAGCTTGTGCTTCATCCAGCCTGGCATTTCGCATGATATGCTCTGCATATAAATTAAATAAACAGGGTCACAGTATACAGTCTTGAGGTACTCTTTTACCAATTTGGAACCAGTCTGTTGTTCCATGTCCAGTTCTAACTGATGTTGTTATATCTGCATACAGATTTCTCAGGAAGCAGGTAAGGTGGTCTGGTATTCCCACCTCTTGAAGAATTTTCCACAGTTTGTTGTGATCCACACAGTCAAAGGCTTTGGTGTAGGCAATGAAGAAAGTAGATGTTTTTCTGAAATTCTCTTCCTTTTTCTATGATTCAATGGATATTAGCAATTTGATCTCTGGTTTCTCTGCCTTTTCTAGCTTGAACATCTGGAAGTTCTCTGTTCATGCACTGTTGAAGCCTAGGTTGGAGAATTTTGAGCATTACTTTACTAGCGTGTGAGGTGAGTCCAATTGTGTGGTATTTGAACATTCTTTGACATTGCCTTTCTTTGGGATTGGAATCAAAACTGACCTTTTCCAGTCCTGTGGCCACTGCTGAGTTTTCCAAGTTTGCTGGCATATTGAATGCAGCACTTTCACAGCATCATCTTTTAGGATTTGAAATAGCTCAACTGGAATTCCATCACCTCCACTAGCTTTGTTCATAGTGATGCTTTCTAAGGTCCACCTGACTTCACATTCAAGGATGTCTGGTTCTAGGTGAGTGATCACACCATCATGGTTATCTGGGTCATGAAGATATTTTTTGTATAGTTCTTCTATGTATTCTTGCCACTTCTTCTTAATATCTTCTGCTTCTGTTAGGTCCATACCATTTCTGTTTTTTATTGTGCCCATGTTTGCATGAAATGTTCCCTTGGTAGCTCTAATTTTCTTGAGAGTTCTAGTCTTTTCAATTCTATTGTTTTCCTCTATTTCTTTGCACTGATCACTGAGGAAGTCTTTATTGTCTCTCCTTGCTGTTCTTTGGAACTCAAATGGGTATATCTTTCCTTTTCTCCTTTGCCTTTAGCATCTCTTATTTTCTCAGCTATTTGTAAGGCCTCCTCAGACAACCATTTTGCCTTTTTGCATTTCTTTTTCTTGGAAATGGTCTTGATGATTGCTTCCTGTACAATGTCATGAACCTCCATCCATAGTTCTTCAGTTCTGTCAGATCTAGTCCCTTGAATCTGTTTGTCACTTCCACTGTATTTAGGTCATAACTGAATGGTCTAGTGGTTTTCTCTGCTTTCTTCAATTTAAGTCTGAGTTTGGCAATAAGGAGTTCATGGTCCGAGCCACAGTCAGCTCCCTGTCTTGTTTTTGCTGACTGTATAGAGCTTCTCCATCTTTGGCTGCAAAGAATAGAATCAATCTGGCGATGTTCACGTGTAGAGTCTTTCCTTATGTTGTTGGAAGAGGGTGTTTGCTATGACCTGTGCATTCTCTTGGCAAAACTCTATTAGCTTTTGCCCTGCTTCATTCTGTATTCCAAGGTCAAATTTGCCTGTTACTCCAGATATCTCTTGACTTGCTACTTTTGTATTCCAGTCCCCTATAATGAAAAGGACATCTTTTTTGGGTGTTAGTTCTAGGCGGTCTTGTAGGTCTTCATAGAACTGTTCAGCTTCAGCTTCTTCAGCATTACTGGCTGGGGCATAGACTTGAATTACCGTGATATTGAATGGTTTGCCTTGGAAATGAACAGAGATCATTCTGTTGTTTTTGAGACTGCACCAAGTACTGCATTTCAGACTCTTTTGTTGACTATGAGGGCTACTCCATTTCTTCTAAGGGATTCCTGCCCGCAGTAGTAGGTATAATGGTCATCTGAGTTAAATTCACCCATTCCTGTCTGTTTCAGTTCACTGATTCCTAAAATGTAGACTTTCACTCTTGCCATCTCTTGTTTGATCACTTCCAGTTTACCTTGATTCATGTACCTAACTTCCAGGTTAATGAACCCTCTTGTCTCCTAGATTATGATCTCTGAATTTCAGCAAAATGAACCAGGGTGTTTTGGACAAATGATGGTCCCAGGCCTAGGGCAGGAAATGCATAAAACAAATGTGGATTTGGATATACGTTTTACAAAAGTCAACAAGTCCCCTTTTGGCACTAGCTCATTTAGCCTTGCTAGAGGATACAGGGCAAGAAGAATAGCGTGCCAGGGGCAGAGGCAGGTATGACAGCTCACGTACAAAGGAATGAGACCAAATGAGTGGGTACAATGATGCTGTAATGCACTATCCAGGTATCTTTGTTAAGACTGAGATACTCACTCCTCTTGTTGGCTGCTTGCAGTCCACGCCTGAATCTTTCTCTGGGAATTGCTTTCAGTGGAGGAGAGCTGCCTTGTCCAAGATTAAGCTCCAGTTCAGGGAGCAGTCCTGCCTAAATTGACGCCACCCCAGTTACTGAGGCCTCCCTGATAGCTCAGTTGGTAAAGAATCAGCCTGCAGTGCAGGAGACCCCGGTTTGATTCCCAGGTCAGGAAGATCTGCTGGAGAAGGGATGGGCTACCCACTCAAGCATTCTCGGGCTTCCCTTGTGGCTCAGCTGGTAAAGAATTCACCTGCAATGTGGGAGACCTGGGTTCCATCCCTGGGTTGGGAAGATCCCCTGGAGAAGGGAAAGGCTACCACTCCAGTATGCTGGCCTGGAGAATCCATGGACTATATAGTCCATGGGGTCACAAAGAGTTGGACGCGACTGAATGACTTTCACTCACCAGCTACTGAGGAAGTCCAATTGGATTGGCCGAGGTTTCCAGTTTCAACTATGTTACAGTTTAACAAGTCCCGCTGCACAATCCTGTTCCCCTCACTCCCCAGGAGCCCTCTCCAGTACACCTCTAGTGCATAAATTTCCATCTCATAGTCTGTTTCTTGGGAAACCAGGCCCAGCTGATGGATATGGGAGCCATTCCAGCTGATGAGCTCCATTTTCCTTATGAATCAATATGTTTTACTTCCTCCTGCGGGAATAGTTTCCAGGGGTCCTAGCAAGAGACATGCAGTTACAAGAATACACTGCATTCAGAGAAGCTCAAACTATGAATCCCGTTTAGATATTTATAGTTAATTCACACTGCTCCCAGGCCAGGTGTAGTTTACTAATTAGAAGTCATTTTATAAGTATCCTCCAAGGCCAGGTGTAGTTTACTAATTAGAAGTCATTTTATAAGCAGTGTTGCCTGGTAACATAGACAACTTCCACCTTTATTATGTTTCCAGGGGAACAGAGCTAGGAAGTTAACTCAAGGTCATTTTTCTGGAGAGAAAGAGAGTGAGTTTGTTAACCATTCACATTTAAAGATAATCACAAAGATAACTGAAACAAAAGAAAAAACCCCAACAACCCTCACTTGGATGATACTCGGAAACTAATTTATTTTGAGGCCTGGTAAATAAAGAGAGAGAATAATTTATCTAGATTTTGTTATATGAACTGTATAAGGGGAATTTTCTCTTCACAGAAGTATCCTGACTTCTGTGAGGATCGAAGAGGGATTGAATTGTGATATCATCTATTGCAACTCCTACTGAAAAGGTGAGTCTAGACAGGGGTCCCCAACTTCTATGTTCTAACACCTGATGATCAGAGGTAGAGCTGATGTAATGATAGTAGAGATAAAGTGCACAATAAACGTAATGCCCTTGAATCATCCCCAAACCATTCCCCACTCTTCTGGTCTATGGAAAAATTGTCTTCCATGAAACTGGTCCCTGGTGTCAAAAAATTTGGGGGCTACTGATCTAGACAGTATCACCAGCGATAGCTAATAGTGCCAAAGACCACCAGACATTGTGCGCCCCCTGATGGAAGTACACAGCACTACCTATAAGGTATTGCAAGAAGTATTTAATTTGACCAACTTCCCGGTAGCTTAGACGGTAAAACGTGTGCCGACAATGCGGGAGACCAGGGTTTTATCCCTTGGTCGGGAAGATACCCTGGAGAAGGAAATGGCAACTCACTCCAGTACTCTTGCCTGGAAAATCCTATGGACTGAGGTTCCTGGTAGGCTACAGTCCATGGGGTCGCAAAATGCAGATTGTGGAAAACACAATGACCTAGTTTTTTCAACAGAGCCTTTGCAAGGGAGACACACACACACACAGATATAAAGGCGAAAATTTCTGATTTAGAAGTGACCCAAGACACAAGAGACATGTAAACCAATTGGAATTCTTGAGTCTAAGGTCCTGATTTGAACAAGCTGTAAAACTATTCATCATTCATGCTTCAAAGGAGGGATTTGAATACTGCTGGAAGATTGGATGATAGAAAAAATGATTATTACTTTTTCAGATTTGATAATGGTATTGTGGTTATGTTATTTAGGAGAGTCCTTAACTTTTACATGTAAAGACAGATACATTTATAGATTAAGTGATAAAATATCTGTTCCCCTTCCCCCAAATAATCTAGACTGTAGTGAAGTGGATAAGAGATTACATGAAAGAGATGAAAGTGAGTGGGAGATTACAGACTGGCCATGACTGGATAACTGCTGAAGCTTATCATTAGGTTTATGGGGGTGCTTTATACTATTTCCATGACTTTTATATGTTTGAAATTTTTAATTATAACAAGTGGAAGCATATACACATTTACTTTTTAATATAATCATTTCACTCTTGGAAATCTTCCATAGGTCTAAGGATTATTAATGTAGCAACACTAACAAAAAGAAAAGAAACCCTGGAAATAAAATGAATACCCAACAATGACATATGGTTGAATTAATTGTGATAGTGCATTGTCATTAAAAAGAATAATTTAGAGCCAATTCAGTTCACCTGGAGGAGTTTGGGGGAATAATGTTGAAGGAGAAAAGCAAGATGCACACAGGAGTATATAAGATCTCATTTTTTGAAAGAAAAAAAAGACATGTGCCTTTTTGTCTACTATGTGTAGTGTATATTAGAGGGTGTCCAGAGGGGTATTATCATGGTTTCCTTGGGGTTGGGGAGTGAGAAAGTATGAGCCCCGGTTGTGGGGTCAGACTGTGTTCTGGTCTAACTTTGTCACCAGTGGTGTCACTACGGAGAGTTCAGCAGTGTTCATGGAGCACTTCCTGTATGCCCGGCTGGCCTAGCAGCTGATGATACAGCAATATAGATGCTATTCCTGTGACTTCCCTGGAGGTCTAGTGGTTAAGAATCCACCATCCAGGGGAGGAAGGTGGAAGGGGGGTTCAGGATGGGGAACACATGTAAATCCATGGCTGATTCATGTCAATGTATGGCAAAAACCACTACAATATTGTAAAGTAAGTAGCCTTCAACTAATAAAAATAAATGGGAAAAAAAAAAAAAAAGAATCCACCATCCAATGCAGGGGACGCAGATTCCAACCCTGGTCAGGGAACTAAGATCCAACATGCCTTGGAGCAACTAAGCCCATGTTGAAAATAACCAAGCCTGCATGCCTCCATGAAGATCCAACTTAGCCGGAAAAAAAAGATAAAATGTTGTTCCTATCTCTGGGAAGCTGCCATGATGAGGAGGGAAGGTTGAAAATTGCAGAGCACTGTGGGCATACTGCTTAACTTTTATGAACCTTAGTTTTCTTATTTGTGAAATGGAATTATGACATATGCTTCATAGGGCAATTTTGAGGTTTAAACATGTGCAACATGAATTTAATTGCACTGTCTTGGGCCACAGTCTTCTCATTGTAAGGCCCTAGCAGTTGCTGGTAAGGCCCTCATTGCTGGTATTGTCCCCAGGGGCAGAGAGATGGACCCTCAGAGCCCATAACGTGAGGGAGGGTGTTGGTCATGGAGTCAGTCTGAGAGCTAAAACAGAAGAGTGAGGTAGAATTGTATGATGATTTCTTGAGAACATAGGAGAAAGGAGGCAAATGTGTGCATTTATCCTTCATTTGAAAGCATTCACTTAATCTGTGTGTGTGGGCTTAACCAGTGATGCAGATGGTAAAGAGTCTGCCTGCAATATGAGAGATCCAGGTTCAATCCTTCGGTTGGGAAGATCCCCTGGAGAAGGAAATGGCAACCCACTCCAGTATTTTTGCCTGGAGAATCCCATGGACAGAGAGCCTGGCATGGGGTCGCAAGTAGTCGGACACGACTAAGGGACTAACACTCAATAACTGAATGTGTGTGTGGTAGTCACTCAGTCGTGACCAACTCCTTGTGACCCTGTGGACTGTAGCTCGCCAGGCTCCTCCGTTCATTGGATTCTCCAGGCAAGAATACTGGAATGGGTTAAAATTCGCTTCTCCAGGGGATTTTCCTGACCCAGGGATTGAACCCAGGTCTCCTGCACTGCAGACAGATTGTTTACCATCTGAGCCACCAGGGAGGCCCATTCACTAATTCTTTATATTAATACTTTATACACAAGTGAACAAAGTAGATGAAGACCTGTGCCCCTTCAGAAGTGATAGTCCAAAAAGGGGAGACAGACACTAGACATTAAAAGGAATAAATGAGTAAATCTGATGATTCATTAAAGTTTCATGGGAAAGAGGAAAAGCAAAGCAGAGGAAGTGTATTAGTTAGCTAAGGTCGCTGTAACAAAGTGTTACAGACATAAACAACAGAAATGTGTTGTCTCACTGGTCCAGAGCCTGGAGGTCTGGGATCAAGACCATGCTTCCTCTGCCAAATCTAGAGAAGGATCTATTCCAGGGAACTCTCCTAGCTTCTGGTAGTTCCCTGGCTTGTGGCAGCTTAACTGCAATCCTCATCTGGCATTCTTCCTCTATGCATGTGTGTCTCAGCGTCCAAATTTTATCTTTTTCTAAGGACATCAGTCAGATTAGGGGCCACTCTACTGCAGTGTGACCTCATCTTAACTAATTACTTTGACAGTGACCTTATTTCCATATAAGGTCCCATTTGGAGTTATTGGGGGTTCAGACTTCAGCAGAAGAATTTACAGAACAGGAAGGGATGTGAACATGCCCATTATAGTGGCAGTCTGCAGTAATAAACTGGGAAACTTGGTGAGAAGGGGACATTGGAGAGAAGGTTTGAGGAAGGTAGGGAGTGGGCCATGTGGCTATCTGGGGAGCTGAAGACTATCCCAGGTAGAGAGGACAACCACTGCAAAGACACTTTGGCAGGCATGTGCTTGAGATTTTCTAGGAGCAGCAGGAAGGCACTGTGGCTGCAGCAGAGATGGAGTGAACCAGAAGAAGTCAGATGGGATCAGGCCCTAAGCATGTGGCCCTTGGACACATGTGAAGGACTTTGGCTTTTACTTGGAGCATAATGATCGGTGATTCTGGGCAGAGTGGCTATGTTGACAGACACAGTCGATGGGTGGGGAAGCAGTTAGGAAGCCATGTCTGTGATCCATGAGGGAAATGACTGAATTAGGAGAGAGGGGAGAATTGCTGGAGCAACCTCCTGAGTAGAGAAGGGGAATCGGTCCACTGCAGAAGTAGAAGGATAGGTACGGGTACTGGGCCTTGGTGAATATATTTAAATACTTTCCCCTTATTGCATATTTAAAGAATCTAGCAAAGTATGTGGTGGACAGAAGATTCTCAGTACAGGTTAGTTTTTCTTTCCTCTCCCTTCCATCCCAGAATCTGGTCTCCTGAGCACCCACCCATCATTCTCCATTCCCATCACTCAACTTGCTCTCTACTAATTCTTTAATCCTTAAAGGATGTGAGCTGGTAGTGGCTTATAGAAATGTTTTGAATGGTTGCTCAATGAATCCTAGGTTTTAGAGCAGTACCTGGGGCCGTGTGAGAGTTCAAGAACCCTAAATGGAGGCGCTCCCAGGGATTCCTGCCCATTCCTGTGCCCACTCCATCTTTCACTTTATCCAGAAAATCCAGTATCTATGGTTTCTAGGAAAGTGTTAGTTGCTCAGTTGTATCCAATTCTTTGCGACCCCATGGACTCTATCTCGCCAGGCTCCTCTGTCCATGAAATTCTCCAGGCAAAAATATTGGAATGGGTAGTCATTCTTTTCTCCAGGGTATCTTCCTGACCCGGGGATCGAAACTGGATCTCATGCATTGCAGCCATATTCTTTACATCCATCAAGGAAACCCCATGGTTTGTATTGAGGGGCACATTCAAGAATTTCATTTAAAAGCAAGAAGATTTCTGCTTCTTAAAAGTAACCCATTGCCTCAGAGCATTTCTTTTGTCTGAGCTATTTTAAAACCCTCTAATTCAAAAGAAATTAATCTCTAATGGTAGAATTTTAGATCATGGTTCTACTTGTTTTGTGGCAAACAGATTTTTTTTTCTGACTTCACACAATAATGATGATGATGACAGTGATAACTAATATTAATTCAGGGTTAAACTTGCCCTTGTTTAGGATCCTGCCAAGGAATTATAAAGAACGAAGCTATTCATAGCCAAAGCATAGATTTGTGAAGCCATTATGTTAGAGCTTGGAGAGTTCTTAACAATACTCTAACTTCAACCCTTTCATTTTATTAACAAATAACTGAGAGAAATGTTGACTTGGTCAAGTTCATCTAAGCATGACTGGGTCTAGAATTCAAGCAACCTATGTCCCAGGTCCCCAATTTTCTCATTATATCCTGCTAGAAGGCAGGTGTCCTCAGATTAGGATAAGGAGTGCCATATCACAGCTGTTAAAACAAAGGGTAGACATGAAATGAATACTGAAGACATTTGATGTGACATTTACCGTTCCTGGGAGTTCAGGTTTATAAGCTCCACCACATTTAAGAGCCTTTTAAAGTCTCTAATTGCTCATTTATCTGATGTTGCAAAAACAGTCTCCACAGATACAAACTGGCAGGTAAATAGGTTGTTGAGAATTTATTTAAAGTGATAAACTAGCATAATGCATCTTCCCTTGAGAGAATTATCAAAAGCACAGGATTATACCACCATTTGTAGTCATATTTCTTTTGGAGTCATTATTGGCTGTGGCTTCCTAATTTTCTTGGGGGAATATTTCATTTCTTACTCCACGAACGACTGCACTGTAAATAAACCTGCCAGCTCCCATGGGGACACGTGAATCAGAGCAACCTGGTGAAGGGTAAAGAAGACAATTTGGGGGTTGGTCAGATGTGGCTGTGGGTTCTACCTTTGCCTCCTAGATCTCTCTTACTTGGGGTAAGTGCTTTAGTTCTGGATACCTTAATTTTCTCTTTGGTAAAATGGGAATTATAATATCTGCCTCGTAGGATGGTTGTGGGGATTAAGGGAATGAAGGCTGTAGGGCATCTTATGCCATGGCTGGCTATAGAGGTGGTTCAGTTGCTAACTTGTGTCTGACTTTTGCAATCCCATGGACTGTAGCCCACTATGCTCCTCTGTCCATGGGATTTCCCAGGCAAGAATATTGGAGTGGGTTGCCATTCTCTTCTGCAGGGGATCTTCCCAACCCAGGGATCGAATCCAAGTCTCCTTCGTTGCAGGCAGTCTCCTACATTGCAGACACATTCTTTACTGACTGAGCCACAAGGAAAGCCATGGCTGGGTATGGCAGGTGATAAATAGTGAACCGCTCTGTTGGGAGGCAGAATAGAGATGTGACTTACAGGTCAAGTATAGCCCCTGGACCAGCAGTTCCAATTTGGGGGCTTTGGCATCAGTCTGGTTGGATTCAAGCTTCAGAGTGGTTAGTAATTAGCTATGTAGCTTTGGGTAAAATCACTTTTTTAAAGTTGATGTTTGTTCACCTATGAAATGGGAAGGATGACCAGAGGAGTACCTATTTTGTGGGTCATTTTTACATACTAATGAGATGTTGCAGAGTTTCTCACCCTGGCTGGCATTTGAGGAATCACTATTAGAATTTTCTAGAGCCTGATGTCCAGAAGCAGTAAGCCTGTGGTAAATAAAACTAATGTGACAGTTTGGGAAAAGGAAAACTATTTCCATGTTCCTGTTTCAAGTCAAAGTATTAGATGAATCTTTGGTTTCCAAACCACAGCCTACCACATTTGTCTTAGCATAAAGTCTTAATAGTGATCAGTGCACTTCTGGGGCAATTGGAGAGGAGGTAAGTTGGGGAGAGGGCTGGCAGTTGGCTCAAGCTTATAATAAGAGGCTTGTACCAGCAGAACTGGAATAGATCTCAATGGTCATCTGCTCCAGGCCCTGTTGATACGGGAACACTCCCCGAGCATCCCCAACTCATGAACCCTCAGTTTCTCCTTGTACTCCTCTGGTGTTGGGGAGCTTCTTCCTTCTGCCAAAAAAAGTCCATTTTTGTTCAATTTGTGAGGTCTCTGGTTGGGAAGCTCTTTTAAGTTAAGATGTTCAGTTCAGTTCAGTTGCTCAGTCATGTTCAACTCTTTGCAACCCCATGGACTGCAGCATGCCAGGCTTTTCTGTCCATCACCAACTCCCAGAGCTTGCTCAAACTCATGTCCATCAAGTCAGTGATGCCATCCAACCATCTCATCATCTATCATCCCCTTCTCCTCCTGCCTTCAATTTTTCCCAGTTAAGACGTAGTAAGTTATGATGTGGTAAGGCTCAAAGAAACATGGAGTCAATTTGGAACTGCTGTAGACTGACTGTGTTCCCAACAGAATTCACACATTAAAACCTAAACTCCTGTGGGATGGTATTTGGAGATAGGGTCTTGAGAGGTGCTTAGGTCATGAGCGTGGAGAGTTCACAAGTGGGATTAGTGCCCTTAAAAAGAGAACAAACCACTCCTTGCTCCTTCTGCCATGTTGAGGACACAGCAAAGACTGCTGTCCTCAACATGGCAGGAATGGGTCCTCACCAGATCCCGCATCTGTGCCTTGATCTTGGACTTCCCAGCCTCCAGAACTGTGGGAGATAAATGTTTTTATTTAAGCCACTCCGTCTATGGTATTTTTGGTTATAGAAGTGTGAATGGACTAAGACAGGGACTATGTCTCAGGGTTGGGGACCAGGTTTTCCAATGTGATGTTTCCTTCTTATGAAATCATTCCAGTGTAATTTTTATTCATTAACCAATTTGGGGGGACATTTGTACTCTCAAAAGGTGAGCCACATTTTTTATGACACATGCATATATTTAATTTGCAAGGAAAGGTTTTGAATTCCACAGGAAAATAAGTACTTTCTTGATTGAATTAAGTAAGCAAACAATTTACTTTGTATTAGCTCCAAGCTACTCTCAAAACCTCAAATTTCTCTTGTGTTAATTATATGAAAGGGAACATTAGCCTTATTATTCAGAGTCCTCACTTTATGACAGCCCTGAGTTAGCTTAACAGTAACTGGTCAATGTCATTTACTGGAACAATCTGAATCCTTGCCAGTACTGCAAATCCTGTCTTTACTGGGTAGAAAAGGTTTAGTACTTAGGTTCCAGGAATTGACACTCCTGTGGCAACCAAATTTCTCCTCAATAGATAGGATTAATCATTCCAGACAGAATTGTGATCCACTTCTTTGCCTGTTGGATCACTGGCATGCAGAGTCCAACCCAACCAGATCTCCATCTTGACTTCTAAGTCAAAGGAAGTGTTGTGTCATCTAGCAGCAAGATTTCCCTCTTGAATCTAAGACTGTTTAAGCTAGGAGAACCCAAAGGTGTAAGGATAGCAAGTAAAAGTTCTCTAAGTGGATTATCAGGTATACTAATGAGAAGGACCACTCCTATTTCACCTTGTGATTCTCAGATGCAGGTATACTACCTATGGGGGAAAACTACCATCTACTGGATGTTTACCCTCCTAAAACATCCTTTAGGAAGGTACCCCAATCTTGTAAGGTATTCTTTCCCACCTGGCTCTGTGGTGAGTCTACAGCAAGCTGTTCCATGATTCTATGAGTCCAGTTGCTTTTAGGTGATGGGGTAGATGTTAGGATGTGTTGGAATTCTGTGAGCATGAGCCAACTGTTGTACTTCTTTGGCTATGAAAATGAGTTGGTCGGAAACAATGTGATGATGATTAATGAGACAGTGAATGAGCATTAAGTTCACAGACGGCTGTGTGCTCAGTAGGGCTGATCTGGATTCAGTAGAAGGGCCTGTTTCAGTGAGGTCACATTGTTGCCTCTCTAGGATGGAAGGGCAGCATGGCAATCCCTGCACCACCGGGTGACTGGATGCCTCTGCAGGGAACGGTGCCATGTTGGGGTTTCAGCACTGATCTCTGCTGTTGGCCAGTCACTCTCACTCTCAGCAGTAGTTTAGGTGGGTTAGGATCAGTAGGGAAGGTTCATTTGGAGCTTCCATATAGCCTCCCTCCTTGTCACTATATTCAGGAGCCCATTGAGCAAGCACTGAAGTGGCTGGGGAAAGAGGTTGACAATCAACAGATTCTGTTGGGTTGGCTAAAAATTCATGTAGAGCTTTCTGTAACATCTTCCTGAAAAGCCTGAATGAATATTTTGGCCAACTCAATATTTTGTCCACTTGATTATAACAACCGCCTTTGAATGATCAATCACATAGGACAGAAACATCGAGATTTTATACCCATTTTGAGAGGGCCATCCATATACTTTCCCCACAGACCTCCTGGTCACCAATTCTTTTCTTTCCCAACACTGACCTTATAGCCAGACTTATAGTCACTGCTTCTGAATCAATGTAGGCTCTAACTTTCTGTAATGGGATTGATTCATCAGGCTTGTTTTTGCTTGAACTAGAATATTTATAGCTATGTAGATAACATTTATTCCTCAGTAGGTTGTCAAACTCTTTCATTCCAAGGAATGCTGTGATCAGTTATCCATTGTCAAAAGTCCCATGGAGTCAAAACACTGGTAGTCCCTTTATCTCTGTTTCTCCTCATAGTGATTACACCAACTTTGTTTCTGGTGATTAATTTCTACTACCTGGCCTCTCTGCCTCTTCCAGATACCATTATTTCAATTAAAAAAAAATCATTAAAATGGCAGTGGTATTCCACATTTTACATTAAATATATTCTTAAAGGAATAAGTTTGTTGACTGCATTGTAATAGAAAATTTTAATTTCATTTTCCAGTTGTTTTCTGCTGAGCCTAATTTTAGCATGTTGAATTTGTTTCCTATGAATTCACTAAACTCACTTATTAACCCTAATAAATTTCATTGTAGATTTCTTAAGATTTTCTATGCTATCATGTCATCTGTACATAAATATTTTACTTTTTCCATCTCATTTTTTCCCTTCTTATTGCACTGACTGGAACTTCCAGTACTATGCTGAACAGAGGTGGTAATAGTGGACATGCTTCCCTTGTTCCCAATCTTAGGGAGAAAATATTCCATCTTCTGGGCTTCCCTGGTGGCTCAGAGGTTAAAGTGTCTGCCTGCAATGTGGGAGACCTGGGTTCGATCCTTGGGTCAGGAAGATCCCCTGGAGAAGGAAATGGCTTGAGAGTGATGCTCACTGTAGTTTTGTTGATATTGACTGAAGTTTTAAAATTATACTACTTTTATAAGTTTCTTCTATCCCAAGTTTTAAAGTTGTTAATGGATGTTATTTTATCAAATAATTTTCTGCTTTTATTGAGACAATAAATAGTATTAAAAATCTTTTAAACTCACGAATGAGACAATCTGTCCTTCACTATAGGAACTTTTTTTGTTTTTACTATAAATTCAATGTCTCTAATAGTTATAGGGCTATTCATATTATATATTAAATTTTGTCAGTTTTTGTAGGTTGTGGTTATAAAGGAACTAATCTATATTTTCTAACTTGAATGTATTGACATAGTGTACATAAAAAATCACTGCAGATAGTGATTGCAGCCAGAAAATTAAAAGATGTTTACTCCTTGGAAGGAAAGTTATGACCAACCTAGATGGCATATTAAAAAGCAGAGACATTACTTTGTCAACAAAGGTCCATGTAGTCAAGGCTATGGTTTTTCCAGTGGTCATGTATGGATGTGAGAGTTGGACTGTGAAGAAAGCTGAGCACCGAAAAATTAATGCTTTTGAAGTGTGGTGTTGGAGAAGACTCTTGAGAGTCCCTTGGACTGCAAGGAGATCCAACCAGTCCATCCTAAAGGAGACCCATCCTGGGTATTCATTGGAAGGACTGATGGTGAAACTGAAGCTCCAATACTTTGGCCACCTGATGCGAACAATTGACTCATTGGAAAAGACCCTGATTCTGGGAGGGATTGGGGGCAGGAGGAGAAGGGGACGACAGAGGATGAGATGGCTGGATAGCATCACCAACTCGATGGACATGAGTTTAAGTAAGCTCTGGGAGTTGGTGATGGACAGGGAGGCCTGGCGTGCTGTGATTCACGGGGCTGCAAAGAGTCGGACATGACTGAATGACTGAATTGAACTGATAGTTGATTAACAATGTTTTAATAGCTTCAGATAGACAGCAAAGTAATTCAGTTTTCATGTACATGTATCCTTTCTTTTTCAACTTCTTTTCCCATTTAGACTGTTACATAATATTGAGCAGATTTCTATTTAATTTTTTATTAAATATAAACATTATATTTATATTTAATGCAGTTATTGATGTTGGATTAACTATACTATCTTCCCTGTGTTGTTTGTTGTATTTTATTTTGTTGTTGTTGTTGTTGTTCAGTCACTAGGTCATGTCTGACTCTTTGCAGCCCCACTGACTGCAGCTTGCCAGGCTCCTCTGTCCTCCACTATCTCCCTGAGTTTGCTCAAAATCAGGACCATTGAGTCAGTGATGCTATCTAATCATCTCATCCTCTGTCACCCTCTTCTCCTTTTGCCTTTCAATCTTTCCCAGCATCAGGGTCTTTTCCAATGAGTTGGCTCTTCACATCAGGTGGCCAAAGTTTTGGAACTTCAGCCTCAGCATCAGTTCTCCCAATAAATATTCAGGAATGATTTCCTTTAGGATGGACTGGTTGGATCTCCTTGCAGTCCAAGGGACTCTCAAGAGTCTCCTCCAGCACTACAATTCGAAGGCATCAAATTTTCACATTCAGCCTTCTTTACGGTCCAACTTTCATGTCTGTACGTTACTACTGGAAAAACCACAGCTTTAACTATACAGACATTTGTCAGCAAAGTGATGTCTCTGCTCTTTAATGCATATTTTCTTATTTTACTAGTCCATTTCTATTTAATTTTTTATTAAATATAAACATTATATTTATATTTAATGCAGTTATTGATGTTGGATTTAACTATACTATCTTATTGTTTTTATTTATCTCAGCTATTGTTTTTCTTTCTCTCATTCTTGTCTTTTTTGGGTTGATCAAATATTTTTTAGTATTATACTTAAGTTCCTTAGTAAGATTCTTATAACAGTTTGGTGCTTTTTCACCAAAGTCCTTTGTGCTATTCTTTTAACACATATTGTATTTACATATGTTAAAAGCCTGCAAAGCAGTGTTATAATTTTTGTTTTAAATAGTCATATGTCTTTTAGAGGAATTAAGATTTGTATAATATCTTGTATTTACACACATCCTTACTTCAGTTCTTTTCAGTATTTTTGTGTGGATTTGAATTTCTATCTGGTATCAGTTCCTTTTCATCTGAAGCACTTCATTTAGCATTTCTTGAAGTATTATTCTCATGACAACAAATGTTCTCAATCTTAGGTTATCTAAAAAAAATCTTTATTTATTTTTATTTTTTGAGGAATATTTTCCACAGGATATAGAACTATGAATTTTTTCTTTCAGCACTCTACAGATGTCACTTCTTACTACTTTGATCTTGGTTGTTTTTAAAGAGAACTGGCCATTATTCATATATTTTTTCCCTTTATCTAGTGTGCTATTTTCTGTGGCTGCTTTTGAGAATTTCCACTTATCTTTGGATTAAGCAGTTTGACCATGGCATGCCTAGCTCTGCTTTTCTTAATATTTTTTTTTTGTTTTGGTTTCTCTGAGCTTCATAAATCTACGCATGCTAAGTCGCTTCAGTCGTGTCTGACTGTGCAACCCCATGGACTGTAGCCCATCAGGCTCCTCTGTCCATGGGATTCTCCAGGCAAGAATACTGGAGTGGGTTGCCATGCGCTTCTCCAGGTGATCTTCCCGACCCAGGGATCGAACCCTTCTCTCTTATGTCTCCTGCCTTGGCAGGTGGGTTCTTTACCACTAGTGCCACCCGGGAAGGCCTCATGAATCTACAAGTTAATGTTAACAAAATTTGAAAAAATTTCAGCCATTATATTTTCAGATGTTCCTTTCTTCCCATGTTGTCCATCTCTTCTTCTAGGAGCAGTTGCTTGTTATTGTCTCATAGGAAGAGGACACTCTAACCCTTTCATTAAAAAGAAAAAAATTCTTTCTTCTCTCTGCTCTTCACTTTGGAAAACTGATACTGATCTCTTTCAAGTTCAAAGATTCTTTCTTCTGCTATTCTCAATTTTCTGTTAAGCCTATCCAGAAAATTTTTATGTCAGAGATTATACTTTTTTAGTTTTTAATTTTTTATTTGGTTCTTTTACATAGTTTCCATTTCTCTGAAGAGGAGCCTGTTCTGACCATCTATTTTTATATTTACCTTTAAGAGTTTGAAAACATAACAGCGACTTTAAAATCCTTACCTGGTAATTCCAATATCATCTCAGAGTCAGTTGATATCAATTGATTTTTTTTTCTTAGTTATGGCTCACATTTTCCTGTTTCCTCATATTGTCTGCTAGTAAGATATAATTGTAGGAACTTCCCTGGTGGTCTAGAGGTTAGGAATCTGCCTTCCAATTCAGGGAACATGGATTCAATCCCTAGTTGGGGAACTAAAATCCCACATTTTGCAGCACTACTAAGCCCATGTACCACAATGATACATTTAAATAAATAAATAAATATTTAAAAAGATTGTTTTCTGAACATTAGGATGAGACATGATTGAAACTGTAGATTTTCTCGTTTTCCTCCAAAGATTAGTGGTTTTAATTTTAGGAAGCAGTTTTCTTATTTGAACTCAAATTCCAAAGTCTATCTCTTCTATGATTGGCGATGGCTGAAATATACATTTAGTTCTTTCTGCCTTTTGACTGTTAAGTGAAGTAAAATTTGCTCCAACTCTTTGCAACCCCTTGGCCTATATAGTCCATGGAACTCTCCAGGCCAGAATACTGGAGTGGTAGCCTTTCCCTTCTCCAGGGAATCTTCCCAACCCAGGGATTAAACCCAGGTTTCCCGCATTGCAGGCAGATTCTTTACCAGCTGAGCCACAAGGGAAACCCTGCCAGACCTCCAGGTATTTTCTCCAACGTGTGGGCGATTCATGGGTCAACTGTGGATTTGAGTAGGCTTTACATGTGGATTGTAGGCTTTAATCTTTGTTGTCTTCTTACCTTTCCAGGCACCCTGGCAGCCGTGAACTCCATCCTATGAGTCAGTAAGGCCGCATGGCTGTGGATGTTTGCTAGATTTCCAGCCCCACTTTGTATGGACTGGGGAAAGCCTGAAGGTGAAAATATGCACAAGCCATTAACCAGTGCTGTCCTCTTGTAACAAGCTCCTCCAGTATCTGCCTGTTTTGATCACTTTTTAATGCTTTCAGGTAGATTAGATTTTCCTCAAGGTTGTCCAGAGTTTATAATTGATATCTGTGAGAGAGTTTGTCTGATAGTAGCTACTTTTATTACAGAAGGAAAATTCCGGCATCTTAAACTTTAAATTTAAATTTTACTATAAACTATATACTTGCACACAAATTCACCAAGTTTTTCAGTGAAGCCATGGCATTTTCTTCAAGTATGTTTCTTTTTTGAGTATGTATGTCCACAGCTTCCAATTTGGATTTCCTCAGGAGTAAAACAAGAACTTAAAGACACTTGTGAAGGACAAAGCCTTTCTTTGTGGTCTTAGGCTCAAACTAACATTTGTACTCATTTGATTTCAACAGGCACAGCTGGCTTTAGCTTCAGCTAGAAGGACTGTTGTTGCTTAGTTGCTCAGTTGTGTCTGACTCTTTGCGACTCCATGGACTGTAGCCCTCTGGGCTCCTCTGCCCATGGAATTCTCCAGGCGAGAATCCTGGAGCATGTAGCCATTCCCTTCTCCAAAGGGTCTTCCCAACTCAGGGATTGAATTTGCGTCTCCTGCATTCACAGATGGATTCCTTACCACTGAGCTACCTGGAAAGTCCTCGACTAGAAGAATGTAGGACAGTAAATACAGCAGGACAGCATCAGGTTTGCTTTTGTTCATGGTGTTCTCACACTAGTCAAAAGTCTATTTCTTAGAGTTTTGAAGGACAGTTCAGGTACTGCAAAGGAGATCAGAACTGTGGTATGAAAGTGAGACATATTTACCGGTTATGGACAGGAGAATATCTCTCATCTTATATGCTCTTCTTAAGATGTGAACCTGTGACTTCTGTTAACTAGTGGTAGAGAATTTGTTCCCTTACTTTGGACCTACTTTAGAACAATTTTGAAAAAAAAAAAAAAAGTGAGAGAATTATCTACCCCTCAAATATTTGCTAGAATTCATTAGTAAAATCACCTGGCTATAGTATTCTGGGCAGACGTGAGATCTTGACAGGGTAACTCTTTGACATATTCCTTAGTTTCTACCATGATTTTCTCCTTAATTTGGAAGTTTTGGTAATTTATATTTTCTTAAAAAATCATATTTTCCATTCATATTTTCAAAGTTACTAATTCAGTTTTGGGAAAAATATACCATTGAATTTTTCTCCACATTTGTGTTTTCTTCTTTATTCATTTCTAATTTTTATATTTTTGCACTTTCTTTCTTTCCTGATGAGGCTATGCAATAATGTATTGTGAAAGTGAAAGCCTCTCAGCTGTGTCTGACTCTTTGTGACCCCATGGACCATAGCCTGCCAAGCTCCTCTGTCCATGGAATTCTCCAGGTGAGAGTACTGGAGTGGCTAGCCATAATTGTGTTGATCTTTTTTCTCTAAAGGACCTGATCTTAAAAAATCTTTAATTCTACTCTTTGTTGATCATAAATTAATTGTTTTTCTTTGAACTTCTTTTTTCTTTCTTTTTAAACTTTTTATGTTTCATGCTAATTTAATTTATATTCATTCTTGTTTATTGTCGTAATATGTGTTTAAAGTTATGAATTTCCTTGTTGGTATAGTTTGAATGTCTTCCAGTTCTAATTTGTGATGCTATTATTTTATTTTTAAGATATTTGACAATTGTAATTTATCTATTATCTTTGACCCAGTGGTTAATTAAGAGAGACGTTTCCCCCTTAATTTTCAAGTGTTTGGCATTTCTTCGTTTCTGTTTGCTACTTATTATTGTTTTATTGTATTACATTCTTAGAATGTAGTTTGCATTATAACAACTTCTTGGAATTTATGTCTAAAAGATGGTAATTTTTATAAATGTACCATAGCTTCCTGAAAAAAACATAAATTTAATCATATAGTTCATACAGTTTATATCCTCATTTGCATCTACTTGATCTATCACAGATCTAAAGAGGTATATAAAAATCTATTAGTTTTATATTTTTGTCAGTTTCTGTTTGTATTTCCTGCAGTTTTATTTTACAAATGTTGATGCTTTGTTATTTGATTCCCAATGGTTCATGACAGTATTATCCATACTGTGGATTGCAGCCATCATCATTATGAAGTGACTGCTTCTGCCCTCACACAATGCTTTTGACCTTGAATTCAACTTTATCTAACAGCAGAGTCACAGCTCCTGCCTTGAGTCCATTTAGGCTTTAGCTCCAGGTTAAGAAGCTGGTTTGGGAACAGAAGTGGTGTGGCTGCCCACCTGTCTCCCTCTGCCCTGCCTACATTGCTTCTCTGTGTGCTGGAAGGACAACATCCCACAGAGGGCCCTGCTTTTCCCCTGGCCCATTAAACCCCAATGTCCCCGTCTCTCCTGGGTGAGGGCTCTTCAGGTCCCCTTCCCTGATCTCAAGTTTACCATGCACTGGGTATTCGCTGGTGAATAAGACACAGACCCTGGGGACATTCAGAGGGAGAAGTCACACTGCTGCTGCCGCTGCTGCCAAGTCGCTTCAGTCGTGTCCGACTCTGTGCGACCCCATAGACGGCAGCCCACCAGGCTTCCCATCCCTGGCATTCTCCAGGCAAGAACACTGGAGTGGGTTGCCATTTCCTTTTCCAATGAAAGAAAAAATGAAAGGGAAGTCGCTCAGTCGTCTGACTCTCAACGACTCCATGGACTGCAGCCTATCAGGCTCCTCCGTCCATGGGATTTTCCAGGCAAGAGTACTGGAGTGGGGTGCCATTGCCTTCTCCGGAAGTCACACTAGAGAATAGCAAGAGTTACCTCTGATGCAGCCTCTGTTCTGTGTGGGTGGGTGCTGTAGGACGCAGGGCGCCTCCCCAGTTCAGGCTTCCTGAGGAGGTGACACAGGTGACATATAGCCTACACAGAAGATAGTCAGGCAAAGGGCAAGGAATATGTGGACATTCAAGACAGAGAGGGTATAATGATCAAAGGCAAGGAGATAGGTATTTATATACTGTGTCACAAAGAAGGTAGTTGAATTTCAAAGGAATGAAATAATTAGCCCAAGGTAATCACAGTTAGTAAGTTATAGAATCAAGATTTGAATCCAGGTCTTTCTGACTTGTAAGTCTGCCCACTTTATTGTGCCACTTGCCCAAATGCCATTTCCCCCTCAACATTTCCTTATCCTCTTCATGTATTTATGTTTCTAGTTACCACACTTTCTTCTCTAGTAACAAAGCTTTCACAAAGGAGAGCAAATGATTGACAACAGTTTAAAGTCTGAGTTATTTTCTCTCCAAGGAGATCTGGATTTTAATGAGATTAAAATCAGAGGCTAAAAGAATGCAACTCTAGTGGTGGAATTCTGTTCCTTGTTTAGAGATGGGAGTCTTTCAGTGCTTGAGAAGTTTCACCTCTGGAGCTGAACTGAAGGCTGGCCTCCCTCTCATCATCTCTGTTTTTCTTTGGTTTTCTATTCCTGTTGTTCCTTCGTTCACATAAATCCCTAGCTCCTTTGTGCCAAGGACTCCTAACCCATCTCTTGTGATTGAATCCACACTGGAACCCTGGACCTCTGGGAGGAAGGTGCTGAGAGGAGGACGCAGGTTTCGGTGAGTGAGAGCCAAACTTTGCTCAGTTTACAGTTTTCTAAAGCTGTTCCTGCTTATGTACAGGTTCTTCCTTCATTATAGGTCTTGTGAAGACTCCCTTCTCTTGGAGTCCAGGGCCTTCCAGCTCTGCAAGATGTTTTGAATTGCCAGGAATACTCACCTGACCTGTGTCAGGAGGAAGCCAGCTTCTTCCTGCCATGGACCTCTGGCTCTGAATGAGTTTCTTCCATAAATTCATGCTGCCTCCTTCACCCCGCGTTTCCGCATCCCTTTGAGGTGGGAGGCATTCTAAGGTCCTGAATCTGATTGCTCCCTGCTCCAGAGGCCCATCTGCAATGGAGAAGTGCAAGTGATACCTATCAGGACTCTTGGTCCTCCCCCAGTCAACAGAGATTGATGAGATGCCAGACAAGACATTCAGGCAGTCCTTTACTGGGACTCCTGCAGCAGGAAGGAGTGAGAACAAGTAACAGATTCCTTTGCTTGCTCCCTGAGTAGGGTGTTAGTTGGTTCCTTATGTAGGGTTAGGGTAGGGGTGTGTCCAGGGGGTCAGGTTGGAGGGTGGCTTAGGTGGTTTGCCCACCCTTTGGTGGTGTTGAGTGCAGGGGACATGCACATTACCCTATTTTTGCTCCTGGCTCTTCATAAGCAGTAGTTGGGTTGTGGGGGGGGGGGGGGATTTTTGTATCTTGTCCAGAATTCACTCCAACTGCACATGTATGCAGTTATTTTTAGTCCCTTGTAGTTTCTTTGTATTTTGTTGCCCAAGGAGATATTTGTCCAGGTACAAGCACTGCAACAGAGAGTCCCAGGTCCCAGCCTGTGCTGAGAGGGAAGACTTCCCTTAGGTTTTGCTCTTCTCTCTTTGGCCTTGTCAAGAGTCTGGCCAGTGAGAGCATAGGAAGTACAGAAATGCAAACCTTTTGTTACTCAGTTTACACTTTTACCATCACTGAATATAGTTTTCAAACTTAAAATCAGTGAACATGATGGGGCACTCAGAATTTTTTGTTTGGTTTGAAGTAAAATAATACCCAGTCAAAGCCTGCTTAAACAAAAAATTTAAAAAAAAGGAAATTTTGACTCACTTAACTGAACCACCCAGATGGTTTCAGACATCTATAGATGGATTTATTTCAGAGTCTTAGATGGATTTAAAGATTCAAACAGTGTTATATCAGACTCAGTTTCTCTCCACATCTCAGCTCTGTGTTTCAGCTCTGACTTGGCAGCGAGTCTCAGGTTCCATATGGTAACATGATGGTGGCAACAAGTCGCAAACTCTTTCCTCCTTACAGTTTAAATCCAGAAATGAAGACACTCGTCTCTCTCCTAGAAGACGTGCGTGCTTGTGTATGCTAAGTTGTTTCAGTCCTGTCTGACTCTTTGCAGCCCCATCCATGAACTATAGCCCACCGGGTTCCTCTGTCTATGGGCACTTCTCCAGGCAAGAATACTGGAGTGGGTGCCATACCCTCTTCCAGGGGATCTTCCCAACTCAGGGACCAAACCTGCTTCTCTTATGTCTCCTTCATTGGCAGGCAGGTTCTTTACCTCTAGCGACACCTGGCAAGCCCTAGCAGCATCTCATTGGCTCAGGCTGGGTCATGTGACCATTCCTAAGCCAACTGCTGTGGCCAGAGGAATGCACTGTGCTGACAGACTTAGACCCAACTCCCAACTCACACATTCACTCCTGAAGCTGGGCATGGGTTGAACCTGCCAAGAGCACGTGGACTGAGTGTGGGAGGGGGTGGATCCCCAGAGAAACACAGGGATGGGGTGGGGTTACCAGTGCCATCCCAGATATACGGTAAGGAGCAAAAGTACAGATACTTACCACACCTGAACTGACCAAGAATTTTGAACTTCCAGGCTTAAAACCAGATTGAGAGAAGTAATATGATGCCAGTGAATTGTCATTTCTGGAACATATTTTTCGTTCAGTGACAAGCCTGTCACCGAGTATCAGTGATTTATGGTCACTGAACTGTTCCCTCAGTCCCTATGGTCTTTATAATTATTTGGTAATATCTCCCAGGGGAAACCAACGGAGAAAAAACTGAATCTCACCCAGTCTAGATAATGTTGGAAATTTTAAGAGAGGTTGTTTTGAAAACCTATTTATTTCATGGGCTGAGAGCTTATAAATTGCTCTCAGTGTTCTCCAGAGAAGGGCGAAGTGCCCTAAAGGCTGCCAACAAAATGTGAAGTCAGCCAGAGAAAGGTAGAGAAGCCTTTGGAAGAGGTGTTACTGTTTCCCATTAGCTTTCATTCCATCTGAGTCTGAGCAACTGACCTGAGGAAGGGAAGAGGAGAGAAGAAAGGCATGGAATGCTGAATGAGCCCTTTGCCAATAGTTTCAAAGGGAGAGATGCCACCTTCATCATTATAATTCTAAGGGAAGCACTCATGGTTCAAAGACACTGGGGTGTCTCTGCTTGCAGAACAGAACTTTACAGTGTGAAAAAGAGATCTCAGCACAAATTTCGGGTTGGGGGAACATCTTTGATGAGTAAACTCAAGCCAACCAAGTGATTTCCTCCAAAGCTCATCAGATTTCTAAGAAGGCGAGCAAAATTATTAATCATGGCACATATTTTATAGTGAACACAGAAGAGTGAATTTGTTCCATAGTGATCTGATAGTGTTGGGTACAGAGAACCAGCCTGCAGAGATCAGAAAGCGGGTTAGCAGAGGAATGGATACAGGTGAGTGGAAGCCATTTAATTCAGGAGTCTCCCTGAGAAACTTCCATTCCACTAGAGGAAGGGTCTCCCTGCTGCCAAGGGGAAGTGTTTGGGCAAATTCATTAAAGACAAAACCTGGGTAGTTCCTAGAGAATCATAGGCCCATAAGCTTTGAAGGGACTTATCTCTTGGGGCCTTGGGTGGCAAAAACACTGGGCTGAGTGGTTTTTGTTTATCAAAAGTAAATTAACATGATGTATTACTTTTTGGAAAGGTTTTATGTCAAAAGGCCAAAGGTCATTCCTATGTTCCTGAGGTCTTCTACAGGACAAGTTTAGGGACTTAGGTGGCCAAGGAAAAAATTAAAGCAGAAGATGCTAGTGGCCTTATCTGATCTAGAGGTATAAGTCCTAAAGAACTAGTCAAGTTTTATCTCTCCTTTCCCACTTCTCTCATGTCCCTACATATAAAGGTCAGGGCACCTTCTGCCTGGAAAGGGCCTCACCTAGAAAAGGCCTGGGTGGTGACCTGAGAAGGGCAGTTCTACTCTCCATGTTAGAAATTTCTTTCCAGCTATTTTTGGGGTGGCTTCTTTTGAGAATACCTTTCCTCCCCTTTGGAGAGATGTAAGACCCTAAAAGGAAGCATCTCATATGGTTTTAGTTACAACTGCGTCTTTCTCAGGTAACAGAAGTCCTCTGCATGGTTCAGCCTAGTTTACTGAGTGGAATTTGGGGCCATAGTCTCATGATTATGCATAATGTGTCTCTGTAGGAGGTCAGTCCTGGAAATATGACCCCAGGGATATATGTAGGAAGGAGGGGAAACTGAGATAGATGAATATGCAGAAATGGATCCTGAATATTTTGTACTCTAATTCAGACACATTCAGCCTCTTTCTATCATTCATAATTATCCTAAGTTGAATTTAAACCCAAGTCAGTCTGATGTCAAACTCATGTCCTTTCCCTTTGCTACTCTGGAATAAGGCCTTGAAGTACATGCAGAATTTAGAAAAGCAGAGGGATAGGGAAAGAAGATCCAGCAGAAGTCAGAGGAGTAAGAACAAGCAGAAGGATGAGAAGGCCCTGGGTGTACTAAGAGTGAAAAGTGGAAGGCTGATTGAGGAGGATTGATGTTGGGACCGGAGGCCCATGGAGCAGTGGAAATGAAAAAACATGGTGGAGAAAAGGCGACCAGGATGGGACTCTATCTTTAGGAAGCAGATGGATAGTCTGGGAGCTTTGAACAGATGGGGGATGTGATGGTAACAGAATGTCAGGGGCAGTGTGGTGGATGCCTTTACAGACAAGAAGCCTATCCACGGGGCTCCGTTTCCATTATTGCCTCAGAGAAGACTGCTGTTGACTCTTTCTGCTTCCTTGGGGACCTGTGGGCCCATGCCTGAGGAGGTGCAGCTCCCAGCCTTCCCTCAGCACTGTCAGAGGAAGCTGAGAGTCCCAGGGCTCTTGGTGAATGGTCCAGAGTCCCCACAGTCAAGTTATGGCTAGATTTAGTCAAATCTTAAGTGTGGAAGAGATCGTGGAAATAGAAGAAAGGGTTTAGAAAGAAAAAGAAAATGGCTCTTTATGAGCTAGTCTACTGCAAATGTGCAAAGACAGCTCCTGGAGGTAAGGTGGCATTCTGGATAAACAAATGGGGAAGATGGCTTCCAAGACATAAACTGCCTCCACCCCACTTCCTACTTATTTTTAGCACTTTGGAACTAGTGTGGCAAAGATGCATTTGGTTTCAAAGTAATGTGGAAAAAAAAAGACTAGCTTTAACAAATAGTGACTTGAATGACTGAGATGTCTCGAGGTAGAAAATTCCATTTTCAGGCTCAGTCTGACCAGGGTGCTGGCTCTATTTCTCCAGCATTTCTTCTGCTCTGCTGTGAATCAACTGCATTCCCAGACTGGCTTGCTTGAGTTCAGGCTGGCTGCAACAGTTGTAGGCTTCATATCCATATACTACTCCATCCAGAGCAAAAGAGCTGTTCTTTTCCAAACCATCCAAAGTCCTGAGTTGTATCTTAATTGGATCAGTTACCATGGTGAAAAGGAGGGAGTTATTCTGATAGATTTAGGACATCTGGGGCTGATATCAGAAATGAGGGTCTTCCCAGGTGACTCTAGGTGGCCTGCTAATGCAGGAGATATAAGAGACCCAGGTTGGATCCCTGGGTTGGGAAGATCCCCTGGAGGGCACAGCAACCCACTCCAATATTCTTGCTTGAAGAATCCCATGGAGAGAGGAGCCTGACAGACTATGGTCTGCTGGGTTGCAAAGAGTTGGACCCGACTGATGTGACTTAGTGCACACACATACACACACACCAGGAATGAGAGTGGTAGGTCAACCTTAGTCAGACCCTATGCCTACTAATACAATGGGATGGTGAGCGATAGATATTGTGGATGGAGGGGGCAACTAACAATGTCCTCTGCAAGGCTGGTCACTTTCTCATTAGGGCAGAGGACAAATACATCCATTCTGTGGTGAATGTGTGGAAGAGATTAAAAAAAATACCCCATGTTTATACCAATATAGATCCAGGGCCACAGGTGGAATGGGTATGCATTGCAGTGGAAATGCCATACAGTTCACAATGCCATCATTCTCTTTTGAAATTAATGAATTGCCTTATAAACATAGTGAAAGTAAAAGTGTTAGTCCCTCAGTCATGTCCAGCTCTTTGCAGCCCCGTAGACTGCAGCCCGCCAGGCTCCTCTGTCCCTGGAATTCTCCAGACAAGAATACTGGAGTGGGTAGCCATTCTGTTCTCCAGGGGATCTTTCTGACCCAAGGATCGGATCCAGGTCTCCTGCATTGCAGGCAGATTCTTTACCATCTGAGCCAGCAGAATTCATATTAAATAGTTGGTCTAGATGTGCCACTTACAGATGAGCTGTTTGCTCAACGTAAGTTATTACTTGAGTATATAATGGTATTTGCCAAGTCATTGCCAAATCACTTAAAGTGAGTAACAAAAATTTACTATGAAAATGAAGTGTCTAAATAAATAATATTTTCTTTTTTTCCCACAAAAATATACCATTTGCAGCAAAAGCAATGATACAGAATTATCTGCTCTATGACACTCCCATACCCTTGTTACAGAGATAGATAAATTGATGGATAAGGTGAATTATCTCCTTTTACCATGTTTTTCCTAAAGATCCTGACAGACATAGGCTTCTGGTTGCTTCCCTTTTGATGAGACACAGAAAAGTTGATGACAGCTGTTCACCCACTCAAGCTAAAGCACAGCGTCTCTATGTAAAATTAACTTGAAAACTAGTATGTTTTCCTGGGGGCTTCCCTCATAGCTTAGTTGGTAAAGAATCCGCCTGTGATGCAGGAGACCCCGGTTTGATTCCTGAGTTGGGAGAATCTGCTGGAGAAGGGAAACTTTACCCACTCCAGTATTCTGGCCTGGAGAATTCCATGGAATATGCAGTCCATGGGGCTGCAAAGAGTCAGACACAACTGAGTGACTTTCACTTCACTTCACTTCATGTTTTCCTTGGGCTTCCCAGGTGGTGCTAGTGGTAAAGAACCCATGTGCCAATTCAGGAGACAAAAGAGATGCAGGTTCAATCCAAGGTCGGGAAGATCCCCTGGAGGAGGGCATGGCAACCCACTCCAGTATTCTTGCCTAGAGAATCCCATGGACAGAGGAGCCTGGTGGGCTACATTCCATGGGGTCAAAAAGAGTTGAACACAACTGAAGTGACTTAGCATGCACGTACATATGTTTTCCTTGCTCTCTCTGTCTTTAAGGTGATTTGATACAGGTAGGGGAAGTCATTGCAATAGGCCCAGCAGGTGCAACAGAAGACCCACAGGTCCCTCACTTCTTCAGGGGATGAAGAAACTCAAGATGGGTCTTTTCTGTTTTAGGTGTGGAGAGGCTTCCTTTACGTGTTCAAGGAAACCAAAATGAGAGGAGTTTGCGATGGTGTTGGATTTTTAAGCTCTTTTGGAATGTGCTGTTCCATAATGTTGGGATATAATCATCAACATCAGCAAAATAGCACCTCTGAAGAGACGGGACTGAGCTGTGTGCTAGGGACAGAACAGTGCAACAAATCACCTAGATGATAGAGTTTGACAGTTTGTAGCTTTAGGTCTTGTCAAGGACATGGCTTTTTTCTTTCTCATCTGTGGAACAGCTCCATAGAGCACCTGAGATCCCAAATCTGTCCCCTACTAGTCTGTCACAGGAGCTGAAATTTCATTTAAAATAACTTTTTTTTGTCCTTGAGACCCATGTACTCAGACTTTGTTGATTATACCCTTCAGCTCAAGGCACATTATCATCCCCTGTTTGGTGCAAACTCTCTTTCATTTATTTTATCTCCATTTTCCCCTTTTATCCCACAAGCCCACTTCATTTCCCTTATTCTGTAGGAGCCCATTCTAGAATATTTTATGTCCATCCATTCAATCCACCTTCCATGTGTTTATTCAGATAAGTCTGTTCTTAAAGATCTATAATGCAGTTTCTTTTTATTTATGTGATTGGTTCTGTGCTGTAGATCTCCTTTTGTTGCTTACTTTTTCCACTCAATATGTTGTTTATACTTATCCATGTTGCTATGTTAAAATGAAATCTATTTTCTCCTCCTTTAGAGCATTCTATCATAAGCAAATTCCACAATTATTTATCCAGAGGGACAACTGGGTTGCTTTCTCCTCTTTGTTATCATAAACAATATAGTGATAAAGATTTTTGCATGTTTCTCCTTATACTTGGATTTATGTAAGAGTTTCTCCCAGATAAGCATCAAGATATGGGGTACTTCTTGTCATTCAGACCTTCAAGATTGTCCTCAAACACAACACCAGTTACTCTTCCCAGCCAGGCACTAGTAGTGGTTTAATTTGTGTCAATAATCGGATGTTTTATCACAGCAAGAACTCTTTTGTCCCACTGAGAGAGAAGCAACCAGAAGCTTGTGGCTATTGAGCTCATTGGATAAAACATGGTGCTTTCTTTCTTTTTCTTTTCTTTCTTTATTTTTTCATTTGGCTGAGAGGGTACTTCACTGCAGCATGCATGGGCTTCTCTTGTCTTGGTGAGTGGGCTTTTCTAGGTATGGAGCATGGGCTTTAGAACGTGTGTGCAAGCTCAGTAGTTGTGGTAGGTGAGATTCTCTAGTTGTAGTGTGTGGGCTTAGCTGCCCTGTGGCTTGTGGGATCTTAGTTCCCTGACCAGAAATTGAACCTGCGTGCCTGCACTGGAAAGTGGATTACCAGGAAAATCCAGTGTTTAACCACTGGACCACCAGAGCAGTCTAATGTTTTCTTATTTTAATGTGCAATTCTCTGATTACCAGTGAGGTTGATAATTTCTTCATATACTCATCAGCAATTTGTGGCTCCCTTCTTGTGGTTTTCCCACACCATTTGTCTATATTTGTTCTTAGGTTTCTTACCTTTTTATCACTGATATGGTAGCGAAAATAAGGTAGAAGGGTATGTGCAAACTACCGTGTGTTTAACCATTATCCTATTGACATGTGGTCATTTCCAGCTTGGGATACAGCAGCAAGTTGGTTTATTTAAAAAATTTCAGCGTAATTCACGTATTAGTAACAGACTAGCATGGAAAAAAATATTTCTCTTAATAGACACAGAAAAAATATTTGACAAAATTACAACACATGATGAAAACACTCAGAAAATTAGGAATAAGGGACTTCCCTGGTGTTCCAGTGGGTAAGAATCTGCCTTCCAATGCAGGGTATGTAGGTTTGATCCGTTGTTGGGGAACTAATATCCCACATGCCACAGGGCAGCTAAGCCAGCACACTGCAACTAAAGAAGCCCACATGCTACAAATAAGAGCCAGCACAGCCAAAATACAAAGAAAAAAGAAAATTAGGAATAAATGGAATTTCCTAAACCTGATAGAGCACTTACAAAAAACCCACAGTTAACATCATACTTAGTGGTGAAAGACTGAATGATTTCCCCTAAATTTGGGAAGCAAGGGAAGCATGACCCCTCTCACATCTCTTTAACATTGTACTGGAAGTCATGGCCAGTGCAATAAGGCAGGAAAGAGAAATAAGAAGCATGTAAATTGGGAAAGAAGTAAAATTGTTTTTATTCAAGGATAACATTATAGTCTCCATAGAAAATCTTAATAAAACTATTAAAAAGCTATTAAACTAAAAAAATTTATAGGCTTGCAGGACAGAATGTCAATGCACAAAAATAAATTGTATTTCTACATACTAGCTTTCCTAGTGGCTCAGACGGTAAAGAATCTACCTGTAATGCAAGAGACCTGGGTTTGATCCCTGGGTTGGGAAGATCCCCTGGAGAAGGGAATGGCAAACCCACTCCAGCATTCTTGCCTGGAAGAATTCCATAGACAGAGGAGCCTTGTAGGCAATAGTCCATAGGGTCACAAAGAGTCAGACACGACTAAGAAACTAACACTTATACTAGCAACGAACACATCAGAATTAAACTTAAAAATATTATTTAAGATAGTATTGAAAACACAAAATTATTTAGGGAAAATATAGAACACTGGGGGAAAATTTTAAAATATACACAAAATCTGTATATCTGACCATATATTTAGTATACTGGAAAATTATTGCTGGGAAAAAAATTTAGAAGACTTCCAAGACTTCTAGTTTCTGGTTCTGCATGTAAGGAGCTTAGACATAATCATTCCAGGGTTTCCCTGGTGACTCAGTAGTAAAGACTCCATCTGCCAATTCAGAAGACATGAGTTCCAGCCCTGGTCTGAGAAGACTGCCCATGCACCCCAACTGCTGAGCCTGTGCTCTAGAGCCCAGGAACTGCAACTAACTAACGCTACTGAAGCCCGCGTGCCCTAGAGCCTATGCTCCACAGGAAAAGCCACTGCAATGAGAAGCCTGCACACCACAACTAGAGAGTAGCCCCTGCTTGCTGCAACTAGATAAAAGCCCTTGAAGCAATGAAGGCCTAGCACAGCCAAAAATAAAATAAATAAATAAAATTATAAAAATAAGTCATCGCTCTGTCTTAGCAACAGGTAAAAAACTGACCAGGCTGAAAAATCAACTCTTCTTGAACCTGTGAGAGAGGAGAGGAGACAAGGGAAACTGCTGCCCCCAAGACTGAAGAGACACAGGAATGCATAGGGTCATGGCTCACTGCAGCAGAGACTCGCTAATGGAAATTGCCACGGGAACCAGTGCTTGAGAGTAGGAAAATCTGAACTGTAATTGTTTAATTGCCAGAGGCTTCCTGTGGACAAATCTGAAAGTTAAAATCTCTAAAAGGACACAGTCATAGGGTAATGTGAGATTTACCTCCAGGAGCTTAACCAGCTTCCCACAGTAAGGAGAGAAAATTCCCTTGCGGTTCCCAGAGAAGCAGGGGAAAGGAGTCATTTTGAAATCTGCAGGTCACTTTGTTCTTCCTAACAAAGCTTGCATTCATGGGAAACTAGGTAATAAGAGCTTAACCTGCTGGGGTGTTTTCAGAGCCCAACTGACTTAGGGAAAGAAAAATAAACAAATCAGGCTAGCTCTAGCCTATCCTGTCCCACCTAATGGAGGAGAAAAAAATGGAGAAACTCTTATGAAGTCCACAGACCAGGAACATTGTACAGTTGAACACTTCCCCTCCCTGACATGTTCCCACTACATCTCTAAGGGCCTATCCTGTAAATCATGTGCAGCTGTCAGGGAAAAAATCACAAAGCATACTTTTTGCATGCCTTTGCCTTTTTGGCAAAAAACACAATTTGAAGAGACAGAGCAAGCAGCAGAACCAGGCATGGTAGTGATGTTGGAATTATCAGACCAAGAATTTAAAACAAATATGATCAATAATGTAAGGGTCCTATGGATAAAGTAGACAGAATTAAAGAACAATGGGCAATGTATGCAGAGAAATGGAAATCTTTTTCTTTTGGCCACGTGGCAAGCGAGATCTTCCCTGACCAGGGATTGAACCCATGCTCCTGTATTCACTGGGAGCACAGAATCTTCACCACTGGACCACCAGGGAAGTCCAGAGAGATGGAAATCGTAAGTTAGAACCAAAAATAAATGCTAGAGATAAAACCCCCTGTAACAGAAATGAAGAATGACTTTGATGGGCTTATTAGTAGCTGGACATGATTGAGGGAAGAATCTTTGAGCTAGAGGATGTAACAATAGAAGCTTTGAGAACTGAAAGGCAAAGAGAATAAAGACTGGAAAAAAACAGAACAGAATATCCAAGGACTGTGGGACAACTACAGAAGGATGAGCATCTATGAAATGGGAATACATGAAGGAGAAAAAAGGAGGGAACCAAAGAGATATCTGAAATGATAATGACTAGACTTGCCCCAAATTAATGTCAGACACCAAACCACAGATCCAGGAAGCTCAGAGAACAAAATTATACATAGGCATATCATTTTCAAACTACAGAAAAGTAAGAGAGAATAAATAAAATCCTGAAAGAAGCCAGAGGGGGGGAAATGTTATCTATAGAGGAACAAAGACAAGAAATTACCTCTAACTTCTCAGAAACAATGGAAAAAATAAGAGTGGAGAGAAATATTTAAAGTACTGGAAGAAAAACCCATCAAACTAGAATTTTATACTCTGTGGAATTAACCTTCACAAATAAAGGAGAAATTAAGAGAAACAAAAATTCATTTCTCAGACAAATAAAAATTAAGAGAAATTGTGACCAGTAGTAGTCTTATTTGCAAGAAGTTCTTTGGAGAAAAGGAACAACAGAAGTCAGTAACTTGGGTCTACATAAAGTAAGGAAGCATACTGAAGAAGAAATACATGAAGATGAAATAAAAGCTTAAGTTTTTCTTATTCTTAACTGATTGAATATATGACAGTTATATTCGAAGTAACACCCACAATGTATTTGATTATTTGTGTATATATATGTGTATTTGCTTATGTATATATTAACTTATTTGTATATATATGCTTATGTATACTTTAAAAAGACATAAGAAATGGAATAATATACCATATCAATTTGAAGACTCGATATTAAGAGGTCAGTTCTCCAGAAATTGATCTATAGATTCAAAGCAATTCCAACTGAAATCCTAGAAGGTTCTTTATAGCTTCTTTAAGAAGCAGATTCTATGATTTTTATAGAAATGCAAGGAACTTAGAATAGCCAAAGCCACTTTTATAGAGTAGAATAACAAGGAAGAACACAGAGTACTTACTTTCCAGATTTATTACATAAAGCTACAATAATCAGCATAGCTTGGATTTGGCATAAGGATAGACATGTAACTCAATGAAATAGCATGAAAAGTCCAGAAATGGACCAATGTGTATATGGTCAATTGATTTTCAACAAAGGTGTGATGATAATTCAATGAAGGAAAGCTAGTCTTTTCAACAAATGAAGTGGAACCAATTAGATCGTCATATGGAGAAACAAATGAACCTTGATCCTACTTTCATACTATCTGTAAAAATTAAACTCTAACAGAACATATTATAATCTAAAAGCTAAAACCATATCTTTTCCAGAAGTAAATATAGGGGAAAATGTTTATGACCATGGCTGAGATAAAGATTTCCTAGATAAAACACAAAAAACAGGAACGATGAAAGAAAAAATCTGATCAGTTGGACTTCATGAAAATTAAGGATTTGCCCTTTGGCAGCCCTGTTAAGAAAAAAAAAAAAAAAATTAAGTCTTAGGCTGGGAGAAAAACTTTGTCAGCCATGTATTGGGTAAAGGACTTGCATCCAGAATATATAAAGAACTCTTAAAACTTAGTTTTGAGAGTTCAAAGAACTCATTTTTTAAAAAAAATGAACAAAAATTTGATGACCCTTTACCAAAGAAGATAAGGAAATGGCAAATAAGCATATAAAAGGGTACTTAATATCATTTGTCAGAAAATAAATTCAAATTAAAACCTCAACAAAATATCACTACACACAATTTAGCATAGCTGGATTGAAAAACTGATATTAATAATACCAACTGTTAGAGAGGATGTAGAACTGGAACACAGAAATTATGGGAGAGGAAAATGGCATAGCCACTATGGAAAATAGTTCGGCGCTTTTGTACAAAGTTAAATATATGTGTACCATAGACTCAGTCATTCCAATTCTAGATTTTTATCCTAGAGGAATTAAAGTATATTCCACATAAATATTTGTACATAAAGTTCATAGCAACTTTATTCAAAATTGACAAAAACCAAGAACAATGTAAATGTCCCTCAACAGGTGAATGGATAAATGGTGATATGTGCGTGCAATGGAATTCTACTCAGTAGGAAATAGAAACAGTCTGATGATAGATGCAATAACATAGTTGAATCTTTTAAAATATTTATTTATCAATATTTTATTTATTTGACAGTGCCAGATCTTAGTTGCAACATGTGGGATCTTCCATCTTTGTGTGGCAGGCAGAATCCTTAGTTGTGGCACGTGAACTCTTAGTTGCAGCATGTGGGGTCTAGTCCCCTGATCAAATCTGGGCCCCCTGCATTAGGAATGTGGAGTCTTAGTCTCTGGACCACCAGGGAAGGCCCTGAATCTTAAACGCACTGTGTTAAATGAAAGAAGACTCCAAAGAACACAGACCCTATTCTCCCATTTCATGACATTCTGGAAAGAGCTAAACTGTAGTGACAGGATGCAGATTGTGGTGGCCTGAAGCCAGGAACTGTGGGGGGCGCCACAGGGAACTTTTGGGGATGACGAGAATGCTTTATATCTTCACTGTGGTGGTTGTTACAAGATAGTACGCTTCTGTCGAAACTTCTTACACCGTGCACTTAGAACAGGTGACATGATCAAAGTTAGACTTTAACAAATCTGATTTTCCAAACTGCTGTAGTGTTTGCTGCGTTGTAGTGTTCCATATTGTTGGATCCAGCATCAGAATGCTGGAGGGTTTGGGATAGGGTAAGGGGGAGTATTTTGAAGAAAGGCAAGCAGTTTGGGCTGGGAAGGTGTCCACAGCTTTAGGGAAGCCTCTGACATCAGGCCCATCATTACCAAATGCAGTATGGCTTCTGTCTGAATAAACTCATCATAGTAACAACTATCAGGCCTCCCAGGTGGTGCTAGTGGTAAAAAAACCACATGCCAATGCAGGAGACACAAAAGACAGAGGTTCGATCCTTGGGTCAGGAAGATTCCCTGGAGTGGGAAATGGCAACCCACTCCAATATTCTCTCCTGGAGAATCCCATGGACAAAGGAGCCTGGTGGGCTATGGTCCATAGGGTCACAAAAAGTTGGACACGACTGAAGTGATTTAACACACATGCATGCTGTGCAAATATTATACAATTTAATCCTCATATACGTCATGTGGGATCTGTACCGTTAGCCTCATTTTTCTCGGGAAATAAATGAAGCTCCTGATAGTTATAGACCCGTCAAGTCACCTGGTCAGTGAGCTCTGACTGGAGCGAAGGATGGTTAGGAAAGCAGGACACCCTCTCTTTTTTTCTCTTAGTCTTATCCTGGCTTTGTTATTGTTATCAAGAACAGCAAACCCAAATGCCTTTAGGAGCCAGGTAGGTAGGTCATGTAGAAGAGGGGGAGGCCTGGGTGTCAGACTGCTTAAAGGGTGGAGTTGTGAGGAACATGCCCCATCTTCAGAGCCAGCATCTTGTCAGCTGCAGCCAAGTTCTGCCAAGCAGGGGTGCCAGCTCCATGTGGCCAGCTCTTGTTTTCCAGGAGAAGCACAAATCTGAATTTAAAAGTAATCTTTAAAGTGAAAGATCCCAAGTTCTAATTTATAGCTTGAAAATTAAGAACAATTTTGTGTGGACCAAGCTACACACATTGTGGATTAGATTAGGACCCAAATTTCGCAAGATCTGTCCAATATAATCTTCTTTTAATCTAAGATTAAGAACCAAAAAAAGGAATTTTTTTTTGCCATATGCTATATTAAAAAATCTGGAAGAGTATATTGAATTTTTGGATGACATGCTACTTTAAACCATCTTGGCAGTTGCATTAGTCAGAATTTTCCAGAGAAACAGAACCAACATATATGAGAGATATATATTTATTTTAAGGAATTAGTTCATGTGATTATGAAGACCCAGGGAAGAGCCAAAGTTGCAGTTCAAGTCTGACAAATTCCTGCAGAATTCCTGCTGCAGAATTCCTTCTTGTTCAGGGGAGATCAGTCTTTTGTTCCATTTAGGCCTTCAACTGATCATATGAGGCCCACCACTCTATGGAGGACACTGTGCTTCACTCTAGGTTTACTGATTTAAGTGTTAATCTCATCGAAAAAAGAAAGAAAGAGAGAAAGAAACCCTTACAGAAATATCCAGAATAATGTTTGGCCAAATATCTGGGTGCTGTGGCCCTGCCAAGTTGACACATAAAATTAACCATCCCTGTTGGTAATATGCATAATGGAGGGGCAGTTTTGACAGGTAGGGCTGGGCTTTCTTGAAGACCTGGAGCAGGGATTGATCTGGGCTGTGATCAGCAGTCTTACATTTGGGATTGTGTTCCATACCAGCTGTCTCTAGAATGTAACCAGAAACACATCTAGGACACTAGAAAATGGGGACAACAGCCTGTTACCCAGACTTGGCAGCCTTAATATAATAACTTTCAAGGAAAAGGTTGACGTCAGAAGTTTGTTGCTGCTTGGACCAACTTTGTTAATCAGTACAGACCTCAGGGCCAAAAGCCAGGAGGCTGGAGATTGAAGTCTAGCACTTGTGAGTCAGTGAGTGAAGATTTTACCTGCCTGCAGGTCTGTTGATCATACTTGGCCAATGGACAGAATACCTTGGTTTGCATATATTTTATAAGCCAAAGAATCATTTATTTGTTAATTTAGGCTTCAAATGGAAAAAACACCTGCCTGAAGAGGCGGAGTGGAAGAGCCAAATTGGGCCCAACCACTAGTGGTCAGAGTATGAGCTGTGTCCGCACGTACAGTGTACAAACTGTGCTCGGCAAGGTTGGGGCAAGGGCCTGTGCTCGAGGGCTGGAGGTCCAGCTTCCGGCTCTGGTCAGTTAAGAAACAGATCCACTCCCAAGAGGGTGTGGGTGGAGAACATGAAGCAACCACCCTGACCCTTGGCATCTCATCTCCTAAATAAGAACATTTCCTGAGCTTGTGTTGGTACATTTTTGGCTATACACTCTTTGATGGTCTTTTTACGCGTTAACAATTTTGTAACATTGCTTACAGACTATTGCTTAACAAATCAAATTGATACGCCCTTAGAGGAATTGAGTAAAGCAGTGGTCTCCAACCTTTCTGGCACCAGGGACCAGTTTCACGGAAGTTAGTTTTTCCATGGACCGGGGCGGGACGATGGTTTCACAATGATTCAAGCTTATTATGTTTATTGTGCACTTTATTTCTTTTATTATTACATCAACTCCACCTCAGATCATCAGGCATTAGATCTTGGAGGTTGGGGACTCCTGGACTAAAGCATCCTTGAAATGCTTGACACTAGGCAAAAGAGAAAAAACAATGAGAATTTAAAAATGCTTTAAAGGAGCCACACAGACTTCATTGGGCTTACTACGTGAGGTGGCGCTGGTGGTAAAGAATCCACCTGCCCATGCAGGAGACACGAGAGACACGAGTTCTATCCCTGGGTCAAGAAGATCCCCTGGAGTAGGAAATGGCAACCCACTCTAGTATTCTTGATTGGGAAATCCCATGGACAGAGGAGCCTGGTGGGCTAGTCTATGGGGTCACAAAAGAGCAGGACACGAGTTAGCGACTAAACAACAATGATTTTAGCAGTTTTCTTTTTTTTTTTTTTTTTAATATTATTTTATTAGTTGGAGGCCAATCACTTTACAACATTTCAGTGGGTTTTGTCATACATTGACATGAATCAGCCATATAGTTACATGTATTCCCCATCCCGATCCCCCCTCCCACCTAGCAGTTTCTTTTATATCTCACCTGTTATTCTGTGCTCAGATCAGACGAAAGAAACAGGGCTTCAAATTATGTACTTACAATGCTACATTGACCCAACTCTCACTCTCTTTTCTGTTTTAAATTACGGGATGTGAACACACGGTGGGTCAATGATCAAACTCACACAACTACTGAAAATAAAGTTTACTTGGCTTGAAGGATGTGGACTGGAGGGGAATGGTAGGGAGAGGACCAGCTTGTGCAACCCTTGTGCATGTGTGAGGCACAGTGAAGCTCAGAATAAGACAAACACCCCGCACAAGACACATCCTGCCTGGAAAGGACACACCTGTTAATTCAGCTTACTAACTCTTAAGGGCAGAGTTTAAGCCCAGATATACTTTCCATGTGAACCTGAGCTCCAGAGTCAACCGCCAAAGCCAGAAGTTTTATTACTGAAACCCTGAATTAGTTATGCTATGGTGGTTGTGGAGACTATCAATATTTCACATTATTTAATTTTTACTTTAATTACCTGGAATGTGACTTACTATTTGGAAATGACTCTTGAGAATACCTTGGACAGCAAGGAGATCAAACCAGTCAATCCTAAAGGAAATCAACCCTGAATATTTACTGGAAGGACTGATGCTGAAGCTGATGCCCTGATATTTTGGCCACCTGATGTGAAGAGTCAATTCATTAGAAAAGACTCTAATGCTGGGAGAGATTGAAGGCAGGAGGAGAAGGGATTGACAGAGGATGAAATAGTTGGATGGCATCAATGACTCAAATGGCAAGGATTTGGGCAAACTCTAAGAGGTAGTGAAGGACAGGGAAGCCTGGCATGCTGCAGTCCATGGGATTGCAAAGAGTCAAACATCACTGAGTGACTAAACAGCAACAAGGGGTAGGATATCAACCTTTTGACCCATAAATTCTTTTTTTCCCTGCCCAGTAGTTGTTTATGTCTACTCCACAAGGCCTGGGATGGGGATGGGGTTTTTAGGTGGAGGGCATTGGAGGGCTTTTTCTGTAACTTTCCTGTGGGATGACACTTTTAAAAAATTAATTTTATTGACGTGCAGTTGACTTGCAGTTTTGTGTTCATTTCTGGTGCACAGCAAAGTGATTCAGTTATGCATATATACATTATTTTTCATATCCTATGCTATAATGGTTTATCACAGGATATTGAATATAGTTCCCTGTGCTATATAGTAGGACTTTGTTGTTTATCGCTTCTTTGTTTTATTTTTGTCTGTGCCACGTAGCATGAAATATCTTAGTTTCCCCACCAGTGATTTGAACCTGTGCCTCCTGCAAGGGTAGCACAGAGTCCTAATCCCTGGACTGCCAGGGAATTCCCTCTCCACTCTACATATACTAGTTTGCATCTGTTAATCCCAAACTCCCAATTCATACCTCCCCTCCACCCCCATCACCAGAGGACATCTTTTGCAGATTAAGTTATAAGACAGCAAGCAAAAAACACTTTTAGTTTCCTGTGCACTTATTTGTTTATAACTGGCTTTTCTAGACTGGCTGGACCAGTTTTGGAGCAGAGGTGGGGTTATTTCAAAGACTTTCTTTCAAAGCTTTGTTTTTAGAACTCATTTTCTCCTCTTACTCTCAAAGGGGGTGGGGGGAATGGTAGCTTGGTATAGTTTATTTACTAGCAGCTTTTCCAAGGGAATTGAAGTTCGGCATTTCAAAGGCTTTGTTTTCAGGACTTTTTTTCTTTCCAGTTTTTTTCCCTTAGAGATAAAACTTAGATCTATACAGTTTACAAAAGAAGTTCTTCTATAGGGATTTGTGGGCTGGTTCTTTCAGGGTTGCCAGAAGTATTCACTGTCAAATTTCCCCCAATTCCTAGTCTGCTGGGTTCAAGCAGAAAGGGGCTTCAGCCTGTGACTTTGGGGTGGGGGGCTGTAGCTACCATCTTATTACTCCTCCTCAGAGTCTGGTGTCCAGTTTTAGAGCTGCTCAGCTACTGGCTGCTACCCAGGCCCCAACTCAGCCTCTGACAACACCTACCTTCATGTTTACGTCCATCCTGGCCTCTAGCCTGGTTTGGGATTGGCCAAGGACGACCTCAACCCCACAGCTCCTTCATGAGCTCTACAGCCCCAGCTTCTCATTTCATCAGCTGAGACTGCATCTTTGAAGTCATCTCTGTGGTAGAAGTGAAAGGCAAAGGGAGAAATAGAAAGATACACCCATCTGAATGTAGAGTTCCAGAGAATAGCAAGGAGAGATAAGAAAGCCTTCTCAAGTGAACAATGCAAAGAAATAAAGGAAAGCAATAGAATGGGAAAGACTAACAATCTCTTCAAGAAAATTAGAGATACCAAGGGAACATTTTATGTAAAGATGGGTACGGTAAAAGACAGAAATGGGAAGGATGTAACAAAAGCAGAGGAGATTAAGAAAAGGTGACAAGAATACACAGAAGAACTATATAGAAAAGGTCTTAATGATCTGGCTAACCACAATGGTGTGGTCATTCACCTAGAACCAAACATCCTGGAGTGTGAAATTAACTGGGCCTTAGGAAGTGTTACTACAAACAAAGCTAGTGGAGGTGATAGAATTCCAGTTGGGCTATTTCAAATTCTAAAAGATTATGCTGTTAAAGTGCTGCAGTCAATATGCCAGCAAATTTAGAAAACTCAGCAGTGGCCATAGGATTGGAAAAGGTCAGTTTTCATTCTAATCACAAAGAAGGGCAATGCCAAAGAGTGTTCAAACTACTGCACAATTGCACTCGTTTCACATGCTAGGAAGGTAATGCTCAAAATCTTTCGAGCTAAGCTTCAACAGTCCATGAACTGAGACTTCCAGATGTACAAGGTGGATTTAGGAAAGGCAGAGGAACCAGAGATCAAATTGCCAACATCTGCTGGATCATGGAAAAAGCAAGGAAATTCCAGAAAAACATCTACTTCTGCTTCATTGACTACGCTAAAGCCTTTGTGTGGATCACAACAAACTGAGGAAAATTCTTCAAGAGATGGGAATACCAGACCACCTTACCTGTCTCCTGAGAAACCTGTATGCAAGTCAATAAGCCACAGTTAGAAATGGACATGGAACAAAAAACTGGTTCAAAACTGGGAAAGGGGTATATCAAGGCTGCATATTGTTACTCTGCTTATTTAACTTCTATGTAGAGTACATCAGGTGAAATGCTGGGCTGGATGAAGCACAAGCTGGAATCAAGATTACCAAGAGAACTATCAACAGCCTCAGATATGTAGATGATACCACTCTAATGACCGAAAGTGAAGAGCCTCTTTTTTTTTTTTTAATTTTACTTTATTAGTTGGAGGCCAATTACTTCACAACATTTCAGTGGGTTTTGTCATACATTGACACGTATCAGCCATAGAGTTACACGTATTCCCCATCCCGATCCCCCCTCCCACCTCCCTCTCCACCCGACTCCTCTGGGTCCTCCCAGTGCACCAGGCCTGAGCACTCGTCTCATGCATCTCACCTGGGCTAGTGATCTGTTTCACCATAGATAATATACATGCTGTTCTTTTGAAACATCCCACCCTCACCTTCTCCCACAGAGTTCAAAAGTCTGTTCTGTACTTCTGTGTCTCTTTTTCTGTTTTGCATATAGGATTATCATTACCATCTTTCTAAATTCCATATATATGTGTTAGTATGCTGTAATGTTCTTTATCTTTCTGGCTTACTTCACTCTGTATAATGGGCTCCAGTTTCGTCCATCTCATTAGAACTGATTCAAATGCATTCTTTTTAACAGCTGAGTAATATTCCATGGTGTATATGTACCACAGCTTCCTTATCCACTCATCTGCTGATGGGCATCTGGGCTGCTTCCATGTCCTGGCAATTATAAACAGTGCTGCGATGAACATTGGGGTGCACGTGTCTCTTTCAGATCTGGTTTCCTCGGTGTGTATGCCCAGAAGTGGTATTGCTGGGTCATATGGCAGTTCTATTTCCAGTTTTTAAAGGAATCTCCACACTGTTTTCCATAGTGGCTGTACTAGTTTGCATTCCCACCAACAGTGTAAGAGGGTTCCCTTTTCTCCACACCCTCTCCAGCATTTATTGCTTGTAGACTTTTAGATAGCAGCCATCCTGACTGGCATGTAATGGTACCTCATTGTGGTTTTGATTTGCATTTCTCTAATAATGAGTGATGTTGAGCATCTTTTCATGTGTTTGTTAGCCATCTGTATGTCTTCTTTGGAGAAATGTCTGTTTAGTTCTTTGGCCCATTTTTTGATTGGGTCATTTATTTTTCTGGAATTGAGCTTCAGGAGTTGCTTGTATATTTTTGAGATGAATCCTTTTTCTGTTTCCTCATTTGCTATTATTTTCTCCCAATCTGAGGGCTGTCTTTTCACCTTACTTATAGTTTCCTTTGTAGTGCAGAAGCTTTTAAGTTTCATTAGGTCCCATTTGTTTAGTTTTGCTTTTATTTCCAATATTCTGGGAGGTGGGTCATAGAGGACCCTGCTGAGATTTATGTCGGAGAGTGTTTTGCCTATGTTCTCCTCTAGGAGGTTTATAGTTTCTGGTCTTACATTTAGATCTTTAATCCATTTTGAGTTTATTTTTGTGTATGGTGTTAGAAAGTGATCTAGTTTCATTCTTTTACAAGTGGTTGACCAGTTTTCCCAGCACCACTTGTTAAAGAGGTTCTCTTTTTTCCATTGTATATCCTTGCCTCCTTTGTCAAAGATAAGGTGTCCATAGGTTCGTGGATTTATCTCTGGGCTTTCTATTCTGTTCCATTGATCTATATTTCTGTCTTTGTGCCAGTACCATACTGTCTTGTTGACTGTGGCTTTGTAGTAGAGTCTGAAGTCAGGCAGGTTGATTCCTCCAGTTCCATTCTTCTTTCTCAAGATTACTTTGGCTATTCGAGGTTTTTTGTTTTTCCATACAAATTGTGAAATTATTTGTTCTAGTTCTGTGAAAAATACCGTTGGTAGCTTGATAGGGATTGCATTGAATCTATAGATTGCTTTGGGTAGAATAGCCATTTTGACAATATTGATTCTTCCAATCCATGAACACGGTATGTTTCTCCATCTGTTTGTGTCCTCTTTGATTTCTTTCATCAGTGTTTTATAGTTTTCTATATATAGGTGTTTTGTTTCTTTAGGTAGATATACTCCTAAGTATTTTATTCTTTTTGTTGCAATGGTGAATGGTATTGTTTCCTTAATTTCTCTTTCTGTTTTTTCATTGTTAGTATATAGGAATGCAAGGGATTTCTGTGTGTTAATTTTATATCCTGCAACTTTACTATATTCATTGATTAGCTCTAGTAACTTTCTGGAAGAGTCTTTAGGGTTTTCTATGTAGAGGATCATGTCATCTGCAAACAGTGAGAGTTTCACTTCTTCTTTTCCTATCTGGATTGCTTTTACTTCTTTTTCTGCTCTGATTGCTGTGGCCAAAACTTCCAAGACTATGTTGAATAGTAGTGGTGAGAGTGGGCACCCTTGTCTTGTTCCTGATTTCAGGGGAAATGCTTTCAATTTTTCACCATTAAGGGTGATGCTTGCTGTGGGTTTGTCATATATAGCTTTTATTATGTTGAGGTATGTTCCCTCTATTCCTGCTTTCTGGAGAGTTTTAATCATAAATGAGTGCTGAATTTTGTCAAAGGCTTTCTCTGCATCTATTGAGATAATCATATGGTTTTTATCTTTCAATTTTTTAATGTGGTGTATTACATTGATTGATTTGCAGATATTAAAGAATCCTTGCATTCCTGGGATAAAGCCCACTTGGTCATGGTGTATGATTTTTTTAATATGTTGTTGGATTCTGTTTGCTAGAATTTTGTTAAGGATTTTTGCATCTATGTTCATCAGTGATATTGGCCTGTAGTTTTCTTTTTTTGTGGCATCTTTGTCTGGTTTTGGAATTAGGGTGATGGTGGCCTCATTGGAAGTTTACTTTCTTCTGCAATTTTCTGGAAGAATTTGAGTAAGATAGGTGTTAGCTCGTCTCTAAATTTTTGGTATAATTCAGCTGTGAAGCCATCTGGTCCTGGGCTTTTGTTTCCTGGAAGATTTTTGATTACAGTTTCGATTTCCTTGCTTATGATGGTTCTGTTAAGATCTTCTATTTCTTCCTGGTTCAGTTTTGGAAAGTTATACTTTTCTAAGAATTTGTCCATTTCATCCAAGTTGTCCATTTTATTGGCATAGAGCTGCTGGTAGTAGTCTCTTACGATCCTTTGTATTTCAGTGTTGTCTGTTGTGATCTCACCCTTTTCATTTCTTATTTTGTTAATTTGGTTCTTCTCTCTTTGTTTCTTAATGAGTCCTGCTAGTGGTTTGTCAATTTTGTTTATTTTTTCATAAACCAGCTTTTAGCTTTGTTGATTTTTGCTATAGTCTCTTTAGTTTCTTTTGCATTTATTTCTGCCCTAATTTTTAAGATTTCTTTTCTTCTGCTAACCCTGGGGTTCTTCATTTCTTCCTTCTCTAGTTGCTTTAGGTGTAGAGTTAGGTTATTTATTTGGATTTTTTCTTGTTTCTTGATGTAAGCCTGTAATGCTATGAACCTTCCCCTCAGCACTGCTTTTACAGTGTCCCATAGGTTTTGGGTTGTTGTATTTTCATTTTCATTCATTTCTATACATATTTTGATTTCTTTTTTGATTTCTTCTATGATTTGTTGGTTATTCAGAAGCGTGTTATTTAGCCTCCATATGTTTGAATTTTTAACAATTTTTTTCCTGTAACTGAGATGTAATCTTACTGCACTGTGGTCAGAAAAGATGACTGGAATGATGTCAATTTTTCTGAATTTTCCAAGACCAGATTTATGGCCCAGGATGTGATCTATTCTGGAGAAGGTTCCGTGTGCACTTGAGAAAAAGATGAAATTGATTGTTTTGGGGTGAAATGTCCTATAGATATCAATTAGGTCTAGCTGGTCCATTGTATCATTTAAGGTTTGTGTTTCCTTGTTGATTTTCTGTTTAGTTGATCTATCCATAGTTGTGAGTGGGGTATTAAAGTCTCCCACTATTATTGTGTTACTATTAATTTCCTCTTTCATACTCATTAGCGTTTGCCGTACATATTGCGGTGCTCCTATGTTGGGTGCATATATATTTATAATTGTTATATCTTCTTCTTGGATTGACCCTTTGATCATTATGTAGTGTCCTTCTTTGTCTCTTTTCACATCCTTTATTTGAAAGTCGATTTTATCTGATATGAGTATTGCGACTCCTGCTTTCTTTTGGTCTCCATTTGCGTGAAATATTTTTTCCAGCCCTTCATTTTTAGTCTGTATGTGTCTCTGGTTTTGAGGTGGGTCTCTTGTAGACAGCATATATAGGGGTCTTGTTTTTGTATCCATTCAGCCAATCTTTGTCTTATGGTTGGGGCATTCAACCCATTTACATTTAAGGTAATTATTGATAGGTGTGGTCCCGTTGCCATTTACTTTGTTGTTTTGGGTTCACGTTTATACAACCTTTCTGCATTTCCTGTCTAGAGAAGATCCTTTAGCATTTGTTGAAGAGCTGGTTTGGTGGTGCTGAATTCTCTCAGCTTTTGCTTGTCTGTAAAGCTTTTGAATTCTCCTTCATATCTGAATGAGATCCTTGCTGGGTACAGTAATCTAGGTTGTAGATTATTCTCTTTCATTACTTTCATTATGTCCTGCCATTCCCTTCTGGCCTGGAGAGTTTCTATTGATAGATCAGCTGTTATCCTTATGGGAATCCCTTTGTGTGTTATTTGTTGTTTCTCCCTTGCTGCTTTTAGTATTTGTTCTTTGTGTTTGATCTTTGTTAATTTGATTAATATGTGTCTTGGAGTGTTTCGCCTTGGGTTTATCCTGTTTGGGACTCTATGGGTTTCTTGAACTTGGGTGGCTATTTCCTTCCCCATTTTAGGGAAGTTTTCAGCTATTATCTCCTCGAGTATTTTCTCATGGCCTTTATTTTTGTCTTCTTCTTCTGGGACTCCTATGATTCGAATGTTGGGGCATTTCACATTGTCCCAGAGGTCCCTGAGGTTGTCCTCATTTCTTTTGATCCTTTTTTCTTTTTTCCTCTCTGCTTCATTTATTTCCACCATTCTATCTTCTACCTCACTTATCCTATCTTCTGTCTCCGTTATTCTACTCTTGGTTCCCTCCAAAGTGTTTTTGATCTCATTCATTGCATTATTCACTTTTAATTGACTCTCTTTTATTTCTTCTAGGTCTTTATTAAACATTTCTTGCATCTTCTCAATCTTTGCCTCCAGGCTATTTATCTGTAACTCCATTTTGTTTTCAAGATTTTGGATCATTTTTATTATCATTATTCTAAATTCTTTTTCAGATAGATTCCCTATCTCCTCCTCTTTTGTTTGACTTGGTGGGCACTTGTCATGTTCCTTTACCTGTTGGGTATTTCTCTGCCTTTTCATCTTGTTTAGATTGCTGTGTCTGGAATGGGCTTTCTGTATTCTGGAGGTCTGTGGTTCCTTTTTATTGTGGAGTTTTTACCCGGTGGGTGGGGTTGGACGGTTGGCTTGTCAAGGTTTCCTGGTTAGGGAAGCTTGTGTCAGTGTTCTGGAGCGTGGAACTTGATTTCTTCTCTTTGAAGAGCAATGGAGTGCCCAGTAATGAGTCTTGAGATGGGTCTATGTGTTAGGTGTGACTTTAGGCAGTCTGTATGTTGACTTTCAGGGCTATGTTCCTGCGTTGCTGGGGAATTTGCGTGGTATGTCTTGCTCTAAATCTTGTTGGCTCTTGGGTGGTGGTTGGTTTCAGTGTAGGTATGGAGGCTTTTGGACGGTCTCTTATTACTTAAAGTTCCATGTAGTCAGGAGTTTTCTGGTGTTCTCAGGTTTTTGGCTTAAATCTCCTGCCTCTGGATTTCAGTTTTATTCTTCCTGTAGTCTCAGGACTTCTCCAACTATACAGCACTGATAATAAAACTTCTAGGTTAATGGTGAAAAGATTCTCCCCCGTTAGGGCCTCCCAGAGATGTTCACAGAGTTACATGAAGAAGAGGACAGGGAGGAGGGAAATAGAGATGAGCAGGAGGAGAAAAAGGTAGACTCAAGAGGAGAGAGACAGATCTACGCAGTCATCTGTTCCTAGAGTGTTCTCCGTAGCCCAGACACCCACAAAGATTCACAGAATTGGATTGGGAAGAGAAGGGGAAAGGAGGAAATAGAGGTGTGAGGTAGAAAACAGAGAGTCAAGATTGGGGGAGAATAATCAACACACTCCTGAATAAAAATGGAAACTGAATATTGGATTCTTAAATGTTCACAGTTTATATCATATACTGAAGAACAAAAATTAAAAATCTAGAGTAGAGGTTAGACTCTTTTTTTTTTTTTAATTTTTTTAATTTTTTTATTTTTCAGTGGGTTTTGTCATACATTGATGTGAATCAGCCATAGAGTTACACGAATTCCCCATCCCGGTCTCCCATCCCACCTCCCTCTCCACCCGATTCCTCTGGATCTTCCCAGCCCAACAGGCCCGAGCACTTGACTCGTGCCTCCCACCTGGGCTGGTGGTCTGTTTCACCACAGATAATATACATGCTGTTCTTTCGAAACATCCCACCCTCCCCTTCTCCCACAGAGTTCAAAAGTCTGTTCTGTACTTCTGCGTCTCTTCTTCTGCCCTGCATATAGGGCCATTGTTACCATCTTTCTAAATTCCGTATATATGTGTTAGTATACTGTAGTGTTCTTTATCTTTCTGGCTCACCTCACTCTGTATAATGGGCTCCAGTTTCATCCATCTCATTAGAACTGATTGAAATGAATTCTTTTTAACGGCTGAGTAATATTCCATGGTGTATATGTACCACAGCTTCCTTATCCATTCATCTGCTGATGGGCATCTAGGTTGCTTCCATGTCCTGGCTATTATAAACAATGCTGCGATGAACATTGGGGTGCACGTGTCTCTTTCAGATCTGGATTCCTCAGTGTGTATGCCCAGAAGTGGTATTGCTGGGTCATATGGTAGTTCTATTTCCAGTTTTTTAAGAAATCTCCACACTGTTTTCCATAGTGGCTGTACTAGTTTGCATTCCCAGCAACAGTGTAAGAGGGTTGGAAGTTTTGGCCACAGCAATCAGAGCAGAAAAAGACGTAAAAGGAATCCAGATAGGAAAAGAAGAAGTGAAACTCTCGCTGTTTGCAGATGACATGATCCTCTACATAGAAAATCCTAAAGACTCTTCCAGAAAATTACTAGAGCTAATCAATGAATATAGTAAAGTTGCAGGATATAAAATTAACACACAGAAATCCCTTGCATTCCTATATACTAACAATGAAAAAACAGAAAGAGAAATTATGGAAACAATACCATTCACCATTGCAACAAAAAGAATAAAATACTTAGGAGTATATCTACCTAAAGAAACAAAAGACCTATACACAGAAAACTATAAAACACTGATGAAAGAAATCAAAGAGGACACAAACAGATGGAGAAACATACCGTGTTCATGGATTGGAAGAATCAATATTGTCAAAATGGCTATTCTACCCAAAGCAATCTATAGATTCAATGCAATCCCTATCAAGCTACCAACGGTATTTTTCACAGAACTAGAACAAATAATTTCACAATTTGTATGGAAATACAAAAAACCTCGAATAGCCAAAGTAATCTTGAGAAAGAAGAATGGAACTGGAGGAATCAACCTGCCTGACTTCAGACTCTACGACAAAGCCACAGTCATCAAGACAGTATGGTACTGGCACAAAGACAGAAATATAGATCAATGGAACAGAATAGAAAGCCCAGAGATAAATCCACGAACCTATGGACACCTTATCTTTGACAAAGGAGGCAAGGATATACAATGGAAAATAGACTCTTAAAAATACTATATTAAAAACAAAAACAAAAACACCCCCCCAAAATTTTAGAAATATATATGAGGTTCGGTTTAAAAATAGGGCTTCTCTTCTTTTTTTTCCTTTCCTCTTTGTAAGGTTATAGTGTATTGAAAATGAATAATTAAGGAGTAGTAGAGGAGTACTAGAGGACTTTAAAAGAAATAAGAGAAAAAGAAAAATAGAAAATAGAAGAGAAGAAGGGGGGAAAAAAAAGAAAAAAAAACAAAAAAAAAAAAGAGGAAAAAAAGAGGAAAAAAAAAGTTTTTTTCCCCTAAATAAAAAAATCATAAGAATTTATGAAAATGAAAGTTAAGGAGTAATGGGGGAGTAATAGGGAATTTTAAAGGAAAATAAAAGAGAAAAAAAAATAAAAAGTAAAAAATAAAATAAAAAAAAATTTTTTTTTTCTTACTTAAAAAAAAAAAGTAAAAATATATCTAGGAATTTCTCTGGAGCTGTTGCGGTCAGTGTGGGTTCGGCTCGGTTTCAGATAGCTCCTCGTTCCAGCTTACACTTCTCGATATCTACAGGCCCCTTGCAGTGTGATCAGTGTTTCCTACAGGGATTTTAATCTGTTGCACCAGTTCCTACTGAAGCGGTTCCCTTTGTTTATTTGGCTTCTGTTTGCCGGTCTCTTCAGGGCCTCATTTCCGCCCTGACGTAGGCGGGCGGAGGTGGACTCTTATTCAGGTAGCTAGTTCCGTCGCGCTGCAGGGCGGAGCTGGAACTTCAGGGCAGGGCCGGCGCTGCTCAGGTTCCGTCTGCTCTTTATGGAGTGCACCTGGCGCTGCGCGCGGTTCCAGCCCTCGGGTGTTCCGCCAAAGGTCGGAACAGAAGGCTGCGCCTGCTCTCTGTGCCTTCCCCGTCAGAGCGGTCCAGGCAGCCAGAGGCTTGACGCTTGATGGGCGCACTCTCCCCGGGTGCGCGCGCCCACTCCCTTCCGCGGTCCCAGTCTCAGATTCCGCCAGCGCCACTCCAGTGCGTGCGCCTTCTGCCCTCCGCGTGCCCAGCCCCAGTCCCCGCCCGCGCTGGTCGGGTGCCTGCGCCCTGTGTCTCGCCGCGACCCTCCCGGCAGATGTCGACCATCCAGAATCTCGGTCTGCGAACAGCCGGCAGCGTGTTCGGGCTGGTCAATCCTCTCTCTCTCTTGCTCTCCCACAGTTCAAGCTGGGAACTCACAAAAGCTCCCTCCGATTGTTCTCGGGGCTCTCAGGCCCGGACCCTGCCCCAAGCAATGCCGCCCGCTCCTCTCCGTTCCGCCCCCACTTGCTGGTGGCGGATGCGGGCGTCTGGGGCACTTTTCCGCTGGGAGTTGCTTCTAGGCTCGTAATCTGTGGGTTTTATTTATTGTTTCTCTCCCAGTCAGGTTGCCCTCTGAGATTCAAACACTTCCCCCAGGCCCGCCAGGTCGAGGGTTCCCCGGTGTCTGGAAACGTCCCTTATTAAGACTCCATTCCCGGGACGGATCTCCATCCTTAGCTCTTTTGTCTCACTTTTTATCTTTTATATTTTGTCCTACCTCCCTTCGAAGACAATGGGCTGCTCTTCTGGGTGCCTGGTGACCTCAGCTAGCGATCAGAAGTTGTCTTGTGAAGTTTGCTCTGCGTTCAGTTATTCTTGTGATGAATTTCTAGGAGAGAAAGTGGTCTCCCCGTCCTACTCCTCCGCCATCTTGGCTCCTCCCCCCAGTGAAGAGCCTCTTGATGAGGGTAAAAGAGGAGAGTGAAAAAGCTGGCTAAAAACTCAAAAAAACTTAAAATTCAAAAAACTAAGATAATGGTGTCTAGTCCTATCACTTCATGACAAATAGAAGGGGAAAAAGTAGAAGCAGGGATAAATTTTATTTTCTTGGGCTCCCAAATCACTGCAAATGGTGATGATAGCAATTAAATTAAAAGACACCTGCTCCTTGGAAGAAAAGCCATGAAAACCTAGATGGTGTATTAAAAAGCAGAGACATCACTTTGCCAACAAAGGTCTGTGTATTCAAAGCTATGATTTTTCCAAAAGTCATGTACAGATGGGAGAGTTGTATCATAAAGGCTAAGCATTGAAGAATTCATGCTTTTGAATTGTGGGGTTGGGGAAGACTCTTGAGAGTCCTTTGAACTGCAAGGAGATCAAACCAGTCAATCCTAAAGGAAATCAACCCTGAATATTCATTAGAAGGACTGATGGCTGAAGCTGAAGCTCCAATATTTTGGCCACCTGATGTGAACAGCCAACTCATTGGAAAAGACCCTGATGCTGGGAAAGATTGAAGACAGGAGGAGAAGGGGACAATAGAGGATGAGATGGTTGCATGGCATCATCAACTCAATGGACTTGAGTTTGAGCAAACTCCAGGAGTTAGTGAAGGACAGGGAAGCCTGGTGTGCTGCTGTCCATGGGATCACAAAAAGTTGGATACCACTGAGTGACTGAACAACAATCACCACAAATTGGGTATCTGATGCTTTCTGATGAACTGACCTATAACTAGAAGCCCTAAGGCTCTATCTCCTGCAGCTACACACTGTCTCCCAGCCTTCACATTCCCTTCCCCCACTTTTAAGGGGCTATTTTTGTGTGCAGCACCTTAGCTGCTGCCTGCGGGAGGAATGGTTGTGCTCGTAGTGTGTAAATGATGACCCTCATTCAGGTGTTGGGAAAAGCAAATCAACAGTTTACTTCGCTTTGAGATTGTAGGTACAGTGTGTAGGAAGTGGCCTGTCAGGGCCCATGCAAACATGGGAGGGTTTTTTCATAACAGGAAACCTGCTATGATCTAGAGCAAAGGTTGAGGAAATATAGATCACAGGCCTAATTCAGCTTGCCACCACTTCTTGTACCTGACTGGATGACAGCCACAGGTGTTTGTTTACATATTCTGTCGCTACTTTCATGTCAAAGTCAGGGAGTTGTAACAGAGATCACAAGACACACAGATTCCAAAGTATTTACTATCTGATCTTTCCATCAAAAGTCTGCCAATCCCTGGTCTTCAGTCTGTTGAGGAGAGAAACTTGAGGCTTCCAGCAAGACCCGGAGAGATTCAGGAAGGCTTCCTGATGGCTGTTCAGCATCCTTTAAAGTATCTGTTCTGGGTGTGTGAGATATGAGTGATGCTTAGCCATGTACTAAAGTAAGCCTAAGTGCATGTGACTTTCCTGCACATGACAGCCTGAGGGAGGCTCCTAGTTGGCTTGTGCCCATTGTTCCCCTCCAAGGGATGCTATGCTCACAGGAAAGGACAGAACCAAAGATAATATTGTAATAATATTAGAAACAAAAAACGTTATGATTATTTGCATCTTTGTGAAGGTTTCAGGGTGTTATTTGCTTGGTGACACCTCATGAGACATAATGAGGCCATAAACTCTTTGACCACCCATCCCAACCCATTGGTAGGAGTTCAAACCCCCTTGGCCCCAAGGTCAAGGAGCACAGCAGAGTTGTGGGCTGCCACAGATGCTTTCCTTGTTGGGTTTCTGCCCATTCATCCCTGCCCCTGGGTAGAACAGCTGAGGCCACAGGGTGCACAAAACATGTGATTTATTTATACTGATTTTACCTGTAGGAGCATCACCAGGTGTGCTGCACCTGAGAAATTCTCAAGTACTCAGATTCAGGACATGGTTTTATCTTTACAACCCAAGATTATTCTCCATGACTGTGGTGTATTCTTCAAACAACAGTAAAGAAAATTTACTTGAAGCTTAAAAATAAGGCAAAGATGTAAGATGTCCTTTCAGTGGCTAACAGGCTCAACCAAAGAGTACTTAATTATTTATGAGAATGTTCCTGTATTTGGCTTTGCTATTTGTTATTTATTAGAGTTGAGACATTGTGAAATTACACGTTGACTTATAATTCTGTTTGATAATCACTGCTGCACACTGCCTCCCTTCAAATTGTGATTCAATTGCTCTGTAAGACAGTAACTAGTTTTATATCTGGCACAGCAATTGTCTTTTAATTTCCACCCCCCTTTTCCCCCAGCAATTTCATTTGAGCACTCTTTTTTAGAAAGCCTTTTGCTGAGAACAATACAAACCCTGCTCCCACATATTCTTGGAAGCAGCTGTACCATTTTACTGGCATGTAGTTATGATGAAAGTTATGCCCCAGCTTGTAATTTCAAGCCCCTCCTTCCTTAATGGACTCTCACATCCCATTGGCCAAAGAAAATCTCCTCAATTGCTAGGGCAAAGAAGTGGGAATGAATAGTAGCTCAATAAGTATCTAACCAATTGTCATGGTTAGTTTCAGGTGTCAACTTAATTGGGCCTTGGTGTGCTCAGAGAGCTGGTTAAACAGTATTTCTGGATGTGTCCCCTGCGGGTGTTTTTGGATGAGATTAGCAATTGAGTTGGAGGCATGAGTAAAGTAGATGTCCCTCCCCCATGTGGGTAAGCACTGTGCAATCTACTGAGGGTCTGAATGGAACAAAAAGGCAGACAAGGGAGGATACCCTCTGCCTGACTGTGGAACTCGACAGCGGTCTTTGCCCTCAGCACTCCTGGTTCTCAGACTCAACTGCAATCTACGCCATTGGCGCTCATGCTCATGGGCCTTTGAACTATACTACTGGTCTTCCTGGCTTCTCCAGCTTGCTGATGGCAGACTGTGGGACTTCTCAGCCTCCAGTATCCTATGAGCCAGTATCATCTATCTATCTATCCCAGCATTTATATCTATACCTGTATTGTATCTTTCTCTCTGTATTTCTGTAGCTCTTCATTAGTTCTGTTTCTCTGGAGAACTCTGACTCCTACATCAGCCACAGTGGATCAACTGGGGCATTTCATCAGCAGGTCTCACTGCAGTGCACTCAGTCAGATTCCTAGGGCAAATAAAAATGATCATGTATTATATAAAATATAGAAGCGTGCAAAATGACTTCTCAGCAAAAGTGCTGATTACAAATTGCACCCCTATGAATGTATATCACAGACTGTGATACAAGGCAGAGCCAGTTGGAGATAATAAGTAAATTTAACCAATTCAAATGTTGCAATGCCATAATCCTACACTGGTATCAGGTACAGATATTTGTTGTTGTTGTTTTTTTTAAAAGAATTTCACTTGTCACAACTTTGTAGGTAAATAGATAGAGCCAATGTAAGCATGCTCATAAAAGATTAACGTTACACCCATTCAAAAAACATCTAAGATGAGGCAGAAAATTTGAATTAGAGGTGAGAAACTCTACAGACTTGGGGACTAAATCTTGCCCATCTTGTGTTTTGTAAATAAAGCTTTATTGAAACCCTGTTATGCACATCCTTTACGTGTGGTGTTATGGCTGCTTTGGTGCTACCAGGGCACAGCTGAACGTTTGCAACAGAGCCACAGGGCTCACAGAATCTGAAATAGGTACTCTTTGGCCCTTTACAGGAAGCATTTGCTGACCCCTGATGTAAAATAATCCAGGTCTGATTTTTGTCTATTCTTAAACTGCCTCTGGATACACCATAAACTGCAACGTGACCTGGAAGGCAACAGGGTGAGCCTTGCTAATCCCGCAATCTCAGAGAACCAGAGCCTCCTCGGAGCTGTGGAAACAGGAGTCTGCTAGGACCTGTTGAGAGCTTCTCCTTCCCTTCTTCTTTTCAGGCATTCTAGAGAAGTTTTTCTAAAGGGAAAAATGTCTGGATGTTACCATCTCTCAAAGATTGGAAACATTTTCCTCCCTCCTACACCTTGAGCTGAAAACAAAAGATATTTCTTTGAAATGTGAAAAACTCCATTTGCAGCAGAAGAGACAGGCACATGCGGTGTCAGGCTGCTGGCTCCCTGCTGACATTGCCAGGATTAAAAATAGCCGTTCTGTTTGTCCTTCAGCTCTGCATTGAACTGGAGCCTCTGAGCCGAGTTCTCCTTAGCTTCACGCTTAATGAAGCATAATTTGTATTAATAGCAGCTATTAAATCTAGAGTGCTTAATATGAATTTACAGAGGAGGCCCTGAGTCACCGAGCACCTCAGACATGGTCCCCAGAGAGCTGAGCTAAGGCCTGGATGGTAGCAGTGATGAATCTTGGGCCTGGTGAGGTGAGGCAGCTGTGGCTGAGCAGGGGAGAAGCAGGCCTCAAACCTTCCACCAGCCTTGGGCTTTCTCAGGTCCCAGGTCCTACTCATGCTCCCTGCATCAGGTAGTGGCTGCATTCCAGAAAAGGCAGTGTTGGGTGCTGGGCAACAAGTGGACTTGATCAATTTACTTGCATTTAGATTTGGATTCTGCTGTGTCAACTTGCCCTGTTCTCTTAACATCTCTGAACCTTCGTTTTGTTTTTTTTTTTTTAAACCTGAGAAATAGGGATAATTAAATAGGAATAATATAGTATGATACAATGGGAATTTCTGTGAAGAATAACAAGGAAAGACAGAAATGAGCATTTGATGCTGGTTCTGTAACTGTTTTCTCATCCTTCTTTAAAACTATCACCATTTAAAATGTCATATGGAAGGATTTCTGTAGAAAATGATTGCAAGAAGCAAAAGAGCTCCTTTTCAGTTGTGCATTACCAAACATTTCCTTACTAGACCAGGCTTCCTGCCATTAGCACATGCTGTGTTTGTATTTCCACTATTGTAAATCCCCTACTTGAAGGTCTGTCCCTGTCCCCGTCCCCACACCCACCCTATGAACTCCTTAAAGGCAGTGGGAGAAGAAAATGGTCCTTCTCATCATGAACTCTCCACTGTCTTAGCACAGAATCCTAAGTAGGTGTGCGATTGTATGGTTGCTATCAACAATCTAACTGTGCAATTAAGAAAACAGTGTTAAGCACTGGGTCCAATTTTCCTTTATAATATTTCCAGCTGCTTGCCCTTGGGCAAATCACTTAGTCCATTTGGGCCTCAATTTCCACATCTGCAAAATGGGGCTAATAAGAATACAGCTTCATAGATTGTTGAGACGATTAACTATAAATATATGCACTTAGATTGGGCTTGTGCCCTCTAGTGGTTATTTTTACTATCGGAGAAGAAAAGACTGATGAGCCTTCAGTGAGTAGCCAGTAGAGTTTTCTGACAGTTGCATGCTCAGTGTGAATGTCCCTTTCTGCCCTGGGCCATGGAATTGGTCTCCATGGTGGAGGCCTGGCTTCAAGCAAAGCTTCTGCTCAGCACTTGGGGAGAGGGGAGAAAGCAACAGAACGCAAAACTTCAAAGAAACAATCAAGCTTGCAATCTCCCTTTGGAAAGTACTGTTTGAGGTAAGTCATGGCAACCATGCCCCAGGGCCATTTAAACATGCCCGGGAGAGAATGCCTTTAAAAATCTGTTAAAGCCCTGAAGCAGGAGCATTCATAACAGCTGTAGTCTGGGACTCAGGCAGCCAACAGGAAAACAGACTGTGAAGACCTGGCAATATGGGAACCTGAGCAACTTCACAGAACCACCCTTTCCAAAGAGCCAGCATTAGGAGAGGAGGAGACTGCTCACTGTTTTATTTGGTCAGCACGAATGCTCTTAGTTTCATGAGCAAGCTCATGAACCTATATCTTTACTCCCACATGCACCAGGGGAGTCTATTTCAGGGGATTATTCATTTCCATGATGTTGGCTTAGCCAACACAGAGGTAGGGCTCTTTGATGGACTGTGTACATGCAGACAAGTATTCCCAGGACATTTGCCCATCTGTGAAAGGCAGGAGGCATCTGCAGGTTGATGACCTGGCAGGAGCTGAGGCGGATCCCCCAGCTCCAGGTAACGTAGCCTTTGGGACAAGAAAGGACTCGGTGTTTGCAGAGGAATAAACTGTGAGGTGACTTAGGGAGTCACAGCGACAGGGCAATGAGAATCTAGTTGGCTCCCAAACTTGCTCCTTTTTCCTTTAGTGAGCAAGTGCTGAGGTGTCCACACAAGCTGAGACAGTGCAAATGAGACCGACTGGGACCTGGGACCTAAGACCCTTTACTGCAGTGCTTATACCTGGACAAATATCTCTTGGAGCAACAGAACACAAAGAAACTACAAAGAACTGCAAATAACTTTATGTATGCTGCAGCATGAGTCCCAGTAAAGACTTAACCTGAATTCCTCATCTGGCCTCTTATCAATTTCTATTGATTAAAGAGTCCAAGGACCCAGGTCAGTAACATAGAAACTTGGAAACAGCAAGTTCTCCCATCAGGGAGTGGATCCAGCATTTGCTTGGTTTTTACTGATTATGATTACAAAATTAGATAAAAATGGATATTTATTTAGAATAAGACAGACATTACATCAAATTTCATATATTTAAAAGCTGACAAAATCAGAAAAATAGCATTGAGCTTAAATCAATAATCAGACCCAGTTCTATGGTGCTTTTCACAAACATATTTTGATAGTATATACTTTGATCATCTCTTCATATGGGAACAATTTTATAATGTTATTTTCTAAGGAAGAAAGAGATGATTCAGTCATTCCTTTTGCCTAGTTTGTCAAAAATTGCTTTATATTATTGGTAGTTGAGGAAAGTTTCTTTCATCCTCATGTATCATCACAGTAATGGCATGTAAATGGGAGGATTGTAAATTAAGAGAAAACTATCTCCAGTGTAAGGATTATATATTCTATTTCTCTTGCTGTTTTTTTTCTTGTTCAGTAATGTTCTGATTCTCGTCATCTCTTTTATCTCTTCTACTGTTTTTTAATCTATACACTTTAAATATCATAACTCCTTCCTTATCTTCCTCTGGACCATCAGTGTTATAGCCTAGAGTGATATAAGAGGTTTTGACATTTTGAAGCCTGTCTTTCAGTTAATATTTTTGACTTCCCCTAGGACAGTTTCCTTCTGTCATATTTTTGTTTTAGAGTGATCAATTAATTTTGAAAATTATATAAAATTGATCTGTAATTAAGAATTACACAAAGGACATTGAAATCCACTTCTGTGATGCCAGTTACTGTTGTTCAGGCCCTCAGTCCTGCCTGACTCTTTGTGACCCCAAGAGCTGCAGCACACCGGATTCCCCTGTCCTCCACTATCTCCTGGAGTTTGTTCAAATTCATGTCCATTGAATCAGTGATGCCATTTAACCATTTTATCCTCTGCCACCCGCTTCTCCTTCTGTCTTCAATCTTTCCCAGGGTCAAGGTCTTTTCCAATGAGTTGGCTGTTCATATCACATGGCCAAAATATTGGAGCTTCAGCTTTAGCATCAGTCACTCCAATAAATATTCAGCACTGATCTCCTTTAGGATGGACTGGTTTGATCTCCTTGCAGTCCAAGGGACTCTCGAGAGTCTTCTCCAACACCACAGTTCAAAAGCATCAATTCTTCAGTGTATCATCCAACTCTCCCATCTGTACATGACTACTGGAAAAACCATAGTTTTGATTATACTGACCTTTGTCAGCAAAGTAATGTCTCTGCTTTTTAATATGTTGTCTAGGTTTGCCATAGATTTCCTTCCAAGGAGCAAGGTTCTCTTAATTTCATGGCTGCAGTCACTGTCAGCAGTGATTTCAAAACTCAAGAAAATAAAATCTGTCAATGTGTCCATTTTCCCCCCCACATATTTGCCATGAAGTGATGAGACCAGATGCCACGATCTTAGTTTTTTGAATGTTGAGTTTTAAGGCAGCTTTTTCACTCTCCTCTTTCACCCTCATCAAGAGGCTCTAAAGTTCCTCTTCTTTTGCCATTAGGGTGATATCACCTGCCTATCTGAGGCTATTGATACTTCTCCCAGCAATCTTGATTCTAACTTGTGATTCATCCAGGCTGGCATTTCACATGATGTACTCTGCATCTAAGTTAAATAAACAGGGTGACAATATACAGCCTGGACATGGTCCTTCTCCAGTTTTGAACCAGTCTACTTTTCCATGTCCAGTTCCAACTGTTACTTTTTGAATTGCATACAGGTTTCTCAGCAGACACATGAGTAGTCTGGTATTCTCATCTTTTTAAGAATTTTCCAGTTTGTTGTGATCAATACAGTCAAAGGCTTTAGCATAGTCAATAAAGCAGAAGTGGATGTTTTTCTGGAATTCCCTTGCTTTTTCCATGATCCTGCAGATGTTGACAATTTGATCTCTGGTTCCTCAGCCTTTCCTATATCCAGCTTGTACATCTGGAACTTCTTGGTTCACATACTGTTGAAGCCTAGTTTGAAGGATTTTGAGCATTATCTTCCTAGCATGTGAAATGAGTGCAGTTGTACAGTAGTTTGAATGGCAGTGTTGCAGGAAGGGGGACCCCTTCCAGGGCCCGAAACTGGGCTCTTGTCTAACACTCGGAAATGAATTGTCCGAGGAGACACATGTTGACAAAGCAAGAGATTTTATTGGGAAAGGGCACCCGGGTGGAGAGCAGGAGGGTAAGGGAACCCAGGAGAACTGCTCTGCCGCGTGGCTCGCAGTCTTGGGTTTTATGGTGATGGGATTCATTTCCGGGTGGTCTTTGGCCAATCATTCTAATTCAGAGTCTTTCCTGGTGGCGCACGCATCGCTCAACCAAGGTGGATGCTAGCAAGAGGGATTCTGGGAAGTGGACGGACAGGTAGTGTCTCCTTTCAATCTTTCCTGAACTCTTTCGGCTGGTGGTGGCTTTTTAGTTCCGTATTCCTTATCAGGATCTCCTGTCATAAAACAACTCATGCAAATGGTTACTATGGTGCCTGGCCAGGGTGGGCGGTTTCAGTCAGTGTGCTTCCCCTAACAACTCCCCCCTGAGAGACTTCACACTCAAGATGCTTCTTGGGAATTGGGGCGGAGGTCTCTTTCTTCTGTAACTTCTTCCTGCTGTGCCTGGGCGTAGGCCTGCCTAGCAGAGTAGAAGTCTCTCTCTACCTGATCTAAGTTGGGGTGTTTTATATCTGAAACCAGCTTTCACTCTTGTAATAACAGCGACTTAGTTTGAAACTGTCAGTGCCTCTCAGAGGTAAAATAGACAGGGGCCAAACAGGAGACCTAACAGGATGGTCATCACTGGTCCCCAGAAACAGGAGGCACCGCTGGGATGATTGGCGGGTGGTCAAGCAAGAGAGCTGTGTTCTAAGAATCTTATGTTTAGTCTGAAGTTACCATCTTTCACCTGGGTGGGGGCTCTAGTTCTGTAGAAGAACGCAAAAGACATTGTTATGCATATATATTTTTTGAGTTGGAACCAGGACCCGTCTCAAGGCTGTACCACCGTTTGATTGTTTCCCCTCTGTTTCTGTATTTTTTTCTTCTCTGATTGGTAGTTGTTTGAATCTACCCTTTGGAACTCAGGGAAGGTCAAGGAGGCTGAATAAAGCCTATATTTTACAGTACAGTAGATCTATACTCCAGAGTCGCCACCCCGCGGAGTCCCGTTTAGTTTTATTTAGGGAACAGGGCAACTATGACTGTGATAACTTTTTGTCAAAATGGGGCACAGGACCGCCTCAGCTTGGAGAAGAGACACTGAATTGGAAGTATTCCTGAGTTCCAAGTCCTAGATTTGAGCCTTGTATGATTAAAATCTCAATCCCTTGTTCTGCCATTTTGTTGTAACATACCCAGTTAGTAGTAGCTGGAGAAGGGATAACTGGAGTTTTAATAGACAAAGTAAATCTCTTTCTTTTAGAAGAATAGGCCTGAAATCCAGTCTGGACCTGGCACTTCAGGGAGACTTGTAGCCAGGTGGCCAGTTGCCTAGTTTTATAAAAAGTAAGGTAGAAGTTACTAGCTTCCAGCAGACACTTTTGAGAATGGTAGCATCTAAGCCTGACACGACTCAGAAAACTCAAGTGTTTAGCAATACAATGTCTAATCTGAAATTACACCCATAGTAACACCTGGTTATTTCCCAGGATGTCTGAACCATAGCTGAGTACTCTATTTTGACTTTTAATTGTAAAATTTTTCTTTAATAGCCAAAGCAGATGGCACCATTAATGATGTCAGTGTTTCTCTAGGTATGAGAAGATGCAAGAATTGGGACTCATAAAATCTCTTGAAAAGATCTAACTATCTGAAGGCCTGTTCTGCCAGTTTTTCCCAGAGCACGGAGAGCCTCATTCCTGATCTTCACCCTGAACTCCTTTCAGGGCCGTTGAAAGTCAGCAGTTGCAGTGGCCATGATATAATCACTGTAGATGTAGATGGCAAGTATCAATCTTCAGTTGGCAAAGCCCCTTTTTGCTCACAAACTTGACAATGACTTTGAGGGGGGCATTTCATGACCATTTTATCCCATGGTGCTGAGAATGTCCATTCTCAGGTTTGGCAAAGATTTTGTCGACCAGCCTCTCAATGTGCTGTTACTGGATTAGGCCATAAAACAGTATCTAAAATTCTCTGGACCACCTGTCTTACTAGCCTCTGGTCCAGGAAAACATTCCCTCTTGTTGCTTTTTCTCATATCTAGAGTTACACTGTCATCATCATCGATTTCATAAGGAACTATATATTATTTTATCAGAGGCCTCAGTCACACATTTGGCAGTGTAAGAAACAGCAATTTTGTAAAATAGGTGAAATACAAAGAACATAGCCAGCAGTATTAGTAAAGTCACGAGTAAGACTTAAGAGCTTCCATTAGATGTAGCCCAGTATATCCCAGGTCATCTGACTTAGTCTACTCTGTACGAATCTTTATCTTTCAGGGAAATTATACATTGGCACCACCATCTATAAGGCACACAGCCCAATTTTCTAGTGTTACTAGACTGGTTATCTTTAGTATGATTTAATTGTTTTTAACACAGAGACTTTAAACCTAAATTACCATAGCTTAGTGTTATCTATATAAATCTATCTCATAATTGTGGGAGACGTTTTTCTCCTTTGCTAAAACTTTTTTTGTTGCTCTGATTGAGCTTGAGGAATAGAAAAAGACTCAAATTTATGGCCAGAGTCAGAGTAGGCATTATTAATTGGCCCAGTGAGGGGATCTCGTCTGGTAGTATCACAGTGACCCGAATATGACTATAATTTTCTTTTTTTAAGTAAATTTCTTCAGGGCCAACCAGTTAGAGTCTTGTAGTAGAGAAATTTACCAAGGTAACCCAGAACTAGATACAGGTAATTGGCCACAAACCCAACAATTGGATTGATTTTTAAAACTAGCATAGTATCAGGCCTGTGATAGAAAAGCATTTGATTTATATGCAAAAGTCTAAGAAGTCAAGAAAACATTATAAATAATCATATGAATCAGGTCCAGCATCTTGGACAAGCTGTCTACCTCTGATGTTGTTGTCTTCTCATCCTGGTGTACTGTAGTTTTTCTTGTTTGAGCATCATTTTAAGGTGAGATCAGGTCAGCTGTCTTCTCTATAGATTAATCCAGTGTAGGGGCCTTTGGAAGTGGGAATTAATCTAAGAGTTAATTTTCTTCAGTTTCATTGTGCAAGAGTTAGTTAAGAGTACCTGATAAAAAGTCCTTCCATCCACGTTGGAGACAGTCCCTTAAATTATGTCTTTTTCCAGTCCTGGTTGCAGGTCATGAGGCATCCAATTTTCATCCAAAGATAGATTATTGAGGTAAGCTTCAGAAACAAACTTAGGGTGTTCTTTAAGAATTCAATTAAATTTGCATTAATATCACATAACAGCAAAGAACTGTCCAAGAAATGAGTCTTACTACATGCAGACCTCCATGAACAAACTGGGATTTAACATTTTTTTAAAATATCTTTTTTCCCAAAGTTACCCTCATTTTTATCAAATATAACCAAATTAAGGCTATTTTGTTTGCAAAATAGGTCTGTTCTCACTAATTTTGGTCTGATGATTTATATAACCATAATTGATTATAGACTTTTTATTTTGCTGAAACACCTATAGAATCTCAGACTGAACTTTTAATATAAAACAGAGCTGGGAAACTCACACCAAAGGCTTATCACAGATTTTGAATAACAAATCTAGGTGAACTCTTCTCTTTTTAAGGTCTCAAAAATTCCTTGAGATTTTTGTACCTGTTAGTGAGATAACCTTTTTAGCTCATTTGATAAACTTACTGGAAACTTAAGAGTTTCAAATTTCTGGAGGAGTCAGATAGAGAGAAAATATAATTGTTTTGTTTATAATGTAATTTTACCAAATTATTTTCATAATTAGTTTGAGAGGAATGTTTTCCTTACTCCCGGAAAACACAAGATTTAAACCTGTAATTTTTCAGATAGAAACCATAAAAATTATAAGCATATTCGCTGGTTCATTTAGTTCTTTGTTAACTTTTGTGAAGTCATTAGGTTTCTCATTAGAACACCAAGACATATCAAAATGTTAAGAACTCCATATAATTTTTAGGATATCTGTATTAGTAATTTTACCATACATTATAACATGAGCAGATTTTTTTGCTCATTTGATAATCTTTTTCATGTAATTTAACCAACCAAATAAACACAGTTTAATATCTCTCTTTGGGATGTTTCAGGGGCCCTCTGAAGCACCCCAAAGTTAGCTAGAAGTCAAAGGAACTTTAAAAGAATTTGATTTAGGAATTTTTATCGAAAAGATCAATTAAAAGCGTTTAGAACATTTGGTCAGATTTAGTCAATGTTGATGGCTGTATCATTTAACTTGTTGATATGTCACAATGGGCGTAAATACCAAGGCTCAAGGTCTAGTGAAAGTCAGCTCCGCCATCTTGGACCTAATTGGCTCTAAGCAGTTTTCTTACACCCATGTCATTCCTAACAAAATCCACTTATCTAACTAATTGTAATCCAATTTTAGAAAATCCTGATTATGCATAACTCTTTTTAGTATTTTTTCATACGTTTTTACTGAAATCACTCTTCCTGCTTTCCTTTAGCAACCAAGAGCTAACTTTTATATTAGCATTTTATAGATTGGTGAACATAAATACCAGTGATAAATTCTAAAACCCTTGCTTTCTTAAAACATTTTAGGAGGGCATCAAACATTATTCATTTATGGTCCCAAATCTCTTTAGTTTTTCTGTAAAAGGAAGTCAGTGTTTAGTAGTAAATGTTTTAAAATCTTATTTCATTTGGAAATGACCTAATTATTTAATAGACTTCTAATACTTAGTTTAGCACAACCCTTAGAAATTTAAGTTACGCCAATCTGGGGAGACTATTGTAGACAGATATTCTTAAAGAATACAAACTCATATCTCATTTACATTTTTTAGAAGTTTCTTCACTCGAGGTAATTTCCTTGTTGACAAACTTGTAACAGATATAATATTTAACTTATATTAAACCTAGGTTTAATCTTCTTCTTGATGTTAATTACTCTAAGACATGTCTATATTAGATAGGTCAACAAACAAACATTAATATCAGATATTTAATACTGAATATTTCCCAGTTCACCTGAACCTGGAATTTATTGTTTAATTTAGAATTATTTGATTTGTAAGCGCTTACCTTTTTTTTTTTTTTAAGCCAATTAAATAGAGCTCATTTACAAATTAACCTAAAAAATATTACCCAGAGACAAAAACATACCAAGACATATTTAGACAGACACACTGCAAGATCTAGCTTCATTTTCTAAGTTTGGTCATGAATTAGATATTACAATATAAAATTTAAATAACATTTTAAAAGGCTTTTTTCCTTTTTCTCTCAGTCTCAGGAGTTAAAGATGGTCTAGATAAGTGTTCCTGAGAGCCCTGGTCTCAAGGCACAGGGAAAGAAAATCAAGTTTTAACAAAATGGCGGCAGGTCTAAATGGTGGCCAGACAAAGAAAACGGCCGTCACAAATCACAACACAGAACAGAGTTAAAACACACACATATAAACCTGGCAGTCCTCATCAGACACTCCCTTAAATACAAGAATGCAGTCTCTCAGAAAACCTTCTATAGAGACACAGAACTTGAGATGTCTTCAAAGATTTCAAAAGGAGGAAAGGAAGCCAGGTTGAAAGAAGGAGGAGGAGGAGGCGGGAAAGGGGGGCAAAAGGGGTGGCCTTACAGACGTCTCCTGCCACCTGCAGACACCCAGGCGTTACGGGACTTTTCCCTGGGCTTCCAGAGAAGGGAGGACTGGAACTCGGCCCTACCAGAAACAAGACCAGAATTCGAGTTCTCTGCCAAGAGGAGGTGATCAGTCTCCAATCCACAGCTCAGGCTGAGGCCCTTCGACCAGATTCCTGCGTCCAGGACCGGGGGACTAGAAAAACGGGAAGGATAGGAAGGGCTAAGGAGAGGAAAGAGAGAGGGAAGGGGAGGGAGGTCAATAAAATCTCTTGTTCCTTACCGGTCGGGGCACTCTGGCCAGTTGTCCGCGTCAGGAGGAGACCAGGGACAAAAGGGTCCCAGTCGCGGCCGCTGGGTCTGGTCCATTGGCAGGCAAGCTGGCCCCTGAGTACCCCGAGTGGTCAGGATGTCAGTCTCAGCGAAGAAGATGTCCCTTCGTGGTCGCCATTTGTTGCAGGAAGGGGGACCCCTTCCAGGGCCCGAAACTGGGCTCTTGTCTAACACTCGGAAATGAATTGTCCGAGGAGACACATGTTGACAAAGCAAGAGATTTTATTGGGAAAGGGCACCCGGGTGGAGAGCAGGAGGGTAAGGGAACCCAGGAGAACTGCTCTGCCGCGTGGCTCGCAGTCTTGGGTTTTATGGTGATGGGATTCATTTCCGGGTGGTCTTTGGCCAATCATTCTAATTCAGAGTCTTTCCTGGTGGCGCACGCATCGCTCAACCAAGGTGGATGCTAGCAAGAGGGATTCTGGGAAGTGGACGGACAGGTAGTGTCTCCTTTCAATCTTTCCTGAACTCTTTCGGCTGGTGGTGGCTTTTTAGTTCCGTATTCCTTATCAGGATCTCCTGTCATAAAACAACTCATGCAAATGGTTACTATGGTGCCTGGCCAGGGTGGGCGGTTTCAGTCAGTGTGCTTCCCCTAACAGCAGTACTTTGTGTTTAACTGCATAATTTTGAAATAAACTTACTTTTATACTCCGTACACTGACTATGTAGGAGTTTGGCCAGACAAGTTTCTTCAGGTTGTTTTTTTGTGTCAATGCTAATTTTGTATGCAGTTTTATCTGTAGCTTCCAGACTTTTTGAAGGACAAATTGCGTCAGCTATACTAAGCTGTATCTGATGTATGGGGAGGTTTAAGACATGGTATTTCCCACATAGACATGTTCTCTGTTTGCCTTATTGCTACAGGTTTGTGCCCTGTAACACAAGAATCAAGATAAAATTTACCGTTACATTCCATAAAAAGGAATTTTAAAATGTGTGCCAAGTTGATAATTGTATATACAACATTATTAATTATAACCCTGAGAAGAGGGACATTTTTATCTGGGTGTGGATGAGCTCCAAAGCCTTTGCTTACAACTGTTTCTTCCTATGATGATAAGAGTATTACATATTTGGCTCTGGCTCCATGCATTCTTTTTTTTTTTTTTTTTTTTTTTTGGCTGTGCTGGGTCTTTATCGCAGTGTGTGGGGGCTTCTCTAGTTCCAGCCTGGGAGCTTAGTTGCCCCGTGGCATGTGGGATCTTAGTTCCCCAACCAGGGATTGAGTCCATATCCTGTGCCATTAGAAGGGACATTCTTAACCACTAGACAACCAGGGAAGTCCCTGGCTCCATGTATTTTAATTTTTCTTGTTGTGGTTCACCTGCAGATGCAGTGGAACATGTTTATACTGTCACCCCATCTCTGGAAATTTGTCCCTGACTCTGGAGGAGTTGGCACACATAGGTGAAAGCGTATCCCATAGAAGAAACTGTAGCACTTTTGTAAAATGTCCCACTCAATCCAAACTGAATCTATCCCACAGCCGCTTCAGTGCCGCCTGCGTGAAAGGAAGTGACACGGGGAAGTCAGATGGAGAAAGGTGGCAGTATGAACCCACTGTATCTTACTTATCTTATGTCAGAAATATCTTATTTTTGACAAATAGCATGACCATGAGGATACCAGAGCCTTGGGAAGGAACACTGGGCAAGTGAGGAGACCTGAGGCTAGAGCATCTTCAGCTTCATGGAGAATCCACCTCTGTCCATCCATAGAGAGGGAAGGAGGAAGAGAGAGAGGCTAGTAGACAGACATGGCAGGATAATCTGATCCTTCTGTGTCCAGGGAAAGCACACGGCAGTGGGGAATCAGAGAGGAGGGGACCTAAGTCAATGTGGGTGGCAGGGAAGGTATTCTTGGGGAGAGAGAGTCCAAGCTGGAACCTGAATGATGGCCAGCACTTAGCTAGACAAACCAGTTGAGAGAGATGTTTCAGCTGGAGGGCACAGCATGAGCAAGGGTCCAGAGGTGTGGATGTCCACAGAGTCCAGGGATGCACAAACAGCTTGTGCTGTAACTCAGAGTGTCAAGAGAGAAGGGGGCAGAAAAGAAGCTCAATAAAAAAGCAGGAGTGAAGCCACAAAGGGCCTGGAAGACCATGCTCAGGGCATTCTACCTGATCATGGGGGGATATTTTGAAAAAGGTGGATGGGATTTGCATTTAGAAAGCTCACTTAGAGCAATGTTGAATTGCATAGAAGTGGGGTAATTAAAACCAGGGCCGGTGCAGTAGTATGGATGAGAGTAGCTTTGTGTGGGAAGAAAAGGTCCAAATGTTAGGGGAAAAATAAGAAAAAAATGAGAAAAAAGACTTTGTATGTGTGAAGATTTCGAAGGATAGTGATCTAAGTGTGTAAATTGATGTGATGTTGAGAGTGGGCAGAGGAGGAGAGTAGCTTTGTTGGGGAGGTTGGATGAGTCGCTTGATATTCTTACAGGGCGTCTCTGTGAAGATGAACCAGTTGCATCTGCAGTGCTGGGGAGGCACTTGCAGTGACTCCTGGAAGTTAGTGAAGCTACAAGCAAGCGTGAACTCTTCCAAGGAGAGTCTGTGGCATGGTAAGAGTTGAGGACATAGCACCAAACCCTGAAACAGTAACAGTGAAGGCAAAGAAGTGGAGGGATATGCATTGGAGATTGTGAAGAAATGGTCAAAATGTAGGAGGAAGATCAGTCTCCAGGGAAGTTTTCTTGGATTTGGGTGTGATCCTAGGACAGGTTAGAATCAGACAGAGCTTCCAAGGAACCAGTGATGGTTGGGAAGTGTTAGTTGCTCAATTGTGTCTGACTCTTTCATGATCCCATGAACTGTAGCCTGCCAGGCTCCTCTGTCCATGGGGATTTTCCAGGCAAGAATACTGGAGTGGGTTTTCATGCCCTTTTCCAGATCTTCCCAACCCAGGGATAGAACCCAGGTCTCAGGCATTGGAAGGCAGATTCTTTAACCGTCTTAGCTACCAGGGAAGCCCACTGATGGTTGGGGAAGTCCCCCAAATGGCAAGCATGATTTCCATTTTAGAATTCCAGGTTAATTTTCCATGTTGGCATCATCTGGTTTATTGTGCCACCAATTTAAAAGAGAAAACAATTTCCATTTTATTTATGTTTTTCTTCAGGGGGACTCAAGAATTAATACAAAACAAGAGGACTCTCAATATATGAGGTAGACATCCATGCAATCAATAGAGAACATAGACACATACAAGATAATTATAGTTTTATATTGCATGCTATTTAGGTGAATACAGTTATCCACTCTTCTATTTAAATTAGCCAGAATAATGCTATATAGCTTAAAACAATGAAGGTTTATTTCCCACGCATAGTTCATATCTACCATGGTCAGTGATCTCAGCCCCACATGGTTACTCAGGATCCAGGCTGGCAGAAAGTCTACCATCTTGAAGCTACACCATATGAAACATTTGACTTCTGTAGTCGCTTTACTAGGGAAGAAGAGAAGTCCTGGCTTTGTCATGTCCTGTCTCTAACTTGCTTTGTCCCAGAAGGGGTATGAAACCCTTTAAGTCATAGTCCTCTGGCCATGTAACTGCTCATATAACTGCATGGAGCTGGGAAATGTGGAGGAGTATATGGTGACCAGTACATGTCTCTGCCATGCTCCATATTGTAAAAATCCAAAGTCCCCAAAGCCAATTTACATCATAAAATATATACAAAAACCAATAATAAAATACCTTACAATTAATATTAGAAAGTATTAGTAAAATGCTTTTATTGAAAATCTAAACAAACATAAATGGAAGTGCATCTATGTCTGGTTTCATCAGAAGCAATTTGCTTCTTTAAAACCCTAGTTATTTAGATGCTGACATGTTATCTGTAACACTACCACATTGTCATTACATTTATATATTTTCCAAGCTTCTAATCACAACTTGTTCTTTCTGGTGATTGGCCTTCATCCAGCAGCGCACCAAGAGTCACCTCATTAGAACAACAGACACTTCTATCACCCAGGGAGTACTAAGCATTTTAAAAGCCCTGTTTAGGAACCAGGGGCAAGGACTAATATATGTATTTTCTACTATTTCATACCTTGAGGAAATTTTCATGCTATTTTATATTTATCTAAAGCTCATATTACTATGGCACAGAATAATTTTGGAATGTTACCAGTTTCTATAGCATATGGAAAGGAGAAAGCAAGGGAATTATTGCTTATTATTATGCTTATTTCTTATTGAAAGGAGGAAACAAGGGAATTCCAGAAAAACATCTATTTCTGCTTCATTGACTGTGCTAAACCCTTTGGCTGCGTGGATGACAACACACTGTGGAAAATTCATCAAGAGATAGGAATACCAGACCACCTTACCTGCCTCCTGAGGAACCTGTGTGCATGTCAAGAAGTAACAGTTAGAACTGGACATGGCACAATGGACTGATTCCAAATTGGGAAAGGACTATGTCAAGGCTGTATATTGGCACCCAGCTTATTTAACTTTTATGCAGAGTACATCATGTAAAATGCCAGACTGGAAGGTCCACAAGCTGGAACCAAGATTGCTACAGGAAATATCAGCAACCTCAGATATGTAGATGATACTACTTAATGGCAGAAAGCAAGGAGAACTAAAGAGCTTCTTGATGAGGGTGAAAGAGGAGAGGGAAAAATCTGGCTTAAAACTCAACATTCAAAAAGCTAAGATCATGGCATCCAGTCCCATCACTTCATGGCAAATAGATGGGGAAAAAGTGGAAGCAGTGACAGATTTTATTTTCTTATTTCAGATTTCTTATTTCAGATTTTATTTCCCAAATCACTGCAGATGGTGACTGCAGCCATGATATTAAAAGACGTTTGCTCCTTGAAAGGAAAGCTATGACAAACTTAGACAGCATATCAAAAAGCAGAGACATCACCTTGTTGACAAAGGTCATATAACCAAAGCTATGGTTTTTTTCAGTAGTCATGTACAGATATGAGAGTTGGACCATAAAGAAGGCTGAGCACTGAAGAACTGATGCTTTTGAATTGTGGTGCCAGAGAAGACTCTTGAGAAACTCTTGGACTGCAAGGAGATCAAACCAGTCAATCCTAAAGGATAGCTCAGTACAGTTTCGTCACTCAGTTGTGTCTGACTCTTTGTGACCCCATGAACTGCAGCCCCCTGTCCATCAACAACTCCCAAAGTCTACCCAAACCCATGTCCATTGAGTTGGTGATGCCATCCAACCATCTCATCCTCTGTCATCTCCTTCTTCCCCTGCCCTCAATCTTTCCCAACATCAGGGTCTTTTCAAATGAGTCATGAGTCAGCTCTTCACATCAGGTGGCCAAAGTATTGGAGTTTCAGCTTTAATATCAGTCCTACCAATGAACACCCAGGACTGATCTCCTTTAGAATGGACTGGTTGGATCCCCTTGCAGTCCAAGGGACTCTCAAGAGTCTTCTCCAACATCAGAGTTTAGAAGCATCAATTCTTCAGTGCTCAGGTTTCTTTATAGTCCAACTCTCACATCCATTCATGACCACTGGAAAAACCATAGCCTTGAGTAGACGGAGCTTTTCCATGGTTTATTGTGATCCACACAGTCAGAAGGAAATCAGCCCTAAATATTCATTGGAAGGACTGATGCTATAGCTGAAGCTCCAATACTTTCACCACCTGATGCGAGGAGCCGACTCACTAGAAAATTACCCTGATGCTGGGAAAGATGGAGAGCAGGAGGAGAAGGGGATGACAGAGGATGAGATGGTTGGATGGCATCATTGACTCAATGGATATGAGTTTGAGCAAACTCCGGGAGACAGTAGAGGACAGGCGAGCCTGGCATGCTGCAGTCCATGGGATCATAGAGTTGGACACAACTTAATGACTGAATAACAATGACATACTTTAAAATTAGTAACTAAAATGAGCTTAATTACAATAGCATCTTATTTTTTTATTTTGAATTCATCTTGAAATTTCTGAAAGCTGTGATTTGCAGCTCTTTAAATGTACTTGCATATAAGCCATTTTTCCCCTGGTCAAAACATATTTATTTCTCAAGAATGCTGTTTTGAAAGAAGTTTTTAAAAAACAGTTTTACAAATGGGTTTTAGACATTCAATTACTGTTTTTATATTGGATATTTAAGAGATACCTTTACTTATCAAAGGGCATTCCAAGTACTTAGTGGTAAAGAATCTACATGCCAAGGTAGGAGACACAAGAGATGGAGATTTAATCTCAGTCCAGAAGATACCCTGGAGGAGGAAATGGCAACCTGCTTTGGTATTCTTGCCTGCTGCCCCTTCCAGTTCTCTCATCTCTGTTCCAGGTAGGAGGAAGAGAGAAAGGTGAAGTTGAAGGCTACCTCAGCCTTGCCTTTTAATTCAGGCAAGAACATCTTTCTCAGGGTCTTCCAGCTATATCTAATTGCCCAAACTGAGTGATGTGACCATGCTTAGCTGCAGGGATACAGGGTGGTTGTATAATTTTAACTGTTCTGTTCACAAGCACGGAAGTGAGAGTATTAACCATATAGGCAATTAGTAACATTTGCTGAACCTACCCGAGTTAAAGTAAAGCTACTTATGTAACTAAAAAATTAAGAAGTACCTATTTATTTGACCAGTGGGTAACATTCAGTGTTATTTATAATTGGCCTTCCTGTAGAGAACCATCTTGGAGCATTTCTAAACTCCAGTCTCATATCTTTCTATATCTGACATCTGGGTATTTACCCCCTTTTAAATAAAATGATCTTTGGTTATTTTTAAAATCGAGTGAGGAGGACACTTTCAGTTAACCTATGAGATAACCAGGCAGATATAAACAGATCTAAATAAGGAAATGCTAGAAACCTTAATGGGGCTTCCCAGGTGGCTCAGTGGTAATGTGGCAAAGAATCTTCCTGCCAACAAAGGAGATGCAGGAGCTGTGGGTTCCATCCCTGGGTCAGGAAGATCTCCTGGAGAAGGAAATGGCAACCCACTCCAGTATTCTTGCCTGAAAGGTCCCATGGACAGAGGAACCTGGCAGGCTACAGTTTATGGGTTTGCAAAAGAGTCAGACATGACTTAAGTGACTAAACAACAATAATAGAAGTCTCAACACAGATACAAGTGTATCGAATGATTACCAGAGTCTGAAATGTTATATTTCCCAGCTTTGTTCAATAATATGCTTTAATTTCTTTTGAACTTGCTCATGTCAAGTTCAAAGCAAGAGTTCCTCATCAGTGGTCAGCTCTGCCTCAAGTGGTCCATCTCCTGTTTCTACCATTGTCAACCATTCCTTCCAAGGATGCATGTCAATCTGCACCCGCTGGTAGAAGGGAAAGAACCTGCAGAACTGACTGTTCATAGCCAGTTTCTAACAGTGGCTGGCTTCCTGTCCATGCACATGCCACTGGTTAGAACTTCATCTTGGGACCCACTAAGAGCCCTGTCGCAAGGATGGGGCACTGTGAACTGTTTGCCAGGAAGAAGAGCAAAGGGGTTCAGAAAGACAGCTGGGCTCTGTCACATAACTGATTTGCCTGGTCAACAATTACCTTTTGGCAAACACTAGTTGAGTCTGGCAAGGTTGGTGGGGCTATATTTCTCTCCTCCACAATTTTGCTGCAGAAGAACCACAGAAACATGTTTTAAACTCAATTCTGATCAATGTACAAGAAGTCACAAAACAGTCACATGAGCTCTGCTTGTTAAAAAGGAAGTCCTCATTCTCTATCCTTAATAACTGCTATGAATACTTTGAGTGAAAGGTTCACTCCTGGGCAGACCCTCAAATATTTAAAATATTCTGATGGCAGGAGCAGCCAGCCATTAAGCTGGGGGGCTGGATGAAGTGCTCTGTAAAGTGGGTGCTCCCAGGACCAGGGAACTCTAGACCTTAGTGCTGGTCTGAAGGAAGCGGGCTGCCATGCTTGTTTTCTTACTGTTTTGGTTTTTTTTTAAAATAATTTTATTTAATTATTTAGTTATGTTTTTGGTTGTGCTGGGTCTTTGTTGCTGTGCTCGGGTTTTCTCTAGTTGAGGTGAGTGGGGGCTACTCCTCATTGCGATGGTTTCTCTTGTTTTGGAGCATGGACTTTAGACATGCGGGCTTCACTAGTTGTGGTGCATGAGCTTAGCTGCCTTACAGCATGTGGAATCTTTCTGGACCAGGGATGAAACCCATGTCCTCTGCATTGGCAGGTGGATTCTTAACCACTGGACAACCAGGGAAGTCCTTTTACTGATTTTAATACAAGGGCCATGGAGATGCAAACTCTCTCTGTAGGCAGCCATATATCCAGAACCAACCCTCATTTCATCTATTCATGTTCCTTTATTGTTATGAGTATTAGCAGCAGTAATACTAATTTGGACCTCAGGTGCAAAAGGGCTGACCCAGTGCACCCTTCAGCTCCTGTCGGACTGTCATTATTGTTCTCTGTTCAAAGTCCCGTTCCTCTCCTGTTCTCTTCTCCGTTGCATAGGTAATCCATGTAACGTTCTTTTATCTGTATGTGTTCTTGAAAGCATGTGTAGTTTTGTATGCCTTTTTAAAAATTTTATATTTACTGTATTGGGTTAGAGACCTCATTCTACTATCACTTTTTTTCTGCCCTTATCACTGTTCTTACATGATATGTTCTTACATGTTGCTATGCATGTTGGGTTGGATTTCCCAGAAAACAGACCATGAGATAGAGATTAGCCTGAAAGAAGTTTACTTGGAATGTTCTGTGCTTCAGGGTCAAGCCCTGGGAGAGTGGGGAGGAGGGAGGAGGGAAGAGAAGCAGGACTAGGCAGGGGGTGGACCTGACCTGTGACCCAGATGATGGGGACCTCAGGGGGAGCTCTGGAGCTGGGACATTCCAGCAGAGTTGCCCTGACTTAAGGCAATGGGTCCATCCTCAAGGCATCAACCAGTTATTGGACCTGGGCTGCCCTGGTAGCGTGACTGGGAGAGGGGTTGACAGCAGTTGTCAGAGAGGACTGTGGGTAAGGGTATCAGTGGCCAACAGTTCCTGGGCCTGGAGGGACTGTTCAGTTCTGAATGCTTCTGTTCTGACACAGGGCGCAGAACACACTCTACTATCTGCCATGCTACACGCTAAGTCCAGGCTGTTCTTTCTAAGTCATGCTTCATATCCCACCATGTTTACTTGCATGGCTTCAGATGGCCTGGACTCCCTGGTACCAGAAATGATGTTGCAACAAACATCCCTACTTATCAGGTGGATCCAAGATGTTTCCCTGGGGATTGTCAAATGGAGTTTGATAGTGTTGGGTGCCTATATTCCCACCCGTGGTGCACAAGGGTATTTGGGCTTCATCAACTTGAAGTTATATAACTCTCTAATTTTTGCCATTCCGATGGGTCTGTGATGTTTGAATTTGGTTTAAATTTGCATTTCTATCATTTTTAATGGGTTTGAGAATATTGTTATACACCTTTTAGCCCCCTGAATTTCCTCCTTTTTGAATTGTCTGTTCACATTCTTTGTCCATTTTCTCTTGGGTTCTTAAAAATATTTCTGATCTCTCCTTAGCTGGTAAACAAACCTCCTGTATAGATTTTAATAATGATATCTAAAGAATTTAAGCAACCCTCCCTGGAGTGTGGATTCCTGTTCAGAATATTTCAATATTAACTAACCATTTTCTCTCTCTCTCTTTCTCTCTCTCTCACACACAATGCTGTTTGTGGTGAAGTATTTTTGAAGAAATTCTCACTTTGATTATATAACAACTGTCTAGTTAATTTTAGCTGAGAATTTCTTTGGAGTGGTTGACAGTGTATGTGTGTGTGTTTAACTCTCACTGTTTTCTCTGTGCCTATTATTAATCCTTTTACATCTAAATCTACAAAACTTATAAGATTTCCAACATTTTGGGGTTAGAACTTCTCAACTTATATTCAACTGAATCTATAAAGGAGCTGAAGGAGGTAGAAAGACTGGTTTTTCTTCTCTCTCTCTTGCAGTCTCCCCTGCTCGCCTCTTTTCTGTCTCTCTCTGGTATATTGGTCAAAATAAGGCCTTGGAATCCCTGAATTCTATCATTTTGGGAATGTTTTTAAGGTACATTATTTTATCTAAAACAGAATATCCTATAGCTGAGGGACATGTTTTTCATCCCAGAAAATGTAAAGCCTTTCCAGACATGTGATGTGCGCACAAGCTGGGCCACGATCCCAAACAGATTCATCTTCAGACTCCCCTTTCACAGCTCAAATGGCAACCCACCCCAGTATTCTTGCCTGGAGAATCCCATGGACAGAGGATCCTGGTGGGCTACAGTCCATGGGCTTGCAAAGAGTTGGACAGGACACGGCTGAGCGACTAACACTTTCACTTCACTTTCATAGCTCACCGCCCACACGGGGGAGAAACACCCTCAGGGTGGTCTGCCTCAGCTTTCCCCAGGGGAAGTTTATGTCGGGGGATGAATCTATTCACACCCATCTGCTTTGGGTTAAAATTTTCACTGAATACAGACCAAATCCTCCTGCAGTCTTTCCTGCAGAAGCCTGGGTTGTCTTTAAGATGGGCTGACAGTAACTAGGAAATAATAGGAAAAATTCAGAGTAACTATTCTGAAAATTCAGAGTAACAAAGAGTCTGAAATGTTATATTTCCCAGCTTTGTTCAATAATGTGTTTTAATTTCTTTTGAACTTGCTCATGTCACACCCAGGAAAATTCAGAGTAACTATTCCAGCTAGAGCACAATATTTTAAAAATTCTTTCCCCCCTTATTTTTGGGCCAAGCCGCAGGGCATGTGGGATCTTAGTTCCCTAACCAGGAATTGAACACATGCAGTGAAAGCACAGTGTCTTTAACCACCGGACCTCCAGGGGAGTCCCTAGTGCACAGTTCTGAAACTGGTATCTTAAATTCATTTCTAAGCTGGAAGTGGCTTCTATTTACCTCATTGATACCACCTTTATTGTTGAGTCTAGATACCATATTTCCTCTTGGATGAAGGAACTTGGAAAGTCTGGCAGCACAACTGGCAGGGATGGTGGACATGCACCCAGGTTGCCCATCTCAGAAAGCGCTCATTAGAGCCTCCTGGTAGTGAGCAGTCTGCCCCACTGTCCCTCTGTCAAACTTAGCCAGAGGTACCTTCTAGTGAAAGAAGCATGCTTCTAGTTGTGTTTGGATCAAAATCTGCTAGCACCAGGCTCTCATGCTACCTTTTGGCTACTGTTGAGAAGCAGAAAGTGTGCACCAAAGGGTTTTTTTTAAATCAAAGTGTGCTCCCGCCAAGTGACAGAGTTGACATATTTTTGTCAAGTGAAAAGTTACCCCTCTTATCATTCATTAGCAGGAGGAAAATGCACAATGTAGTTTTTCAATTTTTTAAACATGTCATGTCTGAGAAGGCTCATGGCTGCCCATCATCGGCATTACAGGTAAATAGCTACATTTCTCAGAAAATAGCCTCTTTCTTGAGATCACTTCAGGCTCCCCCCCGCCCCTCACCTTACACCATATTAGTTAAGTCTGATGGGCACACGCATGAGCTCTGGACTGCAGGATTCCCCGCAAGAAGGAGTGGAGGATGTGTGCCTGTTACAAGTAGGTGGTGGCCAGCTTATTAACCGTATTATAAGCCTTGCAGGGGGTCACCCTTTATCTTGCAGTTATGGCAGTCTCTTGGTGGATTTCGAGCAAGGAAGTAGCATAATCTTAATTGACAAAATCTGAGTCCATTTGGATTAGAGTAGTCCCAAGCTTAGTCTACATACCCACTGACTCTCTATCAGTGGGCTCATCCAGGCTGAGACACGGCATTTCAGGAGGTAGAGTCACAGGAAGTTTGGAGTGAAAGTCTTAGAGGAAGAATGGAGAGAGGAAAGTGAGATAGAAATTCTTCCAGATCTGCAGCCCATATCTGAACTCCGGCCTCGGTTCATTTGTGCTGGAGAAGGCACTGCTGGATGGTGTTTCTGGAAGCTCAGTTTCTCTTGCCATCCCAATCATTCTGTTCAGGAATATCTGCTGGCTTCCACTAGCTGATGGTGACTTTCTCGTTTGCAAATAGAAACCTTGACCAATTCACTTCTCTTTTCTCCCTCTTCTCAACTTAATCCTGGGAACTTTGGCTTTCTGATGAAGGTAATCTACCCTGGCATAGATGCCTGTAGCTTCAGAGGTGCCTCTTTTGCAGTGTTCATAAGTACAATTATACTGTACTTATGAGTTATTTAATAATTGCTTCTGTCCTCCACTCGGCTGGTCATCCAGTGAAGGTGGGGAGCTGGTGTTGCTGGTATTCTGGTACCTAGCATGGTGGATGGTTCACAAGAGGCATTGTTAGGATCATGGAACAGCTTTGGGCAACTAACAGACAAATGAATGAATGAAGACTCCATGTTGTTCTCAGCATTGTCATAGATTCCAGGATTCAGAGGTCAACAGAGACTTTGAGGACACTTAGCTGGTATTACTGCTCTGGGAAAGGAGACCCATTTGCCCTTGTTTCTGAGTATGTATTTTCATATAGTTTGTTTTCCTGTTGGTTTTTAGACTTCCTCTGGTTTACATACTTTTAGCATTTCTATTATTTTTGGAACTCTAGTTGGCTAATCAGGGCTTTTCAGTTCCTATATGCTGTGTGCCTTGGGAATGGTGGTAGCCCAAGGCACTAAAAAGGAAAAGAGCATTCTTCTCTGGGCTCTGGCACCTGCCATTGACTTTCTCAAAGGCAATATTTTACTCTTCAAGGCTGGTTTTTTACTCTTCAAGGCTGGTTACTTCTTAGCTGCATGGGCAGACACTTGGTTCAGCAGCCCAAACACATTCTGAAAACCACATCTGTGTGGGAATCTGGATTCTGCCATTCACCAACTGTGTAACCTTAACAGGAGACTTCCTCTCCTAGTTCCTTCATGTATAGGATGAGGGTGGAGGTTCTTTCCACATGGGGCTGTTGGAAGGATTCAGTTAGAAAATACCAATGAAGTGCCTGATCCACAGCAATACCTTCTCTTTCCGAAAACCTCCACATCAAGGAGATAGTGGAGATACTTATTGAGAGTGTTGTTCAGGGCAGACCCCAGGGCCACTGAATGAATAGATGAGAGAATAGACAAAGGATGGACTGAATGAGTGAGGGTGTGACCCACACTATCTCTGACTAAGGGAGACTGGAGATCAGAACCATGATGTAAATACTCAGTGAATGCCTGTAGAGCTGGACATTGTGGGAGACTTGTTTTTTATTGGAGTATAATTGCTTTTTAATGTTGTACAAATTTCTGCTGTACAATGAAGTGAGTCAATCATATGTATGCATATATCCCCTTTTTGGACCTACCTTCTACCTCCCTAATACCACCCATCTAGGTCATCACAGAGCACTGAGCTGAGCTCCCTGTGACTTACAGAAGGTTCCACTAACTATCTATTTTACACACATGGTAGTGTATCTATGTCAGTTCCAATCTTCTAATTCATCCAACCCTCTTTCCCCACACCCTGTGTCCCCATGTCTATTCTCTACGTCTGAAAACAGGTTCATCTGTATTATCCTTCTAGATTCCACATATGTGCACTAATATGTGATATTTTCTCTTTCTGACTTATTTCATTCTGTTTAATAGACTCTACGTCCATCCTTATCTCTACAAATGACCCGCTTTCATTCCTTTTTATGGCTGAGTAATATTATATTGTGTATATGTCATCTTCTTTATCCATTCATCTGTAGATGGACATCTAGGTTGCTGCCATGTCCTGATTATTGTAAATAGTGCTCCAATGATATTGGGGTGCATGTGTCTTTTTGTTTTGCAGATTCTTAATGGAAATTACCTCATTTAATTATCACGAGTCTTTTAAGAAAGGTATCATTATCACCATTTTGTAAATGAGGAAATGAAAGCTCATGGAGAAGATAACATAACAGTGGTACCATGACTAGTAGGTGGTTTTATTAAGGAATCATGTAAATGGAAGGCCCTAGATATATACATGTGTGCATAGGGGTATTTGCAGGTATATATATGTGCCTATGGTGTTTAACTTCATCCCAAGAAAACGGTAGGCCCTGATTACATGCTTGTGCAATGATTAGATGACTATAAATGGTGGTGTTAATTAGAAGGGACAAGGCAGATGAAGGGAAGGGTAGAAGAGGAATAATGGTTTTGACAATGTGGCCTTGAGGAAGGGAACTCAAGGTCAATTCATGGAGCACTTCCGGGGCTGCCTTCTTATATTTTAGGGAGGAGAAAACTGGACTGAAGGTCCTGAGCAAGGTCAGAGGGGTGTGCCTGAGGATTCCAGGAGCCATGGCTGGGGGTCTTGCGTCCAGCGAGGGTCCTGGTGAGATTCATGGGCACATGAGGAAGTCTCTTCAATATGATCAGTGTATACGAGCACTCAGATCTTTTCCTTTTAAAGGTTTTTGAGTAGCTCCATAAATATGGAGTTCATAGACTATAGGCATCTGCTTTTGGACTGATTTGTTATTTCTGTTTAGTCACTAAGTTGTGTCCAGCTCTTTTACGACCCCACCAGACTCATCTGCCCATGGGATTTTCCAGGCAAGGATACTGGAGTGGGTTCCCACTTCCTTCTCCAGAGGATCTTCCTGAACCAGGGATTGAACCTGGGTCTCCTGCATTGGCAGGCAGACTCTTTACCAATGAGCCACCTGGGAGAGTTAAAAACACCAGTTTGAGCCTGAGTGACCCTGAGCTTTATCATCATGTAGCCTCAGATTATGCACTTGGCCTCTCTGTACTTTGTAAATGGAGATATAAATCTAATAAAATTTTTCTGAGGTTAAAATAAAATAATACATATAAAGTACCGCACAGTTCCAAGTACCTAGTTAGTGCTTAATAAAATACATATATTAATAATGATTCCCATGACAACATTTGTTAGAATGGAAAGCACTTCTAAGCCATAGTCCATTCGGTTTTATTTTAAGATCATTACAGGGGCTTCGCTGGTGGTCTAGTGGTTAAGAATCTGCCTTGCAATGCAGGGACATGGGTTCAATCCCTGGTCAGGGAACCAGGATCCCACATGCTGTGGGGCAACAGAGCCCGTGCTCCACAGCTAAGAACTGACACAGTCACGGAAATAAATATTTTTTTTTAAAGAAGATCATTACAAAAACACGGAGAGGCTCTGTGGAGGCCTGTCCCTTGGTTTGCTTTGCTAACATGCTCTGGTCTCAGTTGGGTGGGACTGACCCAGAATTTCAAGCTGGGTGTTATCATGGTGACCAACCAGTGGCAAGGAAGGGAGTCCCTGCAGATGCTGTGGCCACCCGTGGTACCCGGTCTTGAAGCTCAGTGAACCCTTTATCTTCTCCATTTTCCTCTGGCGGCCCAGCATCGCAGTGTGCAGGACACCAGCCAGCTCCAGCCTGTAGGTGTCACCCTTCTTCTGCAGGCCAGGCAGCACTGCTGACCTCACACCCCAACACTGGCGCCATCAGCAGCAATCCGTACATGCTTGGGTTCCACAACTTTTCTTGGCCGATTGAACCTGAGATATTGCCTTCATGTGCAAGATCAAGAGCATAGAAACTGAAGGGACTTCCCTGGTGGTCCCTTAAGACTCTGCGTCTCCAATGCAGTGGGTATGAATTTGACCCTCAATCAGGGAACGAAGATCCCACACACCACATGGCCAAGAAAAGAAAAAACAATGACCAAAAAAGAGGATTCACACTGGAAATTAAGGTGTGATACTGAGTGGGCTGTTGGAGCAGATAGGTATTGAGGGAAGTGGAGCTGGGACTCAGAGGTGTCATGCTTGGCATGAAATTAACTGCTTGGTTCTGGATGATTCCCTTAGATGAGGCACTAACAAAGGGAAGAACTATGGGTCTGGGCTCCAGGTCCTTATCTCAGGCTAAAGGCAACATTTCCCAGAGTGAATGCTGGTCAGAAGGATCTTTAGGAGGGCAAGCACTCCATAGTCCAATCAGTTTGAGAAACTCTCTTTCCTACATTTTCTTCCAGATTCCCAATGCATGTTCTGAAAATTTCTGGCCTTAGGTCATGGGCACAGGTGCTCCGGGAGTCCTCTTGATACCTGAACTGTAAATAGTGGTGTGTGAAAGTGGCCTTGAAAAAGCTCACCATTAGGATCTCTTTCTAACCCTGACTTTAGTGGTATCACGTTGGTGGCTTCAGATCAGCCAAAGAGGGAGTAGCTATGTCATGGGAGTCAGCAAATGCTACAAATTTGAACTCTTTCCCCCAGAACTGCTTGATAGACATCGTCCAGTACACCATGGCCCAGAGACCTGCTCGCCTTGGTCATGTCTTTGAGTACCCACATAGCTGACCATGAACCATAGGACCAAATAATATGAATCAAGGGTGGTGTGATGATTCTTTGTTTCTGATGAATTGTACTCACCTGATCCACACTAATATGGTCTAGAATAGAGGTCACAGAATGGTCAACTGAGTCCTGAAGTCAGCCTGCTAATCCATTTTGGCGGGGGGTGGCGGGGGGAGTCCATACAGCATTTGTTAAAACCCAGGAATTAGTGGCCAAAACTTAAAATCTGCTCTATTCCACGTGAAAACCCAGGCTTCTGACTGTCTCGAAAGAGAAAATCAGAAGCTCTGGCAATCATGAGCAATACCCTTGCACCGAGACAGAGGCTGGGGCTGAGAGTCAGTTACCACCGTGGACATGTGCATGTTTGTCTTTACACTGAAGGCCTCATCCAGGTAACCGTGCTCCCTTTGGCTACCTTTACCTGTGCAGGCACGTGAGTTTGACTTATAACAAAAAGTCAGTTCCACGCTCTGTTCCTCCCACAGTTGGCTTGAGGTGCTTTACAGTAAGGAAGGCCATGCTCCAGGGTGCAGAGGTGGGTAGGATCATCTTCCACTGGGGAAATCAAAGTGGCATTACTGATCTAATGCCCTGAAGCTCAGGGGGGAACTTTCTATCAGAGATCAGACTTCCATGATCTTGGGTATAGGAGGATGGATGGCATTCCAGGTAGTAGGACCAGCAGGAGCAAAAGTATGGAGATAGGAATGTTCACGTGTGCTTTGGGAATTCCAAGACCTAGGATTCCTGCTAGGCAATTGGGTGATATAAGGGTGAAAGCGTAGACTGGGCCAGGTCACAGAGCCCCTTGGATTGGAGGTTTAATTCAGTTTAGCTTCATAAATGCTCTCGGAGCCCTTTCTAGCCCAGGTTCTCCACTAGAGCATGAACACAGGTCTGATTGAGATTAAAACCTCTGTCCAGGACTTTTATCCATAGTGTAGTCATTTATAAGTTGGTTTTTGTTGGTGTGTGTGTTTGCCATGGACCCTCATCAGGTTTACCTAACATAAAGCCCTTTATTCAAACTTGATAAACCAGAAAAATTTCAGTTTAAAAAAAATCTATCTTGTTTGACCTAATGGACAAGGAAAGCCCTGGAGTTCCAGGGGATTTCCATATGAAGGGTAAGTTCCTAGAAGTCTCTGTAGCCTGTCTGCCTGGGAGGGCACCGCCCAGCGGAGCTTCACTCTCACGTGGACACAGAGTCAGAGGGAGGCCAGGAGCAGGCCGTTGTGGAGGCTGAGGGGTGAGGGGATGCTTTTGGAAGAGATGAGACGGGATAGGCAGGAAAGATAATGAAGGGTCCGTTTATCAGACAGCAAGACCATGGGCCCAGTTGTTTCAAGAACAAAGGAATGATGACCTCTCTAATTGGGCTCCAGAGATGCCCAAGGATAGGGGTGTGTGTGTGTGTGTGTGTGTGTGCGCTTGTGTATAGGTGTATTTGTGTGTGTGTTATCCAAGTGAAGATGGAAGGAACCCCAAACAGACAAAATCTTCTCAGGCTTCTTGCTGACTCTCTGAGACATAATACAAAAAATACAGTTCATTGTGATAAACGTGCTGTCTTCACATAGAACAGAAGAGCTCCTCTCAGGGTGTGAACAGCCTGTATTTGGGGGATCGTCATAGATGGGGAGATGTAAGCAGGGGAGGGAAAGGAAAGGGTGGCAAGGGTAGGGAGATCGCATATGACTGGAGGAGGGTAGCCCGAGGTGCTTTAAAAAAAAGGGTCTATTGGTGATGTTTGCTGTGTTGCATGCAATGCGAATCCCCTCCATGACCTCAAACCTTCCAAGAAAACTGACTTTTCCTTCCTTCTCTCTGGAAGCAAAAGGTAAGACTTAACCCCTGGGTGGGCCCAATATAAATTAGGAGGGAGAGGCAGCTGTACCCGAGACTCACATAAAAGTCCTCTGGATGTCCACTGGGTTTGGATGGGACGACAGCCCATCTTCAGGTTTCAAGAACAAGGTGGCCCTGACTGGCACCTGGGTATAAGGGAAAGTCAGCGGGAATGGAAGAGCAGGAAGCAATAGGCTGGGGAGAGAGAGAGGGGGAGAGTGCTGGGCTCAGCCCCACCTGCCCTCTTCAATGCCCCCAGCTCTCTTGGGTCTCATCTTCATCTTAATTAAGATCATACACATAGAGTTCCAGCGCTTTGTAGGTACTCAGTAAATACCTTAGTACTGCCTTTGGATTGGTCTCCAGTAACAGTGCAGCCCAATTCCGCTCTGTGGGTAACAGGGTGCCCTGACGGAGCCCAGAGAGGGGCCAGTTTGCCATGTCACCATCCCTCAAGTCGTCCCACGTCCCTCTCTCCCCCAGGCATGGATTTAGGACAGAGCCCCAGAGACTACTGACCCAATCAAAGCTGTTCTTAGCATCTCACCTCATCAGACAGTCTCGAGAACAAAAGTTCTCCGAGGTCACCTTTACTGTGAAATTTGAAAATCATATTTATTCACCAATTCACAGAAAGTGTCATAATGACCACCAACATGAATCAGTTTGTAGGCATTTACAAGCCAAGGCTGAAAATAAATATCTGTGTTGAATAGGCATTTAACAAATTACTTGGAAACAGCAAGAATCTGAATTGTTAGAAATTCAAAGTTTGTGATTCACACACGGGTAAGATCACAGTCATGGGAAGGAGCCCAACAGATTCCTATGATGGTTCTTATTTCTTCTTATATCTTTATATACATACAGCTTCTCGATGCGCCTCACTGCGTGTCAGCCTGGAGTGGATCCGACAACTCAATTAGGCAGGGGAGGGGAGCTGAGAGAGGGTGGGTGGAGGCAAAAGGGCATTTTCCTCTGTGACTGGGCAATCTTGCTCAATGAGCAAGATGACAGCATGATCTCCTGAAAGTAGATTCAGTATAAATGCATCCTTCTAATGAGATAGTCCAGAGTTTGCCTTTTATCACACTCATACACACACAATAGTATATTTAGTAAATAAGCCCATTTTCTAAATTGAAGGAATTCACTCTGAGGCAGCTAGAAGATCTCAGAAGTCTGACATGTGTCAGGTACACACTGGCCCAGCCATGGAGCTGCAGATGGCCATGGCGAGAGGCACTCTGGCCTCACTGGCAGAAACTGTCTAGACAGTGATGATGATCAAAGGTGATTCTATAGAATGATGCTGCTGGCCCTTCCTCTGTCTATAGTGTCAACACCACAGAGGTTCTGAGGAGAGAAAGCTCACAGGACCTTTCCCCCACCCACTGTGGTCAGGCAGATTGGAATAAACAGTCATCCAAGGCTTCTAAATGCTGGTGGTAGCTCTGGATAAGGGAGAAGAAATCTCTAGACCTTTCAGATCAGCTGAGCCCAGAACCTTTTCATTTAGCTCCAGAACTGAAGTTGGCAAAATTCAACAGCATTTAATTGAGTATCTAGGAAATGGCAGAGAAATTCAACAGCATTTAATTGAGTATCTAGGAAATGGCAAGAGAGCCCCTAGCCCTGTTCCTTGTAGAAATATCTTGCTGGGAGTTATGCAGATGTGGCTTTAGTGGTACTGACTCACTCACTGTAACATTCTGTCAGTGATCACTACCAGAGAGCCTGACCCAAGACCTGCAGCTGGCCGACAGGATGCTGAATCTGTGAATCCACAAAAGCTTCTCATCCAGCTGTGATGATCTACAAGGGGGATGTGGCTGACCTGCTTCTCTGCAACTCATTTAACTTGGGGTGTGTTGATTCTAGGGCTTCCCAGGTGACTGAGTGGTAAAGAATCTGCCTGCCAAGAAGGAGATGCAGGTTCCATCCCTGGGTTGGGAAGATCCCCTGGAGAAGGAAATGGCAACTCACTCCAGTGTTCCTGTCTGAGAAACCCCATGGACAGAAGAGCCCAGCAGGCTACAGTCCATGGGGTCGCAAAGAGTCATACATGACTTACTGACTAAATAGCAGCAGCAGGGTGATACTACCATCTACTAAGTGGCAACAAGTTGGACCTTCAATTTCTAAGCATTTACCAAACTCTTAGTATGTGCCAGTGTTTTGAGAGCAAGAATAACAGTAAGAAAAAGCATAACATCCAAACCAGGGCTTCTAAGGAATTTAAAATGTGAACCATTGACATCTTCATTCTACACCTCACTTATTTCTTCATTTTATATATGTGTGTGTGTATATATATATGACACATATTTAGCTGTCCTTAGCTACTTGTCTGAAAATTTATATTTAATATATTAATTTTCCAAACATATGTCCCAAATCATTCTGACTCTTACCTTACTGACATTATAACATCCATACCAATATAACATATCCACTCTACTACCTACAGATGTCTTTGAAAACAACTGATTTCTGCATGCAGTTTCTTTTCTAAACTCATCAACTGTTTTTCTTCCATCTCCTATCAAGTCTGTCTAGTAGAGACCACCAACAACCCCTTTTGGAAGCCACTGAAGCCAGGCTGGAAGCAGTCAAGTGGATTGATCCATAATAACTAGTTCATCCAGAACTGAAATCAGCTTCAAACGACTCAGAGTTTGGAAGCGATTGATTTGCTTGCCTCAGCAGTCACATGACCAGACTCACCCATACTTGGCTGAACCTTGGATACTACAGCTCTCAATCTAGAGCAATCCTCTGGCTTCCCCAAGGAGCCATGTCCCTCTTGCTGTCACTCTTACTCAGCCTCACCTGTTCCCTCTCCCAACTCTGAGTCACCTTTCCCCTCAATCTCCTCTCTTGTTTTTTGAGTAGTCAGTCCTGGGTAGCAAGTCTGGTTTCCTGATCTCCTAAATGCTTCTGCTTTATTTCCAGCATTTGAAATTAGTGAAAATGGGCATGACCTCTCCCGAATCCCACATGACAGAGCCTCCTCTGCAGCCATGTAAGGGAGTTGGGGTTGGGGGTGGGGCTCCTGATCCTTCCTTCCAGACCCACCAGGATGGATGTACTTTTGTCTCAGAGGTGGACATTCATCATTATATTCACATCTGTGACCCTGCCTCCTCCCTCAGGCACAGGCGGAGCCCCGCATCAGAGAGCTATTAACCCTTTCCCAGGGTTGATGCCTCCTCCTTTTCATTCCCTTTTCTGTAAGGGGGCTGGAGCCTGTAGCTGAGACTCATGGTTGGTTCTCTGCTTTCTGCAAATACACACAACCTGTGGGCTCATTTCTCTGAGAGTTCTTCCCATTGGGGAAAAAGAACCCTCCAATTTGTGTGTGTGTGCATATGCATGCATGTGTGTGTCCCATTTCTGTTCTGAAATGCTCAGGAAAAAAGGTCTTGGCAGCCAAGATGCATTTTTGTTTCAAGATAAAAGCAAACAGACATTAGAGCTGACATGTTTCTCTTGCCTGTGATTAATACACACCGTCTGCCTTTCAGCTCTTCTCATGTCTGTTGCCCTCTTTTCATTAGTCTGTTGGGAACTGAGCTTCATCTTGATGAATCTCCTCTGCAGTGAATCTGATAAAAGGGCCTGAAGAGCAGCACAGGCATTAACAGAGTATGACTTTCTCTCCTCCGTCAGGATGCTGCCCATGACCTTTGGGGCAAAGCCAGTCGGCTCATCAAGGCCCACCTACCCCGGTTCCTTGCCTAGGGGCTCCTGTTACTGGTTACAGCTGGGAGAGGGTCCCTCTCCAAAAAACCCCACTCTCTTCTTTCTCCACTGGGGCAGCAGGAGTGCTCCCCTTTCTCTACTGCACTTCTGTCCTCCTCCACCTGAATTTATAAAGGACCTGGACTTGTATATGGAGAGAAAAGATGGAGCCATGCTCCCTCATTGTAGCATCTTAATTTTTCAAACCCCAGATTCATGGAGGTTAAGTGATCTCTGCTATTCCATTTACTTCAGCATGTATGGAGCACACGCTGTGGCCGAGGTGCCTTGCTAGACACCCAGGGTGTTGCGACAGATACGTTTCTCTTCTCGCTTTGAGGAGGGGCCTGGGGCAGCCGAGGAGGCCCCAGCCAGGGAGCCATACTAGCCTTACACAAGCACATTTTCTAGTGTTCTAGTCACCCCGTCTGCTGCCTGGAAAATGAGGGCGGTGGTTCCTTTTCACCCAATGGAAAGTTTTCATGGAGTGGGCCCTGATTCTGGACATGTGGCACCTCAGCGTCCAGAGGTACCAGCTCCCCGCTGCTCCTCAAGATGGGAGGAACTGCTGGTATTGGGACATGATTTTCTCTGGTGTTTCTGGCTAATGTAAATGGCTGTTATGTCCTGCCCAGTGCCACACTGCGTGTGTCCCACCTGTATCTAGGACTTCAATGAACACTCCCCCTTATTCACTCACTCTACCTGATGTCATGGCTGGATCTGAGTCCTCACCCTCAGTTCACGGTGTGTCCCTGTCCTGCCTGCCAATAAGAACAAAAGCCACCTGCTCCTGGAACTACTGAAGGCCTCTCCATCCTCTTTCTGCCACCCCCATGGGAGCTTTTGTCCCACGGGAGCCTTTGTAATAAGTGACTAACCTCAGGGAAACATAAAACGTTGCCTTAAGGTCATGGGCGACAAATGTTTCATGAGAGAACTCACAAAGAGGCCAGCTTGTGAACAGAGGCTCTCCTGGATCTAAGTGACATGAAGGAATGCTTTACCTTCCCCTCTTCGGTCTGGCTGATTCTCCCCTTTCTCTCCCCCCAGCACACAACTGGCCAGCCCCATTTGCCCTTGTCAGTATATTCTAATCTATGAGAGATGAGTTAATCCCGATAGGATCTCTGTGGTCTTAGGACACTGGACATTTAATTAGAAGATCTTTTCCAAGCTGGATTGGAGAAACAGAGGTGTCCTGGGGAGAGGGGGTGGCATTTGGGAGGTATCAGCAAGGAGATGGCTGAGAGGACCAGGAATGAGTCTGATCAGGAGGGGATGGGGGTTCGTAGGAGTTAAACAGTAGATGCTGGATCTCTGAGGTCATGTATCTGGGCTCCTTCCCAGCCCGTTTCTCTCTGTGCTTCCACCCCAAGGCCCAGCACCCCATTCTCTGATTCCCAAAAATCCACACATGAAGACAGATTCAGTATCCCAGAGCTAGGTGTAAATGACTAATAGGGCACCAACTAGTTCCTTCCAAAGGTTTGTGGACCTTCACAGTTTAAACCTAATCTAGAAACTAAATCAATAAAAGGTGGACCTCAGGGATCCAGTTGATGGGGGAAAAGGGCATTGGTGGAGCCTGGCACCTTTGTAGGTCTTAGAAATTTGAGGGCCAAGACATTATTTGTAGGGAAGGCTGTACATTTGTTTTGGGGTTTTGTTTTCTACTTTCAGTAGCATCCAGAGTGAGTTACTGCCCTTCCAAGAGAAGCCATTCATTCCTCATCCGATTTAGTGGCTGCATGTGACACCGCATGGCCCTGTCTCATTACAAATGGAGCCATGCTACAATCACTCGGCTGTGTCCTTAACTGACCTGGCTCCACTCCTGCCAGGCCCTGGGCCACTCCACCAGTGTACTGCAGTTTAATTGTTTCCCCTTAAAATACAGACGTGGAGGAGGCCACTCAGCTTATAGCACCCTGGAAGGTGGCCTCCCTATGGCCGGGTGGCCTCGCTGCAGCTTCTCCTGGGCTGTCTTTCTCCAGGGTGAGTGGGGCCAGACCAGCAGGGAGTGGTTCATGCCCTAGGGGAGGAGCGGAATTGGGACTAGGACCAGGGTTCCCTGAAACCACTGACTCAGAGAGAGTGGATTAGAGCCTGGAGGGCCCAGGAGAGAGGTGGGGCAGTCTGTTTCAGCATTCTCAACAGTACACAATTTAAAAAAAAATCTTGTTAATAGTCATCGGCTCCCAATGGCAGCTTTAATCTTTCTTCTCATTCTCTGGATCAGTGGTCCTGAAACCTTAGCATGCATCAGAATCAGAGAGCTCCTTAACACACAGGTGCCAGACACCACCCCAGTTTCTGGTTCAGCGGGTCTTGGGTGGGGCCCAGGAATTTGTATTTCTCATTTGATCCCAGGTGATGCTACTGCCTTGGCCTAAGGACACCTTGAGAGCCTGGATTCCATAGCATGGGGTGTGACCTGCAGTAGGTCCTCACAACTCAGCCATTTTTCCTTCTTCAGCTCTAACTTGGGACCTCCGAACCCCAGGCTGTTCCATCTAGGCTGTAGATCTAGGCTCATGCTGGCTCCTGGACCTGGGTTGCCCTTCCTAACTTCCAATGTCTGGCTGCCTGCTGTTTCTACACATGAACTTCCTTTGGCTGGTTTCACTGAATCTCAGCCCTTGCCATGCTATTTCTGCCTTGTAGGCAGGGTGACTGGCTTCCATCTACAGGCGAGTTGAATCAGCCTGGAATGGAATTAAGAAAAGCCACTACAATATTGTAAAGTAATTAGCCTCTAACTAATATAAATAAATGAAAAAAAAAAAAAAAAAAAGAAACATGTAGGATAAGACTGCCTACATCCCTAGAAAGTTCTCCACTTGGCCTCAGCAACGTGTGGCAGGGTTCCCACCTACCTTCTGACATAATTGGAGAACTGCCAAAGCAAGCTATGCCCCTCTCCCAATCCCAACTTCTGTCCCCACCATCCAGACTGCTTGTGGACAGCCTCCAACAGGGCAGAGGAAACATCCCAGCAGCTTGGAGGATCCTCACAGGTAAGACCACCACTCATCCATCCTCCCTTCCCCATTCCTGGCACAGGGCCTGGCACGCCACAGGGGCTGAGCAAGGCTTTTCTGAATTACATTGAACAGAGCGGCAAACACAGAATCCCATCTGTTCGCTCATGGCATACAGGGGGTGTCTGATTGCTTTCTGGGGTGCTCATGAAGGTAACATCTTCTATCTCTTTTCGTCTCCCTGGAAGAGTCAAGTTTGGCTTCTAACCCACTTGTTACCAAGCCAACTCTTCTTTCTGGTTGGCGCCCCAAGGAAAACCAGAACAAGATCTATAAAGCAGGTACAGAATGAATTTATAAAGTAAAGCAAATAAGGGCAGGGAAATGAAGGTGTTGGAGTAGATTTCAAAACTTTCATTATTCATTGCCTTTGCCCACAGCTGGACAACAGAAAGTGGTTACATGAAAATTAATTGCGCCCAGGGCTTTGGCTTCTCAGCCTCGATAAGTGTCTGATGCCAATGGAGAATGCTGTAGCATCCTGAGCCTGCCAGGGTGCATCACAGGAGGCTTGGGGGGTCCCCCAAAGACCTCAGGATGGTCTTCCCTGAAAAGCATCTACATTGCACTGGTACATTTTTTTTCAAAGCTCTCTCTCTCTCTCTTTTTTTTTTTTTTAGTAAAACTGATCTGGTTAATTCAAATAAGGGGATGGTTAAGAAGAAAGTTCTCCTGTTTTTCTTTTCTTCCTTTGGCTAATGTTGACTCATACAGCCGAGAAGACTGCTAATTTTGAAGTGTGCCCGGATAGGCTTTCAACTGATTATGCTGTATTGATTTAAACAGTCACAAGTTTTTTAGATCATTTTTATAGCAATGGCATGAGCAGGGCTGAATGGAAATCAGTCTGAGATAATGAACATTCCTGCTTAGAAATCATTACGGGCTGAGTTGTTGGGGGAAGGCCCTGCACCTGGGAGTCAGCACTTAGCTCAGTGGGCTTCATGCTCAGTGGTCAGTGGGTTCCTGGATCCCAGGCTTTTGGCTCTTGACGAGTGCTTGCCTGAGCTTGAGTCAATTCAACTAGTAACAAGTTATTTTTTGGTTTTGGTTTTTGTTTTCCTTCTGGAACATGGATTTTAAAAACAGTTTAGTTAAGGACTATGCATTGTTTACTGTTCATTTTGGAGGCAATGACCCCTGAGTAGTTAATGGGAGGGCCTAAGATACCTGCTTTCTCTTGGCAAATGAAAGGCTGGAAGGCTGCTTTCCACACACACGGTTGAGGTGTGCAAATTGTGGCCCCAGGGCTGAATCTGGCCAGCTGCTAGTTTCTGTAAGGTCCATGGACTCAGAAAGTTATTTCTGTTTTTAAATACTGCAAAATAAAAGTCAAACAAGTAATAAATTTTTGTGACATCTGACAATAATATGAATTCAAATTGCCTGATTTTTTAGTGTTCATAAATAAATTTTTTTTTTTAATATAGCCATATTCATCCATTTAAGTGTATTGTCTGTAGCTGGTCCATGCTACCATGGCAGGGTAGAATACTTGCGACAGAGACGTAATGGCCTGAAAAATCCAAAATATCACCAACTTGCTCCTTCCAGGTGAAGTCTGCAACCCTGCCATATGTATAAGAACAGGGTACATTACTTCCCTTCCAGGAGTCCATCTCCCTGCAGGGTCCAGATCTGCCAGGTCACAGCCCTTACTACAAGCAGAGCTGTGTGGGCTAAGCCCTGCTTGATAGAATGACTGTATATATTTAAGACAGAGGTGGTGAAAGCAGAACCCACTGAAATCACACTTTTGGTAACTAGATGAACTGAGGCCTCGGTCAGGTTTATAGCACTTGATTAAACTTACTAGAGTGTACTTAGTATTATTTAACGCAGATGGCCAACTAGTTGATTGCTTTACTCCACTAGGACAACTCATTCTGTACTAGCCTTTTCCATCAACCTCCTCTTTCTCTTCTTCCTTGTCACCTGAGGTTTCAGCCTATGCGTTTCCAACCTCCAGAGAGCAGGATCTGGGCATCTGCTTGGCAAGACAAGCAATGGTCTGTCCTGTGGACAAACTGGTCAGCTGTTCCTCCCTGTCCAGATGGACATCTGCTGCCGCTGCCGTCTGGGTGAGAGGCCGCAGGGTATCCGGCATCTGGGAGTTTGGGTTCCTACACGCCAGCAGATGGAGACTGGAAAAAGCTGGACTGATGAATGGCATTTTCCACCTGTGGTTAGAATCCTTGGGAGATAGCAATTTATGTTACTCACCGCTTCCTGGACACTCCCTGGAGTTTCTGCTACTTTTACATAGTTGCCCCTTCTTGTTCTCATCTGTGGGGCTGAGTTCGGTGCTGGGAACACCATAAACACCCACAGACCCAGCAGTATCTCAGGTGCCTCATCCTCAGGGCTGGCAATACAGGCTGACCTCCCACAGCGGGAGCAGACAGAAAGGGCTCTGACCTGACCCCACTGTTTCTCTGCATATGAGTCCTGTCACAAGTGAATCGACTGCGCTGCCCTGGCCAAGTGCTACTTTCACCTGCTCCCTTCCCTCCAAAAGTCCCCAAACGTATAACGGTTTTTTGTGCCCCAAACAGCTCACTCGGCCGTAAATAAGTGATGTAGCCATTGGAGGAAGCAGAAGGCGTGGGGACCACCTTCCCCACCCCAACCAAACCGAAAGACCTAGCAGAAGAAAGCACTCTCCTGAACACCAGACTTAAATATTTTAAACAAAAATCCAATTCCAAAAGAATTGGCTTTAAACATATCCATACAGTATTCATTTTACTGTTATAATTTTGCAAGAATTCTGTTAGCTCCTGAAGGCCCAACTAAAGGATCTCTGTTTAACTAAGGGGATTGTAAGGAGTAAAAACTCGAGATTTTCTTCTAGTAGATGCATAGATCCAGCCTGACAGAAAAGGGTTATTGGGGAAATTCACAGAGGCGTCTATTCCCATTCAATGAATAGAAAACCACAAAGTTCTGCCAGTGCTTCTTCTAAGAAGGGAAAAATGAGAGCATGGGTTGAGTTTGTGAATGAGTCCCTCTTCTTCCTGCAACTTCTCCCTCTCCCTCTGCATTTCTCTCTTACATGATTTCTATGCCTATTTCTCCTCTGCAGATATCAAGTCTTTTAAAGGTAGGAAGAGTTTATTGTCTGCTTTCTTCCTTTCCCACAGCTGCTGGTAGAGTGCTTAGCACACAGCAGATTCCTAGCAATGCCTCTTAGTTCATGAACACAAATAAGTAGAATCAGAGTGGCAGGCCCTAGGCAAGGAGTGGATGGTGGGGAGTCCCATCTAGTTGATGCATCAGAAAAACTCTGGGCAAGATGCTGAATCTCTGAAGCTCAGTTTACTCAATATGAAAATGGGTCTAATAATAGATGTCCCCACTACCTCATAGGATTATTGGAGGCTCGAAGGAGAGAACAGATGCAAAAAACACTCTATGCGATGGAAAAAACTGCCTAAGGTGGTTTCCTCAAATCAGAAGGTTTCCTTGAATCAGAAAGACCTGCCATGGATCCTCCCTGGGTGGAGGTCAGACTAAAGGACACTGACGGTGGTCCCCCTTCATAAGTTCTGAGTTGATAACACAGCAAGTAGAGTGAATAGATTCTGACCTTTCTTTCGAACCTGAATGCCCTGTGCCTATGGACCAGCTCTATTACTGTGCCAAGCCAATAAGAGATGGTTGGGGAATGGGTGTGGGGAGAGTTCGGGGACAGACCATACATACTAAGGACAAAAAAGCCCAAGACATTTGAAACAAAGACATTCGCAGAGCCTCGTGGAAGTTCTATAACAGCTCTAGTTCTTGCCTGCTATCTTCTTGGCCACAAAAGATCACAGACCAGTTACTATAGCAACAACTCTCCTCCAAAAGTGTCCACATTAAGATGGAGATGGAAAAGATTTTCTTATTTAAAAAAAGAAGAAAGAATGAAACTAGGTTTTTGGATATATCTGCCGTCCACCTAAGGCATTGCTCCTTTTCTGAGAAGAAAAAAGAAGCTGTTATTATGGCAAACATGCTTCTAATTCCTAGCAGTTTAATCTCCAAACTCTTATTTTAGATTCGACGCAGCCCATGCTTGTTCCAATACATTCAAGAGGAATGTATCTTCTCAAGAGGCAGAACTGTGAACTAGGGGATGAGGGACCCTAAGACTAGATGGTGAGAGCCTTGTCCACTTCGGGGCCACCTTCTGGCCTGGGAGGGCCCAGGCACCCTCATCACCCAGCTGTGTCCACCATGCAGCCCAGCCTTACTTCTCCTCAGCCCTTCCTTCTGCTCCCCAGTTGTAGGTCTGTCTCAGTTGCTGCTGGGGGCAGTAGCTGTGTGGAATGCTTTCTGGCCTCCATGGTGTCCTGTGGTGGGAGCTGCCAGCAGGGCAGCCCTGCAGGTCTCAGTGGCCGCCAGCAAGGCAGATTTTCAGAGCACTTTGGCAGGAACCAGACCCTGCTGTGGCCAAGGGCCTATTCTTGGTTTTGGACTTTTCATATAAGCTTCTATGGCCTCAAGAAGAACAAAGGAAAAGGCTCTCCAAAATGAGAGAGGGGATGTGTGTGTGGGGTGAGGGGAGCCCAAGCAAACCTGTCCTGCAAACTTAATTCCACCTGGGTAAGGATGTTCCTTTGACATGCAGAGGACTTAGACCTCCGGGGTGTGGAGTCTGACTACCCTGCCTGTAGGAAGCAGCCTAGAGAGTCAGGTGAGGAGAATCTGCCAGACTGTTTGGAGAGAACATGGAGTCCGCACTCGCACAGTGGGTTGGAACTTAAGCGCCCTGGGGACGCGGAGCCCCCAAGTTGGGGAGCAACATAAAGGCTGATCTTCTCCCCTACTGGGAAGAGCAAACAGAGACAGGACCCACAGATCTGGTTAACAGAATGCTGGGTGAGCCCAGGGCCAGAGAAGTGGGTGTCACAGGAAAACGTTCACCCTGAAGTCCCCACTGAGGATGACGCTGGGCTTCTGGAAACTGCCCCAGGACTGGGACAAGAGCAGAGTCCAGGGCGTAAAACGTGGGTTCCAGAATGCTGGGAAAGGCCTGCATGGACCATCATGGAAATCAGAGGTGACATGTGATAGGCTGCGGCGTACATCGGGGCGGGGCTTACAAAACGGACAGGCGGGTGGGCGTGGCCCCGGGCACTAGTAGGGGAGGGTGGAGTCGTCCCACTCCAGCTGGGCTTTCTTGGCTCCACTCTGACCGTGTCTGCCCCTGCCCGACCCTTCCTCCTCCTCCTCGTCACTGCCCTCCGACTCGCTGCTGCTGGAGCTAAGGTCTTCCTCCACTTCTTCCTCCTCCTCCTCTTCCTCGGTCTCCTCTTCCCCACGCCCTGGGGCTCCGTGTTTCTGGATGTCAGGAGAGAGAAGGGAAACGCTCATCATGGATCAGACAGAAGCCATGTTGGCGCTTATGTCTCTCTCTCCATTAAGGAGATAATTAGGGCCCCTTGGAACTCCTTCGCTTAATGCTAAACCCTTGGGCCAGGAGATGGACTTTGGAAGGGAAGTCCTCTGGAGAAAGACCAGTTGGAGGACTAAGGAAAAGACAAGAAATGGCGAATTCCAAGACCCAAACTCAAGGTAAATTGTTGTTTTAGGTACTGCACATTTAAGTTGATCCCATCTATCATCCAGTGAACCTTTTGGGTTAAGGCTTTGTTGTTGTTGTTGTTGTTTTGTTTTAAATTTTTAGTGAGACTTCTCTGGTGGCTCAGATGGTAAAGAATCTGCCTACAATGTGGGAGACCTGGGTTTGATCCCTAGGCCAGGAAGATCCCCTGGAGAAGGGAACCCACTCTGGTATTCTTGTCTGGAGAATTCCACGGACAGAGGAGCCTGGTAGGCTACAGTCCGTGGGGTCACAAAGAGTCAGACACAACTGAGTGACGAATACTAACACACTTACATTTTTGGCAGCACCCCACAGCATGTGGGGCCTTGCTTCCTTGAGCAGGGATCAAATCTGCACCCCCTGCTTGGAAGGTGGAGTCTTAACCACTGGACCACCAGAGAAGTCCTGGGTTAAGGTGTGTTTTCTGGCATTTCTGGAACCTATCTACATGGAATTTTCCAAGTCTTTAGTGACTTGCTTCTCAATGAGAGAATGCCATTTAAGTTTGTACCCCTTTTCCAGGTAGGAAAATAATGTCTCTGGGAGCAGGTGGTCTTCTAAGTCAAGACTCAGGTGGGCTGCCCCTCAAGAATACTCCTTCCAGAAGAACATAGTTCATGGTCCTCATTTTCCCTGCCTGCCCTTCATACCTGACTTGTGTTCTAAACTCCACCCTACTCTTTTCCAATCTTATCCCCTCCCCCGAGCTTTTTGGTGATTGCAGTAAAATCTGATATCTGGATTTATGCTTTGAGTTGATGACTAGCCATAAAAAACACGCACTCATGCCTGTCTTTATCCCTTCTCTGTAGTGTTTTCTCTTCTGCCTTTACCTCCCCCTAAATCCTATCCATTCTTCAAGGTCTCTCTTAGGTTCCAAGGAGTATTCCCTGGACACTCCAGCCCCAAAGGTTTGCCCTACTCTTGCTTCACTGACTGCCAGGTTAGCCCTTGGCAAGCACACTCTGGTCAGGTAGTCAGACTGCTTCAGGCATAATGATCTTGCATCCCACACCCAAGGCTCAGTTCTTTGAGGGTGGAAATTATGGGGTTCCACAGTAATGCACTTAGTACTACACCTCAGCACATGATGGAAGCTGCCTCAGTGTGTTGGCTCTGAAACTGAAGCATGAAGCCAGGTGAGGGGGAAACTGGGGACAGGCTAGGACACTTCATTCTTCAGGGGCGCCTCGATGGCCAGTGGCTACCTTGCTTTCCTGCTCCAGCCTTTCCCTCCACCCAGCACCCATGGGCAGACCAAAGGGCACAATGGAAGTGGCTTTTGTTGGTATTCATATGCCCAGATCAGGAGCACTGGACACTCATGGGTGGACTTGGGGAGCTGATGGCCAATTGGGACAATAAGAATTTTAGAATCAGGCAGTGGTGAGTTTGAATACTGGTGCTGACATTACCAGTTATGGGAGTCTGAACACTTTACTTTGCCTCCCTGAGTTGGTCCCACATTGGTAAATGAGGATGGGAACTCCTATGTCACAGGTTGCTGGGAAGATTAAATGAGGTGATGTGTACTGAGGACCCAGTGCAGTTCTGGCATGATGGGGGCTCAATAAATGGCAGGTGTTAGCATTGTGCTTTTGTATTTACCTACTCTGAGCCTCTAAGTGAGCTTTGCAGGCAGATGGAGCATAGCCACCTAATTTATACTGGTAGCTAATCAAAAATTCAATCCTGAGTCCCTGAGTATGAGTCAGCTCTGAGTTAAAGACTATGGGGGAGGCCAAGGACAGACACCATTTGCTGCTTGGTTTAAGAAATGTCTGGTTCTGTTTGTTGACTGAGAGCAGTTCACAGGTTTTTGAGCAGTGCATGCAGTGGGTAGGAAAGTGTGGACTGTTCAAGTTGCGAGGGCTGGAGGAGCCCAGAGAAGGGAAGGATGAGTGGGATTAGGCTAGCTGGGCAGGGCTTCCAGCACAGAATGGATGGAACCCAGTGGAGGAGAGACATCCCACTTCAAGCTCCCAGTCCCTGCCTGAGGATCACCTCCATGGGGTTGACTGTGATAGTGAGCGCAGAATCATCCCAGTCCATCTCTGCTTCCTTGGCAGCCTCAGTCTCCTGGATGAAGTGCTGGTGGGCGATCCGGACCCGGTACACGCCCATGGCCACGACAAACACTAGCATGCACACGGAGATGATGATGACCACTGTGGCAATGCTCGGGACCACTGGAACAAGGAAGGAATTCGCATGACACAGTGAGCAAAGGACTAGCTTACTCTTGGGATGGAACATGATTGAAACATTCACGTGTAGCTTAAAATCTGCCTACACCTACCTCAGCTGGAGAACTCTGGGTCAGCACCTTAGTCTCTTTGGGCTTCACTTTTGTCATCTATCGATAATATAGTAGACTTAATCTTATGTTTATTGTCTGCATCTATGTCTCTATTTCTGCTTTGTAAATAAGATCATCTATACCAATTTTTTCAGATTCCACATATTTGCTTTAATATACCATATTTGTTTTTCTCTTTCTGACTTACTTCATTCTGGATGACATCTCTAGGTCCATCCACATCTCTACAAATGACCTGATTTTGCTCCTCTTTATGGCTGAGTAATACTCCATTGCATATATGTTTGCCACATTCCTCTGTTGATGGAAGTTAGATGGTTTCATGTCCTGATTATTGTAAACAGTGCTGTGATTTGATACTATGTATAAAGTAGATGACTGATGAGAACCAACTGTGTAGCACAGGGAACTGCTCAATGTTCTATGGTGATCTAAATGGGAAGGAAATCCAGAAAAAGGGGATATCTGTCTATGTCTAGGTGATTCACTTTTCTGTAGAGTAGAAACTAACACAACAGTGTAAAGCAACTATAATCCTATATATATATATAGACTTAATCGTTCCTACCCCATGAGTAGTTGTGAGAAGTAAATGAAATCATTCATGTGAATTTTCACAGAGGCACACAGTAGGTGCTTAATAAATGCACACTCTCTTTTATCTCTTGCTTTTTCCATCAAAGTGTAGGGCAGCTGTCCTGAGAGCCAGGAACTGTGGAGTTAAGTCAGGACAGAGAGAAGTGCTACCAGACAGGAAGACGATATGCTAAGTGCTGGAACAGAAGGAAGGGTAGGAGCCTTTCCAATATGTTGCACGTGTGTGTGTGAGCATATATGAGTTGTTCAGGGAAAGTGCCACGCAGTGCATAGCTTTGAATTAGGCTTAGAAAGATGCTAACCTATACTCCAGCCCTGTGTACGAACATCTTTTATCATACACTGCCTGTAACTTCTTGTGTACTTGACCAGCTCCCTCCCAAGGCTGTGAGCACCTCAGAGGAAGGCTCATAGCTTCTCCATAGCCGGGTGCCTCCTTCAGTTCTGGCTGCTGCACCCTAACTGTTGAGTCACAATGACCACCTGGTATCCTGAGGTCCCTCCCCCCAGGTGACCTACCTGAGCTGTGCTGGATGCTAGTCTGGGACTCCGGGTGGTGGACGGACTGGAGGAAGGGCGGCTGCGCGATAAGGTGGTTGACGTGCTCAGTGTCCGAGACTCTGACCTCATGGAGGACACTGACCTGGGAAGAGCAGAGAGAAGGTGCCGCTGACCGGGAGTGGCCGGTGGACCAGTGGCTCAGTTTCCTGAATAAATGCGGGAGTAAATGGGTGAGCTGGGGCTTCCCTCATCACCGCAGGTCTCACTCACCTCCAGATTGAACTCATTGCTAGTGTAGCGCCCATTGAGTTCTGAGCACTTGATCCTGAAGCGCCGGCACTCCAGGGCAGCTGGACGCCAGTTGCGGTAACGGATGTGACGCAGCACCTGCTCGTAGCGACTCATGGAGCCCACACCTGTGCCAAGAGACCACACCTGTCATAAGAAGGCAGAAGAGGAGATACTGTGGAGACAGACTGTGCCTATGGGGAGCGAGGGTCTCCCTGAATTCGGCAGGGTAAGTGCTTGGCGTGTTTAAGGGCAGACAATGTGGGAAAGCAGAGGTTCCAAGGAACCAATTAAGCTGAAGCATAGATTTTCCATGTAGACTGGCTCTCACTGGAATGTGTGACCTCAATCTGCCAAATGCTGCTGTAATACTTTCTGAGATCAAATATGATAAGAGCAGGCTTCCGCCTGGTTTCTACAGAAGACTTCCCCAGGAATGGAATGGAAGCCAGGACCAGAGGAGGCTGGAGCATCTTGTCCAAAGAGGGGCTAGAAGTCCATGCTTTGAGCTCAAGTGTTCCCTCCTGACCCCCCTCCATGGGTGTTGGAGCTCCCATTGCACTCACGACTCCCTGGATGTGAGAGGGGACCACTGGGCCCAGGATTGCGCACCGCCTTACCATAGATGGAGTAACCTGCTGTGGAGTTGGTGGCGTCCAGGTGTCGCTGGTGGAGCTCACTGTGGTTGAGCTCCAAGCACTCCTGTCTGGGGTCCAAGTCCCCTCCCAGCACTAAAATGTCACAGAAATCTAAGTTGTGAAGCATTTCTTCTAAAACTGCTGATTTGGGGGCTGTGGGAAGAGAGACAATGAAAAATACAGGCATGAGGACAGCACAGATATTGGTGCCCACACACCCCGTCCTCCTCCGTGTCTGTACCCCAAGTTCAGGCTGGGTCAGGAGGAGAGGCTATAAGTCCCCCCAGGTCACCATCTCTGCTCGGATGGATGTCCAGGCAGCCCCTGAGGCAGGGCAGCATGAATTTGTGTGAAGAGCGTGAATACTGCATTCGGCAGATGTGAATCTGAGTACTAGCACTGCTCCTGAGAACCTATCTAGTTTACCCATTGATTTCCTCATCCACAAAGAGGGCGAGAGCATTGAGAGGATGGAAAACAGTGTCTGGCCTCTATATGATTTCAGTACCTTTAAACTATGGAATTTTGCACCTTGTTTAATATGTTCTATGTCTCTGGCTTTATAGTCTATGGGAACTTGAATAGAATTTGTATCCCGCCATTATGTGAAAGTTGTATAAATCTTAATTTGTTGAGTTGGTTCGTAGTGCTTTTCAGGTCTACTATATCACCTCTACTTTTCTATTCATTCTATTAAGGTTTGATAGTTTGATATTGAAACTCCAACTAAAAATCTTCATTTATCTACTTAAAAATTAATTGTAATATATAGGGAGCTGCAGTCCATGGGGTCACAAAGAGTTGGATGCAACTGAGTGAGTGAACAACAAACAGTGGAACTATATATAACTTTGTTCTGTATTTTCCAAGTCTCCTGTAAATGTATTATCATGCTTTTATAATTTGAAAAAGAAAAAAGAAAGAAAAAAAAAAAGTAAATGGTGTCTGGCACAGAATAGATGCTCAAGAAGAACTGGTCTCCTTTGGGACCAGAGGTGAGTTCCCCTCCATGAGGCTCTCATAGCTTTCCCCACGTGGTTATGGTGTATGTCTCTGTTGTTCCCAGTAGACTCTGAGCGTCTCTGAAGCACTTTGCATGACTGATTCCTCAGTATCTGACCCAGAGACTGGCAGACACCTGTATTATGACACATTGCTCAAGTGGAGGTACACTGTTGATATAATTAAATAAGTAAATTGGTTAGTCTAGTTGGCAAGCTATTGGTCAGCCTAGCTGTCCTTGACTGATATTATGACACCCAAATTTCCCAGAGGATGTCTGAGTACTAGAATGCTGAACAGGTTGGTAGTCCTAAATTAAACTCCTACTTTAAAATAAAAGTGATTTGTGTTTGTGGAGTCTTTGCTTTATGCTAGGCACAGTGCAAAGGAAATCCTGATAGACACTAGAGGAGGTACTATTATTATCTCCATTTCCCTGAGTGGGGAATGGAACATCCATGAACTGGGCTAGATTGCCTGGGGTTACACAGACAGCTGGGGAGGAGCTGGATGGCATGACCTTCTTATTTTTTAAAGATTTTTTTGATGTGGACCATTTTTAAAGTCTTTATTGAAGTTGTTATAATATTGCCTCTGTTTTATGTGGGTTTTTTTCTTGTTGTTGTTGTTTGTTTTTTGTTTTTTTTTCTGGCTAAGAGGCATGCGGGCTTTTAGCTCCCTGACCAGAGAACAAACCTGCACCCCCTGCATTGGAAGGCAAAGTCTTTTTTTTTTTTTTTTTCATTTATTTTTATTAGTTGGAGGCTAATTACTTAACAATATTGTAGTGGTTTTTGCCATACATTGACATGAATCAGCCATGGATTTACATGTGTTCCCCATCCTGACCGCCCCTCCCGGCTCTCTCCCCACCCCATCCCTCTGGGTCTTCACAATGCACCAGCCATGAGCACTTGTCTCATGCATCCAGCCTGGGCTGGTGATCTGTTTCACCCTTGATAGTATACTTGTTTCAGTGCTATTCTCTCAGAACATCCCACCCTCGCCTTCTCCCACAGAGTCCAAAAGTCTGTTCTGTATATCTGTGTCTCTTTTTCTGTTTTGCATATAGGGTTATCGTTACCATCTTTTTAAATTTCATATATATGTGTTAGTATACTGTATTGGTCTTTATCTTTCTGGCTTACTTCACTCTGTATAATGGGCTCCAGTTTCATCCATCTCATTAGAACTGATTCAAATGAATTCTTTTTAATGGCCGAGTAATATTCCATTGTGTATATGTACCACAGCTTCCTTATCCATTCATCTGCTGATGGGCATCTAGGTTGCTTCCATGTCCTGGCAATTATAAACAGTGCTGTGATGAACATTGGGGTGCACATGTCTCTTTCCAATCTGGTTTCCTCAGTGTGTATGCCCAAGAGTGGGATTACTGGGTCATATGGCAGTTCTATTTCCAGTTTTTAAGGAATCTCCACACTGTTCTCCATAGTGGCTGTACTAGTTTGCATTCCCACCAACAGTGTAAGAAGGTTCCCTTTTCTCCACACCCTCTCCAGCACTTATTGCTTGTAGACTTTTGGATAGCAGCCATCCTGACTGGCGCGTAATGGTACCTCATTGTGGTTTTGATTTGCATTTCTCTAATAATGAGTGATGTTGAGCATCTTTTCATGTGTTTGTTAGCCATCTGTATGTCTTCTTTGGAGAAATGTCTGTTTAGTTCTTTGGCCCATTTTTTGATTGGGTCATTTATTTTTCTGGAATTGAGCTGCAGGAGTTGCTTGTATATTTTTGAGATTAATCCTTTGTCTGTTGCTTCGTTTGCTATTATCTTCTCCTATTCTGAGGGCTGTCTTTTCACCTTGCTTATAGTTTCCTTTGTTGTGCAAAAGCTTTTAAGTTTAATTAGGTTCCATTTGTTTATTTTTGCTTTTATTTCCAATATTCAGGGATGTGGCTCATAGAGGATCTTGCTGTGATTTATGTCGGAGAGTGTTTTGCCTATGTTCTCCTCTAGGAGTTTTATAGTCTCTGGTCTTACATTTAGATCTTTAATCCATTTTGTATTTATTTTTGTGTATGGTGTTAGAAAGTTCTAGTTTCATTCTTTTACAAGTGGTTGACCAGTTTTCCCAGTACCACTTGTTAAAGAGGTTGTCTTTTTTCCATTGTATATCCTTGCCTCCTTTGTCGAAGATAAGGTGTCCGTAGGTACGTGGATTTATCTCTGGGCTTTCTATTCTGTCCCATTGATCTATATTTCTGTCTTTGTGCCAGTACCATACTGTCTTGTTGACTGTGGCTTTGTAGTAGAGCCTGAAGTCAGGCAGGTTGATTCCTCCAGTTCCATTCTTCTTTCTCAAGATTGCTTTGGCTATTCAGGGTTTTTTGTATTTTCATACAAATAGTGAAATTATTTGTTCTAGTTTACTGAGGGTAGCTTGATAGGGATTGCATTGAATCTATAGATTGTTTGGGGTAGTGTAGCCATTTTCACAATACTGATTCTTCCAATCCATGAACATGGTATATTTCTCCATCTGTTTGTGTCCTCTTTGATTTCTTTCATCAGTGTTTTATAGTTTTCTATATATAGGTGTTTTGTTTCTTTAGGTAGATATACTCCTAAGTATTTTATTCTTTTTGTTGCAATGGTGAATGGTATTGTTTCCTTAATTTCTCTTTCTGTTTTCTCATTGTTAGTGTATAGGAATGCAAGGGATTTCTGTGTGTTAATTTTATATCCTGCAACATTACTGTATTCATTGATTAGCTCTAGTAATTTTCTGGTAGAATCTTTAGGTTTTTCTATGTAGAGGATCATGTCGTCTGCAAACAGCGAGAGTTTTACTTCTTTCCTATCTGGATTGCTTTTACTTCTTTTTCTGCTCTGATTGCTGTGGCCAACACTTCCACAACTATGTTGAATAGTAGTGGTGAGAGTGGGCACCCTTGTCTTGTTCCTGACTTTAAGGGAAATGCTTTCAATTTTTCACCATTGAGGATAATGTTAGCTGTGGGTTTGTCATATATAGCTTTTACTATGTTGAGGTATGTTCCTTCTATGCCTGCTTTCTGGAGAGTTTTAATCAGAAATGAGTGTTGGATTTTGTCAAAGGCTTTCTCTGCATCTATTGAGATAATCATATGGTTTTTATCTTTCAATTGTTAATGTGGTGCATTACATTGATCGATTTGCGGATATTAAAGAATCCTTGCATTCCTGGGATAAAGCCCACTTGGTCATGATGTATGATCTTTTTAATATGTTGTTGGATTCTGTTTGCTAGATTTCTGTTAAGGATTTTTGCATCTATGTTCATCAGTGATATTGGCCTGTAGTTTTCTTTTTTTGTGGCATCTTTGTCTGGTTTTGGTATTAGGGTGATGGACCTCATAGAATAAGTTTGGAAGTTTGCCTTCTTCTGCAATTTTCTGAAAGAATTTGAGTAAGATAGGTGTTAGCTCTTCTCTAAATTTTTGGTAGAATTCATCTGTGAAGCCATCTGGTCCTGGGTTTTTGTTTGCTGGAAGATGTCTGATTTGTCTGCTGGAAGAAATCTGAAAGTTTTGATTTCCTTGCTTGTGATGGCTCTGTTAAGATCTTCTATTTCTTCCTGGTTCAGTTTTGGAAAATTATACTTTTCTAAGAATTTGTCCATTTCTTCCAAGTTGTCCATTTTATTGGCATATAGCTGCTGGTAGTAGTCTCCTATGATCTTTGTATTTCAGAGTTGTCTGTTGTGATCTCTCCATTTTCATTTCTAATTTTGTTGATTTGGTTCTTCTCCCTTTGTTTCTTAATGCGTCTGGCTAATGGTTTGTTAATTTTATTTATCTTTTCAAAAAACCAGGTTTTAGCTTTGTTGATTTTTGCTATGGTGTCTTTTGTTTCTTTTGGATTTATTTCTGCCCTAATTTTTAAGATTTCTTTTCTTCTACTAACCCTGGGGTTCTTCATTTTTTCCTTCTCTAGTTGCTTTAGGTGCAGAGTTAGGTTATTTATTTGGCTTTTTTCTTGTTTCTTGAGGTAAGCCTGTATTGCTATGAACCTTCCCCTTAGTACTGCTTTTACAGTGTCCCATAGGTTTGGGGTTGTTGTGTTTTCATTTTCATTCATTTCTGTGCATATTTTGATTTCTTTTTTGATTTCTTCTATGATTTGTTGGTTATTCAGAAGTGTGTTATTTAGCCTTCATATGTTAGAATTTGGAAGGCAAAGTCTTAACCACTGGACCACCAGTTCGTGTGTGCTAAGTCGCTTCAGTCATTTCTGATTTGTGACCTTATGGACCATAGTCCTCCAGGCTCCTCCATCCATGGGATTCTCCAGGCAAAAATACTGGAGTGGGTTGCCATGCCCTCCTCCAGGGGATCTTCCTGACCCCAGGGAACCCACATCTTTCATGTCTCCTGCATTGGCTAGTTCTTTACCACCTTGGGAAGCCCTACTGGACCACCAGGGAAGTCCCCAGCCATGACTTTCTGATTTCACACTTTGTGAAAGTCTCAGCCTCTGGGCCATTGCTCTTCAAATGTTTTTGATGTTGTAGGCATTTATTAAAAAAATTTGTAAACTGAGATCATGTAAATAAGTATATTTATTCATTAAGCAGACTGTTGTATTTTGTGCATGATAAAACATTTATGAAAACAGAAATTTTAAAAGGATTCACAGAAGATGAGAGTTATTTTGAAATAATTATTTTATTTTTTTTAACTTTTAAGGAATACCCAAAATATTTTTTATTCTCACTGGATATATGTTAATAAATAGTTCCATATGCTTAATTTTAAAATGCTTGCCAGTGTCAGTGACTTTATGTATTGTTGGGAAAATCTAAAAGCACATTAATAAATACTTAACAAGGTCTATTATTAATAATGGTGCACATATATCTCTCTTTCAAATGGCATATGGTTTCTGGGGTTTCTCTGGAGCTATATCCTTCTGAGTCAGGTTGGGTCATCCTTGCTTCTAGGACCCCACGTGATTGACTGATTGCTCCCCCTAGGTAGAGGTGTGTTTACGCCACAATCTTCTCTTGTTCTCTCATGCTTGCATAATGGGCTTAATATTCCATTGGCAGTTTCCCCGATTCCCACTGCCCTAAGGGGACTGTTCTGGGCTGAGGAACTTATTGGAAAATCAGCCATGGTTAATCCTGGAGGAGCTCCTTGTCTGGTTATTAGTAAATAGATGATCACCAACCATGAGCTTGCCAATGTGTGTGAGAGGGAGTCTTAGTGGTTGGGGGGCATACAGAGTGGTTAGAGGTGTATAGTCTGGGGTCAGGCTGGGGGCTGACCCAGTGGTTGGCAGCTGCCCTCTGGAGGAGACATTGAAAGTAGACTGTTTTTTTCAGTAGTAATAGGGAATAGGACAGAGAAGGACCTTCCAGGCCAAGGACAGACCATGAGCAGATGTGTAAACTAACACAGAGGTGTTGGGGGAGAGAGGGGTGTGTGTGTCGTTGGCACTGAAACAGCACAGTAGGTGAATCCATGGGGGTAGAAGAAGGACGGTGGAGAGGGTCACTGGTGGAAGTGCCATTAGTGTGCTTGTTTACGGCACCCACAATAATCATTATTCTTACAACCATAAGAGTAAAATTTTAAAAGTGCTGATAATAGCTCTCAGGCACTTGGCTACATGTTTTGCATGCACTTCTCATAAATAGAAGGTGACACGTGGACCCATATAATTGCTTGTTGCTAGATTACCTGTATGCTGATGTCAGGCCTCGAGAATTCAGATACTCTTAGCTATGGCCTACAGCCCCTGCAATCAAAGTCTCTTCTTTTTCTGTCTGATTTCAGCCACAAATGAGGACCAGAGGGAAGGTCACATGACCGAATGCACCTTGGAATGTAACTGGAAAATGGTTCTGCCAAGCCAGTTGGCCCAACACCATCTATTTTTGTGAGCTTAGAAGGACAGACTTGCCAGGCATCCCATTCCTAGGGACCAGCATGGATTAAGGCAGTGGGTAATTAGGATTATTATAGGAGCAGCCCTTCAGGGACTCAGACCCACTGGCACTAGCACATCATTAGCAGCTGCTTTTGGAGGCAGAGATGGAGAGTTGAAAATATTGGAGGAGGAAGCAAAGATGGTTCTCAAATATATTCTCCCCGTAGCTCTGGCCCCAGAGGTTTCCTGCCTTCTTTCTTTATCTTTCCATCCTTCTTCCCCTACCAGCTGAATACACTATAGATTTCAGATCAATGCAGTGTTTCTTCCTAGCAGGTAATTCAAATTACTTTTACTGAACGGCCCTCCCAACAATGAAACCACTGGAAAGAACAATTGCAAAGTTCCCTGAGAGTTGAGAGTGATATTACTGAAGCATGTTTCTTCATGCTTCTTTAGCTTTTCTTCTGATCACCAGAATGATACATGCCTACTATAGACCATTTTGCAGCTGTAGAAAAGTGAACAGTAGAAACAAATGTGCTCTCCTGCTTCTCAGAGAATATCACTGTTATCCCTAGGTGTGTTTCCTTCTGGGCATTTTTCTATGTATTTTTTTTTTCTTGACATAGTTGTTATCAGTATGTGTGTAGATACTCTGTAATTCACTTCTTGCTTTTTTTTTTTTTTAAACTTACAGTTTGGCATAAGTGCCTCCCCTCCAGCATCATACCTCTTATGTGTTGTTGTAGTTCAGTCACTATGGTGTTTTTACTCTTTGTAACCCCATGGACTGCAGCATACCAATTCATGTTTGTCTTTCAACCATCTCCCTGAGTTTGCTCAAACTCACGTCCATTGACCCAGTGATGCCATGGCATCACCTCTTATGTGAGGGTACCACAATTTGCTGAGGCATTCGCTCCCCCTGTTATTTATCTGCATTATCTCCAGGATTTTTTGTTCTGTTCTAAATTACCCCACTATGGTGAACAATATTGTTGTCCTGAAGTGTGATTTGATAAGAAACATACTTTATGTAAGAATTTAAGGTCTACCACCCCTTGACTCAGTGTATGCACCTGTACCTGTGGTCCTCAAGTCACTGGGAGCCTCAGCTTTGGCGAAGGTGCTCACAATCTTGATGTCAGGGAAGAGGATCACTCCTCTGGTACTTTCAAACTGGGCAGCGGGTCTCCAGAAGCGGTCTGTGCCGTGGAGGGTGATCTGGGGCTCGACTGCCTGCAGCACCATCACGTAGGCGTCCATGTCGGGGATGCTGATACACACATCTTCTCCAAAGCACCTGGGGAAACAGCAGTCATTGCTGAAATCATCTATCATCCAATATGGACAAGTATACCTGCAACCACCTCTGGCCTTCAATGAGACATCCTGACTGCTTGAGAGCCTCTGACAATGTCAGCAGACATTCAAATTTAAAGTTACATTATTGGCTCAAGTGCTAAAGAATCCCTCTGCAGTGCAAGAGACATAGGAGACAGGGTTCAATCCCTGGGTCAGAAAGATCTCCTGGAGGAGGAAATGGCAACCCACTCCAGTATTCTCACCTGGGAAATAACATGTTTAATGGAGTCTGGTGGGCTACAGTGCACAGGGTCACAAAGAGTCAGATATGACTGAGCATGAACACATAGTCAAAACTACTAGCAATCTAGGAGAAATGGGAGTTTTCTATACCCAGCAACAAGTAACCATTAGACCTTTAATTATCCTTTAACAGAGTAATCAACAGCAACATTAATTAGACAACAACTGCTTGCTCTGTGCATAAGGATTTAGTAAACAAGTTGTCGTCTCGCTAGTTAGTTACAGCCATCTTACTAGGTGAGACCCCAGGGCTAGTCTCCCCTGTCTGCTGGAGCAGTATATATGTTCTGTCTCTATGAGGATATCACACACATGCATGCCTGTTCCAGATGTATCAGCAGACTGCTATTGTAACCACACTCCTTAGTCCTGATATACTGCCACAAAAATGTCTGGGAGCCAGGGTGGTGTGACAAGAGCAAAGCCTGGGAAGTGAGACAGGCAAGGGTCCACACCCGACTCTGCCACTCCTGGGCTCGGAGAATCTGGGCAGGGAGCACGACTGCTGCGAACCTCCGTCTCTTTATCTATACATTGGGACAATAATTATCTTATAGTAGTAAGGCTTGAGTGCAGGTGCCGTGTAGATAGGAAGCCACCCAAGAGCCTGCATCGTGGTTGGAGCTCAGTAAATGCTGACTGACTAACACTCTCTTCAGACCTCATCAGGCATGCGTGTCACTGGCATACTCTGTTGTTCCTTGCAACCAAGACCCAGGCTACATGGGGAACCCAAGGGTCTAGATGGATGCTCTGGGAGTGATAGTGAATTTCAGCTGGTGGCAGTCATCAACTTACATCCTTTGGCAAGGTTCCTGGGGGCAGGATAGGCTGAGCCACTCCATCTTCTTCTCCAGGGTGGGCTAGGTGTGGGCGTGGTGGTGGGCTCTTGCTCCCACTTGTTTTTTGGCCTTTGTGGCACCAGCAGCCCCTCTCCTTGCCAGTTTATGGAAGCCTGGTCCTAGAGCTGGAGACCAGCAGTCTGGTCTCTCTTCTTCACTACAGTGTAGGACTGACCTGGAGGTCAGCTACCTCCTCCCTATTGTAGCCTCCAGGGGTGGCCTTTAGTGTGGAGGTGGAGCACTTTCTCCATCACTAGAACTGTTGGATGTATTTACCATCTGTGAGCTTTGTTTTGGCATCTGTCCCAGGCCCCAGCAACCTGGTAGGCAGCAGACCCATCTTTCCCACCCTTCTTGCTGTCTTTCTGGGTCCTCCTAATGGCTCCAGGTGCCAGGTGATTCCCTTTGTGCTTCTCAGGAGTTTTTCTGGGATCCCTTTCCTAGCTGCCCTCCCACGCAGATGTTTGGCTGAGAAACATTTTGACAGACCAGAAAAGGTGTTATCTAAATGTCACAGTGATAATCTCATCTCCTTAATTTAACTCTGATCCCTGGGGACAAGAACTATGCCTTCTGTTTCTCTCGCACACTTATGGTATTTAGGAACTCTATCAAGGCTAGGTTGGTTAATTTAATTCAATTAATAAACATTTGTGAAGCATGATACTATATATAGAAAAATCCTAAAGATGCTACCAAAATCTATGAGAACTAATAAATGAATTCTGTAAGTTGCAGGATACAAAATTAATATACAGAAATCTGTTGCATTTCTATACACTAACAATGATCAGAAAAAGAAAAAGAAAACAATTTACAATTGCATCAGAAAGAATAAAATACCTAGGGATAAATCTAATTAAGAAGGTAGAATATCTGTACTCAGAAACTGCAAAACACTGATGAAAGAAATTAAAGATGTTACAAACAAATGGAAAGTTATGTATGGCATGTTCATGGATTGGAAGAATTAATATTATTAAAGTGAGCATCCAAAGCAATCTACAGATTCAATGCAATCTCTATCACAATGCCAAGGGTATTTTTTTTTTAACTAAACTGGAACAAAAAATTCTAAAATTTGTATAAAACCTTAAAAGATCTCAAAAAGCCAAAACAATCTTGACAAAGAGGAACAAAGCTGAAGTCACTGAAGTCATTCCCTGACTTCAGACTCTGCTGCCGATCTAGAGTGATCTGAACAGGTAAGGTACTGGCACAAAGAAAGACATGTAGATCAATGCAACGGAATAGAGAGCTCAGAACTGAGCTCATGCAGAGATGGTCAATTAATAAATGACAGAGGAAGCAAAAATATAAAATGAGGAAAAGACAGTTTCTTCAATAAATGATGTTGGAAAAACTGGACAGCTACATGCAAAAGAAACAAACTGGACTACTTTCTCACATCATACACAAAAATAAACTCAGAATGAGTAAGACCCAAAACATAAAACTCCTAGAAGAAACACAGGAAGTATGTTTCTTTGACTTCGGTCTCAGCAATATTATTTTGGATCTGTCTCCTCAGGTAACGGAAACAAAAGCAAAAATAAACACATGGGACAATATCCAACTAAAAAACTTTTGCACAGTGAAGGAAACTCTCAACAATATAAAAAGGCAGCCTAATGAATGGGAGAAGATATTTGCAAATGACGAATACAGCAAACGGGACTTCCCAGGTGGTACGGTGGTAAAGAATCTGCCTCCCAATGCAGGAGACGCAGGAGATGTGGGTTTGATCCCTGGGTTGGGAAGATCCTCTGGAATAGAAAATGGCAACCCACTTCAGGATTCTTGTCTGGAAAATTCCATGGACACAGGAGCCTGGTGGGTTGTAGACCATGGTGTCACAAAGAGTCAGACACAACTGAGCACACACACTATATAGTAAGGGGTTAACATCCAAAATATGCAAAGGACTCATACAACTCTACAGCAAAAACCAGATAACCCAACTGAAAGATGGGCAGAGGACATGAATAGACATTTTTTCAAAGATTTACAGATGGCCAACAGACACATGAAAAGATGTTCAGTATCACTAATCATCAGGGAAATGTGAATCAAAACCACTAGGTACCACCTCACCCCTATCATAATGGCTAATAGCAAAAATAAACAATAAGTGTTGGTGAGGAGGTAGAGTAAAGGAAGCCTCTATGCACTACTGGTGGGAATGCAAACTGCTGCTGCCACTGGGGTAAACAGTGTGGAGGGTCCTCATAAAGACTAAACATAGAATTGCTGTATAGTCCAGCAATTTCATTTCTGAGTATTTTCCTGAACAGTGCTACTTTGATAAGGTATGTGCACACTGATGTTCACTGCAGCATTATTTACATTCATTAACTATGATATGGAAGCAGTCTAACTATCCAAGGATAGATGGATAAAGAAGATGTGGATTTGTATATTTATGGTAAATACATATTTGTGTGTATATGTATATAGTATATATATTTAAAATATAATTATACAGACATATTTATTTATATAGTATATATCTAATATATATTAATGCTATAGCAATAATAAATTATATATATATATTATATATATACAATGGAATATTACTAAGTCATAGAAAGAATAAAATCTTACAGTTTGCAACAATATGAATAGAGGATGTTACGTTAAGTGACATAAGTCAGACAGAGAAAGACTGTAGGATTTCACTTAAATGTGGAATCTAAAAAACCAAACAAAACCAGATTCATAGATACAGAGAACAAACAGATGGTGGCCAGGAGGGTGGGGGTTGGGGTTGGGGTGAAATATGGGAAGGAGGTTAAGAGGTACGCACCTCCAGTTATAAAAGATCCACAGGGATGTGACATACAGCATAAGGAATATGCTCAATAGCATTGTAATAACTTTGTATAGTGACATATGATTACCAGATTTATCATGGTTATCATTTCATAATGTATGCAAATGTCAGATCACTATGCAGTACACCTGAAACTAACATAGTATTTTATATCAATTATATTTCACTTAAAAACAAAACCAAACAAAAGGAGAACACAAATCCATTGGGGTGGCCTCAAAGGGACAGTAGAGAAGCTGCCAGCAGCTGAAGACAGGTGAACCCTAGTTTGCAAGAGAATATTCCCCAGGGACTATCCCTGATGCCTTGGCTGGGCCCCAGGCTGCCCAGCGTCCACTCACTGGACTTTGGAAGAGACTTTCAGGCGCCGCACACCCGCAGTTGGGAACTGCCTGGAGTTGATGTAGGAGACCTTCTGGAGGGCATGGTTGATATTTCCGATGTCATCACCTTCCATCACCAGGACGGACTGCGAGGGGTTGAAATGATACTGGAAGACAGGGTATCACAGGAGAGAATGGTCAGTCATGTTCACAGTTCCACAGAGACCCTCCATCTCCATACAAAGGCCACTGAAGCATCTCCAGAGCTTGTGGAAGTGTGGCAGCTGTGTGCACAGTGGCTGTTTTAATCCCTCAAACAATCTATACTCTCCCCTGGTGGACTTTGGAACTCTCCACTGTAAGATACCCTGGGATTATAAACTCCTGGTAATACCACCCGGAGCCACAGGATGAATCTTTTTAGTCATCATGCTCCTGTGGTCCAGCCTTTGGTGGGCTCATGCTCAAGGCTACTATGAGTTCCTTCTCAGAAACTTTCAGCTCCTGGACTGCCCACCCCTTCAGCTGACAGCCTGGAAACCAGGGACTTCAGCTCCTTCTGCTGTCTTGACTTTGACCTTAAACTGCTCCTCCATTCACCCTGCACTCCACTTCCTCACCCCATGTCCCATCTTTTCAGCTTCCAGTCATAAAGTTCATTTTTAAGTTAACGGCCTTCTCTCTCTCTTAGATCTGATTCTTGATCTTGCCTTCTTGGTGCTAAACTTTGGCTTCCTAGGAAGCCAAATATCTAATCACTTGATATTTACACACCTGTCAGCTGCCTATCTGTCCCATTTGGGGTCCCTGGTATCGGACATTCAGTGAAGGTCAGAGGGCTCTGATGCTCCCCACTGAGTCATTTGGGTTCTCTCACCAGATAAACTCAATCCAAACTTCTATCTCTTCCATGGTATTATTCCATCCTCCAGCAGTTACTTTATTTTTGAATGAAGCATGGAGAACCGCTTTTGTACTAATCTGAGTTACTGACCTTGACACACTTCTGAGTAATAACTATTAGGAACTGCTATCAATAATATGTCAGGGACTTATCTGTGGATTCAGATTTTGTATCCAGTACTTGTGTCATAGGAAAGAGAGACATGGATATATTTTAATGTAGCTACTTGCCAACAATTATTTATATTTTTGAATAGATAACATATCCACATGGTTCAAATATATATATGGATATATGCGTGTATATATGGGTCTTCCCTGGTGGTTCAGTGATAAAGAACTTGCCTGTCAATGCAGGAGACATGGATTTGATCCCTGGGTTAGGAAGATCCCGTGGAGAAAGAAATGGCAACCCACTCCAGTATTCTTCCTGGAAAATCCCATGGACAGAGAAGCCTGAAAGACTACAGTCCATGGGATCACAAAGAGTCAGACATGACTGAACGACTAGACAACAACAACAGTGTGTGTGTGTGTGTATGTGTGTATGTGTGTGTGCGCACGCGTGCATGTGCACGTGTGTGTATGCTAAGTGAAACTGTCCATCTTATTTTTATCTCCTGTGAAACTAATTTCCCCAACCCCATCCCACAGGCGATTGCTGTTCCATTAATTTCTTAGTGACAAATTGCATTATTATTCATCATTAGTTACTTCTCCTCCTAGGGAAAGGCTTATGCAAGCCTGTCAACAGGTTTGATCATGTAACTTATGGTACCCTTCTGCAGGATATACATTTTTGTCCTGTTGCACTCAATAGTGAACATGTGACTTGCTTGGCTAACAAAAAGTGGGCCAGTGTATTATTCGGTTCACAACTTGGGTGGAAGATTTAACAGCCAGTTAATTCATGGTGCCATGTCCCTTTCCCTCTGCCATGAAACTTGCAAAGTTCCCCAATGGTCTAACAACCTGGGTCTCACAGTGAGGCGGGTATGGATAAGAGTTGCAGCTAATCTTTAGCGGACAGGAAGTGTGCACAATGAAAAAAAAGATTCTATATATTCCATTGAAATTTTAAAGTCATTTGTTACTGCAGCATAACATAGCCTATCCTGACAGTTATATTTAAGCATTTAATGAATGTGTAATCAATGAATATAGATTCCCATTTTTCTTCTTTCTTCCACCAAAGATAGCTGGTTACATGCTATACTGTATTTTGCTTTTTCACTTAGCTTGTGTCTTAGAGGTCTTTTCTTTTCTTTTTTAAAGTTGTATAATATTATTTAATATTAAATAATCTAACCAGTCTTCTAATATGAACATTTGGGTTGTTTCCAATCTTCTACTAATAATGCCACAGTGAATAATCTTTTATATATAACAATTTTAAAGTGTGTAAATATATCTGTAGAATAAATTCCTGTGAGTGAAATTGCTAGGTCAAAGGATATATGCAGTTTAAATTTTAACAATGTTGCCAAATCTCTCTTTGCTAGGGATTATATCACTATACCCTCCCTCTCATGGTGTATGAGAATGCTCTTTTCTCAACAGAAAGAATGCTCTTTTCTCAAAACCTCAACAGAAGAGCATGCTGTCAAACTAGGATTTTTGCCAATCTGACAGGTGATAAATACTATCTTGTGTAGTTTTATTTTGCAGTGCTCTTTCCAGGAAGTAGACTCAGTATATTCTGAAGGATTTAAGGGAAACATCTATTTTAGCTTTTCCCTGATATGACCTGGATGTCTTCACAAGAGCTTCTCATTCTGTGTCTGGACCCCACTAGGATGTAGATGTCTCATGAGCACTGTGGAGCCATTGCACATGGCAACCCACTCCAGTGTTCTTGCCTGGAAAATGCCATGGTCAGGGGAGCCTGGTGGGCTATAGACCACGGGCTTGCAAAGTTGGACGCGACTGAGCACACACAACGCACATGGTGGCCCCCAGCCAACAGACGCTCAGTCTCTGTCTCTTTCAAGTATCATGCTAGTGTTTCATTGTTATGTTCTCCTTAAAGCCTCCCTGCTTCCCTCACTTATGTCCCCACTGGGTTCCTATAGTGCCTATGAAATGGTTTGTTGTTGTTTAGTCGCTAAGTCATGTCTGACTCTTTTGGGACCCCATGGACTGTAGCCCAGCAGGCTCCTCTGTCCATGGGATTTCCCAGGCAAGAATACTGGAGTGCCTTGCCATTTCCTTCTCAGGGGGAGCTTCCTGACCCAAGGATTGAACCTGCGACTTCTGCATTGTCAGGAGGATTCTTTACTCCTGAGCTACTTGGGAAGCTCACATGACGATAGTATAATTATAGTGCAGTGACCATGCACTGAGGATGGGAGCTGTGACTCTTATCCCTGAATCTCAGAACCTCATCCTGAGTGCCCAGAAGCCCCTGTTAGATGAATGAGTGATGGTCTTCCAACCCATATTTTACTCAGTATTTTTCTTTTTACTCCCCAAAAGGACTTTTTTTTGGCCACTTGTCTTTTCAGTCAAGCCTTGGCGCAATTCATCATCAGTGCTTCCCAAACCCTGTTCTCCTTTCCTTCCTGGGCTTCCTGGAGGCTGTAGGTCTCAGCTGCCTCAGGCCACCTGCAGGTGGGCCAAGTTGCCGTCTGCCCAGTGGCAAGTGAGAGGAAGTGATGCAGCCACTCTGGGCTGAGGTAGTGAAGAGCCCTGCTGGACGCCCCAGCTGTTTTCTTTCTCAACTCTGGTGTTCTAGGTAGAAAGCCTACCTCATTTCCCTGACTTAGGGTGGGAGAAAAATAAACTTTTAAGCACTAAGTGATAGAGTTTTCAAGTCATTTGCCATTGCAATCGTTTGATCCATTAGAAGAATTCAGCCCTTCCTTCCCAGGCATGAGTCATGTCCCCCAAGGCTATGTGGTACTTTTGAAAGGTCATGGGCTGTGTAGACTTTGTACCCCAGGTCCAGAACAAGCTACAGAATACAGCTTGGGACTATTCACTTCCCCTTTCTGGACTTCATTTCTTCATTGAAAATAATGGGGATATTAATATCTACCTGTCTGGAGCTTAAGTGAGATAATGTATATAAAGTATCTAGCACTTAAAAAAAGGTACTCATTCTATAATAGTTTTTATTATAATTCTTAATACTATAACTATTTCTGCACTGAGGCTTTGCCTATGCTGGTGCCATTGCCTTCACTGTTCATCGTTCCCTGTGATCCAGTTTTCTCCCATCCTCAAAGCCCTGAGCAGAGTCTCTCTGAGCTGTGACATGTGGTCCCAAGCACTGTTCCCTGTGTTGGATTTGGGAACCTACGGGCATATGCACAGCCTTTGGGTGATGGCTACAGTGGGCCCCCAGCTGGCTTCTCTCTTGCTGGGGCTGACTCACTAGCTTAGAGTGCTCAGCTGCGGAGATGCCACACACTGGTGAATCATCAGTAGTTCGCAGTGCTTTACAAATCATCCATTTCTGATCTGAGCAGATTCAAGATCATTCTTCTAAACATACCACTTAAGTTTCTATGTCTTCCCCTGCCCTCATCTCTACCATCCCTGCTATGGAAGTCTTCTGGTGCTTTTGCTGTCTATCTCCTCCCCCAGCAGATTGCAAGCACCTCCAGGGCAGGATCGGCTGACTTTGTCAGCATCACCAAGGTCCAGTACACAATAAGCATGAGACAAGATGATGTCCCCTGCAGAAAAGGCTGATTTCTGAGCCTTGCATGAGGGCTGCATAGGAAAATCACGCAGTGCTTCCAGAGGGATGGACTGGCAGCAGCCCGTGGCATCAGCATCAGCAGAAGGCATTCGCACTGCAGGCTCCTTGAGAGAGGATGGGTTAGGGAATGTGTCGGATCCCTGATGAATACACAATTCTAATGAATACACAATTCTGGCTTCCAGAGCATCCCAAAGACTGCCACAGGACACAACGTGGGCGCTGGCCTGGCCATCAACACATTTTCTTACAAGATCAATAAAATCCTCCACTAGAGTAGGTTTTCTTTGTGTGCTTGTGTTGTCTTTTGTGGCATGACTGAAGGTCCGGCTCTGGTGCTACAGGACACAGAATGGTATTGGCATTACCAGAGGGGCAGGCGATGGCTTCTAGGGAATCAGCGCTCACTCAGCCTGGAAAGCTGGTCTGTAGCCAGTGGTTCCTTTTTTTGAACCAAGGAGTGATTAGACAGATGGCCTTTGCAGAACGGTCAGCTGTCCTGGAGGGTCAGGCTGGGACATCAGTGAAGTCCCTGCCCAAAGCCCTGGCCTGTTCTTGGGGAACAGACTGGCTATGGCACTCTGGGCATGTTACCCTTCCCTTGATCACCTGCCAGCTTTTCTGTGCTGGGCTGGAGGAAGATTCACCACAATAGAGGCTATTCTGTTGCAAATATCACCCAGACTGACTTTTCAAAAGAAGCTGGGGCAGCAGCAATGCCCACTGCAAGGTCAACCCATCAGGAGAAGGGAACTGATTTGTTCAGAGCCTATTTAACAGGTTTTCTAGGGGAGATTTGTATCTATACCTCATCTATATGGATATCTTTGCTATATCTGATATATAAATATATGTAAGAATATATAAAACATATGTATTATTCAATTCTTATATTGCTGCACAATGATATTAAGTCCATTTTACACATGAGGGAATTGGGGTTTAAAGGATTAAAGTACCTTGCCCAAGGTCACCCTGCTCAGAAATATCCATACTGTGCTTTGAATCTAGAAGTGTTTTGTCCCAAAGTTCTTTCCCACACTTCCACACCAGAGATGGCAAATTGGCAGGGATGAGGCTATGAAAATCAGAAGCAGATTTTCCTCAGGAATGTGGCGATTCCACTGTGTCTTGTATGGGTACATAACAGCAACCACCTTGGCCATTTACTCACTCCAGACAAGCTGGTGAAATATCCAGAAATGCACATTTTCCAGAGGAAAACAAGTGAGAAGAGGAACCTGCCTGGGTCCATGTGAGCAATCAAGATATTTCCTTAGTTCGTGGGAGGCTCTGGCTTCTTTGGACTAGCCAGAAAGGAAGGAGGAGTCTGGGAGCCAGCAGGGAAAACACTGCATGCATGCTCAGTTGCTTCAGTCATGTCTGAAACTCTTTGCGATCCCATGGACCATAGCCTGCCAGGCTCCTGTGTCCATGGGATTCTCCAGGCAAGAATACTGGAGTGGGTTGTCATGCCCTTCTCCAGAGGATCTTCCCAACCCAGGGATTGAACCTGAGTCTCCTGCTGTCTCCTGCATTGCAGGCGGATTCTTTATCCCTGGGCCACCAGGGAAGCCCAGAGAAAACACTAGTCATTATTCAAAAACAAAATGAGGGATAAGAGGGAGTACAGGTAAGAAGCAATTTTAATCATTTTCAAGAATGTCTTCTAATCTGAGCTGTGTGGAGCAAAGAGCCTAGACTTATTTTGGACAAGTCCCTGAGCCCCAATCTCCTTATATCTGAAATGGGGTCATAATATTTAATTTGTTGTGAGAAGTAGGGATAATGAACCTAAAAGAGCCCCCAGTGGGTGCACCGTAAGTCATGTGTGTTATCATTAACTTTTCATACGCAATCTAGTTCTTGCCTGCTGAGTCCCAAGGATGGAATAGGATCATTTGCAGCGGCTGGTTCTGAGCAGGTGGTATACTAAAAAATGTCAGATTAGCCTCCTCCACCCCCCACAGCTATGGGTGCCACTGAACTTAGCACCTCCTCTTTCACTAGGTAGGAACTGCTATGGTTCTTAATTTATATTTCTGAGAATGTGTGGTTTTTAAGGGCAGCACCTTTGGTTGATTTGTTCTGCAGTGCTTGGAGTCCTGACACTGTGGCCCCAGGGGATGGTACAGAGCAGAAAAGATCCACCCCAGAGGCAGGTAGCGAATCCAGAGTCAGAGAGGGGACAGATTCAGGATCTACCGCAGGACAGATTTCTGCATCACTGGCTTGACAAAACACTGAGAGAACAACGCACACAGGAGATCAGGGATCAAACCCCAGCTCTGCCCGTGAGAACACCCGTGTGAAATGTGCGTGAGGGCCTTGCCTGGGCCAGCTGCTGTGAAATTGACCAGCGGAAAGCTGGCCTTTGTATACATGTGGTCTTCTGAGTTTCCTTCGATGACAGGTCATTAGCTGTGTATCCAGAGCACCTGAGTGTGTGTTTTCATGCATGTTAAACAGTGTTCTGGAAAGCCATTCTTTACATTGTCCATGTACTCCTCCCATCATCTCCCGCTGACCCAGGTTCCAGGGTGAGCATTCTGAAGCCTACATCTGTCCAGATCATGTTCCCTTGCATGGATAGAGCCCTTCAATGACTGCTTGTTGCCAAAAAAAAAAAAAAAAAAAAGAAATATCAGACATTAGCAAGGCCCCATGATGTGGCCTCTGCCTACCTCTCTGGTCTCTTTCTAGCTTTCCTCCTGCAATCTTGGTACTTGTAACACTGACCTTCCACCTAGAGTGACCTCCCTGCCCTCTCCCCTACCAGCCCCTGCCTTTTTCCTGGTTGGTTCTTACTCATCCTTAACAATGTGCTCAGACTGAATTTGCCTGAGGAGTCGAATTCTTCCAAGGAGCCTTCCCTCACTGCCATGCCCCAGGTTCTGAAGTTCTGGAGCAGAGCTGTCTGGGTTCACATTCTGGCTCTGCTCTTTACTCACTCCGAGATCTTTGGAAACTTTCTCTTCCAGGCTTCCATTCCTCATGTGCAAAATGAGAATATTCATGCTATAATTCTTTTTATCATAGGGTTACCTGGGGCTTAAGGGAGTTAAACCAAGGGAGTTAAATTCAGGGCTTAAGGGAGCTTTTAGAACAGTGCCTGGCACCTGAGAGACCCTCAGTAAATGTTGGTGCTTATAAATTACAGGTATCTACTTGGACCACTGAGTTTCCCAAAGGCAGTATACTTGGACCATTTACTTCTGTGTCCCTCTCCTCCGCCCAGAATTGCATTCTGTGGTTGTCTGTGGAATGTTTGCTGAAGTGACTGCTACAGAAAGAGAAGCATGATGTACCCAGACCACTGGTTCCTTCAGGACCAGCCTGAATCACAGCCCCACAAGCTGTTGGCCACTAAGAACGTAAACGAGAGGCTCCTCTGTTGGAGGGGTGACTCCTTGGGTTCTGGCTGGGGACAGAAAAGCAGGGCAGCTTCATGGACAGTGCTGAGTGGGGACAGATGGGAAGCAGTGGGAAACCTCTTCCCTGGTCATCGCCTCCTTCAGAAAACTTCTCAGGGCTCTCCTGTGTTCCCAGAGGCAGAGGGAGGGCCACCCTGACTCTCAGAGAGGAGGCCAAGGGACTGCGTGCTCCCACTGGGATCCGCTATGATGCAGCACAGGCCGTGATGATGTTTACCCCCCTCTTTGCTCAGGACTCTGAGGCCTGAGGCTGGCATGTGCTTCCTGATCCAGGTGAGGCCAGAGCTGTTCCTGCCCATCGGGGCTGAGAGGCTTGATGAGGACAGCCACTCATATCCTGCTCCCTTGGGAGGAGCTTTTCTCAAAATGTAGCTGGGATTCCCTGGGATCACTTTAGTTATAGCGTGCATGGATGACAAAAATTGTAAATCTGCCAGTATTCTCTCTGATGGGAGTCATTGCCTGGAGCCCAGTCTGGGCCTCAACTTAATAATGGAGGACCCAGTGACCTCAGCATCTGCTTTCTACTCCCACCCCACACCAGGATGACCTTCTGTGCTAATTCATATTTTCCATGGTGCAAACTTTTAATTCTATTTTTTTTTTTTTTTTTTTTTGTATTTCTGAAGGTATGCTTGCATGATCCCTCAGTTCCTTTGGGCAAATAAACAACAAAGCAGCCCACCACCAAGGAAAACAGTGAAATATAACAATTCCCTTCAGGTAGACATTGAACGTGTGCCTGCTTTTGTGCATCAAACTGATTACCCTCAGGCTTCATCAGGGAATTTCAGGAGATGGCACAAAGTCTGTTGTGTAGCCATGGTCACGATTCTCCCCGCTGTGGCCACTCTGTCGCTGTGGCACCGTCTCTGTGTCACATGGCAAGGAGCAACTCGGCTTCCAGGAGTGAACTGGTGCTGGTGCCTCCCCCTCACAAAGCACCATCTGGCTGGGGGCGAGACTGGCTCCTTTCTTACCTTTATTCCTTGGCCCAGGCTTTCCAGGGAATTAATATCCAGCCCCTCCTTGCAGGCCTGCAGGCAGGAAATCACCTTCTGACTGTCCATTTTGCCAGGGCGGATGGTGAGACTGGCCAGGCTGCCATGGAAGAATTGAGCAAAGCGTGGCTTGGTGACTTCTCCTCCTAAAAGATAAAGAAGCACCGTTATCTGCCCTGTGGAGACTGGGCCGGCAGCATTGCTTCATGGTGCTATCCGGCCACGGAGCCAAGGATCCAGTGGTTGTGTCCCTTAAACCCGAGTTTTTCCTTCCAAGTGGAGAGTGCAGAGTCGTGAACACAGAATGTCAAGAGGATGTTATTGGCTGCCAAGACCTTGGCACTCCCCAGCTGCACCTATTTAGGATTCTGGAATTCTTGAATTTAAAACATTTACTTTCAGAGGCACAGAATGTTTTAAAACAGTGGTCCCCAAGCATTCTGGCACCAGGAACCAGTTTTGTGGCAGACAATTTTTCCATGGAACGGAAGAGGGGGATGGTTTCAGGATGATTCAAGCACATTTCATTTATTGTGCCCTTTATTGTTATTGCATCAACCCCACCTTGGATCATCAGGCATTAGATCCTTGGAGGCTGGGGACCCCTGTTTTACAAGACAGAAAGTGCCTACAGAGTAAAAGCAGGGGAGAGGGAATCTACCAGTGATGAAAGACATGCTGTGTGCCAGGCTGTCTGCTGGGGACTTCATCGGGGTCAGCCTGCAAAGAGGAATCATTGTTTCCAAATGACAGATAAGGAGCCCTGGGACTCAGAAAGGTGGAAGGACTTGCCTCAGGACATACAGCTAAACGCTGGAGCTGGTACTCTGGTTCTGGTCTGTGTGATGCAGAGCTGGCATCCGCTACCCTGTGTTCATTTCACTGAGAGGCTGGCATGCAGTTGACGGGTCCTAGGACCCCGAGTCCCTGGGCTCCGACTCTCACAGAGTTGATTTCATATCTGCTCAAATCCAGGTTCTTTGTCATGCAGGGGCTTGCTTGATTCTGTTCTACCTCTGTCCTTCCCCTCACCTACGTCCTTCTGCTGTCTGTGCCCGGGTCAGCTCTTCAGCTGGGGAAATTGTTCAATGTGGCTTTGTTGCAAGGGCAGCCTGAAAGCTGCCTCCTCCCATTCTCTCCCTCATTTCCCAAAGTTCATTAACATCAATGCCCCTTTAGGTCCAGTGGAAGCCTCGCCTCCTCCAGGAGCCCCTTCCCACTGACTTCATTGAGCACAAACACTGTTCCATTTGGGGGCAACCTATGTCAACAACCTGAGCTTTGATCTTGTACTTCAGTTCATTCAGAGAGGTAGCCAAACGTGCAGGAAAGATGGATCTGGGCAGAACTCCAGCTTTGCTAATTCCCATGATAGGTTCTGTAGCCTTTCTGAGCCTCCACTCACTTGTAGGGGACACTGCTGAGTTTTGCCTCCTGGTTCTCCTATGCTGCCTCAGGGGCCCCCTCATTGGTTTCTCTAGCACCTGGAGGGCAGGTTTCTGGAAGGTTCTGCCAGAGTAACACCACAGTGACTTATCTGCCCATGAGTGAGCCATGCTGTGTCAGCAAAGTCTGAACATCAGCCTGGGTGGCAGAGGATCCTCCACTGGGGGCCCTGTGTCAGTCTTACGGGAGTGGGCATCCTGATACCTGCATTCCTATAGTCTTCAGAGTTCTCTCTTAGCAGCTAATCCTTCATTATTCTAGTGGTCTGTTACAGTCAGTGAGTTTTTATATTTTCTTGTTGAAATTACTGTGTGGTTTCTCTCTTCTGATTGGGTCCAGACTGACACACCCTCTATGTTTGCACACATACTTTTGCTCTCACCCATTCTTCCCCATCCTGAGATACCACCTCCAAAGTGCTCAGGTCAGGAAGATCCCACAGGTTCTCCAAGACCCCTCAAGCTCCCAGCTCACCTTGCCTTCTCTCTGCCCTGAGCCTTGGAACACAGAGCGTTCATTTCAGTGCACCTCTAAGAACTCAGCATTGCTAGTCAATGCACATGTGTTTCATGTCTTCAAGAGCCTATAAGGGGTGGTTGTCAGTTTTGGCTGCACATTTTAATCATCTGGGGAATCTTTAAAAGAATAAACTGATTCTGGTACTGTATCCCGCCCACAGAGGTTATGACCTTTTTCTTTTTTATAGATGTATAGTTGATTTACAATGTCACGTTAGTTTCAAGTGTGCAGCACAGTGGCTCAGATATATATATATATATATATATATATATATATATATATATATATGTTCCTTTTCAAGTTCTTTTCCCTTATAGGTTATTGTAAGATATTGAGTATAGTTCCCTTTGCAATACAGTAGGTCCTTGTTCATTTTATATATAGTTGTAGATATATGTTAATCCCAACCTCCTAAATTATCCCTCCCCCGCACCTCTCTTTCCCCTTTGGTAACCACGTTTGTTTTCTATGTCTATGAGTCTCTTTCTGTTTTGTAAATAAGCTTATTTGTATCTTTTTTTAGGGTGCACATATAAACCATATTATATTTGTCTTTCTCTGACTTCCTTCACTTAGTATGATATCTCTAAGTCCATCCATGTTGCTGCAAAGTGGCATTATTTCATTCTTTTTATGGCTGAGTAATATTCCATTATGTGTGTGTGTGTGTGTGTGTGTGTGTGTGTTCAGTTCTTCAGTCATATTCAACTCTTTGTGACCTCATGACTGTAGCTCACCAGGCTTCTCTGTCTAGGGAATTTTCCATGGCAAGAATACTACAGCAGGCAGGGGATCTTCCTGACTTAGGGATCTAACCTGTGTCTCTTGTGTCTCCTGCACTGGCAGGTGGATTCAAAGTCATATATATATGTCAAGGTTCAGAACCACTGGGCTATCAGCTTCTTGAGGCTGGGCTTCTGCTTACTCCTAAGTGATCTCTCTCCTTTATGCCACCTGGTGGCTTACTCTTGCCCATCCTCACACATTGCTAGAACTTATTTAAGTCTGTCTCCTGGTTGGAAGGGAGCAGTCATGCATGATTCATGGTGATGAAGACAATACTGGGCAGGTAGCAGGGGAACTGAGGACTGTCCCAGGCACTTTGCACATGTTGTTCATTTGTCCCTCTCAGCAACATGAGCCCCTGTCCCGATGTCACTGGGCTAGAAGGGAGGTTCAAGATGGAGGTCACATAAGTGTACTTATGGCTGATTCATGTTGATGTATGGCAGAAACCAATATAACATTTTAAATCAGTTATCCTCCAATTAAAATTAAATCAGAAAAAATAGAGTGTGGCTGGGACAGAGCCCTTGTGGTCTCCCACCCAGAGCGCCTCAACTGCTCACTCACCACTCACCATCCTTTACACTCTCCTGGATGCCAGAACATCTTCCTACACACTATTTTCACTCAGCAAAACATCCATGTTTCCTTTTTGACTTAAGAATCCTAGACCTATGATACACTCTATTTATTAATGACACGACTCCAGGAAAGCAATTCAATTAGCATTGTGCAGTAGGAAGTTAGCAAAAACTAGAAATATATTTGCACTCAGAGGTGGTTGTGATGCAGGCTTAAAAAAAATAATGGATACATATACTGAAAAATCTTTCTATTTAATATCTAGGGTGTCTGCATACACCACATGGCTTCTCTGCTAACATTTAGATATACACACGCTCATGAATTATTTTAAGAAAAGAAAATAACCTGATTTCCAACACAAAGAACCTTCTCCAAATATTTGCAAACACAGATTCCTGAGGCTAGATCTGCACACATTTTTAAAGTGTTTGCTGTTTGCCTAGCATTCTGTTTCATTCAGCTGATGATAAGATAGGACTGTGTTTTCCAGGAGCTCACATTCAGTTGGGAGAATAAAGTATAGACACTGGAAAAGTAAAATAAAAATATAAGAGTACATTGCCAGTTCAGTTGATTTCCTAAGGCAGTGCATGATTAATTTCCAAACACATGATATAGAAAATACATCCAACAGATCAGAGGAGAAAAATAATAGCCATGATTTATTAAGTCCCCAGGTGATGCTATTAAGGGATTTCTTAAGTCCCCAGGGCTTCCCTGGTGGCTCAGATGGTAAAGAATCTGCCTGCAATGCAGGAGACCTGGGTTTTTGATCCCTGGGTCCAGAAGATCCCTTGGAGAAGGGAGTGGCTACCCACTTCAATATTCTTGCTGGGAGAATTCCAGGACAGAGGAGCCTGGTGGGCTAAGTCCATGGGGTCAGAGATTGAATACGACTGAGCTACTAAGACACAGGTGGTGCTAGTGGTAAAGAATCCGCCTGCCAATGCAGGAGACTCAAGAGGTGCAGTTCGATCCCTGGGTTGGGAAGATCCCCTGGAGAAGGAAATGGAAACACACTCCAGCATTCCTGCCTGGAGAATACCATGGACAGAAGAACCTGGCAGGATATGGTCCATAGGGTTGCAAAGAGTTGGGCATGGCTGAAGCAACTTAGCACACACACATTAGGTCCTTAAAACATAACGATGTTTTCCCCCAGGGTATTTTATTTAATAATGCTTAAGTGGCAGGATTGTACTTTTGAGATCATAGTCTGTCTCTTCTGATTTCTTCCATCTTACCCTCAGTTTAAACACATCTCTTCCTTGTGCTCATTGCTGCAAGAACGGTTGTGACAGGAGGGAGAGAAGATGGGGCTTGGAGCTGAGTCTCTTCCTCAATTTCATTTCAAGTCCTAAATTTAGAAGGGTGGGGAAGATGTATCTTCAACATCCGTGGACAATAGAGGGGGGAAAAGCTGCCTTTCCCCAGTCTAGGAGATGATACCCCAGGCTAGGGGGTGGCAGGGGAGGTGTAGATGGATAGGATGACAGAGATGCAGAGTGAGGGCGAACACCCTGGAAACAGTGTGTGATGTTGGGAGGGAAAGCTAACCTGGCACATCTGGATAGAGAGGACTAAGAATGGCTTTACAAGGTATGAGAAGCAGCAGAGGTATTTCTGTGTCCCGAAGTAAGACAAGGAATTACACAGAGCACTGATGACCCCGAAGGACCATTAATGACTGAGGATCAAAGAGATGGACACCGTTTCAGTAGACACCTGCGTGGAAAGATGACTGGAGGCCCCTCACACCCTAGCACATTATACATCCCCCTGAAATCAGCTGGCACCCTAAATGGCAACCCACCCCAGTAATCTTGCCTGGAGAATCCCACAGACAGAGGAGCCTGGCAATCTGCAGTCCATGGGGTTGCAAGAATAGGACACAACTGACTAAAGAAATGGGAGAATTCCGAATTTACCAAGGTTGAATCTCCCCGACTCAGATAGAAGAGGGACTGGAAGTGACACTAAGATGGATGTGGAAAAATGACTCTTTTCTTTGTGAATTCAGATTCTTACCTGCTAAACTACAACTCCTTTTACAGATGATGTTTTCACAGCTAGGTAACTTGCCTAAGGCCCTACAGGCAGAAGTTAGTGAAACTCTGATTCAGATTCAGGTTTTTCTTGCTCTCAAGCTTTTGACCTGAGTGCCATACAATACATATGGCTGGGAGGGTTCAAGCAGAATTTCTTGGAGGATCTCATAATTGGGCTGCTTCACAAAGATGAGGACAGGTTGGGATTGATACAAGGCTGAGGGAGAATGTCCAATTACACGGAGTTCTGTAGACACCGAATGATTTCAGCAGCAACTCCCAATGATTTGTGTCAAGTTTACTGGGAAATATAGTTCTCATGAAAAATAATAGTATTTGGCAAAAGTGATTTAACATAGCTTGTGTTATTCTGAGCCAGAGCTTTCATTCAGCTTTCTTTCCACTGAGAGGTGGGCCCACCAACTATACACATAGCTTTAGAATCAGTATTATTCACTTTCCTCTGAGTAAAAGACCTGTGTTGTGTGAATGGACAAAGTAGCTTCCCTTTGCAGAGTATGTGTGGGATGCTGCTGGTCTTTTTTTCCCTGCTGTCTTTCCCACAGCTATTTAGTCTGAGAAGCACATAGAAAGAAGTGGGGGCCATGTTCCCTCCTGCTTGAGTTGGATGTGGTTCTGCGCATGGCTTGTTGATGGGGATGCCCCTCAATGAACACAATTTCATGGATGGTTGGCTATCAATTTTGAGCAATGCAAATGGTGAGACCATTGGAAATCTTGCTTTCTCTCATTTCAGTGATGGAGATACCCACTGAATGCAAAGACTAAGTGAAGTGTGTAATAGACTCCCATAAACTGTGGCTTTAAAACCTGCACACAACCCCAGGGTTTAGAACTGTAATTGTAAGGACTGGTGGTCAGGGATGCTCTGCCCACAGGACTGGCCATGACACAGTCTCAGCAGGCTTTATTGATCCTTTGATGGTTATGTCTCCATCCTTCCAGCATTTTCAGTGAACATTTACTGAAATGTTGGGTTCTAAGTTCATAAGAAACATATGACTTATGGGATGACCCCAAAAGTCAGTACTCTGGGGTTAGGCACCTAGATTCACAAAGTTGGAAGGGCCCTCAAATATCAACCGGAATGGCCCGCCATTCTCCAGGAGCACAGAGGCAAGACACAGTCTTAAAAGACCCAGAGAAGGTAAGCAGCAGCAATGAGGGTCTGGAATTCTTTTCTGACTCCAGGTTCAGTCCTCCCATTAAACCAAGATGCCCAATGGGCCAGTCATTATCTTTCGCCTCAGCTTGACTTTGTCTGATCTGGGGAAGAATGCCCGGGGAGTCTAGGCAAATGGTTTGACTGCAGATTCCAGAATCTTCTGGCCTTCCTTGCTTGGCTATTAAACATCATCTGGTTCTACATGTCTCTAGAAGCAGAGGTGGGTGTAGCAGTGTAGTTAAGGCTGTGGGTGACACAGTTCTCAGTGCAAATCCAGGCTCTAGGTAACCCTTCCCAAGTTCTTATGTTCTCTGAGTCTCAGTTTCCTCATGAGCAAAATGGAGATGATAATTACATCCACAACATAGGGTTGTTAAAGTGAAGACAAGCCAGAGCTGAGCACAGTGCAGGAACTCAAAATTAGCAGTCAGTTTTGGTGCCAGCAAGAACCAAGGGAACTCTGAGATGAGATGTTGTCATGGGAGTCTTCTCTTTCTTCAGGGGCCTCTTTCTCTTTTCTTTCTCCTTGCCCAAGTGTATCTCTCAGAGAAGTTAAAATGATACTTAGAGTTAAAATGGTCTTTTTGCTCTAAGACCCTTGCTAAAATTTTCTAATTAATGTAACTTTCAGAATGAGATTCAAAGTTAAATTTGTAACTCAGTTATCCTGTGTTTCCGCACATAAATCACCGAATTTTAAAGCTGATTTCATCTGTATTGTCTTTAGACCAATATACCCTTATGTCAAATGAAATCTAGGGCCTAGAATCATCTTTACTTGATTTTTAAAATACAGGCAATGCTAAGAGACACCGTGTTAGTCACCCCTGTGTGTAATACATAAGCCATACACCTTTGTCAAAACAAACTCAAAACTGGGATATAATTCAATAACCAATAATTATTGACCTCCAGGACATGGAATAGGAGGAAATGGGAGGGAAGGGGAGTCTCTGAGAGCAGATAGTCCTTGCCTTCTGCAAATCCATGCCTTAGTGGGGGATAGAGACCTCCATTAATAACTCCAATGAGATGGTTCCCAAACAGTGCTCCAGGAACACCAATCTACAAAGAGTGAGTTCCATAGTGAAATAAGACTGAGAAACATAGGTTAGGTAATGTCAAACTGATTGGTTCCTTGGTGGGCTTCTGAGAGCTTTGAATAAACAAAGGTGCATTGTGACTCTTCAGTGTGGGCCTGTGGGGATGGCTTATATGGTTTCCCAAACTTGACCTTGGCCTTCTTGTGGAACCTGGGGGACCCAAGCTTCATGAAACCCTTGAGAAATGCCACTTGAATGTAAAGCAGACTATGCTAGCACGTGCCTCTCTCCCAGCAGCAGAGACCTCCAGGGATGCAAAATAATTTCAACACAGACTTTATTAAGAGAATTTGTATTAAATTAGACCAAGTTTATTAAGTGATGACATGCACTCCAAGTCTGCACTAATTTTAGTGTCTGGCAAAAATAATGACCTGAAAATGTACACCAGATCTCAGGACCACATGTGGCTCCAATTCCCCTCTGTCTGAGGAACAGATGCTATTGATTACTGCAACTTTCAGCATCATTTCTGCCTTTTTATTCCTTCTTTTGGCCATTTGTATTCTTTAACTCAGCTCCTCCCAAAAGCCACAAGGAAGTGGGGGTTCTGTTTCTGTTTCTTAACAGAGTCTAATTTTTATAACCATCCTCTTCTCTATCTCCTGCTGCTTTGTTTGTTAAGTAGCAGGCAGGACTCAGCCAGACTAGGAGCTAGGGTAGAAAGCCCTCCCCATCCAAGATCAGGGGTTACCATCATTAGGAAGAGGCGAAGCTGGACACTCTAGGAAGGCCAAGGTCCAGAGCACTGGAGGAGAGTTCCCAGCAGAGGCAGAGATGAGGTGGTCACTGGGGACAGAGCCACAAACAGAGAAGACAGTGATGAGCTCTGCCAAGAGCAGATAAGGCTCAGGCAGGGGGCAGGGTGGTACCTCTTAAGTGTGTGTTTACAGCTATGCTTCTTCAGACACGTTTAGCCATTTCATTAAAACTACTTTAGCTCTGATATCATACAAAATAAGTAAGTCAGAGCTTCTCTGGTTGTCATGTTGTGGGAGAGGTGCTCTGGAGTATCACCTGCTGGGGTATCTCTGTGGCTGGCGCATCAGTAGCCTTCCTAACTCACTCCCATGACAACTGAGTTATAGGTGCTGGGTGGTTGGACCCGGGGTAGAGGTCCAGACACAAAGAAGATTATATAATTTTTATCATATATGAGTAGAACTTGAATTTTTGTTGTTAGAAATGGATGAATAGGGACTCTAAGGAAAAGGACAAATTAATTAGTCTTTTAAACAATCTTCCCGCATGGCATGACCCAGAGAGAGACAAGGGACCTGGTATTTGTTTAAAGACAGCAGTTTCTCAGTCAGCGCTGACTGATTTTGCTCAGGAGGGTCTGACTCCATCCTGGAAACACTGACAGAGCACAGAGGTGATGGCTAGGTGGCACACAGTGGCCACACAGAGACAGAAGGACTCTCTTGAGATGCAAGGTCCATCCTGACTTCAGAAGCCCTTCTCTAGAATTAAGATATGCCGCCTGCTTAAGGCCATCCTGGCAATATTTCTTAAGTGTAAATGAAATCCCATTTTTTTTTGATTACTGGAAAAATACCAATGAAAATGAAGTTCCACTGATTACTCTGGCTTTCCGATTCAATCACAGGACACAGTAGGCTAATTGGGGCGGCAGAGTCCTGCCCAGCCTCTGAGCTGGAGCCTCTGAGTTCCAGCTGTGAGTTCCCGGGAGCACCCAGCAAGCAGTTGCTAGCACGTTATTTTCTATCCCCATTGTTAACACCCTGAATGGAAATTTCACAAATGGGAACTTGTTCCCTTGCCAACCTCAAAAGTACCTGAAAAACTCCCCACAATTACAGGCCCAAAGGGCCCTGCTCACACAGTGGGCTTATAATGTGTATAAAGGTGGACTTCGGAAGGCTTAGAAACATGCCGAGACAAGGGCTGTATTACAGGCCATCAATTTCACAGCACAGTGCGCTATTGAAAGACCTTTTGATGTCTCCTCCCAAGACAAGGGGGACTTCCTTTGTAACTCAGACAGTAAAGAATCTGCCTGCAATGCCAGAGACCCAGGTTCGATTCCTGAGTCGGGAAGATCCCATGGAGAAGGAAATGGCAACCCACTCCAATATTCTTGCCTGGAGAATCCAGGACAGAGGAGCCTGGCAGGCTACAGTCCATGGGGTCGCAAGAGTCGGACATGACTTAGCGACTAAACCACCACCCAAGACAAAAACATGGCTCCAGGGAGCATGTACATATTCATGAGAATCCAAGCTCCTAACAAGGCAAGATGCACCCTATGGTCTGGTCTCAACTCTATCTCATCCTCATCTCCACTCATTCCAATCCATGCACATTCCAGTGATAGGGCACCCTGGGCATGCTACGTTAAGCTGCTCTGCCGTGGCATATGCTGTTGCTACCTTTATCATCCTAGTGAATTCATACTTCTCCCATAAAGCTCAATTTTAAAGACTTTAAGGGATTTTTCTCCCATGCTGAAAATTCACCAGAGATTATCTTTTCCTTTCAGAAAAGATACCCAAATCGTCTCTGCGCTCAGAAGCCTGGATGATGAGTTCTCTCCTACAACATCAGCCCCATCTTCCAATGCTTGTCTTCTGACTGACTCTTTCCCAGGCTCAGTGACCTTCTTTCTGACCTAGAGATGGACCTGGCTGGCCAGGGCCTGTCTGTAAGGGTTAGTCCTGGGGAAGGGGAGAAGGTCAGTATGTTCAGGGAGCCGTGGGGAAGCTGGAACCACAGAGGCCAGAATGTACCAAGGTCTTGTGGAAAATCTGCCGTATAGTGTTTAGGTGCAAGGAGCAGAGAAGGAGGTAGAGGAGGCAACCAGCAGATGTTTTCAAATTTACACATTCATTCAACTGAAACATGCCAAGCACACTCCAAGTGCCTGCTACCGAGTCCTTATAATAACCTTGCAATACAGATATTACTCTAGATAAGGAAATAGGTGAGAAAGTATTAATAGGAGCTCAAGGAAGTTAGAGATTCTGCAGGTTTCCATTGCAGGCTGGGATGATGGGGATCAGATGTGGTCCCTGAGGGCCTCTAGGGAAGTCATGGTAAGGTTGCTGGTGATGCCGACATGATTAGGGCCCTTTCTTTTTAAAATTAATTAATTTATTTTAATTGGGGAATAATTTCTTTACAATATTTACAATATTTACATTTCTGACATACATCGACAGGAATCAGTCATGGGTGCACACGTGTCCCCCCATCCTGAACCCCACTCCCACCTCCTTCCCCTACCCCATCCCTCTGGGTTGTCCCAGAGCATCAGCTTTGAGTGCCCTGCTTCATGCATCAAACTTGTACTGGTCATCTGTTTTACATATGGTAATATACATGTTTCAATGCTATTCTCTCATGTCATCCCACCCTCGCCTTCTCCCACATAATCCAAAAGTCTGTATTTTACATCTGTGTCTCTTTTGCTGTGTTGCATATAGGACCGTCATTACTATCTTTCTAAATTCCACATATATGCATTAAAATGCTGTATTGAGGTTTCTCTTTCTGACTTACTTCACTCTGTATAATAGGCTCCAGTTTCATCCACCTAATTGGAATTGACTCAAATGCATTCTTAGCACTCTTTCTTATGGGAAGCATCCAATCTATGTTCCAAAATATCTACGGACTGGCCGTGGCATCTAGCTGGGGCATGAGCCACATGAGAGGGCTGTTGTTCTAACACCGTGTTCAGTGACTAACGATTCAGAGGCAACCTCTGAATTAGTGCCTTGCTATACTAACTAGTTTCATGGGTTTGCGCCAGATGACACAGTCTTCCTCTCGATATCCTGGGGAATTCTGCAATACTGAGGGAGCTCTTACCACATTCTATGAAATGTTTGAGAAGATTTTTACTGTCATGTGATGTACATCAGACTTCAAGTAGGTGACTTCTACTCAAAAATACACTCTTACTCATAAGAAAAGAATGAAATAATGCCATATGTAGCAACATGGATGGACCAAGACATTATCATACAAGGTGAAGTAAGCCAGGCAAACATCATTGATAATGCTTATATGTGGAATCTAAAAAAAAAGAGATACAAATGAACTTATGTACAAAACAAAAACATGAGAAAGTAGCATTGACATATATATACTACCATGTGTAAAACATATAACTAGTGGGAAGTTGCTGCATAACACAGGGGGCCCAGCCCGATGCTCCGTGATGACTTAGAGGGCTGGGATGAGGGTGGGTAGGAGGGAGGCTCTAGAGGGAGGAGATACACATACACATACACATAGAGCTCATTCATATTGTTGCGCTGCGGAAATCAACGCAACACTGTAAAGCAGTTGTCCTCCAATGAAAAGTTTAAAAAGTTAATGCTAAATAAATTCTTTTCATTAAATAACAAATATATTTAGAAACTTGAAAAAAGAAACCCAGATACAGACTTACAGACAGAAAACAACCATGGTTACCAAAAAAGGAAAGGGGGGAATGGATAAATTAGGAATTTGGATTAACATATACACACTACTATAAACACAATAGATAATCAAGGACCTACTATTTAGCACAGGTGACGCTTCTCAAGATTTTGCAATAACTTATAAGGGAAAAGAGTTTGAAAAGGAACATATATAACTGAGCCACTTTGCTGTATAGCTGAAACTAATACAACAATGTCAATCAACTATCCTTCAACTTAAAAAAACACACTGCCTCCCGCTGCCTCATTCCTGCTTTGTCTCCTTCCTGGGTTCTGCACCCTTAGTGCTCCCAGGGCTGCACCTCATGCCCTCTTGCATCTTCTCTTGCACGGAGCTGCCCAGAACCTACTCTTTGCCCCAACCCAGACGGGCTTATGTCTCCCCTAGAGGGAGCCAGTCCTCTGAAGTCATAATCTTGTACCACAACCCACCTTTTCCCTCCGCCTGCACAGCAAATGGTTAAGGTCTCAAATCTTAGTAACCTGCAAAGAAGGCATCAACAGGAGTTTGAGGAGTCATCTCAAAGTACTGATCTGCTTATTTGAGGAGCGTTTTACTTCCCCTCTGGTCTCTCACTGATACTTCAAAGAACCTCAGCTGTTAAGGGAGCAAAGACAAAGATGCCAACAGATCTGAGTGGGGAATAGAAAGGCTAGATGCATGCTCAGAGAGCTGGCTCTCCTACTTCCAAAGAGGTGATGAGTCTGGGTTTGAGGATTGGAGGAGAGGCAGCAGCAGAGGAAGAGAGTTCCCAGAACAGAGGATCGGGGTCTTAGACAATTCAAGTGGGGATAAAGAGAGATCCTTGGCTCCTGACCAGTGTAGAGAGCAACAGAGCCAACTGGCAATGTTTTATACCAGATTCCACTTGCAGGCTTTTCTCTACACAGCCCCAGTTTGAAACCAGATAAGGTTCCAGAACAATAAAACACATTAGCAACTCAGAGGCAATCCTGAAATTGCTCATGTTGATCTAAAGTAAAAATCTGGTCTCAAGCCAAGTGCTTTATTATTACACAAGCTTAGTGCTTGGATTCATTCTTATCTTTTTAAGTCCTGTTTTATTAGTAGGGGACAGTAAATTTTCCTGGCTGAAGCTCATACCACTTGCTATGCCTTTTTCTTTGCCTTTACCTTTGATGAACTGTACACAGATGGGCCAGGGAGAAGGGCTGGACTTAAGGGTTACCTTGCCAACAAGCGCCGACTGTCAGTTGCATGGCAATGTGAGATGGATGAATGGGCCAATCATTAGTCACCAGGTATGGTTCATACGTTGCTCCATCCATGTATAAGGTGACCACAGGAAACTCCACATTGATGACATAGTAATGCCATTCTTTGTCACAAATCTAGTGAAAAGAAAGAGAAGCAACACTTAAAATTGAATACGCAATGAAACATCCAACAGACTTTTATTCTAATTATGAAAGAGGGAGAAGAGACCTTTAGGTTAACAATGTTTATTGCAAAGGACTCAGTGAACATAATGACTGATATGCACTGAGGTTATAGAAATGCACATCAAACATGATGGAGCAAACCATGGGGTAGAGGAACACCTGGGAAACTAATCATTGGGTAAATATCTGACTATGGACAGATTATCTTGGTTACATAATTACCAACTGTCTAGATTGGCAAGTTCTTGGTGGACAGGTGGGGGTGTCAACTTAAATTTTCTCTGTATGAAATTTTTTCCTAGTTCCTCAATAGAGAAAAAGTTAAAACTGTTTTTCGAAGCTTGGGGATGGATGGAGCTATAAAAACAAAGATGCTAGGCTGGAAGTAGAAATGAAGATGAAGATAGAGAAGGGGCAGAGGAAGGGAAAGAGAAAGAACAAAACAGAAGAGGAAGAAATTAGGAGTTATGAGCAAGGACAAGGCAACAGACAAAGGAAGAAGGATTTTTCATAAGAACAGAAAACCTTCAATTCTTTTGTCTCTATATTAATGCTTGCCCAAGGAGCTATTGTAGTCTCATGCTCCTTTCAACTGAAGCAAAATAAATTCTGAGACAGATAGTCTTCTCAAGAAGATTCAGTTTCATCCTTCCTTAGAGCCCCTGGGAAGCCAAAGAAGGATGAGAGATGAGTCCTCCTGGCTGAACTTGGTACAGAGCACATTCACATTCATGTGCCCTCATAACTTCAGTACCTAAGACTTCTGGTCTTAGACCTGGGAACCAAAACCTAACCTTAATGGGTGGGTAGAGACATTTGGAGCCAGGATTAAGTCACTATTCCTGACCTCAAGGTATTCAAATCCCACTTGTTGTTCAGTTGCTAAGTCATGTCTGACTCTGAAACTCCATGGCAGACTCCTCTGTCCTTCACTATCTCCTGGAGTCTGCTCAAATTCATGTCCATTGAGTCGGGATGCTATCTAACCATCTCATCCTCTGTTGCCCCTTTATCATTCTGCCCTCAATCTTTCCCAGCATCAGGGACTTTTCCAATGAGTCAGCTCTTTGCATCAGGTGACCAAAGTATTGAAGCTTCAGTTTCAGCAGCAGTCTTTCCAGTGACTATTCAGGGTTGATTTCCCTTAGGTTTGACTGGTTTGATGTCTTTGCAGTGTGATCCAAATTAGAAACCAACATGGCATGTCTTGGAAAAGGAGCTAGGAAGAACAAAAGGTGGCAAGGCTGGGGAATGGCACCCCCTCCCGCCAATCCAAGCAAGTGCCTTAGAAGTCACATTAGACTCCATCTCTTCCCCGCTCCCTCACCCTCAGATCCTTCTGCATCCTCTTGTCTTCATCGCCCCTGTCATCTGTGGCAGCGGAGACAGATGAGTTCTGCAGGAAGGTGACCCCAAGTGAAGGCATCAAAGTCCTCCCTACACCCCACTCTGGATTAAATGTGCTGTTTCTCATGAATAGATAACACCAACAGGGATGCTAAATGATCTTTTCCCTTTCATTTTAGAGTAAGATTTTTTCCCCTTAATGTTCTTTTTTATACTGTCTTGTCTCATGTCTCAGAAAATTACTCCTTTTGAAGTCCATTAACCTGATAAAGCCTGATGAATATTTTAGGGACCCTTGGAAGGTAAGCAGGAGGGGTCCAGGCAGACATTTCCAAAATCCTGTTATACTTCACTGAGTATGCAGTTCAGTACTGCGTATATCCCACTAGAGGTCCTAACCCAATTTATACTCCCCTCCTGCTTGTTGCCTGCGATCAGACACTGGACTGGGTACACGAGTCTGGGGGTGGGTCTGGGACCCAGGTGAGGCTGACCTAGGGGTATACGTATGGCACAAAGGAAGACCAGGAGACAGGGTCTGGGGGCAACAGGAGGCTGAGGAACTAAGGAGAGTTCCGAGTGAGGAAGCTTCCAACCCAAGGAGGCCCAACGTGCCCTGGACTTGCAGTCCAGGATGCAAGTCAAGGATGGCTAGTCAGAATACCCCTGCCCCCAGGATATTCTCTGAGGCATCAGGAAAGCTCTGACCAGTCCAGGGTGGGAAGGGAGCAGGTGGAAGTGCAATAACCCTCTCCGCATCTCATCACCTTTGAAATGTAGACAAAACACAAAAGTCAATTGGGCAGCACAAGGGGGCTTCCTTGCCCCGGTCGCCTGCACCCCACTTCCAGCGGCCGTGCTCTCGGGCCTGATGGCCACATAGAATCCACGTGCCGGTTGACTCTGCAGTGCTGCATGTCTGCCGGGGCTGGGTGGGGGCTGGGTCCTCTTGCTTGCTTTCCTTCACATCACTTACAGGGTGGGTAGCAGGAACAATGCCAAGGAGGTCTGGGCTAGGAGCAGGGTGGTACTCCAGGGAGAGCTGGGGACTGGAGAAGCCATTCACGAGAGGGGAGGAAGTTAGGCTGCCAGGAGTTGGTCTAAATGGCCTAGAAAGGGCCACATGGAAAGTTCTGAGTTTGTTTCCTCTCGAAATCAGGTATTTTTTTTTTTAGCTTGGTTAATCTGGTTTTGTTTTATTATTATTTTTTTTTGTAGTGGTTTTTGCCTACATTGACATGAATCAGCCATGGATTTACATGTATTCCCCATCCTGATCCCCCCTCCCACCTCCCTCCCCACCCCATCCCTCTGGGTCTTCCCAGTGCACCAGCCCCAAGCACTTGTCTCATGCATGCAACCTGGGCTGGTAATCTGTTTCACCCTTTATAATATACATGTTTTGATGCTGTTCTCTCAAAACATCCCACCCTCGCCTTCTCCCACAGAGTCCAAAAGTCTGTTCTGTACATCTGTGTCTCTTTTTCTGTTTTGCATATAGGGTTATCGTTACCATCTTTCTAAATTCCATAGATATGTTAGTATGATGTATTGGTCTTTGTCTTTGAAATCAGGTATTTTTGAACATAGTTATTCAATATATGATGCATTTACCTACAAACCAATGTGTGAGGGAGTGTACTAGAGGCTGTGTGGAATGCAGAACTTATCAGGTATGTGCTTTGCTTTCATATTTTCAATTTGGGGCAGGGGTGGTGGTCGTGATAGTGGTGGTTAGGTATCAAATACACAAGAGACTCGAATGAAATGGGAATTGAGATTAGTCTTACACACAAGACACAACGCACTGTGAGATCCAGACTTCTGGCTGGGAGAAGGGGGCATGTAGGGTCACTGGAACTGCTAAGTGTCCATTAGGAATAGATGGTAAGGAAACCATTCCAGGCAAATGGAGCAGCAATCTTTTAATCCTTCATTCATCAATCCTATTGCCAAAAAAAGATACTAGGTTTGGGACGAATGGAGATTCACTCATTCATTCAGTCCTGCGGACATTTACTAAATGCATATCCTGCTTTGTGAAGGAAGGAAAGCACCTGTCCTCATGGAGCTTCCAGTTCAGACACAGAATTGACAAAAAGGCTTGAAACAATTGTGACTCCTGCCCACAGATTTCTGTGAGGCACTGGGATGACATGGTGGAGGGGAGTGAGTGTCTGATTGCCCTGTGAGGAGGGAAGGAGCACAGACGCAGTCCCATTGGTTTGGGAAAGGTGAGGAGTGTGAGACAAGGCTACAAGGATAGCTTGGAACTGAGGTCCTAGGACTTGGACAGCTTTTTTATTTTTCCTACAGGCAGTAGGAGGTACCAGTCTTTGAGGGCTGGAGGAAGATGGTAGTCATAGCAACCATCAATCTTGGGACATGCTTCTCAATGTCAAAGCAGCTTTTCCTCTTCCTTGTACCACTTAATCCTCCCTTGTTGTTGTTGTTTAGTTGCTAAGTCCTGCCCGACTCTTGTGACCCCATGGACTATAGTCTACCAGGCGATTTCCCAGGCAAGAATACTGGAGTGAAATGCCATTTCCTTCTCCAGGGGATCTTCTCAACCCAAAGATCAAACCTGCATCTTCGGCATGCTAACTGCCAAATCATGGTCTTGAGCAGATACTTAACTCTTATTCTTTTTAAAATACTTAGTTTTTTACTTTTAATTTTTTTTGGTTGCCTTGTATTTTCATTGCTGCATGTGGGCTTTCTCTAGCTGCAGCGAATGGAGGCCGCTCTTTAGCTGCGGTGTGCAGGCTTCTCTTGTCGTGAAGCACAGATTCTAGCGCGTGCAGACTCAGCAGTTGTGGTGCCCGGGCCTAACTGCCCCCTGGCATGTGGGATACTCCCAGACCAGGGGTCGAAGCTATGTGCCCTGCCTTTGCAGGTGGATTCTCAACCTCTGGACCACCAGGGAAGTCCCAGACGCTTATCTCTTGAGTAATGGACTCAGATTGCCCGAGTGGTCCACTCGGTGTCCCACAGGCACTTCAGACTCACCGTGTCCCAGACTGAGCCCTACAGCCCCGTGCCCCAGCCTCGCCTGCTCCTTGTCCCGTGTGCCCCGCCTCAGCAAATGCTCCCTCATCCAGTCTGTCATCCAAGCCAGTACACTGGGCACTGCTTTTGACTTCCTCCCTCTGTCCCTCTCTCCAGCTAAATTACTGCCAAATTCCGAAGATGCTCCTCTCATTTGCTCTCACCACTCCATCCTCGCTTCTCCTTAGAATTTACAGTATGTACTAGAGAGGGGAAAGGTTGAGAAAGTGTGTTTGACATTACAGTAAGATGGAAGGCATTTCAACGGGGGGAGAGGACCAAATGTAGTAGGAGAAGCATGAGAAGTGGGTGGGACAGAGTGGGGGCTGCCCTGGGGTTGAAGGCAGCCACAGAGTGCAGTGGGCGAGGCAACCAAGGAGGGGGTGGGGAGTCCTTGTAGGGTGAGCCTAGGGGTCACAGGTTGGGTATCACACTGGCTTTCGGAATTTCTGGGGAACCATGTTCTGGACTTGAGGAACGTACTTCAAGCTTCCTGATCCTTAATTCCTTCACCTGTAGAGCAAGGATAATAATAGTATGTACATCATGGGGTGGTTGTGTGAATTGAGCTAAAACAAAGCACTCAAAATACTTAGAGCATATTTTCAACCTGAACAGACATGGAAACTCCTTCCCTTTTCCAAACACATGGAGATGCTGCATAAACTGTAACAACAATAGCAACAATATAAAACAAGAATAAGAGAGAAAGGCACGGCCTATCAGCTGTGGTTTCAAAGCCCACAGGAATCAGGAATGACTCAGGTCTTCTGTGCAAAGAAAACTCGAGTTGGCATGTCTGCATAAAGTCTGGGACTGTCTGAAGTCTGGGTCTTGGGACAACTGCCAATATCCACCCAGGGATGTGGGGGGAAGCCAGCCAATCACTCTGGTAAGCATCTCTTCTGAGATGTTACCCCTCCAAACCATTCCTGAGCATACATGTTGGCTTCAAGTGTAAACAACCCACTTGACATGGAAATCCAGAACTTAGACTCTACTTTAAAAATACATCTTTGAAGTCTTTAGGCCTTTAGCAAAGACATACTCAAAACCTCTGGACAGATATGTGCTCCCAACCCAGGGCATGAGCAGGACAATTCCTGCTGGAGATGAACTGAGAGTAAAAACTGATAAAACATAGAGGGGACAATTCTTTGCATGCATGAGAAAAAGCAGACAAAACAGATGATCAAACACATTCCAGGAACCAGAGAAAATGGAGCAATTGGAAAGGAGGTAGGAGAAGGCAGGTTTGAAAAAGAACCAGAGAGAAATTTCAGAAATAAAAGACATAGTTGTTGAAATAAATCAAGAAAGCCAACAACAGAGTTAGTGAATTGGAAGAAAGATAAGATTACAGCAAAATGAAACATTTGATAAAGCAATCAAGAGAGATGATTCTGTGCATGATAGAAAGATACTTTCCAACCAGTGCTGTGTCAGATATGTGTGGCTGGAGGTGAGGCTGGTGGAAAGCAGTGGGACTGGGATCCTGAGAAGCTTGTACACCACGCTAAGGAGTGTGTTACTTTATTTAAGTAAGTGCCTTGTGTTCTAGAAAGCTACTCCTCACTGCAGCAGCCTTCTCATGTGTTAGATTCAGATGAGAGTGAATACATAAGCTTCATAAGCTCCTGCCCCACAGGACATATTTGAAGGGTAGGTCAAAATTGAACTTCGGTTGCTGAAATGGAACACTAATGAACCAAGAGGATTGAAACCAACTGCATTCTCACCGAGGACTTGCAAGGCCACCTGGCCCCAGGCCACTGTTTTGGAACATTAGAAAGATGAGGTTTTGGTTAGTGCTAAGATCAACCTCACACCAAGGCAAAGATGCCACTCTTATTTGCAAATCGATTTAAGATCTCCCCAGGAGGTCGCCTGCACTTCTGAATTGGCAGGGAAAAGTTCAGTGGTTTTTCAGCAGCAGGTGTTTATGACAGCTCAGAAAGCACCTGCTGGGTCTTCTGTCAAAAAGCAATTGCTGACTCAGGACAGTGGAGCCCAGGGGAGCAGGAAACATAAAAGTTGGCCAGTGTCAAAGAGACTACTCCCATTTGCAATTTGGTTGAGGAACATTTACGCAAATCCTCAAAACCATCCCAAAAGGTTGTCGTTGTAATTTGTGCTCAGAGAGTGTAAATCAAGAATTGCTAGCACCCAGGATTTAAATTTATCCATGGGGAGAGAGGAACACCTTTATTATGCATCAATGATAAGACTGGTGCCCTGGCCCCATGATATGATTTTTGACTGTGTGATCAGCTTACTGGATCAGCTGGTGTCACCCCAGCATGACACCCTGGGGAGATCCTTTAACTTCCAGGTCTTTCCCATGCAATGAAAAGGTGCACTTCAATTAGTCCCTCAACCAGGATAAAGGTTCTCTTGCCCAGCCTGGGGCTGACTGGCAAATTCTGCAAAGCCCCACAGAGGTAGGGTTGGCTGAGTTGATGTGAGAGTCAGAGGTTAGGGCAGAAATCTCACTCTCAGTAAAGTGAGAGTACATCAACCCTGAATATTCATCAGAAGGACTGATGCTGAAGCTGCAGCTCCAATACTTTGGCCACCTAATGCAAAGAGACAACTCATTGGAAAAGTCCCTGATGCTGGGAAAGATTGAAGGCAGAAGGAGAAGGGGACAACAGAGGATGAGATGGTTGGATGGCATCACCGACTCAATAGACATGAGTTTGAGCAAACTTCAGGAGATGGTGAAGGACAGGGAAGCCTGGCATGCTGCTGTCCATGGGGTTGCAAAGAGGCAGACATGACAGTGACTGAACAAGAATAGCAAACATCTGTTGTCTAAACTGGCAATCTGTGGTATTTTGTTATAGCAGCCTGAGCTGAGACATTTAGGAACTTGAAGCTCTACATACACATGCAGATTCTCAAGCCCTACCCTAGACCACTGAGGAGGAGTGCGCCTGGCAGTCTGTGTTTTAACAGGCCCTCCAGGTGGTTCAGAGGGGCTAAGTTTGAGAACCACTGATGCAGAGCACTTACTGTGCTACTGTGGGGAATAGAATAGTCAGTTTGCCAAATTTTCTGAAGCCCTTTATTTTATTTTCCCGTTTGTGTGTGTGTGTGCTCAGTTGTGTCCAACTCTTTGCAACCCCATGGACAGTAGCCCCCCAGGCTCCTCTGTCCAGGGGATTTCCCAGGCAAGAATACTGGAGTGGGTTGCCATTTCCTACTCCAGGGGATCTTCCTGATCCAGGGATCAAACCCACAACTTTTGTATCTATGGCATTGGCAGGTGGGTTCTTTACCACTGAGCCACCTGGGAAGCCCTTGGGGCACCTATGAATATTGCCTGGAACAAAACTCTCAGAAGACACATCCTGTGAGATTCATTCAGTTCATTCAACACAGACTGATCAAGTGCCGACTATGTCCCAGGCACTTCCCTGGAACTGGGAATGTGACAACAAACAAAAGAGGAAGATTTCCGCCGGCGACTTCCCGCTATCCACCAGATAGATGCTCCTTTCTCTGCACACCCTCCCCTCCCGCCATCCCTCCTGCCCCACCTGGAAGCTTTCCTGCCTCTGATCACACATTTGAGCACTCCCTCACACCACCCCGCCCCCAAACAAAAAGCCTCTCAAGCCCGGCTTTTCCCCTTCCTCCCTGGTTTTTGTTTCCAGGACATGTCATGGAATTCATCTGCAGGTATTCTCCTCCTGAATTCCCCGAACGGCTGACATCTGTCAGGGCCCTGGGGCTCAGATCAGAGCCTTGAAGGCATGGTCTGCCTGTTGCAGGTTGTAAGCAACTGTGTACAGAGCAAGTTTAATATTTTAACAGGCCAGGAAGCATATGTCTTCCATTTGACAATTAGGAAAGAGACTATTCCTCCTCTAGGGTACTTTCCCTGATCACAATTGACTACACAAAGAAAAGATCGCTTGGTTCCAGAAAGGAACTCTCTTGAAAGTGAGTGAACCCCATCACTTTAGGATGGGGTTGAGGCAGTTAGAGTTCTACCACATGAGTAAGACTCCCTCCCATAAAAGACTATGAGTTTCTCAAGGTACGGTCTAAGAGAAACAATGGCCACTTTCAATTACTGAATGAATGAATGATTACAGTATAAGCCAGCAACAGTGGAATTGGTTTCTCTAGAAAAAGGTGATGAGAGTCCAGATTAGGAAGCTGGAGCATGATCCTTATGAGGCCATATCTGTGTCAAAAACTTGGAATCCTGGTGACCTCACTAGGCTGGCAGCCCAAGAGGAAGGGTTGCAAAAGTTCAGCAGGCATGGAGAGTTCTGGAAGGTGGGAGCCTCATGGTGTAAAGGAAGCAGGGTGAAGGTCGTCAGATATGAGTGAGTCCTAGTAACAGTAAGACCCCGGTCTGGAAAGGACCCAGGACTGTCTTATCAGCCTCCCACCCACCCCCGCATCCTACACCCAGGCATGGTTGCCTCCTTGCAGTCTCACTGACCGGCAATGGCTTTTAGTGGGGGAAATTGCCTTTCTGATCTGGAACCTGGGGCAAGTTTCTTTAAGTGCCAGTTTCTTCATCTGTACAGTGGATAGAACATCCACGTTACAGGAAGATCTGATTATGTATCCAGTGGATATTTACTGATAGCAGTAACGGGTCAGGAATTATTCTAGGTGTTGCATATATTAAGTGAGCAAAAATAGACACAGTTCTTTCCCTGAAGGAATAGACAGAAAATGAAATGTTCACATAAATAAATATAACTTTATATCTGAAAGAAATACTAGAAGGGGATGTGCGTGTGTGTGTGCTAAATCCTTTAAGTCATGTCCGACTCTTTGCGACCCTATGGACCATAGCCCACCAGGCTCCTCTGTCTATGGGGATTCCCCAGGCAAGAATAGTGGATTGGGTTGCCATGCCCTCCTCCAGGGAATCTGCCCAATCCAGGGATTAAACCCGCATCTCTTATGTCTCCTACATTGGCAGGCAGGTTCTTTACCACTAGCGCCACCTGCAAAGTCCATTAAGGGGATGTACCAGGTGCAAAATGAGTCTATAATTGGGAGATTTATCCAGTTATGGAGGCTGGAAGTGATGGTGAAAGGAAGGAGGCAGGTGAGGGGGTCAGTAAGAAAGCTGGAGGCAGAGGAACAGCGCAGGTGGTGGCCCTGTGGCTAGAACACAAACATGAGGGCCAGCTTGTAACAGGGTGGACAGAGAACCTGGCAGAGCAGGTGCCGTGGAAGCACCAGTCTCAGCCCTTCTCCCAGCTGCACTGCTGCCAGCATATACTGGGGTGTCCTCCAAGCTCCTTGCCCCCCGATTAGCCTTCCTGTCTCCTCAGACCGGGCTCTTTGCTGCTCCCAACCTATGGGGGCGCCCATTCCCCACCAGGGGCTCACTCCTCAGCCCAACCCTAGAGAGGGGCTGAAGCAAGTTCAACACTGAGGCTCTGGAGTCTGGCCTCCACACTCAGATCCTGATTTGACTACTTCCTGACTGTCATGGCACAATGTGACAGGTGACAGGCAAGTCACATTCCCTCTTTCTGCCTCAGTTTCTTCATCTATAAAATGGAAATAATAACATTGGCAACCACCTCATGAGTACCTCATATATATGACTTGACATCAGTTCAGTTCAGTTCAGTTGCTCAGTCGTGTCCAACTCTTTGCGACCCCATGCATGCCAGGCTTCCCTGTCCATCACCAACTCCTGGAGCTTGCTCAAACTCATGTCCATTGAGTCGGGGATGCCATCCAACCATCTCATCCTCTGTCATCCCCCTCTCCTCCCACCTTTAATCTTTCCCAGCATCAGAGTCTTTTCAAATGAGTCAGTTCTTTGCATCAGGTGGCCAAAGTATTAGAGTTTCAGCTTCAGCATCAGTCCTTCCAATGAATATTCAGGACTTATTTCCTTTAGGATGGACTGGTTGGATCTCTTGGCAGCCCAAGGGACTCTCAAGAGTCTTCTCCAACACCACAGTTCAAAAGCATCAATTCTTTGGCACTCAGCTTTCTTTATAGTCCAACTCTCACATCTGTACATGACTATTGGAAAAACCATGGCTTTGACTAGATGGACCTTTGTTGGCAAAGTAATGTCTCTGCTTTTTAATATGCTGTCTAGGTTGGTCATAACTTTTCTTCCAAGGAGCAGCATGTTTTAAACTCAGCATTCAGAAAACTGAGATCATGGCATTTGGTCCTATCACTTCATGGCAAATAGATGGGGAAACAATGGAAACAGTGACAGACTTTATGTTTTTGTGCTCCAAAATCACTGCAGCCATGAAATTAAATGATCTGACATAGTGAGTGCTTAAAAAAGAGGGGGCTATTCTTGGTGCTTGCTTGGTCCTCATTACCTTCAACTACTTCCTCTGCCCTCCCCGCAGGTGGTCCAGGACATGCCCAGCTTCTCACCCCCTCAGGCTACCCAGGCTACTCTGTATCAGCCCACACCATCCCTGCCCACCCCCACCCTCTCAAGTCCCTCTCAAAATTAAAAGCACATATGTAATCCCACATTTTCTAGTAGCTCCATTAAAAATCTAAAAAGAAAAAAAAAGTGAGTCAACGTTAATACTATGCTCTATTTAATCTGATATATCCATTTAGCATTTCAACATGCAATCAATAGTAAAACTTAGTAAGACATTTTCCATTATGTTTTTCTTATGAAGTCTTTGTGTCTGTCACATTAACAGCACATCTCAGTTCAGACTAGCTGCATTTCAAGGACTCAACAGTCACATGTGGCTGGTGGCGGTCCTATTGGTGAAGACTCCAAGTCCTTGACTCCAAGATCCATGAGGGCAAGAACCATGTCTGTCTCCAGGTATGTGGTAGGTTCTTGGTAACTGCAGATCGCATGAGTGAAAGCATGGATGGAAGGATGAATAGGTGCCATATTCTGCAAAGCCCCATCTGCTCTTCCCTGAGGCCTCTTCCTCTGTTACTGGGCACACAGCCTTTCAGCCACGATGGGGACCAAGTCCTGGGTAACAAGTGCCCAATGACCTTTCCAAAAAGAAAATGAGGGGCAAACTTAAAGGACCTGGAGGCCGGGTGAGCACCATAAGGAGGGATGTGCAAAGAAGGAGAGGGGGTGATGAAGATTTATGCTGTGTCAAGGAGGATAGACCCCATCCTCGGGAGCCCTCAGCCTCCTGCCTTCAGCAAGAGAGGGAGCTGCAGAAGAGTAGGTGGGAGGGTCCCCTGGAGCCTCTGACTGGGTCAGAGAATATCAGGGACTCAGTCAAGGTGAAGGAACTTGTAGGTGGCAGGGCTGGAGCCCAGAACTCCTGCTTCCTGTCCTCAGGTGCCTTTGAATGTTATCCTGTGGCAAAGATAAAAATGAATCATAGGCTCTTTGAAGGGGACCCCAGGCTGCTCAGATGCAGCTAACTATTCAGTAATGTATGCATTTGAAGAAAATTAATTTTTCATCCTGCCACTCAGAATATTAAGACTGGCTGTCCATAAACACACAGTTTGACTCCTCTTTGCAAGTTAAAAAAAAAGAGGCGGCATCTCAGCAGATATCTTTAGGGAAACATAATTATAACTTAGTTGGCATTTATTAATATCTTGGTGTAGATGAATAAAACTCCCCTGAATAATTCAAATAATAAATTCTGCCCCCTTGGAAAATTGAGCTGATCTTGAATGGAATTGTTTAAGTGTTTCCATCTCCAAAGACATAACACATGCCAAGTCAGCCAGTGCCTCCTGTATCTCAAATCTCACTGGGATCTCCTTAGGTATTGGCTCTGCGAACCAGGTGCCACATGGCTATCCTCTCTCACCTTTAGTCACATGCCCACCTGGTATGTATCTGTCAGCTCTCCAGTAGGGTGGCTGAGACAAGGGTGCCTTCCAAACAGAGCGGCTGAACTTCTAGCACAGAGACTCTACCACATGGCCTTCCCACTCTGATTTTGCCCTGGTGGCCTCTGGAGTACCTGATTATAATTACAGACTGTCAGTGCACCTTGGCTATAAACTTCACATGGCTGCTCCAGAAAAGATGCATCCTGGCCACATGTGGATCACCTGCTCCTCCACCCGCAGAGTGATTTCTGGAGAGGGAGGGGCCGATCTGCATTTTACAGGGGCCTCCAGGGAAGGCCTGTGAACAGGTTGCCTCTGCTAGGAATTCCACAGCAAAAGAAATTGGGTGCCCTATCTGAACTGCAAGTCAGCCCATTAAGTTTGGGAGACTGTGTAGAAATCTTTAGGGAACAGCTGCAGTTTTAAAATGCATCAGTACATCCAAGATCTTAAGACTGGTCTGTTAGGGAGATTCACCACTTGGAATTTTCACTCTTGGGTTTCAGTCTCACACAAAGCTTTGGGAACAGTTTTTAAGATCCAGCAATATCTCTTCTCCCTCCCCACTTCCTCTTCCTTCTCCACTGGAACACCCAAAGAAACACAGGAACCTGCCAGCACCAACCTTCTCTTGTTTTGAAGACAAGGTGGTATGCTCTGACCAGCTCCATGCCCAGACTAGTCACTCAGCATGGACTCTGGGGCACCGATGAAGCACTGATCAGGGGCAAAGCACCTGCTCGTTTTAACCTTGGGTCTGATTGTAGATGTCAGGAAATACAAATGGGCCACTTCATTAAGAGAGAGAGGTGTGGTTCACCTCTATCCAAGCTACACTGTGTGGGGACCAGGTTGTATAGCCTTCAAACAAGACTGGGGAGGTCTAAGTGCACAATTCTGTGTTAGCCTTTGTATTAGTTTTCGAACTAGGAAACTGCTAGGAACCCTAGGTAGTAGAGTGGTAAAGAATCCACCTGCAATGCAAGAGACACAGGTTTGATTGCAGGGTTGGGAAGATCCCCTGGAGGAAGAAATGGCAACCTACTCCAGTATTCTTGCCTGGGAAATTCCTTGGACAGAGAATCCTGGTGGGCCACAATCCATGGGGTCACAAAAGAGTAGGACATGACTTAGCAACTAAACAACAACAAGGAAAGAACCACCAAAGAACCAAAGAACCACCCACTAGTAAGACCAAGAACTATTGGTCTTACAGTTCTGCAGACTAGAAGTCTGAGATCAAGATGTTAGCAGGGTTGGTCTTTTGGAGGGTTCTGAGGGAAGGTCTGCTCCATGGCTAGGGTCAGTAGCCACAGGCCTCTCCTTGGCTCACAGATGCAGTCTACCAGTCCTCCATCTTCACATGGTCATCTTCTAAGACACCAGTCACATTGGGTTAGGGGTTGCGGGTCTGCCCTACTTCAGTATGACTTCATCTTACTAATTCCATTTGTAACAACCTTTGCAAATAAAGTCACATTCTGGGGTATTAGAGATTAGGACTTTAATAGCTGTTTTGGAGGAATCCAGTTCAACCCGTAACAGCCTTGTTCTGGCCATGTTCCCAAAGTGCAGGGCTGGGACTTATTAATAGAAAGTTCTCCAAGGCTGTGCCCAGCATTCTATCCTACCATGTACCTGATAGAAACAGTAAAGTGGCCACATAGGTCACCATTGTTCTGGGGATGAGAAAAGGCTATTTGAATCCTATGTAATAATGGTAAACTGGGACATGTTATAGGTGTTCTGGAAATGTACATAAAAGAAGAATCAATAATTAAATAATTGAATCCCATTGAAAAGTCTGTACACTACATTCATTCATTAATCCAACAAATATGCATGCCGCCTGCCATGTGCTAGGCACTCTGCCTCATGTGGAAGAGGCTCAGTTCCTGCTTGGGTAGCCTGGAGCCTTGGCTCTGCCAGGCCAGGCCTCTGCGGTTCTCTCTGGTGATCTGGCAGAAGTGGGGGAGATGCTCAGACTTAAGACCGCTTCATCAAGCATTTATTATTATGCCTGAATATGAGAAAGAGAATACTCTCTCTCTCTCTCTCTCTCTCTCTCTCTCTATATATATATATATATATATATATATATATATACACACATATATATATATGTGTGTGTAAAATACTGGCCTCTGCCTATGGCTCCTGACCTAAAAATCCTTGTAAATAGCGGTGCTAGGAGAATCTTTTGTCCTAACATTTAGTCTTTGATCCCAGTTCCTGACACAGAGCTAAGACCTTTGTGATTTCCTTAATGATAAAAGCATCTGAGATTAAGCACCTCACTCTCTTGGGACTTCCTGTGTGGTAGAAATGCCATTTGTTCTAACAAGGCTACTCTTGGTGGATGAGAGTCAGCCACTAGAAAGGCGAAACCATGATTGGAAGCTTGGAACTTTTAGTCCTACCCACTATTCTAGGGAGAGGTGAGAGGGGAAAGGAGTTGCAGAAAGAGTTACTCGTGTGTCATGCCTATATGATAAAGCCTCCATAAAAATCCCAATAGTATGCAGTTCAGGGAACTTCCAGGTTGGCGAATACACCTATGTACTAGAAGGGTGAAAGCGAAACTGAAGTCACTCAGTCATGTCTGACTCTCTGCGACCCCGTGGACTGTAGCCTGCCAGGCTCCTCCATCCATGGGATTCTCCAGGCAAGAATACTGGAGTGGGATGCCATTTCCTTCTCCAGGGAATCTTCCCGACCCAGGGATCAAACCCAGGTCTCCTGCATTGCAGGCAGACACTTTAACCTCTGAGCCACCAGGGAAGCCTAACAGACCCCAATATCACAGGAACAGAAGCCCCTGAGTTTCGGACCCTTCCAGACCTCAACCTATGTGTCTCTTCATCTTACTGCTCATCTGTATCCTTTATCTATTTATTTTATTACATAAAACTTATCAACACAGGTAAATGTTCCCCTGAATTCTGTGAGCTGTTCTAGCAAATGATCAAATCCAAGGAAGGGGTCATGGGGACCTCCGACTTGTAGCCTAGCTGGACAGAAGTGGTGGGTAACCTGGGGACTTACTACTTGTGATTGGCATCTGAAGTGGGTGTGTCTCATGTGACTGAGCCCATAATCTCTGCTAATTCCAGTTAGTGACAGAAACTGAATCGAATGGTAGGACATCCAGCTGATACTGGGGAGAATTGCTTTGTATGGAAAAAAAAAAGAACACATCTAATATCAGAAGAGTTATGAGTGTGGCATAGTATGAGAGTAAAGGAAAAGTACACAGGTGAGTTTTTCTTAATACACTGAAATTCTAGGGGGAGGCGTTGAATTTATCAGGTAAGGGGAGGGTAGTGCTGAGAAGAGGGAGGGAAGACCAAGACAAGGACTCTCCCAGGTCCTCATGGCCTGCAGGCTGCCTTTCCCGTGCTGTGGCTCTTCCTTGGAGATCCCAGATGAAGGCAACTCTACCAGGATGCCCTGTATGACCTTGGTCCTCAGTGTTTGTGTCAAGGGGAAGTTCTCCTTACAAATCTGCTAATATATTAATATACTTGGGTCATGAAAAAAAATTTTCCCTCTGTCCCAAACTCTTGGATAAAACTTTTCTTTTCTTTCTTTTTTTAAGGAACTTCTTTAATAAGTTACATTTCTAACAAAATCCTGGAAGACAGACACATTAAAGTCACCCCCAACTTGGAGGCTTGGATGTGAGAGTTGGACTATAAACAAAGCTGAGCGCTGAAGAATTGATGTTTTTGAACTGTGGTGTTGGAGAAGACTCTTGAGAGTCCCTTGGACTGCAAGGAGATCAAACTAGTCAATCCTAAAGGAAATCAGTCCTGAATATTCATTGGAAGGCCTGATTCTGAGGCTGAAACTCCAATACTTTGGCCACCTGATGTGAAGAACTGACTCATTGGAAAAGCCCCTGATGCTGGAAAAGATAGAAGGTGGGAGGAGAAGGGGACGACCGAGGATGAGATGGTTGGACGGCATCACCGACTCAATGGACATAAGTTTGAGCAGGCTCCGGGAGTCGGTGATGGACAGGGAAGCCTGGCGTGCTGCAGTCCATGGGATGGCAAAGAGTCGGACAAGACTGAGTGACTAAACTGAACTGAACTTGTAGGCAGAATAATGGCCCCAGAGATGTCTATACTCTAACCCCTAAAATCTGTGACTATGTTCTCTTACTTGGCAAAGGGACTTTTCAGAAGTGATTAAGTGAAAGATTTTGAGATGAGAAATTAGCCTGATTATCCTGGCAACCTCAAGGGTCCTTGTAAGTGAAAGGGAGGCAGGAGGGTCAGAGGTTGTGTGATGAAGCAGAGGCCCATGTGACTGCTAACCTGGAAGATATAGGAAGTGCCACAAGCTGAGGAACGTGGGGGAAGCCCCCAGAAGCCAGAAAGGGAAGGGAGTCCCATTCACCCCAGGGCTTTCAGAATGAACACCACTCTTCCAACACCTTGATTTTATTGGGTTGGTCAAAAAGTCCCTTCAGGTTTTTCTGAAACATGGAAGAATCAAAAAGCTTTTTGGTCAACCCAATAGCTCTGATTTCAGACATCTGACCTCCAAACTCCAAGATTATAAATTTGTGTTGTTTGAAGCTACAAGTAGGTGGCAACCTGTATAGTAACAATAGGAAACCAACACACCCGTCTCACTAAACCCATAATCCCTGCTTCTCCAAACACACCCATTTTCTCACTGTCCTCTTTTGGTAGTCATCTCCATTTTTGCATCTCACTTCCATCAGTCACCCCTCCTTTTACTTCTCTCACCCTGGTTGGCCCACCCAGACCAGTTCCCAACTACACACCCTACACAGCTCTCTAACTCACCACCCCAGCTCCAAATCCTTCGCTAATACCAGGCACAGTTATTACTCTGATCCCTGATTGCCCTCAGTATTTTAAAGAGTGTTTCTCATTACATGTCATCTATGGTCACTTTAAACAAACAAACAAGCAAGAATTCTATGTATCTAAAGACATTTAAATGGGCTGGCCACACACCACACAACTGGGGACCTATTGAATCTCCCCAAAACCAGTTTCCTCATGAATTAAATGCTGTTTAGTAGGGGCTTATTTTCCTGAAATGCTAACAGTCTTTACATTCAGAGATGTGGAAATGGTTGTCCTTGGCTCCAGCAGTACTGAACCTGAATGATGTGCTCTTCAAAATCTCTGAAACATCTTCCCAGGGAAGGCACCCTTAGGAGAAGGGTTCCCCCCATCATCCTGTGACCTCACTCAATGTTGGTACTGCAAGTACCACCCTCTCTCATCTGCTTTGTGCTACTCCCAGGGCCAAGAATTCTGCAGGCATTGCCTTACTCAATTCTTCCAACAATTCTTGGAGGCAATACTATTATTTTTACCACTTTACAGATCCAGGTAGGCTCAGAGAGGTTAAATAACTAGCCCGAGGTTTCACAGTGAGTTTGTGTCCAGAACCTGGCTGGAAAGCCTTGCTGAGCAAAACATGAGTCATCCATCAGCGACAGCACTTGCTAGTAGCAAAGGTGTCCCCTGGGAGCTGGTCAGAAATGAGAATCTCAGATCCTGCCCCAACACTGATCAGAATCGACATTCTAACAAGATCTCCAGGTGATGGGCTTACACATGAGAATCGAGAAGCTCTGCTCTACACCAAGATGTGGTGTTCTCACTCAAGAAATATCAATTCATTGTTGGACGAGAAGTTGAAGAGGGTGTCTGTCAGGGGTCCTTGCAAATCAAGTGGACATAGGCACTGTTGGAGGCCAGAGGGCCTTGGGAGAGGAGGCGAGGCTTCCCAAAGCATTCCATTTCATCCCTAAGCACTGAGAGGCGGGGCATCCCTCAGGCTGGGCAGGGGAGGCCGCTCCTGCAGGGCTGAGGACTGTTGCAGGACTGACACCATGCCGGGTGTTGGCCCTTGTGGGGTGGCTGCAGGTAGATGGCCTGCAAAGGGTGTTAGAATGTCAGAGCGACGGCGAGTGCCCTTGAAAACACCCCTGTCCAGACTGCACCTTCAGTCCCTTAGCCTGAGGAAAAAGGGGCAGAAATTCAGGCAAGCTAGCTAGGAAGGAAAGGGAGAATAGGAGTAGGTCAGGGGAGGGGATGGATCGCTTTGGAAAGAAGATGCCTCGTTCGCCAGCAGTGTTGAGTACAGGGCCGGCTCTCTCAACAGACTTCTTCCATTAAGCGGGTCAGGGAGGTCTCCCCTCCCCACGATGCTCACCTGGAGATTAGAGGAGTCAGGCTGGTTCTCAGTTGCTATCATTACTGCCTTTTAAATCCATTCACTTAGATCTCTTTTATTTATTTATACCCACCGCATTCCTCATCAGATTTAGGATTAATTTGTATTTATAATGGATACTTAATAACCATCATTAATGGCAACAGCACTCATCATTTTCCATTAATGAACTAACACCTTATTATTTTCTTTTCTTTTTTTTTTTACCTTATTATTTTCAAAGTGCCCCTCATGTTATCCAACATTCTCCTGAGTTCCAGGGAGGAAGAATGGGTGAGTGTTCTATGTGTTCTACAAATGAGAACCATACATGCCTGCAGAAGTGCCATGATTCCATCAGAGGCAGCTTAAGGAGCTGGGGGGCTCCTGATTCCAGATGACACTGCTTCCTTGGTATTTCCTTCAACCCAGTAAACACATGAAAACTGACCCAGCAGTAACAATACAACACTAGCGCAGTGCAGGCAAAAAGAGAGCAGACTGCCCCACCCTGATTCAGGAACACTTTTCCCAGTTCCCCATCCTCTGAGCACACACCATGTTTTTGATTCATGACTGCAGGTTCCTGCTTGAATGCTTTGCTTTGGTTCCACTGTGGGATTGCCTACATCTATTAGAAAGCTTCTCTCCCTCACAGATAGGGGTGTATTTCTAATTTTCAAATATATTTCTCTATTTTAAATTCAAGTATCGTTTACAATATTGTGTTAGTTTCAGGCGTGCAACAAAGTGATTCACATGTATTTTTACATATATATTCTTTTAAAGATTCTTTTCCATTATAGCTTATTACAAGATACTGAGGGGCTTTTATTCATTGGAAAAGACCCTGATGCTGGTAAAGATTGAGGGCAGGAGGAGAAGGGGGCGACAGAGGATGACATGGTTGGATGGCATCACTGACTCAATGGACATGAGTTTGAACAAACTCCAGGAGATAATGAAGGACAGGGAAGCATGGCATGCTGCAGTTCATGGGGTCCCAAAGAGTTGGACACAACTTAGTGACTGAACAACAACAACAAAATACTGAATATAATTCCCTATGCTATATCTACTACTGTGGGCAGGAAGCCCTTAGAAGAAATGGAGTAGCCCTCATAGTCAACAAAAGAGTCTGAAATGCAGTACTTGGATGCAATCTCAAAAATGACAGAATGCTCTCTGTTCATTTCCAAGGCAAACCATTCAATATCACAGTAATCCAAGTCTATGCCCTGACCAGTAACGCTGAAGAAGCTGGGTTGAACACTTCTATGAAGACCTACAAGACCTTCGAGAACTAACACCCAAAAAAGACATCCTTTTCATTATAGGGGACTGGAATGCAAAAGTAGGAAGTCAAGAAACACCTGGAGTAAAAGGCAAACTTGGCCTTGCAGAACAGAATGAAGCAGGGCAAAGGCTAACAGAGTTCTGCCAAGAGAATGCACTGGTCATAGCAAACACCCTCTTCCAGCAACACAAGAGAAGACTCTACACATGAACATCACCAGATGGTCGACACCGAAATCAGATTGACTATATTCTTTGCAGCCAAAGGTGGAGAAGCTCTATACAGTCAGTAAAAACAAGACCGGGAGCAGACTGTGGCTTGGATCATGAACTCCTTATTGCCAAATTCAGACTGAAATTGAAGAAAGTGGGGAAAACTGCTAGGCCATTCAGGTATGACCTAAACCAAATCCCTTATGACTATACAGTGGAAATGAGAAATAGATTTAGGGGACTAGATCTGATAGACAGAGTGCCTGATGAACTATGGATGGAGGTACATGACAGTGTACAGGAGACAGGGATCAAGACAATCCCCCTGGAAAAGAAATGCAAAAAAGCAAAATGGCTGTTTGAGGAGGCCTTACAAATAGCTGTGAAAAGAAGGGAAGTGAAAAGCAAAGGAGAAAAGGAAAGATATACCCATTTGAATGCAGAGTTCCAAAGAATAGCAAGGAGAGATAAGAAAGCCTTCCTCAGAGATCAATGCAAAGAAATAGAGAACAAGAGAATGGGAAAGACCAGAGATCTCTTCAAGAAAATTTCAAGGGAACATTTCATGCAAAGATGGGCTCAATAAAAGACAGAAATGGTAGGGACCTAACAGAGGCAGAAGATATTAAGAAGAGGTGGCAAGAATACACAGAAGAACTGTACAAAAAAGATCTTCATGACCCAGATAATCATGATGGTATGATCACTCACCTAGAGCCAGACATCCTGGAATGTGAAGTCAAGTGGGCCTTAGGAAGCATCACTACAAACAAAGCCAGTGGAGGTGATGGTATTCCAGTTAAGCTATTTCAAATCCTGAAAGATGATGCTGTGAAAGTGCTGCACTCAATATGCCAGCAAATTTGGAAAACTCAGCAGTGGCCACAGGACTGGGAAAGGTCAGTTTTTATTTCAATCCCACAGAAAGGCAATGCCAAAAAAATGCTCAAACTACCACACAATTGCACTCATCTCACACACTAGTAAAGCAATGTTTAAAATTCTCCAAGCCAGGCTTTAGCAATATGTGAACCGTGAACTTCCAGATGTTCAAGCTGGTTTTAGAAAAGGCAGAGGAACCAGAGATCAAATTGCCAACATCTGCTGGATCATCGAAAAAGCAAGAGAGTTCCAGAAAAAACATCTATTTCTGCTTTATTGACTATGCCAAAGCCTTTGACTGTGTGGATCACAATAAACTGTGGACAATTCTGAAAGAGATGGGAATACCAGACTACCTGATCTGCCTCTTGAGAAACCTGTATGCAGGTCAGGAAGCAACAGTTAGAACTGGACATGAAGCAACAGACTGGTTCCAAATAGGAAAAGGAGTACATCAAGGCTATATATTGTCACCCTGTTTATTTAACTTATATGCAGAGTACATCATGAGAAACCCTGGGCTGGAGGAAGCACAAGGTGGAATCAAGATTTCTGGGAGAAATATCAATAACCTCAGACATGCAGATGACACCACCCTTATGGCAGAATGTAAAGAAGAACTAAAGAGCCTATTGATGAAAGTGAAAGAGGAGAGTGAAAAAGTTGGCTTAAAGCTTAACTTTCAGAAAACTAAGATCATGGCATATGGTCCCATCACTTCATGGCAAATAGATGGGTAAACAGTGGAAACAATGACTGACTGTATTTCTTTGGGCTCCAAAATCACTGCAGATGGTGATTGCAGCCATGAAATTAAAAGACTCTTACTCCTTGGAAGGAAAGTTATGACCAACCTAGACAGCATATTAAAAAGCAGATGTTTCTTTGTCAACAAAGGTCCATCTAGTCAAGGCTATGGTTTTTCCAGTGGTTATGTATGGGTGTGAGAGTTGGACTATAAAGAAACCTGAGTGCCAAAGAATTGATGCTTTTGAACTGTGGTGTTCGAGAAGACTCTTGAGAGTCCCTTGGACTGCAAGGAGATCCAACCAGTCCCTAAAGGAGATCAGTCCTGGGTGTTCATTGGAAGCACTGATGCTAAAGCTGAAACTCCAATACTTTAGCCTGCTGATGTGAAGAGCTGACTCATTTGAAAAGACCCTGATGCTGGGAAAGATTGAGGGCAGGAGCAGAAGGGGACAACAGAGGATGAGATGGTTGGATGGCATCACCAACTCAATGGACATGAGTTTGGGTAAACTCCAGGAGTTGGTGATGGACAGGGAGGCCTGGTGTGCTGTGGTTCATGGGGTCGCAAAGAGTTGGACATGATTGAGTGACTGAACTGAACTGAACTGAATGCTATACAGTAGAATCTTGTTGGTTATCTATTTTATATATAGCAGTATGTATATGTTAATCCCAACTAATTTACCCCTCCCTTGCTTTCTCCTTTGCTAACCATAAGTTTGTTTTCTATGTCTGTGAGTCTATTTCTGTTTCATAAATAAGCCCACTTGTATCATCAAATATGCTTTTCCTCTGTGGTCTTCCATATATGTGTATGTGCTGCTTGGTCTGCTCATTTCCCAGATGTTTTCTGTCTCCTTAAACATTGATCAGTAAGACTGGTTTGGGGACCAGCCTCTGATATATAATGAGAAATGCCTTCCTCTTACGCTAAGTGGATGAAGGAGGAGATATTTATGTTCAGAATCCTCAAGGGCGATAAGCTGACTCTGAATTCCTGAGCCCCGACTTGGGGACCTCTAACCTGGACCTAGGGCTTCCCAGGTGGCACCAGTGGCAAAGAACCTGCCTGCCAGTGCAGGAGGCCTCACAGACATGGGTTTGATCCCTGGGTTGGGAAGATCCCCTGGAGGAGGGCATGCCAACCCACTCTAGTATATTCTTTTTCAATTAATTAATTTATTTAAATGGAGGCTAATTACAATATTGTGGTGGTTTCTGCTATACAGCAGCATGAATCAGCCACGGGTGCACATGTGTCCCCCATCCTGACCCCCTTCTCTGGGTTGTCCCAGAGCACTGGCTTTGAGTGCCCTGCTTCATGCATCAACTTGCACTGGTCATCTATTTTACATATGGTAATAAATATGTTTCAGTGCTATTCTCTCAAATCATCACATCCTTGCCTTCTCCCACAGAGTCCAAAAGTCTATTCTTTACACCTGTGTCTCTTTTGCTGTCTTGCATATAGGGTTGTTGTTACTGTCTTTCTAAATTCCATATATATGCATTAATACACTCTATTGATGTTTCTCTTTCTGACTTAGTTCACTCTGTATAATAGGCTCCAGTTTCATCCATCTCATTGGAACTGACTCAAATGCATTCTTTTTCATAGCTGAGTAATATTCCATTGCATTCATGTACCAGAAGTTCCTTATCCATTTGTCTGCTGATGGGCATCTAGGTTGCTTCCATGTCCTGGCTATTGTAAACAGTGCTGCAATAAACATTGGGGTGCAAGTGTCTCTTTCAGATCTGGTTTCCTCAGTGTGTATGCCCAGCAGTGGGATTGCTGGGTCATATGGCAGTTCTATTTCCATTTTTTTAAGGAATCTTCACACTGTTCTCCATAAAGACTGTACTAGTTTGCACTCCCACCAACAGTGTAAGAGGGTTCCCTTCTCTCCACACTCTCTCCAGCATTTATTGTTTGTAGACTTTGTAATGGCAGCCCTTCTGACTGGCGTGAGATGGTACCTCATTGTGGTTTTGATTTGCATTTCTCTAATAATGAGTGATGCTGAGCATCTTTTCATGTGTTTGTTAGCCATCTATATGTCTTCTTTGGAGAAATGTCTGTTTAGCTCTTTGGCACACTTTTTGATAGTGTCATATATTTTTCTGGTATTGAGCTACATGAGCTGCTTGTATATTTTGGAGTATTCTTGCCTGGAGAATCCTGTGGACAGAGGAGCCTGGCAGGCTACGGTTCATAGGGTCACAAAGAGTCAGACACGACTGAAGCGACTGAGCATGCACACAGCACAGCCTGGACCTTCCTAGCTCCCTATGAAATGCCCTGATATCCACACCCTGCCCTCCCTTTGGTAAGAACATGTGTCTTTTTTTTTTTTTTTCCCCCATGGGGGTCTTAAATATCTGTACCCCATGCAAGGCAAGGGGTGAATCTCAGACACCCAGGCAGGCCAGTGAGAGAATCCACAAGAAATATTCAGAGACAGAGGAATTGTACCACCCACTCCACCCAGGGCATTTCTGCCAGTAACCCAGCTGCCTGGCACAAAGACCAGTCCCTCCATCTCCAAATGCCACCCTCGCATCCAGGCCTTAGGGCAGGTTGGCACCAGGCTAGGTCTTTGTTTGTGGGGCTGCAGTTCTCAGGGCCTCAACCCAGAAGAAGACAGAAAAGAATCCCAAGTGAAGGGTGTCGTCCCACGTATTTCTCTGACCATTTAGTTACAAGGGTCAGTCAAACTAATTACACTTTTGGGACACTGAAGACGTTAGGTAATTAAATTAAAGGACACTGCCTCACTGCTGAGTTCTGGAAGGTAGATGGTTTTCAGTGCAGGCGGTGGGTGGGGTGGCGAGTCACGCAGTGAAAAGGAAACCTGGAGACCAAGGCAACCAGAGAAAGAGAACCACTCGAGATGGTAAATTCTCCAAGGACTCAGTGTTGCGTTGACATTTTCAGGGAGTTAGTATATAAATTTTTTTCTAGCAAAATCCATCATCATAGAAATCTGGTTTTGCCATCAGGTTGTATGGCTGAGCCACAGATGGTAGGAGCTGAGTTCTGTGAAATTCAATGACATAAACTTGTTCCAGGGCAGGGTTGGGCATATAATAAATGATCAATAAATGGTTCTTATTAGTACACAATTATTGCTACTTATTTGAGTTAGTACAAAAACATCATCAAATGCTCAGTGTTGGGACTCCAAGGAATATTGTTCTTGTAGATTCTTGGTGTTTTCAATAACAGATGTAACCAAGGTTTAGAGGAAACACTTCAGGAAACCAAGCCTTGCACTTGGCATGAGAGTTCAAGGCTACCAAGTTGTGTAGAGAGGTGATGACAATGGCTAGTGGTTGAACCAATTTAGCCTCAAGCACCCACTTTAGCCACCTTCAAGGGTGAACGAGAAGGGCTGTTTTGAGGATATGACTCTCACTGGAGAGACGGGATTAACACACAGCAAAGATTTTGGGATTTATTTATACCTTAGCCCATCCAAAAGCAGATTTCATGTGGCTTATGAGGATAAAATCAATACAGGTTAAGAAAGCAGGTCAGAAAATAGAAAGAAGCAATGAAAGGGAAGATGTGGGAAGAACAGTTTGTCAGATCTCTGTGGGTGGTGGGGAGGGGCATGGCCACACATTGGCTCCAGCTATCTCTGCATGGTCTGCCCAGTGGTCACCATGCTGACCAGTGGTGAGCTTCCCAAGGGCACAACCCATAGCCCTGCCCCTGCTATGGGCTCCCCAGCCATCTCTGAGCCGTAAGACACAGCAGGGCTCATGCCACCCAGACATACAGAGGGGTGAACACTCCTGGGGCAAACAGGAGGAAGGTGCCTGTGGACGAATTCTTCCTTTCTCTCCTCACCTAAGACACTGTAGCTTATTATTCAAAGTTAATAACTGCTTTGGAAGAGCCATCACCTGAACTTGATAGTAAGCAGTGTCCAAGCCTGTAACATACTCTCTTCTTCATTGTTTTAATATTTTTAAATTGAAGTATAGTTGGTTTATAATGTTGTGTTAATTTCTGCTGTACAGCAAAGTGATCCAGTGTATACATATACATTCTTTTTAATACTCTTTTCCATTATGGTTTATCACAGGATATTGAATATAGTTCTCTGTGCTATATAGTATGTGTATGCATGCTAAGTTGCTTCAGTCATGTCTGACTCTTTGTGACCCCGTGGACTGTAGCCCACCAGGCCCCTCTGCCCATGGGATTCTCCAGGCAAGAATACTGGAGTGGGTTGCCATACCCTCCTCCAGGGGATCTTCCCAACCTAGGAATCGAACCCATGTCTCTTATGCTTTTTGCATTGGCAAGCAGGTTCTTTACAACTCGTGCTACCTGGGAAGCCCGTGCTATATACAAGGACCTTGTTTTTATCCATCCTATATATAAAAGCTGGATTTTTACATATAGATATATAAAAGTTTTATATAAATGTAGGGGACCCAGGCTTCTTACACTGCAAACGGATTCTTTACCATCTGAGCCACCCGGGAAGCCATATATAAAAGCTTATATCTGCTAACCCTGACCTCCCAGACCATGCCTCCCACAATCCTCTCCCCCGTGGCACTCACTAGTCTGTTTTCTGTGAGTCTGTTTCTGTTTCATTGATAGATTCATTTGTGTCGTATTTTATATTCCACATATAAGTGATATCATATGGTATTTGGCTTTCTTTTTCTGTCTTACTTAAGTTAGTACAATAATCTGTAGTTGCATGCATGTTGTGGCAAATAGCATTATTTTGTCCTTTTTATGGCTGAGTAGTATTTCACTGTATATATGTACTACATCTTCTTTATCCATTCATCTGTAGATAAGATATTCAGGTTGTTTCCACGTATAGACTAGAACATACCCTCTTTATTTATTTCCTTTATTTGTGCCTCACTCCTTTCCCCCTCACGCTCATCTCACTGAGCTTATCCTCCTTATTCTAAAGGAAAAACTCATACGTTTTCACTTTGGGTTTTGCTTTCCAGGGACTTGGGTGAAAATAGAAAGTTAAGATGAAGCTTTGTAGGGAGTATGTGTAGTTTGCCCCTAAATGTGTGCTGAAAGGGTCTACATTCTTTAGCAAAGGGGTCACCAGCTTGTTCTACAAGCTAAAGAAACCAATGCACAGAGGAAGTCTGCTGAGTCCTATTACTGTACCACACCCATGCAATGAAGAGGCAGCTTTTGTCAAAAAGAAGCAGAGCTCTTCCTTGTACTGAGTCCAGACAGAGATCTCTCTTGTGGTTCTCAAAAGAAGACACTGTGTGATGTAGACAATACTATATTCAACATCACCCTTTACAAATTTGATAATGAGTTTTGGGGACTGGTTCTTATAACACACTTCACTGTAGTCTGAAAGTTTAACATCAAGGTATACTCCAATAAGAATACATAACTGAAAAGATAGTGTAGTATAAGGTTAAGAATAGGACTTTGAAGTAGCTTAGTGTGATTTCCAGTTCCGCCACTGACCACCTCTGTGACTTTGGGCAAATTAAATCCTCCAAGTCTCAGTATTCTTAATCTGTAAGACAGGTTGTGGAAAGGACAAATAAGATAATACACAAAATGTTTTCAGTATGACACTCAGCACACAGTGAGTATTCAGGAGAAATCCCTATTGATAAAACTGTCCTGAGAGGGGCCCTGGGATGAACTCTAAGAACAATGTGGTTCTCAGATAGTCTGTCTTAATTCAAGGATTAAGTGTAGAGTATTTTGTGTTGTAGCTCCCACATTTTTTCAAAAATCACACAAACAAAAATATATTTTAAATCGTGACAAATGCTTTGAAGAAAGAGTCCTGTAGTCTAGGGACTGGAGAAGGGTTGCTGAAAAAGCCTAGGGCCTCCCTCCTCAGACTAGCATGATGGGCAAAGTGATTCAAAAATGTGGAAAAGGGCAGCCTTCACAAACAGTGGCCCCTTAGCCTCTCTAGGAGGCAGTACACTGAAAGAACACAGGTTTTTAGACAGCTCAGCTACAGAGTTGTGTGGCTTAGGACCAGCCACTTCAATGCTCTGAGCCTCAAGTCTCCTGTCTGTGAAATGGGAGTAATGGTTCTCCTGAGCAGACTGAGGTGATGACTAAAAGAAAGAATGCAGGCAAAGTGCCTACAGCAGATTACAGTATGGGAAATCTCAGTGGTGTTCAGTCCTTCATCCTCCTCCCTTCTGCTGAATTATGGCTGGTGATGTCATCCAGCTCCTGGTATGATAGGCAGCAGTTTTGCCAAGAATTTCTCTGTGACCCCCTTAGAACCTAGCTTAATGACTAGTATACAGCAGGCATGCACAGTAGGTGCTGCTCACAGCATATTTGACTGAAGAAGCAAACTTGTCATATTGCCCTTAGGTTCCATGACTGATGCTACAGTTATAAGAACAGCATGACTGAGATTCTAAACAAACCCTGTAATGCATGTAAATGATTTTCCACCATCCTAAATAATAACACAGATTTAATTAAAAACACTTTAAAGACATCCTTTCAAAGCCTCAGTCCATCCCTCTGTTCCTTTATCAGCCTCTCAATTTGCTGACTAGAGTGTGATTTTTGCTGAAACCTCTGAATGGCAAATCACATTTTCATCCCGAAGTGTCAGACATAAAGTCATGCAAGAGAATAAAATAATTAAAGGCCAAAGAGGTAAACCCAGCTAGGAGTGCAATGGGAAAACATAAGTGGGCCAATGATCTTCACAGACTTTTTTTTCTTTTGCTGATTAAACCAAAGTTCTTTACTGTAAATTAGAAGTGTTCTCCTAAAATATTAATCTATGTTGTAAGCAAAAAAAAAAAAAAAAAAGGTCCATGGTTGATTGTAACAATTCAAACCACTGATGAGTGTTCTTTGTAGAGATGAGTGAGTTTATCAAACTCTTTGGGGAATATTCCTCACATGGTTAGAGATTTCTACCTCCACTGGGAGCAGAATTAATCTACAGACTATTAACCTCTTCCCATTTATCGTTATTTTCACCCACCCACCCACTCACTTCCATCTATCCACCTCCCTACCCATCTACCCACTCATCCATCCATCCATCTATCCACCTATCTATCCATCCATGCTGCCTCTAGCATATACCTCATGAGTCCCTGCTGTGAGCCAGGCACTGCTAAAGTCCAGGGGGACACAACAGGAAAAAATACTGGAGGGGTTCCTGCTCTCATGGAGAGAGACGACATAACTGCAAAAGCAGTTACAGAATACAAACCAGGATTGTCCATACTGACATTCATGCAACCAAATTTCCTTGAGCTAAATGCAAAAGGCCAAGATTTCCTGTTTGTTGAGAAAGTGACTGTGTTTTCCCAAGAGAGTACAGCCCATCTCTGATTTAGCTCTGCATTACTAGTGCCTAGCATGAGACCTGGGACAGTACACACTCAGGAGAAGTGTTTAGTGACAAGAATCTACTCTGGGGCGACTTAAGGACCAGGATACTGTCTTACCTGCCTATGCACAAAGCAGTGCAGATAGGTTTTAATTCTACTAGCACTTCCTGAGACACGTCCATTTCCCAAATACTGTACATGTTGTTCAGTGAACATATGTATGTGCTTTTGCTGGGTAGACTACTAGGAGTGAAACTTCTGGGATTACTAGGAGAATTACTAGGAGATCCTGCCAAGCAGTTTTCCAAAGTGGTTGTACCAATTTACATTCCCATAAGCAATACACAAGAGTTCCAGGTGTTCTGCACTCCTGCCAAGTCTTAGTATTGTCTTTGGTTCTTTTCTCTCCTCTTTTTCTTAACCATTCTGGTGACTGTTTAGAGCACTTCATTGTGGACTTAGTTTGCATTTCCCTGATGTCTAATAAAGTTAAGCCCCCTTTTAAGCATGTACTGGCCATTCAGATAACCTTAGTGCAGTGCTTGCTTGGGTGCTTTGAAGCCCCAGGATTTCTGTCTGCTTGGCTCACTGTGCATTCTCAGGGACCAGAGCAACTCGTGCCACATACTAGGTGCTCGTTGTTAAGTAAACGTGCAAATTCACATACCTTTTCTACCATCATTTTCCTAATATTTTTTCTTTAAGTCAACTTGTGGTGGTGGTGGTGTGGTGGTGGTTTAGTCGCTAAGTCAAGTGCGACTCTTGTGACCCCATGGACTGTAGCCTGTCAGGCTCCTCTGTCCATGGGATTCTCCAGGCAAGAATACTGGAGTGGCTTGCCATTTCCTTCTCTAAGGGGATCTTCCCGACCCAGGGATTGGACCTGGCTCTCCTGCATTGCAGGCAGATTCTTTACCAACTGACCTATGAGGGAAGCCCCTTAAGTCAACTTACTCTTACTTAAATAACTGACTTAAAAAGTAATTTAATATAATTTCACAGCTCTGAAGTCATGGCTGTAATATAAAAGTTACACTTTTTCTCTTACACATTAAAATAAATGGGCAACAATTTTTTTAAAATCCACTCATGTATTTCTAATTTCTCTCCCTTACCGCAACTGGTGATAGACTAATATCACCCAAACTAAATGATTTGATCCCCATGAACATTTAAGTGGTTTTATGGGTTGGGTATGATTAGCTTTCCTGTTTGCATTAGTTGCTCAGTCGTGTCCGACTCTTTGCAACCCCACGGACTTTAGCCCACCAGGATCCTCTGTCCATGAAATTCTCCAGGCAAGAATACAGGAGTGGGTTGCCATTTCCTTCTCCAGGGGATCAGCCTGACCCAGGGATTGAACCCAGGTCTCCTGCACTGCAGGCAGATTCTTAACCATCTAAGCCACCAGGGAAGCCCAGCTTCCCTGTATACCAGTGGTATGGGAACCACACCAGCATTCAGGGCAAGGGTGAAGTGGGCTCAGGAAACATGTATAGGTCAGACAGTGGTGCTGCAGCCCCTACAACATCTTTAGAAAAACTGCCAAAGCGAGGTAGCCAAGTGGACAAAAGGCTGGGGGCAAAGGGGTGGGGGAGGGCAGGCAGATGGCTGAGCCACGTGAAGACATGGGAAGACAAATTAACACGACTATGCTTGTGATGTAAAATATGTTTTCCAAGATTTTAAGTGACCAATCGTGCTTTCCTCCCAGGATAAAAAGCCTGAAATCTATTAGAGACAAATGACTTACAGGGGATTGAGACTGTGCTAAAATCTTATTAAATGAACGGCCTTTAAATGTTCAGCCTCTCTCTCCCTAGAAAAGCGGCTGTTAGATGAAATGCAGAAATTGAACTCTCTCCAGTAATAAAGTGTAATGAGGAAGCCTCCTAGGCTTCTTTAATTGACCACATGTGAACCTGCCCTGACATCACAGCCAGGAAGGGTGGTCTGTGGGACGTCTGCAAGGTGTGGGGTCTGCACATGGTGACTGAGCCGATGATGGGGTCAGTGTTCAGCCTACGGCACTGCCAGGCGAGCAGACTGCCCATAGCTGAAAGGTGGTGAGCCACAGAATCCTGTCTGTTCAGAACATACTCCCAGGGGGTGGGCCACATTCTGAGGTGGTCCAGGGCAGTTCAGGCAGACTGGATAAAAGCCTTCTCTGTGGCTCAGACATAGGGTCTGGAAAGAAAGTCAGTGGAGCCCCTACTCTGGGGGCAAATGATTCTTCAGTGTTGCCCATTAACTGTTTTTTTCTGGGAATGGGTGTCTAACACACAGGCCCCAAGGGGTGTTCCAGTAGGAAGGTATCCTTCCTTCATGTTAGTTAGTTGATGTTAGTCGCTCAGTAGCGTCCGACTCATTGTGTCCCCATGGACTATAGCAGGTCAGGTTCCTCTGTCCATGAAATTCTCCAGGCAAGAATACTGGAGTGGGTTGCCATTCCCTTCCCTTTCCCACCTCAGCTGGGGTGTAAACATGCACAGAGAAGAAGTGATTGGTGTGGAGCCCAGAGGATCCACAGAGCAGGGACCTGGGCTGCCATGCTTGTCCAATGGGCTGAGCAATAGAAGGAGCAAAGACTCAAGTCTTTCATGTCTTTAGCTTCACCGAGTCACTGCTTAGCAAAGTCAGAACCTCTGCTATGGAAACAGGAGTTGAGAAGCCCCAGAGGAGCCAGTGATGCCCAGGGAAGGTGCCAGTCAGATGGATAGGGATGCAGAAAGCCTGGAGTCAGAAAGCTACAGAGGGTACAATGTACTGTATGACCAGGTTTAATCCTCCTAGTCCTATGGGGTGTTATTTTATCCTCATTTTTAGAAATTGGGAAACGGAGATACAGTGAACTTACTTTCTCAAGTTTACATATGGCAGAGCACAGATTCCAGCCCAGAAAATCAGGTTCAGAAATCTGTGCACTTCACCACTAAACCAGGCTACCATCCACTGCCAGGTACCCCAGAGGGCAAGACTTCTTGTTTCTATTAAGCCCAGAATTCTAGAATTCTCCAGAACAGATTCAAAATGGCTAAGCCAAGACTTTGATCTTTAGGATGAACAAGATCAAGTAAAAACAAGGACAAAGATAAAATAATATAATTTATTATCATCTAGCATGAATCAGGTGCTTTATATGCACACAGATAATGCTCATTAACCCATGTTTAAGATGAGGACATGGGGACTTGGAGGGATTAAGTAACATTCCTAAGTTCCCACTGCTAGAGGGTGGCCATGGTACGATGTGAACTTGAGATTTCCTGTTCAAAAATTACACTCTCACTCCTATATGATTTCTTCTGCCTTCATGAGGTTGTATATTTTCTCCAAGTCTAGTGTACACACATCTGTCCTTCTTCTGTCATGGGTGTTTGAATGGTGAAGTGTCATCTGTCACCTGGGAAGGCGGCTGAGGCCCCAGGATAACCCTGGGAAGCTTGCACGGATTCATAGGTGCCCTGTCGGCGCACATGTAACGTACCCTAATTGTGCTTGGTACTCCCATTAAAACAAAAAGCTGTGTTACTTTGTTGTTTTGCTTGGTAACAATGACTTTTTCACTTCTATCATTTGTGCTTTTCTGTTGCCAACCCCTTCAAGTCCAGGTCAGCCCACTCCCACAGACACACCAGCTGGACCTGTCAGGGAAACTGTCTCAGCCTTCCCTGGAAATGTCATTGGTTCAAAAGTGTGGGTTTGGGTTCAACTCTCAGCCCTTCTAGTCACTGACCAGTTGATCGAGGGCAAACTGTTCTATATCTTGTCTAAGCCTCAGTTAACTCCCATCTGAGTAATGGGGCAATAATGTCTGGCAGGAATTAATGAGACAGAGGAGAAGTGGTGTGAAGTTCAGGGCAGGGTCCCTGTCTATGAGCAGATCATCTGCCCACATCACCATAGTGAGACCATAGTCAAGTTCCTTATGGCCAAGACAGAGTCACCATCACGCCGTGTGCTCACAATGGACCCGTGTGTGGGTGGTATTCAGTTGTCAGGTCCTGTCCTCGCTGTTCACGACGAGCCTCAGCTGCCGCTCAGAGCTGGCTAGGTGCCCTCCCTTTCCACCTCTCCCTCTCTCCTAGCTCTGATTGTGGTAATCCAACCACCTTCTTTCCCACTCAGCTCCAACCTCCTTCAGGGCCAGGCTGGAGCGTCCCTCACTGCCAGAGCACATGGCAGAGCCTCCAGTGCACAGCAGCCCTACCCCAACACATGCTGCATCCTAAGTTACCTTTAAAAATTTTTTTAAAATTTTGGGGCCTAGCTGTGTAGCATGTGAGACCTTAGTTTCCCGAGCAGGATTGAATCCGTACCCCCTGCATTGAAAGTGCAGAGTCTTAACCACTAGGGAAGCCTCTAAGTACATTTTTACTGTAACTTGAAATAAGATGCCAAGAGCCACATAGATCAGGTGTAGAACCTACTGAACTATTTATATTATTGAGCAAACATCCTTCCAGCCACTGTTTAGGCTGAGAGAGAACTTTATCTGTTACAATCTCCCAGAAGCTCACCCTTCTGGTGATCCCTTCTGACAGGTAGATCCCACCTGTCAGAACCCCCTTCCTCCTCCCAAGAGGATGCTGTCCTGACTTTTAAAGTCTTTACTCACACAGTATCATCATTCACGTGGGGCTTCCTAGACGGTGCTAGTGGTAAAGAACCTGCCTGCCAATGCAAGAGGCCTAAGAAACTCGGGTTGGATCCCTGGATTGGGGAGATCCCTTGGAGCAGGGCATAGCAACCCACTCTAGTATTCTTGTCTGGAGAATTCCATGAACAGAAAAGCCTGGTGGGCTACAGTTTATAGGATTGCAAAGAGTTGGACACAACTGAGCAAATTAGCATGCACGGTGACACACGCATTGTCATTCAAATTTGTATCCCTAGATACTATGGTTTAGTTTTTCCCATTAAAAAACTAATTTGTTATGCTTTTAAGTTTTTTTTAATCTAAAGATTCCTCCTCCATTGCTTTTTTCCTCAGAATTTATCTGCTGAAGAACATAGATCATTTGACAAAGGAGGCAAAAATATACAATGGAGAAAAGACAATCTCTTTAACAAGTGGCGCTGGGAAAACTGGTCAACCACCTATAAAAGAATAAAACTATAACACTTTCTAACACCATACACAAAAAATAACTCAAAATGGATTAAAGATCTAAATGTAAGACAAGAAACTATAAAACTCTTAGAGGAAAACATAGGCAAAACACTCTCTGACATAAATCACAGCAAGATCCTCTATGACCCACCTCTTAGAGTAATGGAAATAAAAATAAAAATAAACAAATGGGACCTAATTAAACTTAAAAGCCTTTGCACAATGAAGGAAACTATACGCAAGGTGAAAAGGTAGCCTTCAGCATGGGAGAAAATAATAGCAAATGAAACAACTGACAAGGAATTAATCTCCAAAATATACAAGCAGCTCATGCAGCTCAATACCAGAAAAATAAACAAACCAATCAAAAAGTGGGCCAAAGAACTAAATAGACATTTCTCCAAAGAAGACATACAGATGGCTAACAAACACATGAGAAGATACTCAACACCATTCATTATCAGAGAAATGCAAATCAAAACCACTACCTCACGCTGGTCAGAATGGCTGCCATCACAAAGCCTACAAACAATAAATGCTGGAGAGGGTGTGGAGAAAAGGGAACCCTCTTACACCATTGGTGGGAGTGCAAACTAGTACAGCCACTGTGGAGAACACTGTGTAGATTCCTTTAAAAACTTGAATAAAACTGCCATATGACCCAGCAATGTATGCTGGGCATACACACCAAGGAAATCAGAATTGAAACAGACACATGTACCTCATATTCACTGCAGCACTGTTTACAATAGCTAGGATGTGGAAGCAGCCTAGGTGTCCATCAGCAGACGAATGGGTAAGGAAGTTGTGGTACATATGCACAATGGAATATTACTCAGTTATAAAAAAGAATGCATTTGAGTCAGTTCCAATGAGATTGATGAAACTGGAGCCTATTAGAGTGAAGTAAGTCAGAAAGAGAAACACCAATACAATATATTAATGCATATATATGGAATTTAGAAAGACAGTAACAACGACCCTATATGCAAGACAGCAAAAGAGACACAGGTGTAAAGAACAGACTTGGACTATGTGGGAGAAGGCAAGGGTGGCACAACTTGAGAGAATAACATCGAAACATGTATATTACCATATGTAAAATAGAAGACCAGTGCAAGTTCAATGCATGAAGCAGGGCACTCAAAGCTGGTGCTCTGGGACAACCCAGAGGGATGGGGTAGGGAGGGAGGGTGGTGGGGGGTTCAGAATGGGGGGACACATGCACCCATGGCTGATTTATGCCAATGTATGGCAAAAACCACCACAATATTGTAAAGTAAGGAGCCCCCAATTAAAATAAATAAATTTTAAAAAAAGTCAACCCCCCAAAAAACAAAAGAACACAAGACATTGACCTGTTGAGTTTCCCTGTCTGGATTTCATTAACTGCACACTCACATTCAGCTCTGTCCCAGTATTTCCTGCAAATAGGCAACCGGATCTGGATTTGTATTGTTCATTTTCTGCCCCAGGTCTGGAATTAGCTGTTTATTCAAGAAAAGCTAGCTTATTTTGACACAAATGATATGCTAAAACCATAATCTGGATAATGAGAGCAGAGGCCTATCAGAGTTGTTTTCACCAGATCAGTACCTGGCATGGAGAAGCTGCTAAAATAGCATGTGTTACATGCTTGTGTATTTAGAAGTAGGAGAGTGCTTTTTCTACATCATCATCATTTATCATCCATTTATCTATCTATCTATCTCCCTCTCTTCCCAGGTTACTCAATGGCAAAAGACCTGCCTGCCTGTGCAGAAGATATGGGTTTGATCCCTGGATTGGAAAGACCTTCCAGAGAAGGAAATGCAACCCACTCCAGTATTCTTGCCTGGGAAATCCTATGGACAGAGGAGCCTGGTGGGCTACAGTCCATGGGGTTGAAAAAGAATCAGACACAGCTTAACATGCTTGCATCTGTCTATCTAATTATTTATCCATGTGTATATATATTATGGCAGTGATGGCCCTATACCACACTTACATGTACCTGAATGTTCTGCTGCCACTCCTTCATTGACCTTCCTTTATAGTCATTATATCATTTAATCTTCACAAACAACCTCGAGGTGTTTACAGCTAACCTCATTTCACAGATGAGGAAACCGAGGCTCAGAGTGGTGAAGTGCCTCATCCAGATCACACAGCTAATAAGAGCAGAGCGCAACCACAAACTCAAGTCTGACAGACTCCAAAGCCTGCCTGCTTTCCACTGCTCCTTCATGAGCATTTACCTCTGAAATATTTTGTATGTTCATTTGAAAATTTAATCTCAATTGAAATTTGTTATAAATGAGTGACTGAATAAGCCTAACTTCATGGGGCCAAGTACAGACAGTCAAGCTTTGCACTCAGCCCATGAAAGAATCTTTCCTTCCTTATTTTATTTTTAGTTCCCAATGTGACATATTTTGGCTGGGTATGGCAGAGGGATATTTTTAGTATTCTGGAATAAACCTGAAGGTATATTTTTCACTCTTGGCTTGTGAGGCTCATTTTATTCATATGTTTACAGATACAAAAATAAGTGAATGATATCTTTAAGTCATTCATGTCTCAATTCTCATGTACACAGCAATTATGGGCTCACTTTTTATTTGAGTTCAAATAATAGTTATAAGAGTTTCTCTTTGCTTTGTGCCCACATAGCCAAAGCCTCATTGTCCCCTTTTATTTGTGATGGTAATGAAACCTTTTGAGAAAGTTGTTTGATGGAAGGGTATGTGACCCTTTTACTAGAAGCAGACCACATTACAAAGCTCTGTTTCCTGGGAAACCTAAAAAGAATGATAAGGGGTACTTGGTGTCTAACATTTCATGTAATGTCACGAAGGCAGATTTCGTATTGGGATAGGAAAGAGTTCTCTTCCCCATGAGCACATGGGAAGTTACCACCTACACATTAAAGAGAAGAAGACAATGAATCCACAGGGTCAAGCACCAGGGCGGCTCCAGCACTGTCCTGTTTTCATCTTGGACAATGAAATCAGGACAGTGTTTTTAGGAAAAATAATTTATCCCCTCTGATAAAGATGAGGGAGGGTCATAACATGTTGTACCTTTATTTAGCCTAGAAGATTATAAGGAAATTGACTGCAGAGCCTCCATGGAACTGTTCATAGAGGCTATTTTGGCTTTTGAAGACAAAATGGACACAAGGTCTGGAGGTGGGAGATGAGGACTTAAGGAAATGCCAAGTAAATATGGGATACTCCTGATGTAAACGAGGGATTATTTCTGAGACCTTTGTGAATACCTTAATTCATAAATACTGCTTATAATTTCCCCCTTTAACCTCTAATTTATGGCTAAAATCATTACTTTTGTAGCCCTCCACTTATTCTTTATTTAAACACAGAGTGATACCTATGTTTTAAAAGAGAAAGAAGGATACTTACTCCATCTCAGGTATGTTGATTATCAGATGACACACACAGTCCTCAAGGCCTCTATGGTACACAGTTTTTGTATTACTTCAATTCCAGAAAAATAAATGACCCAATCAAAAAATGGGCCAAAGAACTAAATAGACATTTCTCCAAAGAAGACATACAGATGGCTAACAAACATGAAAAGATGCTCAACATCACTCATTATCAGAGAAATGCAAATCAAAACCACCATGAGGTACCATTACACGCCAGTCAGGATGGCTGCTATCCAAAAGTCTACAAGCAATAAATGCTGGATAGGGTGTGGAGAAAAGGGAACCCTCTTACACTGATGGTGGGAATGCAAACTAGTACAGCCACTGTGGAGAACAGTGTGGAGATTTCTTAAAAAACTGGAAATAGAACTTTTAATTAATTTATTTATTTTAACTGGAGGCTAATTACTTTACAATACTGTGGTAGTTTCTACCATACATTGACATGAATCAACCATGAGTGTAAACGGAAACTAAGGTTCGTTTTAATCAGGTATGGTAAGATACACCTGTTAGAGAAGTTCTTATACTCATAGATCCCTAGAAACAGGAGACGTGGCACACCAGGAAGGGCTACACAGGGAAGCGCTGGAGTTGCTCAGGAGGCAGAGGGGGTGAGAGGAGAAATAAGCTGAATAATTCCAATGGGCTCTAGGCTATAAGTGTGGTCCCTAGTTGTCCAGTACTTGGTTCTGGAATGCTTTAGGGCAGGTGTATAGTGTCCTGGTCTGCAGAAGTCCAATCAAAGGGGGCAGGTGGGGTAGGAACTCGGCACACCTTTCATAACAGAGGAGTGCTGGCAGACAAGTCATTTACTATCTCCAGAAATAAACTAGCTCTGAGAGGGACACTTCCTTCATGGGTTCACAAAGCCCCCAAATGTCAATGCATCAAAATATAGGGGGAGAAACCCCATGACTGATACATGAAAAGGACAAGGTTGACACAACTGCTTGCAGCCATAAGAGCAGAAAATTCCACCTTTCTTTCTATTCCTACACTTCCAGGTCATTTTCTAAATCCCTTAAACTTATACCTGTTGCTTCTCTTGCTTACTTTCTGAAACCCAAACCTCAGAATTTTCTCGCTAGGCCCTCTAAAACATGACAACTCTGTTTCATGGCAAACAGACAACCATACATTCTTAAATATTGTGCCCAATTCCAATTAAAGATTGGGAGGTAAAAATCAGGCCCTCCTTCATCATTCATACCAACCCTTGAGCACTCTTTTTAAGCATTATTTAAAAATCCCAGGCTCAATTTTTTCACTCCTTTTGTGACCCATGCACATCAATTGTTCTTTCCCATTGTCACCACCATCACCCAATTTTGTCTGTTTCAAGAAATCTACAACATCCTGAGCTTTTTTTTTTTTTTTTTTTTTCTGAGCATCCCTTTAATTTCATGGTCTCTACTCTAAAGTAGGCCTTCTTTCACATGCATCATTAGCTTATCATAGTATACTTAGAGCTAACGTTAAAGTACTTTACATAAAATGTAAGAAGCGTGCAACAGTATAACTCCATTTCCCACACTCATCATTTGGTCTACTGCATTTATGTATTTTAAATCTATGTACATTTTATGCCTAGAGCACACTTGTAACTGTTGCAGTAAAAGTCATCATTTAAAGAAGTTAGGAGAGAAGTAAAGATAGTCTTTTATGTTCACTCACATATTACCATTTCCAGTTCTCTTCTTTCCTTTCTATAGATTTGTTTTTCCATCTGATACCGCTGGCTTTCTATCTTGAAGACTTTGTCATCCCATCGTCGTCTGGTTTCCATCATTTCTAGTGAAATGTCAGCTGTAATTCATATTATTGTTCTCCCACATGAAAAAACAATTTTTTTTTTCTCTTTCTCAGTGCTTTCAAAATTTTCTCTTTATTTTGGGTTTTCAACTTGTTTAGGAGAATGTGTTTAGGTGTGGTCTTCTTTGTATTTATTCAGTTTGGAGCATGCTTATCTTATTTAAATTTAAAAATGATGTTTTGTACCAAGTTTGGAAAACTTTTCAACCATTATGTTTTCAGTTAATTCTTTTATGCTCCATTCACTTATTTTTTCCTTTGGTCCTTTGAGACTTTTCTCTGTTCTCTCTTCCTTTTTTACTTCTCTCGCCCTTACCCCTCACTGACTCTAGATTTTAAAAAAATCTATCTCCTCTCTCCTTCTCTCTTCATATTGTACCACTACTTTTGATCTCTCTTCCAGTTTACTGATTCTTCTATCTCCAATCTGCCACTAAATCCTTCCTTTCATTTTAAATATCGTATTTTCCACTTTAGATTTTACATGTATGCATAGTTCCCATTTCATTGCTGATATTCCCTATCTATTCATTCATTGTGACAATACTTACTTTAAAACAATTTAAAATAGCTGCTTTAAACTTGCTTTCTGAAAATTCCAATATCTGTGTCATCTCAGGAACTGTTTCTTCTGAATGATTTTACTCTGAACCTTCAGTCAGTCAATTCAGTCACCCAGTCATGTCCGACTCTTTGTGACCTCATGGAGTGGGGCATGCCAGGCTTCCCTGTCCATCACCACTCCCAGAGTTTGCTCAGACTCATGTCCATTGAGTCAGAGATGCCATCCAACCATCTCATCCTCTGTCGTCCCCTTCTTCTTCCACTTTCAATCTTTCCCAGCATCAGGGTCTTTTTCAACTCTGAACCTTAGGTCACATTTTTTCCTGTTTCCTCACATGTCTAATAATTTGTATCTCATACTTGGGACTGTGAATTTTACATAGTAGAAACTCTGGATTCTTGTTATCTTTCTCTGAGACTGTTGATTTTTATTAAATTATTTAAAGATCACTTTGCACCTGTAGACTTTGATTTTATACTATATAAGGGTATTAGTGTTTAGGTTTATACTTAATCTTGAACAAGTCCCATAATCCTGACATGTGAACTTTACTTCTAATATATGTTTATTCTGTCATTTTATTGGAAAACTCTAAGTGTTTATTTAGCCCTTATAACTCGGAGGAATTCTAAAATTTGTCTCATTTGAAATAGACAGTAACTAAAATCTCTGATCAGTATTTTCATCTTTTGTGCTATCTCTTTTCACTGGGTTTCCAAAATCTCCTCTGTGTGTCCACAGTCCAGGGGTAAGTCAAGGATCTGAAGTAAGTTTGCCTTCAGAGTTTGAGATCTCTTCCTATATATTCCTCCTTTCTGGTGTTATGTATACTGTATGTATGCTTAGTCACTCTGTCATGTCTGACTCTTTGTGACTCTATGGACTGGAACTCCCCAGGCTCCTCTGTTGGGTTTCTCCAAGCAAGAATACTGGAGTGGGTAGCCATGCTCTTCTCCAGGGAATCTTCCAGACCCAGGGATTGAACCTGAGTCTCCTGCACAGCAGGTGGATTCTTACCATTTGAGTCACCAAAGCCTTTCTGGTGTTAACTCCCTAAATTTCCAGGAATTCTTGAATTGATGAACTTCATCTTATGACACCTCAAGCTCAAGGAACTGTGGTTTTGCTTTCTTAGTTCCTTCCTTCTTTTCATTCTTCTTCACTTTTTAAAATTCTTACTTTTAATAATTTTATTAAATAGCTTCATAGATAAAAGCTATCTTATACATCATTCAATTCACTCATTGTAATTGTGCAATTCAATAATTTTAAATAAATTTATAAAGTTGTGCAACAACCATCACAATCTAGTTTTAGAATATTTCTGTCACCTAAAAATGACTGTGCTCATTTGTAGTTTACTCCTCCTCTGACTTTGAGTCCCAAGCAACCATTGAGCTATAACATTTTCCATCTTAAAACTGTGTTTTGTGGACATTTCATGTAAATGAAGTCATGGACTATCTAGTCTTTGTTGTCTAGTTTTCATCACTTAGCAAAATGTTTTTGAAATTAATCTATGCTGTGTAAGTCAATATGTTGTTCCTTTTTATTGCTGAAAAGCATTCCATGTATGGATATACAATAGGCTATTTATTCATTCACCTGTTAAAGGACATCTTGGTTTTGTTTTGTTTTGCTTTTGGAAGCTTTTTTTCAATGTTCCTCAGATAATACTTATATAGCCCAACTGGTACTTGTAAGTCTATGGACCAGTGTTTGGGAATCATGGTGTAGAAAATCAAATTATGACATTCAGATAAGGACTCATCTTTTTAAATTTAAGAAGCATATTTTGGACACATATTTGTGTTAGATGCTGTGTTAAAGGTTAAAAAAGTGAATAAGACATGATATCCCAGCACAGTGGGAGAAATGAACCAACAAACAAAGACATGTAATGAAGTGTGAAAAATGGTGTGATAAAATTCTGGAGCCCTCATAGAGTTAAGGCTAATTCTTTATGGGAAGAGAATTACAGAAAAGTCTTATAAAGGATGTGATCCTTGAGTCTTGAAAGATGGTCTTAAAAGATGAACAAGTAATTGGTCAGTAAGATAGTGGAAATAACTTGCTTTGCCACGACAAATTCTGTTTTATTTTTAAAAACTATGCAGATAGGTGTAAACATAATATTGTCCAAACTGTCTTTACCTTGGAATTTTATGGAAACAAATTATTCCTGTGAGTGTCTGCTGAGATCAATGGATGGAGAAATATGGTGAAAACTTGGCAGATACTCCATTATGCCAAACTATATAAATAGTTCTCAATAGGATAAACACATAATGGAAAATAACCCATGTTCTTTTGTAGAATAGTATACTTGGTCCAATACCTTAGGCAAATTGCTTAATCTTTCAGAGCCTCATTTTCAGCATCTGAAAAACTGAATTAAGAAATAGCTTCAAAAGTAACTGAGCAGATTAGACTTAATGTATGCAAATCAATGTATTTAGGGATTGGCACATAACAGCCTCTCAAAAAATGCCAGTTTTCCTTCTTTCCCTTGCACATTGGCTGTTTGCCATTCTTACACATAAGGGCTACAAGAAGTTAATGCAATCACAAGGCTTATTTGTCTTTTGATTCCTATTTCTGTTGTCTCAAGAACAGTACCTTCTTCCTAGTAACCAAGGGGTGCAATAGCTGTTTCATAATGAGGCCTTGCTTCCTTCTAAATATGCACTAATTGTCAAGGTGATGGAGGAGGTTCATTATTTAAAAGCATAATTAAAGGGCACTTCCTTTAGCTAAACTAATGAGCAGAAAGTGCAGCAATATTTGCATGTTTAGACATTAAGGATGGAAACAGATGACTCATAGGAGAATGGGAGGAAGCAGGGAAGGTAGGGCAAATTAATCTCACTGCCTAGGACCTCCAGGGTTATTGCATTGCAGGATGTCTCTGGAGGAGTGATCTTCCCTGAGAAGTCAGCTTCACTGGCTTTTCTTGTTTTATTGGATGAACAGCCCTCTCACCCTTGTACCTCAGGAGAAAGCTGATCTTTACTGCAAAAGATGCTAAAACATGATTCTTGATAAGCTGATCTTGGAATCTGTTTCTCGCTGGACATCCATGCCCTGTTCTAAACACTTAGGTATCAGCAAGATATTGATTCATTCTTCTCATGCTGTGTATTCACTAAGGTTGTAAATCCCCCCCAAGTCAGTAACAGTGCATTTTACCTTCTTGGCACATGTGTGTTAAGGTCATATTCAAGGTTCTTCCATTTATTAGAGGAGGGCATGGCAATCCACTACAGTATTCTTGCCTGGAGAACTCCATGGACAGAGGAGCCTGGTGGGCTGCAGCCCATGGGGTTGCAAAGAGTTGGACATGACTGAAGTGGCTGAGCACATTTATTAGATAAGAGATGTGGAAAGCACCCTATTATGTCTCCTATTCTTCATCCTTAACCTGGGTGTTTTGCCTAAATTGCAAAAGTTTTGTTAGAATAAAAAAAGAAAGTGTCTGAAGCAAAGTAAGAATAGAAATAATGTTCAATCCAATTCTCTTTCTCACTATACAGCAATTTCGTGGTCATCAGTGCCTCTGCCTTGTGTCTCCTAAATGAGGGTGTTAGCATTAGAATGTGCCATTTTATATTAGGTTTCAATTATGCCAATTTCTTGTTTTCTTTACTGTGGACGTGAGACAGAGAGATGCTTGGGTTTGATGGCAAGGAGGAGTCTCCCTCCCCTTCCCCTGGCACCTAATCCCCAAAGCAGTCTAGAAAGATAGGAGCAAGTCACAGTCAGTGTGGTGACTGAATCAAAGCTGCTTCCACTGGGACCACCCCAAGGCCTAAGCATCTTATTACTGAAATGGTGATTTGATTTACTAAGCATTTGTAATTATGTTGACATTGTTTTCGTCTTTTTAACAGTAAAATGAGACTGATTTTAAATATGTATTACAGGATGTCTACTGAACAGAAAATGCATTTGTTGCCTTTGGGCAGAGGTACAGGCTAAGACACAAATAATGATTTCATAGGCGCAAAAGGAATTACTCAGCAGATGCTCATCTGGGGAAAAGAGGCCAGAGAGGAGACACGTCTGCCAGCAGAGGGAGAAGGTATAGGATAATTAGCATCTTTGATTTGTTTAAATTTACCAGTGGTATAGCCTTCTACTTCAAGATGGAATAAAAGAGTGGGAGAAGCCAGGTGCGATCACAGCAGAGAAGAGAATTATAACTGAGCAGGACCCTATGAGACCTTTCTGGAACAAACTTCTCCCTCCCCACCTCCCCCAAGTCCTTTGTTTGCCTCTTATCTGAAGAAAAACTTGCCTCTTAGGCGTTCCCTGAGTTCCAAAGAATAAAATTAATCAGAGACATGAGAAAATGAAGAAAGGAAGGAAAACAGTCAAGCAAGACAAAATAATAGTTTAGCCATTAAACAAAGTCAAGGACCTTTAGATCCTCCTCAAGAGCCATAGATAATATTATGAGAAATATCCTTTGAGATGTTTTGCAGGTAGTGAAACCTCTACCAGGAGGAAGAAGTTAACTGTATGTTGCCCATAAGCACATGGACCCCAGACAAGTTGACACTAGGAGCCCAGTGACATTGACTCCCAATTACCTCACCACCAACTAATCAGAAAATGTCCAAAAGCTGATCAAGCACCTCATAACCCCTTTCCATCACCTTGGCTTTGAAAACCTTTCTTTGAAAGCCATTGGGGAATCCAGGTCTCAGGCACAAGCTGCCTGGACTCCTTGCTAGGCACCCTGCAGTGGATGCTGCACTTTCTTTCACCACAACCCAGTGTCAGTAAACTGGCTTCACTGCATGCAGACAAATGGACCCAAGTTTGGTTTGTTAACAGAATTACATTCCTGAAGCTCTTAATTCACCAGAGTCTGGATTCTCCTTTAGCACAGGCTCTTCAGAAGAAAATTAAAGAAAATCTTTTGAGCAATAATGGAAATCCAAGAAAGCCTTGCAAAACCCCCTCTTTAAGCCATGACTCAGGATGTACTAATGAGCAAGGCTAAGGGGACCCTCAGCAGGTTTGTGGAGACTATGTCCCCAGTATAACAGATGGAATTACCTATTCATCATCAGCTCATACTGCAGGTTAGGCTTGCGCTCATTTCCACTCACAGTCCTGGCAGCCTTCATCTCCACCTTGCTAACCTTCCTTTCCTTCCTTTGGCTCACTTCATTTTGGTCTCTTGGTAATTTTCCCCTTTTAGTCATGGTTCTGCCTCTGAAACTCTGCAGAAGTCCCTTTCTTTCCAATAATAATAGCAGTGGCTGTTTGCTAATGGCCCACTGTAGATCAAAACTCTACCTGTGCGTGCTAGCTGGCCAAATCAGAGCAGAGAGTTCATTTGGGAGCTGATTCCAGGGAGGAAGAAAGAAGAAGTTTACAGAGAATAAGACAGGGGGCACGGACAAGGTCATGGCTGTGGCTGGTGGGGTAGAGGGTTGGCTATCACTGGGACTCCTGAGAAGAGTGAAAGAGGCCACTAAGAAATGCTCCCCATCTTCACGCCTGGCTGCTCCCATGCCCTCTGAGTGAGGGCTGCTCCCAGGGCAGTAAGGCTGCTGCTTCTGGGCTGTGGTCCCTTGGAGCCAGCAGGCTTCTCTCCCCTGGAAGCAAGCCCCGTGGCACCAAGCTGAGAGCACAGCGGGGTGAGGTGTGAACTCCAGTAGAGACCTTCCAGTGAAGGAGGTTTCTGTTCTTCAGGGGAATGACAGGTATTAGCTAGAGGATCTCATTCATGTATCAACTCTGTCATTCTTAAGATTCCAAGTGAGGCTCTGTCAAGAAAAGGAGGATTTTCTAAGTTTGTGTTAGCATTTTTCAGAACCAAGCATAAAGGACTCATGCTTCTTCCTTAAAGGCAGAGAGGTACCTTTCCCACTGATCATGGCGGGTGAGGTGACCGGCACCTTAGGCTAGAGGAAAAATATGGCTTAGGGCAGAAGGAAAGGCTCAATCTGCCCCTTGGGGATCCTAGTTCAGAGGCTTGTGAGGAAGCAGGCTTGGTGAACAGCAGGCAGTGAATGGGGGATGTTAAAGGCAGTGGCTCTTTATCCCTCCCTCCTAGGGCCATGCCTCCCAGGGGAGGGGTTCTACAGAGACCCTGGACAGAGGCCCCACACTGGGGTACAGAAGAGTCTCTGAACCTGCCTGGAAAGCTGGGCCCAGGGTCACCTCAGTAAAGTGTGGGAAGATGGGAGGTAATCTCCCAAAGGCTCATGAACAATGTATGTGTTTCCTATTGCTGCTATAAAAAAATAACCTCAGCTTTTCTGTTAAAACAACAGAGATTTATTATATTACAGCTTTGGAGGTAAAAAAAAATCTGAAGTGAGTCTGTCTGGGCTTCAATCAAGGTGCCTTCTGGAGACTATGAGACAATCTGTTTTTTTTTTTTTTTTAACCACCAGCTCATAGAAGTGGGTGCATTCCTTGGCTCATGTCACTCTGACCTCTTCTTCCTGTCACATCCTCTCCAACCCTTCTGCCTCCCTCCTGTAAGAATCCTTGTGGTTACATTGGATCCACTTGACTAACCCAAGATAATCTCCCCAGCTTAGGATCTTTAATTATGTCTATAAAGACCTTTAGCCATGAAAGGTAAAATATTCAGATTTCAGGGATTAGGAGGTGGACACCTTTGGAGCCATTATTTTGCCTACCACAGGTAGGCACGCTTTCTTCACCAAGAATAAAAGATTTCTCCTCTCCCAGGAGCTTTGGATTTCTAAGCAAGTAGAATGGATTAATGGGCAAAGGTGTTGGTCTGACAAATGTGAGTATTTGACTCAAATCCTGGCTCTGTCATGTTTTCCCAGAGGAACTTGGGCCTGTGACGTGTTCTCTCCTCTATGTGGGAGGAAAGAAGACCACTTGAGTCTAAGAGACCCTCCCCACTCACAGCGGCCCCTTCTTCCTGGGCGTGGTGAGGGGGCCCCTGGGGACACAACACGCAGCACTGGCGGCCCTGAGAAGCCCAGGCGAGGTGTTGTGTGATGGAGGTAACCAGGGCAGCAGAGATGGGCAGGACGAAAGGCTGCCAGGAAAGGAGTTTCGAGGGGGACAGAACATGGCTCAGGAAGCAGGTTGAAAGGATGGATTTCCAGGATGTTGGTACCGTCTCTAAAGAAAACAGAACGATTGGGAAAACCATGTCGGCAGTCACTTTCCAGAGAGCAGGAGATGCGGTCACTGCACAGTCCTGACCCAAGAGGACCGAGGGCGTCTGAGGACCGTTCTCTGCCAACACCAAAAAATCACAGATGCCCCCTCTCCCCAAATGTCTCTAGAAGTTCTTAGAGATGAGAAGAGGCAGGAAGAGGGACATTGAAAAAAAGTAAGGACTTATAAAGGGAACTTATGTATTACAGAAAAATAAAGAAGTAAGAATCACTGTGTTTGTGACTCTCCCCATCTCCTTATCCATTCTGAACAACCCTGCAAGTTGGCATCTTAAGGGAAGTCAACTGGGATTCTACCTAAAGGAGAGACAAAAGAGGTTCTGGACATTCTTCCTCTCCATCTGATTAGGACACATGTTTCTAAAGGGAAGCAGGTCTCACCAAAGGCCAGTGTGCTGGCGGCGGGGGGGGGGGGGGGGGGGAGCGGGGGGGGGGGCGGGGGGTGTTTAGTGGGGTATGTCACTGCATTAGAGGAAGCATGGCCAATGCACCCAAGAATCAGTCTTTAATTGTGGAATTTAGAGCACTGACAATACCCAATTATTTTGCTCATTAAGACAACTGGTCTGGACTGGATTGACCATTTTCCAATTAACTCCTTGGCACTTGGCTATAATAATGATTGAACTAACTCATTTGACTTCCAGTGTGGCTGAAAGAGCAGATGCGAGTAAACTCATTCTACATCATTCAAACACACTTTCCTCACCAAGAATTAAAGATTTCTCCTCTCCCAGGAGCTTTGGATTTCTAAGCAAGTAGAATGGACTTAATGGGCAAAGACGATGGTCTGACAAATGTGAGTATTTGACTCAAATCCTGGCTCTGTCATTTTTTTCCAGGGGAACTTGGGCCTGTAACTTATTCTTTCCTTTATGTGAGAGGAAAGAAGACTACCTGGATCTAAGGAACTCTGCCCCACTCACATCTGCTCCTTCTTCCTGGGTGTGGTGAGGGGGCCACTGGGGACACAACATCCCCCGCCTCACTTGACACTGGGAATCCAATTCTTCATGGAGGGTGGGACATGGGACTAGGACAGGAGGTGCTCAGAAAGGACAAATGGGCCTTACTGACGAAGATCAGACTTCTCCAACAGTCATGGTGTGGTTTTTCCTGTGTCCAAATGACAGTGGGTTTTTTTGTGACTGATCTTTTGTTTGTTTTTATCAGTGACCAGATTATAAAGTATACCACGGAACATCTGGTTTGATGATACATTTTTAAATGAGAATATACTCAATTTGGAAGGTTTCCTGTGGCAATCTGACTCCCCATTGTGAATGACTGGAAGTGCAGCATCAGGCTTGGATTCTTGTGTGGCCTGGATCTGTGTGGTAGGTGAGTCCGAATGAGGACCCACAGTCACCCAGCCAGGCATCTGCACTGACTTTGACTGCTTCTCCTGTCCATGACTATTAGAGTTTGGGACTCTTGCAGGAGAATAATCCTCAGGTCTTTAAAATTGAGCATAATCTAGGCAGGGCTGTGGGCTCCTAAGGCAGGATCCTTTGCGCCTTTCTTCTCTCCCCCGGTGCTTGTTGCAATTTCTAGCGCAAAGAAGGTGAGGGCAAACAGAATGGATTTCACTTCCTTGCGATTTTTCAGAGATGCATTTTTTCCCCTTGTCTGAACCTGGGGTGCCTGTCCTCTTATTGGTCCATTAAGGCTGTCACTCAAGCTGTGTCTTCCAATAAGTGAATGTGCTGTCTCCCTCCAAGCACCAGTAAGTCTAAAGGGAAGATCATTAGAATTTGTGATGCTGAGTCAACCATATCCAAATAACACAAAAACTGGGAGGGCTGTAAATTAATAAAACTTTCCCATGTGAACTGGCAACTGGCCTTCTCCTCTGCTCTTGTCTGGGTTTGCACATGACTAAGTGCAGGCTTCAGGGATTTGCATTAGCAGATCATAAGTAAAAATCCCATTAAAATGACAGTCTCCTCATTGTGGATTCATTTTCAAGAGGTACACTGGATAGTTGGGGCACTTCTTGGGGTTGGCTGGTAATGGATTTACCTGGCAGCCTATATACCCTGGCAAAGGCCTTCTGAGGTGCAGCGGGGAAGGGATGGGCTTTTTGGAAGCATGTAGCTCCTCTGTGACAACTACCACACTCCCTGGGCACACACTTGAAGAGCTATGTAGAAGCCAGCCCACCTATCATGCCCTTGTTTCCATGCCCACAAGCAGCATCTGTCACGTGCTTAGTCTCCTGGCTGCAGAGAAGGGAAGTGAATGACCTGGCCTGAGTTACACTTGCTTGAATGTGATATTTTATGAATGTCATACTAGCATTCCTCGCAGTTGTATCCCCCAAATTATGTTATTCTTTTGAATAACAAAATGCTTTGATTGTGGCCCATTCTTTGGGGATAAATTACCAACTCAATGACACGCTATAAAAAGCTTCTTGATGTTTAATTCTCACTTGCTCCTCCAAACTGGGTCCTAACACCTGTTGAAACTGTACTCAAATCCCTATGTCCATGTCTTTTGAAGTAAAACTATTTTGTTTTAGTCTCCCAGGTTACCTCTCAGTCTTAAAAGAATCCCTGAGGTGGGCCAGGAATTTGAATGCACATAATACATTGCTATCGTTGTTTAGTTGCTAAGTCCTGTCCAGCTCTTTTGCAACCCCATGGACTGTAGCCCACCAGGCTCCTCTGTTCATGAGGTTTGCCAGGCAAGAATACTGGAGTATTCTCCAGGGGTTCTTCCTGACCCAGGGACTGAACCCATCTCCTGCATTGGCAGGTGAATTCTTTACTACTGAGCCACCAGGGAAACCCACACAATACATTAGACTGGCTTCGAAGGGTTAATGATTAGGAAATGTGAAACAAAGACTAGTTGTTGAACTAACAAACTGGTAACAATTTAGACAATAAGGCATCCACAAAGCAGTGTCACCAAACTCCCAGGTCCCTGAAAAATACAGATAAAGGTCTGACACACATTCCTAAGTTGTTTTACAGGTTACAGACGCCCATCAGATGAAAGTTGCTGACTAAAAGCAGAGAGACTCCAGACAGGTTGAAACCAGATTGGTAATGCTTAAAACTTCACCTTGATGCCAATCAATTAGAACTATGCATGAGTTGATCACGTACTCTGAGGCCCGCTCCCTCACACCACCTTTAAAATACTCTTCCCTGAAAGCCATGGGGAGTTCACCGTTTTTTGAGCATGAGCTGCCCATTCTTGTTGCTTGGACCCTTAGAATAAACGCTGTACTTTCTTTCACCATAACCTGTGTCAGGTGGACGAATGGACCCAAGTCCAGGTTCAGTAACACTGTCAACGTCTTCCCCTTCCACCGTGTCCTTGTGCCCTGACACAGAGAAAGCTTACAGTCCCCTGAAGACAACCCTCCTTCCCACTCCCTCCTGGCTTGGCTACCTGGCTCTGCCTCCTCTGAGCCCTTCCATCCCTCCCAGAAGCTTTCCCAGGCCCTTATACCCAGGGATAAGTCAGGATCCTTCAGACTCGTCTCCACAGACTCCCCCTACCTGGTTCCCTGCCGTCTTCACATATCACATAGGATTGTACACTGTCTGTTTATGTGTTTGTCTGCCCTGTTGTCATGGATACTTCCAGAGAGCAGAGGCTTTATTTTAGCTGATCTCTGGTACCTAACAAAGAGCTTGGCACAAAGTTTATGCTCAGAATAAATGAGGTCTCATCAGGCAGTGGGACATTTATTATGCTTTTAGAACCCCTAAGGTGGGCCAGCAATTTGAATATACACAGCACATTAGACTGGCTTGAGCCTTTTCCACTCAAGGCCAGAAAGTTTTATAACAGTTACAGAACCACTGGGGGTAAAATCAGTGAGATCTTTGAAATAGTAAATTTATCAAGATCAAAGCTGAACCTTTGAGATCCAGAGAGTAAAAAAGGGCAAAATTTTAGAATTTTAAAATGTTCCATTAAAATGGATCAAAAGATCAATTAATCACCAGGAGGCTTTAAAAGATTTTGATTTTTCTTCTCTACTTCCCTCTCTTCCTCCCTCATTTTGTCTCTCCTTTCTTTTGATCTCAAAATCCATTCATTTTTATGCAAACATTTACTGGACACCAACTGTGTGCTCAGGGCTACAACCTGCACTGAGAATTTGGAGAGAGTAGGACACAGACCTGCCCTCCAGGATCTCAGCACAAAGTGGGAAGAAAGGCAGGACAAATAAATGGGTAACTAAGGTAGAGTAAGTATTGGGATGAATTCCGCATGGAGTCTGGAGAGAATTGGGAAGAGGCAAGCTATACAAGAGGTGACCCAGAATGGCTTCCTGAGGGAGGTACTTTATCAGATATACACAGTTTGGCATCAAATGATTTACATCCAAGAAACTTCTGATATGTTTCTGTCTACAGAAAGAAGCTAGAGAGCTAAATAGTGAACAGAGGAATCTGGGCTGGTCTGTATATACCACTGGATTGCTAGTATGAGTATGGTGGAGGTTCCCTATTCCCACCTACCTTAGCTCCTCTCAGGGTGTGGGCAACTGTTCAAGTGAGCTGGGGCTTCTGATAATCAACAGGCAGGCTTTACATTTTTTTATGTTAATTTCTTTAGTAGAAGAATGCTATAGCTAAATTGTTGTTTGTTGTTTTTGTTTAGTCACTAAGTTGTGTCTGACTCTTTTGCAACCCCATGGACTGGAGCCCACCAGGCTCCTCTGTCCATTGGATTCTCCAAGCAAGAATACTGGAATAGGTTGCCATTTCCTTCTGCAGAGGATATTCCCAACCCAGGGATTGAAATCACGTTTCCTGCATTGGCAGGTGGATTCTTTACCACTGAGCCACCAGGGAAACTCCATAAGCTGAACTGCGTCCCTGTAAATTCATATGTTGAAGCTCTAACCCCAAACATGGCTGTATTGGGAGAAAGGGTCTAACTTTCATTAGGAGTAATGAAGGTTAAATGAGGTCATAAGGGTGGGACTCTAGTCCAATAGGGTTCCTGCCTGATAAGGAGAAGGAAAGGTACCCAAGCTCTCTCCACCATGTGAGAACACAGTGAGAAGGCTGCTGTCTACAGCTAGGAAGAGGGTCCTCATGGGGGAACGGAACTGGCTAGCACCTTGATCTTGGACTTTCCAGCCTCAAGAACTGTTGAGAAATAAATCTCTGTTGTTCAGGCCAGTCAGGCTATGGTATTTGGTTATGGCAACCCAAGCTGACTAAGACAAAGAAGACAGAGCTTGAGCAAAGTGAAGATTTGACAGTTTCATAGGGTTTCATCAGGATAAACATTTTACATAATTCCAATCTCCAGATAAAAATTATTTGAAATTTAAAAATGTAAACATTTTGCATTTTAATGAGCATGCTCACCAAAGAGCACTAGAGCATACGGAAAAAGCAGGTCCTAGCCATGTTTATTGTGTGACCTTGGCCAAGTTGCTGGATCATGGTCTCCTGCCCCATATTATCCACCCAGCAGGACTTGGGGAGAGAAGAGAATGAGCTATGCACACAGAGTACCTGGCACAGAGCAGGCACACATGAATGGTAGTAAATGAGACCAGAGAAGTTTGGAAGATATTCAGTGGCTCTCAGCTCCTCCTTAAAGTCATCAGTTTGGGAACAGATTTCAGAATTCCTAGATTCACTATAGGGCTCCCCTGTGGCTCAGATGATAAGGAATCCACCTGCAGTGCAGGAGACCTGGGTTCGATCCCCAAGTCGGGAAGATCTCATGGAGAAGGGAATACTCACTCCAGTATTCTTGCCAGAATTCCTTCTGCACCTAGTTTAAATTCCAAAGCCTATGACTTTCATTTGCTTATAACAGTGCTTTTCAATCCCATCTTAGGAAATACTGAAGGGCATCTATAATGACCTCAGCCAGTATAGAAATGTTTTTATTAAAACCCTTCACAATATGGAATTTATTCTAATATACCTCAATTCATATTATGTATTTATAAAAACATCCCATAAAAATCATATGACATTTTAGAAGGTAGCCAAGAGGTTGCTGGGAAATCAGATAAGCAATGTCAAGATAGTGTAATTTCTGTAAGACCCAGAATTCCTTATTCAGAAGAACATATATTAATCCAAATGCCATATTTCCAAAACCTCAGGGTCCAGCAGGATGGGATTTATTGAGAATGGATTAGGCAGTTGCCCCAGGGCTCCCTGAAATATCTTTCCCATCAGCCTGGCATCCTTGACCTTGTCACACTGCCTGATGTCCCACCATTGAGACATTCCCTGAGATTAATGAATCTCTCTCCTAAAGAGCATATGTCAGTGCATATAGAGGAAGAGTGGTAGCAATCATTCTCATCTCGGTGGAAATGAGTTCCTTCTGGCATGCTTTCCAGTGACACACTTTGAGATCAGCCCCACTGGGTATCTGGGGCTTCAGCAGGAAAGGGAGTGGGGAGAGGTAGACACAGGTAATAAGGAAAGAGAAGGGAAAGGATTATGAAACATTCCGTCCCAAGCACACTGAGGCAGGTGGCATCCACCTGGAGGGAGAAAAGAAGTTCGAGGGCCCCAGAAGCTCTCAGAATATAGGTTAGGCAGAACGAAAGCAAACAAGAGATGCAGTAGAATGAGCATCATTTCATCTGCTTCATTAAGCAGCACCCATGCTATGACCCTCTTCTCTGCTGACCACCATGCTCCCTCTTGACAATATAAAACCATTGAACAAAAATTTACATCCCCCCCCCCCAATCTAAGCAGAGGGCAACTCTAGGTTTGCTGCACTGACACTTCTTCAGCAACACGGCCCCCCAGAGCAATGCCACCTCCACAATCTCATCACTGCACGGCCATTAGAAACAGACACTTGAAAGCATTTCATTCCAACCAGACACTTCATTTGTCATTGACAAGTACGACACAGCGGCCCTTGTGATCACAAGTCAGAAGTCAGAGGTTTTCCTGCTTCAGAAGAGAACATGCACTGCTCACAGGGTACAGTGTCACTGATGACTTCAAAGTCCTCAGGTCCCTGCTCTCAACCTGTGTCACTAAAGGCAAGGCTGCACTGTCACCCAAAGGAGAGCATCAAAGAGGAGACACAGAGCATTTATGACAAAAAGATGTGCTAACAAAGATCAGAAACTGGGCCTGGAGATCAAGAGGATCAGCTTCCAGGAGCTCCACAGGGAGCAAGCCGACAAGATGCACACTGGTAAGTCCACTGATGGGTGAAGGTCCCAGCCAGGAAGGGTGGTCCTCCCCACTTCCTACTGGTCTTTAAGGCGGCAGTTTCCATCCTGACTTCAAGATGTTGTGTGTCTCCCAGAGTTGCTGCTGCTGCTGCTGCTGCTAAGTCGCTTCAGTCGTGTCTGACTCTGTGGGACCCCATAGACAGCAGCCCACCAGGCTCCCCCGTCCCTGGGATTCTCCAGGCAAGAACACTGGAGTGGGTTGCCATTTTCTTCTCCAGTGCATGAAAGTGAAAAGTGAAAGTGAAGTCGCTCAGTCGTGTCCAACTCCTAGCGACCCCATGGACTGCAGCCTACCAGGCTCCTCCGTCCATGGTATTCTCCAGGCGGGAGTACTGGAGTGGGGTGCCATTGCCTTCTCCGCTCCCAGAGTTGATTTTCCTCCAAATCAGCAAGTGACCAGAACCGTGAGATACATACCCATTGCCATCATCCCTGGACCACATCAACCATCCCGGCAGAGGGGTGGGGAGTGGGCAGGCGCGAGGGGAGCCCATACCTGGTCCAGCTTCCAGTGGAACTCCGCGGGGCGGAAGGTGTCTGCCTGGTCAAAGTCCTTGCGCAAGAGGAAGACGAGGCGGCAGTTGTGCACGTACAGCGCGTAGTGATGCCGGTTCATCTCTGAAAAGCAGAAGGAGGGTATGAGGGGCGCCGGAATCCCCAAGTCCATCAGCCCTGGAGGCGTCTTCCCGGTTCATCACTTCGCACAATCCCAGAAAACAAAGAAATGGGCATTCTAGCCTTTTCTTTTCCAACTGATCTAATGAATAGTTCTAGAACGCACGTGTGGAGCTCTCTGAAATGGAAGAGGTATATTCCAGAAAGCCCACAAAAAAACTTCTGCCGAGAAGCCATCTGGGCCTTAAATACCCACATTTACTGCATTAGCGCCTGGATAAAATTACATATGTTCACAAGCTCTCTCTTTTTTGTACATAGACTTCTGGGAGTGCCAAGGACATTCTCTGACAATCACATCGGCCACTCTAGGTGCCTTTAACACAGCTGGATCCTCCCAGAGTTCTGGGCTCTTATTTTATCTCATCAGGCTTGACAGCAGTAACCACAGAGCACACCTTCATTTCTGTGTGAAGTTAAGGAGAGCTGCCTCTCCTCTGGCTGCTGAGATGAGGAGGCAGGTCGATTTTCCAGCTCTAGACACAGTTCCCTGAATTTCCAAAGCAATGAATAAATACCATTTTCCCCATACACAGACAACAGATGGGACTTTTTCTTGCCTACTAAAACTTCCTTTTCTGCTTAAAAAAAAAATCAACTGGGTCCCAGGCATGATATCCTGTAGTCACAATATAACAACCATTGGGAGGGGAAGAGCTGTTCTTTGACCAATACCCAGAGAACTCACACTGTACTACAAAGAATCACAGAAGTCAAGTATGATGCACATGTTCTGTATTGGGCAAATGAGCAGAAACAGCAAGAAGGGCATGGGCCCTGGGTTCAGATAGACTTGGAGTGAAGCCATACCTCTGGATGATGCTGGAAAAGTAATTTAACCTCTTAAAGGCTTGATTTCCTTAGCTGGATCATCACAGGGGTGCTGGATTATCTTAATGTGTCAGGAGAATAGGATGTTGGGATTGATTTTTGCACATCCCATACACACCTTGCTTATGGAGGTATAAGTGGGAGGAATCAACGCCAAATCCCACTTCAAGGCATGGGCTCTGAGTTGGTTTAAGCCAAAGGGGTTTGTGAGACACCCCCTGCCACAGTGTTTGGTTCAGAACCCAGGTCCACGTCCAGTATTGCAGACCATTCTCCTGGCCATGGGGCTTCTGTCAGGAAAGTGACTTGAGTCAGGCCAGTGATTCTGGAGCTGTTATAAGTAGTCTAGGAAAAAACTGTCTCCCTCTTTTAGCAGCTAGCAAGAAGAGACTCCCATCTCTTTCAAGAAGTTGCAGTATATAATGGGAGGCTTGGAGCTGCTGCAGCCATGTTTGCTAAGATGAAATTGATACATATAAGGTGGCAGATCTGAAAAATTGTAGAGAAAAGAAGCCGGGACCTTGATCACACTTTATCAAAAGCTGTCTGTCTTAGCCTTAGCCACTTTTAGTTACAAGAACCCCACATTCCCTTTATAATTTTGATTTTTAATCATTCAATATCAGTTTGCTCTGTATTTCCCATTCCTTGTAACTGAAAGCATCTTAATTGATACAATGAGGAAATGTGTATAAACCATCTGCCCAGAACAGATGTTCAATGGCTGTTGGTTATTATAAGGACTACTACACTGCCTCGTGACCATGACAACATAACAGAGTAGTGTCAGATGCTGTTTTCACGAAAGCATTACCGTTCTTCAAGATGCAACCAAAAGATGGACAGAAGGAGAATGGTCAGTTGCCAAGTGTGGCAGTATTGGTCAAGGCCAAAATTCAGGTGACTACTTGGTCTTTACATTGATGAAATACCCAAGGCCTGCTTATAGGAATTTTACTAACCAGTTCCTGTCTCCCATACTATTGCCTAACTGATTTCCTATAGTTTCTATAGATAACTGTCAGGAAGATACAGAAAGATTTCTCCCCTTTAGCTTCATTTGGTATCAGGAGAGGTTGTGGTGAAGAGGTAAAAGAAGAATGAAAGGCCAGACCTCATGGGAGGTTTACAGCATCTCTTGGCCTCCCTCCAGTGGTCCCTTCCTCCCTCGCCCTCTGTTAGCTGGATCCCTGGAGTCACCACCCCCACCAGGGGTAACTGGTTCCTCAATGACATGAGGAACATCAGTGACATGATGGTGAAGAGGTAAAAGAAGAATGAAAGGCCAGACCTCATGGGAGGTTTACAGCATCTCTTGGCCTCCCTCCAGTGGTCCCTTCCTCCCTCGCCCTCTGTTAGCTGGATCCCTGGAGTCACCACCCCCACCAGGGGTAACTGGTTCCTCAATGACATGAGGAACATCAGTGACATGATACACTCAGAATTCAGCTCCTCTTTTGCTGGCAGCCCCCCTCCTTTTCCTTGCCCACATGTCTGGCATATCTTAAAGTCTTCTGGCCACTGTCAGATATTAAAATAGTCCAGAAAGGTTCTGTCCAAATCAAATACCAGAGTGTCATTCATTAAAAGATCTTCCCCACTCAGCCTTGTCTGTGACTCGTTGGCCACCAGTGGGGAAAGGACTTTTCTTGTCCCACTGCCTCCTCCCCCAAACTCCTCCCAGCTCCAGTCTTAGTCAGGGGCAGGGAAGGCAGATAAGAAGGAGAGAAGTGGAGTCTCTTTAAAGAGGCAGTGGACTTTGTCATTTTCCCAGGGATGTCCAGTGTCCTCTGTCATGTGGGTCTACATATGGGTTTCTTCATGGGTGCATTGGCTGGTTTTTGGAGAGGCTTTGCAGGGATCACCTGTAGCCATGAAACTGGATATGGGCCTTGGTTAAAAAATGTTTTCAGCCCTTCTCCCACCACTGTCCCTTCAATCTCCACACCCTCAGTAAGAAAGGGCCTGTTACGATCTTCACACAGTAGTTGATCTGATACGTGACACAGTCCCAATCTGGACAGCAGGGACATTCACACCACTTCTAGCCAATTTTGTTGGCTCTTACCTTTCCATTTGGAGAAGAAAATGGCAACTCACTCCAGTATTCTTGCCTAGATAATCTCATGAACAGAGGAGCCTGGTGGGCTACAGTCCATGTGGTCGCAAGAATCAGATGCGACTTAGCAACAAAACCACCACCACCACCACCTCTCCATTACTTCTCTAAGCCATGCTTTTCATGATTCCTTTCATGATTTTCATGACACCTTTCCTGATCTTGGCACCTGCCCTTGGTTACTTATCCCTGCCCCCTTGCCAATCTGCTTCTCCTACTGGAGTCCCTCTTCCTGGCACTCAGCCCTATTGGCTCCAGTCTCAACCATTTCTGGATGTCCGTTTGGTTCCCAAGAATAAGAATAAAAACACTGATGTTCTGCTAAATTGTAGTAGGGCAGCCCTTCCCCCTGATGCTCCTCCATCCTCACTGCTCCCCACTCAGAGGCAGCCCCCATTAGCCTCTTGCCTTCAGATCATCTGGGCAAGAGTCAGAGCCAGGTACACCTTTCCTGTACCCTAAACTCCTAGGACACGAGTCACACTTGCCCAGAGCTCCCCTGGGCTCTGCTCCAACAGCAGGCTGGAACAGATGTAAGAGTGTTTGCAGCTCAGCCAACAGGCAGGTGGGAATGAGATTCCCACCTCCTCTCTACTTTAGACAACCTTGGTCCCTCTGAGAGGTTTTTTGGGCATCTCTGGACATGTGAGCATCCCTTCCTTGTCCAGCAGGCTGAGGGACCATCCTAGGACTCTCTACTAGGCTGGTACCTCTGCCCGCATCACTTGGTGATTTCTGGACTGGTTGGCCCCTCTGTATTGGAAAGCCCTGTATGAAAGTAGCTGGCACTGCAAGTGGCACATCATACTCAAATGAAACTCAGAGGCAGCGAGAGGGCTGATGCCAGGAAGAAAGGGTCCCACAGGAGGAGCGGGTGTGTAGGGGGAGAGGACTTTCTAAGAGAGGCCAGGAAAGGACATTGCTCACACCAGGAATGGAGAGATAGGGTCAACAAAGGTGGGGTTGGAGGGAGCACAAGTGCCCCTCACAATACCATGTGGTAGAGCCATTGCTATGGGTTCACCTAACCTTGTATCCTTGCTCTTAGAGACATAGCTTAAGTCATATCACTGCTTCTCTCGTGGTCAGATGGAACACTGAGATCAAATTCTCACCAGAAAACTGTGAGTATGTGGCTTGCTGGTCTAACTAATAAAACCCTTCTATGTTCAACCCTCTAGTCCAGCTTTCTGTTCCATGGTTGAAAATGGCAGTGACAAATGATGGAAGGATCTCGAGTCCCCGAATGTCTGGGCAAAGCTGAGCCTCACCCCGCAGCTCCATCTCGGGCTGCTGGACAGTGACAGGAGGGAAAATTAATGAAAGGTGTTAGTCACTGTGAGGTTTCTTGGTGGTTGTGCTGAGGGTGGTTTTCTTTCTTTTATAAAACTGCAATTAACCCTTGATGACTAATCAGTTCTGTTATCCAACTATTAATAAACTACTTCATCATAGGCTAGCATTGGTGAGTGTTACTTAGTGGGTAAGACAGAAACTAGTGCAATTTTCATGAAGGGCAATTTTGTAATTTATATCAACAGCCTTTCTAACATTTATTGGGTTGACCAAAAAGTTTGTTTGGTTTTTTTCCATAACATCTTATGGGAAAATCCAAATGAACTTTTTGGCCAACGCAATATATTCTTTAACTCAATAATTCAGCTTCTGGTCAGGAAATAATCAGAACTATCCATACAGGTATATACAAGAATGCTTATTATATATTGCAATAATGCCTATTATAACATTATTTCAGTTGCATTTAAAAGGAAACAATCTAAATGTCTTAACAAAAGGGAGTCAGTTAAATGAAGTATAATAAAGCCTCAGGACTGTCATGTAATTCATATTTGTAAAGAATATTTTATCACATAGAGAAATGACCTGGATACATGTAATGCTATTTAAGAGAAACATAATAGTATCACAGGTATTATAAAAATAGATTGAAAAATGTAAGAATACTCTATATGTACATAGAAATAAAAATAATGTTTCATTTCATAGTGAAATATGCCAACTGTTGTCAGAAAATACCTCCAATTATTAGAATTTTAGGTGACATATATTTTTTCTACTTTTCTGTGATTTTTAGGTTACCTGCTATAAACATGTGTTGCTTTTATAACTTGACAATTCTTTTCCTGATATATAAAAGCCCTAATCAAGCTTTAGTTGATCCTGACAAATGTTTTAATTTAGGGCAGGAGATATATATAGGTTTATTTTCAAGTCAGAGAAATGAGAAAATCTTCCCTATTTTTTTTGTGTCAGTGTTGAGCTGATTGGCCCAGTGTTATTTTATGTTGAGGCCAAAGCTGAGCAGCACCATAACTTGCTGGTTGAAGGGGCTGAAATGCCTATTGGGGGTGCTACTCTGATGAAAGTGAGGCATCATCCTCTAATGCAAAGTTTTCAGCCATGGCTGCAGGAAAGAATCCCCCAGACGCTGACTCACTGAGCCGGGGCAGGGTCCTGGCATCTAGGTATTTTTACAGGGTCACTAGGTTATTCCAGTGCATAGTAGGGTTGAGAGCTGCTGTTCCAATAGCATGGTCCTGAAATGTGAAATCAGTCCTGAATATTCATTGGAAGGACTGATGCTGAAGCTGAAACTCCAATACTTTGGCCATCTGATGTGAAGAACTGACTCATTGGAAAAGACCCTGAGGCTGGGAAAGATTGAAGGCAGGAGAAAGGGATGACAGAGAATGAGATGGTTGGATGGCATCACCAACTCATTGGACGTGAGTTTAAGTAAAGTCTGGAAGTTCGTGATGGACAGGGAGGCCGAGCGTGCTGCAGTCCATGGGGTTGCAAAGAGTTGGACATAACTGAAGGACTGAACTGAGCTGAAACCTGAGCCAGAGGAACTAGGGCCAAGATTGTTTCTTTGGCAATCAATTGTGTTATCTTAGGTTAGTTGCTCAACCTTTCATATTCCAATTTCCTTCTCTGGAAGCCTGAAGGTCTCTATCTGTCTGACATGCCTCCCAAGGGCATTTGATACATTCTAGAAAGGACTCCATGTGTGTGGCTGCTAACCCCAGCTGGGGATGCTTTGCATTTGGACTCCTGGGTTCATGATGGAAGCACCCTGCCAGGCACTGCAAAGATGGGGCCACAGGGTGGTTCCTAGGTCTTGGGCTGAGCTCTGAACCCAGTCCCAATCCCCAGTGGCACCTTAAGCAGGTCTGTGGGGCCCTTCCTAGAGAAAGATCCTAGGAAAACCAATCCTTGGCCCTGACTCTGACACCATATGCCTAGAAAAATGGGCAACTTCCTTTGTCTCAGTTTCTACATCCAAAAAACACTTTAACATGTATTGAAAAGACTAGGTGAAATACGAAATGTGGGGTTCTGATAATAATAGAGTGTGGTATAAAACCAGAAATAGTAGTGACAATGACAACCACATTGAGTAAACTGGCACTGATTTTATGTCTGGATCTGCTAAGTGATTTCATACATTATCTCATGTTTATCTCCCCCATGTTACATATGGGGAAACTGAACTGAAGCTGAGTAGCAAGACCTCAAAGGTCATGTGTTAAATAGTGGGAAAGCTTCCATGTGAACTGCGGCTGTCCAGCGGCAGAGCTGAGCATGCAGACTTCCTTCTCTCCTGTCTTCTCCTGCACCATGGGCTGCTGTTATTTATTTGAAGTATTTTAACAAGAGTAGCATTTGAAATGGAAAACTGTGGGCATCAAATTTTCATGAGATATCAGAGTATTTGTGTGTGTTTGTCTTTCTTTACACGTGGGGTGTGATGAGCAGAACATGGGGTTGGAGTTAGCCGGAGCTAAGCTTACCTTCCAGTTCTGATACCTACTGGCTGTATAATTTGGGATAAGCTACTTAACCTCTCAGGGATGTTTCCTTATCCTTAGAACAGAAAACACAATATTGCTTTTATAAAATCAATTGTAGAGATGTGGGACACTGTTTGGAACAGGAAGAGCTAACACAGATTGCACTTCCTGTGTGCCAGGTACTGTTCTAAAGCTCTATACATACATCAAGTCACTTAATTCTGATAAAAAACCTTATGAGGTAGATAATACTATTAATAAAATGCATGTTTTATAGACTGGGAAATTGAGGCCCAGAGAGGTTAAACAACTTGCTCAAGATTACACAGCCGATAAGTGGTGGAGCATTTTTAACCACCAAGCTGTGAACCCCCTTACACACACTTAGCATACTGAAAAATAGCTAAGAAGACTTAGCTATCATTATTATGCACAGCAGTGATTTTCAACTACTGTTGTAAGTTAGCAGGACCCTTTCATTGAAAATTATCTTAACGGAAATATGCCTATATATAATACAGTGAAGGTGGAGCTGCTTTGCTTGAAGTAAAGATGAAATCTCTTCCCTCAGCCCCAATCCCTGGTACAGCAGCCCTAAGTTACATCTGGGGAGGCTGAGGTTCTGAAGAACCCAGTCTGAAAACCACCAATGCCAACTTTTCAATTCTTTGGTGTCCCATTTGTGGTCTTGCCCTACCCCAAGGCTGGGAAGTCAGCAGGCAGAAAACCAGAGACCAGATTGTTTTCCCAGGTCTCCGCTCATGCTCCTGTTTTTCTCCCACACTCTTGGTGGCCGTGGCCGTGCCTGACCAGCTGGGACATAATGAGCAGCTACTAGGAAGCTGGATGCGAGGCTCACCGGTTTTATCTGAGTTGCAGAGGATGGTTTCCTTCTCGGCTCTCACACCGGGGCTGGGGCCGTGCTTCATCCACATGGTGATGGTGAACTGGTCGGTCAGGTTCTTGGGCACAACTCCGTCAGGGATCTTGGCACCCTGCCTGCCATCGAACTTGAAGATCATTTCACTGCTGTCCACCAGCAGTCCTGTGGTCCAGTTGGTGGCAGCACTGGGGGATGGCAAGAGGTCAATGATGCCAGAGGAGGCTCCTACAGGGGGTGGGGACAGAGAGAACAAAGGGTCATGCCTCCCAGGCCGGGTGTCCTCATGTTCTGTTTTCTACTCTCAGGGTTACAATGAACTAATCTGCGTACTCACCCAGAACTAAGAGCTCCGCCCTGAACTGGGTGACTTGGGAAAAGAAGGGTTAAACGCCATCCTTGCCCAAGTTGCCTATGGTAGCTTGGGGAGGCATCAGTAACTTACAGACAAAAATATTGCATGTGGGAAAACAGAGTGCAATTTACCATTATACAAGGAAAAAAGTGCTGAAGAAATTTAGAGAAATGAGATTACCCTGGGGGCTTTGATAAGCAGGCAAGGTTCCTGGAGAAGGCCAGGGCTTGATTCCAATCAATTGATTCATTCACACACTTATCCATTCATTAACCTGTCAGCCATTTATTGAGCACCGACCAGGTGCCAAGACCCCTCCCGGGTGCTGGCAAAGTAAAAGTGAATCAGCGCAGTCCCTGACCTGGAGGAGCTTGGAGGGGACCTGGAGGACCCTTGGGGACCTTGGAGGTCCCCACAAATTGATGGACACCTGGGATGCAGGGAGACCAGGGTTGTGATAGAGGACACACAACCTGATTCCAAGAGGAGTGTGAATCACTCTGCACTCATCACACTCACTCTTTTCCAATCATTTGTTTAGGCCAAATGGTACAGTGGTTGAGAACATGGGTTCTGAAGTTGGCAGAACTTAAATCTGATGCCTGGTGGTGGCCTGACTTTTGAGCCTCGTGACTGTGAGCAGAGACGTCACCTTTTGGACCCTCCACCCCCTTCTCTGCCACCTGCCCTCCCAGGTGCTGTGGGGACCGGATGAGAGACGGCATCCTGGCTTGGACAGTGTGCTTGGCACACCACGAATGGAGCTCACTCTAGTTAGCTATAACTCCATCATTTTTATTAGAGCTACTGTGATTTCTGCTACCACTACGATTCCAGGCTAAGGATAACCTGAGGCAGTGGGAGTGCCATAGGTGGATTTGTGTTTTGGAAGAATTACACCAACAGCTTTGTGGAGGGCAGGGCTGAGTGAGCCAGAGGAGCTGGCCCAGAAGGTAGGATGGCACAGCCAGGAGGGTAACTGGGCTGCTGTGGCCTTTTCACTGAAGCTCAGGTGCTGCCAGCAGTGTTCTTGGCATCCTTATGCTCTAGAGAGGAGCAGAGCTCAGCTACTCAGGGGATGAGGAAGGTTGAGGTCTTCCTAATACCAGGGAACAAGAACCAGGGAGTCCAAGGTATGCCTGGTGCAGGGGACCAGGTGTGGGGGGCTCCTTCGGCACAGTACCGACCAGGCGGTCATAAATGGATTTAATGGACAGCGGTTATGTGTATATAACCTGCCATTTGTTAGGGATCGCTGGACTTCTGAATTCTGTATATCAGACACTTATCTCACCTGGGGACTGCGTTCCACCCTTGGCCACCACAAACACCCCCTAGAATTGAAATGAGCCTTGAAAATTCCTCAGAAAGGTGCTATATTAGAAACCAATGTACTTTGAAAATGTTTCACCCAGCCAGTTTTCCCTCTAGCCTTGGAACCTATTGGTTTGCAATTGAAGGCTGGCTGCGTGAAACATTTGTATCCTTAGAGCGAGCTGCTCTGCTTAGCTGGTGAGAAGCTCACCTTGGGAGAGGCCTCTGGGGAACTACAGTGTCTGAGATGTAGAGGGTGGCGACTCCAGTCTCTTAATTCACAATCACCCTGCAGCTAGCTTATCAAGGGAAATTGTGGGCAGCGTCGACTGTGTTATTAACAAGCATGTTTCTTAGGGCTTTTTTGCCTGGTAGCATGCCTGACACACAGTAGGTGCTCCATTAATGTTTATAACTGCCTTTCCTTCTGCAGAGTACCTCCGTGAGATGCTTCTGGCCCCTACCCAGTTCCCACTGAGCTTATTCTCCCAGCCTTTAGGCCATACCCTGCATCTCTCATCAATATGTACTTGGGATTTCCCTGGTGGTCCAGAGGCTAAGACTCGGTGATCACAATGCAAGGGGACCAGGGTTGAATCCCTGGTCAGGAGACTAGATCCCACATGCCACAACTAAACTTGCGTGACACAACCAAGACCTGGCACAGCCAAGTAAATAAATATTAAAAAATAAATTTTACTTGTTCTCATCCATACTCCCAGAACCTTATGTGATATCCATTTTACTTATCTGATAAGCTAGTTCACACTAACATTGTGACGACTAGCAAAGCCTGTAGGGCTATGAACCTCCCTAGGTATTTGAAAGAAGGAAACCTACCAAGGTAGTGGTAGGTAAAGATTTGGCGGTAGTTGGGGAGTGGGACATACATGGTCTTTGGAATAAGTTCGTTTTCCTAGAATCTCCCAGAATAATGCAACCTGGCAACAACTTCTCTGTCCCATAAATGAGTTGGTTCAGACACCAGGATTTGTCCAGGATAACAGCTGGTGACTAGGGCTCACACAGAATATATATCGTTCCTGAAACTTCAGGTGGCCAGGGAGATGCAGGCTGACCATGCAGGGCTCCTGACTTCTAGTTCAAGCCAGTGCCCTCAACGCAGTCTGGCAGGGCCTGGTACAGGGATGTGTGTTTGGCCGTTGTCAAGGTCAGCTTCACCACCACACAGAGCCAGAGGCTTGCATACCAGGGAACCAGGATGACATTGACATGGCTCAAAACTCCACCTCTTGAGCTTCCTTTTTGACTGAGGACCTTGCAGTTGTTAAGGAGCCGGTGTTCCTGCAGAATTCACTAGTCATTTAGGCTAGTGAAGGAGCTGATTGCTAATTTTCCCCAAAAGCAAGTTTGGATAGACAGAGGGAGGTACAGAGCAAGGATGAGGTGGAGGGTGATGGAGAGAAAACAGAAAGAGAAGGTTAGGAGGAACAACTGGTTACATATCATTTTATGTATGTGTATTTAGGGAAATTTATTTTTCATAGTTACAGACCTTTATTATTTTTTTGACATTGATTTACAATGTTATGTTAGTTTCTGCTGTACAGCAAAATGACTCAGTTATCCATATGTATACATTATTTTTTTATATTCTTTTCTATTATGGTTTATCACAAGATATTGAATATAATTTCCTGTGCCACACAGTAGGATCTTGCTTATCCATCCTATATGTAATAGTTTATTTCTGCTAAACCCAAACTCCCACTCTATCCCTTCTCCACACCCTCTACTCCCTGGCAGGTGCAAGTCTGTTTTCTCTGTCTGTGAGTCTGTTCCTGTTTTGTAGATAAGTTTCTTTGTGTTAGATTCCACATATAAGTGACATCATATGGTATTTGTCCTTCTCTGTCTGACTTACTTTACTTAGTGTGACAATCTTTAGGTCCATCCAAGTTCCTGCAAATGGTTATCATGCTTCTATGAATATGGGGTGCATGTATCTTTTGAATTATACTCTCAACAGACATTTATTCTTATTTTCCTTGAAACATTTTATTAGACACTGAGTGGGTCCAGACTTAAGTACGTCAATGCTTTTCCTTAGTTATTCATCTAAGTGGTGGATATTATTATGATTCCAGTTTACAGTAAGAAATCCAAGGCTCAGCAAGCCCAGGATCACAGCCAGTGAGTGAGTGGACCCATCATCAGAACTTGCAAGCCCCAAAGCTCACACTCCCCACTGCACCACCTCGATCAACCTGGAGGAAGATCTTATCATCTCCTGCACATTAAAAAAAAATGGAAGTATAGTGATTTATAATATTGTGTTAGTTTCAGGTGTATAGCAAAGTGATTTGGTTACACATATATATGTATGTATCTATACACTTTTTTTGATTCTTCTCCATTTTAGTTTATTACAAGATAGTGAATATAGCTCCCTTTGCTATACTGTAAAACACTGCTGTTATCTATTTTATATATGGTAGTGTACATCTGTTAATTCCATTTTCTCCAATTATCTGCTCCCAACCTCCTGTACATTTACAAACATGGAAACCGAGGCCCAGAAAGGGGAAATGTCTTGACCAGGATCACACAGCCACAGAGCTAGTTAGAGGCAGGCCCAGCTCTCGGACACCTGGTGATATTCTTTCTACCATATAGTGCAGTGTCCTGCCAAGCTCAGCCCAGAGCCCAAGACCAGGTTGCTGTCCACAGAGAGGCATGCGCCCTGGAAAGGCCATTGATGTCTTCCTTGATGAGGGAAATAGCATGTCACTCTGCCCAGCCCACAGATGTTGCCTCCAGGAAAGCATGACACTGTGTTTCACTAGACGGTACAGACTTCCACAGGTTTAACTGATTGTATTTCATTTTCTAGGGGCTTCCCAGATGGTTCAGTGGTAAGGAATCCACCTGCCAATGCAAGAGGCCCAGGTTCGATCCCTGGGTCAGGAAGATCCCCTGGAGGAGGATATGGTAACCCATTCCAGTATCCTTGCCTGGAGACTCCACGGACAGAGTCTAGTGGGCGATAGTCCGTGGGATTGCAGAGTCAGACATGACTTAGTGACTGAGCAACAATTTCATTTTCTGGTGCATTTACATAAAATTAGAGAGATTTCCTTTTTCCTAAAGTTCTCTCTCCTCTCCCCAACATATCCCATGGAAAGCAGTAGGTAAACAGGATGCATAACTTGCAAAGAGAGTGCGGCATTGTCTGCATGCCAGGGTGTATTTAAGATGCAAAGGTCCATGGGACCCACTGGGCTGCTGAGAGCTCATACTGGTCTGGTGCACAGAAACTGGCCTGAGTGTAAGGGGCTTGCAACCAGAAATGAAGTCTGCTTTGAGGTCTCTGAGCCCTACCAAGGTGGAGAAGCCTTGCTGAGCCAGCAAGTAGATAAAGACAGGGGTGAGTTAGGCAGATTTCAGGACACACAGTGGAGTGAGAACCCACGTGGAGCCTGGGGGCAGGGGTCACCATCTGGTCTTTTCTTTTTTAATGTTTACTTATTTATTTGGCTGCACTGGGTCTTAGTTGTGGCACATGGGGTCTTAAGTTGTGGCATGTGGGATCTAGTTTCCTGACCAGGAATCAAAGCCAGACCCCTGCATTGGGAGCAGGGAGTCTTAGCCACTGGATCACCAGGGAAGTCCCTGGACCTCTTAACTGTAGGTTTTGTGTGCTGTTCTGGATGGCCTTGGTGAAGGCAGAGTGCCCTCAGCATTTCACTGTGGGCCTGTGGCCATGGTGAGAGACATGGAGCCTCAGTCATGACTCCTTATGGTCCACAGTGGGATGCAGAAAGGGATAGGGAGAAGGGGAGGATCTCAGGGGAGAGGAACCATTGTAATCAAGGACACAGGCCTCATTTTGTAGCATCTTCCAAGATTAGCAATATCAACTCCATATTATTCCATTACATGCTTATATAATGTCTTAGTTATGCCAGGCACTGTGGTGGGAATACAGCAGTGAACCATACAGCAATGGGCCCTACCTCTAGAGACCCAATGGAAAGTCTTTTAGTTTTGGTGGGTGGAACAGTTCATTGGTAGAGAGTCTTGACAAAGGTCCTACTTGAACTACATGAAGTGCATGATGGTAGAAGGAATACTTCTGTTCTTAACCTGCTTCAGTGACCCACTGATCACAGTTGGCTGTGTGACTTGCTCTGACGAAGAAAATGTGAATGCAAACAATGTGTGTCAGTTTAGGGCAGAAACTTTATGAGCCAGTCCAAGCTTCACCACATGTATTTTTTCCATCTGCCATGATATCAACAATATTCTAGATAGAGATTATTCTGTTAGCCTGGATCCTGGTGGGAAACCAACATGGAACAGAGCCACAGTCAATCCAAGAAGGACATGTGGTAGGAATGGAAATTAACTTTTGTTATTTTAAGCCGATAGACTTTGGAATCATTTGTTACTGCAGCCTAACTTGCCTTGTCCTGACTGATAATGCGTAAGTGACTGACATGAGTGGCTACCATAACCACTTTTCTATCTGCATGCCTTCAGGATGGAGGTGGAGGACTTCTTGATGTCCTTTCCAAAGCTCACAGCCTGTTTATCCTACCATCAGATTATCCTTCCATCTCTGCAATCCTAGACAACAGGGCTTCTTCAAAGGCCTTGGAATCTCCTGGTGAAGCAAGCTGAGCTTTGGATGAAGATGGTCAGCCAGACTATTGGGGCAGGGCCGTGGATCCCCAGGGGCTGATCAGCCCAGGCAAGGCTGCTGCAGGCAAAAACCTTCTCCCCAGAATAGAAGGGCATGCTATATGGTAGCTACTTCATTGCCTTTAAAGAAATCATAACCAAAGAGAAGCCCATTGCTTACTGTCATTACCCATTGCTCAGTGTGTGCAACCCTTGCTCATGTATGAATAGTGATTTAATTGGATTCCCAACATGTGTGCATCAATTTTGCTTATAATAAAAGACCCAATTCAGCTCTGAGAATGGAAAAACTGGTTATGACTGGGGAACTGGTGCTGTCCTCCTTGGAAGCTCTGGCTCTTTAGAAGAATCTTGGAGGAATTGACAATGGTTTCTCATAGTTGAGCTATCCTGAGGGTATAAAACCTTGAATTGTGATTCTTAATGAGGACAAGCTCTGTTAAGCTGCCCAGTGTAGTATAAAGCCATGGACTAAATTTTTTACATGACTGTCTTCACCTTAAACTGTTAAGTGGTCTTATTAACTTCTAGATAACCTCATGAATGAAAGCATTTGGACACTGAACAAATATTTGCTGAATTAAAAATAAGCAAATGAGGACTTCCCTGGTGGTCCAGTAGTTAAGAATCTGCCTGCCAATGTAGGGGACATGGGTTTGATCCCAGGTCTGGGAAGATCACACTGCTGTGAGTCAGCTAAGCCCGTGTGCTACAACCACTGAAGCCCACATACTCTAGAGCCTGTGCTCTGCAACAACAGAAGCCACCATAAATGAGAAGCCCATGAACTGCAACTAAACAGTAGCCCCCACTTGTCACAACTATAGAAAGCCTATGCAGCAAAAAAGATACAGTGCAGTCAAAATAAGTAAATAAATTAAATAAGCAAGAAAGCTGAACTTGAGTTTTAAAAAAAATGAATGAATGAATGAATGAACAGATTCTCTTTGCAAATCTCCTGTGCTCACAAGTGTATAAACTCTGAGAACAGCTCATGCCTGATGATCTGAGCTGGTCTGATGGATCCATTTCTTGATTTAATAGCAGGCTCTCACACTGCAGCCTTTCCTTCAACAGGACCTGTCTTTGGAGCTCTTGACTCCACACACAGAGCAGCTGACCCCGGGTGTCATACGGGCGGTGCTGGACAGATGCCAGGAGCCTGTGGTTTCAGGAAGGAGCAGTCCTGGCCTCAGGGCTCCGAGAGACATGTGTATCACAAACTGCTTTGCTGCTTACTGTAATATGCAGTGACTCAGGGGCATGGAAGCAGGCCTTTTCTTAGGCTTGGGTTCATGTCAAATTGAATTTGGTCAGGAAGCCTCACTGGGGCCTCATCGTACATTTCATTCTCAAGGCAGTTTTGTGGCACTTCATCTTGGGAAAACCTGGGACTGAGATGGCAGAGTCCTTCATCTTGAATTTCTGACTCCAGAGGAAGTGATTAGCGGCTTGTCCAACTTCCCCATGAGGCCTGGCTTCACATACAGGAAGGTCAGTGGGGGACCGTGTTAGGCTAAATTTGTTCCTGCAAGTGGAAAGGGACACAGGTGCAGGACCTTGCATCACTTTTTCCAAAGTCTCAGTGCGCAAACCTCAGGCAGCAATATGGCTGATGTCTGGTGCTCCCTTGGAAACAAAGAGGCTTTTTTCTGGTGCTATTGCACCGGCCAGGTACTTCCTGACAGTGGCTCTGTCCAGCTGTTGTTTGATGGCTCCTTATTCAGGGATGCCATCACTGCTCCTTGTGAACGATACTGCAGGAAGAGGAAGCAGGTGGGCACTGATCCGACCTCTCTCAGAGGGGAAGGCAGCCTTGCCTGGGCTACTGCACAAGGACAGTGTCATAGAAGCAATGCCAGAATTCAAAAGCACCCAGGAGCCCTCCTGCACTGCTTCTGGTAGCAGAGATGACGGGTAAATATTGACCTAAGCAAAGGGTTTGGAAGGGTAAAGGAGAGAGAGGTTCTAGCAAGAAAAAAAGTGAGCAAAGGCATAGGGATGGGAATGAGCTGGGGATGGGGAAAAATGGGGTACTGTGGCCCAGAAGAGGCCACATACTGGGAAGAAATGGGCTATAATGATGGACCAATGTGATGGTGGCAGGTCCTCGGGAGCTCGGGAGGGTGGGGAGTCATTCTAGAGCCGGGCACCCATACCTGGCTGTTCCACAGGTATTTGTCATCACTGTCCCCTAAATCCACCCTTGCCTGGAATTTCTAGTTCTGGTTGGTGGCACTCTCATCCAGCTAGATGCTCACATTAGAATCTTCTAAGATTCCCTGTTTTTCACTGGTTGACAGCTAATCGTGGTTCACTCTTACTGATTTTGCCTCCTAAATCTGTCTTAGGTTCATCCCTACCGCCACTCCCCCAGTTCAGAAATCATTATCTCTTGCTTAGACTATGGCCGTAACATCCTAATTGGTTTCCCTGTTACCATTCAAAGTCAGTGAAGATATGTAGAATGAAAAATGCATGAACACTGGGGCTTAAAGTGTCGTGGTGGCCCTCTGGCTGGGAAACCCTGCCAGCAGCTTGTCGACGAGCTAGGGAAAACACAGAGAAGCTTGTCTTTAGAACCTAAGAAGTCCCGCATGAGTCAGGAATCACAGCCCAGGCTCCGCTTTAGAAGAGATCTGGCCTGCCTTTCCCTCATGGTCTGGAGAGAGTGTGGGGCCCAAGGAAGCAGACCTAACACAGATGGGCATGAGTCTCACTCATTTGCTTCTGCCTTTTCTCCTCTGTAGATTCAAGAGGCAGACTCCTGATCTGGAGGCAGGAATAGGCCCGCCCTGTCAGGCTCACTTGGGGTTCCCAGAAGTGTGCACCAGGAAGTGAAAGTGAGGACTATACAGTCCATGGAATTCTCCAGGCCAGAATACTGGAGTGGGTAGTCTTTCCTTTCTCCAGGGCATCTTCCCAACCCAGGGATCAAACCCAGGTCTCCCACATGGCAGGCAGATTCTTTGCCAGCTGAGCTTAACAAAGGGTCACTCTCAGTACCAGATAAGCTTGCATCTCAGGGTAAAGTGCTTTCCTGACTGAATTAACCTGCCTTCCTGCCAGGTGAGGCTGGCAGCCCAGAGGAGTGAGCTATATTAACAACCAGATGCAATTGTGCTCTAAAGTTTCTTCTCTTGAAAAATCCTCTCCTTCTCTCCATCTCCTGTTCTCCCCCCAGCAACATTCAGAATCAAATCACCCGTGTGTGCCCTTGGGCTCATCTGATCTTTAACAAGTTGACTCCATCATCTCCTAACCTGGAGGAGTTGAGGAAATGACTGTAACCTGCGGTGGCGTGGGGTTGAGCTGACTTATAATTCAGGTGCACAGGGAACGGGATGGGATATCCATTCAAAATGAGGTGTTGGCGGAGACAGCTTCTCTGTGTGTGGAGTAAAGAGCACCGGAGGCAGCTTTCTCAGTGCTGCGGGCTGCTGATGGGCATTTTTACAAGAGCTGTTTGGAATACTTAGGTTGTGCTGTTTTCCCCAATCTCCTGCATCATTCTAGAAAAACCTGCCTTCCCATGGGCCCTCCTTCCAGCCTGGCAACATGATAAATGGGGCACTGTGCTACCCAAGCAGGGCATACTGCACATCAGTTCTCAAATTGTCACTTGGTCCTTGGGCAAGAGCTACTTGCATGAAGGTGTGAGTGTGTGCCTGTGTATGTACCTGTGTGTTCACTGTGTGCATGTGTGTACCTGTGAGTGCACGTGTGCGCCTGCTTGTTGTGCATGTGTGCACCTCTGTGCGTGCATGTGTGTGTGCCTGTGCCTACTTTGTGTGCCTGTGTGCATCTGTGTGTGAATGTGTGTGTGCCTGTATGTGCATACATGTGTATTTGCATCTTGTGTGTGTGTGCACAGAAGTGTGTGTGCATGTGTCTGTGTCTCAGTGGTGAGGGAGAAAAACTGCTCCAAAGACAGTAGTGGAGAGGTCCCCAGGAGGGGCTGCAGGCTGTGTTCAGGAAGCCACATCTTCCTTGGGAGATGGAGTTACCCCCAAGTACGGGCCCCGTCTTAAGACTAAGCTCTTTCTGGAGTTGCCCACAGTCCGGCTGGAGAGGCTGTGTGAGGGCCTGAATAGTCTTGGAGAGAACAAGAAAGAAATGAAATATACATGGTGGGGAGGAAAGAGGCCCATCAACACATCCATGATCTGGTTTACCAAGCAGGTGGGACCACTTCCACCACACTGTGTCTTATTCTGCAGTTGACTTGAGAGATTTACATTCCAGCTCTAGAGGTCTGGCCCAGCATCACAGATCCAGAGTCAAAGAGCCCCTCCCTCCCATAGACCTACTTTCAAAGTCTGGCTCTGTCACTCCCTGTGTGACCTTAAAAATAATTTCTCCTCTCTGGGCTTCTAATTGTCCATGTTTAAAACTGGATGAATAAGACCCTCCTCAGTGTGAATTAGGGTAGGGCATGTGAAGCTCACTGGAGAAGGGAATGGAAACCCACTCCAGATTTCTTACCTGGAGAATCCCGTGGATAAAGGAGCCTGGTGGGCTATAGTCCATAGGGTCGCAAAGAGTCGGACACGACTGAGCAACTAACACACACACATGCGAGGTGCACACAGCAGGTGCTCAATAAAGCTAAGCTTCATCGGGTAGAACCTGCATCAGCCTGGCTCCCAGTTCCAGCCTGCTTCTTTCTTGGGGCACCATCTCTCAGCCCACTGACAGCCAGCCCTCTGTCCCCCACACTTGGATCCTTCACGTTCCCCATCTCTCCTCCCAGCCCAGCTCTTCTCCAACATGGGCACCCAGGCCTGGCTTCACCAGCATGTGACCTGAACAGTCACACAGGGCCCCCAGCTTGGTTTCATGCTTTGCTGTCTCTGCCTTAAAAGTATTCATAATTTTGGAACAAAGGTCCAGCACTTTCATTTGCAGTAAGCCCTCGTGTTCCATAGCTGGTCCTGGAGGAGGAGACCCACCTCTCCCTAAGAGGCAGGCACCACCCTTCACATTGGCCCCTGGGAAGGCACCTTTCTGAAATCAACACAGTATAGGGGAGCCGTGTTCCTTCAGGTCCCATGCTAGGTGCTCTTCCACACCTGGGGCTTGTGTCTAAATGTGTGTGCCTGTGTGTGTTCACAGGAACATAACATCCCTATGTTACTGATGAAGAGTAGAGGCTTTGTCTCAGCACTTGCCCACAGCCTTAGAGTCAGTACATGGTGGGGTCTGACCAGGTATGGTTGGTGCTGAAAGCTATGCCTTCCAACCCTTTAACCCAGGGGTCCCCAACCTTTGGGATCTAATGCCTGATGATCTGGGGTGGAGCTGATGTAATAATAACAGAAATAAAGTACACAGTAAATGTAACACGCTTGAATCATCCTGAAACCACCCCCCACCTCCAGTCTGTGCAAAAATTGTCTTCCACAAATCTAAAAAGGCATGATACACATGAAGTTACTAACAAAACAGAAAGAGGTTCACAGTCTTAGAGAACAGACTTATGGTTGCTTGGGGGAAAGAAAGGGGAAAAGGGATAGTTAGAGAGTTTGGGATGGATATGTACACACTGCTATATTTAAAATGGATCACCAACAAGGACCCACTGGATAGCACAGGGAACTCTGCTCCATGTTATGAGGCAGCCAGGATGGGAGGGGAGATTGGAGGAGAAGGGACATGTGTACATGTATGGCTGCGTCCCTTTGCCGTCCACCAGAAACTGTCACATTGTTTGTTAATCAGCTGTGCGTGTGTGCCTCTGTACTCCGTTGCTTCAGTCGTGTCTGAGTCTTTGCAACCCTGTGGACCATAGCCCCCCAGGCTTCCATCCGTGGGATTCTCCAGGCAAGAATACTGGAGTGACTTGCCATGCCCTCCTCCAGGGGATCTTTCTGACCCAAGGACCAAACCCCCATCTCTTAGCTATCCTGCATTGGCAGGTGGGTTCTTTACCACTAACACCACCTGGGAAGCCTGTTAACTGGCTATACTCCAAGACAAAATTGGAGAAGGCAATGGCAATCCACTCCAGTACTCTTGCCTGGAAAATCCCATGGATGGAGGGAACCTGGTAGGCTGCAGTCCATGGGGTCGCTAAGAGTCCATGGGGTCACTGCAGTCCATGGGGTCGCTAAGACATGACTGAGCGACTTCACTCTCACTTTCACTTTCCTGCTTTGAAGAAGGAAATGGCAACCGACTCCAGTGTTCTTGCCTGGAGAGTCCCAGGAACGGGGGAGCCTGGTAGGCTGCTGTCTATGGGGTTACATAGAGTCAGACACGACTGAAGCGACTTAGCAGCAGCAATACGAAATAAAAACTTAAAAAAAATTGTCTTCCATGAAACTGGTCCCTGGTGCCAAAAGGTTGGGCATTGCTGATTTAACCATAATAAGTAAACTTAATATTCATCCAGGGGTTACATGTACCAGTGCAGTGGGGAGGGGCTGATTCCTTCATAATATAGTAAGATACACTTTGTATATATTGTTTAAAACAATGAATTAAAAATAACCCGAACAGGGAAGCCTACCACATAATTTCTGAAGGGACTTCTCAGAGTAGGTCTCCCGGTCACAGCCCTTCCCAATGTAGTTGGTCTGCAGCTCCGTGGTGATCTGGATGGAGGACACGGCCCCGTCGCACGTCTCCAGGTGGATGCTGGGGAACAAGGGCACGCTCCCTGAGCCAGGCTGGTACTCAATCCTCTTGGTCCAGTCTGAGTAAACAAGGAAAGAGTGACCATCAGTCAGGTGCAGACAGTTCTGCTGTAACATGTGCTTTGAAAATGTGCATTTGTTCCAACACAATTGATACCTTTGGAGTAGGAAATGGCAACCCACTTCAGTCTTCTTGCCTGGAGAATCCCATGGACAAAGGATAGGCCTAGCAGGCTTCAGTCCTTGGGTTCGCAAGAGTCGGATATGACTTAGTGACTAAACCACCACAATTGATACATTAGGAAATGATTCAAGGATAACAGGGATTTCACATTTGTTTATGCAAGATTTTGTCCCCAAGAAATACTAGATGAAATCAGAAATCCATGCCTAGCTGAGCTAAGCCACGTAGGAAGGCACAAAACAGGCCCATGTACAGACCTCAAAACATCTACCAGCTACTCCACTCGCCATGTGTGCTGAGCCACATCTGCCTGCAACGCAGTTACAGCTTTCTGTGTCATTCAGAAAACCCTCTGCACAATAGTGCATCAGCTTCAACCCTTCCTATATCCACCACCACGAGCAAACCTCAGGTCTCTTCAAGGTAAGGTACTGCATTTACTGTAGTCCTTATAGATTTCTTAACCATTTAACCTGTGTAAAACTGTGCTGGCATTTTTTGTTGGTTTGTTTGTTTTCTGTCTCTTTTCTTCAAATAAGATTGGCTTTTAATTTATTTTATTATTATTTTTCACTATGCTGGGTCTTTGCTCCTGTGCATGGGCTTTCTCTAGTTGTGGTGAAGGGGTGGTGTCTACGCTCTAGTTGCCATATGCAGGCATCTCACCGCAGTGGCTTCTCTTGTTGCAGAGCACAGGCTCTAGGACTCTGGCTCAGTGGTTGTGGTGCTGGCTTATTGCCGTGGGGGCATGTGGGATCTTCTAGGACCAGGGGTCAAACCTGTGCCCCTGCCTTGGCAGGTGAGCGCCCAACCACTGGACCACCAGGGAAGCCCCTTTGTCTCTTTTCATGCATCACTGATGATGTGTTTGACTGTTGAGTCCCTCGTCCCATTTTTCCCAGCAAGGTGATTTTCAGTAATGCATACACCTTGCCACAAGCAAACAAACAAAATAAGAGACCAAGGTAATCCAGGATCCCATGAGGGTCTGGGGTTAGGCACAATGATTCATTCCCTTTCAGGACTGTGACTTAAGTAGGGCTGATGGTCTTATTCCTGCATTTTAGTGGAAAAATAACTTGGAGACATCAAAGTGTCGGAGAGGAACAAAATCACAGTCAAAATGACACCACACAAAAAAGAGTTATCAACAAAAATAAACACTGAGAGTGAGTATACACGAGAACTGATTGAAACAACAGTAGTGGAGAGTCAGAGCCGAGGCAAGGCCATGCTCATGGCGACTGGCAACAGCACTTGCTGACAGTGATGCCTGCCTGAGAAGTCTATGTAGGCCTGAGCCAGACTTGTGGGTAGAGGTCCAATCATCAAGGAACATGAGTTGTGGATACCATTATATATGACTCTCAAAGGTTTGTCACATGGCTAGATGGTATCTCTTTTTTTAGAAAGTTTTTTATGTGAACTGTTTTTTAAAGGTCTTTGTTGAATTTGTTACAATATTGCTTCTATGTTTTGGTTTTTTGTCTGGAGGCATGTGGGATTTCAGCTCCTGGATCAGGGATTGAACCTGTACCCCATGCATTGGAAGGCAAAGTCTTAACCACTGAACAACCAGGGAAGTCCCTGGATGGTGTCCTTATGCCAAGGTAAAAATGAAAGTCTATGGACTGCCTGCCTCACCCTTGGGAAACTCAGAAAGTCTTGCATTTAGGATCATTCATCAGCCACCAAGGGGTTCCCTGGTGACGCCCACTGGCCACCGGCTGCCATCTTGAGGAAACCAGCAGAATGAAAGGGCTGGGCTTAGGGACAGATGGCTTTGTTCACTGAGCAAGTATGTGTTTGAGCTTCTTATGTACCCAGCTCTGCTTGGAGCAACACAGATACGGCAGTGAAGGAGTCAGAAAGGGTTCCTGCCTTGTGGAGCTGAGAGAGAGGCAAGCAATGAATACGCCACGCTGTCCTATTGCAGAGGGTAAGTGCTATGAAAGGAAAAGTGGTGACAGAGAGGAACTTCTTTAGCTGGAGAGAGTTCCTGTCTGAGCTGACGCCTGAATGTCAAGGATGAAAGCCCACGGGGAGCCTCAGAGAAGCTTGTTTGAAGTAGAGGCAGCAACGATCTTGGCTTGACTCCATCAGGTCAGGAAGTTCTTGGGCAGGCTAGTGAAGGTCTCCAAGCCTCAGGCATCTTATCAGTGAAGTGGGGACCATAGTGTGGGGGTGAGGACTAGGTGCGACCATGTGGGCCTGGCATGCAGTAGGGCTCCAATCCTCGCTATTGCTTCCCCAGAGAGGAAAGGAGATGCTCATGCTCCCTGCACATTCCACATAACCCGGCAATCTGGGTTTAGCTCTGAACCCCCAAGTTAATCAACCACCCTTTAATGTATGCTTTGGAGTCATGAACAAAGATTTAACACCATGTTGTGAGGTATATCACCAGGAAACTTGCTATGGGATGATTTTTGTTTGTTTGTTTCTAAATGAACCTTTATTGGAATATACTTGCTTTACAATGCTTCCACTGTACAGCAAAGTGAATCAGCCATACATATACATATATTCACTCCCTCTTGGATTTCTTTCCCATTGAAAGGATGTTTAGATGACAGTGACTATAGGTAAAAGAGAATATACCCAATTGTATGTCTTTCTTCAGAGCCCCGAGGAGCTGTGTCTGGAATGGCCCATCACCTCCTGGAGGATAAGACTATGGAGTTGCTATAGTCCATGTGGCCCCAGGTCAATCTAAAGGACAAATCACTGGCAGACAGGAGGGCTTTTTGCCTGATATATCTGAAAATCACAGTGCTGTAAGCAGCAGTCCACACATGACCAGGCTCGTCTCAATCTAGGTTCAAAATTGTGCATACCATTGTGCATTCAGTCATGCAATTTCTTCTGCATGGAGCTCCCTTCCTATTCCTTTCTGTCTGTTACCTCTACCACATAACTTTCAAGATATCTCCAGTCTGGATAGAAACCCTCCTCTGTACCCTCACAGCATTCTTAATAGTAGAGTCCAAGCTGATGGTAAGTCTGAATCCCCATTATGCTGCACAATGCCCAGCACATGGCAGATACTCACTAGACAGTGGTAGGAAGCGTGTAGGATATCACTGGACTGATCCATTTGTGTGCCTTCCCCTTCTTGTAACTAGGAACTCTTCAAAGGAGGAATTGTGAGTTTTTGATCCCTCCACACCAAGTTCCAAGCCCAGGAAATATTTTCCAGGTGGATCTGGGGAGCCCCAGAGACCTAAACTTGACTTCAGCCTTGGCAGCCTTTCTTGAACCACAGGCAGAACCCAGAGCCTATTTGTAACTTCTCTGGTACTTCTCCTGTCTGCCCCTACTCTCATCGTACAGAAACAACCACTCCAACAGAAGCCATCACATGTTTGCTTCTCTTTGTTCTCAGTAAGGCAATTGGTCCAGAAATGATAATGGAAGACTCTCTTCCCAGTAAAAAGACATAGTATCAAGGAGGAGGCTGCTCTCCTTCCCTTTCTCACTCCTGTCTCTCTGCATCATCCTTCTCTTTAGAGATGCAATTTAAAAAGATCAGAGACAAGGTTCTGTGCAGGATGCCTGTGATATGGTCCGACATCACCAATTCTTGAGTCTCTCCTGCTAGTGGGTGAGAGATTCCTCACAACATCTGCTTCTAGAAGCCTCTTCTGTTAGAGAAGCCCAAGACATCCCTGGTATTGGTGTTCTGTGGGAGCTGTGGGCATCTCTTTCTCATCCAGATATGTTAGTGGTTCTCTCTGATGAGAAATTCCAGTTCAAGTCATTTTAGAAGGTGTGTAAGTACCGGACCAAATAAATAACAAGGCTTTATATTGTCACCCTGCTTATGTAACTTATATGCAGAGTACATCAGGTGAAATGCCAGGCTGGATGAAGCACAAATTGGAATCAAGATTGCTGGGAGAAATATCAATAACCTCAGATATGCAGATGACACCACCCTTATGGCAGAAAGCAAAGAAGAACTAAAGAGTCTCTTGATGAAAGTGAAATAGTAAGAGTGAAAAAGTTGGCTTAAAGTTCAACATTCAGAAAACTAAGACCATGGCATCCGGTCCCATTACTTCATGGCAAATAGATGGGGAAACCATGGAAATAGTGACAGACTTTATTTTCTTGGGCTCCAAAATCATTGCAGTTGATGACTGCAGCCATGAAATTAAAAGATGCTTGCTCCTTGGAAGAAAAGGTATGACAAACCTAGACAGCATATTAAAAAGCAGAGATATTACTTTGCCAACAAAGGTTCATCTAGTCAAAGCTATGGTTTTTACAGTAGTACCGTGTGGATGTGAGAGTTGGACCATAAAGAAAGCTGCCGAAGAATTGATGCTTTTGAACTATGGTGTTGGAGAAAACTCTTGAGAGTCTCTTGGACAGTAAGGAGATCAAATCAGTCAATCTTAAAGGAAATCAGCCCTGAATATTCATTGGAAGGACTGATGCTGAATCTGAAACTCCAGCACTTTGGCCATCTGATGCAAAGAACTGACTCATTGGAAAAGACCCTGGTGCTGAGAAAGACCGAAGGCAGGAGAAGGGGATGACAGAGGATGAGATGTTTGGATGGCATCACTGACTCGATGGACAGGAGTTTGAACAAGCTTTTGGGAGTTAGTGAAGGGAAGCCTGGAGTGCTGCAATCCATGGGGTCACAAAAAGTTGGACACAACTGAGTGACTGAACTGAACTGAACAGCGGAGACAGAGTCCTACCAAAGTTTTCAGTCCTTTTTCTGCCTTTGGTTAAGGGGGCAAGGCCCTCTCCAAGGAGAAATCAGGCAGAAAAGAACTTGAAGAACATCACACCTGCCAGTAGCTTTTGTGATCTCATGAGGCTTGTTTTTGAGGGTTTATGGAGAGCAGGCAAACCGTAAACATATCATAAAAGAAATCAATGAAGCTTTCTGAGTGTAGCATCCTTGAGATAGTGGGAAGCTCACACAAACATCTTTCATTTTCCAAGAAAGGGTGGGGGTTTAAGAGAGCAAAAGGCAAGTCATCAAACTCAGTGTTTGCCACATGAAATATCTATTCATTTTCATTTTCTGGAGGGTAGATGGCAGGATGACTAAAAGTATGACCTCTAAATTCAGGGTGTCTGGATTCAGATTCCAGCCTTCTCACTTCCTGTGTGGACTCTAAGTAAACCACAGTGGACTCAAGTGGGTAAGTAAACTTACCCACCTTGAGCCTGAATAAAAGTAGCACCTACCACCCAGGATCTGGGGAGATTAAATGCTGAATCATTTCAGCCTCAAACACAATGGACACATTCATCAGATATAGTATTAATGCTGTTAATTGATCATGTATTCAATAACATTTACTGCAGGAAATAAGAGGACATGCAATTATTAGCATCTACAAGATGATAAGTGCTTTGACATCTGTTCTTTCATTTAATCCTCCCAGCGACCCAGTGAGTAGGTGTTACTATCTTAATAGTGCATATGGCAAAACTGTGGCTGAGAGCTGGTGTGACTTGCTCAAAGCTATATAGTTCTTTTACAATAACTCCTCTATGATTCTGAGGTTTTGCTGGGACTGAGAATGGCAATTTTTATGGATTTAGCTTTGAATATTCAATTTACACTGATAAATTTTTTTTAAAATGATAATTTATGATGATGGTAAAGGATCAAGGAATATTGTCAGTTTCATCAATGCTTGACCTTGGGGGCAGTTGTAGGGGTCGAGGGACTGCTTTGATACCGAAGACTTGAAGAAATCTGGGCTTGAATCTCATCTCACCCAAATTCGGGTGATGTGATCTTTGCGAAGCAGTTATCTTTGGGCCTCTGTGGCCTCACCTGTAGATCTGAGATACTCATACCTCCTCATGGGCTTGATGTATGCATTGAAGGCTAAGGGCCCAACAGAGTGACCTTCCCTCTGACACCTCATGATAGAAACATCCCACTTTGGTTCACAAGCCTCCTAAACTTCTCTGAACTATCCCACTTGGAAACTAAATCTTTTCAGAAAGAAAATCATGAAATGGTTCATGAAAGATCTAGAGGCCAGTTAATGAACTGTTGTTCATTATTTTTCTTAAATAAAGAGAAGAGAAGTGGACCACCTATTGTTTTAATGCTCAGGCTCAATGACATCATAAGCATTCCTGGAAAGGTTACCCTGGAATGCCTTCAGGAATTAAATTCCCTCTCAGGGGATTAAAGATTTAGAAATGTGATGAATGTATTATAACTCATGCTGAATTTGGGGAACATATATTTTCTCATTAGGAAAAGATTAACTACTTAGAACTCTCTTATTAGATGCCTGGAGGTGAAAAAAAGCTAAGCTGAGACTTCTGGAAAGCATAGGCTTTATGGACTCTTATAATTCAAGACACTTGGTCCATTGTTCCAACTCTACACTCAGAAGTGACACAGAAGGATAGAAGGGAAAGATACAGGTGTGTCTGATGCTTCTTTTTCCTTAACTGTGCATGTTCAAGGGCCTCCAGCTCTTCCTGGTCTCAGCTCCTAGCAGAGGAAGAAGCATCAGGTTGTCCAGGAAATTGCTCCATTCATACAAAATAAATGGCTGGATGTGGGGATGCTGGGGAAGGGGAGAGATAGGGAAGGGATTGTCCTGATTAGGGACTGTTCAGTCAGCTGATATCCTAGCCAGTCTCTGTGGGTGTCAACCACCTGGCATCTTTCAAGTCTTTCTTCCAGGAATGGGTGACTTTGATTTGGCACCCAGGGACTTCTTTTCCTACTGGGAGAAGTTCAGGAGGTATACACGCTTAACAGTAACATGCTTAACATCTTTATCTTCACTGGCATCCGGTGCACCTGAGCTGGGGGTGAGTGAAGAGGTAGAGATAGGCTGGAGAGGTAAGTGGATGATAAATGCTGGCTAAGAGGTTTGGGTTTCATCCTAGGACCAGTGAAGAGCTATAAATGGGTGTTTAGTGAGGGTATGAAGAATCCAGACTGTGCTTTGGAAATGTCACTTAGCAGCTAGATTAGGTCTGGTGTTCAGAACACTAAAATATCTCCGATCGCCACCTCAAGATCAAGCCACACAGAGGGTCACCGCTGACAGGGTCACACAATAGGGAAATTAACTTCAGTTCAATTCAGCCAAATTCAAGAGTGTTAATTCTGCAGTTGGACAGACTCAGGTCTGAATCATGACTCTGCCACACCTGGCTGTGTGGCCCTGGGTAAATCACTGAACCTCTCTGAGCTTCATTTTCACATCCGAAGAATGGTGATTACATAAATCTACCTCGAAGAGTTGATTTGGGAATTGGAGAAAAGGTATGCAAAGCACAGGGCTTCCCTGGTGGCTCAGGGGTAAAGAATTTGCTAGCCCGGCAAGAGATGCAGATTCTATCCCTGGGTCAGGAAGATCATCTGGAGGAGGCATGGCAATCCACTCCAGTATTCTTGCCTGGGAAATCCCATGGACAGAGGAGCCTGGCAGGCTGTAGTCCATGGAGTTGCAGAGTCTGACGACTTCATAACAAAACAACAATAACAACAAATGCAAAGCACCAGGAACAGAGAGCTACTGCTACTACTCCTATCATCAGTCTTGATCATTCTTATCATTATTCTGATGCTATGCATTGACTGAGCACCTACTATGGGCCAGGCAGAGCCCCAGGCATGAGAGACAGAAAAGTGTAACTCATGAGCCCTAACTTGCAGGCACTGACAGCAGGTAAGGGCAGTGACAGACACACAGCCAGCTTTAAGGCAGACAGAGGGACAAAAAGCAGACCCCAGAGACCAAGAAGAGGTAAGTTTTACCAACTAGCGTGAACAAAGGAGGTTTCCTGGAAGAAGTGACCTGGACTTTGTTTTAGCATAGGTTGTATTATTACTTAAGTGTGATAAGGCCAACAGATCAGGATATAATTGCCATTGAAAAGAGAGTTTGTTATACTCACAAGTCCCAAATTGGGGGGGGGGGGTCCCCCACCACTGGGGATGCATGGAGAATCACCAATAGTTAGGAGATAGAGGGAGAGGAGAAAACCATAGGCAAGAGCCTGTGTTATGGTTTGCATGGAAGGAAGAGGTCAGGCAAGGTAAGCAGCCTTAGAATCACCTAGTTTGTATAATTTCAGTGACCTCTGGGGCATGGAGCTGTCCCTAGTTGTCTGGTATCTGGCTCTGGGGTGATTAGTGCAGGTAAATGTTGGCTGGAGTGTGAGACCCTGATAAAAAAGGTGGGTGGGATGTAGGTTCTGGGTTGGTTGATCAGTGCCTGAAAAGCAAAAGGGTAAGTTGTTCGTTCTCTCGAGGAATGAGCTGATTGAGGGGACAGTCCCTCCAGGCTCAGCCAGGCCCCAGTTGTCAAAGCATCAGGGTGCAGGCAGGAGAAGGCATGGTTAACCCAGCACTGCAGGATGCGGGGCACACAGTGGGCAGAGAGAACTCAAGGGTGTCACCACCACGGCCTTGGGGCTGTACAACAAGCAGTGCTTAGACGGAAAATGGTCTGAAAGGTGTGCCCCACTCAGCCGCCTGGCGGGACTCAGCAAGTGTAGACAAGTGTAAGGCCAGGAGTGGGCATCTAGGAGGCCCGGTGTGAGATGGGCCAGAAAGCAACTTTGGGGCCAGATTACAAGGCACTTGAGTGTTGGGCCAGGAAGCGAGCTTTTTGGTAAAAGAGTGACAAGAGTCAGCTTCTGAGACTCTCCTCATGTCTCCTCTCCCCCCCACCCCCGGGCTCCTGGAGTGAAGTCCTCAGAATCCCAGCCTGACTTTGGTTAGAACCATGGTGATGCTTAGACAACCGAGTATAGACATGAGAGAGGAGGAGTCAGATGCCTGTCTCCTCTGCCTGCCAGCTACTGCACCTTGTGCAAGACACTCCTTGTCTGTAAAATGGGGAGAATTTACAACTATACCTCATGGAACTGGTGTGGAGATTAGGCTAGATCATACATGTGGTAAAGCCGGGACTTGTGCCAGGCCTACGGGACTCCAAAACTCAACCTCCAAAAGGATTCCTGGCTTTTTTGAGTTCATTTTCTTTTAACATTTTCTCTACTGCTGTTGTGGGTCTATAAGCACGAGATGGGACACTTAGCTGGAAGGAGTCAGAGGCTGGGCATCCAGTCCTGGCTCCAAGGCCAGCTTCCTGTACAGAAATACTCCATGCTTGGTGTAATGCTCTGCTGTCACTGTCTTGAAAATCATTTTGACCCCAATAGCTGCCTTTCTAGCTGAATAACCATAATGTTTCTGAGCCTCAGTTTCTTCATCTGTAGAATGGGAATATTAATTAACTATCCCAAAGAGAGGAGCCCAGGCTTTTGGGTCAGACTCAGGTGTAAGTCCTAGGTCTACCTATTGGTACCATGTACTGGGGGGCTAGTCAGTTCTTTTCTCACCTAAGTTTACTCATGCAAACACTGGTGATATTATCACCTATTTCAGAGCTGTTGAAAGGGTTTATATCAAATGATAAATGCAAACTACTTAGCTTGGGCCCAATACATAAGACATACATCTCTTTTTAAGCATTAAATTATGTGATTTTCCCTTCCCCAATTAAAAACAATTACACGCAGGCACACTTTCAAAAGAAAGAAAACACAAACTCTCTGAATGCAATTACAAATATAAGGAATCCTCTTCCTTCCTTCATTACTGATCCCTTTCCATTTACTATACTTATCTTCACAAGAGCATTTTATTACCTTGTAATTCTTACTAAAAAGAGAGATCTTAATTAACTACAAAAAAGAAGGAGGGAGAGAAAAAGATACCCACGGTTTCGATCAGGGGGTACACATCACAAGCAAGGAAATTGAAACTGTAATCAGAAATCTTCGAGCAAACAAAAACCCAGGACCAGATGGCTTCACAGCTGAATTCTACCAAAAATTTAGAGAAGAGCTAACACCTATCTTACTCAAACTCTTCCAGAAAATTGCAGAAGAAGGCAAACTTCCAAAATGATTCAATGAGGCCACCATCACCATAATTCCAAAACCAGACAAAGATGCCACAAAAAAAGAAAACTACAGGCCAATGTCACTGATGAACACAGATGCAAAAATCCTTAACAAAATTCTAGCAAACAGAATCCAACAACATATTAAAAAAATCATACACCATGACCAAGTGGTGTATGCAATCCCACAAATGCAAGGATTCTTTAATATCTGCAAATCAATCAATGTAATACACCACATTAACAAATTGAAAGACAAAAACCATATGATTATCTCAATAGATGCAGAGAAAGCCTTTGACAAAATTCAACACTCATTAATGATTAAAACTCTCCAGAAAGCAGGCATAGAAGGAACATACCTCAACATAGTAAAAGCTATATATGACAAACCCACAGCAAGCATCACCCTCAATGGTGAAAAATTGAAAGCATTCACCCTGAAATCAGGAACAAGACAAGGGTGCCCACTCTCACCACTACTATTCAACATAGTTTTGGAAGTTTTGGCCACAGCAATCAGAGCAGAAAAAGAAGTAAAAGGAACCCAGATAGGAAAAGAAGAAGTGAAACTCTCACTGTTTGCAGATGACATGATCCTCTACATAGAAAACCCTAAAGACTCTTCCAGAAAATTACTAGAGTTAATCAATGAATATAGTAAAGTTGCAGGATATAAAATTAACACACAGAAATCTCTTGCATTCCTATATACTAACAACGAAAAAACAGAAAGAGAAATTAAGGAAACAATATCATTCACCATTGCAACAAAAAGAATAAAATAATTAGGAGTATATCTACCTAAAAAAACAAAAGACCTATACATAGAAAACTATAAAATACTGATAAAAGAAATCAAAGAGGACACAAACAGATGGAGAAATATACCGTGTTCATGGATTGGAAGAATCAATATTGTCTAAATGGCTATTCTACCCAAAGCAATCTATAGATTCAATGCAATCCCTATCAAGCTACCAACAATATTTTTCACAGAACTAGAATAAATAACTTCACAATTTGTATGGAAATACAAAAAAACCTCGAATAGCCAAAGTAATCTTGAGAAAGAAGAATGGAACTGGAGGAATCAACTTGCCTGACTTCAGACTCTACTACAAAGCCACAGTCATCAAGACAATATGGTACTGGCACAAAGACAGAAATATAGATCAATGGAACAGAATAGAAAGCCCAGAGATAAATCCACGAACCTATGGACACCTTATCTTCGACAAAAGAGGCAAGGATATACAGTGGAAAAAAGACAACCTCTTTAACAAGTGGTGCTGGGAAAACTGGTCAGCCACTTGTAAAAGAATGAAACTAGAACACTTTCTAACACCATACACAAAAATAAACTCAAAATGGATTAAAGATCTAAATGTAAGACCAGAAACTATAAAACTCCTAGAGGAGAACATAGGCAAAATACTCTCTGACATAAATCACAGCAGGATCCTCTATGACCCACCTCCCAGAATATTGGAAATAAAAGCAAAAATAAACAAATGGGACCTAATGAAACGTAAAAGCTTTTGCACAACAAAGGAAACTATAAACAAGGTGAAAAGACAGTCCTCAGATTGGGAGAAAATAATAGCAAATGAAGAAACAGACAAAGGATTAATCTCAAAAATATACAAGCAACTCCTGAAGCTCAATTCCAGGAAAATAAATGACCCAATCAAAAAATAGGCCAAAGATCTAAACAGACTTTTCTCCAAAGAAGACATACAGATGACTAACAAACACATGAAAAGATGCTCAACATCACTCATTATCAGAGAAATGCAAATCAAAACCACAATGAGGTACCATTACACACCAGTCAGGATGGCCACTATTCAAAAGTCTACAAGCAATAAATGCTGGAGAGGGTGTGGAGAAAAGGGAACCCTCTTACACTGTTGGTAGGAATGCAAACTAGTACAGCCGCTATGGAAAACAGTGTGGAGATTTCTTCAAAAACTGGAAATAGAACTGCCATGTGACCCAGCAATCCCACTTCTGGGCATACACACTGAGGAAACCAGATCTGAAAGAGACACGTGCACCCCAATGTTCATCGCAGCACTGTTTATAATTGCCAGGACATGGAAGCAACCTAGATGCCCATCAGCAGATGAATGGATAAGGAAGCTGTGGTACATATACACCATGGAATATTACTCAGCTGTTAAAAAGAATTCATTTGAATCAGTTCTAATGAGATGGATGAAACTGGAGCCCATTATACAGAGTGAAGTAAGCCAGAAAGATAAAGAACATTACAGCATACTAACACATATATATGGAATTTAGAAAGATGGTAATGATAACCCTATATGCAAAACAGAAAAAGAGACACAGAAGTACAGAACAGACTTTTGAACTTTGTGGGAGAAGGCGAGGGTGGGGTGTTTCGAAAGAACAGCATGTATAGTATCTATAGTGAAACAGATCACCAGCCCAGGTGGGATGCATGAGACAAGTACTCGGGCCTGGTGCACTGGGAAGACCCAGAGGAATCGGGTGGATAGGGAGGTGGGAGGGGGGATCGAGATGGGGAATACATGTAACTCCATGGCTGATTCATGTCAATGTATGACAAAACCCACTGAAATATTGTGAAATAATTAGCCTCCAACTAAAAAAAAAAATGCTAAAAAAAAAAATAATAAATAAAATAGATCAGGGGGTACAACTCAGAGCGACCCTTTGCCTGGTGCTCAGTCCCTCCCACCCCTGGGGCTGGTCCTTCTCTTTCTCCAGGCCCCAAATCACATGTGACTTGGTAAAGGAGGTTGTCTGGGTCTCATCTTGGTGATGACCCCTACCTCCACCCAACTCCTGCCTGGTCTTCCCAAGTGAGAATTATTGACTCATGTATCATCTATTCATGTACTGGAGCATAACCTGTACATCACTCTGCAGGGCTTGGCACATAACTGGTGCTCAATAAATATCTAAGAAATGAGTGAATGATTAGACATATGAAAATCAAAACACACACACTGACACACACGCTCACACACACATACATTCTAATTTGACTGCCTAATGCAGGGAAGCTAGACTGCCAGACATTAAAATGGGAAGGGTCCTAGATGTAGCTGCTGTGTGTGTGTGTGTGCATGCGCATGTGTGCATGCGTTTGTGTGTACACACATACATACACTTCAGCCTGAGTGTCTGTGGACGAGTGTGTATGATGATGAAACTGCACTTACATGCGACTCCAATTTTGGAAACTCTCATGTATTTGAAAACTTTTTGGTCCCCCAAGATGTCTCAATAAATGTCGAATGAGACAACCAGCAATTTGTCCTCAAATTTTGTCCGGCCTGTGAAGTTCTCTTTAATTTCCTGATAACAGAAGGGGTTTAATTTCACCCCAAATCACCACCTTGATTACCAACTTCACAGTCTGAGAAAACCCTCACATCGTCACATGGGCAATTTCAAAGTCAGGCATGTGGGTGAACACTTTCAGGTCTTATTCTGGAAGCATCTGAGCAAATGCAGATAGTTTCCTGCCCAATGGCTTTTTGACAAAGTCTGGGGCTTCTATCATACCCTTTTCCCTGACCTGTTATTGTCAACCAAGAGAACGTACCATGTAATGTAAGGATCATGTAAAGATGGCTTATGATCAGATTAAATTGAAAAGATTTGCATGTTGCATGTGCATGCTCATTTGTATCCAACTCTTTGCAATCCCATGGACTGTAGCCCACCAGGTTCCCCTGTCCAGGGGATTTCTCAGGCAAGAACACTGGAGTGGGTTGCCATTTCCTACTCCAGGGGATCTTCCTGACCCAGGAATCAAACCCACATCTCTAGGGTCTCCTGCTTTGCCAGGCAGATTCTTTACCACTGAGTCATTTGGGAATTCCAAGCCTAAACCATTTCTGATTTTGTGGAGGGCAAAGGAAACAACAGATTCTGGGAGAATGCTACTCACTGTGGTCTATAGATGGGAGTGACCTTGGAGTTGCTTATTATAGGTCTTCCAAAGAAATCCAGGGTAACATTTAAAAAAATTTTTATAGCAATTTGACAGGGTGATTTTGTTTATTGAATTTAATAATACTTTAAAAATTGACTTGTATTTTGAATGTTTTTGCTATTTATTTCATTTTTTCTAGAAATTTGTCTCTTACTGTTCATGATGATTGGGGAAAAAAACCAATCCTTCACCATAGGTGATTTGAGAAGTACAATAGCGAAGAACAAACCTGACTGTCTATTAGATCTGTTTCTTTTATTATTTTTTGACTACAAGAATGTTGCTTATACTGTGAAATATACACGATAACCTACTCTCAATGCTCTAACCTTTAAGAGTATTAAAGTTTTCCACTTATATAGAGATAAGAAGTTGCAGAACAGAGAATAACAATTTGTCTTATTGGAGGTCTGTAGAAGCATCATGACCTGACCTACATGGATAGCTGGAAGAACAAAGGATTCCAACACCAAGATGTTTGCAACAACCAACCACATCCCCCTCTCCTTTTAGTATAACAACAGTCTGAATTCTAACTCTGATAAAATAGTTGTTTGGGACACCAGTCGACCATCTTCTTGGTCTGCTGAATTTCTGATAAAGTTGCTATTCCTTGCCCCAGCAACTTGTCCCTTGATTTATTGACCTGTCGGGTAGTAAGCAGCATGAGCTTAGATTCAATCCAGAAGCATTACTCTAGATAATATCCTATCTATTTTCTAAAACTTACATCCAAAGACTTCAAATCTAGAAGGCAATACTTCAGAGGACTGTAACATTTTACTCTATACATCTACAGGGCTACTAATGCCCTTCTGCTTCTGAATTTTAGATGACTCCTGAGATCAAACTGTTTCCACTCCAGGTTTTTTTTTTTTTAATTCTTTTTTAAAAATCAATTTAGTTATCTTAATTGGAGGCTAATTATTTTACAATATTGTGTGATTTTTGCCATTCATTGATGTGAATCAGCCAAGGGTATACATGTGCCCCCCATCCTGAACCCCCTACCCACTTCCCTCCCCATCCCATCTCTCTGGGTTGTCCCAGTGCACCGGCTTTGAGTGCTCTGTTTCACCCATCAAACTTAGACTGGTCATCTATTTCACAAACGGTAATATAGATGTTTCAGTGCTATTCTCTCAAATCATCCCACCCTCACTTTCTCCCACAGAGTCCAGAAGTCTGTTCTTTACATCTGCGTCTCTTTTGCTGTCTTGCATATAGGGTCATCGTTACCATCTTTCTAAACTCCATATATATGCATTAATATACTGTATTGATGTTTTTCTTTCTGACTTATTTCACTCTGTATAATAGGCTCCAGTTTCATCCACCTCATTAGAATGGACTCAAATGTGTTCTTTTTAATAGCTGAGTAATATTTCATTATGTACATGTACCACAACTTTCTTATCTATTCATCTGCCAATGGACATCTAGATTGCTTCCATGTCCTAGTCCACTCCAGTTTTATAGCCATCATTTCTTCTCACCTGGACCAATCACTGCAACAACTTCCTACTTTACCTCTCTTTTTGGCCTTCTAACCTACAATGGTTAACATTGCCTAACCACAATATATCCAATTACTCTTCCAGAAATCTTCCATGATTGCTCCAACCTAGACTGTGCTCTCTCCTCCTCAATTCACATGCCTTGCAATTTACTTCATCTACATGGAGCTCACACTGTGCTCCCCAAATTCTTGTCTATACACAGATTCAGGGTCAGGGTTGGCTTCAGGAGAATCACCTGTAAAAGTACTCAAGATACCCTTTTGGGTCTCACCTTCGGAGATCACAGTAGAAGGTTTTGAGGAGGAAGCCCTAGAATCTGTCATTTTAACCAACCCCCCTTCCCAAAGTGATCTGGATGCAGAGATAGACTTGGAAATGACCAGCCCAAACAATTTGCTGTTTAGTCGCTAAGTTGTGTCCAACTCTTTGCAACCCCATGGACTGCAGCCCATCAGGCTTCCCTGTCCATCACCATCTTCCAGTGAAGGCCTTGCTCACACTCATGTCCACTGAGTCAGTGATGCCATCCAACCACCTCATCCTCTGACGTTCCCTTCTCCTCCTGCCTTCAATCTTTCCCAGCATCAGGGTCTTTTCCACTGAGTCAGCTCTTCGCATCAGGTGGCCAAAGTATTAGAGCTTCAGCCAAAACAATATTGGGCGTTAAACTCCCACTCCATCTCTCACATATTCATGACTGCCAATAGTCAGGGAGGGGCCTGAGCAGGGATTTCTGCTCCCTATGCAGGATGCCCACAGGGAGATCTCTTTGCTGCCTGAAAGCTGACCCAGCAGAGTAGGACTTCATACCGAATGAGCTTAGAACAAGTATTCTTTTCTTTCTTCACATTGTGTGGGTTCCGATTCCAGAAGAACTGCAGATGCAAGATCAGGGCTCTCAGTGGAGAGAGAGCCACTTCCAGTTGTGAGGTCATGTGATTGATAAAACACTTTTTCATATATTGAGATATAGGGAAGTCACTTTGGTTTACACGTGAGGTAACTTGAAGTTTATGCTAATTAAAATAGCCTGTTTGTGGCCTATCAAACACACAGTATATATCTGCTTTAATTATGAAGGAAAAGGGCACACTGGCCAGAAGCAGACAATGTCCATGTTAAAAATAAGGATTAAGTGCCCCTCTACCTGGTACACCAATGCTGGTACTCTTGATGATAAGACTTCCTTCCCAGGTGCCGAAGCCATACTGACTCGCTGTGTATGTGCTGGTCTGGTTTTTTTTTTTTTTTTTTTTTTTAAACCTTAAAGAAATGTAACCATGACTTGTTTAATATTCTTTGTTTTGACAAGACACAAAACTGTGATGAAAACTCTGCTTCTCTGGAGCAGTTTCTCAGAGTAATCTAGGAAGCTGGCTTCTGGTTTAGACTTCAGTTTGATTCAAATAAAACTCTTTTCTATTCTTATTATTGATTGTTTATTGACCATTTTCATTAACACCCTCCCTGGTGATTTTGGGGTTGGCCATGTGACTGGTTGTGAACAGGAGACTAAGCTGTTTATTTACTTGTGTGATTGTTTTCCACCTGAAACTCTCACCCCTCACCTCCATCTCCATCTACCAATCATGAGTTCCATAAGAGGGGGTCTGTCTCTTTTGCTTAGATTTGAAATCTCCAGTGGTTGGTGTGGTTCCTGGAACATGGCTGGTTCTCACTAAATATCTGGGGAATGAATGATATGGCTGCTTCGTGGAAGGTATCTGCTCACGTTCTGGGTTCTGGGAATTCTCCAGGCCCTACACTCTGGTCAGACTTTCTTCTTGCTGTCTTTATTTTTGGATTCCCCTGCTCCCTCCAGCCTCTCTGAATTGAGGATGTTGCTGCTGTTCTGCTGGACTGGGTTTAGGGTTCACTCTGTGCACTGCTTCTACAGATCTGCCCACAGCCCTTGGGCAAGGTCTGTTCCACTTCCATGCCTGACACAGGCCCCCCTGGCACTGCACCCCAATCTGGTCAGCCCCTGGCTGTTTGCATGCTAGAAGGGAATCCATTCACTGGTTCTCTGATGCCCTTGGGGGCACTTTAGTTTTCCAACAAGCCTCTGAGCTTGCTGATGTGAGCACCACTTCTTAAAAGCTTGGGTTCTCCCCCTTTCACCTTGACTCCACACTCTCTGGGATTGTCAGTGCTGTCATCGAAGTGAACCGTGTGGTTTTCAAAAACCAGGGGCCCACACCAAATTTAACTACCCTTACTCCCCACCCTTTTCATTCCTAGAGATTCTCAGCTTTCATGCAGAAACATGTCCAGTAGAACTGATGCTGGAAAGGTACAGAAACCAGGCAATTTAAGAGCAGCCATTCTGGAAGACAAGTCTCCCAAGGGGACAATAATTAACTCAACCAACCAGGGCACTTTCTCTAGGATTTATAGAAACTCTTCTCTCTTATGTCCGATAAACATGAGCATTTTCCAGGCAATTTTCTTATCTTGGGATGAATGCATTATTGGTACAAGATGGAGTAGCTATTCTTCTAGAATCTTTATTTTTATAGCCTTGAAAAGCATTTACAATGCAAGCATATGGTTTTTCAAGCACACACTTTCAGTCTTTTTGTAAAGATGGCTTATGTAAACTTTTCAGACTCCGTCACTTAAATCTCTTTAATCGATAGATCAGTGGCACATGGTTGCAGAATTTATTTTTTTAAACAAAAGGACCACAATTCCAGGTGATATTAGAGGACTGCAGTGTTTTTCATTTCACTGAGTGACTTTCTAAAATTGGAACCAAATTATCATCTCTTTGGAAAATATGGCACAAAGCTGCAGAGTCCATCAAATACACTGGAAACCAGAGTCCAAGTGCCCAGGAGTGGGGAGAGGTGTCCCTCACATGGACGGGCAGTGGGAGTCATCACAGATGATTAAACTGATGCTTGGAAAAACATATCCTGGGCCTCAAAATGACCATATGCTTTGGCCCAGGTGATAATACTCCTGAGAAAGTAATCCAAAATGCAGACAAAGATTTTTGCATAGATATTCACTGATACACAGAAAAGCAGAACTGAGCTAAAGCTGGACAATCACGTTGCCCCATTTGACTGCAAGAACCCCATCAGGCACACTTGACCTTCTTTGAAAGAATGTCATGCAGCTGATGAGAGGGTGGTATGGTTTCCTGAAGTGGGATAATACATATGGCACTAAGTTAAGTAGGAAACACACAAAGTTCAAATGACTATGTATGAAGGGAGAAATGAATACTGTAATATTGATAATACTGCATTCATTAGACCATGGGAAACTTTTATTGCAATTATTATCTTTAAAAATTTATTTTCAAGGGCTTCCCAGGTGGTGTTAATGGTAAGGAATCTGCCTGCCAATGTAAGAGAACCAAGTCCATTCCCTGGTCCAGGAAGATCCCACATGCCATGGAGCAATTAAGCCCATGTGCCACAGCTCCAGAGGCTGTGAGCTGCAACTACTGAAGCTGGCGCACCCTAGAGCCTGCACTCCACAAATGAAGCCACCATAAAGAGAAGACTGTACACTGCAACAAAAAGGAGCCTCCACTCCCTGCAACTAGAGAAAAAGTCTGCTCAGCAAACAAGACTCAGCACAGCCATAAATAAATAAATAAAACGTAAATATATGTATTAAAAATTTTCTTTTCAAATGAGCAGGAAACGCTTTATAATTTAAAATATATTTATATCAAAAAGTTGCAGTGATCCAATTGCTACTTATCATACAGAACTTTTAAATGCTGCTTGAAAACCATCCCTCCCTTGGCCACTTGGGCAGACAGACAACTTGCCACTTCCCTTTGCCACAGAGCTCCTGTTGGCAGGTCTGAGGGCTGCCCACACACTAGGCATGGGGTGCTTTGTCTTGCATTCAGTCATGAAGGGTGTTACAAATCCATGGGGGGCTGAGAGCCTGAAGAGCAAAAGCCTTGGAGGTTGGCAGGGAGTGACATGCTGTCACTGTTTGCTTCTGGGCCTGGAGCCTGGAAGAAGGTGGGCGAGTCGGTCCACGTGTGGCTGCCATTCGCCAGACCTCAGTGGGTAGATGGGCTCTGCTGTGCTCCTTGCCAACGGGTGTTACCAAGTACCACTGGCTGCTGTCACCCAGGGATGCAGAGTCTTGGGTCAGAGACAGACCCAGCACTGAGAGAGAGAGGGGGGCTTCTGGTGTCCCACAAATGACTCCTCACTGAAACAAGGCTGAACAACCCATGTGTCTTAGACAGGCTGAAAATGGGGTCACATTGCACTCTAGATACTAATTTCCATCAACTAGGTTATCAGAAATTCGTCATCCTCAGAGTGTACTAGTTTCTAGAGCCCCAGACAGATACCCCACATTGGCCCACAATCTGAGAGGGGAGCTCCAAGACCCCCAGACCCCTTGAGCTTCCACATTGCTCCACATGAGCTTCCACATGGGCACATGGGCCCATGCCTTACCCTGCCCTCCCGACCAGGGCGACCAGCCTCCTGACTGAGGACCCCAACTGTGGATGCTCTGAAGGCCCCTAGACCTTGGCGGCTAACTCAGTTCCATGGGAAGGGAGGGGGAAGGGAAACTCCTCCCACCTACTGAGGCCCACTGTGCTCCTTTGGGGTCCAGTGAAGTCTGTTTAGTACACCCACAGCCCAACAGAATCTCCCTGGAAAGTTCTGTCTACTTCATTCACTGTGCACTTTGGAAATCTGAACTTATCTGTCATGAAAACAAACAGGAAAATACACAGTGCTTCATCCACTTGTGCTGAGTTTTCTCAGCACTCTTATCTGCAACTCAAACTCTTGTCTCCGCTCATTCACAGAGCGAGAAATGTTGAGTTGGACTCAGACGAGAACCCATGGCTGGTAGGTGCAGTACTTGAGGACCAGCGTCTGCTGGAGCACTCCTCCCTGCCTCTTCCCATCACAGAGTCCATCCCTCCCCGCTCGGGGCACCTGGCAAATTGGACTGGCCCCTCAATACAGCTTCAGTGCCACTTCATCCCTTTCCAAAGGCTTAGGCACCCCTGCTCTGACTTCCCTGGCATTATTCTGCCCCCATTAGAGATGAGGATGAGAGTGGCAAGGAGAGGTGAGTGGCTGGCTGTGGTCACATTCATCATGAGAACCAAGTGTCTGGTTGATGTTCAGATGACAAATATCGGGGGGGGGGGGGCAGTCCCTGCTCTGACTTCCCTGGATTGGAATCATATATTCAGGATCTGGTCACCTGCTTGCTCTCATCCCTCTTCCAGCTCCCGGCCCCAGGGTGCCCTGCCCACCTGGCTCAGGGTGGGCCCTGGGGGAAGTTCCCTGTGTTGAATGGGAAGCATTGAGCTACTAGGGAAGCCTTGAATGGAAGCACTGAAAGCATCTCTTTTGTGCTGGGACCTCGGCCACCCCTCTGCGTGGTTAGAGCAGAGTTAGTGCTCTAGGCCACTGTCCTGGCATCTCCAGGGTCATTACACACTTCACTCTGTGAGTCCAGGGTAGGCTCCTAGCTCTCCAGTCTGCTGCTCAGTCCACCAAGAGCCACATGATGAAGTTGCAGAGAGGGGTTGCTGGCATTATTCTGCCCCCATTAGAGATGAGGATGAGAGTGGCAAGGAGAGGTGAGTGGCTGACTGTGGTCACATTCATCATGAGAACCAAGTGTCTGGTTGATGTTCAGATGACAAATACCAGCGTCTAGGCTGATGATGCTTTCCAGTAATGCAGAGCAATAAGGAAACCACCACTAAGTAAACTCTTGACTGGGCCTTTTATATGTACTATCAGTCTGCCTGGCATCGACTGAGAAAGGGAGCAGGCCCTCCAAGAGGAGGAGGGCCATTTCACCGATGGTATGACTGAGGCTGAGATGTGAAATGACCTGCCTGAGAGCACATCCCAGCAAATGGCACCGACTCGCTGGCCTGACTCCTAAGCCCACTTTAGAGGCCTCTGTTTCTTCATCTCCTTCGTGGATCACATGGAGATGCTCCTGCAAGCTGGGCACAGTTCTGCCTTGGGACCACCCTCTCAGACAAGTGCTATTCTTAGTCTCTTCTTGCAGACACCATATCCAAGGGCTCAAAGAGGTAAGTGACCTGCCCAATGTCCCTGAGCCAAGATGTGATGGAACCCAGATTTGAACCCAGATCTTTCTGGCTTTGGAGCAGCCCTCCCAAGCCCCGTCCTCTGTTGACTCCCTTCAGGGTGAAATTCAAGTTGCCTGCAAATATTTAAAAGAACTGTTCATGGAAGAAGGAGTTGGCTGACTACATGTGGCTTTGGGGCAGACCCAGGTCCATGGAGAGATGGGGTGGTGGGCTGGGGCACTGAGTCAGGAGACCTATACAAGCCCTGATTCCAACTCTCAGCATCTGGATGTCCTTGGGCAAGTCCCCCCTTCTCAGGGTCCAAGGGGTCATCCAAGAAGGCCTAGAGATGCCCTGCTCTCCTGAACAAAGGCAGGCATCAACTGTAGGCTTGTGTGGCAGGATTGGCACCCTCCCCACCATTACCTGGCAAGCCACTGTCCTCTCTCATGGTTCCCTACTGTCCAACAACATGTTTTCTTATAACATGAGGAAAGGCTTCTAACTATGGGACTGTCCCCCAGACAGCTTTCCTCCAATGGTCTCCCAAGGAGTCCAGTGTCCTCCTTTGCTCTGAGACCCTGCAGCTGAATGAGCAGGGGTCCTGTGTCTGCAGGCAGACAGGACTGGGTTTGCAGGCTAATCCTGGGTATTACTAGCTGGCTGGCAAGAGTCTTAACCTCCAAGTCCTCATCTGCAAAATGGGAATAACACAGCTTTCAGGGTGTGATGCAGAGTGGGTGGGTACATGAGTACCTGCCTCAGCCACATACAGGGCATGGCACACAAGAAGTACTCGGTCAGTGGTGACTATTATTGTGGCTGAGCGCTGCTTGCGGTGAGTGCAGTCCACTCACCCCTCCCCCTGAGGATTGAGGTTATGGACCCAGAAACCCTGGGGCTCATTCCCCCCCAGGCTCTCATGGAGCCTGGGGAGCCGGGTTTTCGGGTGAGCACATTTATCCAGCAGGTCTTTAAGTGAATTAAAAAGTCATGGAGGGACTTCCCTGGTGGTCTAGTGGTTAAGACTCTGCACTTCCTCTGCAGTGGGCTAGCATTCAATCCTGGTGCCACATGCAGGCTTCACAGCGCGGCCAAATAAAGAAGTCACTGAGTAGGTAAATCAGCATCCTGTTCGGAGCCATCTGTTGCACCTTAAGGACCGACTGTGCCAGCGGTGTCCCAACAGGTCATTAGTCACAGAGCAGGAGAGCCCCAGGAAGCCTCTCTGGGGGCACAGAGGTGCACCTGGCAGGTCTGAGCTGACTCAACAGCCACAGTCCTGGGGTCACACACACTGGAGTTAGTGGAATTCTAATTATTGGGGTTGGGGGCAAAATGTTCCATTGTGATCTTAAGTATTGAAATAAAGTGAACTAAAAAGAGCTGCTGTTCATTAAGCCCCGTCACATGTGGTTCTGAGCATGGTAATGGGCCCATAACCTTTCATCTCACGCTTACAAGAAGGCCTTGTTGTGCCCTTTACACTTGGGGGAAGCCCAGTCAGGCAGGAGTAACTTTCTCAAGGTTGAAGACTGGGTTGGAGCTGAAGTGGGACTGAGACCTTGTTTCTCGGCCCCCTAGACTGTGCTCTTCCCACCCCACCTCACTGTCTCCCATTGGTCCCAGTCTTAGCCTCCAAAATCAAGGACATGGTGCTTAAGCCACACAGCCTTACCCAACTCTATGGATTTCAGTGTGTGTATGTGTCTGTACCCATTTGTATGATAGTATCTATTTTATCAATTTTGGTCACAACATTATTTGCCTGATGATTTAAATTTTGCAAAACACTTCCATACATAGAGCCTCTTGTGGTCTTCCTAAATCATACAGAAGAGCCCTTGAGCCAAGGGTCATGATTTCTTAAATTTATAGTTGAGGAAACCCAAGCTAGCCAGGGGAGGGGCTTCAGCAAAGCCTGCAGATCATGATGGAGCTAAGTGTTGAGGAAATCCTTTCCACCCCCATCTAACTGTCTGCACTGTTTTTGTACCTGACTTCTGCATCCCTGTGCCCCCATCACCTTCCCCTCTGCGGGGATATGGGGTGGGAGGTGGTAGAGAATCCTGATAAAGAGGAGAGTCAGGAGGACAGGAGGACAATGAAGGGAGGGCACAGGGGATGAAGGAGCTGAGCCCCCGGGATGAACCTCAATTAAAGCCAAGTTCTGTCCTGTTGAGCGGAAGGGTAGATGGTGGATAATCTTCAGGCTTACGTCTCTGACAGGAGAAGGTATCATCCTACTCTGGTGTGAGAAGCTGAGCTTGGGGCCAGCATCTTTTGGTTTGAAGCTTAACACCCAGGTCTTAGGCTCACATTGGGTTTCTCTGGCCCATGAGATCACCAGAGGCAACCTGAGGCTCAGACAAATGGTATCTATTTGTGGGCTTATTCTCAAATGAACTGTAATCTCAAGGGAACAGGGCATTGAATGAGGCTCAATTAAGGAAATGTGAAAAGGGTCAGGCATGGAGAAGGGAGGAAAAGAACACTGGGCACCATTTAGACGCAACCTATATATTACTTCATTGAACTCTAGCTGCTCCTTCAAGGTAAGTCTCATCACCATTTTGTAGATAAGGTGATAAAGAGATTACATATATTCCCGAAGGACATATGTGTCTCTTGAACAGCTTTCTCAGATGCCCTTTGTATAGAGCTGACCCATTGGAAATTCCCAACCTCCTTGTTCTATTCTCCTCCTTGCTCCTGACACCTTAGTCCCTTTGGGATAGACTGACATGAATGTGAATTCCATCTCTGTGATCTATCAGATCTATCAGCTGTGAGGTTCTGGGCAAGTCACTCAATCTCTTTTGCCCCAAGTTTTCCTCATCTGTTAAATGGGCTAGAATTGCTTCTCTGTCTTCTGTGTGGTGAATCTTGCTTTGGACTTTTGTATCAATACTTCTTTGCCTCTGTCTAAATGTGTTCATTTGTTGCTCTATTTTTTTCTAGGCTGCCCTAGATACTCTGATAAACTACTACTCATTAAGGTGTCAATGGACAATCATAGCTTCATGCAAGTGTCAGCAAACATTTTATGGAAAGGGCCAGATAATAAATATTTTGGCTTTGAGGGTCATCTGGTCCCCATGAAACTCCTCAGCTCTGCTGTTGTAATGCAAAAGCTGCCTTGAGATAATACGTAAATGAATGAGCGTACTGTATGCCAAAAATTTTATTTATGGGCAGTACAGTTTGAATTTCATGGAATTTCCATGTGCCACAAAATATTATTCATCTTTTGATTTTTTCAACCATTTAAGATGTGCTACCATTTTGTAGCTCACCGTTTCACAAAATCAGGTCAATTAGATTTGGTGAATCCTGGCTTAATAGTGACATTTGGCATTTGCAATTTAAGTGGAGATTATCCTGTTAAAGAAGAAAACCACAGGGTCTGAATGGCATCACTAGGCTAAGGCCCCATGTTATCAAACCTAGGTTTAATACTTGACCTAACTGCAGTTCCAAACTTGTCAAGAAATGCAATCTTAATAGGGCAGTCTGGAATTTTATTCTCAGCACTAACAGGGTACTCTGTCATGTGAGATCTCTCCATCCCCCAAAGGAAGAAGCAACCTTCCTGGTAGACTCTTGCCCTTTCCCCCCAAGAAAGTGGGCTGGTCTGAAACTATAATCTCGTTCTTTCTTTCTTTTTTCCTGCTAATAGCCTCCTTGCTCTACCCTCCTTCTATTAAAAACCTTCCATTTTGTACAACTTCTTGGAGCATCTGTCTAGGTACTAGATGAGATGCTGTTTGTTTCATGAATTATTGAATATAGCCAATTAGATTTTCACATTTACTTGGTGGCATTCTGTTTTTTAACAGATTTGATGGCAGTAGCGGGACTGAAGCAAACTTTCAATGGCATCTGGGGACAGCAGGAAACACAGGCGTGGTGTCCCGTGAACACTTTTAAGTTCACTGTCTTTGTCACCGTTTCGGAGGGCCACTGGTAAGTTCCTCTTAGATTGAGCTCCTTTCACTTTGCTCTCAAGCTCCCAGTATAGTCAGCTTGAGCTGGTAAATGGTTCTGCCTGGAGCCAATAGAGCTGGCAGATGACTCTGCCTGGAGCCAAGCCCTTGGCCTTTCAGACTGCAATTTTCAGATTTTTGAGTGGAAAACCCCAGCCCTTGATTCTGTTCCCAGATTCCACATTGGGAGCTGATGAAGGTTTAGTGTGCAATTCCACATTTGCTTGGAATTCTTCTCCAAATTCCATGTTGGGAACCGTTGGTGTCAGTTGCAGTTATCCATTTTGTTTGGAATCAATCCTCAATGCCTCAGTCCTTGGGGTCTGCTGGTTCAATCCTTTCCCCAAGCCTCCAGGGGAATTGCTGATGTTGCATACAGGGCCTTCTTGTAGCCAGGGTGCAGAATCATCTCTTGGTTACTGCCTATATGTTAGTATGAACATGTTTGTCTTGTCTTGTATTGATTGTGTAGATAAAGGCTAATTGCTAATGAGATCCTTTATATCCAAAACTTAAGTGTGTCACCCTCTGGCATACCTTCTTATTTTATATCTGAGAACTGTGATTCCAGAAGCTGTAGACATTTTCAAAAATGGCAAAATCTTGCTAAGCTTATTTTGTGTCCTGAGAGCTGGGCTCAGTAGCCATCCAGTTGGGGGTTCCAAAATATGACCAAACAGAAATGTGGGTTATGCTCCATTTGTAACTAGAGATAGCTGGATAGAAATGTGGGCTAAACTCCATTTGTAGCCAGGGACCTACCATATTGCTGTCAACTCTCAGAGGAGTTAAAATGGCCATTATGAGGGATAGATAGATCATTTTAAAACCCTACATAAAAGCTAGGGTTCCCAAATCATACAAACAGAATGGGATATCTATTTTGATAGGAATGCAGAAGTCTTCAAAAATTTTTGAAATTCCAAAATAGCTTCATTGAAAGACTTATTGCAAAACCGGTGAAAAAAATTAAAGACACAAATGGTACCTAAAACAAAAGCTACATCCCAATTCTTCAAGAAATTGGAAACAACTCTCTATATGTTGCAAATCACTGCAGGACCCTTTTTTTTTTTTTGTCTTGTCAACCCCCAACCCTCACCTATTCCTCTCAAAATGCTTTAAAAAGTTAGGACATTGGACACAGAATTGTCCTGCACTTAATCTATGCCTTTGTGATGTAAATTTCCTACCGCTGTCTTCCTTAGGACCAAAGAGTCATTCTTTGAAATGCAAACTTAACAGAGAGTTTCTCACCAGAAGAAATAGAAGAGACAAAAAAGGAGGGAGACAGAAACAGAACACATATTTGGAAACTGGCTATAAGCTCTCTGCACCTATATATTTGTGTGTCTATATATTATATGCATGTTGTAGATTATGATATGTTTCCCCACCTTTGGGGGGGTATCACCAAAATTAATCTGTAAAAGAGCTCCATTTAGTTGATTTGAAGGCAAGTGCTTGTATGAATTGGTCATTCTGAAGTTCTCAGAAATATAACAGAAACTCAAACATTTTTCAAGTTCACATGATTTGGGATAATCTTCAGCAAATAAAAGCTATTTTAAGTTGGTTGGTTTAATTTAAACAGATTTGTCTTTAGAGTTATCAACAGTGAATATAACACAGATAACTTATTCTGCCCAGGTTTACTAGTCAAATTCATGTTTCTTGGCCACAAAATTTGTCAGCAAAAATTAAAATAACTCAGGACAATGGCTGATTTTGTCACGAAGTTTTTGGTGGGTGCTTTAGACATAATTGATGGCAGCAAATGAGTTGAAGTGAAAGTGAAAGTCGCTTAGTCCTGTCTGACTCTTTGCAACACCATAGACTATACAGTCCATGGCATTCTGCAGACCAGAATACTGGAGAATCCCCTTTCCCTTCTCCAGGGAACGTCCTGATCCAGTAATTAAACCCAGGTCTTCTGCATTGCAGGCAAATTCTTTACCAGCTGAGCCACCAGGGAAGCCCAGCAAATAAGTTATATAGGTGTAAATAGGATAAGAATTTATACATCAATTTTTTAGCAACAGTTATATCTTATTGTATATGTACTTAAGAATAGCCTCCAAAGTCATTCTGGTATCTTGAAACTTTTGAATTTTCTTAAGTTAAATGATAGAAATTTGTAAAATATCTAGGTCATTTAAAATAAGACAGTCATGAAACATTAATTACTGAAATGTTTGTCTACTTTTGGCTTCTGATTGCAGAGAAACTCAAGATAAATTGGTTCTATTAGTAAACATGTTCTGTATCACACTGAAAGACTGTACTTTGAAGAAAGACATGTTTCTAGAAATTAAGAAATATATTTGTAAATTTGCCAATCTAAAATAAAATGCTTATCTGACATGTGGTTTACAACTACTTACTTCTTTAGTTTTCACTAAAAAGTAAAGTTTCTAAGGGTTAAGAATTCTAATCAATATATGTAAAGTTATTGTAATAATAAGGGACACAATTTTGTATGCAAGGAAAGTAGGATGTGTTTCTTGGTTAAGAAAAGATATGAGGCATGGAAATGCATACCTGTTAAGTGAAGTGAAAGTAATTTTGCCTAAACTAGAACTTATGGTTATGAAAGACAAACTAAAAAAGTTGAAAAGAAAGAGAAAACGCAGGAATTTTACCTTTTATAATCAATCAAGCTGGCTAAAATTGAATTGATATTATATGGATTTTAAAATATACTTTAATATTTACTTAAAACTAAAACTTGGTTTTCTTTCATCTGATAAAATGACAAAGGAGATTCTCTTTCCACATGCACTAAAAACTTCATTGACCCCTGGATTGAGCAGATAAAGGCAGAGATTGAATCCATCTCCTGGTTAGGAGTAAATACAAATGAGATATAAAATAAATTTCTCCTTAACTCTTGGAGACATTGCAGATTCTGTTGTAAAAGCACTAGCTGCCCAACAAAGATCCTTAGACTCTCCGGTCAAGATCGTTCTTGATAATAGAATAGGCTTTTATCCTATTTTATTCAAATAGCTGAGCAAGTTGTCTGTGCTATACCTGGATTGACACTTTAGGGAAGTTGAAACTCAGTTACATAAAATTACCAAACAAACCACTTGGCTTAAAAGGGTGACTGCTTTAGTGGAGTCTTTCTTTGATTGGTTTGGGTCTTGGGGACCCTGGCTCTAAAGTCCACTCCAAATATTGTGAATTGTCCCGCTTATTATAATCACAGTAATACCTGAGTGTGTTTTATTTTCCTGAAAGTCTTAAATGCATGTTTGCAGTTGCTAACCACCAAGCAAATGATCTCCATAAGACTAGAGCATCAGAAAAAGGAAAATGAGGAGACTGATCAACTTAAGGATTATGAACCCAGAACCACGGCCTGTGAATGTCACAGGGATTAAGCAAAGACATCATGAGCTATGGATACCACACCCAGGCTCAGCAAGGCTGTGAGAACTGCAGAGCAACAGGTGAGAGCGGTGTTTATGCCTGAACTTCTGATCGCTCAGACTGAGCATTTGACCAAAAAGGGGGAAATATTCAAGGGAAAATCACAGGCTCAAAAGGGCATTGCTTGTGCTAAAGCCCTGATGCCAAACCTAGATTTAATACCTGACCTGATGGAAGTTTTGACCTTCTCCAGGCATGTAATCCTTTCTTTCTCTCTTTCTCCCTTTTTCTTCATTCCTTCTTTCCTTTCTTCCTCCCTCCCTCTCTCCCTCCCTCTTTCTTTCTTTCTTCTGAAGTATAGTTGATTTACAATATTATATTAGTTTCAGGTGCACAACATATATACAGGGATATAATTTTATTGGCCAAACTGGAATTTTCTGATCAGCACCAGTGATTTGCCAGAGGGACCCTTTTCATCCCCCAAAGGAAGAAGGGATAATCTGAATAATAGACCCTTGCCTTTCCCCCCAGAGAAGGTGACCTGACCTGGAACAATTCTTTCTTTTCATGTGCTCATTACTTCCTTGCACCTCCCTCCTTCTATAAAAATTCTCCATTTTGTACAACCTCTGAGAACAGTAGTTGGGACGCCTGCCTGACTCATCAATTTTTGATTAAAACAACTAGACCTTCATATTTACTACACTGAGTTTTGCTTTTTGACAATCTTTAAGAACAAAAAGTTGGTACCCCATAGTGGAATGTTGGACCGCCTGGCAGGACAATGAAGGGGGGAACAGAGGTCAAGGAGCTGTCCTTTCCTCTGTCTTTCTGGAAATGCCCTCTTGTATATCAGCCTGCAACAAGGCTGACATCGCCAAAAATCCTCCAGTGGACACATCTCCAACTTCTGAACCCCATCTGTTTCTGTTTCTCTAAGCAAATCTGGGTACCTTTGTGAGCTTATCACTTTATGATTCAAAATCAATGCCTCTCAACTAGTAAAATCTAAGTCAGCTCTTTGCTATACTTGATCAATAACTGATCTGACTTTTGCAAGGCAGAGGGTGAAGCCAGCTGACCCCTGAGACCTGGGTATTTTTCTACATGGCAGGGTGGCAGGGAAGTGGACAACTGCAGAGGGAACAGACTATATACTTGACAAGGCTTAGCAGGCATCTTTTCTACTCTAGACATGCCTGACTGCCAGCCTTGTCCCTTTGCCTACGGAGTCTCATGGGATTTGCCTGAAAATCAAACCTCCTTTGCTGCTCAGTACTTTGAATTGGTTTTGGAATAAATACAGGACTTTAGATATTTTTCTAGAAGTGTTCCACTTAGTATGCTCTGGAATAATCGTCTTTTCAGGTGGTCTCCCTGCCCCAGTTTCTGCATCCCAGCCACCATCTACGTGGTCAGCCAAGCAGTGCTCCTGCTTCAGTACCCCCTTCATCATGTCTGGTGGAGCCTCTAGGCTTCCCATTGCCCTTGGGGTAACATAGGAGGTCCCCCTCTGGATCTGGTCCCCATTGGCCTGTCCAGTCTTCTCCCCCATGCTCATGCCATATCATGCTCTCCCCCACCTTCCTATCACCAGATCCCTAGTCTAGGACACTCTTCTTCTCTGTGCTAAAACTATTATCCTTCAAGATCTACCCCAGGTACATCTCCTCCATGGCCTCTGCAAAGTTAAGTCTCTCTCCTTCATATCCCCAATGCTCCCTCCAGCAGAACTTGTGTCCCTCTTATTGCCTTCTATACTATGAATCCTAATAGGTCTCTTTCCTCTATATCCCCAGCCTTCAGCACACCATGGGCCTTCAATAAAGGGGGACTGAATTCTTTCCAGAATATCTCCTACTGTGTCATGTGTGTGTCAATTTCAGTTGTCTCACGATGCAAATGACTAAGGGAAAATGAATCTTATCCAGCAACTTTCAGGCTGCTGTCTCTTCAACATAAAAATCTTAGACACCCTCTAGGTGTTTAGTAATATTTTCTGCCTGACCATCTGACTCCAAGCAAAAGCCATGGATATCCAGGTCTACCCCAGACTTACTGAGTCAGAATCTGGATTGTGCCGCCCCCCCCAGGTGCTCATGCGCACACTCAGACGTGAGAAGCACTTCTCTAAAAGACATCCATCTCCTTCCTAATGAAGGCCTGATTTGTGGAATGGTAGAAACACCTTGACAGTTTGACGCACCTGGAGAATTAGTCAATCCCAAAAGAACAGAGAAGAGACGGCCATTACGTGGTTGCATCTCCTTTTCTTTCTGTATTAGATAGGACACCTTACTGTGAAGGTAAAAGGAGCTGGAATTGGCCTGAGGGAGAAGCTCTAGGAAACGCCAGCGCTGGGTGAACTGATACTGGGCGAGGTGTAATTGGCTTCCGTGGGATGGTGCTCGGGGATGAAGCAGGCAAATTCTGCAGGGGCTGGAGTCAGAAAGCTGATTTGATGTGGGAACTTCAGACACAGAATGGCTGGATGTCTGGTTAGCAACATGCCTGGGAAGAAACGGTGAAGGCCTAGAAGGGAAGCATATAGCGGTTCTCTTCAGAGGGGAGCTGTTTTGCATAAAGTGAAAAAGTGAAAATGTTAATTCATTTAGTTGTGTCTGACTCTTCGCAACCCCATGGACTGTAACCCGCCAGGCTCCTCTGTCCATGGGATTCTCCAGGCAAGAATACTGGAGTGGGTTGCCATTCCCTTCTCCAGGGGATCTTTCCAACCCAGGGATCAAACTTGAGTCTCCTGCATGGCAGGCAGATAGATTCTTTACTGTCTGAGCCATCAGGAAAGCCACCATTTTGCATAAAGGGGACAGTAACAGACTGATCTTTGGGTCTCAGCTGGCAGGAGCAAGTAATAAATACAAAATCTGACTTGCAACAGTAAAAAGGAAAATGTCCTAAGTAAGTGCTGTGTGGACGATACGTTCAGCTTGAAATGTAGAGAGACATGGTCAAGGGATTATAAAGAACAATAAAGGGAGGGATAGAGAAGGGATGTGGGGCTTCACTGGTGGTCTAGTGGTTAAGAATCCGCCTGCCAGTCTAGGGGACATGGGTTTGATCTCCGGTCCAGGAAGATCCCACATGCGGTGGAGCAACTGAGGCTGAAAGCCGCAACAACTGAAGTCTACATCCCTAGAGTCTGTGCTCCGCAACAAGAGAAGCCACCGCAATGAGAAGTCCAAGCATTGCAATGAACAGTAGCCCCCACTCTCCGCAACTAGAGAAAACCTCTGCACAGCAACGAAGACCCAGCATGAGCAGAAATAAATAAATCTTTAACAATAAAAAGGAAGAGATGATAGTCCGTCACATAATATAAAAGTTAAACAAACAAAACCCTCAACCAGCAACTGAACTGCAAATGCTCCTCCAGCACACAGTCTGTGGCTCCTATAAGGGGAGGTCAGCAGCACCTTCTCAATGTCCATTGCTGCTACTGCCCCCATCACCCTGAGAGCCTCTGAGTGCATGGCATCCTCTGTGGTGCTCTGACCCATGGAAAGATGCAGATTCTCCCTGAAGTCCTCAGGTGTGGGCATGTACAACTGCTTGGCAGAAGGGAAAGAGACCCTAAGCAGACTGCAAGTCCAGAAGCCTGGCATGAAAGGTACAAGCTCGTATTCAGTGCATGTGAGGCAGGCACACTGTTTTCGTGGTTCCTATTAGAATCATTCATTTTCATCTCCATGAATAAGAGCTGCTATCAGGCCCCTGTGAGTTCTCTGAGCTCAGGACAAAGCACAGAGATTTAGTTTTCCCTTCCACTTGCACTAGTCTAAGTGATGCTTTGAGGAACCTCTTCTTCCCTGGGTAGCTGAGAAATGGGAGTAACGCAAGCTCAGGCAAATCTCCACCTATCCCTGCAGAGCAAGCTGACCCCTAACACCTTTTCAGAATTACAATCTCAGAATACAGCACAGAAGACAAAACGTATAAGAGCAAGAGACATGCCCCTAGTATCCTGGGGTCATTTCTGGATGCCAAGCCTTCCTCCCTTGCTGTCAGCTGAGCCTCTGATAAGTCTTGCTCTGCCACTGGTGAGTGATGGTGGTAAGCAAGTTTACGTTTAGGTGATGGCTGGAAAATTCAGTGAGTGTCTGTGGGAAGTCCCACTGACAGAACCCATATCATTTCTGGGAAGACAAGATTCACCCACAGAAGAAAGTCAGAGAATAGAATACTGGAGCCCAAGCAGATGATGCCTCAGCCAAAGTCTAAAAGGTAGGTGGCAGCAAAGCCAGGGGGTGGGAGCTGGGTAAGGCCAGCATCACCTTAGGAAAGCTGCAGCCCTACTTTCCCAGAAGGGGTTATGGTGACAGATAAATGGTCCAGTGGCCTAGGGCATCACTGGGGTCTGGGAGCAAGGGAGGGCTCTAACTGTGAGCAGGTCCCTGGCTTCCCCAGGACAGCTCCTGGGGAGAAGCTATGTACAGCATGGCTTCAAGGGCTGATTGGGAGAGAGTGGTCCAGGGGAGACAGAGGGCTCTGAGCGTGATGGATTGCTTTCACTATGCAGCAGTCCCCTCCTGCCTGGAGGGAAATGACTTAGAACAGGTACAAGAATTTGAACTGCCAAACTGTGTTTGCGTGGTGGCTCTTGCTGCTTGCCAGAAGCCAGCCCAGGGAGGAGCCTGTTCTTCTGGGCAGTTACGCCTGGCACATATCTGCAGATCCCTCACTCAGAACTGGGTCCCAGGGGCTTGGGGATCATCGCAGCTCCTCAACCTGCATCCAAAATCTTGACTGTCAACCCTCCCCTCCCCCTGACATCTCCAAACTCACTCCCCACTTCTCCCTAGTCCCTACCCACTCCACAAACCAGACTGGCTTCCTGAAACTGCTCACTGTGCCCTGAATAGCCTCCTACAGTGTAGCCTTCACCCCTACACCTGCTTCAGGAAGAGCCAACCCTCTCCCCTAGGAACCGAAGGCCTCCCCCAGTGAGGGACAGCCTGCTTCATCTGCGATTAGTAAAACAAAACAAAACCAACCTAGTAAAACATGGCTCACTCCAGTTTGCTCTACAAAGCTGGGAGAAGGGGCTGGACAGGAGGCATATATCTGGGACTAATGGCCATGCTCTTCCCTGGAGAAAGGAGCACTTCAAATTTCCTGGCAGCCCTAGCCAGTAGAAGAGAGAACTGGCCCCAAGTTGGGGGCAGAGTTTGCCCCCGTGGAGGAGTAAAGTGGGCCGGTATGGTGGAAGGAGGGAAGATTCTGCTCTCAGTCTGGGAGCTGGGATAGGAATTCCAGGAAAGTATTTTGATTTTGACCGCTGCCACACATATCAGAGACCCAGGAGCATCTGTCTGTGATCTGTTAGCCTGCTGGGGTGATGGCTGGGGAGAGAGACCTAAAGCTGTCTACAGTGAGTAAGCTTGAGGGAAGAGGGGAGTGATGCAGAATCAGCATCAGTCACCCAAAGCTGGCAGACTCAGGAAGGGAGCCATCATCAAGGCATTGGTCCTAATGTAATACCTGTTTACACCACTTTGCCTGGCATGGTGAACTGATACGGGGAGGTGCTGCTTCCTTCTTATTTCTGTTCCACACAAAGTTACATGTTCCATCATTCATTCATCCACTCAACACTTGCCAATCACCTGCCTTGTGCCTGGCCCTGTGCTGGGCGCTGCAGACACGCCAACAAATGGACGGCATCCTTGCCTCCTTGGCCTTGTTGTCAAGAGCGGAAAATAGCCTTGTGCGCCAATGTAGGGCCCCACGCGTTTTTCATACACAGAACAAAACATTGTCAACATGTTTTACTTTGCATACATTGAACACTGAAATAAGTACAAACTCTGTTTGGAAATTACATTTAAATTTAAGTACAAAAATGTGATTCCAAATCTGTAGGTATCTCATTTATCAAAGACAAAACAGATTGGGATCATTCTCTAGACATGGCTTTGGGTTTTGCTTAAAGTCCCATTGGGAATGTGGTCCAGGCTTAGAAAGCTTTTATATTCTCTCTAGGCTTTCTTTTCAAAAGCAAGACTTTCACTGGGGCCAGTTGTTACATGTCAAAATAAAACAAGGCAAGTTCTTTACTCAAATAGCTTTCCATTCACTCATTCATTCATTCAAGGCCTATTTCCTGAGCACTTACCATTGGGGCCAGACATGTGTTAAGCCTGAGAAATTCTACTGTGAACAGGAGAGACAGAATCCTGTCCTCAGGACCCTAAGGGACGAGTGAATTACACTCAACCAGAGCTCAGGCCTCCTGAGGCTGTGGACACACAGGTTCCCATTCTGGTTTGTACTCTTCTTCCTGCCTCTGACTTGATCGTAAATAGATGGACACTGAGATGACCCACCGTGCACTTCACATCTCATGTATCTCACCTGTGTCTCCTCTCACCCAGCATTTCATCTTTTTTACTTTGTTCAAAGGAGCTACCCTTGTGGCTCAGTGGCAAAGAATCTGCCTGCCAATGCAGGAGATGTGGGGGTTCAGATCTGGGTCAGGAAGGCCCCCTGGAGAAGGAAATGGCAACCCAATCCAGTGTTCTTACCTGGCAAACCCTACAAACAGCAGAGCCTGGTGGGCTACAGTCTATGGGGTCACAAAAGAGTTGGACATGACTGAGTGACTAAAAAACAACAAACTTTTTTCAAGAGCTAATGATTCTGGCTCTCTCCAAGGGTGGATTTAATTACCCCTCCCATCTTTCTAGCTTCAAGATTAAGGGAGATAAAGTTGTGCAGGGGACAATCTGAGGGCAGAGATTCAGGTGGTCCTCAGGTGTTCTTGCTTTGAACCATGAGGTCCTGCCAGTCTGGACTGCTGAACTGGATTAGTACTGAATGCCTGACTAAAAGGCAGCCATTCAAAATCTGACCAGTGGTCTGGCATCAGCCTGTCTGATAGGGACATGAATGAAAAACACAGCTAATCACATCCTTTCTGTGTTGTTCAGTCACCAAGTCATGTCCGACTCTTTGCGACCCCATGGACTGCAGCACACCAGACTTCCCTGTTCTTCACCATTTCCCAGAGCTTGTTCAAACTCATGTCTATTGAGTCAGTGATACCATCCAACCATTTCATCCTCTGTCATCCCCTTCTCCTCTTGCCCTCAATCTTTCCCAGCATCAGGGTCTTTTCCAGTGAGTCAGCTCTTTGCATCAGGTGGCCAAAGTATTGGAGCTTCGGGTTTCAGCATCAGTCTTTCCAACAAATATTCATGGTTGCTTTCCTTTAGGATTGACTGGTTTGATCTGCTTGAAGTCCAAGGGACTTTCAAGAGTCTTCTCTAGCACCACAGTTCAAAAGCATCAATTCTTCAGCACTCAGCCTTCTTTATGGTCCAGCTCTCACATCCATACATGATTACTGGAAAAACCATAGCTTTGATTATACAAATCTTTTTTGGCAAACTGATGTCACTGCTTTATAATGTGTTGTCTAAGTTTGTCATAGCTTTTCTACCAAGAAGCAAGTATCTTTTAATTTCATGGCTGCAGACACCATCCTTAGTGATTTTGTAGCCCAAGAAAATAAAATCTGCCACTGTTTCCATTTTTCCCCATCTATTTGCCGTGAAGTGATGGGACTAGTGCATTCTCTTGGCAAAACTCTGTTAACTTTTGACCTGCTTTGTTTTATACTCCAAGGCCAAGTTTGTCTGTTACTCCAGGTTATCTCTTGACTTCCTACTTTTGCATTCCAGCCCTCTATAATGAAAAGGACATCTTTTTTGGGTGTTAGTTCCAGAAAGTCTTATAGGTCTTCATAGAACCATTCAACTTCAGCTTCTTCAGTATTACTGGTTGGGGCATAGACTTGGATTACTGTGATATTGAATGGTTTGTCTTGAAATGAACAGAGATCATTCTGTCATTTTTGAGATTGCATCCAAGTACTGCACTTCGGACTCTTTTGTTCGCTATGAAGGTTACTCCATTTGTTTTAAGGGATTCTTGCCAATAGTAGTAGATAAAATGGTCATCTAGTTAAATTCACCCATTCCAGTCCATTTTAGTTCACTGATTCCTAAAGTGTTGATGTTCATTCTCCATCTCCTGTTGACCACTTCCAATTCATGCACCTAACACTCCAGGTTCCTATGCAGTACTGCTCTTTACAGCATTGGACATTACTTTCATCACCAGTCACATCCACAACTGGGTGTTGTTTTTGCTTTGGCTCTGTCTTTATTCTTTCTGGAGCTATTTCTCCACTGATCTCACATAGCATATTGGGCACCTACCAACCTGGGGAGTTCATCTTTCAGTATCCTATCTTTTGTGGATAGAATAGTGACTATGGCTCAGATCATGAACTCCTTATTGCAAAATTCAGACTTAAATTGAACAAAGTAGGGAAAATAACTAGACCTTTCATGTATGACCTAAATCAAATCCCTTACGATTATAGAGTGGAAGTGACAAACAGATTCAAGGGATTAGATCTGATAGACTGTGTGCCTGAAGAACTATGGACGGAAGTTCGTGACATTGTACAGGAGGCAGTGATCAAGACCATCCCCAAGAAAAAGAAATGAGAAAAGGCAAAATGGTTGTGTGAGGAGGCCTTACAAATAGCTGAGAAAGAAGAGAAGCTAAATGCAAAGGAGGAAAGGAAAGATATATCTATTTGAATGCAGAGTTTCAAAGAATAGCAAGGAGAGATAAGAAAGCCTTCCTCAGTGATCAGTGCAAAGAAATAGAGGAAAATAATAGAATGGGAAAGACTAGAGATCTCTTCAAGAAAATCAGAGATACCAAGGGAACATTTCATGCAAAGATGGGCACAATAAAGGACAGAAATGTTACAGATCTAACAGAAGTAGAAAATATTAGGAAAGGAGGCAAGAATACACAGAACTATACAAAAAAAGATCTTCTTGACCCAGGTAACCACAATGGTGTGATCATTCACCTAGAGCCAGACATACTGGAATGTGAAATCAAGCGGACCTTAGGAAGCATCACTATGAACAAAACTAGTGGAGGTGATGGAATTCCAATTGAGCTATTTCAAATCCTAAAAGATGATGCTGTTAAAGTGCTGCACTCAATATGCCAGCAAATATGGAAAACTCAGCCATGGCCACAGGACTGGAAAAGGTCAGTTTCATTCTGATCCCAAAGAAAGGCAATGCCAAAGACTGTACAAACTACTGCACAATTGCACTCATCTCACACACTAGCAAAGTAATGCTCAAAATTCTCCAAGCCAGGTTTCCATAGTACGTGAACTGTGAACTTCCTGATGTTCAGGCTGGATTTCGAAAAGGCAGAGGAACCAGAAATCAAATTGCCAACATCCACTGTAATATCAAAAAAGCAAGAGAAATGCAAAACATCTACTTCTACTTTATTGACTATGCCAAAGCCTTTGACTGTGTGCATCACAACAAACTATGGAAAATTCTGAAAGAGATGGGAATACCAGACCACCTCATCTGCCTCCTGAGAAATCTGTATGCAGATCAAGAAGCAACAGTTAGAACTGGACATGGAAAAACAGACTGGTTCCAAATTGGGAAAGGAGTATGTCAAGGCTGTATAATGTCACCCTGCTTATTTATCTTATATGCAGAATATATCATGTGAAATGCCAGGATGGATGAAGCACAAGCTGGAGTCAAGATTGCTGGGAGAAATATCAATAACTTTAGACATGCACGTGACCTCACCCATATGGCAGAAAGCAAAGAACTAAAGAGCCTCTTTTTTTTTCCCCCTTCTAAAGATCCTCTTGATGAAAGCGAAAGAGAAGAGTGAAAAAGTTGGCTTAAAACTCAACATTCAGAAAACTAAGATCATGGCATGTGGTCCCATCACTTCATGGCGAGTAGATGGGGAAATAATGGAAACAGTGAGATAGTTTATATTCTTGGGCTCCAAAATCACTGCAGATGGTGATTGCCGCCATGAAATTAAAAGACGCTTGCTCCTTGGAAGAAAAGCTATGACCAACCTAGATAGCATATTAAAATGCAGAGCTATTACTTTACTGACAAAAGGCCGTGTAGTCAAAGCTGTGGTTTTTCCAGTAGTCATATATGGATGTGAGAGTTGGACTATGAAGAAAGCTGGGCACAGAAGAAATGATGCTTTTGAACTGTGGTGTTGGAGAGGACTCTTGAAAGTTCCTTGAACTGCAAGGAGATCCAACCAGTCCATTCTGAAGGAAATCAGTACTGAATATTCATTGGAACGACTGATACTGAAGCTGAAACTCCAAAACTCTGGCCACCTGATGCGAAGAACTGACTCATTGGAAAAGACCCTGATGCTGAGAAAGATTGAAGGTGGGAGGAGAAGGGGCCGACAGAGGACGAGATGGTTGTATGGCATCACCGACTGAATGGACATGAGTTTGAGCAAGCTCTGGGAGATGGTGATAGACTGGGAAGCCAGGCATGCTGCAGTCCATGGGGTTGCAAAGAGTCAGACATGACTCAGCAACTGAACTAACTGATGGGACCAGGAAGCTGAACAATGAAAGATACAGGGAGACATACATAGAGAAGAAGGTAGAATGTAACAGGAGCTTTAAAGACATATGAAGGGAAGGTAACAGACAAAGGCCACGAGGCAGAGAAGTCCATGGAATATTATGAGCTATCAGTAAGCAGAAGCTGCAGCAGCAGCAGCAACCAAATGGCAGCACAGAGATGACTCTAGCATCCCTGCCCAGCCAGCAGGACTACTGACGTGGCCACTAGAACTCTTGTTACTCCATAAACTCTTCAGTCCTCTGTGAGCTCCTTCTCTGCACTGGCCTTCCCATCCTTATTTCTCCTTAGTTCATTGCTGTATCTCCATCACCTAAGAGTAAGCTGAACCTTCTATCTTTGCATCCTAAAAGAGCTAAACAAAAATGCACATCCATCTAAGGCCATTGTGTCTCCATTGCCAGAGCCAATAGTTTAGAAAGCTGCTAATGCAGAGGCTGTATTCTGTGTCTCCAACCTCTGCCTGTATGCCCTCCGTGCAAACCCAAGGAACATGCAACCTTCCCCGGGTGCTGAGCGATGATCAAAACTTGAAACGCACTAGCAGCGTGTAGGCTTTACGGCACTTTCTCCTGAGCACTGTGGGATAATTACTATTGATTGGAAGATGTCATAAGACTTGAAAAAGGGCACCCTGGACAAACTGGGCACATGAGTTAGATGAGTTGCCTTGGACGTTCTGAGCTGTACAATGGGGGTAATATATCACCCGGGAGTTGTGAGAACAAATAGGCTACCCCATTTCTCACAGCAGAGTGCCTGTGCTTTACAAACTCCTCTATGATACATTGCGGTGATCAGAAGGCAGGTGCAGCTCCTCTGAGACACACGGCCAAGCTGCCTTCAGCCGACAAGACTGACAAGAGCAGGCCCACCTTGCCAGCCAGGCTTGCAAACTGGCTTCACGTCCACCTGCACCAGGGTGTCCTGCGCTGCGGGCTTCTGTCCACAGTCGTAGGCGGTTACTAGGATCTCATACTGGTGCTGCTTGTCATAGCTCAGCTTCTCCGTGTTTCTGACGTTGCCTGAGGACACAGGGACAATAATTTCAGATCGAGTGAATCAAGTTGCAGTTCTTCAAAATCCCTTCTGCCCTCCTCCAGCCTTCACCAGAATAAAATGTCCCCATTTCCTATCTCTTTATAAAAGCTAGGGCACATAGGGAGTGTGGCTTCCACACGTGGTCTGCTTGAGCCTTAGTGGCAGAGTCCTAGGAATTGCTGGCTGGAGCCACTCCAGCTGTGGGACAGAACCGGCAGGGAATTCTGTGCATCTGGAGTCCAACTGGTTGTATTAAGTATGGGGTTGTCAGAATACCACCCTAAACTGTGACTATGTCCCTGATATAGGGTGTCGTGTGCTCACGTTACATGAAATCTCTGGGGAAAATATGGAATTCAGAAACTTCTCAACATGAATTTTTTTTTTAACATCTGGGCTCTTCGCCAGGAACATGCGCTGCCTCTTCTCACATTATTTTGCTACCAAAGAGGAAGTAAAATCAATAAGAGAAAACGTGTGACCTCTCTTCTGAAAGCTACACAGAATAATAGATTCCTTGCCCTGGTGGCAAAGACATTTTTCTTCTCCAAGAGAGATCAGATATTGTTTCTGAGTCATTTGTGTGTTTTTGTTCCTGTGGGTTTGATATAACGGTTCAGAAATATTTGAAAATTAATGAGCAAACTTTTATTTGACTATTTTTGCTGAAATATAATTTTGGTTTCAAAAATGAATCAAGGCCTGATGTACATTTAATTCTTTTAACTTTTTGATTCCCAGAGATGAAAGTCTTCCTTTGAGAAGAATAATTTCATTCTGGCTTTTCTTTTCCAATGAAAATTAGAGTTGACAGCAAATTAGAACTCAAATGATATCATCATCCTTTGCTAGAAGCAAAGATGGAAATTAAAAAACAAATCAACAAACAAATACACAAACATGGAATCACTGACTCAGGTATACAATTTCTATGCACGTTTGCTGAATTTTTTGAAAAAAATATGAAAGTATAGCTGATTTGCAATGTTGTGTTAATTTCTGCTGTACAGCGAAGTGACTCAGTTATCCATACATATTCATTTTCAGGTTCTTTTCCATTATGGTTTATCATAGGATATTGAATATAGTTCCCAGTGCTATACATTAGGATCATGTTGTTTATCCATCCTATATGTACTAGTTTGTATCTGCTCATCCCAAACTCCCAGTCCTTCCCTCTCCCACACCGCTTTCCCTCGGCAACTACTAGTCTGTTCTCTATGACTGTGTGACTTAGGTATTAATTTGTTTCAGTCTCAGCTTGGGGCCCCGCGCATGTGTGAAAGGGCTCAGTGTGGGTTTAGTAATGTTTTCTTTGGCTTCTGTTAACAAACTAGTTCATAGTTATAGCCATCACAAGGGGGTACTTCTGCCAGGTGGAAGCACTGTAATAGGACCAAGAGAATATGCTTCAGTAACATCAAATTGAATTTTGAACAAAAAGTTTTAGCTTTCTCTTTCTTTAAAGTTAAATGGCTCTCAAAAGATACACCTCATAGAAGAGGAAGGCTCAGGGTTTACAGGCCGTGTGACATTCAGCAGACCAACACTATTGATTGTGGGAGAAAAATAAACACATGAGCCTGCAGTCTTTGGCTCAATTTACCACAGCTCCACCTGAGTAAGAAGTCTTAATGAAACTGTCTGAGAAACTAATTTGCTTTCTCCACCACCACCAGCTTCACACAAGGGAGAATGGGTTTCAGAGGATAGGATTTGAAGCATTAGGTAAACATGAGAGTATAATATTGTTGCCGATGGTTGTGGGGGAAGGGTTGTATTTAGCTAAGTCACACTTGAAAAAATTTTTTTGAAAGATCACAAAAAACCATTCTTTTGCTTTTGTGACAATTGTTATTATTCTCCCAACTTGTTAATGATTTCTCCTAGTGGTATCTTCTCAGGAGACCTGAGTCCACAGTTACCCCAGGTGAGTACTGATCTCTGTGCGTATTTCTCTGTTCCAAATGAACCTGGGAAGCTAACTCTCAAAGAACTATCAGTATCTACCCTGTGTCATAGTGAAAGTATTTTTTGAAAACTCAGCTGGGGCAGCGGATGCAATGAGACAAGTGCACTGACCTACACTTTCCTTCTGCCGGAATTTAAATTGGAGCAGCCGTTTTAGAAAGCTACACAGGTTGGTCACTTGGCAACTACTCATACCTTTTGGCCAAGCAATTCCACATCTAAAAACCGACTCCAGGAAAATGATACAAATTGCAAACCAACAAACATGTTCATCTAAGCATTATTTATTATTAAAACATTGAAAAGGAGTAAAGAAACTGGATGCCCAGTGGTCAGGAGACGAGCTAAGCCTGAATCTCTGCTTAGATGGACTGCTGTTCACTGTAAAGTATTAATTATGAACTGTTTTATGGATGGAAAAAATCCATACAATCGAATGAAAAGTGAAAAAGGGAAAGTGTGGTCTTACTTTTGTTTCAAAACTTCATGGAAAAAGTGCTGCCAAAATGTCAGTAGTAGTTCTCTTTGATGGGATTACAAAAGTGACTTCATACTTTTCTATGCTGCCCAGTTTCCCACCAGGGGAGTGCAGATCCTCTTCTATTCAGGTGGAAGAGAAATATGTTCACATACTTGGAGATAAGTAGACTCGGGTTCACACCTCACTGTTAGGTGGCCAAGGGCCCTGACTCTCCAGGGCAGCCTGCAGAGGGCTCAGCGGAGGCTGTGTGCAACCAGCCACCGCTTGGAAGGAACGAAAGCCTGCTAAGTGGAGGCGGGTGTCCTGTGAGCCCTGCAGCTCCCTGTGAGGTCATCCCCACCCCTGGCTGAGTGCTTGCTCTGTGCTGACAGTCTGAGGAATGCCTCGTGAGATCCGCCCTTTTACACAGGCACAGTATGCATTTATTGATTACTTCGGCTGCGCTGGGTCTTCACTGTGGTGCTCGGGCTTTCTCTACTTGCGGCTGATGTGGGCTTCTCTAGTTGTGCTGTGCAGGATTAGCTGTCCCACAAGATGTGGGATCTTAGTTCCCTGACCAGGGATTGAACCCGTGTCTCTGGCACTAGAAGGCTGATTCTTAATAGTTAGACCACCAGGGAAGTCCCTCGGGCACAGTATTTAATTCCCATTTTACAATGAGGATCTGACGTCAAGTTTAAGTAATTTATCAAGGATCTACTTCTTCCCCTCTCTCTCACAGTGGTGGGCAGAGGATTAAGATGAAACTTTGTATTTTTGAACTTAAATACCATTGTCATACATTCCTGTCAAATATCACTGAGGACAGTGATAATATCACTGGTGAAAAACCTTTGGGATCAACACTCAGGGGACCTGGCTCCAGTCCCCACTCTGCCAGCTCTTCACTCTTTAGGAATAAGTTTCTCCATCGGTTCAATGGAAGTGAGGATCTAGGACCTACCAATCTGAGAGAGACTAGTCAAGTGCTAGAAGTATAGGGGGGCCGGAAGCCATCTGAAATGGATCCAAAATATCCCAAGAGTTGGCAATGCCACCGAATTAGTTACCTACTCATAATTTCAGCTTGAAAATCCATGGGGAGTGAGTGACCTTCATGTCCTAGTCACCCAGGCAAGTATCTGATAATCACGGTGTCATGAACGGAACACTCTCTATGCCAGGTCCACTGCTAACATCATCCACAGGCACTGCCTCTCCTCGAGGCCTCACTGCTACTGCCATGATATTTTAGGGGAGGAATTCAAGGGAAGGGAGGCCGAGGACCCCTGGTTGGAAGAGTTTGATTCTTGTGTTCAGACAGGTCAAACCACTTCCACGTAATGTCATCTATCCTCCCTGATGCCCTGCTCCCCTCTTTCCCCCACAAGCAAAGAGTCTGGCAGGTGGGAGGGCCTAGGAGCCATCTCCCTAAAGTCCTGGGGCCAGAATGAGTAGACCCCAACTCAGCAGTACTTTTTCTAATGTGCATGCGAGGAACTTATTCAAGGATCTGCGAAGGTCGCTGGGAGAAGTGATGGATAAGGCCCAACAGGAAAACTCATTAGAATGGGAGCTGCTTCTGTGTCTGCCCTGAAGGTCCTGCCTTCATTACTGGAGAACTGCTTCTGTAAACCTTGCCTTCAAGGGCCCACAATCCCTGGGAGTGCCCGCTCTCCTCTACATCTCAGGTTGTAAACCGACGTTGGAGGCAGAGGCCTGGCGAAGGACCATTACTCACTTTTAATGAGACAGTCAGGGAAATAAATTGGCATATGTTAGTGAAATGGCTCATCAAGGTGAGTAATTATCTTCATGGCTGGGGCAGTTTACCCTCTGATAAAGGAATTAGCATCTCCTCTCTCCCGGGGCTGTGGCTCTCCAGAACTAAGGCTGGAGGCCAAGGGCAGCTTGACCACTCGTTCTGGATGCCCTCCCCTCATCCAGTCCAGCTCTACAGCAAGAACTTGTCACTCCCCCAGTTCCGGAGCTCTGAGTCATAGACTGCACAGCTGATCATAGGAGACCAGAAAAATACAAAGCGTTATTCCATATTTATATAGTGGGGTGTGAGTGCCTGTGTGTGTGTAGTGGGAACAGGTCAGCCATGTCACAGGGCCTTGTAGGAAAAGCTATCCAGAGCAGTTCTGGCAGGCTCTACAAATGAAATCACCTGCTTCTTAATCCTGAGCCAAACTTTAATCACAGTACAATATTTTCTCCTTTACTTTATCATGCACTGATTTTGTGTCCCACAGAATTAATCTCTAGTGAGTGATGCCCAGGTATGTGACTGACACTGGCCATGTGTTTCAGCATCTTTTAAGGAAACATCTCTTCTATCATGTTATCTGCTTTATGAATATTGGTTTCATCTTTCGAGACAGATGATAAACTCCTGGAGGCCAAGGATGAAGGGATCTGTAACAGTTCCCAGGATGCAGAGCACTCTGTTACAGGGTTTCTCCCTGGTCTCAACATCAGGAACCCTGGGAAGCACCGAAGATTTGCAAGCAGGTGACTGATGCTGTTTCCCTCTAGGCACTGGCTAACAGGAGGCTCAGGGCTAAGTCACTGCCTACCCCTGGGTCTGGTTCAGGACACACTTTGTGCACCACCCTCATCCCTGATGCTGCCTTTCTAGTTTTTTTTTTTTTTTTTTTATTTTGCTAGATGGTAAGCTCCATGCGGGCAGGTTCACTTGCTTTGACTTCCCCCCTCTCTCTATTCCCAGTTTCCAGACTGTGCCTGGCACTTAATAAACATTGACAGAGTGGATGAACCTTAGGTTATACAAAGTTTACATCTTTGAGCAGTTAAATCCTGTTTGAAATAAAATGAGGATAATATACATATAACCACACACTCATGCTGATAATGAAACAATGTACTTGGCAAATAATTATCATTTGATTAATATCGAGTTATTGAGAGTTGAAGTGGGCCAAGCTGCCTGGGCCTCTGCCTATGGCGTTTATCCTGGAATGAGTTTTTAAAATAATGCTGGTGGGGAAATATCCAAATGGCTTTCTAAGTTTAGTTTGAGACTGGGGTGTAGTGGGAGGGGCCTTTCAATCCTCGTTCCCACTTGGGTGGAAATTCTAAAAAAACATTGGCAAGAATGGATAAAGGTGATGTGGCACACATATACGATGGAATATTACTCAACCACAAAAGTGGTGGAACGGTGCTGTTTGCAGAGACGTGGAGGGACCTAGAGACTGATACAGAGTGAAGTTAAGTCAGAAAGAGAAAAACAAATACTGCATATTAATTCATATATGTGGAACCTAGAAAAATGGCACAGATGAACTGTTTGCAAAGTAGAAATAGAGGCACAAATGCAGAGAACAAATGTATGGATACCAAGAGGAGAAGGGAGGGTTGGATGAACTGGGAGATTGGGATTGACATATATACACTACTATGTATAAAACAGATAACTAATGAGAGCCTACTGTATAGCACAGGGAACTCTACTCAATGCTCTGACCTAAACGGGAGGGAAATCCAAAAAAGAGGGGATATATATACATGTCCAGAGGATCCAATTTGCTGTACAGCAGAAACAAACACATTGTAAAGCAACTATAATAAAAATTAAAAAACAAAACAAAACCCCCCAAAAAATGGCAAGAGCTTCAAAGATTGCTATAGATCAGAAAATCTGCAGCTTAGAAGGTGTTTCCAAAATCTCCACCTGTTCTTTTAGTGTCTCTTTGGGAGCAGACTGTTTTGGTGCAGAAGTGATGTTATAGCTTGTTATCTAGGAAACTAAGATGTGGCTGCATTGATGGTATGGCTCACGCTTGAATGACAACAGGAAAATTCTACCAGAAAACCAACCTGTCTTCAGCATCCAGATATACGGCATTGTAAGTTCTATAGACTATTCACTAAAGAGATTTACAAAGTGTCTTGGGGTGTTTTGGAGAAGGGAATGGGAACCCACTCCAGTATTCTTGCCTGGAGAATTCCAGGGATAGAGGAGCCTGGTAGGCTACAGTCCACTGGATTGTAAAGAGTCGACCACAACTGAGCTTTAGACCTGGCTGGGCTGCTAACTATGTGAAGTCATCCCTTCTAGTGCAGGGAGTGTACCCAAGTTCTGGGTACAGAGCCTAGATCAGGGGTGGCAGGGAGGCATCACCTGGTCAAGTACATTCAGAGCCTAAACTTGGCCTTCAGAGGGGTGGGGGTGGAGCTGTTCCCTGCTCCCATCCACTGGGGTCCTCTAAGGACACTCACCATTCCTGTCGATGGCAAAAGGCACATCAGTCGTGACAATTTCATAGTTGCAAATCTGGCTATACTGGGGGGAGCAGTCTTCATCGATGGCCTCCACTTGCAGGATGCTGTCATAGATCTTGCCCTCCGTCACAATAGCCTTGTAGGCCGGCTCTTTGAAGGTGGGAGCAAACTCATTGATGTCCTTCACCTGGATATGGACCACAGCCCTAGGACAACACACAGGAAGGAAGAGATGCCAGTAATGAAAGAATTGCACCAGACTCTTGCACTTCCCATGGGCACTGATTCAGGTCCCAGGGCCAAGAGAGTGGAGAAATCATATGACAATTGGGGTGGCTGTTGTCTGAGGGCTCTGTTTCCTCCTCCACTGAGATGCCTTTGCCTGTCCTGCCCCAATCCTTTGAGATGAATTCACCCCAGAGAGATAGCCCCCACCCAGCTTCTTTGACCTTCTTGTCACCCAGCTTTAGGCAACACATTTCCACTAGAATTCAGTGGTCTCCAAGCTTTTTGGCACCAGGGACCAATTTCGTGGAAGATAGTTTTTCCATGGACCGCGGGTGGGGAAGGGGTGGTTTCAGGATGATGCAATCACATTACATTTATTGTGCACTTTATTTCTATTATTATTCTGTTAGTTCCACCTCAGATCACTAGGCATTAGATCCTGGAGGTTAGGAATCCCTGCATCTCTCTAACTTATTTGTCCATTCACACTCCACTCAGCAAGAACTGAGCCACTCTTTAGCTCAGTTCAGTTCAGTTCAGTCACTCAGTTGTGTCCGACTCTTTGTGACCCCATGGACTGTAGCACGCCTGGCTTCCCTGTCCATCACCAACTCCTGTACCTTGCTCAAATTCATGGCCATCAAGTTGGTGACGCCATCCAACTATCTCATCCCCTATTGTACCCTTCTCCTCCTGCCTTCAATCTTTCCCAGCATCAGGGTCTTTTCCAATGAGTCAATTCTTCACATCTGGTGGCCAAAGTATTGAGCCACTCTTGTGAAAAAGTGAGGTTGCTCAGTCGTGTCCAACTCTTTGTGACACCATGGACAGTAGCCCACCAGGCTCCTTCATCCATGGAATTTTCTAAGCAAGAGTACTGGAGTCGGTTGGCATTTCCTTCTCCAGGGGATCTTCCCAACCCAGGGATCAAACCTGGGTCTCCCGCATTGCAGGCAGATGCTTTAATCTCTGAGTCACCAGGGAATCCAATTTGAGAGAGTTATAACCCCAAATGAGGCTTTCTTGGTGGCTCAGATGGTAAAGAATCTGCCTGCAATGCAAGAGGCCAGGGTTCGATTCCTGGGTCAGGAAGGTATCCTGGAGAATGAAATAGCAACCCACTCCAGTATTCTTGCCTGGAGAATTTCAGTTCAGTTGTCCGTGGGGTTGCAGAGTTGGACACAACTGAGCGACTACCACTTCCACACTCTATAACCCCAAAATGAAAGGTGTTGTGACAGACAGAAGTATATGGCCCAGCAGAAATCCAGGGAAAAGTCCCAGCCAGTTCTGCAGGGATAGGTTGGATCACGGAAAGCTTCCTAGAGGAAGCGACAACTAATTTCAGTTTTGATAGTAAAATCGGAGTGTCTGCATGTGAAGCAGAGGGATAGAGTATTCCAGGGTATAAAGTGACGCATGCTGATGCCTGCAGGGGTCTGTGGACCTAGCCAGCGGTCTGGCAGACTGGAGCTTCAAGGAGTGACACGCATGTGTATCGAAACAGACAGGCAGGCAGGAGAGTGAGGCAGGGAGCTCCATCAGGTCTCTCACTTGTGAGACTTCTTCCAGGCAGTCTCCCGGGGCCCTGTGCCACAGTCATAGGCCTGGATGATGAACGTGTACTCCTTCTGCAGCTCACAGTCGATGGGGCTCTTGGCACGGAGCCGGCCTTCTCCGGACGTCTTGTTGAGCACCACGGCCTCAAAGGGCAACTCCTGGCCATGTATCTTGAATGCACAGATTTCTCCTGCAGGAAGACAGAAGGAGAGAGCAAGCATCTTAAGAACCGCCAGATTGCACACAGAACTTCGACTGGACCAGACTTACACTCCCAAAAGCCCTAGGCCATTTCCCTCCACACAGATAATTTTCAAGCCGGAAGCAGCCTTTAGGGAGCCAGCTGAACTTGTTCCTTTCTGGGATGATAACAACCGAATATCCCCCATCCAGTGTAGTTGGCAGAAAAAGCATGGGGGTGGGGAGGGTGGTCATCACGCAGGGGAGCTGGCTGCTCATCCCAGTTTGCCAGTTTTCCTGGCAGGTTTTTCGCCTGCCCTCTGCCCAGTATGAGATTAAGAAATTTGACCACAGTCAAAAGACAAATGACTGCAGAGGAAAGGAGAAAAAGGCCAAAGCTTTCACTGTCTTTTGCTCTGTGACAACATCCTCGATTCTTGAAAGTGTGCTCCGTGAAGCAGTGACCTGGGCATCCCTGGGGAGCTTGTTAGGGTTACAGACTCCTAGGATCTGGATCCTGGACCTCCTGAGTCAGGAACTGTATCTTTTTAATGTTTTTTTTAGTATGTCCATTATATCTTTTTTTTTTTGAAGTATAGTTGATTTATAATATTGTGTTAATTTCTGCTGTACAGCCAAGTGACTTAGTTATACATATGTATATATGTATATACATTCTTTTTTATGTTCTTTTGCATTACAGTTTATCACAGGATATTGAATATAGTTCCCTGTGCTACAGTAGGACCTTGTTTTTTATCTATCCTATAAACAATAGTTTGCATCTGCTAACTTAATTAGGGTCCCCAGGTGACCTGTTTGCTCAGTAAATGTGAGCAGCACTGCTCTGCTCTGTCCTTCACTCCTGGTTTAAGCACCCCACGATGCTGCAGCCCCCTTCCTGTCTCACACCCACTACTTCTCTGTGGGGACTGGGGAAGACACCACTCCGAGTTTGCCATAGTCTCTCCAAACAGTGGAGCTGAGTCTATGTGAGTTTCAGAATCCCCGTGGAACCTGAGAAACCACCTTCTTAAAGAACTGACCATGTTGTAAAATGAATGCATTTCTCTCCTCCAGCTGGGTTTATGTGTATTATACCTTTTTCTCTGCATTAAAATGATAAAGCAATAAAAATATCTTCTTTACCTTAATTGGTGAATATTAATTTCTTGAACCCTGACTGTGAGCCCTGTAGTAAGTGTTCTGGAAAGTACTAAAGGTTTGAGACACATTCTCTCCCTGGGTGAGGAAGCTTACAGAGTTGTTGGGGAGACAATGTGTAGATGTCCAGAAGGACCATTCATAGTGTAAAGAGCTTGGTGAGCATCATGTGACATGGGTATCAAGGGGTCCAGGCTTCTGGTGAATAAAATATAGGCTTGAGCCCAAGGGCCTGAGTCATGTTGCAGGTTTGCTACTTACTAGCTGATTTAGTCAAATTATGTTGACTTGCTGGGTTTAAACTGTGTCATCAGGAAAAGCACCCAGGAGATGATGTCGCAGGGAGAGCATCTAACTGGCATGCCCCAACCCTGGTCTGACATTGTCCCAGCTGCACTGCTGGGACCAGGGTGAGGTGCCTACTGTATATACTTTAATGCGGTCCTCACATTCAGAGTGACCAGGCACCTGCCCAGCTGCTCCAAAGAATGGACACCACGAGAAGAAGGGATAACATGACTGCATGTCTGCTCTGCCCAGGCATCCAACTTTGTACCTCCACCCAGGTGATCTGGTTTAATCATCCCAGCAAACCTGCAAGGCAGACATTTTATACCAATTTGTACAAATTAGCAACAAAAAGGATCAGAGAAGTTATTGCTTGCACAATGTCACAGAGTGAAAGTTGGTATGAACCCCAGGTATGGCTGAATCCTAACTCCACACACTTTCTGCTGCACTGCAGTATCCCCAAGCAGCCTTCTCAGAGGACCACTGCAGGAATTGCTTCCGGTGACATTCCAAAATCCTGTTCAAGCCTCACTCAGGAGAGAAAGCCCCCATTTTACATAGAGGAAGCAAGCCCTGATCTCTTACTAACAATGTTTTCTGAGATGGTCAATCAATACCAATTTTACCTTTAGGCTTTTGTTTTTTATTATTTCATCGATCCTCAATTTCATTATGAACACTCCATTTTCACCACATTCCCTCCTGGCCATTTCTCAAATGTAGTCATGGAATAATGAACAAGACAGACAGCTTGTGGGCCAGGCTCTAACAAGAAGGCTGCTTCCCATTATGTCACTGCACTGCCTCTTGGACAAGACTAGGTCTACAGCCTTGAAGGTGAGAGAAGGGGTTTCATCCCACCCTCATTTCATTTCTGCTCTGAACTGGCTGGGCTTGAAGAGATGGACTTCTGACATGCCTGCCTTGAGATTCTATCTCAAGATCAACGCCAGTTACCGGAATACTAGCAGTAAATGTGCCCAGATTAGTTCTAGGGTATTCTCTGAAGTTCCCAACTACTGCCACAATTCTAAGACTCACTGGATCCTTTCTCTTTGAAGAGTCCAATTAAACTGAACGTAAATGAGGGCAATTCTCTGTTGGAGACACTTGATCTCATCTAGAGTAGTCCTCAAGGCTCAGAAATCCTGAACCAGAAGAAAGGAGAGGAAGGAGGAAAAGGCAAAGGAGGAGGGGGAGATGCAGACACAAGAGGAAGCTGAGAAAAGTAAACCTCATGGCCACACGTTATCACGGAACTAAATGCAGTTCAATTCAACTCAATAGAACCAGTAATTTTTGAGAACAGAGTAAGTGCAAGGCACTGTGCTGGACCTGGAGACACAAAGAAAACAGCTTGGATACCTTAAGGCAGTGATCCCCAGGGCCTTTGGTACCAGGAACTGATTTCATGGAAGATGATTTTTCCACAGATTGGGGATGTGGGGGGATGGTTTCAGGATGATTCAAGTCATTGCATTTATCGTGCACCCCATTTCTAATCCAATGTCACCACTGATCTGACAAGAGGCACTGGTCTGTGGCCCAGAGGGTGGGGATCCCTCCCTTAAGGCATAAAGTTACCCAATCCTCAAGTCCTCATTACCTCCTAAAAGAGACAGTGAAATTCACAAGGGCTATGCCATGCTCACTTAGTCTGCACCAGCTCAGACTGAGATGGGACTTAGCCTCCTTTGAACAAAAATTAGAATTCACCCTAGTGAAATACATCGCCCTCGTTGATCCCACCTCTTCATCTGACTTTTGTGTTCTGGCTGCAAAAATGTTCATTCATTTATTCATCCATCATCCATTTCATAAATATTTATTAGGAACTATGTTCTCTGCTTTATTGACTATGCCAAAGCCTTCGACTGTGTGGATCACAATAAACTGTGGAAAATTCTGAAGGAGATGGGAATACCAGACCACCTGACCTGCCTCTTGAGAAACCCGTATGCAGGTCAGGAAGCAATAGTTAGAACTGGACATGGAACAACAGACTGGTTCCAAATAGGAAAAGGAGTACGTCAAGGCTGTATATTGTCACCCTGCTTATTTAACTTATATGCAGAGTACATCATGAGAAACGCTGGGCTGGAAGAAGCACAAGCTGGAATCAAGATTGCCGGGAGAAATATCAATAGCCTCAGACATGCAGATGACACCACCTTATGGCAGAAAGTGAAGAGGAACTAAAAAGCCTCTTGATGAAAGTGAAAGAGGAGAGTGAAAAAGTTGGCTTAAAGTTAGCTTAAAGCTAACTTAAAGCTAACTTCAGAAAACTAAGATCATGGCATCTGGTCCCATCACCTCATGGGAAATAGATGGGAAGACAGTGGAAACAGTGTCAGGCTATTTTTTGGGTCTCCAAAATCACCACAGATGGTGATTGCAGCCATGAAGTTAAAAGACACTTACTCCTTGGAAGGAAAGTTATGACCAACCTAGATAGCATATTAAAAAGCATATTAAACTTAGATAGCATAATAAAGAGACATTACTTTGCTAACAAAGGTCCGTCTGATCAAGGCTATGGTTTTTCCAGTAGTCATGTATGGATGTGAGAGTTGGACTATGAAGAAAGCTGAGCGCCGAAAAATTGATGCTTTTGAACTGTGGTGTTGGAGAAAACTCTTGAGAGTCCCTTGGATTGCAAGGAGGTCCGACCAGTCCATCCTGAAGGAGATCAGTCCTGGGTGTTCATTGGAAGGACTGATGCTGAAGCTGAAACTCCAATAATTTGGCCATCTCATGCGAAGAGTTGACCCGTTGGAAAAGACCCTGATGCTGGGAGGGATTGGGGGCAGGAGGAGAAGGGAACGACAGAGGATGAGATGGTTGGATGGCATCATCGACTCGATGGGCATGAGTATGAATAAACTCCGGGAGTTTGTGATGGACAGGGAGGCCTGGCATGCTGCGATTCATGGGGTCGCAAAGAGTGGGACATGATTGAGCGACTGAACTGAACTGAACTGATGCTCCCAGCACTGATGAAAATAGTGATGATCAAACTCCAGGCCTGATCTATAAGCTGATAGCAGTCCAGCACAGGAGGAAGTTAAGGAATTGGATAATCACCTGCTGTCAGGAAGGATGGTGATGGTGATATGTGTGTTGAAGGAGGTGCTAAGAGTCCTGACCTGGGCAGACTGGGCAGGGAGGTCTGAGCTAGATGTGATGGATGAGCTGAAATCACAGGAAGAGAAAAAGGGAGACACCCAGGCCACAGGAGAATGAACTGAGTTTCAAGCGGGGGTAACACATGGGAGCCCTTCAGCAGGAAGGGACAAGGGGTTGCAGAGACCCGTGTGGCAGGAGCAGAGGCAATGGGGCAGGGTCAGCTTCATGAATTTGCAACCAGAGAGGCACTCAGGGGCCATGTGCTCAAGAGGGCCCTGAGCATGGTTGAAATCTCCACTGTTGCCACACTGAAATTCTTAATAATGCTATCTTTGAACTTGGGTTTTGTAAATGAAATCTGGTGGGACAATGGAGTCTTTCTTGAGTAACGGAGGTGCTCCCTATTCATTGCTCCCCCTTCGTATCTAGTGGTCAGGATATGCCACGAGCAGAGCATTCTTAGTGGACCCATGATGTGGAGAAGGAGATTCAGGAATCTCAGCGAGAGCAAGGTGAGCATGTGACATCTACAACTGAGTAATCCACTAGGCAGGGAGCTGATAACCCCATGAGGCTACCCTTTCTATTTAAACCAAAATTGAACATAGAACAAAGGCAAGTGACCAAAGAACCTTGTAATATCCTCTCTTACTATGTTCTTCCCTGTAGTAGCCAATCACTTAGGCTGAAAAGGATGACAGAGAGGTAAAGATAAAACCATTCATTATTCCTTTTCTTTTTACACCATCCTTACTACCAGCAAGTTAAAGGTACAGAACGTTACAATATATGCATACGAATATATGTACAATATATGCATACGAAGAAGTGAAATGAAAACAGTTGAGTATTGCTTATGTAGCATTTATACTGCTCTGGTGAAGAATAAAATATGTATGCATACCTGAGCTAGGACATGCAAATTCTGTAGTTTTCAGAGATTACTGCATAGCAGTTAACTGCTCTTCTATTTGCATTTGAAACTGCCATTGCATAGATAGTATAAAGATAAATGGTAGAAATTATGCTAATAAATGAAATTTTTAATTTTTCTTTACTTAGAATCACATCAAATAGAAAATTAAAAACACAGCAAGTTGAAAGAGACACTGAAAGACAGGAATGTGCTGGGACAGAGTCCTGAGGAAGAAGGATATTTAAAATTGCAGTTCCCAATATCTGTGAGTGACACATTGGGCTGTCTTGATCTTTTGTGAGGCCTGTCACCAGAATTTGTTATCACTAATAAAGCACAGTAGTAGGAGGGTGATATACTTAAAAGATCAGACCTAATGGCTTCCATATAAAAAATATCACTTTTAAAATCTTGCTTTCCAATCTGCTTTCCTGGGTGGGGCAGTTGGTGTGTGACCTGTGTGTGGGAATTCAACGCACAGATGCACAAGCACTTGTGATCAGCAATGGACTCTGTGGTGAAATGAGGCCAGCATGGGGCATTAGCTGTGGCCCAACGTGGTTGAACTCTGCTTCACCGAGAGTCCCTGGAGGGGTCAGACCAGTAGAGGACCCCCTGCAATGTCTGAGCAAGGGAGGTTGTCATGTGGCTCCAGCCCCTCATCACCTGCCTCTTTCTCACAAATACCTTTTCCTCTGCACTAACACACCATATGACACATCAGCAGAAATTGCGGTAGTTTTCTCTTGAAAAAAAAAAACTCTCTCTTAATTCCTCCTATAAGATTCTGGGGAAAATGGATGAATGAAGAAATAGATGAAATTGATGAATGAATGAATTAATGAAACTGATTTTTAGAATATATTTTCTCCATACCCTTGAATACCCTTGACCAACAGATTGGGTTGATTTTCTTTTTCAGGTGCAAAGACTGAGCCTCAGAGAGATTAAGTGGTTGACCCAAGGTCTCTTTGATAGTAAGGAGTGGATCAAGAACTGAGATCTAGACCCTTTGAATGTAAATGCTGTGTCCTCTGTCCTTTCATGTTGCTTACCACTCTGTGGGTATGATGTTCTAAGAGAGGGGTTTTCAAAGTGTGATTTGTACACCCCTTGGGTCCCTAGCGGAAAAGGCAATGGCACCCCACTCCAGTATTCTTGCCTGGAAAATCCCATGGACGGAGAAGCCTGGTGGGCTGCAGTCCATGGGGTCGCTAAGAGTCGGACACGCCTGAGCGACTTCACTTTCACTTTTCTCATTCACGCATTGGAGAAGGAAATGGCAACCCACTCCAGTGTTCTTGCCTGGAGAATCCCAGGGACGGGGGAGCCTGGTGGGCTGACGTCTGTGGGGTTGCACAGAGTCGGACACGACTGAAGTGACTTAGCTTAGCTGGGTCCCTAAGGGCCTTTCTGCAAGGTCCTCAAAGTCAAAACCTAAGATGTTATGGGACTTTTTCCCTGTTGATGTTTGCACTGATGGTACAAAAGCAATGGTGAATAACGTGCTGATGCCTTAGTAGCGCCTGACTGCGTTCTAGGTGACAGGTAGTCAAGTGTAAAAATAAAGGAAGAAGTCCAATTTCACTTAAGAATGTCTTTAATGATGCAGCAAATATTGCCAATTTTCATAAATCTCAATCCTTGAGTACATATATTTTAATATTCTTCATAACAAAATGGAAAGTGCTCATGAAGCATCTTTGTAGAGCAAAGTATGGTAGGAAAAGCATTCCTGTGATTAAAGTTGAGTGGGAGTTAAACTAGGATGTTTTCATAGGAGATGCTACTTTTACTTGAAAGAATGACTGACAGACAAACTATGTTTATTCAAATGAGTGTGTGGCAGACTTTCTTTTAAAGTAAGTCTGTCACTTCAAGGAAAAGAACTCATCATAGTGGTTAACCAATGATAAATTTGAGACTTCAATTTTGGAAAATCTCTGTCTGCCACAGACAGTGTGACAATTTACCAATGCTTTAATACTTTTCTGATGAAATGAGTAGTGGTATTAAGGAGTGTAAATGTTGATAGGGTATAATGAAATATGTCAGCTTTTGAAAGGTCTACTTAACCTGAAATCAATATCTCCTAAATGACCAATGCATATTGTTATGCAGAATGTATGAGTAAAAGATTCATTCAAAGTGTGAAATGGAACAACGGATTTTAATACAGCAGTATATAATAAGTTCATCGATGTGATTTCAGATTCTTGATGGCAGCTAAACTTTAAGAAACTATTACTGTGACTTCCCTGGTGGTCCAGTGGTTGAGAGTCTGCCTGTCAATGTAAGGGGGTATGGGTTCCATCCCTCGTCTGGGGCGATCTCACACGCCTCAGAGCAACTAAGCCCATGTACCACAACTACTGCACCCACACTCTGAAGACTTCGGGCCACAACAGGAGAAGATACCACAATGAGAAGCTCACACACCACAACTAGAGAAAGCCTACTTACAGCAATGAAGACCCAGCAGAGCCAAAACAAATAAATAATTTAAAAAAGAAGCTATTACTTACAGTGTTCTGGTGCAGTATCAGAGAAGAACAGCTACAATTATCTGAAAAGATTAAAATACTCCTTCCTTTTCCAACTATATACCTGAGTGAGGCCCTATTTTTTTCTCCACATACTTTAACCTACACAGCATATCACAACAGATTGAAGGGAGAGAAATTATGAGGATCGAGCTGTCCTCTATTGAAGCAGACATTGAAGAGACTGCAAAAATGTGCACAGTACAACTCTTCACACTAATTTTGTTTTGGAAAATTTATTTTTTGGGTCAAATCAGTTATATATGTTAACCTGTAATGAGTTTATTATTGTGATTTTTTAAAAAATAAGTTAATAAATTAGCATTTGGAAGCTTCTCAATTTTTGTTTTGAATACAGTAAATATCAGTAGATATAACCCAAAGTGTCATTAGCAATGTTTAAGAGTATAATGTGGTCATGAAACCAAAAAGTCAATCATTTACCAACCACAGTGACCAGCCAGATCATGATTCCATATTCTATTCCTGGTACTTGCAACATGATCCACCACCTGTCAGAAAACTCCTGATCTCAGAGCAACTCAGCTTTCTTTGCATTGCACAGCAGGGGCATTTGTAATAAGAAGAACCAGGCAGAGCTTGATATCAACAAGGTGCTGGGGGTGGGGCTTCATTTCTACATCTTCACTGAAGCATGGATGGTTAACATCTGGCTCTGGAGCCAGACAGGCTGGACTCGAATCCTCCATTATCTACATGTGTGACCTTGGGCGAGTCACTTATCTCTCTGTGACTGTTTTCTCATCTATGAACTGGCATGATATTAGTAACAGTTATTCATAGCATTCTTGGTTGTTGGAAGGATTAAATGAGTTAATACATGCAAAACACTTAACAGTGCTTGCCATGAAGTAAGTACTATATATATATATATGTTAGTGCTTGCCATTGTTATTATATTGAAGAAAAGCCACACACTTCTGGCAAACTCCCTGTTCATGTTTCAGAATGGAGAGGCCAAATGTGGAGTTCATTTCACCATCAGAAATATTTTCAATGTGTGTCACATGTGTCATTAAAAACAGTCTGGGGGCTTCTCTCATGGTCTAGGGGTTAAGAATCCACCTACCAGTGCAGGGGACACGGGTTTGATCCTTGGTCCGGGAATATTCCGTGTGCCATGGAGCAACTAAGCCTATGGGCTACAACTACTGGAGCCTGAATGCACCAGTGCCTGTGCTCCACGACAAGAGAAGCCACCACAATGAGAAGCCTGCACACCACAACTGGAGAGTAGCCTCTGCTTGCTGTAATTAGAGAAAGCCCCATGTGCAGTAATGAAGACCCAGCACAGCCAAAAGCAAATAAAAGTTAAAAAAAAAAAGAGCATTTGCCTAACAAGCAAACAGTCTGGCAGCTCCTTAAAGTACTTTACACTTATCAGTCACAGCTTAACAACTTTCCTGGTTATTGTTGGCCAATGATTGCATCCTGTGAATCTGCAAAATCTCGTCCAGGGCAAGTCCTGCCTCATGGGGAGAGATTCTGTGGGGGTGGGTTTGTGTGTCTGTCTGATTTTGCTCATCACAGTGACAGGAGGTTGCTAATGGCCTTTACCAGGCAGGAGTCAAGGGTGCTAAGGGCTTTCCTGGCCCTTCGTTTGGTAAAGAACCTGCCTGCCAGTGCAGGAGACACAAGAGACACAAGTTTGATCCCTGGATTGGGAAGATCTCCTGCAGAAGGAAATGGCAACTAGCTCTAGTATTCTTGCCTGGGAAATCTCATGAATGGTGGAGCCTCGCAGGCTACAGTACATGGGGTCCCAAAGAGTCGGACATGACTGAGTGACTGAGCATGTACGCATGTAAAGGTGCTAAACGGCCTGTCCTGAGCGGGCCAGTCTTATAGCACTGAGAACAGTCTCGCCCGGAATGGCCATAGCATCTCCTTGAGAAACATTGCACCCCAAGCAGATAGAATTGTTGGAACAAACATCAGGCCAGGTCCATGACCCCAGGTTTGAGGAAAATGGGAGATCTTGCCAAGGTTTCTGCTTCAGATTGGTGAGGTCCCTGCCGTTGGCGGATGGCACCATCGGCTCTGAGCTGCGTGCTCTGTTCTCCCAGAACACACGCTCGGCAGGCAGGGAATACTGACCACACCGCCTGAGGGCTGGGCAGCAGGGTTTCCTAACGTGTACTCCACACCTCTATGAGGAGCCGCCTGTAGTCACTAAAGGTGTAATAAAAAAGACAGGACAAGTGCTAGTCACACCAAGCGGTAATCATGTGCAGAACATCAAATTAAGGCTGAACTTACACTTTAAAAAAAAGGTTGATTTTAAGCCCTCCCACTTCAAACAAAAACGTGAAATTTCCAAAAGTGAAAAGTTGAAGGGAAAGGTTCAAAGGAGTGTCCTTGAACTTGGCTGCCCCCTCATGTATCTAGGTGGCAGGAAAATCTCAGATCAACCTACACAGGCCTTGCTCTGAGCCCCAGCTCTGCTCTTCTCAGCTTTATGACCGTGAGTGTATCCCAAGTTCCTCTTCACAACTGAGGATATAGCCATGTCTAATCCTGAACGTTCAGTGAGGCTGCACTGACACCCTAAATGTGAAAGAACTTTGGAAGGCATAAGACTCTATCTACTTTTTATTATTACAGTTATAATAAATCCTGCCTGAAGACCTGCAGCCGCTACAAGCATATTGGCAACTTACTTTGTTTCTATTAGAAACCAAAGGTGGCGGTGGGGGAATGTCACCATTTACAGTTATCTACTCAGTATTGAGCAAAAATAAAATATACTCTCTTATTTCAAAAGTCATTTTCATTTTCCTAAAGCTTTGTGCTAAATCAAAATCCCCCTCCTTTTGGAAGATTAACACAGCGGTTATGTTGTTGCTGAAACACCAATGAAGTTAATGCATTTTCTCCTTCTTCAACAACATTGTTGAAAGAATAAATGGTGTAGCAACCAATGTATATACTGAGATTTGGAGTGATCTCCAGGGTTCAATGAGTTACAACTGGGTCACAAAGAGCTTGGAGAGATGTCAGGCAACCATTTGTCTGGTTGGAGCCCATGGTCTGGAGGTGAAGGACTCCCAAGTACAAAAGCATGCTGTAGTTATCATTCACTCATCAAATCTTCCCCAGGTATAAAAAAATAAAGTAAGAAGAAAATGAATAATAATAGTTTGTAAAATTTACTCTAGCTTACATTTATTGGGTATTTATAGTGAGCCAGACATTAATTTAGGGCTACACCTTCCCTAATGGCCCAGTTGGTAAAGCATCCACCTGCAATTCAGGAGACCCTGGTTTGATTCCTGGGTCAGGAAGATCTGCTGGAGAAAGGATAGGCTACCCACTCCAGTATCCTTGGGCTTCCCTGGTGGCTCAGCTGGTAATGAATCTGCTTGCAATGAGGGAGACCTGGGTTGGGCAGATCCCCTGGAGAAGGGAAAGGCTACCCACTCCAGTATTCTGGCCTGGAGTATTCCATGCACTGTATAGTCCATGGGGTCGTAAAGAGTCAGACACAACTGAGCGACTTTTACTTCACTTGAAAACAAGTAGCCCGCTTCTCTCTGTGCTGACCAGCCTGGCCACGGATGGGAGGTTTAGATGAACCAGAGATCAGCTCTGTCGTTGAGAACAGGAGAAGGAGGCAGGCATACAAAGAGATGAGTGCGACAGTAGCCGTTGAGGCTACAGTAGGTGTCTGCTCTGGGTGTTAGGACATAAAGGATGATGGATCAGTCAATCTCTCTCCTAAATACTTCCAGAATTAGTTGTGGTTATCATGTGGCCACCACCATAACTGCAAGAAGGAAAACTTTTCAGCCTCTCTTGAGACAAGACCCTGTTCTGTGGATACAGCCATGTCTTTCTCTTTGCAAAGGTTTTGGAGCTGCTTTTCACAACAGAAGGATCAGTGTCTAAGAAAAGGTAAACCTAGATTCAAACCCTGACTCTTCACTTGTCTTCTCTAAAATTTATATAAAGTTAATCTTTCCTATACCTTCATCTCTCCATTTGTGAAATGGGAATACAGCAATCTCCCTCCAATGGCCACCATATTATAATTAGAATAGTACTTTTTTCTTTCTGAAGCTGAGAATTTACGATGGCATCAACTGGGTTAAGTGATTTGTGAAAAGCTATAGAATGAATGGATTCTCATCGCAGCTGAATGAGGGAGGCAACAGAAAGCAATGGCAGGCCATATCAGATGGTCTCCTTCCTAGTTCTACTGTGTGATCTTACCAATGTTAGTAATGCCCAGTCCTTCTGCTGACCTCACTGGTTAATCCTGAGGTGTCTACAATTCAGATCAGGTGTGGACAGATGGCAGGAGGAGGGAATGAGCAAGAAAACCTCATTGACCAGGGCAGTGACTGTTTATAGTGGCTGGATATTTAATATTTGACAAGAGAGTGTTTAATTTTTGAGTGTATCAAAAATTACTGGCCTAAATGCAATTATAGGATGGGGATAAGTACCTTTCCCACTGCCAGTGGGAATGAGGACTGTAAAATAAGGGTAGAGAAACTTATTTAAAAATGAAGAATCTTGTTTGCACATAGCTTTTGGATACAGATGAAGACCTACAAAACCTTCTAGAATTAACACCAAAAAAAGATGTCCTTTTCATTATAGGAGACTGGAACGCAAAAGAAGGAATTCAAGAGATACCTAGAGTAACAGGCAAATTTGGCCTTGGAGTACAAAATGAAGCAGGGCAAAGGCTAACAGAGTTTTTCCAAGAGAATGCACTGGTCATGGCAAATACCCACTTCCAACAACACAAGAGATGATGCTACACATAGACATCATCAGATGGTCAATACTGAAATCAGATTGATTATATTCTTTGCAATCGAATATGGAGACGCTCTATACAGTCAGCAAAAACAAGACCAGGAGCTGACTGTGGCTTAGATCATGAACTCCTTATTGCAAAATTCAGACTTAAATTGAACAAAGTAGGGGAAACCACTAGACCATTCAGGTATGACCTAAATCAAATCCCTTATGATTATAGAGTGGAAGTGACAAATAGATTCAAGGGATTAGATCTGAAAGACAGAGTGCCTGAAGAACTATGAACGGAAGTTTGTAACATTTTATAGGAAGTGGTGATCAAAACCATCCCCAAAAGAAATGCAAAAAGGCAAAACGGTTGTATGAGGAGGCCTTACAAATAGCTGAGAAAAGCAGAGCAGTTGAAGGCAAAGGAGAAAAGGAAAGATATATCCATCTGAATGCAGACTTCCAAAAAATAGCAAGGAGAGATAAGAAAGCCTTCCTCAGTGATCAGTGCAAGGAAATAGAGGAAAACAATAGAATGGGAAAGACTAGAGATCTCTTCAAGAAAATAGAGATACCAAGGGAACATTTCATGCAAAGATGGGCTTAATAAAGGACAGAAATGGTATGGATCCAACAGAAGTAGAAGATGCTAAGGAAAGCTGACAAAAATCCACATAACTATACAAAAAAGATTTTCACAACCAAGACAACCATGATGGTGTGATCACTCATCTAGAGCCAGACATCCTGGAATGTGAAGTCAAGTGGGCCTTAGGAAGCATCACTATGAACAAAGCCAGTGGAGGTGATGGAATTCCAGTTGAGCTATTTCAAATCCTAAAAGATGATGCTGTTAAAGTGCTGCACTCAATATGCTAGCAAATTTGGAAAACTCAGCAGTGGCCACAGGACTGGAAAAGGTCCATTTTCATTCCAATCTCAAAGAAAGGCAATGCCAAAGAATGTTCAAACTACCACACAAATTTCTCTCATCTAGCATACTAGCAAAGTAATGCTCAAAATTCTCTAAGCTAGGCTTCAACAGTACATGAACCAAGAACTTCTAGATCTAGGTTTAGAAAAAGCAGAGGAACCAGAGATCAAATTGTCAACATCGTTGGATCATAGAAAAAGCAAGAGAATTCCAGAAAAAAAAATCTACTTCTGCTTTATTGACTATGCCAAAGCCTTTGACTGTGTGATTCACAACAAACTGTGAAAAATTCTTCAAGAGATGGGAATACCAGACCACCTGACCTGCCTCCTGAGAAATCTGTATGCAGGTCAAGAAGCAACAGTTACAACTAGATGTGGAATAACAGATTGGTTCCAAATTGGGAAAAGAGTACATCAAGTCTGTATATTGTCACCTTGCTTATTAACTTCTATGCAGAGTACATCATGCAAAATGCTCCGATGAAGCACAAGTTGGAATCAAGATTGCTGGGATATATATCAATAAACTCAGGTATGTGGATGACACCACCCTGATGGCAGAAAGCAAAGGGTAACTAAGGAACCTCTTGATGAAAGTGAAAGAGGAGAGTGAAAAAGCTGGCTTAAAACTCAACATTCAAAAAACTAAGATCATGGCATCCAGTCCCATCACTTTATGGCAAATAGGTGGGGAAACAATGGAAACAGTGAGAGACTTTATATTCTTGGGCTCCAAAATCACTCCAAATGGTGACTGCAGCCATGAAATAAAGACTCTTGCTTTTTGGAAGAAAAGTTATCACAAACCTAGACAGCATATTGCAAAACTGAGACATTAATTTGCTGACAAAGGTCCATCTAGTCAAAGCTATGATTTTTCCAGTAGTCATGTATGGATGTGAGAGTTGGACCATAAAGAAAGCTGAGTGCCAAAGAATTGACACTTTTGAAATGTGGGGTTATAGAAGATTCTTGAGAGTCCCTTGGACTGCAAGGAGATCAAACCCGTCCATCCTGAAGGAAATCAACTCAATATTCATTGGAAGGACTGACGCTGAAGCTGAAACTCCAATACTTTGGTCACCTGATGTGAAGAGCTGACTCATTGGAAAATACTCTGATGCTGGAAAAGACTGAAGGTAGAGGAGAAAGAGATGACAGGATGAGATGATTGAATGGCATCACTGACTCAATGGACATAAGTTTTAGCAGGCTCTGGGAGTTAGTGATGGACAGAGAAGCCTGGCGTGCTATAGTCCATGGGGTCACAAAGAGTTGGACATGACTGAGTGACTGAACTGAACTGACAGGTGAGTCAGACGCACTTCACAATCATCACCTTGAGCCTTATCTCAAGGTGATGCTAACTCCTTTTCCCTTAGAGAAAATAAAATGGATGTTAAAGCATCCCAGAAAGTGAATAAGTCACATACAAATATAATGGCCTTTCACTACTGTCCAATTATCTCCATCAACAAAATTTTTGTAAGCACCTACTTGCTGTCAGAAGTGAATCTTACTAGGTGCCGAGGTCTCCAGAACCCCAAGACTCTGTCCTTACTCTCCTGGGGCTCACAATGGAGTTTTAGAAATAGAAGCTGTATATTAGAACAAATAATTAAAGATGTTTGAGGCTAATAAGTGCTAATGAGTTCTCAAGATATAAGGGCTGAATATTGCAGCCTCTTCAATTAATCAGAAGAAGACCTAATATTCAAATAGAATTGGTAGAATCATGCTGACAGCTAAAATCTTTGGAATCTTTCTGTCCCCCTTTTCCTCAGTGTCCAGACAGAGGGCTCAGACATGGCCTCAAGATTGAACCCGTCAGAGGTTCAAGCTCAGTTTTTATTTTCCCTGCCTCCTTTATTCTGAGTTTTTTTCATCTGCAGTGTCTTTTGGAACTTGGATAGACACAGGATGAAAGTTTCTCTTCAAAGAATGACTTCTTGAACACTTTATATTTTTCACTGTGGAAAAAGACCTTTTTAATGAAAAATAGAATGTAAAATTTCTCAATAATTTTCTATTTGCTAACATATCAAAATGATTATATTAGATAGTTTGGGTTACATAACATATATTAGTAAAACCAATTTCACCCATTTCTTTTTACTGCTTTAGTGAGGCTACTAAAAAACATAAATGATGTATCTGTTTGAATTATGCCTCTGTTGGACAATGCTGCTCTACATTATTAATAATATACATCATTAAAGGCTAATTTTCCTATGAAAATAAATGTAAAATAGAGAGATTCACTCTGTAGAACTGTTCTGCTTTAACACTGATTTTTATTTCTTAGCATGATTCCTAACATTTAGGAGAATGCTCCCTCTTAAAAAACAGCCCATTTGGCCTTCTTCAGATGATAAATTCAAATTTACCTCAAGTTCCCAAAGTGTTCATTGTCAGGCTTTGAATTAACATTGCATCTTAATGATTGCTTGGATGGCATTGTTATAGGACAAAAAATATTTGAAATTTTAATGACAGTAAAAATTTAAATAATAGCACAGTGGTCACTTTTATAAATTCACATGTATGTACTGATAAATGGTTTTAATACTAATTACCAGCTATGGTAGAAGTCTTTTGACAATAAAGTTCTAGTTTACAATTCATTTACTCTCTAGAATTCAAAATGTATAGCTCTTTATAAAGAAAATTTTATTTTTATAAAACAAATTTAATATTACACTAGTCATATTAATACTAAATAATACTTTTATAAAATAATAAATATATATTGCAAAAGTCATACTATGTCAATATTCTTATTGTACTTTTCCTAGTTAGAATCATTCAGATTCACACAAATTCAATGCACTGTGCTCCTTTCCCTGTGAGTAAAAGGATAGAACACTTGATATTGTCAAAGGGACCCAAAGTGAGATGAGAAGACTCCGAACACAGACTCTCTCACAGGAACATCCATAATCCTTGGAAAATACTACCCCTCCTCCCCAACCCCCCCAAAAACCTAACAGTCTGGAGAGTGATTCAAAACAGGTAGATACTGGAGGGGAGTAGAAATTAGAGGAAGCTACACACACTGTGTGGATTTTTTTTTTTTTCTGTTTTAAAATAATTTTTAAAAAATCGGTGTAAAATATATATAACATAAAATCTAACCTTAACCACTCTTCAGTGTGTATTTCTGCATTACTAAGTGCATTCATGAGTTTTCTGTTTTGATCCTGTGACTTGAGAGCAACTGTGGCCCTGGTGGAGCGGGCAGGGGCTGAAACACTAATAGGAAGTCTGGTCAAGTACACAGACCTGCTGGAGCAGGAGGGAGAATCCTAGAGAGGAGCAAGCCAGGGAAGGGGAAGCCCAAATTCTATGCTTAAACTCTACCAGTTGACCCCAGAATGATGTATGGTGGGGACAGACTGAAAGCCATCTGCAATGAGATCTGAACTGCTGCCCACAGCAGGCAAAAGAGAGTTCACAGTTTGGGTGGACCTAAGTAAACTGTCTATTAAACAAAATATCATCAGTTTTTTGAAGGGATATCACAATCTAGAGTCTTCTTGAAATAACATTCAAAATGTCTAGGATGCAATCCAAAATTACTTGACACATGAACAGACAGGAAGATGTGATCCTTTCTCAGAAACAGGGGCCAACCTCTAGATGACTCAGATATTTGTATTTTCAAACAAGTACATTAAGTTCTTATAAGACATGTAAAGCTATAAAAGAAAACATGCTTGTAATGAATGAAAAGACAAATATAGAAAAAAATTAAAAAAACAAATTCTATAACTAGAAGAGATAATATTTGAAATAAAATATTCATTGGATGGATTTCATGGCAGAATGCAGATGATAAAAGGACAGGTCAGTGAGTACATGACAGATTAATATAAAAGTAGCCAATCTGAAGGAAAGAGAGAACAAAGTTTGGAAGGAAATGAATGGTGCTTTAGTGACCTGTGGGAAATCTGAAGTAGAAAAAGAAAAATATATTGGAGAAAAATACAACCTCAGGGATATACGGATTGATATAAAAAAGACTAACATAACAAGTAATTGGGGTCTCAGAAAAGAGAGGAGAGGGAGAAGGAGGCAAAAATAATACTCAAAAAAAAATGGCTGAAAAACTTTTCACATTTGTTGAATGGAATATATTTACATGTTAAAGAGGCCAATAAATCCCAAGAGGACTAAATATAAGTGAAATGACACCTGTGCACATCAAAGCCAAAGATAAAGAGAAAACAGTCACAGATTAATGACATTATATACAAGGAAACAATAATTAGAATGTTTGTGGGCTGATCATAAACCACGGAAACTAGAAGACAGAAGAACAACATCTTTAAAAAACTAGAGAAAAAGGATCTATCAGTCTCTAATTTTATAGCAAACAAAAATATCGTTCAAGAAAGAAGGTGAAATAAAAACATGTTAATTCTTCTCCACTAGACTGGACCTACTAGAAATATTGAAGGAATTATTTTCCAGCAAAAGAGAAATGATACTAGGGAAACACGGGTCTAAAGGGATAAACGATGATCAACAGGAATTTTAAGTATCTAAAAGACAATTCTTTCTTCTTAATTAGCTTCAGTTCAGTTCAGCCACTCAGCCATGTCCGACTCTTTGCGACCCTATGGACTGCAGCACGCCAGGCCTCCCTGTCCATCACCAACTACTGGAGTTTACTCAAACTCATACCCATTGAGTTGGTGATGCCATCCAACCATCTCATCCTCTGTCATCCCCTTCTCCTCCTGCCTTCAATCTTTCCCAGCATCAGGTTCTTTTCAAATGAGTCAGTTCTTCACATCAGGTGGCCAAAGTATTGGAGTTTCAACTTCAGCATCAGTCCTTCCAATGAATATTCAGGAATGATTTCCTTCAAGATGGACTGGTTGGATCTCCTTGCATTCCACAGGACTCTCAAGGGTCTTCTCCAACATCACAGTTCAAAAACATCAATTCTTTGGCAGTCAGCTTTCTTTATAGTTCAACTCTCACATCCATACGAGACTACTGGAAAAATCATAGATTTGACTAGATGGACCTTTGTTGGCAAAGTAATGCATCTGCTTTTTAATATTCTGTCTAGGTTGGTCATAACTTTTCATCCAAGGAGCAAGTGCTTTTTAATTTAATGGCTGCAATCACCATCTGCAGTGATTTTGGAGCCCAAGAATATAAAGTCTCTCATTGTTTCCATTGTTTCCCCATCTATTTGCCATAAAGTGATGAGAGCAGATGCCGTGATCTTAGTTTTCTGAATGTTGAGTTTTAAGCCAACTTTTTCACTCTCCTCTTTCACTTTCATCAAGTGGCTTTTTAGTTCTTCTTCACTTTCGGCCATAAGTATGATGTCATCTGCATATCTGAGGTTATTGATATTTCTCCCAGCAATCTTGATTCCAGCTTGTGCTTCATCCAGCCCAGCATTTCTCATGATGTACTCTGCATATAAATTAAATAAGCAGGGTGACAATATACAGCCTTGACGTACTCCTTTCCCTACTTGGAACCAGTCTGTTGTTCCATGTCCAGTTCTAACTGTTGCTTCTTGACCTGCAAACAGATTTCTCAGGAGGCAGGTAAGGTGGTCTGGTGCTCCCATCTCTTTAAGAATTTTCCAGTTTGTTGTAGTCCACACAGTCAAAGGCTTTGCCATAGTCAATAAAGGAGAAGTAGATGTTTTTCTCGAACTCTCTTGCTTTTTTGATGATCCAGGGGATGTTGGCAATTTGATCTCTGGTTTCTCTGCCTTTTCTAAATCCATCTTGAACATTTGGAAGTTCACTGTTCACATACTGATGAATTAGCTTAAAGTATGTATTTTAAACTATTGTTTAAAGTAAAACTATAACATCATTTCTAGGGTTTATAAGGATGGCAGGAAAGGCCTTGTGAATGAACCAGTTGGTTGCAGGCTTTCTGCAATTTGCACAAAGTTAGAAAATATAGTTGTAGGAAGACTGTGAAAATTTAGAGAGATATATATGTAAAGAGAAAGTAGTCACTAAAAGAAAGAATAAAGACATTGCAGAAAAGTCAATAGATAAATGAAATTATAAGAATATTAAAATAATCCCAAAGAAGACAGGAAAGGAGCAATAGAGAAACAAACATTAGAGGCTAAACAGAAGAAAAGTAATAAAATGGTATACTTGACTCTAATCATATCAATAATTATGTTAACTATTCCAGCAAAAAGAGGTTATCGGAATGGATAAGAATGTAAGACCCAACAATAGGCATGCTATCTGTAAGAGATGCGCTCCAAATATAAAAACATATATAGGTCAAAAGAGATGAATGAGAAAGAATCCAACACAAATAGCAAGTATAGGAAGGCTGGAGCAGCTAAATAAATAGCAGATGAAACTGATGGCAAACAGAGATTAGTGCTAAAGAAGGACACTTTGTAATTGTAAAGGGAAGAGACAATGCTAATAAAACATATGCACCAAATTATTATCCTCAAAACACATGAAGCAGAAACGGACAGAATTAAAGGGAGAAACAGACAATTTCACAGCAACGTAGGAGAGTTTTAGTAATTGACAGAACAACAAAACAAATATGATGAATAAAGTCATAGGTAATCTAAATAACACTACCAACCACTTTGTCCCAGCTGATATTTACAAAACTGCACCCAACTGCAGAATACATATTCAGTTCAACCTCACAAGTTATGCTGACAAAGGGCATACTCTGGGCCATAAAATGACCCAATCAAACAAAAAGGTTGAAATCCTAGAGTCTGTTCTCTGATCACAATGGCACTAAATTGGAAACCACTGACATTTAACAGTAAGAGATCTAGAGAAACTCCACATATGTGGAAATCAAACAATACACAATTAAGCAGTACATGAATCAAAGAAGAAATTGAAAGGGATATTTGTAAATAATTTAAACTGAAGATAATATAAAAGCAATATATCAGAATGTGTGGGTATGCAGATAAATCTGTTCTCATACAGAAATATGGCTTCAAGTGTATATATAATAAAAGAAAAAGATCTGATATCAAGAAGCCAGGAAAAGAAGAGTAAGGTAATCCACTGTAAGTGTATTTTAAAAACCCTATTATTACCACATTTAACCAAATGCTAAGTAATTTGTAATTTTTATAAAAATGTCTTCCCACAAAGAAAACTCCAGGCTTGAATTGTTTCATTAATAAGTTCTATCATATATCCAAAGAAGAAATAACACCAATTATACACAGCTTGTTTTTAGAAAATAAAGGAGGAGGGAACACTGTCTCTTTTTAAGAGATTGATGCTATTCCAATACCAAAACCTGAAACAGACAGACATTAACAGACATTATAAGTAAGGGAGATGACAGACCTCTGTCATGAACACAGGCACAAAAATCCTTAACAATATCCTAGCAAATTTCATCCAATTCTAAAAAAGGATTATGACTAAGTAGAACTTCTAGAAATGCAAGACTCAGTCAATGTAATTCACCCAAACTTAGTAACAGGATAAAAGAGAAAAACCATATGGACATTTTTCGATAGACAAAACAATTTGCCAAAATTCAGCACACATGGGAAATATAGTCTCCCAGTAAATTAGAAATAGAAGAAACTTTTTCAAACTGATAAAGGGCATCTATGATAAATCATGCTAATGATGAAATAACAAATCCTTTCTTCCTGAAATCAGGAACAAAGTGGGAGGTCTACTCCTGCTACTCAGCCGTTCTTGGGTGATTCTTTTGTGCCAGGTACAGTGCCAGTGACTTTAGAGCCGCTCTTTGTGCCAGCAGAAATGAGAAGACTGGCGCACAGAGAGGTTAAGAAACTTCCCCAACATCACATAAGCCAACATTTACATTCAGATACTTCAGAGTTCACCTCTGATCCCACTGTCTTCTCACTAGTATAGTAATAATTATTACTATAGAACCTAGAGGTGGGGAAAAGACTCTGTATCTGGCTCCTTTCGCTTCCCCTCCCCCCAACGGGACCAGAGGCAGAAATGACTGCTGACACTTGTCCACCGGGGACAAAGCTGACACAGGCTGAAAGGTACATGGTTCTTAGGAGATGATAGTGAGAGCTGTTGCCTGATTTACACCTCTCCATCAAAGACGCCATGCTCTCCATCAAAGCAATATTCACATTACAGTGGTATTTTGCTATTCAAAGTGAGTCTAATTTGCTCATTTTCATTATTTAGAGGTAGTTAATTAAAAACTCAGCTGATATTTATTTTGCTTCCTTCACATCACCAGTGATTTCTTGCTGCTGTGCGTTCGCAGCATTACAGGTTTATGACTTGACACAGCTGATTGTGGGTTTCTTATGGTTTTGTCTCCCATTATTTTAATTTCTAGCAAGACATTAAACTGCTGTAAGAATTCAGCCATGGTTGGTGAAGCATGAGGAACAACCATGGTGCTGATCTTAATGAAAGAGCAGGCCCTACTGGGTTTTACAGTAGGGAATGGACACTTCATCCTTTCTGCAAGGAAAAGGGAGGCTTTGGGGCTAGTAAAGGATTGACTGCAAGATTATACTGGCCAGAAACTGACAAACTTAATCCTAATCCCATCCAGCCATTTCACTATCACCTAATGATAGAGAAGGAATTGCTATGCCAAAAAGTGGGCTGTGTTAACTGTGATGTTTCTAACAAAGCTAATGTATTATTTCTTAAGAGTCATGCTAATTTTGCAATTCACTCTGTAAAATATCTGATATCTTTAAGACTTCTCTGGTGGTCAAGTGGTTAAGACTCCATGCTCCCAATGCAGGGGGCCTGGGTTTGATCCCTGGTCAGGGAACTAGATCCCGCATGGCACTAACTCAAGATGCCACACAGTCAAAGATATTTATTTTTAGTCAAAGATATTTCTTTATTGATTATTTCCCTGAATCAGACCTTAATTGTGGTACTCAATCAAAATCTTTGTTATGGCATGCATGATGCAACTAAACAGATTCTGCATGCACAACACAGATATTCTATGCCACAACTAAGACCTGGCACAGTCAAATACTAAATAAATAAATACCTTTGACTATGAAATTAATGTTGTTTATCCTTGCCTCTTTGAGTAGAATTAACATTCTGAGAAAATGTGTCATGCTTATCTGTCAACTCCAGACTTGCTTGGCAAGGGCCACTTCAAGTAGAGAGAGGCTCTGCTCGAAAATTGCTGGTTGAAGGTTAGTACATCAGAAAGCCAAATGGCAACTAACGCATAAGCTTTTTAATCTGGAAATCAAGAAGCAAAAATACCCCAACAAGCAGGCTTCTGCAGACTATCTGCAAACAGAAACCTGTGGAAACAGAAAGGCTTGCAAGCTGCCCATTTGAGAGTTAGCAGCTGATATTACCATCAGCAGCCTTTATTCCTAAGCAAAAGGGCCATCCAAGTTGCTCTTGGTCAACTAACAGAGAACTCTCCCTTATAAGTATCTCCTGGGAGAACTCCTACACAAGCTTCAAAACCCAGTTATCTCCTTTGAGGAGCCTGCTCTGACTTCTCAAGCTGGGATGGGCATCACCTCCTTGGTGCCCCTACTCCATGCCCCATGCTTCCCAGGCTCCCTGCACATTCTGCATTATGAATTGCTTCCACACATTTTTTCCCCCCTTTGGAGCTTCTGGAAGTAAGAATCTATACTTATCTTTCTGATTTTACTGCCTAGCTTAAGACCTGGCTTAATATAGGTGTTTAGGGAATATCTATTGGATGTCAAAGTCTTGATCAACTCACAGGAAAAATGGGATGACGGTTAAGAATCATTTGCAATCAGGATGACTTGGCTTCAAGTACCAGCTCCAACATTCCTACTCTGTGAACATGGCCAAAATGCATGGACTTTTCTAAACCTCAGTCTTCTCATCCATACAATGGGAATAATAACAGAACCTAGTATATTGGGCTTTGTAAACTATAAATCAACAAAGCAAAGTGCAGGAAGCACTTTACAGGATGCTAGCATGGAAAAAGTATACAGTACGTGTTGGCAATTGCTCACATCAGTGGTGGCACCTTTGTACTAAAGCTGGGAAAATAATTTTCTTTGGATTTTGTCCTCCTCGGAGAGAAAGAGCCTCAGAAGTCACCATCTGGTGTCAGAAAGATCCCAGCAAGGTCATCACTAGGACCCTACCTCCAGGTTTCTCTTTACCAGTTACCAAGCCCCTTTCTCTTTTACCTGGTCATTTCAAAGTCTGTTTAGCTCCTACCTCAGATCCCAGTTTGTGTCTGGGGCTCTGTCCTGTAAGACATCTCTGGTGGACTGTCATTCCAGGTGCCAGGGCTCCTCTAACGCCTGATGCTATCAATAATCTTAGCCATGGCTTGCTTCTTCTGAGCTGGATACACCGTTGCATTCTTCCCAAATTAAGTTCTGGTCAATGGGCACACTACCAGTAGAACTATCACCTTACCAGCAACCCCACTGTCAGTAGGTATTCACCCCACTTGATGGATGAGTCAACTGAGGCACAGAGCAACTGCATGACCTGCTCAAGTCACTGTGGGATCTGGTCCCATGTGTTTCCTCGCTCTGGTACTCAGTCTCCACATCAAGCTTTATCCTTGTACAGCAAGGCCTCTGAAACTGACAAACTACTGCAGGTGTACAAGATCTCACATTTTCACTTCTTGACAAGTTCTGCTCATAATCCATATCTGGTACTGAAGTTCCCAAGTGTTCAGGTGGGGAACCCCAAAGGGGCATAGGCATATTTTAAATGTTTAATTCAAGTTAAGGCAAGTGTCAGAAAAATCCATATTTCCAGCTGCAGAAGAAAGAGAAATGGCAGCCCAATCAATATTACAGAAGTATATGGACTCTTTTTACTGTTCTATCAATTCTGGGAGCTAATAAGTCAGCCTCCCGGGGGACAGCTTCACAGTTTAAAACCAAAGTTCAGAGGCCGCTGCCTGTCAGGCATGACTCTAGCTTTCATTCTTATCAAGGTGGCTGGGAGATGAAGGACCTCCTTACACAAGGACCTGATGACCCCCTGGACACTGCTCATCAAGACCAGGGCTGCCTGGCTGATAACAAGCGCCTCCGATGTGGTTGGCTAATTCTTCATTTCCTTGTCATCAACAGTGCTGGAAAAGCCCCCCCAGAAGGCAGGCAGATTAAAATGTTAAATCAAACTCAGAAGAGAAATTTGAAAATCAATTTGAGGTTCCTGAGGAAAAGGCCAGGGAAGATAATTAAAGCTTGTAACTCCCAGCTTCAGCTGCTTCATTTTATAATTCTGGGGCAAAATAAAACCATCACCCCCCAAGGAATCAGAGGGAGTAGGGATGCAATGGAAGGTCTGAGCATGCTCTGCAGGCTGGCAGCCACCATAGCCAAGATATTCCAAGTTCACGGACAGGACGTGAACTCCAGTAAACCAGCCTTTCAGCGAACTGACTCGAAACATCTCTCTCATTTTCTTTTCATGTACTGTTTTTTTCTTCTTTTTCCTGGCAACAGAAAGCCAATGCAAATGTGAAAGGTTGGCTGCTTCCAAGTTTACAGTAAATAACTTGAGAGAGTTGTAGATTGCCCAGGCCCTGGGTGTCAGGAGCTAATGCATTCTAAATGTAACCCATTTCCAGCAGAGCCAAACTCTGCTTTGACATTTTCCTTTGCCTCACACAGATATTTGTATTATCAGTGCTTTGCTCTGGCTCTAATTTGCCGATTGTGATTCACACAGACCAGCAATGCTAATAGGACGCTTCATTTCTCCCATGGGCCAATGCAAGATAAATTACAGCTTCATGATCCATCTCATTGTACAGTAAATACCCCTTTGCTTCCTCATACTTTCCATGCAAAACATATGTGGATATAGTTCACTTTTTTAAACTACAGAGAAATGGAAAGAGAAATGGAATTCCTCCTTCTCTAGGTAGGAGTTATTTATAGAAGACCCAGGAGAATTTAATTCCCTTGCTGCCAGCAGCAAAGGTCACATAATTATACTATCTCCAATAAGATCCAAAATTCTGCACACCCAAGTAAAATAAAATTGACAGAAGGAGTCATTTCTACAGCTACTCAGAATTACCTTTGTTTTTATTGATTAGGAAGTCTGCATTGCACATTTCTGCACAAAATTATCAGCCCTAGTTTTTCATCCTCCTCCTGCTTGGTGAATGGCATTTGGCTTAGAAACTCCAGGATAAGCTTAGGGTACAACTACTTACATCTTTTGTAACTTGTTACTCTCCTAGCCAATCACACTCATGCATGGGATATTAGGAATAATTAACAAGCACCTGTTACATTCCAGACACTGCAGAAAAGGCAAAAGAAATAGAATACCAGCTGACATCTTCTTAGGAAGAGGAGCTGTATGCACATAGCAGTGTGAAGTTTTAGACCAAAGAATGATTCAGGCTTTTCTTGTAATGTTTCTCATCCTCAGTTTTTGAAGGATCACCTTCGTGATTTTGTCTATAATCCACAAAGACTTTTTTTTTACATTTTTATTTCATAATTTCAATAAGATTTGCTCATTTTTACTTAAATTTATTTATAAGGAGAACACACTGGTGGCTCAGCGAAAAACAAATCTGCCTGCCAAAGAGGGAGATGAGGGTTCAATCCCTGGGTTGGGAGGATCTCCTGGAAAAGAAAATGGCAACCCACTCCAGTATGCTTACCTGGAAGATTCCGTGGACAGAGGAGCCTGGTAGGCTATATAGTCCACAGGGTTGCAAAGAATTGGACATGACCTAGTGACTCAATTTATTTATAAAGAATATTTTTAACTATTATTACAGTTTGATAAGCAACACAATAATTCACAAAAACAAGGTGCTGTTTAGGTATGATTTCCAGTCTGACAGTGTTACTGCATTGTGAGTAAAAAGACACATGCCCACCCATTTAATATAGCATCTGAGAAGTACAACAGAGACAAGCTAGTCAACAGTAAGGATGGGGAAGGCTTCCTGGGGAAGGGGACATCTAAGTTGGGCTAGAAGTATGATTAGGAGTTCACCAGGAAGACAAGAAAAACTCCCATATTCCCTTGAGGTTTTCCTTGTGTCTCTGGCACCAGCCAAGATGTCTTGGTGTTAATTTACCTGTCATCCTTTCTGGAATAATGCAGAGAAATAAATTACTGACTATCCATCATAGACATCAAAATTGATTTGCACCAGCACCTTTCAAACTGCGTAAGCAGTTACTGTGACATGATCTGATCATTTTTCATGAAACAACTAAAAAATGTCTGTTTTCACACTCAGCATCTCTCATGTGTTTTGATTGTTATGATTTAAAGACCACATTATAGGCTATTCCCACTTTCCCCAGGTTCTGATCCTCTGTTAGGATCAGAACCTCAGTCTCTCTAGCTTGCCACAAACATCCCAGTTTTCAAAGTGCATGAAGTGTAATGATGCCTGGAGACCTGGTTGTGGTGACCTCCCTCCTGGAGCTGAAGAATCCATTTCCTGGTTGTCTGATTGTCATACAGGGGAAAACCCCAAAGCCTTTTAGTTGGAGCCCCTCCATTTCTCCTCCTGAGGGCATAGAATCATCTCATTTCTCACAGAGCCTACGTGAAGCATGCTTGAAGTTTATGCAAAGAATAACAGCCTCTGCTGCTTCCTGTTTTTGATATTACTTTTCTGTGGCAGGAGGTTTTTAGCAGGGTTATCCCAGTAAATCGGGCCCCAAAAGGAATGAAGTAGAGCACAGTCCATAGATACTGACGAAGATGGTGCTGGTTTTAGGGGTGCTTGTTAACATCCACGAAAACAAGCAGACTTCCTTGGCAAATCACATTGACTGGATCACTCAGTTGAAAGTAGAGACTGTGAGTTACTAATTTTCCCCGGATGATCAGCATCCCTTGGCCTTATGGGGCCACATGTTATCTAGAGGAAATACTGTTTCCATCTGTTAGAGACCCACAAAACAGCCCCCAGCACCCACTGTGAGCATAGCCTGAGTTAGGTGGCAGTAACCCCTGGATAATAAACTGGCAGGACCTTGTGACCTCGAATCTGGTCTAATGGTAAAACTAAATCTCCTTGAAACCAAGTTCCTCTGCCAAATTTATGATTAACCTCTCTATTTAAAATGTTATTCCCTCTCTCCTTGTCCCCAACCTGTTTCCCCCAGGAATGAAGAGTATCAAAGAAAAGGGGTGACTGAAACCTAGCAGGACCCTCTGGAGGCTTCCCTGGGCCAGATCTCCACTCACCCCCACCACCGTGCCCCCCCACCTCTTGCCTGTTGGAAAACTTTAGTTTTCCAGGCCTCTCCTGAGTCTCAAAAGACTGGCTAAAGGCTATGAATAACAGTATGGAGGCCCCTTAAAAAACTAAAAATAGAACTACCATGTGACCCAGAAATCCCACTACAGGACATATACCCTGAGAAAACTATAATTCAAAAGAACACATGTACCCCAAGTTTCATAGCAGCGCTATTTACAGTAGCCAGGACGTGGAAGCAACCTAGATATCCATGACAGATGAATGGATAAAGAAGATATGGTACATATATATAATGGAATATTACTCAGGCATAAAAAGGGATGGATTTGAGTCAATTGTAGTGATGTGGATGAACCTAGAGCTTGTCATATAGAGTGAAGTCAGAAAGCAAAAAACAAATATCATATATTAATGCATATATATGGAATCCAGAAAAATGCTACAGATGAACCCATTTGCAGGGTAGTAATAGAGATGCAGATGTTGAGAATGGATGTATGGACATGAGACAGGGGAATGGGGGTGGAATGAACTGGAAGATTGGAATTGACCTGTATACACTACCAAGTGTAAAATAGATGGCTAGTGGGAACCTGCTGCATAGCTCAGGGAGCTCAGCTTTGTGCTCTGTGGTGACCTAGAAGGGTGGAATTGGGGTAGGGTGGCAGGGAGGTCTAAGAGGGATGTATATATGTAGCTGATTCATTCTGTTGTACAGCAGAAACCAACACAGCATTGTAAAGCGGCTATACTCTATTGTTTTTTAAGAGTTTGTCATTGTAAGCATGTGAACATGCAGTAACAAAAAATAGCAGTTGGGCCAGAAGAATGGGCAACAATTTAAACCTCAGATCAGCCATGCTGCAGACTCCCAGAATCTTTACTTCCTCCTTGAGGGACATAGATAACAGTCTCGGATATGCATTCCTGAGTTGTTTTTTTACAGAAGTCAGACTCCCACCAGATGGAAACTGCTGACCACAAGCACATAGACCTCAGACCAGTTAGAACCAGAAGGTTGATGATGTTGACTCCCAAAATAACACCTGGTTACCTCACCATGCACGAATCGGAGAGCTGGGCACCAGCTAATCACACAGCCCAAGATCCCACCTCCATTTTCTTCCTTTTGTTTTTAAAAAACTCACACCCCAGCCAGCCAGTAAGATGGACCTGAGACAAACTGAAGTTCCTTATCCCCTCAGCTGGTGCCTTCTCATTCAGTAAACTTCTTTCTCCTTTGGTTTGTTTGGTCTTACTGTGTGTCAGGCATATGAACTTGGAACAATGGAAAACAATGGAAAAGACAGGCATCAAATGAGTACAAGACTGATGATGTGGTTACACATTGGGTTTAATGCTAGGATGGGAACAAACAAGAAAATAACTGCACGTAGGGAGGATGCTAGGTGAGTAAAAAAACGAGAAGAAATTTGTCAGTTGTATTGGGAGACAGGGAAGAAGGGTGGAGGGTAGATGTATAGGGCACTTGGGGTAGAAGAAATAGCAGTGCAAAGGCCCTGAGGTAGGAGTGTACTGCTGCTGCTGCTAAGTCACTTCAGTCGTGTCCCACTCTGTGCGACCCCATAGACGGCAGTCCACCAGGCCCCGCCATCGCTGGGATTCTCCAGGCAAGAACACTGGACTGGGCTGCCATTTCCTTCTCCAATGCATGAAAGGGAAAAGTGAAAGTGAAGTCGCTCAGTCGTGTCCGACTCCTAGCGACCCCATGGACTGCAGCCTACCAGGATTCTCCATTCATAGGATTTTTCAGGCAAGAGTACTGAGCAGTGTGCTAGCCTCTTGTTAAGGAAGAGAAAGGGAGTCTGAATACAGTGAGGATGTGATCAGTAGCACAAGAAGAGTCAGAGAGGTGAGTATAGACATGTTTTCTAATTCAAGGCTTTCTGGTTTGACCCCAAATTTATTCTTTAAAGGCCTCTTGTTTTCTGTTATTCAGTAGGCCTTGTGGCAAAGGTGGCCTCAGTGATGTTGTTTTAAAATGGCAAGGTCCAGTTGCTCAATTCAACAAACTCTGATACATTACCAGCCTTGGGTTGGCACTGTGCTCTTGCTGGGGACACCTAGCCAGACAATCTGGGAGGCTCCTGATGGCCTGTCACTCTCAGACTCTCCACATTGTGGAATCAAAACTACAGTGTCAGCTCTGAGTGGAGGAACTGTGTGGTCAATAAGTGTAACTTGATAACAATGAGAAATCCCACCTAGGATGAGCCACGCTTCATGCTGTGCGCTTTACACACAGAATTTCATTTAGATCTTGCAATGACCTTGGTGTTAGACTTTACACACACACACACACACACACACACATATATACATACATATGTGTATATATATATATATATATAATTCTCTTGGATTAAGCCACTCAGCTCATGGTATTTTGCTATAGCAGTCCTTAGAAACTGATACAAAAATCAAACCAGGAGGCTGACACTCTCTGCTTTCTGAGCTGCAAAGCCCACAAACACACTTTTGCTTGGCTGCCCTTCAGGTCCAGTTGGTCCTGTGTGGGGTACCTGGGGAAGCAGAGGGAGAGAACGTCCCTGAAGGACATGCAGTCCAGCCATGACTGTCATGTATGTATCGTGTTCAGTGTCACAAGCCCCATGTGAGCAGATGGGAATCCAGCACACAGTGTGCTCAGAGTGTTAAATAGATGAAGAGTCAGCCACAGGGGTGGCTGAAGAGGTCCAGGCAGGGGAGCCGAACCAGGGGGTGTCTTGAGGGGGCTGGGCAGGAGGCTAGGGTCACCATAAAAAGCCCTCCAGAGTCGGTTGAAGGTGCTTAACTAGGTATTGTGCCTCTGACTAGATTTCTTTCAAGAGGAAATGAAAATAATCCTTGTCCGTGTTTCCAAAATTTGGAGGAACTGCTGACTTAAAAAAAAATAAATTGTCAAGAACGTCCATAAAAGGACTGTACATAAAACCATTATTACTTCAATGCTACGTGCTGCCTCTCAAGGTGGTCAGTCTGATAGGCATTCTGGTTTACAGCTGGCTAGACAAGAAGAGATAGAGGGATGATGCAGAATGGGGGTGAGGGGCACTTTTGGGGTGAGGTTGTGATGTTTCAGTGGAATCATTTACTTATTTATTTTTAAAGATTTTTTTTTAATGTGGACCATTTTTAAAGTCTTTACCAAATTTGTTATAGTAGCGTTTCTGTTTTATGTTTTGGCTGCGAGGAAAGTGGGATCTTAGGTTCCCAACCAAGGATGGATCCCTTACCCCCTGCATTGGAAGGCAAAGTCTTAACCACTGGACAGCCAAGAAAGTCCCTCTGTGGAATCATTTATAAGGAAAAAAGCATCCAGGCTCTCTCCCTTCCTTGTCCATCATGGGCAGGGAACCTGCCTGCTACAGCCTAGAAAGTGCAGTCTTGAGTACTATTTGCCACCATCCTGTCGGCTCACGCATGTGGGGGTGGGGCGAGAGACAGAAGTTGAAAACTTAGCCAAGCTGAACTACCCAGTCAGAGTGTCTCTTCCTGGTGTTTGCACTTGATTGACAGTGATTGAGTCAGTTCTACGGTAATAGGTTCTGGACTATGAGTCAAGCAGACTTGAGCTGGGGGCTGGGGTTGGGCCTTTGGGAAAGCAGATCTGAACTATTTGAAGAGGACACATGAAAGAGAGGAGCAGAGAGGGAGGAACAAGGGAGCCCAGAATGAGAGACAGGCAGAGAAGATAGCTGTTGATGATAATTTTCCATTTCTAATAAGGCTTGAATATCCTTACTGCACTTTGTTCTTTGGTATGAGCCTGTATCCTTTCAATAAGCCTTCTTTGTACTGGAGACAGCATGAGTGGCTTGCTGTTTCTGACTACTCAAGGTGTCCTTTCTGAGACGCTGGACGAACCCTCACATCTGGTTCTTCCAAGACTTTTCTCAAACTTACCATTTGGTAATTAAAGAGCATGCAAGACATAAAGTAACAGTGGGCTATCAACAAAAGAGATGAATCCAGGCAAAAGCCATTTTAAAACAGCATGAAAGGCAAATAACAAGGCTAAAATAAAAACGAACAACATAAAGCTCAAAATAAAAGTTGAATATGATGAGAGAACTGGTAGATAAAATATAAGCCAGGGATAAAAGTATAAGCAAGATAAAAGAAAGTCATTAAATCCTACATCAGTTGAGAACAATTAAAATATAAGAAACTGAAGAGCAAAGTGAAGAAGAAGAATATAATCTACAAACTATAAAACTAGGATAATCAGGCAATAAAACAAAATGGATAGGAAGATAGAGCTCATTTGTCTTCAGTGCATATGCCAAAGTCTTGAGTCTCTAAGAACAAAGACCATCAGGGCCTCTCTAGCCACATTAGTCACTGCTGGGCCACAGGTTCCCAAGACTGTTCCCCCATGGCAACCAGCTCCCAAGCAAATTTCTCTGACTAGAGTGTCCCAAGATCAGACAGCAGGCCTCTGTCTTCCCCTTTTCCCTTTCTTTCCTCTTTCCCTCAATTTATGCCTCCTCCCCAGGCTGGCAACACAGTGAAACCTGCCAGTCCATCCTAAAGGAGATCAGTCCTGGGTGTTCATTGGAGGGACTGATGTTGAAGCTGAAACTCCAATACTTTGGCCACCTGATGTGGAGAGCTGACTCATTTGAAAAGACCCTGATGCTGGGAGGGATTGGGGCAGGAGGAGAAGGGGATGACAGAGGATGAGATGGTTGGATGGCATCACTGACACAATGGACATGGGTTTGGGTGGACTCCAGGAGTTGGTGATGGACAGGGAGGCCTGGTGTGCTGCAGTCCATGGGATCGCAAAGAGTCGGACACAACTGAGCGACTGAACTGAACTGAACTGAAACCTGCACCAGGGCAGCTGCTCTCCATTGGTCCCTCAACTGCATTGTGAGCAGCAAGGACTAGAGCTCATTCATTCAGTTCACTAGATAGTCCAGATGTCAAGATTCAGAACTGCCAGAGATAGGGGAAAGGCAACTGTTGGTGGTCATGTCAACTGGTGTAGCCGCTGTGGAAAACAATATGGTGATTTACCAAAAACTTAAAATAGAAATTCCATATGAACTAGCAACTTCACTTCTATTTTTCTGAAGAAAACAAAAACCCTCATTTGAAAACAGAAACACTCATTTCTGTTTTCTGTTGAAAAACAGAAACACTGTATTCTTTGTAATATTATTTGCAATATCCAAGATATGGAAGCAACCTAAGTGTCCATCAATAGATGAATGGATGAAGGCACATGCGTGTGTGGGTGTGGAATATATGCTGAAATATATAACAGATATATAATTATTATAAATTCATTGTAATGAATATATAATGGAATACTCCTCAGCCATAAAAAAGAATGAGATATTGCCATTTGTGACAACATGGATGAACCTGGAAGGAGAAATAAGTCAAAGAATGACAAGTACCATATGAGGTCACTTGTATGTGGAATCTAAGAAACAAAACAAATGAACAAACATAACAAAGCAGAAACAGACTCATAGACAAGGAAATAAACAGGAGGTTGCCAGAAGGGAAGGAGGCAGGAAGATGAGTGAAAAAAGTGAGGGAGATTAAAAGATACACATTTACAGTCACAAAATAAATGAGTCACAGAGAAATGTGCAGTGTGGGGAATACAGTGTGGGGATAACAGATGGTAATCAAACTTATTGTGGGTATAGATCATTTTGTGATGTATAGAAATATTGAATCATTATGTTGTGTACCTGGAACTAACATAGTGGTGTCGGTCAATTATACTTCAATTAAAAGAAAAAAAAAGATTCAGAATGGTCATCCTGCTCCTAGATGGGCAAAGGGAACTGGAAGGCTAAAGGCCTTATCTGAAATTCTGTAAAAGACACAGAAGCTTTAGGTTGGGCTGGGGTGGCCAGAGGAAACCATCAGAGCAACAGAGTTGTCTGGGAGCAGCTGGCCTTCTCCCAACTCTCTCCAGAGTACTGGCCAACCTCAGTCAGGTGATACCAATATACATTCTGACGCAATCAAGAAGTTACCAGGAAAAAAAAAAAAAGAAGTTACCAGGGAGCTGACAGCAAAGCTGGTAGGAAATAGGCATCTGACTATGAGAATTATTTGCTCCATTTATTTAAGAGTTATATGATTGTTTTCCATTTATTTTTTTTATCAATTTGAAAAGCCATATTAGAAATTTGTTTATGTTGGTTATATTTTCAAATTTATTGTCATAGTCATTTTTAATACATTGGATTATCATGTATTTAGGTTGGGCTGTCTCCTCTTTTCTTCTTGCTATAGGTTATGTCTTCTTTTTAACCTGTTCATCATTAGCAGAGGTTTATCCATTTAATCAGTGTTTTCAAAGAACCAGCAAATGCAAAGAATAGAAATCAAGGAAACAGCAAAGAAGCTTACAATAGAGAGGCTTATTTGGCAGCAGGGGTGGGGAAGGATCTATAAAACACAGTTAACAACACGGAGAGGAAGGTGAATGCTATATGAGTGTTTAGTAATGGGTCCTATCAGAGTTCACTCTAAAGACAGACCAGGCAGGATGTGGAACATCAGGCGGGCTGTGGAAAAGGATAGCATGTGCACAGTCTGAGAGGAGGAGGAAGAGGAGGGGTGGGGGAGGATGAAGAGGAAGAGGAGGAGGGAGAGAAGGGGAAGGCATAGAACAGACAAGTTGACTGACATGGTTCCTCTGCTAGGATTTAAGGCACGGAATTACACAGCAAATAAAGGCCAGGTCACAAAGGGCTGCTATGTGAGAGCCAGTGGGCAGGTGCTGTGGCACATCCTACAGTTAGTGGGCCTTGAAGGAGTCTGATGGATGAAGGATGCTGCCCTGAAGGACCTCTCTGCAGAGGAGCAGAGGGACAAGCAGCTGGACAGGGAGGCTGCCAGTGGCACTGAAGGCCCAGGGCCCAGGGATGGGGGTCCAGCTGCAGGAAGCCTGCAGAGAAGATGAAGAGACGGGTCTAGAAGGAAAATAGCTGGGGCCACGTGAGATGTCCAGTCCAGAGGGAGAGCTCCAGAGAGTGGCCCATTTAGCACCGCAGTGCTGACAGGTGCCTCAGCCTCTTCGTTTTGACCCCTTTCCGTTGGGCAGATTGGGGAGTGAGGCTCCACTTCACTCTTCAAAGACGTGATCACGCCCCTACCTTTCCCACCATCAGAGCCCACTCATGACAGTGTGTGTAGGTCAGAGCAACTGCTCCTATTGCCCTAAATAGGCAACAGTTGGCTCCTTCCTGAGCCAGCAGTCCTGACTGCCAGCACTCCACACATTCAGAGAGCTCTTCCCACTAAAGATGGTTGCACACCCTGGATGCACAGCCCCACGCCCAAAAGAGAAAAAGCTGGAGAGATTCCCTCTGAGCTGTTGGTCTCTGAGTCTCCTCTCAATAGACAGCACGTAAGGGTGCAGAATGGACCTTATGTGGGAGCGCAGTGAAGCAGAAAGCTGGTCACTTTCCATTTGGAAGTGTAGCTGCTCAGATTGGGCATGTTTCAATGCCGGTGGGCACTCACAGAGCAGTGGTGGGGGAAGAGGTCGTATTTCCCTCTGACTGAGCTGAGCTTCTCCCAAGGATAAAAAACAAACAGTCCTCAATGTTTCAGTGACATTCTCTCTCTTATTATCAATATTAAAGTAGTCTTATGATCATGTTTGCTAGAATATAGTCTGCCATTTTTAAATGGATATTACACACACTTATAGTTTCCTCTATGCTATGAGCTATGTTTGGAAATTGTTGGGTTAAAACAGGTTCTTCACTCCAAGGCTTCTCAAAGACTTTAATATGCTAATTTGTACTGGGAATTTCCAAGAGAAATGGTGTTTCCTTGGAACTATGAATATCTTTTTGTAGAGCATCTCCTGCAGCTAGCACTTCACAGGGTACCTTTAGGGAAGATTAGATTTCATCCTGGAAACTATGAAAGTATTATGGCCAGGGGCACAGGCATGCATGTTTAAGTGTGGGCTTCCAAGAGCAACAGCAGTAAACTGAGCTCCTATTCCTCCCTCCCCAAGCTGGATTTCCCAGGCTGGGTATACCTCCATCTGCTGCACACCTTTCTCCAGATTCATCCTCTGCCCTTGCTCCACCCAGATCCCCCAGTTACAGACCCCCTTGCCACGCAGCTGTTACTGGCTTGGTCTCTCTGGCCTCCACCCAAGGCCCATCGTGAAGCATCAATGTATTACAAGCACTCCAGGAAGGGTGAGGTAGACATCGTTGGGTGTCCCTCTGGGGTGAGGGTTGATGAGGACAGCCTGCCTGCTTCGTGGCAGCACTACTGTTTAATGTGAAGCTCCTTGACCACAGATTTGCTGAGCATATGCTACTCAGCCATTGTACCCTAACTGGTTTGATGCAGAAATCCTGAAATTGATGAAAATGTGTGGTCCTACCTGAGTCCTATACTTTTCCTGAGATGTAGTTGTCAGTTGTTCAGTTGCTAAGTTTAGTCTGACTCTTTGTGACTCCAGGAACTGCAGCACGCCAGGCTCCCCTGTCCTTCACTATCTCTCAGAGTTTGCTCAAATTCATGTCCACTGAGTCAGTGATGCCATTCAACCATCTCATCCTCTGCCATCCCCTTCTCCTTTTGCCTTCAATCTTGCCCAGCATCAGTGTCTTTTCCAATGAGCTGGCTCATCACATCAGATGGTCAAAGTATTGGAGCTTCACCTTCAGCATCAGTCCTTCCAATGAATATTCAGGGTTGCTTTCCTTTAGGAATAACTGGTTTGATCTCCTTGATGTCCAAGCAACTGTCAAGAGTCTTCTCCAACACCGCAGTTCAAAAACATCAGTTCTTTGGTGCTCAACCTTCATTATGGTCCCATTACTCAGCTGATGTGCAGTTACTCAGCTGAAAGTAAAGATACAAGTTCTTTCTCAGGCTTTTTATTTATTTATTTATTTAATATTATAGTGGTTTTTGCCATACATTGACATTCTTTAGGATGGATTATATTGGATGATGGGCATTTAGGCTCTAGTCCAAACTGAGACTGGACTCAATATACCTGGACATAGGTGGCATGGAAGGCAGGCATCAGGATGATTTACAGGAAAGTTCCAGGGTGACCACATGTTGTCCCCGATGAAAGCAAGGGTTGAAGAGTATATTCATTGGGCCAAGTTGCTCCACAAACTGGGTGGCTTCAACAACAAAAATTCATTGCCTCACAGATCTGGAAGCTGGAAGTCTGAGAGTAAGGTGTTGGCAGAGCTGTTTTTTTCTGAGGGCTGTGAGGGAGAATCTATCCATGCTTCGCTCTCAGCTTTCTGTGAATGCTGGCTTCACCCCAATCTCCACTTTCACTTCTGGGTGTCCATGTCCAAATTCCCCGTTTTTATCAGGACAGCAGTCACATTGGACTAGGGGCCTACCTACCCCAGGATGACCTCATCGTACCTAATCATATTGGCAAATATCCTCCTCCCACATAAGGTCACAGTCTGAGGTACTGGGGCATAGAACTTCAGTGAAAGAATTTTGAAGGGACACTATTCAACCTACATCAGGGAGGAATGTGGGATGACCCAGGAAGTTCATATGAGACCTGGAAACTGCGGGACTTCGCATGGTCTGAAGCCTGCATCGTGCCAGTGTCTTGAACAGCCTAAATGTTGTGTTGCTCAAACTTATGTCCATCGAATCGGTGATGCCATCCAACCATCTCATCCTCTTGCCACCTTCTCCTTCTACCCTCAATGTTTCCCAGCATCAGGGTCTTTTCCAATGAGTTGGCTCTTCACATCAGATGGTATATTGACAGCATGTTATTTGTTACTGATATGGAGGCTCCACTGGCACCAAAGATTGGTGTGGTCTGTGAAACTAGCTTGTGCAGAGAATGTCTAGCCTATATCTGGTCCTTAGTCTATGACAGCTCCTTGTCAGCCACCCCCTAACTCCCTATGTTCCAGCATGTTCTCTCCTTTATCCTCTTGTCAATTTTGTTTTTTTGCCACCATTTTCCAGGGCCATGTCTTCCAGGCCCAGCCACTCCTGACTTCAAAGATCAACCTACATGCTTCCTATGGCTGAAGCTCTCTGCTTCCCAAAGCCCTGGCAGACCCCTGGCTCCAGAGGTCCCTGCCAGGACTTGTAGAGGGCACGTCATACTTGGCCCCCTTTGTCTTTTAGCAGCCTCGGTGCCAGGGGAATTGCTGTGTGAAACATGTCACTTCTGAGAAGTGAGAAAATTCCTGCAAAAGGTGTTGTTTTCACTTATCAGGTGTTTAAATTTTTATGAGACACACAGACTTGTGGAAATTGCAGACTTTCAGATGGGTGTTTGGTATCTAGAGTCACCATGGTTTCCCAGCCAAGTCACTGGAGGTGGTGTGGGGTGTGTGTTTGCTTGGGGAGGGGTGGTACTAGGATGTTTCTTCTCATGGAAAAAACATAGTGTGCTCATGGGTCCAGCATGGTCCCTGTGGAGCTGGGTATCAGAAGTCAGCTTATCTCTAAAACATGTATTTATTCTTCTGTAAATCTGAAGGATTCTCTTTTTTCAACTACATGTCCTTCCCATGTAAGCTTGACTGCAGACTGCCCAGGGCGAGAACATGCTGAGCAAACACAGTTCTCTCAAGCTAGTGTAGTCATATCGGGGGCTCCTCCTTCCTCCTTAAACCTGATATGACAACCATATTCTAGAACCACAAAATCAGAGCCAAGCTGGATCATAAGCTTTCCATGATAATGCCTTATTTCCCTCCCTTTCTTTCTTCCTTCCATAAGTATAAACTGAGTATCTACCATATGCCAGGCACTGTGCTAGGAGAAGTCTATAACACCAAGCCATCTTGGGTCTTTGGTGTGGTGGGGCAGACAAAACCACTAAGCTTTCAACCCAGGACTGTGTTTCAGTCCCATGCTTACTGACCTTAAGAAGACAGACTTCCTTGGGAACAGTGATTCTGCACCATGATTGCCCGTAAGAATCATACTTTTTATCAATACATATGTAGGTCCCAGGCCTCCCCTGAGAGCAGCTGAGTCTGACTGGGCATTCTAATACAGAGCCAGGGTGGAGAAGCCTGCCCTGGACCACCCCAGGGCTTCTTTAGAAAATCCAAACACATGTCTTGTCCCCTGTTAGTTCAGTCACCCCCCTGGTTAGTTCTCATGATTGATGGGGTGTTTCTAGACAAGACATGGAAATCAGCCCTTCCTGGAGTAGGGGACTCTCAGACTGAAGACATGTTCTCACAATCCTATGGCAGTAGTCCTTAATCACTCCCAGGATAAGTATGTAGTTTCAGCTTTTAACATAACGTATATGTCTGTAACAAAAGGTGATCCCAAGAAACAACTTACATGGGGCCCTACTTGCAGCTCCATGTGGTGCTTCCCAAGGCGAGGCCTGTATGTCCATCTCCAGCCTTGATCCTCAACCATCTGTAATTAGGGATTTCAATTCCTGGTGGTAGTAATACAAGGCTGGGTAACAGAAGTGAGTGGGGCAGGCTGAGTTAAGGATGACAAGTGGGAGGTTGGCCATAGGAGTGCTGATGCCAGGTCCAAAGTGGTTGGACTGTATTTAGCTCCCATTGGTTCTGGTCAAGCAAAAACCGAGATGTCAACTGCAGATGTACAGCTGCTTTGCAGATTTTTATAAAACATCTCCTGATTTTCCAATATTAAAAGCCAATCCTTTTTTTAAAAAAATTAAAAACAAACAAGCAGGGGCTTCCTTGGTGGTCAGGTGGTTAAGAATCCATCTGCCAACATTGGAGATGTGGGTTCGACCCTTGGTCTGAGAGGATCCAACATGCCTCAGAGCAACAAATCCCATGTGCCATAACAACCAAGCCTGCGCCATAGAGCCTGTGCTCTGTGACAAGAGAAGCCACTGTAATGAGAAGCCTTCATGCAGCAGCGAAGACCCAGTGCAGCCAAAATTAATTAATTAATTGGTTTTTTAAAACAAACAAGTGAAAAACACACTGAGCAATGCAAGTCAGACATGTCAACTGATCTGATTCAAGTTCTGGACCAAAAGGATGGGAAGTACACTGGCCAGGCAGGACTCTAACTATGTACAGATCTTCCGTGATGGATCATTGCTGGTGATTTCTGCTGGATCCTAGGGTTAATTACTTGACGTTAGAGGCAGGATAGCCCCGTAACTGGCATTCCTCTGCTGCCTGATGCGAAATGCAAGTATGAAGTTCATAAAGATCCATGATGTGAAAATCTCTCTCACTGACTCGGTATTGACTTACAATGGTTACTGATGAATTTTACACAAGACAGTTAAATAGGAAGCTGTAACAATGGAAGTGCCTAGAATCCAATTGATGAATTTGCTAATTACTGTTTCTCATCTCAGTGATGGGTCTTAAGTGTTGCTGGGTAACACTGGAGCCACAATCTAGCCAGAAATTCATTTGTTTCCTGAAAAACTACTACTGAACCTCTGCTTAAGGTGGGGGGCGGGTAGGGGGTACTATGACTCAGATGGGATGGCAAGATCAACACTGTCCTAGAGGAGAAGAGACAACTGTCAACCAAAATGCCTCAGTCGTGCTGTGAGAGTGGCAGGCTAACTCTGGAAATCTATACAATAAACTACATTCTTTTATGGATCAAGAGGTTGAGTATGTGGCTAACATTTCTTTTTTTAAATTAATTTATTTTAATTGGAGGATAACTGCTTTACAATATTGTGATAGTTTTTGCTATCAACACGAATTGGCCACAGGTGTACATGTGCCCACCCCCCATCCTGAACCCCACTCCTAGCTCGCTCTCCACCCTATCCCTCTGGGTTGTCCCCAGGGTACCGGCTTTGGGTGCCCTGCTTCATTCATTGAACTCACATTGGTTATCTGTTTTACAAATAGTAACATACATGTTTCAATGCTATTCTCTCAAATCATCCCACTCTTGCCTTCTCTACTGAGTCCAAAAGTTTGTTCTTTATGTCTGTGTCTCCTTTGCTGCCCTGCAGGTAGGATAGTCAGTACTGTCTTTCTAAATTCCATGTATATGTGGTAATATGTGGTATTTGTCTTTCTCACTTACTTCACTCCATATAACAGGCTCCAGGTTCATCCACCTCATTAGAACTGACTCAAATACATTCCTTTTCATAGCTGAGCAATATTCTATTGTGTATATGTACCACAACTACCTTATCCATTCATCTGCCTATAGACATCTAGTTTGCTTCCATGTCCTAGCTATTGTAAGTAGTGCTGCAATGAACATTGGGATACATGTGTCTCTTTTGATTCTGGCTTCCTCAGGGTATTCTCAGCAGTGAGATTACTAGGTCATATGGCAGTTCAATTCCCAGTTTTTTAAGGAATCACTGGAAGTAAATGTTGGATATTCTAGATTGATCCTCCATGCCATAGAGATTTAATGGACAAAACCAGATCTGGTGGGAGAAATCTGCAGCACCTCAGTTCTAAAGAATATATGAATCTTAATTTGTTTTTTAAGGAACTGTAAGTACAGAAAATTTAATCTTTTAAATATCTTAAATGTATTTAAGAGTATCCAAGTGTTTAATAAAGGTCATGTTGTACTTCATTTAAAAAAAAAAAAAAAGGAGTCACCCAACTTTCTTTCTGCTTTCCAGATTGTTCTTTTCACTTAATGCTTCCATAGAACACTGTAAGATAATCAATGAATGCTAAAGCTATAAAAAATAATTCTTTTTAAAAATTGGGGTATAGTTGCTTTCCAACAATGTGTTAGTACAACAAAGTGAATCAGCTATTTGTATACATATATCCCCTTCCTCTTGAACCTCCTCCCAGCCCTCTAGGTCATCACAGAGCACGGAGCTGAGTTTCCTGTTCTATATAGTAGGTTCCCATTAGCTATCCACTTTACATATAGTAGTGTATATAGATCAATTCCATTCTCCCCATTCACCCCAACCCCCATTCCCCTCTCCCTGTCCACACGTCCATTCTCTATGTCTGTGACTCTATTCCTGCCCTGAAGCTGTACCATTTTTCTGAATTTCACATATATGCCATAATATACAGTATTTGATTTTCTCTTTCTGACTTACATCACTCTGCAAGAGTCTCTAGGTCCACTAACATCTCTACAAATGACCCAATATCATTCCTTTTCATGCTGAGTAATATTCCATTATATATATGTACCACATCTTAAATTTTCCCAGTGAATGAATAGCAGGTGGTGGGCAATGTGGAGAAAGATGGCAATTCCTCTGCTCTCTGATTGTAGGTGAGACAGAGGCAGAAGAAGGGTGGAGGTGAAATTTAGTGACGTGAGTCCATGCTGTGTGCTGAAACAGTTTTTTTACAACTAACATGGGTCATCTTCAGAGCCTTCAAGCATAGGTAGAGATAAGCACAAGTTGAGAATTAAAGGCCACTTGGAACCAGCAGGAAAGATGAGATCCTGGCCCTGACCCATTGAGGGATGGGGCTTGATTCAGGCCAAAAATTGGATCTCCCAATAGGGTCTGGAGAGCTCCAGGTCCCATCCTTCCTTCTGGCGACACTGTCTCCTCCAGCCAGGCCGGCTTGTGTCTTTCTACTGGGTTATTCCCACATATGAGCCTCTCCTCATGGAACCACAGAGGCCCTGCCTCTTTCTCTGCACATCCCCCAAAGTCATCTACCTCCAAGGCCAGTTTTAGTCCCGTGGAGCCTTCTCCTTCAGGAGCCCTTCCTGTCTACTTCAGTTCCCTGGTGGAAGCTCCCGTACACATGTATTTACCGAGTGTCTACCACATCGAAGGTACTTTATCTATAAATTAGCCTCTTTCACGCTCACCTGCTTTGGCCGCCTGCTGTGAAGAACTGACTCATTTGAAAAGACCCTGATGCCAGAAAATATTGAAGGCAGGAGGAGAAGTAGACGGCAGAGGATGAGATCGTTGGATGGCATCACTGACTCAATGGACATGAGTGAGTAAACTATGGGAGTTGGTGATGGACAGGGAGGCCTGGCGTGCTGTGGTTCATGGGGTCACAAAGAGTCGGACACAGCTGAGCGGCTGAACTGAACTCACTCTCACCACCAGCCAGAACAGAAGGTTCACAGAAGAGAACATGGGGGGTCAGAGAAGTTCAGCACAAGGGATGGGACCACCCAGGTGCTAAGTGGTATGTATGGAGTTTGACCTTGTACTTTTTTCCCTTTTGGGAGAGAAATCACTCATTTTCTATATGGTGCTTGTTTCAGCCTTTCCTTCAGGAAAAACTATACCATGTAAAAAAAAAAAAAAACTCAATTATTTTTTAAAGAATTTTTAAGGTGCTCTCTTTCATTTAAAACTTCTTTGGGACCTCCCTGGTGGTCCAGTGGTTAAGAGTTTGCCTGCTAAAGCAAGGGACGCTGGTTTGATCCCTGATCCAGGAAGATTTCCGGCTTCCCCAGTGACTCAGTGGTAAAGAATCCGCCTGCAGGATTCTTTATGACCCAGAGTAATGGAAATAAAAGCAAAAACAAATGGGGCCTAATGAAATTTAAAAGCTTTTGCACAACGAAGGAAATTATAAGCAAAGTGGAAAGACAGCCTTCAGAATGGGAGAAAATAATAGCAAACGAAGCAACTGATAAAGAATTAGTATCAAAAATATATAAGCAGCTCACGCAGCTCAATACCAGAAAAACAAATGACCCAATCAAAAAGTGGGCCAAAGAACTAAACAGACATTTCTCCAAAGAAGACATATAGATGGCTAACAAACACATGAAAAGATGCTCAACATCACTCATTATCAGAGAAATACAAATCAAAATCACTATGAGGTACCATTACATGCAAGTCAGGATGGCTGCTATCCAAAAGTCTACAAGCAATAAATGCTGGAGAGGGTGGTGAGAAAAGGGAACCCTCTTACACTGTTGGTGGGAATGCAAACTAGTACAGCCACTATGGAGAACAGTGTGGAGATTCCTTAAAAAACTGGAAATAGAACTGCCATATGACCCTGAAATCCCACTGCTGGGCACATACACTGAGGAAACCAGAATTGAAAGAGACACGTGCACCCCAATGTTCATCGCAGCACTGTTTATAGTAGTAAGGACATGGAAGCAACCTAGATGTCCATTGGCACACAAATGGATAAGGAACTTGTGGTACATAAACACAATGGAATATTACTCAGCTATGAAAAAGAATGCATTTGAATCAGTTCTAATGAGGTGGATGAAATTGGAGACTATTATACAGAGTGAAGTAAGTCAGAAAGAGAAACACCAATACAGTATATTAACACATACATATGGAATTTAGAAAGATGATAATGATGACTCTATATGTGAGACAGCAAAAGAGACACAGATATAAAGAACAGACTTTTGGACTCTGTGGGAGAAGGCGAGGGTGGGATGATTTGAGAGAATAGCATTGAAAGATGTATATTACCATATGTGAAATAGATCACCAGTCCAAGTTCGATGCATCAAACAGGGTACAAAAAGTCGGTGCACTGGAACAGCCCAGAGGGATGGGATGGGAAGGGAGGTAAGAGGGGGGTTCAGGATGGGGGACACATGTACACCCATAGCTGATTCATCTCAGTGTATGGCAAAAACCACTACAATGTTGTAAATTAATTAGCCTCCAATTAAAATAAATTAATTAATTAAAAAAAAAAGAATCCACCTGCAATGCAAAAGATGCAAGAGCTGTGGGTTCAATCTGTCGGTTGGGAGGATCCTCTGGAGAAGGGAGGAAGGCATGGATACCTACTCCAGTATTCCTGCCTGAAGAATTCCATGGACAGAGGACACTGGCGGGCTTCAGTCCATAGGGTTGCCAAGAGTTGGACACGACTGGAGCAACTGAGCACAGACACACATCAGGAAGATTCCACGTGTCATGGGGCAGCTAAGCCCATGTTCCACAGCTACTGAGCTGGCACACCCTAGAGCCTATAGTCTGCAACAAGAGAAGCCACTGCAGTGAAGAATAGCCCCTGCTTGCCACAACTAGAGAAAATCTGTGTGCAGCAATAAAGACTCAGCACAGCCAAAAATAAATAAATTAGAAAAACTTCTTTTATTTTTAATATCTTGATAAATGGAGTTACCATCTAACAAGTGTTTTGATCCAGAAATTCAGAAAGTTTCCTAGATTTTCCCCTTTCATGTATCCCTCACACTTTACATGTAATTAATCCCTGTACTCCCACCTCCTCCTTATCTCATCAAAGTGCCTTTGTCTCATCTTATAGTTTACCTGGACTACTGCAATAGCCTCCTAACTGTCTCCCCTCCAGTCCAACCTTTATAAGGTCACCAGAAAGTTCTTTCTATAAAGCTAAGCTGATCATGCTACCCCAGTGTTGAAAATCCTTTAGCGGTTAGCATTATCTTCAAATATACTCCAACTTCCTTAGCTTTAGCACCTCAAAGTTTAATAACTGTATGAACTTTTCTTTATACAGTTAGCTTCTCTGTATGGGGCACCTGCTTTCTTCTTTCACCACCCACAAGCCTCCCATGCAGAGGGCTTTGCAGGGCCCAAAGCCAGCTTTTGTCTTTTCACATAGGGTAGGTTTCTCTTTACCTCCCTCTTCATCTCATCTCTACCTAATAGCCACAGTCTCAGGAGGAAAGAGGAAAAGTGGGCAAAGGGACTATTGCCCAGGGAGATGACGTTCAGATGGAGAGAAACCACAGCGACTGGAGCAGAAGCCAGGGACACAGACAGTGCCGGGGCCTGGGTCAGGGTGAGGAAGTGGTCTCAGAGGTCTGAAACCAGAGGCCGTGATGATCAGGCCACCTGACAGAACCTCTGGTCCTTGATCAAGCGCATATCCGCCAGCAGTGGCCAAGCAGGGAGGGTGCCTGGGCAATGAATAACCTGGTATCTCTTTTTCTTCCCCTGAGCTCCTGCATGGCCCCAGTGACTGAACCAGCTGGAAACCGGAGGGCACAGCACAGAGCAAGGCAGGAGAGGAGGACTCTGGAGAGCAAGAGCCCCTGTACCTAGGCCTCCAGTCATCCATTACACCTTCCAGGCAACCTGGCCTAGGAGGCCCTCTTGACCACCCCATCCTCCATCCTCAGCTAACTCAGGGGTCCCTCCTCTGTGCTCTCAGGGCTCCATGACTGGCTTAGCCTGGGGGCTCAGAGAAGCCACACTGAGCACATGAATGAATCTAAGTATTTACATTCCACTGGTGGCCCTTCTCACCTCTAACTTGGGTAATGAGCTTCACATATTTACAATTTTCCATGTCAAATAGGTGTCCAAAGCCCTCCACGGTTTAGATTTCAGGTTCTGGAGATTTTTAGATTCTGGAGAGTCTTAGAACTTACTTAATTCCCTCCTTCACCCTAGTGATGCCACAAGTAACCATGACAACTGCCTCCTGAGCCCAGACAGGAGTAATGAGAGTTTGGAGCACTGGTTTTCTCCAGTTCCCATCCTCAGGACTTACAGGCTTACCAAGTTCATCAAACACCCTAGGAGGTAGGGATACCATTCCAGTTTGACAAATGAAGCAGAGGTTCCCCACCATACCCAGTGCTACACATTTACTAAGTGGTAGAGCCAGGACTGGGGTGAGCACTTTTGGAGCTTCGTGCATTAAAAATGCTCTGCAGGCGCAATCTTCCCAATTCAAAATATAAGTGAAACATTGACACAAAACCAATGTAGATGATGGAGTTTTAGAATTCTAAAGTTCTGGATACACATCTCTAGAGCTGGACTGCTCTCCCTTTTGTGTGTTCCCCTCTTTTGCTGGTACCTGAAACACCCCTTGGTATCCCTCCTGGCCCTGAATGAGAGGGCCGGAATCTGGGTGGTGGGCTCAGCATACAAGTTCTTAAACACCAGGCCCACTGCCAGGCCATGCTGGTAAACACTCTATTGAGTGTAGAGTGACCTAGAATTCTTCTTTCTGGCTGCATGTGGTCATACCAGTCATGTGAGTTTGGCTCTCCCTGCCCTCCTGCACATGCTGTCCAGCCCCAACCCAGTACTGCCTCTGCTCTGGGTTGGTCAGTGTGAGTACCAGGGTCATTCCTAGCAATCAGGTCATGGCATCTTCCACTGTTCCCAGGTGCCAGCTGGTCCCAGAGGCTGGAAGGGAAAAACTCAAATACGGTAGTCCTCACATATCCATGGTTTCAGTTACCTGCTGTCAACCATGGCTTGAAAATGCTAGATGGAAAAAAATCCAGAAATAAACAATTGAAACGTTTAAAATTGTGCACCATTTTGAGTAGCATGATAATATCTCATACATCCCACTCTGTCTGGGATCTCCATTGACATTTTCTGTTCCAGACACCCAACCTTGGACATCATCATGACTCGATTATTAAGGATCACCCTAAGCAGATAACCCTCTTTCTATGTAACATCAGAATGTCAATAGCAGCCTAATACACCATCACGGCACTTACATCATTCACCTCTCTTCCTCTCATCATGTGGGCATTATATCATATCACATTATCACAAGAAGAGGGAGAGTACACTACAGTAAGATATTTTGAGGAGATTCCCTGGCAGTCCAGCAGTTAGGAACCCTACTTTCACTGTTTAGAATGTGGGTTTGAATCCTAGTCTAAGAACTGGAATCCTACAAACTGTGTGGGGTGGCCCCCCCAAGAAGAAGATATTTTTAGAGGGACCACATATATAGCTTTTATTAGAGTCAGTTCAGTTCAGTTCAGTTGCTCAGTTGTGTCTGACGCTTTGTGACCCAATGAACTGCAGCACACCAGGCTTCTTGGTCCATCACCAACTCGTGGGGCTTACTCAAACTCATGTCCATTGAGTCAGTGATGCCATCTAACCATCTCATCCTCTGTCGTCCCTTACTCCTTCCGCCTTTAATCTTCCACAGCATCAGGGTCTTTCCCAATGAGTTAGTTTTTGGCATCAGGTAGCAAGAGTATTGGGGAGAAGGAAATGGCAACCCACTCCAGTGTTCTTGCCTGGAGAATCCCAGGGATGGGGGAGCCTGGTGGGCTGCCGTCTATGGGGTTGCACAGAGTCAGACACGACTGAAGCGACTTAGCAGAGGCAGCAGCAAGAGAATTGGAGCTTCAGCTTCAGCATCAGTCCTTCCAATGATTATTCAGGACTTATTTCCTTTAGGATTGGCTGACTGGACTTCCTTGCAGTCCAAGGGACTCTCAAGAGTCTTCTCCAACACCACAGTTCAAAAGTGTCAATTCCTCAGCACTCAGCTTTCTTTATAGTCCAACTCTCACATCCATACTTGACTACTGGAAAAACCATAGCTTTGACTAGACAGACCTTTGTTGGCAAAGTAATGTATATGCTTTTTGATATGCTTTCTAGGTTTGTCATACCTTTTCTCCCAAGGAGCAAGCATCTTTTAATTTCATGGCTGTGGTCATCATCTACAGTGATTTTGGAGCCCAAGGAAATAACGTCTCTCACTGTTTCCACTGATTCCATATCTATTTGCCATGAAGTGACGGGACTGGATGTCATCATCTTAGTTTTCTGAATGTTGAGCTTTAAGCCAACATTTTCACTCTCCTCTTTCACTTTCATCAAGAGGCTCTTTAGTTCTTCTTCACTTTCTGCCATAAGGGTGGTGTCATATGCATATCTGAGGTTATTGATACTTTTCCCAGAACTCTTGATTCCAGCTAGTGCTTCATTCAACCTGGCATTTCGCATGATGTACTCTATATAAGTTAAATAAGCAGGGTGACAACATACAGCCTGGATGTACTCCTTTCCCGATTTGGAACCAGTCTGTTGTTCCATGTCCAGTTCTAACTGTTGCTTCTTGACCTGCATACAGATTTCTCAGGAGGCAGGTGAGGTGGTCTGGTATTCCCATCTCTTATAGAATTTTACATAGTTTGTTGTGATCCACATAGTCAAAGGCTTTGGTGTAGTCAATAAAGTAGAAGTAGATGTTTCTCTGGAATTCTCTAGCTTTTTCGATGATCCAATGGACGTTGGCAATTTGATCTTTGGTTCCTCTGCCTTTTCTAAATCCAGCTTGAACATCTGGAAGTTCACGGTTCACATCCTGTTGAAGCCTGGATTGGAGAATTTTGAGCATTGTCTTTCTAGTGTGTGAGATAAGTGCAATTGTGCAGTAGTTTGAATATTCTTTCTTTTGCATTGCCTTTCTTTGGGATTGGAGTGAAAACTGAACTTTTCCAGTCCTGTGGCCACTGCTGAGTTTTCCAAATTTGCTAGCATATTGAGTGCAGCACTTTCACAGTATCACCTTTTAGGATTTGAAATAGCTCAACTGGAATTCCATCACCTCCACCAGATTTATTCATTGTGATGCTTCCTAAGGCCCACTTGACTTTGAATTCCAGGATGTCTGGCTCTAGGTGAGTGATCACACCATCGCGGTTATCTGGGTCATGAAGATCTTTTTTGTATGGTTCTTCTGTGGATTCTTGTCACCTCTTCTTAATATCTTCTCCTTCTGTTAGTTCCATACTGTTTCTGTCCTTAATTGTGCCCATCTTTGCATGAAATGTTCCCTTGGTATCTCTAATTTTCTTGAAGAGATCTCTAGTCTTTCCCATTCTGTTATTTTCCTCAATTTCTTTTCTTTGATCACTGAGGAAGGCTGTCTTATCTCTCCTTGCTATTCTTTGGAACTCTGCATTCAAATGGATATATCTTTCCTTTTCTCCTTTGCCTTTAGCTTCTCTTCTATCCTCAGCTATTTGTAAGGCCTCCTCAGACAGCCATTTTGCTTTTTTGCATTTCTTTTTCTTGGGGATGATTTTGATCACCACCTCCTGTACAATGTTATGAACCTCTATCTATAGTTCTTCAGGCACTCTGCATATCAGATCTAATCCCTTGAATCTATTTGCCACTTCCACTGTATCATCATAAGGGATTAGATTTAGGTCATACCTAAATGGTCTAGCAGTTTCTCCTACTTTCTTCAATTTAAGTCTGAATGATCTGAGCCACAGTCAGCTCCTGGTCTTGTTTTTGCTGACTGTATAGAGTTACTCCATCTTTGGCTGCAAAGAATATAATCAATCTGATTTTGGTATTAACTATCTGGTGATGTCCATGTGTACGGTCTTCTCTTATGTTGTTGGAAGAGAGTGTTGGCTCTAACCAGTACTTGTTCTTAGCAAAATTCTGTTAGCCTTTGACCTGCTTTGTTTTGTTCTCCAAGACCAAATTTGCCTGTTACTCCAGGTATATCTTGACTTCCTACTTTTGCATTCCAGCCGTCTATAATGAAAAGGACATCTTTTTTGGGTGTTACTTCCAGAAGGTCTTATAGGTCTTCATAGAACCGTTCAACTTCAGCTTCTTCAGCATTACTAGTTGGGTCATAGACTTGGATTACTGTGATATTGATTGGTTTGCCTTGGAAATGAACAGAGGTCATTCTGTCAATTTTGAGATTGCATCTAAATACTGCATTTTAGACTCTTTTGTTGACCATGATGGCTACTCCATTTCTTCTAAGGCAATCTTGCCCACAGTAGTAGATATGATGGTCATCTGAGTTAAATTAACCCATTCCAGTCCATTTTAGTTCATTGATTCCTAAAATGTCAATGTTCACTCTTGCCATCTCCTGTTTGACCACTTCCAATTTGCCTTGATTCATGGACCCAGCATTCCAGGTTCCTATGCAATATTGCTCTTTACAGCATTGGACTTAACTTCCATCACCAGTCACATCCACAAGTTGGTGTTGTTTTTGCTTTGGCTCCATCTCTTCATTCTTTCTGGAATTATTTCTCCACTTATCTCCAGTAGTATGTTGGGTACCTACCGACCTGGGGAGTTCATCTTTCAGTGTCCTGTCTTTTTGCCTTTTCATGCTGTTCATGGGGTTCTCAAGGCAAGAATACTGAAGTGATTTCCCATCCCCTTCTCCAGTGGACCACATTTTGTCAGAACTCTCCACCATGTCCTGTCCAACTTGGGTGGCCCTACACAGCATGGCTCATAGTTTCATTGAGTTATACAAGGCTGTGGTCCATGTGATCAGTTTGGTTAGTTTTCTGTGATTGTGGTTTTCATTCTGTCTGCCCTAATTGCTCTATTTTATTATTAGTTATTGTTTTAATCTCTTACTATGCCAACTCATAAGTCAAATTTTACATATTCTGCATTCCAATCCTTTATTATATATATGATTTGCCATTTTCCCCCCAAGTCTATGGCTTATCTTTTCTTATTCCTTGTAGTGTCTCATGAAGCACAAAACTTTTAAAATTTTGATAAAGTCCAATTTATCGATATTTTTATGGGTCATACCTTTGGTGTCATATCTCGGAATTCCTTGTCTAATTTAAGATCATGAGATTTATAGTGAGTTTTGAAGTCATAACGTCTAACTCTCCCAACTTTGTTTGTCCTTTTCAAAGTTGTTCTGGCTATTCTGAGTCCTTTGATCAGCTTGTCAGTTTCTGCAAAAATAAGCCTGCTGAGATTTTGATAGGGATTGCATTGAATATATAGATTCATTTGTGGGAACTGCCACTCTAGTAGGGCTTCCCAGGTGGTGCTAGTGGTAAAGAACACGCCTACTAATGGAGGAGATGTAAGAGATGTGGGTTTGACCCCTGGGTTGAGAAGATCCCCAGGAGGAAGGTGTGGAAACTCCAGGATTGTCTGGAGAATCCCATGGATAGAGCAGCCTGTTGGGCTGCAGTCCAGTGTCACAGAGTCAGACATGACTGAAGCGACTTAGCGCACACACACACACACACACACACCATGTAATAATAGTCAATCTCCCACTTCATCAACGTGGAATATATCTCCCTTTATTTTGATATTTTTTTTTTCTCATCAATTTAAAAAATAATTTTCAGTGTGCAAGTCTTACACTTCTTTTGTTAAATTTGCTCCTAGATATTTTATCAATTTTGATGCTATTTTGAATGGAATCATTTTCTTATTTTCACTTTTGTAGTGTTCATCATTGGTATATAAAAATACAATTGATTTTTAATATTGATATTGTATCTGTGACTTGCTAAACTCATTCATTAGTTCTAGTAGAATTTTATTGATTTTGTAGGATTTTCTATATCCAGGTTCATGCTGTTTGTGAATAAGGACAATTTTTACTTCTTCCTTTCCAATCTGAATGTCTTTAATATCTTTTATATTATTGTTGTCTTATATCACTGATTTAGAAGCATCAGTTCAATGCTGAATATTAATAGAGGTGTTGAGAGTAGACATTCTTACCTTGTTTACATTTTGTGGGAAAAGCTTTCAGTCTTTCATCATAAAATATAATAATAGTTGTAATGTTTTGTAAATTCTCTTTATTAAGTTAGAGAAGTTTCTCTATTTTTAGTTTGAGTGGATGTTGAATTTTTTTCACTTGCTTTTTTTTGTATCTATTAAGATGATCATGTGGCCTTTGTCCTTGCCATTTTTTCCTGTTCTAGTAAGATGGTGTAGTATATTAATTGCATTGGTTTTTGGACACTAACTCAGCCTTTGATTCCCAGGATAAATTCCACTTAGTCATGATGCATAATCTTTTTTATGTGTTGCTGGATTTGATTTGTTATATTTTGAGAGTGTTTGCATCTATGTTTCAGGAACCCATTCCAGCATTCTTGCCTGGAGAATTTCATGGACATAGGAGCCTGGTGGGTTGCAAAGAGTCAGACAGGACTGAGTGACTAACACTTATGTTCATGAGAGATATTGGTATGTGGTTTTCTTATGCCTTTGGCCCCATAAAATAAGGTGAGAAGTGCTTCCTCCTCCTTTAGTTCCTGAAGCGTTTGTGAAGGTCTGGTGTTATCTTCTTTAAATATGTCATGGGATTCACCAGTGAAATCAACTTGACCTGGGCTTTCTTTGTGGGAAGATATTTCATTACTAACTCAATATATTTGCTTGCTAGAGGTTTATTAATATCTTATATTTCTTTTTGAATCCGTTTTAATTATTTGTGTCTTTTTAGAGATTTTTCCATCACCGCAGTTATCTAACTTATTGATATAAACTTGTTCATGATAGTTCCCCAGCCTTTTGTTTGCCTTTGGTCAATTTCTAGAGTCCAGAAATGGTTGTTATTTATAATTTTTTTAGTTTTATCGTCTTTAAAATTTTTTATTATCAGTTTTACTTTTTAAATTAAAACGTTTTATTATTATTTTTTGTTATACTCCGCTTTGAGGAGAGTGAGAGTATCTGCCAAGGTCCTCACTCCACCATTCCAGAAGTCACAGCCTCCTTTTCTGGCTCTGATACTGTATCCTCATTTCTCAGTGAAGGACGTAGTGTGGATGACTAGTCAGACGTTTGGGTTTCTGTTCAAACGACAACTCCTCTGAGAGGCATTTCTTGGTCAATCTCCTCTCAAAAGCTTCCTCACTTCTCTTCTTTCCAAGTACTTATGATCACATCAGTCAGTTGTAATGTATCATAGCACTGATCACTAGTGGAATTTACTCAATTTAGTCTGTCAGTTTTTCACTTATTTTGTTTAAAGTTTTTATTTTATATTGGAGTATAGCCTATTAACTTTGAATATTCATGGAAAGGACTGGTGCTGAAGCTGAAGCTCCAATCATTTGGCCACCTGATGCGAAGAGCCAACTCATTGGAAAAGACTGATGCTGGGAAAGATTGAGATCAAGAAGAAAAGGGGACAACAGAGGATGAGATGGTTGGATGGCATCACTGACTAAATGGATGTGAGTTTGAGCAAGCTCCAGGAGATAGTGGAGGACAGGGAAGCCCATTGTGCTGTAGTCCATGGGGTCGCAAAAGACTCGGACCCAACTTAGCAACTGAACAACAATAGCCTATTAACAAGTTGTGACAGCTTCAGGTAGACAGTAAAGGGACTCAGCCATACATATACAGGTATCTATTCCAGCTTTTCACTTGTTTGTGTGTTTCTTGCTCCATGCCTCCCTTAAGCCTCTCTGCCAGAATATTAGTGCCATGAAGGCAGAGGCTGCTTTCAACTCTATCTACAGCTGCCTGGCACTTTGAGGAACCAGACAAATATTTTCTGAAGAATGACGGAATGGAGGAAAAAAGAAAGGAAGGGTATAGGAGGAGTGAGGCCTTAAAGTCCAGATCAGTGGTTTTCCCTCCCTCTGTTACTCCTTTCTAAACTATAAATGTGTTCCCAGGAGCACAATGAGGGAAAACTAATATACATGGAGCTTTACTGCCCAAGGGTGGTAGTAGACATTTACTGCACATTTCTAAGCCTCCCTTGCCATTAGGTTGGGGCCAAGTGACTGGTAGAATTTAACCGGAAGTAAGCCTATTATGTCTTGACTGTCCTAATTCAGCAAGATAGATATTTATAGAGATGAGGCTGATGAGGGTCAGAGGTTAATAAGCAAGATAACCAATCTCACCCAACTGATAAAAGGTGAAGCTAACCTTCTTTTTAAGCCTGATTCAGAAGATTTGTGATCTTTTTGTGTTTTCATTATTCCTGGCAATCTACATGGGAGTAATTATGCCATTAAATTATTATAAACAATTAACACCATAAATGGTTTATTGCGAGTTAGGCAGAGAATCAAAAACCCCATTTCTTTTTCCTTTGCCTTCCTTAATGTGAGTACACATAATGTTTAGCATCAGTGCATCCCTGGCTAACTATCAAAATGATTTTTATGCTGACTTAATTAAAATTTAGGACAGAAGAGCTAGTTGAGTGTGGAAATGATTTCATTATATGATGTTCAAGGTTTAAATTTAAACCCCGTGTTTGAGCACTTCAGATGCTTTTGTTCATCCACTTAATCTCTCACTCACTCGCCCACCAAATGTTTTTTCTGGTTTGATTTCCTCTGCTGGGGGATGCAGAGATGAGGACATTCAGCCCCTGCCCTGAAGAGCTGAGTCCAGAGGGAGAACAGGGCAACAGGCTGTTTTACCCACAAACACCAGCAAATAGACCACCATCTCCTGCTTTGCACTAATTCCCAGAGCAGTATTCGTGGCAGATGTTTTTGAGGTGGGGGGTGGTAGGGTGATTGCAGACTTGAAGATGATACATTTGATTGACAGGATTTCTGCTGCTAGGTGTAGATGCCTGGATGTCAGAGGGTTTGGTTTCTGGCCTGCCTGGCAGGACTTATATTTTCTTTTTTTTTTTTGGCCTCCTGGTGACTGCCTCCTGTATACCTGTGGAGGGGTCCCACTGCTCCCAAATTCACTGCATCAGTACCTCAAAAACCAGGGGCTGAACCAAGCCAATCTTTCCCTCCCCAGGTGCAAAACATCTGTGGCATTTAAAAACCGCTCATGTTGTTATCCCACCTCCAGACTAATAGGATCAAAATGTGAGAGTTGGAGGGTTGGAGTGATGGGATAGGAGGTGGTGGTAGAGGAATGGTTCTTTTGAAAAAGCTCCCAAGAGCTGCCAGGGTTGGGAACTAGAATAATATTAATCTAAAATAATCTTCTGTGTCCCTTCCAGCTCCGTGCAGAGGTTCAACTACGCAAGACATGATCCAAGAAAGGGTCACAGTCTCGAATCATTTCCATGGCCAAAAGGCATTCTTAATGCCTTACTTTTGATATTGGCTTATGCTTTTCTGACTGCTTTTGTATTCATTAAGGGAATAATCTTTAAATACTAATATTACAGCAAGATAGGCTATTTTCACCATTTTATAGGTGACAATTTTTAATAAATGAAAAATCCTCCTCAAAAGGACAGTCGAGAGTCTCTCTCAAGGTCACCAACTATTCAGCCACAAACTGGGACCAGAGTCCAGCCAGGCTGTGGACTTGCAGCCCAGAGCCCCTTCCAGGAGCTCTCACTGCTCCCTAAAGCCAGGAAACTTCTGGGAAGTTTTTCCAAGGGGAGGTGGTATGGGGCTGGCCATGTCTCCTTGACACTGTAAGAGACCAAGGACCCAGGCTTCACAGAATACTCAGCAGAGGAGACCCACTGATGGGCCACCTCCTGACACACAGCATGGGGAGCCCTAGCCTGCCCTTGGTCTGCTGGAGGATCAAAGACATCTTAGCGCCATGTGGGTGTGGTGAGAGCAGGCTCCCTCAGCATCAGCCTGGCTCATGCTGTAACAGGAAGAGACATTCATTCGAGGGTACTTCATACTTCACCCCTCGCTATTGGCTAATGGACTGTCAGAATTCATAAGAAAGCCTGCATTTCTGCCATGCAATCCAGAAACGTATCATACTTTCCTCGGTACTAAGTTGACAAGACTAGTTGGCTCAGCACTGGATTTAACGGCTCAGATGGAGAATCTGAGCCCCTGGAGCACCCTGGTGATTCTTAGCTGGACTGGAAATGATGGCACCTAGATGTCCCTGAACCACAGTCCTCTGTGCCCTGAATAAGACAGTCTGAGTCCCAAATATCCCCTCCCCAGAATCTCATTCTAAAGGCACGTGAAGAAAGGACAGGATGAGGTGGAACATCGAGCCTTAGGTGAGCTCTGACCCCTGCAAGCAGCACTCCCCCTGCCTCTTCTCTGCCCAGGCTCTCTGTCTGCGCCTGCCTCCCTCACATGAAGGCAACATCCTGGGAGAACTAGGCAAATGCTAATTAACAACACTAATAAAAATCTCTGTGCTACAGGGCCACATACTCAAGGCTCCCAGCCCAGCCTGAGGCCTGGAAGGCTTCCTGGAGGAGGTGGCCAAGCAGCAGGAGGAACACACATCTGGTGCTCCATGACCACTGGTGGGGATGTGTGAAAGTGAAAGTCGATCAGTTGTGTCCAACTCTTTGCGACCCCATGGACTGTAGCCCACTAGGCTCCCCTGTTCCTGGGATTCCCCAGACAAGAATACTGGAGTGGCTTGCCATTTCCTTCTCCAGGGGATCTTCCTGACCCAGGGATAGAACCCTGGTCTCCTACACTGCAGGCAGATTCTTTACCATTTGAGGTGGGGGTTTGGAGGGGTATTTTCTCATTTTAGCTTCACAACAATCCTCTGTGACTGATGTTAATATGCCCATTTTACAGATCAACAAAGAGAGGCCTAAAGAATCAAAACAAAACAAGCATGTGGAAAGAGATGAATTCCCTGAGTCAAACTACTTATTCAGGAGAGTGAAGGTTCATATTTAAGTCTAGAGAAAGAAAATAAGAGGTGCCATTTTGAAATAAGAAATGCCATTCTAAGATGGGTAGTTCTTATGTCCACACACAATTGGCTAGCAAAGCCCCTTCCTTCTGTAAAACACGTCAGACCTACATGTTAGCTTAGGTGTTCTTCTGATAACACAGTGAGAGGTGTGCGGCCTCTCCTCACTAACTCACTCTGGACCTCACCAGGATTGGTAGGGAGCAGGTGTATACAACCTCAGACACCTCAGAGTGTGCCGCAGGCTTGAGCATGTGACAGGGTTTGAAGAGATGCCCACGCTGAAGAGCATCTACCTGTGAGCAGTACACCTGTGCAACGGGCAGCCCCCAACATGAGGTGCAGCCTCGCAAAGGTAAATGTGAAGATGGCCAGCAAGACACGCAAGGGGAAGTGGATGAGAAAGCAAAGTCTCTCTTCAAGATTCTCTTGCAGAAGAAAGTTAAAAGGGGTAACTTTATGTACTTGATTCCTACCAACCACAGGCCACTCCAGATTCACCCTGTCCATGTTAAAACACAACACACTTGGAGCTACAATGCAGGCTGGAACTGCTTGCTTTGAAAGTGGACCCTCACAGAATCTCAGGAGATGCCCAAGGGGGTGGGGCACAGTGGGGGAGTCAGGGAGGATGCAAAGCAGGCAGAAATCCTCTTTCCCCAACAGCGCCATCCAAAGTGCTGGAACACTGGGCGGGGTGGGCTGATGTGGGGCAATCACACTCAGAATGATGTGAAGATGAAGTTTACATGTTGTCACAAAGATGACATTGTGGTGGGTACCGTTGATTACAAAGGCTGTAAAGTTTCTGTACAATTAAAGGGCATAAAGTATCTTTAATCACACATGATAAGTAATCTTACAATGCTAGGTACACAAACACTCCCGGATGGAAATCCAGCATCCACCTGTGGCTCAAAGTTCTGCCTTGATCCATGGAACCAGGGTGACATCATGGTCTGGAGACTGGATGCAGTCAGGTATGAGCATCCATTGCCATTTAAAAAAAATTTTTTTTTCCATTTATTTTTATTAGTTGGAGGCTAATTACTTTACAATATTGTAGTGGTTTTTGCCATACATTGACACGAATCAGCCATGGATTTACAGGATGGGGAACATATGTAAATCCATTGCCATTTTCAGGATGGTTTTTCCTAACCATCCTGAGGTTTTTCAGCCTCACCCTCTCCACCTCCCGTCTCTCCTAAATAATAAGGCTATGTGCCCAGCTACTCTTCAAATACAAGGAGCCATTTCAAAACAAGCCAGCACACTCCTGAGTGGTCAAGTGTGATGGATGAATAGGAGGCTGGTGGCCCAGGCTGACCATTTTCCAGTGGGCTCATCCTTCAGAACTGCCTTAGGTCCACTGTTGAGGTTCAGAGTCTGCAGTCTGATGTGGACTCAGCACTGGAGTTGTTCCTCTGCCCTGGATCACTAGGCAGCCTGTTGGCTTGAACCCAGGCAAAGATGGACAGCACTGTGTGGCATTTGTATCATTAGTCTAACAGTGGGGGCTTCCCAGGTAGCACTAGTTGTAAGGAAACCACCTGCCAATGCAGGAGACACAGGAGATGACAGTTCAATCCCTGGGTCAGGAAAATCCCCTGGAGGAGGGCACGGTAACTCACTCCAGTATTCTTGCCTGGAGAATCCCATGGACAGAGGAGCCTGGCGGCTAAAAGTCGCAGAGTCTGACATGATTTAGCACACACACGTGCACATTAATATTTAGACATTTCAAAGAAATACATAATTGGTCTAGGGCAAATACTTTATCATCATTATTTGTTAATATTTCATTGTAGGCATCTGAGTTAGCGTTAGAGCTGCAAACAGAGGGCAGATATTACTAGCAACCTCAATGAGACCGAGGGGGTGAGGTTGCCAGGAGGTTGGGTGGGGAGACATGAACTCTTCTGCTTTGAAGGAGATAACTGGTCCCCATTAGCAAACAAACAAACAAACTAATAATAGGTAGTTTTAAAGAGTGGCTTTGAGTAAGTGCAGGACACTGTTGACAGGGCCAGGAGCAAAAAGGGCTGCTATCTTTCTTAGAGAATCTCTTAGGGCTTCAATAAATGGGTTGGAATCATTCTTAATTAGCACATCCATTGTCTGAATGCAAATGCGGCTGCTAACCCAGCCCTGTTGCTCAAAGTACACTCACTGTGCTTGTTTATAAAGTTATTGTCCCCAGAGCGCTGTTGCTTATGAATTGCTAAAAAGGGTGGGGAGGGGGTGTAAGAAGATTTTTCACAGGAATTCCAGGAAAGGGGTATTGAAGGGAGAGACTGAGTTGGTTTTAGGGCAAAGCCTCAAAATACCAAAGACCTTAAATGGCATGGTAGGGAGCAATAGGATTTTCCACTCCTCCTTCATGAGCCCAGCACCTATCCTTTCCAACAAATGATTCAACTGTAGCCCTAGGACATCCCTTTAGCTTTGATTAATAAAGAATATCAGTGATGATTTCATAACCAAAACCTATCATTTGTTGAGTATTAGGACATGGATTGTTTCTTTTAACTGTTACAGCAACCTCTGGTGGGCCCAATATTATCCTTATTTTTGAAGCAGGAAAACTGAGGTTTAGTAAGATTCACTCAAACTTCACAGGTTAGAACCAGGTCTGGCTCTCTTCCTTGCCCAGGTGTATTACTCAGGTACACTTATAGCTACAGGTAAAATGATGGCTGATTTTTTCCCTTAATAATTCAGCTTTATTTTTAATATGGGCTTCCCTGGTTGCTCAGAGGTAAAGAATCTGCCTGCCAATGCAGAAGACTGGGGTTTGATCCCTGAGTTGGGAAGATGCCCTGGAGAAGGAAATCGCAACCCACTCCAGTATTCTTGCCTGGGAAATCCCATGGACAGATGAGCCTGCTGGTCTACAGTCCATGGGGTTGCAAAGAGTTGGATATGACTTAGCGACTAAAACAACAACAGTCCCTAATACACCCTATCAATGCACCAGGAATTTTAACTTGGTCAATACAATGTGTGAGCTCATGCCCTATGCCTTTGCATTTGTTATTTCTTTTACTTGAAACCTGTTAAGGAAAAAACACCAAAAACATCAGTTTTCTGATTGAAAGGAAGTTCATTGATGATTATGCGATCTTTTCAGGTCATCATGGATCAGATTCCGTGGCTTGTGGGCCAGATCTAGATAGCTACTTGATTTTACAAACAAAATTTTATTGAAACCCATCCATGCCCATTTATTTAACTACTGTCTAGTTAAAGTATTTATTTAACTATTGTGCTGTGAGAGCAGAACTGAGTAGTTACAATAGTTACCAAGTCTAGAATATTTACTTTCTGGGCCTTTATAAATATAGTTTGCTAACCTTTGCTCTAGGAGGACTTGGCTGTGTTTTTCTTACTGCTTACTATTGATTTGGACAGAGTATTTTGTATTCTACAAAGGATAAAGGTTAACATATAGAAAACATTTGTTTTCTGATAAGGAAGAGATGCTGGTAGAAAAGAAACTGAAAAATTATGTTATAGTTTCACTGCCCTGCAGGAATTACCTGGCTTTGCATCTAATTTATCTATCTCTTTTCACCATTCCTTTTTATGTCACAAGTTATATAAAATCCCAGTTTTCATTTTTCTTTTGTACTGATTTTCTCACCTTGCCGGTTCCCTCATTGAAAAGTTAAAACTCTGATACATTCTCGCTCTCTTTCCACCCCTCATATTGAGAAATGTTTTTTGACAAGCTTGTCTAGCCTCTTCTAATCATACTTCCATACTTATCTATGTTGCTCTGCTCTCTGGGCAGTTTTCCCTTATCCTGGTTACTGGCCCCTCTCTCTGCCCCTGGAGCATCCTGCCACTAATTCTTCCACCAGCACTAATTTAGGGGTAAAACAAGGGATACTGGGTCAATAAATACTAATCTGTGGGATCTGAGAAAATAAACTGCTCAGGTGTTGGCAGGAGAAGGTGGGTGGGGATTAGTTTAAGGGTTCAGGGTTTGTCAAACACCTAATCAGCCTTATGATAACTTTACTCAATGATTTTCTCCGTCTTGAACAGCTAATCACTCACTCTTTAGAACTACCGAGAGCCCCAGGCTTCAATAACCTGGAGTCTAAGGCAGAAAGTCATGGATTACTTAGATGAAGGAAGAAACCAAAATAAGTGCCTCATTCTGTGTATACTACTTGCAGAAGGCTAACATGAACTTAAAAGCATCTTGTGAAAACATCTGGGATGAGAGAACCCAAGAAGTTGCTAGCAAGCACGCAGTAAATAAGTAAACGAAACAGAATCACACAGAGCACCCACTGTTAGGACTTTGAGATGGCACTATGTCACTTATACACTCATTACTTAATGTGCCCTTCAGTGTTTTACTTTTGGAAACCTATAACACAAGAGGGGCTCTCACAAGTTATTCCATCCCTACCCTGTATCCTATTTTCTGCATGAGATCTGGTCCCTCACCACTGTACTTTCAGAAACCCAAAACTTTGTGTTGAAGGTGGAAATCTGTAGCTAGCTATGCAGGATCTTAGTTCCCCAACCAAGGGTCAACACCCCCTACAGTGGAAGTGTGATGTCTTAACCACTGGATGGTCAGGGAAGTTTCTGCAAATTCATTTTACATGAGTGACACTTCTCTAGCTGCTATTACCCTCTGAGATTAATGTGAGTGTTCTTGGCATCATTTAAGAAAGATTTGCTTTTCTTGGATGTGCTTCTTTCAGCTTTCCAAAGTTATTATCTTTTTTCTTAAGCTGCCGCCAAGTCAAGAGGGAGGACCTCACCTGCCGTTGCAGCCAGCTCATTTCCCCTGGGGATGGCAGGGTGCCTGTGTGCAGTGAGGTTCATTAGCCCTCAGCCACTGCCTGACTCTTGGCTCTCCTTCCTATACTTCTGGCAAAGTTTCAAAAACTGTCATCGAAATGAACCCCTCAGTTTCATGAGAGATGTCAGGGAAGCGAGAGGTGGGGAGAGTCAGAGAAGCTTTGGAGAGAGATACTGGGAGGCAGAATGCTTGTCCTCTGTTTGCAAGCCAGCCAGCAGTGCAGAGTGATAGACAGGGATATATGTGGCTACTCATTCCCCCTGAACCTCTGTATCTTCAGAGTCTTGTTAGAGAGAGAAACACAGCCATGGAAGGAAAGCTAGCAAGAGTTCATGGGTGCCCTTCCTGTAATAAGGGTCTTTCATTCCATATAGAAATTTCAAATTTTATTTTCCAAGAGAAAGAAAAACACTGAAACTCAAGCTGAGATGTAAATGACTAACAGCACATCCTTTCTTGAGAGCAGACTGGTGCTGAAGCCTGGCTGCTAGGAAAAGTACCCTGGCTGACAGGGACCCAGACACAGAAAAGTGAGAATGCAAGGCCAGTAAGACAGACTTCACTGATTGACCCTAAGTGGGGGCATGGATATAAAGGCGGTCAGAGAAAGAAAATGCCCTTATAACTTGAAATGGATTTAAATTTAATTTTAAAATTAAAAAAAAAAAAAAAAAAACACAACTTGGTTTGGGGCATCAGGGTTCATTTCATTCAGAAGTTCAGCCTGTCTAGGCCTGTGGGATAAGACTGAATGAATTAGTTTCTATCTGAGAGTTTGAAGCCAAAGAATTACAGCCACATCTCATCTTGGTTACAACAATTTTAAGAGGAACTTTTCCAGGGGCCAAAGCTTGAGAACTTGACTACGACTGGTTAGGTTTGCAAGCCTAAGATCCAATAGCCAATACCTGTGCCATGACTCTCTCTTCCTACCCAATGACATGCGTGCTCAGTTGGTCAGTCATGGCCAAATCTTTGTAACCCCATGGACTGTAGCGCACAGGCTTCTCTGTCCATAGGATTTCCCAAGCAAGAATACTAGAGTGGATTATTATTTCCTTCTCCAGGGGATCTTCCCGGCTCAGGGATCGAACCTGTCTCCTGCATTGGCAGGTAGATTCCTTACCACTGAGACACCTGGGAAGCCCTCTGAGTGGTACAGAGCAGTCCAAACTTGGTTAAAGCAGTGAGTGTCCCTCAAGTCTAAATGTACTCTAGAGTCCTACATGTATGTGAAAGATTAAAAAAAAAAAGCAACAATTAACCCAGTGATTGTAAAGATGAAGAAGGAGAATTTTAACTACTTCAATTCTATCTTCCATGAGACATCTTGTTGAACAATTTTTTATTTGTGTTTAACATTTAAAACAGTGAAACAGTACGAAGTGAGAATTGTAGTAGGTGCAAATTTTCCTTATAAGTAAAAATTTTCACCCAAGTGACAGTCAATCCCAATTCATCACAGTATCCTCGGTACTGAGTCAATATTAAGCATCCGATTCTTCTCAACCCACCTCTTTATGCTGCCAGAATTAGTTGATGGGACTTGGCTCTAGGGTCAAAATCTAATATTTTTTTCTCCATCAAGTGCAATGAAGAGATTCTACATATAAACTCTCCAAAGGTTCCATCTCTATGCTATTTTTCCCTGAAGAAGCAATTCAGGAGAGAGCACCTTAGTAGATATGCAGTAGGTCTATGAGCATTTGATAAAAATTCATATGAAAACAAGCACACACCATTGACCCCTTTAATAATGATTGCTGAGAGGCAGACTGAAGGAAGCATTACCTGGAGATCATAAAAGTATATTTGCTATGACTGCTAACTCTCTCTTGGTTTGAGAGAAGAAATGATTCATGGAGATCTTATCTACACAGAACAGCAATAAAGAAGTGCTGTAGTCTGTGTTTCAGTGATTAATCAGATGTTTGCTTCACCAAACAACAGAGGAACCATGATGAGGTAGTAAGTTCATCACAAGTGACTCACCTTTGTTAACTCTCTGATTTAGGATGGCAGGAAAATGACAGCTCACCAATACGGTAGACTCTGTAGTACCATCCTGTCAATATCTATTGAACAAAGTCACAGTGGACTCAAGATTAAGCAAAACCTGCCTGGGATCTCCAACTCACTCAGATTTCACATCATTGGAATGATTCAATCTCTCCTGTTCAACAAGGAAAAGTTCAATAGCAAAATATTTTTGTGTGTTTATTTCAGGTTTTTTTTTTTTTTTTTTTTTTTTGGGTCTATTAGGAGACTTCAAATAACACATTTTACTCAATGGTACTTTGTGAGAAAAGCATCAAGAAAATGACTCTGCTCAAAATGTGTGTATCATTCTCAGAAGAAAACAGAATCAGGGCCCCTTGAAAGAAAATAAAGCAAAACTTTGGTAAAGCTGTGAAATCTCTCTCAGGAGAGAAAAGTTATAAAAAAAAAATGTTAGAAAAGATATTCTTTCAGTGTTTACTGTTTATATACTAGAAGAAAATAAAAATATGATAACCTAGGGACTAGTACAGGGAAGTCTGATATTAGCTGAGGCAGGTTAAGTGGATTGGTAGATAGAGATAGCTTGGTAGATAGATAGATAATTTTAACCATTATTTCAGATTCCAGATCATATAATGAGGGTCGCATGCATTTTGTTCTCTATCCATTACCCATAATCCTCACAGCCACAATGAAGGTTGTCATTATCTCACTTTTTGCTGGTGAGTACTGTAAGATGCTATAGGATAAAGTCAGTGGCTAAGAGTTATTACTTCTGTAATGAAAGTGAAAGGCTGACTATACAAACATATTCAAAGAGTTTTCAACCCAAATTTTAGATAAATAGGAATTGAAAATGGCTCAGTTCAGAGTTTCTGCATATTGGACTTTTGTTCCTAAATGTACTTAATGCTCATATTTCAATCCGACACGTTTTTTGAATAACTTCTCTGTACAATGCCCTTGGACTAGCAGGGGATGCTGCCCAGAAGATCTGAATGGGCAGAACTGGGAAGGTGGGCAGGTAAAGCACAGCCCAGGGCTGTGGATACAGACTGAGTCGGATGGGAGCAATGAGCAGAGTGGGTCACTGAAAATGAGATGAAGGTGCCAGACAGGCCCTGTACCTCTATCCCCTATGTTCTTAGAATAGCTCCCTGAGGTCCGTTCCTAAATAAGAATACCCAAAAGAACTTGTTTGGGCCATTATATGCAGGGTAGCTGCTTGGACTTGGCTACAAGAAATTATAAACTTGAATCAACAATGCAATATCTGTCTGATGAATTTCATGGCAATTCAACTGGCATGGAGAAAAACACCTTTGAGACGATGAGACTCATCTGAACATTTGCAAGCCTAGGGGTGTGAAAAATGACACAAGAAGAGGTAGCAGGGTTTGGAGCTCTGCCATTCCCTCTGATCACTCATATTCTGTGTATTGATCTGGAGAGGCTTTTGAATGTCTCCACTCACTTCTTTGGATGAAGACCCAGCCTGGGAAGCCATGCATTGTTTCAGAAAGCTGAGATGATGGGTTATTACATCTAAGAGCACCATATTGGACCGGCAAATGCAGATAATCGAGTTACCTTCAAATTGATCATTCACAGTGAAAGACTTTGGATTTCTTTAAATGAAGAACAGCTGTGACTTTAAAGCACCACCTGGGAAACATAGAAATTCCTATTTCCAACCTCATTCTGAAGAAGTTGAAGAGGGTTGAAAGCCCGTAAGTCTGTCCCCTTCACCCTCCTTACTGCCTCTGGAAAATTCCAAACAGAGATGAGCGGTGGCCACATATGTTACTGCCTTTAACCACATGCACAGCCTTCTGCTCCACATTCCCAGTCCCACAACCTTTACCAACAAAAAAAAATCAACACAGGAACATCAATGGCAAATCGATGACAGATCCTGCATAAAACAGCCTATATCTATCCAATGCCTCTTGGCCTCAAATTCTCCAAGCCTACTCCTTGGGGAGCAAACTAGCAGTTAATCAGACCCACTCCCTATCTAAGGATAGGAGGAACAAAATTCAAAACGGGCAAGTGAGGATCTGATGCCCTCCAGAACAGAACCTAAGCCACACAATCTACACAGATTTCCCAGTCTCCACATGCCTCCAAAGCAGATGGCATTTCTTGGACACAGTTAGATGTGCCCAGACAGCTTGGATAGTTCACTCCAAATGGCCCTCCCCCTTGGAAATGTTGAAACCCCAGTTCTATCTTGCTTCTTCCCGAGAGCTGACAGTGTAGAAAGATCACAACACTTCACCCAATGCCACAGACACAGTGTGCCTTTGCTTTTTAAGTCCTTTGAGCCTCGGCTTCCCTGGTGCCTCAGTGGTAAAGGATCAGTCTGCCAATGCAGAAGACATGGGTTCAATCCCTGGTCCAGGAAGATCCCACATGCCATGGAGCAACGGAGCCCATGTCCACAACTATTGAGCCTGTGCTCTAGAGCCCAGGAGCTGCAACTACTGAGCCCACGTGCCACAACTACTGAAGCCCATGTGCCCTAGAGTCCATGCTCCTCAACAAGAGAAGCCACTGCAATGAGAAGCCTGAGTACCACAATGAAAAGTAGCCCTGACCCTCTACAACTAGAAGAAAAGCCCTTGCATCAGTGAAGACCCAACACAGTCAAAAATAAATAAATAAATACAAATAAATAAATAAATAAAATTTAAGAACAAACAAAAAACAGGACCAACTTCTGAGTCTCTGCTATATGCTGGGGAAAGAATGGTGACTCAGATGTGGTTTAACACACATGAATGGGATGGTGGGGGTGATACAGACCAATAGATACATCCACTTGGTTCAGGACATACAGAATATTATGGGAACCTGGAGAAGAGACCAGAAACCCAAGTGTGTTATCAGGGAAGGTGTCCTAGAGGAGGCGGCTCTGGCCTGTAATCTCAAAAGATGAGTCAGGGGATTGGATATTTCGACCCCCAATGGAAGAGTATTCAGGTCCAGGGGATGGCATACTAAGGTCCAGAGGACAGAAACAGCATGGCTCTTATAGAAGAAGTACTGGGTGTGCTAGATTAGATTACTGCTTAACAAATATTCAAGCACTTTCCCCCTACTTCCTGGGGGGAGTCTACTGATATGCAACTTGACTTTTGACTGAGAATATGACTTGTTTTGGTCAGTGGCAAGTTAGTAGACAGGCTTCCCAGGTGGCACTAGTGGTAAAGAACCCGCCTGCCAATGTAGGAGACATAAAGATTCAATCCCTGGGTCAGGAAGATCCCCTGGAGGAGGGTATGGCAATTCACTCCAGTATTCTTGCCTAGATGATTCCATGGACAGAGGACCCTGGTAGGCTACTACTGTCTGCAGGGTCACAGAGCTGGAAACGAGTGAGGCGACTTAACACACATATGCACAAGTTAGTAGACATGATATGAGCAGAGGCGTAAAATACACTTGCAGAGTGAGATTTGCTTTCTGTGCTCTTGCCTTTGTCATGAGAACACGTCTTAGCTAGCTTCAGGTCCAGCCATGAGATACGTGTAAAGCAAACTTGAACCCAATCTTAACTGAACTCAGCTTAAATCAGTCAAACTCCAGATAATGGTAAATGCTTACTTTTGTATGCCAACAAGAAGTGAGGTGGCTTGTTATGCAGGATTACTAAAAATATAGCAGACTGATAAACCAGGAAAGGCAAAGAATGGGAATAGAGGAGGCTGGAGAGGGAAGAATAGGCTAATCATAACCAACTATAAAAAAATGTAGCAGATAAACAAAGCTAAAAGGGCCCTAAGACTTGATGTCTGCCTTCTTTTGGATAGCCACCTATGTCTGCTACTTAGAATGAGTCTAAGCACACAGCTGTCAGTAAAGGACAGTTGAATGATCAAACCAGGGAGTCTTCAGCCAGGAACAAACAATGAGTTGCAAGTACATCAGCAATGCCAGACTATTTGTAGCATCAGCTCAAAACTACCATAGGCAAAAATTTAGCTATGGCCACCTGGCAACTCAGATGGTAAAGAATCCACCTGCAATGCAGGAGACCTGGGTTCAATTCCTGGGTCATGTAGATCCCCTGGAGAAGGGAATGGCTACCCACTCTAGTTTTCTGGCCTGAAGAATTCCATGGGCAGAGGAGCCTGGTGAGCTACAGTCCATGGGTCTCAAAGGGTCGAACATGACTAAGTGACTAAGCACAGTACAGCTTAGAAACTCTTTCAAGTTATATTATTTCAGAATAATTATGTGTATTACTCAGTGCAACTAGGATTTGCATGAGGATTAAATGAAAGTAAAACTTTATATTCTGTTTCTCTTTTGTCTAGATATTCCGGGCTTAAGGAAAATATCACAAGCCTCTGATATAAACAATACTAAATATAACAAAATGCCTGGTCACCAAGGTCAGAAACAGTTATTCAGTAAACACTAAAAACCCAGTGTGTGCACTGCGCATTGGTGGACTCTGGAAGACACAAGTTCACTCTTTAGAACAGTCTCCTAAATGCAAAGATTTGTGTGAAATCTTATTTCAAGTACACCAGTCTCATAATTCTTTATTGAGCTAACCTCGATATCAAGTAACCAATGCTGTGGCTTTTGCTTTAAAATGAGCTTTTTCAAGGTAAAATGGAGTTAGCTATTCTTAAGACCTCTAGAATTGAGGATCAAAAGGTTCTCAGAAACACTGGAGATACTGAAAGGGAATAAACCAAACAAAACCCCAGTATTATCCTTTCTAGCTGATCTGGAGGGTAATTTCAACTCAATCCCTTTGGTTATGGGGGAGCCTCTATGATGACATAAAAGAGAGGAGAAAGCCTGAGAGAAGAGAGTCAGGGCCCATGGAATGGGGTGAGGGAAATACCCTCTTTTAGGAAGATAAAGTCAGGGAGGGATCTTGGGGAGATAGCTATAATAATATACCCCGCCCATATGCTCTTCACACAATGTGACTTTGACACACCTGCCATCTGGGAATGCTTCTGATCACAGTGGAAGCTGCAGCATGTGAGTTCCAAAGCCCGGTCGTAAAAGGCAAGACAGTTTCCCCTGCTCCTCTTTGGATAGTCACTTTTGGAACCCCAAGACACCATGTAAGCATCTGAGTGCTCTGAGGCCGCCAGGTTGTAAGGAAACCCAGATCACATGGAGAGGTCACAAGTACATATACTGGCTACAGTCCCAGCTTAGTTCCAGCTGACAGCCAGCATCAACTAACAGTCATGTGAGTGAAGACAGCCTTGGATGATTCTAGGTCCCAGGTGTCAAGCCCCTCATAGCCTTCAAATCTTCCTGCTGAGGGACCCAGACATCAAGAGCAGGGACAAAAAGTCCCCTCCTAAAGACCACAGCATCCAGAAATGGTTACTATTTTATTGCACTAAGGTTAGGGTGCTTTGTTACATGGCAGTAGATAACTGGAACAGGAACCATGATGGGGACTACCTTCCTGGTTTCAAACCCTTGTACTTTCTGCAATTAGTGGTTAGCAAGTCATTTGCCCTATACAGGCAGGAAGTACCTGCATCTCCTAGTCCTCAAGCAGAAACACAAGCATAACCAAGAGGTGTAAATGCATTCCACTCTACAGGACCTAGACAGATACCCAGCCCTTTACAATAGTGGTTCTTAGTGAGGGAGATTTCCCCTCAGGGGACACTTGGCCATGTCTGAAGACAGTTTTGTTTGCCACGACTTGGGAGAATGGTGGGTGTCCTCTTGTGGGTGGCAACCAAGGATGCTGCTACATCCTAAATGCACAGGGCAGTCCTTTACCATGAAGAATTATTCTGTCCACAGTGTCAGCAGTGCCAAGGTTGAGAACCTCTATGTGAGAAGACAGCAGCCACCCAGAGCTGTGAAATTTGCTGAGAATTTTCCATATTCCCAAAGAAATGCTACCTGGTCCAGGAAGACAGGCCAGGACAGGGTATGACTGAAGACTCTTCTCTTTTAGGTGTTAAGTAAACAAAGTTCAGTCCACTGGTCATCCATCCATCCTTGGGAACCCAGACTCAACAGTGTCCTTTCTAAACCTTGACTTCTGTATCAGGCTCCTTTTAAAGCGGAGAAATTAGCCACCTGCTCTCAGACTCACTCTGGAGAACTGTTGACTTCACAAAACAAACAAACGAAAAACAAGAATAGTAAATTTCAGGACAACATGGCTGCTGCAGGTGGCCAGGAAACTGGTACCATAGGCAAAGCTGTCTCATTTTCATGCATCACTCTCTTTGCTTCTTTGACAAAAAGCCAGGGATGAGAGGAGGGAGGAAACTGCTACAATTTACTCATTTATCCCACTAAAAATTGAACACAATATGCCTGGCCTGGAGCAGGGAATGTGTGTTCTGAAAGGACAGAGTTGAGAAGCAGGTTGTCTGCCAAGCTGCAGGGATGTTTTCAGGTGGCTGGATAAGAACTTCTCCTTCAGCAAGATTTACGCCCTGTTTACCTTGGGCAGCAATGAGAAAGTACAGCTGAAAGGCCCCTTTAATTTTACAGTGAGGGCAAGGTTCCTGGTTGATTTATGGGGCTGCTCACATGGCATCATCAGAAGTTACATTGCAGGATACACTCTCCATGAGGTGACCAGCCAGGGTCAAGGTCAGGGTCATACTCAGGAGGAACCGAGACTGTGACCAGACCACTCCCTGCAGGGTGTTCTGGAGGAGCCATGAGCAATAGTGTGAAAATTAAGCCATAACAATATATAGAGAAAGGATGAAATTTGGATGAGGTTTGTCATTTTTTTCTAAACACAAACATATGTTTTCTCCCTGATTATCAAAGTAATTACTGATACATTCATTGAAAGAAAAAACTTCAGAGTATATAGAACAGTAAACAAAAGAGTATAGTATAGAAAGTAGGGGTACAACTGCATTTATGGTGGAGAAACCTGACAAACACAACCTCAGTCGGGTGATCAAGGTCAACATCAACAGTGGTGAGTCAGGTTGACAATGTGCCCATGATACAATGTGATGAAAATGGCTCTGGACCACTGAGATTTTCCCTCCACAAAACCCATAGCCTCAGTCTAATCATGAGGAAAACGTGATACAAAGACCCATCAAGGGGCATTCTTCAATATATCTGATCAGGCTACCTCGAAACTGTCAAGGTCACCAAAAACAAGGACAGTTTGAGACATTGTCTCAGTCAAGAGGAGCCCGAGGAGACAGGATGATTGAATGTAATGTGATGAGCTGGATGGGATCCTGGAGCAAAAAAGAACATTCAGTAAAAAAGTAAGAAAATTGGAATAAAGTATGGACTTTGGTTAATAAGAATGTATTAGTACTGATTCATTAATTGTAACAAATGTACTATCTTAATGTGAGATGTTGACAGTGAGGCAAACTGAGAGTGGGGTTTATGGGAATTCTCTGTACTATGATGTAAAAATTTTCTGTAAATCTAAAACTACTCTAAAAAATTAAGTTTATTAAAAAGCAAAAAGGAAATGAGAATCCTCTACAATTGCACCCACCAGGCTACTGTGAATACCATGCTGTACAACCTTCTCTTTGCATATACAATCATTCTATTTGTGTACCTAGTTTTATTATTTTCTTTTTACATTTTTTAAAATAAAAATTAGGAATATTCTATAAGTTTTTAACTGTTTTAATTCACTCATTTCCAAATCTATTCAGCATAGATTATTACAATGTTTCACATACAGGGGAAGGTGAAATGTGTGTATTATGCAGAAGTAAATTAGAGCTCCTGAAAGTCAGGTGTACTTTACAAGGTAGTCTGGACTATGATGAAAAGCATGCTTTAGGAAGACATCTGCTAGGCAAGTACTAGTTTCAACAAGATCTTAAAGGGACACGTTCAAGCCATAACCAGGGGAGTGAGACTTGAATCCTGATGCTGTTTTACACACTACTCACTTCATAACAGCTATGACAAACCTAGATAGTGTATTAAAAAGCAAAGACATCACTTTATGGACAAAGGTCCATATAGTCAAAGCTATGGTCTTTCCAGTAGTCATATATGTATGTGAGAGTTGGACCATAAAGAAGGCAGAACACTGAAGAATTGATGCTTTCTAACCATGGCACTGGAAGAGTCCCTTGGACAGCAAGGAGATCAAACCAGTCAATCCTAAAGGAAATCAATTCTGAATATTCATTGGAAGGACAGATGCTGAAGCTGAAACTCCAATACTTTGGCCACCTGATGTGAAGAACTGACTCACTGGAAAAGACCCTGATGCTGGGAAAGATTGGGCAGGAGGAGAAGAGGGTGACGGAGGATGAGATGGTTGGATGGTATCACTGATTCAATGGACATAAACTTGGGCAAACTCCAAGAGATGATAAGGGACAGGGAGGCCTGGCATGCTGCAGTCCACGGGGTCACGACAAAAATCGGACACGACTTGGCAATTGAACAACAACAGCAACACTTCATAACCACCATCTCTTTTAATAGTACAGAAATCCTTCAAGGTTGGACCTATTTATCCTTATTTTCAGGAAAGGAAACTGGGGGACATATGTACCTTGCCCAGACAATTAGTAAGTGATGGAGCCAGTGTCTGAACCAAGCCCAACCTCCAAAACTTCGATTCTTTCTCCTGCATAATGCAGTACTGTTGCTTAGACCAGGGCTAATGTCCAGAGGGGAGGAAACCACGGCCAGATAGGTGTATAATCAACCTCAGTGGAGCTGCTAGAATAACATTTGTTAAGTAACATATGCCCCAAGTACTTGTCTTGCATAATTTGAATATCTGAGTGGTCTAGGGCTTCTATTCTATGTAAGGACATTTGCAGTTCAGCTGATGATGAAAACTTCTCAGCCACATTTCAAGGACCCCAAGGCTCTGTGGAAGCACGATGCCAGGCTGAGTGCAAAGATTTGCAGGCTCCAGTCCCAGGGATCTCATTTGGTAGGTCTAGTTTGTGACCTGGGAACTGGCATCTTTTTAAAGTTCCCCAGGTGATGCTCATGCACAGCGAGCTTTGGAAACCATTGAGCTAGATGGTCCCTTCTAGCTTTAAGATTCTAAAAGCTATTAATTAGCAAACTAAATGCCTGTAATTACTCTTTACAGACCTCACTGTAATTCCAAAGGGTCTCTTCTGGTCTTTTTAATACATTTTCCCTGAATAATGAGGTGGTAGGGGGTTCGAAGAGAGAGAGAAGGAGAAAGTGAGAGACAGAAGCATAGTTGACCAGCACAGAACATTGATACTAGGGCCAAGGCTCTTCCTCAGATTTCAAAAATAAAAAATCTTGAGATGCTTCGATCTAGCTCCTAATGGCACAGACAAGGCACTAATATTCTGAGGGCCACATTCAAACGTGGACTGTTCTCCTCAAACCCACAAGCCACTGTCTGGGAAGCAGATGGCACGGTGCTGCTAGTCATGGCAACTGACACAGGGAAGCTTTGCCAAGAGAAGCCACTGCATAGTGTGACATATCCCCATTCCCTCCTAACAGAGCAGAGCATGCTGGTCTGTGTCAGGAGGCCAGAACCCTCATCTCTGCCCCCACCTCGTTAGCTAAGAGCCCATATGCCCCACTATCTGTTTGGGAAAAGCAGAAAAGCACCGTGCACATCAGATTAACAGAGCAGCTGACCAGGTTGAGGATGGGGAGGAAGGGGCATCTGTGCACTAAGAACCTTTAGGCCTGGAGGAAGGATGGCCCACCCTTCCCCCATCTGTTCTACTAGGTGTGTGTCCTCCCGAGTCTCGGATATCAAAAGCCCCTCTGGAGCTAGTGTCAGGTCTGTGCAGTAAAGAACACTAGTATTTGCACAATTATTGCACATCCTTCTAGAGCCCCAAAAGTTAAGAACTCTTGAGTTGAGAGTCAGACAACGCTGCACATTCCAAGGGTGCTCTTACCTGGAAAGCTGCCTCTGAGTGCTCGCCACCTAGAGGCTCGGAGTGGAACTGGACCTGTTCCGCGCATGGCCATGTTCCATTCTGGCTGCCACCCTTGTGAAGTGATGTTATTAAATACTTCTGCTTTATAAATGAGATATAGAGGGCTTAAAATACTTGCTCCATTGGAAGAGATGGAACTTAAACCCAGAAACAAGCAGGAATGGCTCCCGGAGGGCCTGTGGCAGTGTTGTGAGTGCAGGTTTTATTCTAGGAGCTACAGGGTCACAGACAGATCTGTGGCCTCAGGTTTGCTTGCAAATAGATTCCTTGGACTGCTGTGTGGAGAAGGGTGGAGTGGTGGTGTATAGAGGCCCATTACCATGTGCCTGAGAGGAGAGAGACAGCAGTCAGAGAAGAGGGAGGAAAACGATAGATGTTACCCTTGCTACTCCAAGGTCTGTGGATGAAAGACCTTTTCTAACAAAGTCATTTCCATGGAAACAGGAGGACACTGTTAATCCACGTATAAACTGTAGACTCTGTAGCAGGATCACTACAGGTACTCTTAAAATTCAGATTCCTGAGCTCCATCTCATATTTGCTAAATCAGAATCTCTGGGTCAGGGGGTAGTGTAGGGGGGAGGGAGGTGATTAAAGTCTGCATTATCAAGAATTCAGGATTAAAAGTCTGGATCCTGAAGATCCTGCAGTCAGAGTGCCTGAGTTTTCATCCCAATGCTGTCACATTAGTGAGCCAGGAAAGTTACTTGCTGTCTGTAAAACAGGCCTCATGCTAGTATCCACCTCCTAAGGAAGTGAAAAGTGTTAAATCAGTTAACATATATAAATCCCTTGAACCAGTTCTAGGCCAAGAGTAAGAGCTCAATTAGTGTTCAGCTACCTCTGAAAAGAAAAATGCAGATATAATGTCAGCTGGTGGAGGCTCAGGTTCCATTCCCTCTAAGCACAGATGCTTTCTTCATGGGCTAGTTCAGAGCTCAAGATCTCAGAGTGAAGAGGGTTATATTCTGTATCTCAGATGAGGCTGTCCCACACCCTGAGTGTCTCTCCATCATCTTGGCAGCCTATGCATCCATAGCTCCCGTGCAGATTCAGACACAAGGGCAGCATCTCGGCTGTTAATGGGTTGATTGTGTCCCCCTCAAAGACGTTGAAGTCCTAACCTCTGGCACCTGTGAATGTGACTTTATTTGGAAATAGAGTTTTTGTAGATGATCAAACTAAAATGACAGCATTAAGGTGGGCCCTAATCCAACATGTTTGCATGCAAAGTTGCTTAGGTTGTGTCTGACTTTGTGACCCTATGGATCATAGCCCACCAGGCTCCTCTGTTCATGGAATTCTTCAGGCAAGAATACTGGAGTAGGTGCCCATGCCTTCATCCAAGGGATCTTCCCAACCCTGGGATCAAATCCATGTCTCTAATATTTTCCACACTGGCAGGCAGGTTCTTTAACACTAGAGCCACCTCTGAAGCCCAATCCAACATGACAACATCCTTAATAAAACAGGAAATTTGGACACTGATGAGACATGTACAGAGGGAAGATAATGTGAAGACCCAGGGAGAACATCATCTATAATCCAAGGAAACCACCAAAAACCATGGAGAAGACTTAGATCTTCCCACACAGCTCCATCTCATATTTGAGGAATATTTGAGGAACCAACAACCACTTGATATCAGGCTTCCAGTTTCTAGAACTGGGAGACAATAAATTTCTGTCGTTTATGCCATTTGGTTTGTGTTTGTTACTGTAGCCCTTGGACATTAATACATCTGTCAGTACAGAAAGGGCAGTAACTGGGCCCTGGAGCAGACAGAGATGAATGGCAGCTCTCCAGAAGGAAGCCCTATATTCCTAAATTTGGACCGAGGATCTGGCCAGCTGAGCCCCAATGGGCAGCAGCACTTTGGAGACTGTAACACGGCTGCTGATTGGAAAAAGGCAGCTGCTCCATACTTTTCGCAACTGTTCATCCAGGGGGTGGAGGAGGGTGATATTGCCAGGACCACCAGTCCCTTCCTTGTTTGTAAAGCTGTGCAATCTGGTTCATGATAATGGGGTGTACTCATGTGCTCCAAAATCAATGCAGACGGTGACTGCAGCCATTAAATTAAAAGAAGCTTGCTCCTTGGAAGAATAGCTATTGCAAACCTAGACCATGTATTAAAAAGCAGAGATGTCACTTTGCTAAAAAAGGTCTGTATATTCAAAGCTATGGTTTTTCCAGTAGTCATGTATGGATGTGAGAGTTGGACCATAAAGAAGGCTGAGCACCAAAGAACTGATGCTTTCAAATTGTGGTGCTGGAGAAGACTCTTGAGAGTCCCTTGGACAGCACAGAGATCAAACAAGTCAATCCTGAAGGAAATTAATCCTAGATATTCATTGGAAGAACTGATGCTAAAACTGAAGCTCCAATACTTTGTCCACCTGATGCGAAGAGTTGACTCATTGGAAAACATGGAAGATTGAGGGCAAGAGGAGAAGGGGACGACAGAGGATGAGATGTTTGGATGGCATCACTGACTCAATGGACATGAATTTGAGTAAACTCAGGGAGATAGTGAAGAACAGAGAAGCCTGGAGTGCTGCAGTTCATGGGGTCGCAATGAGTCAGACATGACTTAGTGACTGAACAATAACAAAGGCCCCATCAGCCCATCATTCAGTGAAAGCTGCCAATCAAAGCCTCTGGCAGCTGATTGTCTGCAGCACAATTCACAAAAAACAGCAGCAAATGGCTCCATAAAGAAAACACAAAAGACGTCCCCCTCCTCAGTACTTCAGCTTTTAATACATTGAGAGCAGGTGGTTTTCAGCGAAATCTTGGCATGCCTACACTGGCTCTGACAGGCCCATGAAAGCTGGGGGGACTGTGCAATTGGCAGAGGGTCAGTTCCTAGCCCTACCTTGTTAGGTGGGGACTCTGTGCCTATGAGTCCCGAGCAGTGGGAGAGCTCTGCCATTCCATGGACTTGTCCACACTTCAGGGGATGCCCAGGAGGGGCCAGTCCACAGGCAGAGCCTGGAAACTAGGAAGAAGGGAGGCCAAGCCCCCTAGAATGATCCCTCTAGAATAACCCTTCATGACTCATTTCCAGCTGCAGGCTACCTCCCATCTACTTCTTCCTCTCATACACCAGGCTCCAGAAAAACTGAGCAAGGGATTATTCTTGAATTCAAATCCAATCTCCACCACATATCTGCTTTGCAAGCTTACAAAGATAGAAACTGAGCCTCAGTTTCTATCTCCGTAAAATGGGGAAACAAATGTCTATTCTTCTTAGTTATTTATAAGGATTATGTGAGGTAAAATGTTCAAAGGGCCTTCACGATTCCCAATGCACAGTTAGCACATGGGAGAAGCTATTATTTGTCATCAGTAACTCTTGCATTGGTTAATTCAACAGTATTTAACCTACAGATAACTCCGCTGATTGACAACAGAATCATCAGAATCAAAAACGCAGTCATTGACTCATTGAATCTTACTCCCCTATTGCTTCCAAAGGCCCAACTGTGACTCTGGAAAGGATGAAAGAGCAGTTTTTTGCTAACTAGTGTCTACTTTAGCTTAGACTCTGGTGTGGCCTGGAGCCTCAGTTCTGAGCAGTGTTAAGGTCAGAGAAGAGGAGGCCATTCTGAGCCTCTTCCTTGCTCTTCACATATACACAGACACACATACACAAACACATACACAGATACGCAGAGACACACATAGAGACACACACAGAGAGACACACATATACATCATATACACACAAACACACATGCAAATCACACACACACAGACACACAGGCACACACACGTATACAGACACACATACAAATCACACACAGACACAAATCACACACAGAATCATAGTCAAGTCTATTGCAAGTTCATTTTCTCCCTCTTCCTGGAAGAACTGACTTCCAGAAGCTCATGGCCCCCCAATTATAGGTGTTTGATTGAATTAATGTCAGCATGGTGGGAATCAACAGTCATTTGAAAATAACTTTTGACATAATAGTATTCTCCCTTCTGTCTTTATTACACACAATGATAATCCATCAGAAATGCAGTCTCAAAGATTTCTGATCTGATTTATCCTGTCTTTGACTCTCTTTGAGACTCTGGCTGTCTCAGTCAGGGTAACCAGACAGAGTTTCTTTGTTTTTTTAAAGGAAGCTTTTAAAATTATTTTATTATTATTATTTGGCCATGCCACATGGCATGTGGGATCTTATATCCCTGACCAGCGATCGAACCCCTGTCTTTTGCACTGGACCACCAGGGTAGTCCCCAGGCTTCTGTGTTCGCGCACAGTGGACCCATGCCTGCAGAAGGAGAGAGGGCCTCAGAACAGGAGAGTGCATGGAGTCCTTTGATTCATGTCAGAAGAAAAAGCCACTTCAAGTCTCAATGGGTCTTTCTTTGCCTTCCTCATCTTCTGAGCAAGGACACGCTGCTCTGAGTTCCCTGGATGACTTCTCCCCACCTGCTACCTGTGGTAATTGATCCTTTCTAAGAACTGGAAGGTTGTGAAGTTTATTCCATCTTCCACTACCACCAACCTCAGAGTCACTGGTCTTTCACAGATGAGTCTGCCATGTGCTTCGCTCCATCTCCAGTCACAGCCACCAAATGGGTCACCAGGGCCAAAGGTTCTAGGTGGCCAGAGGCAGGCTGCCTACCCCACACTTGGGTTTTAATCAAAACTAGGATGCAAGTTACTACCCACAGGGCAAGGCACTCAACAATAGCTCCATACAGAAGGTCTGGGAAGATTCCACTAGCCTCTGGGCAACTAAACCTGTGTGCCACAGCTACTGAGCCCACATACCCTAGAACCCATGCTCTGCAACAAGAGAAGTCACAGTGAGAAGTTCACAAACCCCAACTAGAGAAAGGCTGTGTACAGCAATGAAGACCCAGCACAGCCAGAATAAATAAACAAAGGAATGAAAAAGAAGCTCCTGCAGTCACTCCTCTACTAGCCTTTAATTTCCTCCTGGACATAAGCAACTCCCCTGGAGACCCAGGCCCTGTGCCCACCTGCCCACAAGGTAGCACCAAGTAGTGACAATGATGGCACGTCCCTGAAGCTCTGGGGTAAAGGAAAGGTTGACTTCCAGGGTCAACCGGCAGACTGCTGGCTTGGCTTTACACCTGCATGCTGGTCCATCCCTACACTTTCCCTACACTTCTGCCTATTGTTGACATTCAGCCCAAACTCAAGGCTCATCTCCCTTGCCACCTGCCGGCTCCCCGTTCTCTTCTGCAAGTGCCTCACCCATCCTGTAAGACTCCTCTTAACTTCTATCTCCTCTGTGAACCTCTCTGGATTCCTCTGGATGATTTAGTGATTCTTCTCTTGGTTTCCCTGCCCTTCATTCTGTCACTGATCAGAACATATTGCACATGCTTTGAGTGGGTCTCCCCACGTGACTGGGAGGTGGTCTAAGGTAGGCCTTGGCCTTCCATTCATGCCTAGACTGCCTAGTCCAGGGCCTGGCACAGTGCAGGGCTTCAGCACATGTTGGGATGCACTCAGTGAATGAACATAGGGTAGTAAAATGCATGAGTAACACAGAGCAGAAACTTGCAGGTGGGCAGTGACAAATGAGGCCACCAGCCTGTTTCTGCATTTTAATATTTTAGAGCTGCTATACTTCTCCCATTGATTCAGGACATCCATGAGAATGAGTCATTTCTCAGTGGCTGGGGTGGATGATGGGTTTTGCTCATTATACAAAGTCTTTCTGTAATGGGGGATAAGCAATGACTTCAGATACTCTTTGTTCCTCCTTGGGGGTAGCACTTGGCTGTTTTTCCCAAGGGACCTCTGTGTGCAATGTCTCAATCAGGGCACCCTCCAGAGATAAAAGCACCTTCACTTTGCAGATGAGGAAACTGAGATCCAAGAAGTTAAGCAGTGAACTCAAGGGCATATGGTGACTTAAGATAAAGTTGAAATGAGGCTTCTACCTCTGCCTTCTTCTGTTACACTGTCCACAACTCCAGTCTGCCCATCCTTGATCAAAGTGACATATCCAGACCTAGAATTCATGTGTGATTTTCATGTCATCTGCTCATAACAGTCTCAACAACAGGTTGAATGTGGAGCTGTAGGTACTTCTGGGGCCAGTATTTCTGCCCTAACAACTGTGTAGTGAACTCAGCAACAGTATCTCTGATTATAAACTCAGGCTTTCTTTGTCTTCCCTGCAGTAATATTCAGAATAAAATTCCAAATTAACACAACAGAAAAAAAAAATATGGCATGTCTCCTTTCTACTCAATACTGTTAATTGCTTCAATGAAACAGAATGAGTGAGGAGGAAATACCTAGTGTGATGGGATCCTAAGTGGGAGCAGAGAATTCTACTGGGTTGAGAAAGCAAGGGATTGGAGAGTGGAAAAGAGAAAATCAGGGATGATATGAGTAAGACTGTAGTCAAACCATGGGGCAAGCATCCTGGTGAATGCTCACATGCTATGCTAAATAAAACATTTGAGCTCTAGTTTCAGGACAGTGTATAGCCATGGAATCATAATGTCATATAATGTTGGAGCTGGGAGGACTCTCAGAAACTATCTGATCCACTCATCCATTCTACAGGTGGACATGCTGAGGCCCAGGCAAGAAATGTGACTTGCCAACAGTCACATGGCAAATTACTAGCAAAAATAATGCACAATCAGAGTGCTGATTCAGGATATCCTCACTGGTGGTGACACAGTAGATTAACCTGTAGAGAGATGAATGAGTAGGATGATGCTGACATATCTTGGCAGAGAGCTTGTATATTTACAAAGGGAGGGTGAGGGCCTTCCCTGGTTGTCCAGTGGTCCACTTCCACTAAAGGGAGCATGGGTTCAATCCTTTGTTGGGGAACTAAGAACCTGCACGCCGCTTGGTAAGTTCAAAAAATAAATAAAAAGAAAAAAGAAAAGGAGGCTGAGAGAAGAGGAAAGAGATCCCTAAAGGAGGGGTGGGTGGAGAGGGAGGAGCCAACATCTAATAAACTTCAACACGGGTCACCGTCAGAACCAGGCTCTGGGCCAGGCACTCTGTTTTGTCCTTCTCATTGTCCGAACAGCCCAAGAAGGCAAGGGCCATGAACTCTCTTGAGAAGGAAACCTGAGGTTCAGAGAAGACTAATGACTTGCCTGAGCTTGAATCTGGCTTTGAATAAAGGCCAGTGAGACACAATGACCTCATGTTTTTTTCTGCTCATATGAGCCTCCCTACATTTTACAAGGTCATGTCAAGATCTTGAGCAAACAAATAGGAATAGGTCCCCCTCCTCCCAGCCCACTGCTAACCCTCTGCCTGCCTCTCTTCTTGCTCTGTGTCATGCCTGTGTCCAGGAGGGAAAGGAGTCTCTTCCTATAGACTCTCACAGCAGAAAAGACAATGGAATTCACCTAGGAGGAGTGTAGACCAGAAAATCCACTCTGTGAAAGGGACAGGGATCAACAGTGATAATCAGCCTCCGATCCTCATGACTCAGCATCTTCCAAGTTGAGAAGACTAAGTCCACATCCACGACATTTCTCATCCACTCATTATGGCCAAGTGTTCATCCCAGTCCAGTGAACTCCAACTCTACATGCTCACCATATAGGAACACAGGTAGATTTGGGGGGAAAAAATCAACTGAAGCTTTACTATGTGTAAAATAGAAGCAAGTGTGAAGCCCTTGCTGAGCACCTGGGGTGTCTCCCTATACTGCACAGGGTTGATTACTATGAGCACCTTACTGGGTTTATCCTGTTGGGCAGGACCTTGCTTATCACCTGCACCTACCACCACCCACCATCCCAGTCCAGCCTCATCTCTCTGTTTTCTCTATCTCCAGTTTATACTCCAACAAAGGCCTTTGTGGACTTTTCTTTTCTCCTTGTACTTGAACTTGCTATTCTCTCTGGGAATGTTCTCCACATCTCCCACCCTCCACCTCTGCCTCATGTGAGGACAGCTATCTGTCACTGCTCTGCCCCAGACTAGGAAAGGGACCCTCATGCTCACAGAGCCCCTGTGCACTTGTCACTGCACTGTCAACTGTTCTGTTTCTGTCTGTCTGTCTGTCTTTCCCCAGAACAGGGGTTAGATTGGTTCATGTATGCAGACCCAGAGTCAAGTATTTATTAAAAAACACTGAATACATTCTTGAAGAATAAACATATGAACAAATGGATGAATTCTAATAAGCACTGTAGTGACCCAAGTGAGCCTGGAAGCTTATAGAACAAGTGGAGACTTGAAGACAAACACTGCAGAACATGGGAGTGCCTTTTGGGAGAAGAGTGAGGGAGAAAGGCAGTATTAGCCGAGGGTAGATGCAGAAATAAAATGTCATATGGAACATGGGAGAAAGACTGCCTTGGTTACAGTGTTAGGTATGTGGATGGAAGTAGTCAGACACAGGGCAGAATCTTGTGTGAAATGGAAAAAGGTACCTTTTTGGTGTAGATGACAACCTGAAGCCACAAGATCTAGAGAACGAGTGATCAGTATCCTGTTAAGAAACAGGAAACTTTCATTCTGCTGGATGCAGCCCGGAACTTGAGGGTGTGGCCTGGTGAGCAGGACAAGTGCTCACGGGGCTCTGTGAGCAGAAGGTGGGACGGTTGATGCTCACAGAACAAGGGCTCTGTGCGCACAAGGGTCCCTTTCCCAGTCTAGGGCAGAGCAGAACAAGTGCCAACTTCCAAACTCCTGTGGTTTTTTAAATTTTTTTCCATTTACTTTTTTTTAGTTGGAGGCTAATTACTTTACAATATTGTAGTGAATTTTGCCATACATTGACATGAATCAGCCATGGATTTACATGTATTCCCCATCCCGATCACCCCTCCTGCCTCCCTCCTCACCCCATCCCTCTGGGTCTTCCCAGTGCACCAGCCCTGAGCACTTGTCTCATGCATCTAACCTGGGCTGGTGATCTGTTTCACCCTTGATAATATACATGTTTCAATGCTGTTCTCTCAAAACATCCCACCCTCGCCTTCTCCCACAGAGTCCAAAAGTCTGTTCTGTACATCTGTGTCTCTTTTTCTGTTTTGCATATAGGGTTATCATTACCATCTTTCTAAATTCCATATATATGCATTAGTATACTGTAATGGTCTTTATCTTTCTGGCTTACTTCACTCTGTATAATGGGATCCAGTTTCATCCATCTCATTAGAACTGATTCAAATGTCTATTTAGTTCTTTGGCCCATTTTTTGATGAATTCTTTTTAATGGCTGAGTAATATTCCATGGTGTATATGTACCACAGTTTTCTTATCTATTCGTCTGCTGATGGGCATCTAGGTTGCTTCCATGTCCTGGCTATTATGAACAGTGTTGCGATGAACATTGGGGTGCACGTGTCTCTTTCAGATCTGTTTCCTCGGTGTGTATGCCCAGTAGTGAGATTGCTGGGTCATATGGCAGTTCTATTTCCAGTTTTTTAAGAAATCTCCACACTGTTCTCCATAGTGGCTGTACTAGTTTGCATTCCCACCAAGAATGTAAGAGGGTTCCCTTTTCTCCACACTTTCTCCAACATTTATTACTTGTAGACTTTTGGATAGCAGCCATCCTGACTGGTGTGTAATGGTACCTCATTGTGGTTTTGATTTGCATTTCTCTGATAATGAGTGATGTTGAGCATCTTTTCATGTGTTTGTTAGCCATCTGTATGTCCTCTTTGGAGAAATGTCTGTCTAGTTCTTTGGCCCATTTTTTGATTGGGTCATTTATTTTTCTGGAATTGAGCTTCAGGAGTTGCTTGTATGTTTTTGAGATTAATCCTTTGTCTGTTGCTTCATTTGCTATTATTTTCTCACATTCTGAAGGCTATCTTTTAAACTTGCTTATAGTTTCCTTTGTTATGCAAAAGCTTTTAAGTTTCATTAGGTCCCATTTGTTTATTTTTGCTTTTATTTCAAATATTCTGGGAGGTGGGTCATAGAGGATCCTGCTGTGATTTATGTCAGAGAGTATTTTGCCTATGTTCTCCTCTAGGAGTTTTATAGTTTCTGGTCTTACATTTAGATCTCTAATCCATTTTGAGTTTATTTTTGTGTATGGTGTTAGAAAGTGTTCTAGTTTCATGCTTTTGCAAGTGGTTGACCAGTTTTCCCAGCACCATTTGTTAAAGAGGTTGTCTTTTTTCCATTGTGTATCCTTGCCTCCTTTGTCGAAGATAAGGTGTCCATAGGTACGTGAACTTATCTCTGGGCTTTCTATTTTGTTCCATTGATCTATATTTCTGTCTTTGTGCCAGTACCATACTGTCTTGATGACTGTGGCTTTGTAGTAGAGCCTGAAGTCAGGCAGATTGATTCCTCCAGTTCCATTCTTCTTTCTCAGGATTGCTTTGGCTATTTGAGGTGTTTTGTATTTCCATACAAATTGTGAAATTATTTGTTCTAGTTCTGTGAAGAATACCGTTGGTAGCTTGATAGGGATTGCATTGAATCTATAGATTGCTTTGGGTAGCATAGTCATTTTGACAATATTGATTCTTCCAATCCATGAACACGGTATGTTTCTCCATCTGTTTGTGTTCTCTTTGATTTCTTTCATCAGTGTTTTATAGTTTTCTATGTGTCGGTCTTTTGTTTCTTTAGGTAGATATACTCCTAAGTATTTTATTCTTTTTGTTGTTGCAATGGTGAATGGTATTGTTTCCTTAATTTCTCTTTCTATTTTCTCATTGTTAGTGTATAGGAATGCAAGGGATTTGTGTGTATTAATTTTATATCCTGAAACTTTACTATATTCATTGATTAGCTCTAGTAATTTTCTGGTAGAGTCTTTAGGGTTTTCTATGTAGAGGATCATGTTATCTGCAAACAGTGAGAGTTTCACTTCTTCTTTTCCTATCTGGATTCCTTTTATTTCTTCTTCTGCTCTGATTGCTGTGGCCAAAACTTCCAAAGCTATGTTGAATAGTAGTGGTGAGAGTGGGCACCCTTGTCTTGTTCCTGATTTTAGGGGAAATGCTCTCAATTTTTTGCCATTGAGGGTAATGCTTGCTGTGGGTTTGTCATATATAACTTTTATTATGTTGAGGTATGTTCCTTCTATGCCTGCTTTCTGGAGAGTTTTAATCATAAATGGATGTTGAATTTTGTCAAAGGCTTTTTCTGCATATATTGAGATAATCATATGGTTTTTATCTTTCAATTTGTTCATGTGGTGTATTACATTGATTGATTTGCAGATATTAAAGAACCCTTGCATTCCTGGGATAAAGCCCACTTGGTCATGATGTATGATTTTTTTAATATGTTTTTGGATTCTGTTTGCTAAAATTCTGTTAAGGATTTTTGCATCTATGTTCATCAGCAAACTCCTGTGTTAAGTGCTCTTGTGCAGTACACAACCTGCACAATTGTGGCCTGACCAGTCTGGGGAAGATGTATAGAGAACAAGATGCACAACTGAAGCCCAGTTATTTTCATAGACTCTGACTTTTAGAGATATTTGTGTGTGTGTGTTTTTTGTCAGCTCCTAAGCCTCAAAGTTCACTTTTTCCATAAATCCTCCTCATATTGTGTCCTGAAGGGTCCCCAGAAAGCAGAATCTGAACAAGGGCTTGGACCAGGTAATTTACTTGGGAGGTGTCCCAGGAAGTTGGAGTGATGGGGCAAGGAAAACAAGACAAGGAATCTTGGGAAGGGTCAGAACTGGACAAGTTACTGCTGTGGGAAAATGAGGCTCAATTCTTTGGGGACCCTTTGAGAATCATGTAGAATGCACATAGAGATTGTCCCTCTGAAGGAGGAGCAGCTGAGATGTTAATCAACCATCCCACCCTCTGCTCCATTAGTGGGGAGCTGTTACTGGGAACAGGAACTGTCCCACATTTCTGGGCTGTGTCTGAGCATGAGGTGGGTGCTCCAGTGGATGTAGGGATTCTGACAGTGTGCACTAACCTGTCCATTGTGGTTGCAATGAGACCAGGTGGGTTGAGGGGGCAGGATTTGGGGGTACAAAGTGCATATGACTCAGCCTATCCTTAGGTCTCATCAGACACTGGGAATCTTCTTTTTAGTTAAAGAGGTCAGGAAGAGGAACAGCCCCTTTGACTTTCTCCCAGAAGCCAAAAATGTTGGGTGCAGACCTGGCTCTTTATCAGTCATTCCCTGCAGCACAAAGCATCATGGGACCCTAAGAAAGGCAGCTTCTAGCTGTGAACAGTAAAGGTGTAGGAACTCACCAGTATTTGGGAGCCAGGCGGGGTACTCAGGGCCATTCCTGCCTGAACAGGGAAAGGAAAATGCTCCAGCTTGGCTCTGGCCTTTGGGTAACATCGAATTACTTACATTTAATATTTTATGGTAGGTGTAATGATATAAACTTCATTCTTCAGCATCCATTAGAAATGAAGGAACATTTATATTTTATTGGCATCCAGCCATAGATTTCCCCATGCTGGCTTTTCTGGGACCATGCCATGAATACAGGAAGCAGATGAGAAACCATCGATCAGAGCTTGGATTTTAACCCCATAAATATGACCCAGAGTGCTTATGCCTATGAAATCAAAGGAAGAGGCTGATTTTTTATGAGGTTGGGCTCAATTTCTTTTTTTAATTCAAGGTGTGTCACATATATTTATAAGCCCCAATCACAATCCTTTCAGGGAAGATTGGTATATTGCTCTGTGAATACAGAGTACCTAGCATAGGAAACTGACATGGGAAGAAGAACCCAAGTAATGTGCTGGGCAGCAGAACCTGCGACCAGTCCATTTCTGCCATATCAAGCAGAAAGTCACAAAGTCAGAAGATATAGAAGACACCTCACACTCCTTAGGGTAGCAACTTAAAAAAAAAAAAACTTAACCCAGAAAATAACAAGTGCTTTGAGGAGGTGAAGAAATTGGAACTCTCAAGTACTATTTTGTGGTAATATAAAATGGTACAGTTGCTAGTGGAAACAATATTGTGGGTCCTCAAAAAACTAAGAATAGAATTACCATATGATCCAGCAATTATTTTTGGGTATATGCCAAAAACTACTGAAAGTTGGAAATCAAAGAGATAATTATGCATTAATATCCACTGTAGCATTATTCATAGGTAGCCAAAAGATGAAAGTAACCCAAATGTTTACCAGTGGATGAATGGATAAACAAAATGTGATGCACACACACAGTGGAATATTATGCAGCCTTAAATGAGAAGAAAATTTTGACATGTGATACAATGTGGACTAACCTTAGGAACACTAAGTAAAATAAGCTCGTCAGAAAAGAACAAATATTATATTATTACACTTACATGTGGTATCTAGAGTATTTAAAATCCTAGGTTCAAGAAAGTAGAATGGTAGTTACTCAGGCCTGGTAGAAGTAGGGAATGAGGAGTAATTGATTAATGGCAACAGAGTTTCAATTTTTCAAGATTTAGAGTTTTGGAGATGGATGGTGTGATGGCTGTAAACAATGAGAATGTTAATGCCACTGTGCTGTGCACTTAAAATGTTTAAGATGGTAAATATTATGTTACATATGTTTGACCATAGTTAAAATTTTTAAGAAGATAGATATAGGCAGGGAGGTCAACACAACCAAGAAGGGGGATGCAGACAGAGCTCACCTCCCTGTATTAATACATCTAAAATACATATACAAGTGGAGCAATTCTTGTGGAAAACAAACTTGAGACTGTCACAAAGTCTCCTCTACAACTAAGACTTTAGAGAAAGATCTATAAGGAGCTGGGTATTAAGGGAGAAGTGATCAGGTCAGGACCCGGGGCTCCTAGCAGGGGACACAGAGGGGAAGGAGGATATCACAGACTTGGAGGTCCTCCTTGGAGAGTGAGTTCAAACCATATATTTGGCACCCAGGCTCTGGGTCTGACACTGGGAAGATACATCCCTTTGCTGGTTTGAAAACCAGTGGGTCTTACTGGACAGCTGTAAGAAGCCACGACTCTGCTAATGAAGAATATGCATACACACCAGCTTATTCCCGGAAGTAAGGTAGAGGAAGTAGATTAAAAATGGCTTGGGGTTCTGGTCAGTCTGAAACGTCACCAGCATGCACCCCAGACAGCACTAAATTCCTGCTCCAGTCCCTATTGCTTTGGTTCAGTGCCACACTAATGGAGAAGACTGCTACTGCCAAGGAGAGTATGCACTCGGGGGGTCAGAGCTGGCTTGGACCTGGCCCTGCATCTGAATGGTGTGAGGGCAGCTGTTTCTGGCAAGTACACAGAGAACTGGGAATAGCCTGGGGCCCTGGTTGGCTTGCTAGGACCATGCCAGCCAACACTTCAGCATGCACTAGGTGCCCACTCCAGCTCCTCTTGCTCTGGCATTGATCTCCACTAGAGTGGAGGTGCCATTGCTGGCAGTGGTGGGAGAGTACAGTTAGAGGGAACGGAACCACCTTGGATCTGACCCTCAGGGCTTCTGCTCCAGCACTTTGGATGCTGCCACTGCCCCCAGTAGAGTAGTGACAGTCACTGGGCATAGAAGCCTTGGCTCACACCTCGTACTGGCTCTAGCCCTTCCATCTCCAGCCCTACTTTCTACCTAGGTGGTAGCTGCCAGCACACTCAGAGGGAAGATGTAACACATGTTCACTTCAGAACGAGCTCTCCTAGCAAAGGCACTGGGCACATATATACTGCATATTGATAATCCCACATAAGGATACACCTTCAAGACCAAGATAAGTAACTGTTTCACCTAAATTTATAAAGACAGAGAATGTCATACAAAATGAGAAGAGTTTGTTTCAAATGAAAGAAAAAGAAAAAACAACAAATGAAACAAAGATAAATAATTTAACAGGTAAAGAATTCAAACATTAGTAATAAGAATGCTAACTGAATTTGGGGAAAGAATAAATGAACACAGCAAAAATTTTAACAAGGAACTAGAAAATATAAAAAGAATCAGTCAGAAATGAAGAATACAATAACTGAAATGAAAATATACTACAAGGAATCATCAGCAGAGTGATTGATAAAATAGGATGCATAAGAGGTATGCAAGATAGAATAATGGAAATCATCCACTCAGAACAGCAAAAAGAAAAACAGATTATAAAAGAAAGAACAATTTAAGGAACCTCTGGGATAACATCAAGCATACTAATATTTTCATTGTAGGGTTCCTGGAGAGAGAACAGAGAAAAAGGAGTAGAAAATGTATTTGATGAAATTATGGCTGGAAAATTCCTGAACCTGAAGAAAAAACAGATTTCCACATTCAGAACGCAGAAATTCTCAAACAACTTCAATCCAAGAAACTCACACCAAGACATATCATAAATAAAATGGCAAATTCAAAGAAGAAGAGAGAATTGTAAAGTAGCAAGAGAAAAACAGAGTCATACACAAAGGACCCCCATAAGGCTATCAACTGATTCTTCTGGAGAAACTGCCCACCAGAAGGGAGTGGAATATATATTTAAAGTGCTGAAGGGGAAAAGCTACAACTTAGGACACTCTGTACAGCAAGGTTAGCATTCAAAATTGAAGGAGACAAAAAGAACTTCTCAGATAAGGAAAAACTGAAAGTGCATTTCAATATTAACTGACCTTTAAAAAAGTGTTGAAGGGTCTTCTCTAAGTGGAAAAGAAAAAGCTACAACAAGAAGTAAAAATCTATACAAATTTGCCACTAGTAAAGTCAAATATATAGGAAAGGCTATGGATTAACCACTTAAATAGGCAAGTGTAAAGATTAAAAACAAAAAATATAAAATGAATTATAGACTACAACAAACAGTTAAGGGACAGATAAAATGTAAAACATGACATCAAAAACATAAAAGTTGGACAAGAGGAATAAAAAATGTGTATCTTATGTATATCTTCTAGAATGTGTTTGAACTTAAATGACTACTGGTTTAAAACAAGTAGATACAGTTATAGCTCAACTTTTAGGCCTATGGACTTCTCCAGGCAAGAATACTGGAGTGGGTTGCCATTTCCATCTTCAGGGTATCTTCCCAACCCAGGGAGTGAACCCAGGTCTCCCACATTGCAGCTAAATTCTTTCCTATCTGAGCCACCAGGGAAGCCCACATATGAACTGCCCCCTCCCCCATAGAAGCCACAAATCATAAACACACAATATAAACATAAGCCAAAGAGAAACAAACAAAAGCATATCATTAAAGAAAATCATCAAATCACAAAACTTAAAGAAGAAAAGAACAGAGAAGAACTAGAAAAACACCCAAAAAATAAGCAACAAAAGCAATAACTACATACCTATCAATAATCACTTTAAATGTCAATGGACTAAATGCTTCAACCAAAAAACATAGGGTGGCTGATTGAATTAAAAAACCAACACCAATGTATATGCTGCCTACAACAGACTCAGTTTATATCTAAAAAGGCATACAAGCTGAAAATAAAAGGACAGAAAAAGATACTTCATGCAAACAGAAATGAAAAGTAAACTGATGTAGCAATACTCGTATCAGATAAAGTAGACTTTAAAACTGTCTATACTGAAATATAAAGAAGGGTATTATATAATGATAAAGGGATCAATACAAGAAGAGGATGTAACACTCATTAAAATATATGCACCCAATATAGGAGCACCTAAATATATAAAGCAAATATTCATAGACATAAATGGAGAAATTGAACATAACACAATAATAGTAGGGAACTTTTAATACATCAATGGACAAATGATCCTTACAGAAATTAAGGAAACAGTGGCCTTAAATGACATTTTAGACCAGGTGGACTTATAGATAATCCTTAGATATCTATAGGACATTCCATCCTAGAAAAGAAGAACGCACATTCTTTTCAAGTGTACATGGAATGTTCTCCAGGATAGATCAGATGCTAGGCCACAAAGTAAGTCTCAACATATTTAGAAGGACAAAAATCATGTTAACCATTTTTTTTTTTTCTGACTTCAACATTATGAAACTAGAAATAAATTACAGGAAGAAAAATTGGAAAAACACTGAAGACTACACAGCATGCTACTAAAAAAAAAGGCTAGTGAATAAATTAAGGAGGAATCAAAAAATATATTGAAACAGGTGAAATTAAAAACACAACTTTCCAAGGTCTATGGGACACAATAAAAGCAGTTTTAAGAGCAAAGTTTATAGTGATACAAGTCTACCTTTTCTTATTTGAGATAAGAAAATCTCAAATAACAACCTTACCTACCATCTAAAGGATTTAGAAAAAGAAGAACAAATAAAGCCCCAAATCATGAGCAAAAGGAAGTAATAAATATCAGAGAGGAAGTAAATAATAGATCACAAAATAGTAGAAAAGTTCAATAAAATTAAGATCTTTCAAGGTATCCCATGTTCATAGATTGGAAGAATTAATATTGTTAAAATGCCCACGCTGCTCAAAGCAATCTATATATTTAATGCAATCTCTATCAAAATACTCATGACATATAGTCCTAAAATTTGCATGAAAACACAAGAGATCTGAATAGCAGTCTTGAAAAAAAAAGAACAAAGCTGGAGTTACCATGCTCCCTGACTTCAGACTACACTACAAAGCTATAGTCATCAGACTAGTATGGCGCTGAAACAAAAACAGGCACATAGATCAATAGAACAGAATAGAGAACCCAGAAATAAACCCACATACACATGGTCAAATAAAGTATGACAAAAGAGGCAAGTATATACAATGGAGAATAGATAGTCTCTTCAAAAAGTGGTGCTGGGAAAACTGGACAGTTACATGTAAAAGAATTAAATTAGAATATTTTCTCACACCATATACAAAAATAAGCCAAAAACTGGATTTAAGGCCTAAATGTAAGACTGGAAATTATAAACTTGTAGAAGAAAATACAGGCAGAACACTCTTTCACATAAGTTGTAGCAATATTTTTTTAGGTCAGTCTCTTCAGACAAAGGAAACAAAAGCAAAAATAAACAAATGGGACCTAACTGAACCTAAAAGCTTTCGCACAGTAAAGAAAACCATTGATAAAATGAAAATACAGCCTACAGCATAGGAGAAAATATTTGCAAATGATATGTCCTGTGAATCCAAAATATGTAAACAGCTCATACAAATAAATATAAAAAGAAACCCAAACAACTCAACTGAAAAATAAGCAGAATACCTGAATAGATATTTTTCCAAATAAGACATAGATTGTTAATAGGCACATGAAAAGATGCTCAACATTACTAATAACCAGAGGAATTAAAATTAAAAACATTATGAGATATCATCTCACACCTGCCAGAATGGCTATTCTCAAAAAGACCACAAATAACAAATGTTCGCAAGGATACAGAGAAATGGAATACTAGTACACTATCAGTGAGAATATAAACTGGTGCAGCATTATGGAAAATGATATGAAGTTTCCTCTAAAAGCAAAAATAGGATTATTACTTTGCTGACAAAAGTCCATATAGTCAAAGCTGTGCTTTTTCCAATAGTCATGTATGGATGTGAAAGCTGGATCATAAAGAAGGCTGAACACTGAAGAATGGATGCTTTTGAGCCACGATGTTGGAGAAGACTCTTGAGTCCGTTGGACTGCAAGGAGGTCAAATCAGTCAATCCTAATGGAAATCAATCCTGAATAGTCATTAGAAGGACTGATGCTGAAGCTGAAGCTCCAATACTTTAGCCACCTGATACAAAGAGCTGACTCATTAGAAAAGACCCTGATGCTGGGAAAGATTGAAGGCAGGAGGAGAAGGGGATGAAAGAGGGTGAGATGGTTGGATGGCATCACTGACTCAGTGGACATGAGTTTGATCAAGCTCTGGGAGATGGTGAAGGACAGGGAAGCCTGGCATGCTGCGGCCCATGGGGTTGCAAAGAGTTGGACATGACTCTGCAACTGAACAACAACAACACGATCTCGCAATTCTATTCCTGGACATGTATCTGATGAAAACAAAAACAGTGACTCATAAAGATATATGAACCCCAATACTCATAGCTTATCTAGCTTATTTAAATAAAGCTAAAATGTGGAAGCAAGCTAAGTGTTCATAAATAGATGAATGGATCCCAAGGTTATGGTATATATAGATATCAGACAGAGAAGACAAGTGCTGTATAACATCACTTGTAGGTGAAATCTAAAAAACAAAACAAATGAATAAATATAACAAAACAGATACAGACTCATAGATATAGGGAACAAACCAGTGTTACAAGTGGGGAGGGAGTGGGGGGAAAAGGAAAGACAGGGATACAGGATTAAGAAGTACCAATGATTACTATGTATAAAATAAATAAAATATAAGGATTTATTATACAGCACAGAGCCAATATTTTATAATAATTTTAAGTGGGGTATAATCTACAAAAACATTCAATCACTATGTTGTATTCCTGAAGCTGATATAATATTATAAATCAATTTTACTTTAACAAAAACATAAATAAATAGAAGATATAGATGACAGGAGGCCTTATAGATGATCTTCAACCCACTGATAATATAATTGTGAGAAAGGCCCAAAAAGCAATGGTAACTTGACTAAAATCACACATCAAGTGGATGGGAGACATAAGACTAGAACAGAGCTCCTGACTCTCAGTCCAGTGTTCTTTTGATAATCCCACACTAACTCATTTCATTATAAAACACTGTGCAAAATGTCAGTAAGAAGTTTATGGAACACTTAATGCAAGCAAGGCACTGTTCTGAGATCTTTACATATACTAATTTATTGAATGCTCATAATGACCCTGTAAGGAAAGAACTATTGATACTATTATTTCAATTTTACACATGAGAAAACTGAGGCAGGGAGATGTTAGATAACTTGTGCCAAGCCACCCAGTGACAGAGCCAGAGGCTGAACCTAGAGAATTCAACTCCAGAGTCCACTGTCTTAACCAAACCACTGTTCTATTTTCTAAACAGAATTCCTAGCATCCCATGTTTCAGGGGAGTCTTCCCAAATACAAACAATATAATGAACAGTACTGTGAGGAAATGTCTTAGCTCTCTTCTGTCCATTGTGTAAATACTGAGCTCCCTAGGGCTTTCTTCTAGTGTAGGCAAAATGAAAAATAGAGGAGTTGAGAACTGTGGAGAAACAGCCAAAGATATGATGTCCCCCAAATCCCAGATGTTTTACAACCCAGTGAGAAACTCACTGAAAGAAGAGCCTGTGTGGACTGGGAAGCTCAGTGAAACTTCTCTTTGGAGGGTCAATCTGCCCTGGGTTTTGAAGAATGAACAGGATTTGGTTTAAAGGTATGGCCCATGTCCTGAATATGGGATGTGCAGTCCCACCTGGGAACTGTACAGAAGATCAAAATACAGATGTCATTTATTTACTTCCCAGGATGCTAGGAAAAGTCTTCCTGCACTCATTTGGTTGGAAACAGGGTCCACCTCCTGGAACTTTCTAGTTTAGGGCTAAAAACTATAGAAGATGCCTAGTTTCTTTGTGAAGAATCTAAACCAGTCACAAGGCCAGTGTAGGTGGTAAGAAGGCACAATGAATACCCAGAACAATTGATAAACCATCCTTCAGAAACCCGTGATTCCCGTGGACTTGTGGGATCATCTCAGAGTACTGAGACTGAAGTATAACTGGCCTGAGGTTCAAGAACTCCAGGTCTCCCACCCTCACAGTTTCACTAAACAAATGGGCCTGTGACTAAATATGTCTGAAAACTATAGCAGGAAGTTAACATGCTACACTGAATTCTCAGATCCCATTGTATTCTGCGGATTGGCAAGTAAACCATCATTTATTGTGTGCATGGTACTAATTTCTATTAATCCCCACAGAAACACAAGAGGGTAGGATTTACAGTTATATCCACTTTATATATTAGAAATCTGAAGTGAATGAAGGTAGGGTGACTTGCCAAAGATGGCACAGCTGTTTGTCAGTGGAGTCAGTACACGAACAGAAATCAGCTAGACTTGGAAACCCATATTCTCTTGAGTACACCAAGCATAGTGTACAGAGTTTTCACAGATTCCATCTTCTAAAACTGGGGAGAAGTATGAGGGAGGTTTGGCTACAGAAGACCTACACCCCAATTTGAGACCAGCAATGCATGGATCCTACATGAGTTCAAAGAGGCTTTCAGTTCTTCTGCATGAAGGCATTTCATAAGTTGCACCTGTTGCCCCAGCTACAGGAGCAGGTTGTGAATGTCTGAGGTTACCATGCCTGTTATTGTCCCTCTGGAGGGCAGAATGATGGCTATGTTGAGAACAGCAAAAAGAGCCTTTGTTACCACAGTGAACGATAGAGCCTCAGCTTTTGATTGAATACCAGTAAGCCTGACTTCAATTCTAATGATTCTCAGTTTTTCCCATAAGAATGAGTCCTGGCTCATTCAGGAATGAGACAAGATAAACTCATCCTCTTTACTGTGTGCTTTCTGGCATTGCTTTAATGATACTGACTCATTTGCCAAGAGCTATATACACTGTCTCTTTAATGAGGTATTATTTTTTCTATGCAATAGATAATCTTATTTGACTGTATTTTTAGTTATTCTTCAGGGCAAACACTCTGTATTAATAGCAATGACAGATAAAAGGTCACATACAAAATATTTCACATCCAAAAAGTCGACCTTTCCCTCTTTAAATTGATGTCTAAAGCAAATGTGGTTGTGGAGAGCACTTCAGGAAAATGTCACAACAAATTGCACAGGTCAAAGAGAGAGTTTTGTCTGAAGGTGCAGAGGCAAAAAGAAAGCTACTGTCTTTCTAAGGAGGACCAAAGCTTTGGTTCCTTTGGTGCCTCATAACTGGTGTAAAGTCACAGCATTCAGTACCACGGCCAGCAGCATGGCAAGACTTGTCTGGATAAAACTGGCAACTGGTCAGAGTCCAGTGGTAGCTTTTGGAGAATTCTGTCTCCCAGGTTCTCGAGTTCTTGCCAAAATCTGCTATGTATTAACATGAAAACTTCTAAGTTCCTTAACTAATTAGAGCTTATTTTATTCTGAAGATGAAGAAAAGCTGGGATGATGCAATGATATATGGGAAATGCTCAACATACAAAGTTCGCTGTTCCTCAGTTTCATGGAAGATTTAGGTAATTCACAGCAACAATCAATGAGAACACGATATTTGGATGCGTCGGGCACAAGACATGCAATGTTGTGATGACCTTGCCTTTTGGGGCCTATGTCCTGCTCTTGTTTTGCCTCTCCAACTTCATACCTAGATGATTTCCTTACTGATTACTGTTGTTACTGATGGTCAGCTCCTAATCTATGAGCTGCTCTGATAGTCACATAAAGCTTTACATCCCAGAAGGAGATCATTGTTTGAGGAATATTAAGAAATGAGTGATTATTCAAGGGTCAAGAGTAAAGCGATAATGGTGGTACTTCAGGTATGATGCCAAGCAGCAGGGGAGAGTTTGGATGTGAAACGTGCAGGGTGAAATTCTGACACACACAGAGTTTGTTACAAGGCATTAAATGGGTACTTCTTTATGTGGCTAACATTTCATTGTGGGGTAGGACTGTAAGGAGTAAAAGTACACATTTGGCTTCTTAAAAACTGATTCAGTAATAAGTTATAGATGAGGTATTTGGAGAAGGGAGGGGGTCTTTCATGAGCAACTCATCCATTGTGAAGTGAACTGCACTGTCCATTTAGACATCAAACTGGTTCTCCAGAAACCTCATCTCATGCTTTCTGATCCATCTCATCAAACTTCTTGTCTTGGAGGCAGCCTCAGTTCTTTAATCTCTTTATAATCGAAATAAATGTCTTAATAAAGATGCATGTCAATCCTCTTTAATTTGTCACAGATAATAACTATGGTTTCCCAACTTTTCAGCATTCTCATGACATGTTTGAAGTCTCAGAAGTGTCTTCTAACCTGCATTTCTCTGGTCACTGTCACCACAATATCACTTCTAGTTTATATAACCTGTTCTCAGGGCAAAGAGGTCCTCTCCCTCATCTCTCACTTGTTTCAATAAATCTGTTAAAAATGCATGAGATGCAGAGACTTTCCCACGTAGTCTGAGTTTCCTTTTCCCATTGATTTTGACAGAATAGAGAGACGTAAATATATATGCAGAACCATGTTAAGAAGGCATTCTCTGTGGTCAGGCTAAGCACCATTATTTTTTAAAATTATTTTTCTCCCTGTTAAAAGAGTAAAGACATGAATTATAGAAATTTTGAACATTGTAGGGAAAAAAGAAAACCAGTCCATCAGGCTCCCATATGCTATAAAAATCACTGCCAATATTTTGGTCTGATTTCTTCTAGTGGAGTTTGTTTTTTCCTATACATACATTTATTTTACAACTATGTTTGTTTCCTTAGTGGAAACAATGTTGTGTATAGGCATTTTTATTTACTCACTATACACTATAGGGGCTTCCCTGGTGGCTCAGACGGTAAAGTGTCTGCCTACAATGTGGGATACCTGGGTTCAGTTCCTGGGTCGGGAAGATCCTCTAGAGAAGGAAATGGCAACCCACTCCAGTAATCTTGCCTGGACAATCACATGGACAGAGGAGCATGGTAGGCTACAGTCCATGGGGTCACAAAGAGTTGGACACGATTGAGCGACTTCACTTTCTCTTTTATACATTACAGAGAATTTTTATATGCTATCTAAAATCATTTTTAATACTTAAGAATTAGAGGGGTGCATTATTGATTATCAAACAATTCCTCTAATGTTAAACAATTAACTTGTTTCCTTTTCTTTCTTGCTTTTAGAAATTATACCATAGTTGACAGCTTTCTACATAAAGAATAACTACTGTAAGCATGATAGTTTTTAAATAATGGAATGTTTCCTTAATTGTTTTTAATTAGAAGAAACACTTTAGCACAGTCCTTTTCTAAGTAGTAAGAGAGAGATTTGAAGTCTATGAGATCATGTCTTGAGCCTTGAGCCTTAGGGCACAGGGTCTTATCTGGTTGTTCCTTAGAGATCCACCTATTTTCCTTATTGGTAGATTTCTTAGTCTATTGATATCAGGAGGACATCCACTTCTGGGTATGGCCTGTGAACACTGTTGTGTGGGCATGTGATTCTGGGAACTGTTGCAGGCATCTTTGAAGAAAAGCAAGGGACCAGCCTTAGGAAGCCAACACTGGAATTTAGATATTTGGTGATGTCATTGAATTGATACTCAATTCATCCTCGTTATGTCCTGACCCCAGACTTCTTATTACATGAGAAATACATTTTTCTCCTTCTAGTTTTTTTCCAGTTGAGTTGGGTCTGTTTATTATTTGCTGAAAGTATCCTAATAGAGTAAAATCCACATGTCATAATAATGACTACCATTTATAAACCTATTTTACAGACTTTATCTTTTTTGTTTTTAAAATGTATGATGTAGTTTTAAAGTTATTCTTTTGAAAAAAATATTTATTTTTATTTATTCACTTATTTGTCTGTACCAGGTCTTAGTTGCAGCATGCAAACTTTGAGTTGCAGCATGTGGGATCTAGTTCTCCAAAGAGGGATTGAACCTGGGCCACCTGCATTGGGAGAACGGAGTCTCAGTCATTGGACCACCAGGGAAGTCCTAAAAAGCTATTCTTGCCAAATACAATCACATCCATGAAGAGTTTAAGCTTTGGAAAAAAGCTTCCTGCTAACTTTGTTTCTACCAGTCAATCTTTGTTGTCAGAAGATCATCATCCAGCAGCCATGATCGTCCTGCATTGCTGGACCCTTGAGTGGGTTTTACTGCATTCACATGTTTTTATACAAAAGGAATTCATTTATTCTCCAGGTTCTTATTTTAGGCTCCATGAAGAACATTCTTGTATGTATCTTCTGGAACAAATATTGAATGAATGCAGCACAGTGTACTCAGACTAACACTTCAGTCTGCTCACTGTGTACATCAAAATGTGCTGGGCGTGACTCCTGCTGTGCCTGAGAAAGAGTCACTCCTTATTCCTTGTCCTTCCTCTTTCTCATCTTTTGGGCTTCTTCCTTAGGTATGAGTCTTTAGCGGTCTACCTTTGAGCGTATAACTGCCACTTTATACTCTCCACTTCTGGTTTCATTCTACAGACTATCTTTAATTGGACAGTGATTCTCTTCATTGAACAGATAAAGGGACTGATTAGAAGAGAAGCCAAGCAACTTGCCCCAAATCACGGATCTGGGATTTGAATGCATATTTGTTGGAGTCTTGCTGATGGGGAGATCAGAGAGAGAACAGTGTCAAGAATATTGTTCACGAGGGTGAAGAGGAAGCAGACAGCTTTCTTAGCATCTGTGTCCTTTGTTGAAATGTGCATGTGTGAAACTCACTGCTTTCGGAAATCTTTTGACAACTACTAGTCTATTATCAGAGAAGGCAATGACATCCCACTCCAGTACTCTTGCCTGGAAAATCCCATGGACAGAGGAGCCTGGTAGGCTGCACTCCATGGGGTCGCTAAGAGTGAGACATGACTGAGCGACTTCCCTTTCACTTTTCACTTTCACGCATTGGAGAACGAAATGGCAACCCACTCCAGTGTTCTTGCCTGGAGAATCCCAGGGATGGGGGAGCCTGGTGGGCTGCCATCTATGGGGTCGCACAGAGTCGGACACGACTGAAGTGACTTAGCAGTAGCAGTCTATTACAGTCTCCCCCAAACATCTTGTGGGAGAGGAGACAGGTCGACAATAGAGGTTTAAGTGCTCCTATCCCCAGGCACAGTGCTAACTGGCATCAGAACTGGAAACTAAGTTCCCTGACCAGTGGTCCAGACTTTCCTCCACTAGAGCCCACTGCTGGGGAAGTCTGCTCAAGAGGAGATTCCCATCCTCCTTCCTGGTTTTCTCTCTTTAGTCCTACCATTCAATATTCTTATTTTTTCAAGCACAGCATCTACCCTGTGGCAATGTTAACAAATATAATACATCAGATTAAGAATTACAAATATTTATGGCTGCAATAACTTCCCACCCCAAAAGGGGCAGGGATCAGATTATTAGAGAAAATCAACCCGGCATGAAGTGTGCTTTTGATTTCTCCCTTCGATTTTTTTTGAGGGGGTTGTTTTTATTATAAAAGAAAAAAAAAAAAGTAACTCCTCAGGAATCTTAACAAAGGAAGGGAATAATTTCACACTCAGAGAACAGACACCAAGATACAAAATTACAACTGTTTGGACTCCAGACTTGTCCCATCTCCTCCAGAGTAGAGATGGGGAGGAGACAGCTGAAACAAACAAGCAGTTCTGTAAAACAAAGACTTAGAAACCCTACGAATATGATTAAAATCTAAAATTCTGTTTTGCTTTAAAAAAAAAAAAACTTTTTCTTTTTTTTAATATTATCAAAAGGTCTGCTTTAGTGACATACTAGCCCCACTGGAAAATAACCCCAATACCCCCTTGTCAGTAACATGCACAAGTTGACCAGCCAACTCATATTTCCAAGCCCTTGTGTGTACAAGTACATGTGTGTCTTTTAAACCTGGGGCTCAGATGATGGCTACTGCTATCATGGGCTTTCACCTGTTAGCCAACCAACATCAACCTCCCCAGAAGTGCAAGCAGGGCAGAGAGAAGCCCTGAGGTGGTAGCGAGGGAATAACAGCCCCAAACAGCTAACTTTTCCAGCATAGCTTCCCCCATCCCCATGCCCACTCAAAAGGAGATCCTTATCTCTAATCAGACTACTTGTCTCAAAGTTGGGTTCCCTGTAACCACAATGGCTTTTTTTCCCTAAAGAGAAAACACACATTTATCTGCACACCCTTATATATAATTTTTTTGTTTTTACATTTAAATAGAAAAACACTACTCTGTTTTGTGTTGTAAATGGAGGACCACACAATGAGAACTTTTTCTTTTAAGGTAGGGTTATCCATCCATTTATGCGGAGCCTGTCAGGGTGTTGAGCCCCAGGCAAGGGAAGCACCACACCAGATCTAGGGCATTTTCCTACCTGACTTCCCACCCTTCCTTCCCCCCTAATTCTCACTTTTGATAGAAAGTTGGTTACAACCTTGTAAGTAATAGAACTTCGCACCAAGAAGGGAAATCCTAACCTAACCACAGAATCCAGCACCCCTGTCCCTCACTCAGTAACCACTCAGAAAAAGTCCTCCCCATCTCTTCACAATAACTGGGCTCTCTGTCCAGAGAGCTATGCCTATTGGACAAACACACCTGATTAAATGGAAGCAGTGGTTATGTTTCCCCGCCCCCTCCCAACTAATGCACTAGAAAGCTTCAGTGATAGGAAAAAGAAAAGGGTAGGGGTAAGTAGGTGGTTGTGCAGTGATTAAGAACTTGACCCCTTCAATCCTGACCAAAGAAAGCAAGAGATATTAACTGGGTGTGAGGAATTAAAAAACAAAACAAAAAAGAACCTTGATATTCCACCCTTTGAGTTATAGCTATTATGACATTGAGAGGGGTGACAGTGGGAGTAAGATGTAGAATTAAGAGGGGTTTGAGGGCTGCTTCGATTTTATTTCACGTAATGTACATGGTTTTCTGAGAGTGAGAAACTTTGGCTCTGGGTAACAGGACTTTGCATGACAGGGATACTAGGTTGCAAATAAGGGATTTACTTTTGATTCACTGATTCCATTGGAACTTTGTAACCCAGATATCCTTTAGCGGTTTTCCACCTGGTTCTTAGAGATTCCAAGAGTGATGACAGCATCCTGGTGGGTATGTGAGTATGAGACACACCTCACCTTCTCTCTCACTCATTCTGAGTCTTTCAAAATCAGCATCTGGACAAATCTTTTTGTTGACTTACTTTTAATAAATTTTTTTTTTTTAAGGTTCAACGAGAAATAACAAATGGGTTCCCTTTAAAAGACAAGACTTGGTTTACTGCCACCTGCTCTAGAAAATTCCCCTGACTCCCTCCACCCTCAGGCTGGCTTGGGGCTTCTCCTCTACATTTCTACAATCCCTGGAGATGATATTGGCATTTATCACTCTGCATCTTACTGATTGCTTTCTTGTTCATGTCCTCCACTAGACTCAAGTTCTTTAATCAGAAACCATATTATGCTTGTATCTGTATTGCCAACCCTTAGCATGGAGCTTGCCATGAGGATAAGTGCTCAGCATGTTCTTCATTTCATCGTTCCTAAGTGGTACACAGAACATGACTTAGTGTGTGTTCACATCTCAGTATTCGGCTGAGAATTTGTAGCTAGGCTATTTCAGCCTGATGGAAACCAGCAGTGTAAAACACAGACCAAAGGAAGTCCCACCTCTACCCAGCATTTTGTCTCTTTCTCTTCAATAACAAAGTCCCTGTTCTGGGAACCTATTTATGACTAAGACACCATCCTGTGAATTATTCCTGTCCTAGCGCTTCCTTTCTCCTGGGTGCTGAGCCTGGAGAGACAGATGCACAGAAGGTGATGGAAGGTGCTGGCCAGGGCCCTCAGGTCTGCTCTAGAGTTAGATGCTAGTTGACCCCCTCTGCTCCAGGTGCTGATCCTGTGCTGGACAAGCCTGCAGCCCCTGCATAGTCCCTAGATTCCCCCAGAAGCTGGGAGCAGTAATGGCCCTATGAAAGCCAGTTTGAATTGGATACTGAAGTAGCAGAGTGGGAAAAATATGTATTTCCCAGAACTCTCTCCAGGGAGAAGAACCTGATTACCTCTGGGGGTGGTATGGGGCTGAGGGAGCACCAGTATCTCCCAACCACCTTCTTGGTGGGAAGTGCTGATTATCTGAAGACTCTCGTTATCTGAAGGCTCTGGTTATCCGAGGCCTCGATTTCTCAGGGGGATGTGCCCCCCTCCCACAGCCTCTCTTTATTAAGAGGGCAGCATTTTAAGGACTGTTGGTTTGAAGGGATGCTAAGTTATTAGCTTCTATGGTCCCCAGAGGTCCTGAGTGGAGTCCACACCTGAGGGTGTAGGAAGCCAGCACAGAGGAGGTGGCACAGGCTGGATGGCACAGGCCACTGATGGGAGCTGCCTAGGTCCAGAGAGAAGGAAGGGGAGGCTAGTTTGGGGCTGAGGTGCACGTGCTCACCAACTGGCTGGGCCAGACCCCTCCACCCGGCTTCTCAGGTAATTATGTAGGAGGTTGACCTCACTGGGTAAAATGTGTCAAAGGTATTGGCAGAGAGGAGGCAGGATGTGGATGCTTGAGCATGAGTCTGGGCTGACCTAGGGTCCAAGGCTATGGAGGGTCCCAGGATATGTCCTTTCTAGACTCATCTTGAAGACCCCAAGGCCCCCATTCCAGGAATAAGCTGTGCTCTGCCCAAGGTATACCATACAGTCAGGGAAGCCAGCCTTTCCCATAAACACTCACCACAACCTCTCACCATCAGTCATCTAGACACCCTTGCCCTTTACCTGTTGCAACCAAGCCCATTGATTTCAGCTTCACAGCCCCTAGAAGATAAGGAGACAACCTGCAATTTCCCAGCATCCTTTGAATGGGGCTATTTGGTGAAGCCTTGCTCTTGGCATTCAGTAGATATGATTTCTCCATTGCCCCTGCTAACCTCCCATCAAACAAAAAAGCAAATGTAAGCAACTCAGTTTCTTAGTGACTGCATTTGCCTTCTGTTTCTGCCTTCTCACATGTCTGGCATCTATTCTTGCATTTCTGGAGTGACTTGAGGCTACAATTGCATCCCCCTCAAATGGCCTTTGCCTAGTTGACCTGGTTCAGAGCTCCAGCTAATAATGAGATGCTCCTGAATCTGGTATAATCTAGAAGATACATAAAGTGAGTCCTCTCAAATAAAAATGAAGTATGGGTATCACTTATATGGAAGTAGGGTCTGGTGGGCACCCAGCTCTCTTAGGACCACTGCCAGCCTGACTTTACATGGTTAGGCCTGAGGTGTCTACTCACTGCCAACAGTGTACTGTGATGCCTGCATCTAAAATCATCAAGTTAAGACCATGTCATTTATCACTCCATCGTTTTCCAGCAACCTTATCAAACCCTCTTTCCTTTGAAAGAAGGCAACAGGGCTGTCACTCTCAGTTTTGAACCCATGGCTGGGACTCCCTTTTCTGTGTTTCCTCTTATCTGGTTTCCCTACCCCCTACCTGCAAACTATAAATGGGAGTGAGTTCTGGCAAGGTCCCCCAATCTGTGATGCACTCCCAGTGAGAGGCTGTCCTGTTAAGCCTACTCCTCCACCTGTCCTCAGGATCTCCTGGCTGGCTGGCACTATGCAGAGCCCCTGCAGGGAACCCAGTGACAGGGGCTGTCAGAGCAGCTGGGCTGAGGGAAGATGCAACGCATGGCTGCCTGTCGTCAGACCCTGGACGTACATCACACCCTGAGATGACACTTCACGTGAGAAGGCATCTCACGGCAGGGCAAGGACGCCTGTTAGGACACTAGAACACAGCATTCAGAGACTGTTGGGAATGCACTTGCAATAAAGTATAAAAGCCATAAAGCAGCCGCTAAGTGTTCGCAGTGAAAATGGCCTTTTCTCTGAGGGGAAGTGGCTCAGATGCCACTTCTCCAAAGCATCAGCATAGTGCTGTGCCTGGGGCGTGTTTCAAAAGAGCAACGCGATTATTACCTGAAGAGGAGACAGAAATTCCTAGAAGGGTTTGCGCCTGTGCTTATTATTAAAGTGATCTACAATCACGCTAAGGTGCAAGCTCAGAACTTTTCACGTGTCATCCCTGTGACAAACCTCGGTCACAGTACTTGTGCTGGACACTGTTGTTGGCTGCCTTCCCAGTATCCATGTCCCCATCCCACTTCCTAATTAGATCACAATCTGATGTACAGCCAGCCCAGCCCCAGCCCCACAGAGGCAGCCTAGTGACTGAAATAAATCAGAGCACGGCATTTCTCTGGCCATTGTAGCTCGAGTAGGAGGGGACTCAAGATCATGGCCCTAAGGATAAAGACACTTGTGGCACGGTTGGGGACCTGATTCTCTCTCTCACTCTCCCCCGGCATGAGGAGAGAGTAGTACACAGACCCAGGTGCCACCAGGGGCCACCCTGGGGTCTCAGCAAACTGCCCTTAGCCTAGTAGCCTTGCTAAGGACAGCAGAGCAGAGGGACAGGTTCACATCTTCCACTTTATTTTTTCTTCCATTTCCTCTTCATCTAGGTGCAGAGTAGACACTCAATCTGTTTTTATTAAATGACATGACTCAGCTCTCCAAGCAGGAACAGTGGCTCTGAGGAGGGGCCTCAGGTCCTTGGACTCTTTTTTGCCTCACAATAATTCTCTGGTACTCCAGGACGTGAAGACAGTCATGCTAGCATGAAGAAAATAATCAGCTTTCAGCAGTAGCAAAGTTTTTTTTACAATTAATCACTTTCAGGTCACAGCCTGAGACCTGAGGGGTCGTTGTTAATCTCCTAGGAAGGAGCATCCCAGAGGGGCTCTTCAGTAAGTGCTCTGCCCTCTGGGTACCGTGAGTCAGCTTCTGCAGGAACCTAGCATTCTGACCCCATCCTTTGTTGGGAAACGGGATTCCTGATGCACCTGCTTTGTCTTTGCCGAACCTGACCCTGCCCTCTGCTCTGTCACCCTTGGGGTTCATCTCACCACTTAGCTTCCCAAGCACCCTCCTTACCCCGTTTTTCTGTCAAATGGCATTGGCTGGTCATTGGGCCAAATGTCTGTCTCTGCCCAAGGCACCTGAGGTTTGCCAGGATAGCACTAATCCTGTGAGATTTCCTGAGTGATGACATAGCATAGGTGCTAAGAGCATGGCCTCCACAGCCAGTGCACAAAGCTCCGTCACTCACACGGTGAGTGACTTTGAAGAGATCACTTCATTTTCCTCATCTAACATAGGAGCTGCACCAGTCCTTGCCCCATGTTGCTAATATTCATTGCCCCACAGTCACAGAGGAATGAGCTGCACAGCCCTGGAGGGTGTGTGCACAGTCTGCACATCAAGGTGGCCCTGAATTGCATGTAGCAAGCAATGAATCCATATTTCATGTTAGGGATTATTATTGTTATTATTATTACTTTTACTGACTAAATTCCCTGGGATCCTCCCAGCCATCTATGCCATCCTAGCTGGCCCCTAGCTCTTATGTCCTTACAGAAGGGGACCAAGTGGGTTAGACTCCCTCACTACTATGTTTGGCATGGGTATTACTATAGCTGGGGTGGGGGGCGGTTATAGTTTCTAGGAGCCTTGATAACAAGAAGTACAATACTGTGAGGCTTCCTAGGAAACTAACAAGTCTGCCATAAAATGTGAGGGAGTATCTAGCTGCATCTTTAATATGAATTTTGGTATTTCTCACTTCTCTAACAACTGGACATTGAGTCAGGTAACCTTAACAAGTTCTTATTTATTCATTCAATAGAAGTGTAGTTGATTCATAATATGTGTTAGTTTCAGGTATATAGCAAGGTGATACAGCTATATGTGTGTGCATATAAATGTATATATAAGAATATACAGAGGAAGTGAGAAATAGATTTAAGTGACTAGATCTGATAGACAGAGTGCCTGATGAACTATGGACGGAGGTTCACGACATTGTACAGGAGGCAGGGATCAAGACCATCCTCAAGAAAAAGAAATGCAAAAAAGCAAAATGACTGAGGAGGCCTTACAAGTAGCTGTGAAAAGAAGAGAAGCAAAAAGCAAAGGAGAAAAGGAAAGATATTCCCATTTGAATGCAGAGTTCCAAAGAATAGCAAGGAGAGATAAGAAAGGCTTCCTCAGTGATCAATGCAAAGAAATAGAGGAAAACAATAGAATGGGAAAGACTAGAGATCTCTTCAAGAAAATTAGAGATACCAAGGGAACATTTCATGCAAAGATGGGCTTAATAAAGGACAGAAATGGTAGGGACCTAACAGAAGCTGAAGATATTAAGAAGAGGTGGCAAGAATACACAGAAAAATTATACAAAAAAAGATCTTCATTACCCAGATAACCATGATGGTGTGATCACTCACCTAGAGTCAGACATCCTAGAATGTGAAGTCAAGTGGGTCTCAGGAAGCATCACCATGAACAAAGCTAGTGGAAGTGAAGGAATTCCAGTTGAGCTATTTCAAATCCTAAAAGATGATGCTGTGAAAGTCCTGCACTCAATACGTCAGCAAATTTGGAAAACTCAGCAGTGGCCACAGGACTGGAAAAGGTCAGTTTTCACTCCAATCCCAAAGAAAGGCAATGCCAAAGAATGCTCAAACTACTGCACAATTGCACTCATCTCACATGCTAGTAAAGTAATGCTCAAAATTCTCCAAGCCAGGCTTCAGCAATACATGAACCATGAACTTCCAGATGTTCAAGGTGGTTTTAGAAAAGGCAGAGGCCTAACTGGTCCATTGTATCATTTAAAATTTGTGTTTCCTTGCTAATTTTCTGTTTAGTTGATCTATCCTTAGGTGTGAGTGGGGTATTAAAGTCTCCCAATGTTACTGTGTCACTGTTAATTTCCCCTTTCATATTTGTTAGCATTTGCCTTACATATTGCGGTGCTCCTATGCTGGGTGCATATATATTTATAATTGTTATATCTTCTTCTTGGAATATTCTTTGATATGTAGTATCCTTCTTTGTCTCTTTTCACGACTTTTATTTCAAAGTTTATTTTATCTGATATGAGTATTGCTACTCCTGCTTTCTTTTGGTCTCTATTTGCATGAAATATCTTTTTTCAGCCCTTCACTTTCAGTCTGTATGTGTCCCTAGATTTGAGGTGGGTCTCTTGTAGACAGCATATATAGGGGTCTTGTTTTTGTATCCATTCAGCTAGTCTTTATCTTTTGGTTGGGGCATTCAACCCATTTACATTTAAGGTAACCACTGATAAGTGTGATCCCATTGCCATTTACTTTGTTGTTTTGGGTTCAAGTTTATAAACCTTTTCTGTGTTTCCTGTCTAGAGAAGATTCTTTTGTGTTTGTTGGAGAGCTGGTATGGTGGTGCTGAATTCTCTGAGCTTTTGCTTGTCTGTAAAGCTTTTGATTTCTCCTTCATATTTGAATGAGATCCTTGCTGGGTACAGTAATCTGGGGTGTAGGTTTTTCTCTTTCATCACTTTAAGTACGTCCTGCCATTCCCTTCTGGCTTGAAGAGTTTCTATTGAAAGATCATCTTTTATCCTTATGGGGATCCCCTTGGGGGTTAATTGTTGTTTTTTCCTTGCTGCTTTTAATATTTGTTCTTTGTGTTTGATCTTTGTTAATTTGATTAATATGTGTCGGGGTGTTTAGCCTTTGGGTTTATCCTGTTTGGGACTCTCTGGGTTTCTTGGACTTGGATGGCTATTTCCTTCCCATTTTAGGGAAGTTTTCAACTATTATCTCCTCAAGTACTTTCTCATGGCCTTTCTTTTTGTCTTCTTCTTCTTGGACTCCTATGATTCAAATGTTGGAGTGTTTTATATTGTCCCAGAGGTCTCTGAGGTTTTTCTCATTTACAGTAGCCAGGACATGGAAGCAACCTAGATGTTCATCAGCAGACGAATGGATAAGAAAGCTGTAGTACATATACAATGGAATATTATTCAGTTATTAAAAAGAACACATTTGAGTCAGTTCTAATGAGGTGGATGAAACTGGAGCCTATTATACAGAGTGAAGTAAGTCAGAAAGAAAGACACCAATACAGTATATTAATGCATATATATGTAATTTAGAAAGATGGCAACAATGACCCTTTATGCGAGACAGCAAAAGAGACACAGAGGTAAAGAACAGACTGTTGGACTCTGCGGGAGAAGGCGAGGGTGGGATGATTCGAAAGAATAGCATTGAAACATGTATATTAACATATGTGAAATATATCACCAGTCTAAGTTCAATACATGAGGCAGGGTGCTCAGGGTTGGTGCACTGGTATGACCCTGAGAGATGAAATAGGGAGGGAGCTGGGAGGGAGGGTCAGGATGCGGAACACATGTACACCCATGGCTGATTCATGTGAATGAATCACAAAACCACCACAATAATGTAAAGTAATTAGCCTCCAAATAAAATAAAAAGGAAAAAAATTTAAGAAAAATAAATCAATAACAGGAAAAAAAAAAAAAAAAAAAGAAAAGGCAGAGTATCCAGCGATCAAATTGCCAACATTCGCTGGATCATCAAAAAAGCAAGAGAGTTCCAGAAAACCATCTATTCCTGCTTTACTGACCATGCCAAAGCTTTTGACTGTGTGGATCACAATAAACTGTGGACAATTCTTCAAGAGATGGGAATACCAGATCACCTGACCTGCCTCTTGAGAAACCTACATGCAGGTCAGGAAGCAACAGTTAGAACTGGACATGGAACAACAGACTGGTTCCAAATAGGAAGAGGAGTATTTCAAGGCTGTACATTGTCACCCTGCTTATTTAACTTATATGCAGAGCACATCATGAGAAACGCTGGGCTGGAGGAAGCACAAGGTGGAATCAAGATTTCTGGGAGAAATATCAATAACCTCAGATATGCAGATGACACCATCCTTATGGCAGAAAGTGAAGAGGAACTAAAAAGCCTCTTGACGAAAGTGAAAGAGGAAAGTGAAAACGGTGGCTTAAAGCTCAACATTCAGAAAACCAAGATCATGACATCTGGTCCTGTCACTTCATGGCAAATAGATGGAGAAACAGTGGAAACAGTGGTTGATTTTATTTTTCTGGGCTCCAAGATCACTGCAGATGGTGATTGCAGCCAAGAAATTAAAAGATGCTTACTCCTTGGAAGGAAAGTTTTGGCCAAATTAGATAGCATATTAAAAAACAGAGACATTACTTTGTCAACAAAGGTCCAACTAGTCAAGGCTATGGTCTTTCCAGTAGTCATGTATAGATGTGAGAGTTGGACTATAAATAAAGCTGAGCACAGAGTTGATGCTTTTGAACTGTGGTGTTGGAGGAGACTCTTGAGAGTCCCTTGGACTGCAAGGAGATCAAACCAGTCCATCCTAAAGGAGATCAGCCCTGGGTGTTCATTGGAAGGACTGATGTTGAAGCTGAAACTCCAATACTTTGGCTACCGGATGCGAAGTGCTAACTCATTTGAAAAGACCTTGATGCTGGGAAAGATTGAGGGCAGAAGGAGAAGGGGACGACAGAGGGTGAGATGTTTGGATGGCATCACAGACTCAATGGGCATGAGTTTGGGTAAATTCTAGGAGTTGATGATGGACAGGGAGGCCTGGTGTGCTGCGGTTCATGGGGTCACAGTCAGACACAACTGAGCAACGGAACTAATGGAAGAATATATGTATTCTTTTTCATATTCCTTTCCACTATGGTTTATGATATGACATTGACCATTTCTCTGAGCTACATAGTAGGGCCATGTTGTTTATCTGTTTTATATATAGTGGTTTGTATCTGCTAATCCCAAACTCCTAATTTATTCCACCCTCACTCCCTTTCCTCTTTGGTAACCATGAGTTTGTTCTCTATGTCTGCAAGTCTGTTTCTGTTTTGTAAATAAGTTCTTTCTTAACAAGCCTTTTGACTATTGAGAGACTTAGTTAGTTCCCAAGGCGTCAGCTGCAACTGTCTAAGGTGAGCCTCCTTGTGTCCTTGAAAGAAAATCAAAGCAGAGAGTTTCCATATTTTGATGTGAGGAAAAGAAAATCTCTGAAGACGTGGTGACTCCTGACACAGGGAGGCACTTGTAAGTCTGATACTTGAATTGGGGGCCTGAGGTCACTGGGCTGCAGGGCAGGCCTGGATGCAAATGTGACAGCAGAGGTTTCTGGCCTCTGATGCTTCACCTCTTAGTTTTGGTTGCATCATTGTTGTTTAGTTGCTCAGTCGTATCTAACTCTCTTGAGACTCCATAGATGGTAGCCCACCAGGGTCCTCTGTCAATGGGATTTCCCGGGCAAGAATACTGGAGTGTATTGCCATTTTCTCCTCCAGGGGATCTCCCTGACCCATTGATCAAACCTGTGTCTCCTGCACTGGCAGGTGGATTCTTTACCACCAAACCACCTGGGAAGCTCAGTTGCATCAGAAAGCCATAAAACTGCTGCTTCCAAACACTGAAATGGCTCATTAGATGTGCCCTCCTAGAAGATTCCTTACTACCTACACTTTCCAAGGATGATGTAAAAAGCAACAATCCTGTTGGTAAATGAGCCATCTGGTCCACTCACCACTTCTTAGATATAATTCATGGAGATTGTTTTCTTTCTTTCTTTGTTTATTTTTTAAAGGCTCAGCTTCATTACAAAGACGCATTCTTCCCAGAGGACCCACTAATCAGGGAAATCATTGAAACTCTCAAATGGACATGCCTCTAATAATTCACTTTATTGTGACTCTGACTAGCATTAAGAACTTATTTTCTTGATTTCCTCAAGTTATCCCTAAAGTGAGACAATTTTCCCATCATCATGCTGACAGCCTACTCTGCGTTTTTCCATGGAAGTCTTTATTTGCATTCACAGTGAGTTTAAAACTTGGAGTAGTTTGATGAGATTAATATGAGGTGTCTCTTCAAAAGTTGAGTGGTATAACAATTTCACGATGCCTCCACTAACTATGTGAAATGAAATATTAACTTCATAAACACAGTGACGGATTAGAATATCACTTGCCTCCAAGGCAACTATGGCTTCCGATCACATGTCACCACCACCCCAGGGAAATGTGTGAGCCCCTGTCAATCACTCCCCAGCTGGCATTCAGGGAATGCCTGCTTTTATCCCACACAGCTCTGGGAGACCTGAGATATATATAGTCCATGGCATCATGGAGCTGACATACCAGTGGAACTAACCAATGATTAAAATGGCATGTGATCGAGAGGCAAAATGGGTGACACAGACACCAGGTGATGTTGAGAAGAGAAGACAGTGTGGGTTGAAGAACTAGATCCACAGAAAAGACATTTAAAAAATTGTAAAAGTACAGGAACTATTTAACAAATGCTACTTGCACCAACACCATGCTTGGCATCTGACATATGCTGCTGAATTCAGACTTGATCACAATTCTATGAGTCTGAAGCTCATTCAAGCTCAAACAGCTATCATCGTTGCAACTGGCAGGGCTGTGGTTCTCCTTTAAGATCTAAGATCTGGGGTCATGAATCCGGCCAGGTGAGATACCATTCTCTGTGCTGTCCTCCAGAAAGGGCTTCTCTCCTTGACACTACTGCTCACACGGAATTGTAATCATATGTTAATTTGTCTGCCCCCAGACCAGGCTGTGAAGCTCATAGCTGGCTTTCATTTATTAATACTATCACACTGGTGACAACTCAACAGAGCCTGACACATAGCTGGAACAAAGCAAATGCCCATGAAATGAGTAAGTGAGTAAAAAATTCCTCCAGGGCTGGGGTAGTTACACGCTCCTTTGCAAGCCCATCCTACCTCTTTCTCCCTCTGCCGAGCTTCCCTCCTACACCTCACTGAGACAGAAGTCATCATGGAGGTAGTGATCAAACATTCTCCACTTTTTTTCCTCTCTGCCTTCTACCCCAGACTCTGTTCCATGCTGAGTTCATTGCACAGACTTGGGAAACTGACTTGGGCTGTGACCTTGATGAAAGATGTCAGCTCTGACTTGAGACTTTTGCTCAGACAGATGTGGTCCCTGAGTCCCTCAAAAGCCAAGTTGCAAGGAGGATGCTTCATTTTCAGGAAATAACCACTCTCTAGAGTACCCCCCAGGACACTGGAGCCTTTTAATTTCCCTTTATTAATTGAAAACCAGTTTAATAACTAAAAGACTTGAGCAAAGGAACAATGGACGGTCTCACATTTGGCACATGGGGAAGGCAAAAAAGCCCCAGTAGTGAGGGATAACAGCATCTACATGAACAAATAAACATTTTCATAATTTGCCTACTAATTAAAATAGCAAATACAATCAAATCCAATTAACGTAGATTAGTCTATGGGGCTTTAAATCAGAGGAGCCTGGTTGATGACTCTGGAGTCATTAATTAGGTCTGACGTGACTTCTTCCAAGAAAACCCTGTTGGCATACACCTTTCCCAATAATGGGGTTCATGATCAGCTGAGAAATCACAGGTGTAATTCAGAACTGGACTCTGGCAGGGGCCTGTTTCAAGGCTGTCATTTGCTTCATTCAGGAAAGGCTTACCATGTTTCTGAACTTGGTTGGTGTACCTGGTGGTTCCTGGGGTTCAAGGATCAGGGATGTGAGTAAAGGCTGGTCCCCTGGGTCTTCATCCCTTCCCTTATCAGCAGTGCTCCCTGCTCTCCACATCCTGCCCTCACCAGGAAGCATCCATAAATTCTGGGTCACTGTAGTAGTAGTTCCTTGGCTGAGGCTAGAAAGTAATGGAATGCTCTCATCTGACTGAGATAAAGAGAAGCTTGGTTCAAGCTCAGTTTCCCTGAAGGATATTTCTTGGTGCTGGCTTTGTGCTAGAGAGTGTCCATGAGTGAGCAGAGGGCTTGCCCTAAGGAACACAGATATATTTCCTTTGGGAAGACAGACATTTTACAGAGATATTAATAGTTATTCCAATGCCCCCAGGGGCCAGGCCTGGCACAAAACCAGAAAGTGGGCCTCACGTAAGAAAAACAGGGAGGGAGGAGCTAAGATGGTGGAAGAATAGGATGGGAGACCGCTTTCTCCCCCACAAATTCATCAAAAGAACATTTGAACGCTGAGCAAACTCCACGAAACAGCTTCTGATCACTAGCAGAGGACATCAGGCACCCAGAAAAGCAGCCCATTGTCTTTGAAAGGAGGTAGGACAAAATAGAAAAGGTAAAAAGAGAGACAAAAGATTTAGGGATGGAGATCCATCCTGGGAAGGGAGTCTTAATAGAGGAAGTTTCCAAACACCAGGAAACCCTCTCACCGGCTGGACTGGGGGAAGTTTTCGAATCTCGGAGGGCAACCTAACCGGGAGGAAAAATAAATAAAGCCCACAGATTACAAACCTAAAAGCAACTCCCAGCAGAAAAGTACCCCAGATTCCCACATCCTCCACCAGCAAGTGGGGGATGAACAGAGAGGAGCGGGAAGCATTGCTTAGGGTAAGAACCGACCTGAATGCCCTGAGGGCAATCTGAGGGAACTAACGTGAGATAGCAACTTAAACTGTGGGATAGCAAGAGAGAGAGAAAGTTAACCTGAGAAAAGCTCTAACCTAAGGCACAGCCAGCCCGTTAGCAGAACAAAGGACAGAGAAGAGCTGGCTGGCTGTGGGCTGGCCCAACCCCTGCCAGGGCAGGAGGCATGGGGGAGGCAGGCACCAGGCCGGAAAGGGGCACACTCGGCCCCAGAGAGGGCATCCTCTACCAAACTGCAAACAGGCTTACAGTTTCTAATCAAAGACTTCCTGAGATTCTGAATGGTTGACATCCGCCGGGAGTGTCGCAGCCAGAGATCAGCTCCCCAGAAGAGACAGAAGGCGCACTGGACCGGCGCTCGCAGAAACTGAGGCTGGGACAGGGAGGGGAGAAGTTGCGCCGCACCTGAAGAGAGTACGCTAGTCAAGCTCCTGTTTCGCTGAGCTGCTCTGACGCGGGAAGGCACAAAATGCAGGCCCAACCAAATCTGCGCCTTTGTGGAGTATCCTACGCCCAGATTACTGTACCGAGCAAGGATCTCATTCAGATAATGAAGAAGAATTCAAAAGCTTTACAGACAAGCAAAAGCTGAGAGAATTCAGCACCATCAAACTAGATCTTCAACAAATGCTAAAGGATCTTCTCTAGACAGGAAACACAGAAAGGTTGTGTGAATGCGAACCCAAAACAACAAAGTAAATGGTAATGGGACCGTACTTATCAATAATTACCTTAAATGTAAATGGGCTGAATGCCCCAACCAAAAGACAAAGACTGGCTGAATGGATACAAAAGCAAGACCCCTATATATGCTGTCCACAAGAGACCCACCTCAAAACAAGGGACACATACAGACTGAAAGTGAAGGGCTGGAAAAAAATATTTCACGCAAACAGAGACCAAAAGAAAGCCGGTGTCACAGTACTCATATCAGATAAAATAGACTTTAAAATAAAAGCTGTGAAAAGAGACAAAGAAGGACACTATATAATTATCAAAGGATCAATCCAAGAAGAAGATATAACAATTATAAATACATATGCACTCAACATAGAAGCACCGCAATATGTAACGCAAATGCTAACAAGCATGAAAGGGGAAATTAACAATAACACAATAATAGTGGGAGAATTTAATACCCCACTTACACCTATGGATAGATCAACTAAACAGAAAATTAACAAGGAAACACAAACTTTAAATGACACAATGGACCAGTTAGAACTAATTGATATCTATAGGACATTTCACCCCCAAAACAATCAACTTCACCTTTTTCTCAAGTGCACATGGAACCTTCTCCAGAATAGATCACATCCTGGGCCATAAATCTAGCCTTGGTAGATTCAAAAAGATTGAAATCATTACAGTCATCTTTTCTAACCACAATGCAGTAAGATTAGATCTCAACTACAGGGAAAAAAACTATTAAAAATCCCAACATATGGAGACTAAATAACACGCTTCTGAATAACCAACAAATCATAGATGAAATCAAAAAAGAAATAAAAATATGCATAGAAACGAATGAAAATGAAAACACAACAACCCCAAACCTATGGGACATTGTAAAAGCAGTACTAAGGGGAAGATTCATAGCAATAGAGGCCTACCTCAAGAAACAAGAAAAAAATCAAATAAATAATCTAACTCTACAGCTAAAGCAACTAGAGAAGGAATAAATGAAGAACCCCAGGGTTAGTAGAAGGAAAGAAATCTTAAAAATTAGGGCAGAAATAAATGCAAAAGAAACAAAAGACACCCCACAAAAATCACCAAAGCTAAAAGCTGGTTTTTTGAAAAGATAAATAAAATTGACAAACCATTAGCCAGACTCATCAAGAAAGAAAGGGAGAAGAACCAAATCAACAAAACTAGAAATGAAAATGGGGAGATCACAACAGACAACTCTGAAATACAAAGGATCATAAAAGACTACTACCAGCAGCTCTATGCCAATAAAATGGACAACTTGGATGAAATGGACAAATTCTTAGGAAAGTATAATTTTCCAAAACTGAACCAGGAAGAAATAGAAGGTCTTAAGAGACCTATCACAAGCAAGGAAATCGAAACTGTAATCAGAAATCTTCTAGCAAACAAAAGCTCAGGACCAGATGGCTTCACAGCTGAATTCTACCAAAAATTTAGAGAAGAGCTAGCACACATCTTACTTAAACTCTTCCAGAAAATTGCAGAAGGTAAACTTCCAAAATCATTCTATGAGGCCACCATCACCCTAATACCAAAACCAGACAAAGAGGCCACACACACACACACACACACACACACACACACACACACAAACAACAGGCCAATATCACTGATGAACATACATGCAAAAATCCTTAACAAAATTTTAGCAAAGGAATCCAACATCATATTAAAAAGATCAGACATCATGACTAAGTGGGCTTTAAGCCAGGAATGCAAGGATTCTTTAATATCTGCAAATCAATCAATGTAATACACCACATTATCAAATTGAAAGATAGAAACCATATGATTATCTCAATAGATGCAGAAAAAGCCTTTGACAAAATTCAACATCCATTTATGATAAAAAAAAAAAAAAAACTCTCCAGAAAGCAGGAATAGAAGGAACATACCTCAACATAATAAAAGCTATATGTGACAAACCCACAGCAAACATTATCCTCAACGGTGAAAAATTGAAAGCATTTCCCCTGAAGTCAGGAACAAGACAAGGGTGCCCACTCTCACCACTACTATTCAACGTAGCTTTGGAAGTTTTGGCCACAGCAATCAGAGCAGAAGAAGAAATAAAAGGAATCCAGATAGGAAAAGAAGAAGTAAAACTCTCACTGTTTGCAGATGACATGACCCTCTACATAGAGAAGCCTGAAGACTCTACCAGAAAATTACTAGAGCTAATCAATGAATATAGTAAAGTTTCAGGATATAAAATGAACACACAGAAATCCCTTGCATTCCTATACACTAACAATGAGAAAATAGAAAGAGAAATTAAGGAAACAATACCATTCACCATTGCAACAACAAAAAGAATAAAATACTTAGGAGTATATCTACCTAAAGAAACAAAAGACCGACACATAGAAAACTATAAAACACTGATGAAAGAAATCAAAGAGAACACAAACAGATGGAGAAATATACCGTGTTCATGGATTGGAAGAATCAATATTGTCAAAATGACTATGCTACCCAAAGCAATCTATAGATTCAATGCAATCCCTATCAAGCTACCAACGGTATTCTTCACAGAACTAGAACAAATAATTTCACAATTTGTATGGAAATACAAAACACCTCAAATAGCCAAAGCAATCTTGAGAAAGAAGAATGGAACTGGAGGAATCAACCTGCCTGACTTTAGGCTCTACTACAAAGCCACAGTCATCAAGACAGTATGGTACTGGCACAAAGACAGAAATATAGATCAATGGAACAGAACAGAAAACCCAGAGAGAAATCCACGAACCTATGGACACCTTATCTTCAACAAAGGAGGCAAGGATACACAATGGAAAAAAGACAACCTCTTTAACAAGTGGTGCTGGGAAAACTGGTCAACCACTTGTAAAAGGTCAACCACTTCTAACACTATACACAAAAATAAACTGAAAATGGATTAAAGATCTAAATGTAAGACCAAAAACTATAAAACTCCTAGAGGAGAACATAGGCAAAACACTCTCCGACATAAATCACAGCAAGATCCTCTATGACCCACCTCCCAGAATATTGGAAATAAAAGCAAAAATAAACAATGGGACCTAATGAAAATTAAAAGCTTTTGCATAACAAAGGAAACTATAAGCAAGGTGAAAAGACGGCCTTCAGAATGTGAGAAAATAATAGCAAATGAAGCAAAAGACAAAGGATTAATCTCAAAAACATACAAGCAACTCCTGAAGCTCAATTCCAGAAAAATAAATAATCCAATCAAAAAAATGGGCCAAAGAACTAAACAGACATTTCTCCAAAGAAGACATGCAGATGGCTAACAAACACATGAAAAGATGCTCAACATCACTCATTATCAGAGAAATGCAAATCAAAACCACAATGAGGTACCATTACACATCAGTCAGGATGGCTGCTCTCCAAAAGTCTACAAGCAATAAATGCTGGAGAAAGTGTGGAGAAAAGGAAACCCTCTTACACTGTTGGTGGGAATGCAAACTAGTACAGCCGCTATGGAGAACAGTGTGGAGATTTCTTAAAAAACTGGAAATAGAACTGCCATATGACCCAGCAATCCCACTTCTCGGCTTACACTCCAAGGAAACCAGATCAGAAAGACACATGTGCACCCCAATGTTCATCGCAGCACTGTTTATAATATCCAGGACATGGAAGCAACCTAGATGCCCATCAGCAGACGAATGGATAAGGAACCTATGGTACATATACACAATGGAATATTACTCAGCCATTAAAAAATACATTTGAATCAGTTCTAATGAGATGGATGAAACTGGAGCCCATTATGCTGAGTGAAGTAAGCCAGAAAGATACAATACAGTATACCAATACAGTATACTAATGCATATCTATGGAATTTAGAAAGATGGTAACGATAACCCTATATGCAAAACAGAAAAAGAGACACAGATGTACAGGACCGAGTTTTGGACTCTGGGAGAAGGCGAGGGTGGGATGTTTTGAGAGAACAGCCTTGAAACATGTATATTATCAAGGGTGAAACAGATCACCAGCCCAGGTTGGATTCATGAGACAAGTGCTCACGGCTGGTACACTGGGATGACCCAGAGGGATGGGAATGGAGGTGGGAGGGGGGATCAGGATGCAGAAGACGTGTAAATCCATGGCTGATTCATGTCAATGTATGGCAAAAACCACTACAATATTGTAAAGTAATTAGCCTCCAACTAATAAAAATAAATGAAAAAAAAAAAAAAACCCTACTATATAGCTTAGGGAACTCTAGACCTTTATAGAAAAGAATATAAGAAGAGTGGATATGTGTATAACTGATTCCCTTTGCTGCACAGCAGAAACTAACACAGCATTGTAAATCAACTATACTCTGATAAAAATTAATTTAACTAAATAAAAGTTAAAATACAAAAAAAAAAAAAAAAAAGAAATAAAAAGCAAAACAGGGAGAGGTGGCACTAAATTGGAGACTGTAAGCTCCTTCCTAAGGATGTGACCATTACGAACTCACCATGATGGTTTCTGTCAGGGATCCATGCCCCAGTTCCTAGAAATTCTAGGTTTACCCAAAGGTTAGAAATCCAGACTTTTATAGAAAAAGCCCCAATTTTGTTGTTGCTCATTTAGTTTTCCTAAACTGTCTTATTAAAAAAAGCAACAACACAGGAACACAGAAACATGGATAGTCCTCTGTGATATCCAGGGGAACAGCCACATGGGTTAGGCTTAACAACAGACAATTCTCATCCAAATTAAGGAGGTAAGGACAGGTAGGAGGCACAAGAAAAGAACATTACAGCATACTAACACATATATACGGAATTTAGAAAGATGGTAACGATAACCCTATATGCAAAAAAGAAAAAGAGACACAGAAGTACAGAAGAGACTTTTGAACTCTGTGGGAGAAGGTGAGGGTGGGATGTTTCAAAAGAACAGCATGTATATTATCTATGTTGTAACAGATCACCAGCCCAGGTGGGATGCATGAGACAAGTGCTCGGGCCTGGTGCACTGGGAAGACCCAGAGGAATCGGGTGGAGAGGGAGGTGGGAGGGGGGATCGGGATGGGGAATATGTGTAATTCTATGGCTGATTCATGTCAATGTATGACAAAACCCACTGAAATGTTGTGAAGTGATTAGCCTCCAACTAATTAAAAAAAAATTAATTAATTAATTAATTTAAAAAAAAAAAAAAGAAAGAATATGTGCAAAGTCATGGTTCCAAGGAATAACCTGACCTCTTCTCCATCCCTGGAGTCTTGCAGGTGAACAGCCATCACATGAGGAATGCCAGGGCAGCAGCTAAGGGAACCTCCATGTCAGGAAGTCTAGGGTTTTTCATGTATCATGAATAATTTAGGGGCTTTGAATTAACATCATAAGATTTCCTTCTTACCCAAATTCCTCCTAAAAGCTTGGCCTTGAGGATAGCCATCTAATTTAAAGGGAAGATGGAAGCAAGGAAAAAGAAAATCTCACTTCATGATGTGGTTGTAGGGATCCCATGAGACCAGACTCGGGAAATGTCCAGAGCCTGTCACTTGCAGATGTAATGTGTGCCCTACAGGTCATGGTGTGGCCCAAAACATTCCCTCCCCTTGAACCAGGTTGTCTGTACTGCATACTCTAGTTCCTTGGTCCTGTGGTCACCCAAGGACTGGGATTGAGGTAGATCAAAGGAGGCAACCTCGGAAGGCAGGGCCTGTTTCTATTCCCACTTTGAGCTGCCCTTGACATTCCCAAACTGGCAGAGGTAACTTCCCAAAGGGCTGAGAACCTTACTGAGGAAGCTGCTGGTGTATTTGCTGGGACCTGGAGATGGGGACATTGTGCTTTGTATCACAAAGCCCTTATGAGGTCTAGACTCTTTACCAATGACACACTTCACATTGTGAGTATAGAGAGAGCCCCTGAGTAGCTGGTACTGATGCACCTGAAAATTGTGAAAGCTACCCTGTCAATCTCTGGGTTGTCCCACTCCTGGAATCATTATGCCCCTTTGCTACGACTTTATAACCCATTTGTGCTTCTTCTAAAGCGCTGACCACAGCTGCTGCCTCCTCCAGGCATTCTCCACTCGTCTCTGCTCTCAGCCTCTCAGCAGTAATTTGTCATATAATTCAAAATGACACTCTGCTCCACTGGACTGCCATCTCTTCTATGGAGTTTTCAGGAGGACCCTCCCCTGACAGAGAATATGTATCCTCCCCTTAGGGTATGGAGTCTACACTGGAATGAGGAAAGCACCGTGGACCTTAGAGTTAGAAAGCCCTGCATTCAGTAACCCTGGCTGACCTCTCTGAGCCCTAGTCTCAGTTCAGTTCATTTCAGTCGCTCAGGCGTGTCCGACTCTTTGCGACCCCACGAATCGCAGCATGCCAGGCCTCCCTGTCCTAGTCTACTTAGTTGTAAAAAGAACTAGTAGTCCTTCATTTTCAGGGTGATTATGAAGATCAAGCAATGAGACATGCACAACACACAGCACAACACACAGGGATTCAATGAAGAGCCGTAAAATGACATGTTACACTTGTTTTTCTGTCTCTTCTGCTAAAGAACCAGTTCCCAGATGGTGATGGTATCTGATTCATCCATCTTTATAACCCCAGCACCTAGCACCACAATTGGTACATTGTTTCATTCATTCAATGTAATTGCCTGAACTTCCCCCTCCCTCCACCCCCACTCCCACCAGAGGCCTTGCATTACTTCTTTCCAATGTTTATGTTAAAAAAATTAACACATAAACCAATAACACCAAATAGAAATTGCCCAGGATTAGGGTGGAGACCTTTGGAGACAAGCTAACAAAGAATCCAATTGCTGAAAATGTCACCCTTTAAGAGGTTTTGCTATCAATTTTAAAAACAAATGCAAATTCCCAGCTCTATTTCTCTCACATACTTGTCAGGCTCTAAAACCAAGGCAAACCAAACAGTGTTTCTCTGAAACAACACCCCCCTCCCCCATCCGTTTTCCCCTTGACCTCAATCAATTACAATTTCATTGCGGTTTTAGAGGTGACTTCACTGCTGACTGCAACTTGCTGGTTTGTCCTGACTCTTGACAGGCCCATCAGAGAGGAGGTGGGACCCAAAGGTGGTCAGTTTCCATATACCTTGTTATTTTAAAAGAGGGCTTGCAGTTCCCAAGGCAAAGTGATGGCCTCAAACCAGCTCACAGTTCAAACCCAGAAAGCACTGAAGACTGAAGGGGATAACATGGCTGTCAAAACAGTGTGCCTGTTTCCCCCAGGGAGAAAGACTTTAAAGACAAATAAAGAGAAGGAAAGTCAAACTCCTCACATGCGACCATGAAAGAGCAGGTCAGGGGCCCAGTGCTGGGGTGAATCGCTGAGTGAGGGCTCCTCAGGCAGCCTGTTGGAGGAAGGTCACCGTACACAGAACACGTGGCCCCGCTGGAAGCAGGAAATCCTTTATTTCTGGGTAACTGGGATCCCAATTTGTAAAGTAATGCCCACCTAGCGATCTGAAACCAATTACTTGTTAGCAAAACTAGCACAGAGCAAACAGCGACCAGGAGGAGAGCTCAGATTCATGTCCTAATGAAACTCTTGGCCCTCTCATTAAAAATAAATGTCTACCTTGCTTCTCAGCATTTGGAGACGACAGGCACAGACTGCAGGGGAGAAAGGAAAGCCCTGTGGGTCCAGATAAACCACAGAAAGCAGAACCAGGCTTAATTGGATTACTGCTAATTAGGTGCCACTAATGAGAACGGAGAACATTGGATGTGCGTGTAGAAAAATAACTGGAATAATCTTCAGTATTAGAGATGCAACTTTAGATAAGGCTTTTCACTCCTGGATGGTTTGTTAGTACAAGCTTGCTCCTCCATCTTCCTGTCCACAGAGCCCAGCGTCTGGGTCCTGTGCCTGGGTAGAAATCCTGGCCCACTCTCACTAGCTGTGGGACTTGGGCAAGTCACCGAAATCTGTCCCTATCTCTCTCCTCATCCGCTGAACACAAATGATTCAAATAGCACTTACTTTATAGGGCTCGAGTGGGGATTATATATGTTATTATATTTAAAGCCCTTAGGATAGTATCTAGAACATAGAATGTATTCATGCACTTTAGATGCTGTCATCTATTTACTCAAACAATTTTGTTAGGTATTTTCAAGGTCCCTAGTTCTGGGATAAGCAAGTCTGGTCACACCAACCCTAATTCAACAGCTTCCCACTAATCTTTTTTTTTTTTTTTTTAATTGAAGTATAGTGGATTTCACAAGTGGAGCAGTTGGTAAAGAATCTGCCTGCCAGTGCAGGAGATGCAAGAGATGTGGGTTTGATCCCTGGGTGGGGAAGATTCCCTGGAGTAGGGAATGGCAATACTCCAGTATTCTTGTCTGGAAAATTCCATGGACAGAGGAGCCTGGTGGAGGTTACAGTCCATGGGGTCACAAAGAGTCAGACACAACTGAGCACATACTGGCTGGCTGGCTATGGAGCACCTTTCTACCTATAGTGGATTTACAACATTGTGTTAGTTTCAGATGTACAGTAATTCTACACAAATATATGAATATACATGTTTATATTCATATGTACATTTTTTGATTCTTTTTCATTATATGTTATCATAAGATATTGAATATAGTTCTCTGTGCTATGCAGTAGGTTCTTGCTATCTATTTTATATATAGTAGTGTGTATATGTTAATCCCAAACTCTAATTTATCCCTCTGCCTCACCTTTCCCCTTTGATAACTGTAAGTTTGGGCTTCCCTGGTAGCTCAAATGGTAAAGAATCCACCTGCAATGTGGGAGACTTGGGTTCTATCCCTGGGTTGGGAAGATCCCCTGAAGGGGAACATGGCAATGCACTCCAGTATGCTTGTCTGGAGAATCCCCATGGACAGAGGAGCCTGCCAGGCTACAGTCCATGGGGACAAAAGAGTCGGACACAACTGAGCGAGTAAGCACAGCACAGCTATGTTTGTCTTCTATGTCTGTGAATCTGTTTCTGTTTCGTAAATAAGTTCATTTGTATTGTTTTAGATTCCATATATGTGATATCATTTGATTTTTGTCTTTGACTTATTTCATTCTTTTCTATGGCTGAATATATATGCATCTTCTTTATCCATTCATCTGTTGATAGATACTTAGGACATTTCCATGTCTTGGCTATTCTGAATAGCACTGCTATGAACATTGGGGCGCAGGCATCTTTTCGAATTAGAGTTTTCATCTTTTCCAGATATGTGCCCAGGAGTGGGATTGCTGGGTCATATGGTAAAATGAAGACTCTATTGACCTGCGACCACATCTTGCTCACCTGTTCCTTCCTGTCTGTGCTCTGGCAGGACTGGCCTCCCTCCAAGCTCTGATCAGCCATGCTCCCTGCTCCCAAGAGCCGTTGCTCAGACTCTTCCCTCAGCCTGGGATGCTTCAGGAAGGCAGAGTCTCTATCTGTTTTTGTTTCTTCCTGAATCCATAGCAACTAACATAGAGGCTGGTTTGTACCAGGTGCTCAACTAACAGTCATTAAACTAATGGATAAATGAATTAAAGACTAAAAAACAATACATAAGACAGTGCTAAGACATGATAGTACCAGCTCACAATTATTTAGTGCTTGCTCTGTGAAAGACAATGTTCTAAATGCTTTTCTTATATAATCTCATACCCAATGCAGCTTGAATAGCAGGTAATCAAATAGTTGGAGAATAAAGTACTGGAATAGCACTGAGTAGGAGAGGAGATCCCAGGCTAAGCCAATAAGGGAATGAACTTTGTCAACAAAGGTCCATCTAGTCAAGGCTATGATTTTTCCAGTGGTCATGTATGGATGTGAGAGTTGGATTCTAAAGAAAGCTGAGCACCAAAGAATTGATGCTTTTGAACTTTGGTGTTGGAGAAGATGCTTGAGAGTCCCTTGGACTGCAAGGAGATCCAACCAGTCCATCCTAAAGGAGATCAGTCCTGGGTGTTCATTGGAAGGACTGATGTTGAAGCTGAAACTCCAATACTTTGGCCACCTGATGCAAAGAACTGACTCATTTGAAAAGACCCTGATGCTGGGAAAGATTGAGAGCAGGAAGAGAAGGGGATGACAGAGGATGAGATGTTCGGATGGCATAACCGACTCAATGGACATGGGTTTGGGTGAACTCCGGGAGTTGGTGATGGACAGGGAGGCCTGGCAGCTCATGGGGTCACAAAGAGTCAGACACGACTGAGTGACTGAACTGAACTGAGCTGGAAAAAGTCCACTGGAATCAGTGAGTTCACCCCACAGTTAGGCAGGGCAGAAAGCATGGCAGCAGCCCAGAAATGGCCCCTCAATTGTGTCTGCAGACACTGAGGATGATCTCACAGAGGGGACCAAATCCCGAAAAGAGTGCTTAAAGGACAAGTAGGGGCGCTTGCTTCTACAGGAAGTAGGTGGGGTCTTTCCAGAAAGAAGAACAGCAGCCACAGTAGCATGAAGGCTCACCAGAGCCTGGGAAACTAACCAGTGTATGAAACAAGACAGTGTTAGTTTGACGGAGGCGTGGAAAGGGGCTAGGGAGTTGGGGGCCAGTCAGATTTACCCAGGCCTACAGGCCAACCTCAGCATTCACAGAAGTCTTTAAGAGTCAACAACCAAACAAAAACACATCTCTGGCTGCAGGACTGAATTTAAATGGGATGGGACCAGGCAGGGGAGAGGTGAAGAGTGGGGAGACTTCTTTAGTAGCTCAGGGGACAGATGTTCAAACCTGAGCTTCTGCAACTGTAGCAGTAAGGGGAGGAAGGCCAAGTTGGAAGGAGATGAAGGTGGAGCAGGAGGAGGAGGAAGAGAGAGCATGGAGGTTTAGAGCCCCAAGTCTAGACATTCCCTGGAGGGGATAATGGCATGTCAGGGCTGAGGGGCCCAGCAAAATACCATGCCACAAACAGCAACACTCAGAGGCATCAGTCCTACTCCAACAACCTGGCTTGTGTCCTGGGAGAACTGGGCATGTGTGTTTGCATGTACATGGTGGGAGGGGCAAGGGGGCAGAACCCAGGCCTAAAGAAGTGGGAGGACAGTGCCAAGTGCCAGGGCATGGTGCAGACATTCAAGGGACAGGGAAGAAGCAGAGGGGCTGAGGAAAGACTTAGTCCCCAGGGGATAATTTCTGGCTGGGCCTGTGGGGAGGTTCTTGTGACTGCCAGCTCTTATAGCTGTGACTTGAAATGCTTGACTCAATGCCCTGATCACAGAGGGATCCTACTATGCCCAACAGGTCTGTTGGCATGTCCAGGTCCTGCATCCTCTGGCCTGTCTACCTTAACACCGGCCATGTCCTGCTCAGAAGAGCAGCCCTCCAGAATGTTGTGACATCTATGGTAAGACCAGTACCCAGAGCTCCCTCTCATCCTACTCCATCCCTGAGCCATTTGGGCCACTTGCCTCCTCACCCTCCTTAGACATCCAGTACCCAAGGTCTTTCCCACCTTCTCCTGTCTCAGCACCAGAGGTAATCCACCAGTGCACACCACAGTCCTGCTCAGGGCCTGCCAGGCCTGAGTAACCTGAGGTCGCTTCTCACTAGCCTCACCTGGCATCACTGCCCATGGGAGCAGCAGGTGGCCCAGACATCTTCCCAGTACCCCTGTGTCCTAAGTATCTCATTGCCTCTGATCCTTCACAGGTATGTTCATGGCTACCTTGCCGCCACCTCCTATTCAACCTTCAGTCTGGGCCTAAGCAGGCCGCCCTCAGATAAGCCTTCCCTTGGAGCCCCACTTAGGCACCCCCCATACCCTCTACTTCTGCTTTGCCTTGCTTGTCAAGATGACAACTCAAATAACCAGTTCCCTAATCATGTATTTAGTCTGACTCTCTCGCCTGACTCTAAGTTCTGTGAGGGCAGGGGCCAGGCTGATCTATCTACCACTCTATCCAGAGTGCTCGAAATAGAGCCAAATACATAGCATGTGCTCAATTAATATTTACTGAATATACATGAATGAATACCGAATGCAACCATGGCTCAAAGATCACAGAGCTAGTGAAAGTTAAATCAGGATGCAAATCGCCTATTCTGCATAGGCTTCAGGCCAATTCAGTTAAGAACTAATTTTTAGCAGAGAATTCGCTTTTACATCTATGTTAGGGTGGTGCTTAGGGAAGCAGAGAGATGGAGGAGGGAAAGAAGGCATATGACATGCATATTGATTTTCTGAGAATCCTGGATGGCTTAGCACAAAACTGGAGTGAGGGTTATGCTTCTGAAATGTTAAACACTGTTTAATAATTTGGCGCCATACGATGAGAGGTTTCTGTCAACATGGAACACGTGGCACTCTGGCTGACTGAGAAATGAGCAGGGTGGTTTTGAAAAATTCACCAGTTCCCTTGGGAAAGGCCGACTAATCTGATTTTAGCACCTCGCACAATGATTTGGATTGCATACATTCACTGCAAAAATGTGCTTGCCAAAATTAACTAGGTAGGCTCTCCCAGAGGAGATGCAGGCTCCTCCATCAGGACCACATTCATCTGTCAGGATGCGGCGTGCATTCCAGGAGGGCCTGCAAAGGACTGATAACCGTAGGGTCATATATGACGAGCCTCCTATGAGCCAGTCCGGTGTGTCCTCACCCATGTTGACCAGCTGTCTCTGCGTGGGCAATTCTTACACCTTTGCTGTAGTGAGTGACTTGCCTGGGTCCTGACACCTACCCGAGCAGAGCAGGCCTGGGCACCTGAGGTCCTCTGGCCCTGAAGCCTGTGCTCATCCACCAGTTCTATCCTGTTGGCTCCTGGGTTGGTATTGGTACCATCAGTGTTCCAGAACTGAGGGTTCTGTAGCCTTCCAGTGATGCCAGGAGGCTCAAGTTGGCAGGCTCAAAGTTTAGCTAAGTGTGGGAGGGGAGGTTTATTATGGGCTGTGGTGGGGGGGGGGGTCCTTTGGCCCACTCCTCACCTTCAAGAAGAGCCCGGTTTGCATGGTTATACCTGTGGACCATGTTAAAGGGACACCCCAAGAGACTTAATAAGAAGCAGTCACTACATAACTCTGATTGTTCAATGTGATCTTTGACAGTGGGCTTCCCAGGTGTCACTAGTGGTAAAGAACCCGCCTCCAACGCAGGAGACTTAAGAGATGAGGGTTCAAGCCCTGGGTTGGGAAAATCCCCTGGAGAAGGAAATGGCAACCCACTCCAGTTTTTTTGCCTGGAATATTCGATAGACAGAGGAGTTTGGTGGATCACAGACCATGGGGTTGCAAAGAGTCAGACACAACTGAAGTGACTTAGCACATAGCACTGTGCCAGACAGCATAGTATCGTGGTGTTTCTAACAGGTTTGTCACTGCTCTATTTTTCAATATACCAGAAGCTTCACAAAGTAGAACTGGCTGAGACACCTTTGCTCCCATGAGTGACAGAGGAAAGCATAACATTCCCAAACTAGGGTCTGGCCATCTAGAGAAGTAGGTTTCAATAAGACAGGGAATACTGGGAAGGATGAAGGAGCAAGATACAACAAACCCATTAAAAAAAAAAATTCAGTGAACAGACATTTAATGGGCACTCACTCTGCTTTGCCCTGAATCAGGCATGGTTCCATGGACGTGACTAAGCAGAGGTGAGCACTTACTGTATAACCTCACACTTCTATGCCGAGTCCTGAGGGGACTGTTTAGAGATGATCAGCCTCGCCCTGCACAGCATGGAGAAGTGAGGCATGGATATGGGGTTGTCAGAGGCACCGTCTATATGCCCCGCTGAAGGGATCAGGGAAACACAGGAGCCAGGAGTCCCCAGAAAGAAGCGCAACGAGGGTGAGAGGGAAGATGTAATGGATCCTGTGGGGAGGTTCACACTGGCCCGTTGGAGAGGACTGGGGGGGTGTCCCACAGGCGAGGGCCTCTGAGTACTCAGTGTTGCTCATGTAGAAACACCATCAATGAGAAAATAAATTCTTAAAAAAAGAAAAACAAAAATGGATCCCAAAGCACCAGAAATCTGGTGGGGATGAAACTGCCTTGAATAGGCAGAAAACCACTTCTGCAACAGAGACATCAATTTGCTGGAAAAGCCACTTTCTGTGGGTGCTGAGACCAGAGGTCAAGCGGCAATAGGGCTGTGGGTCTGGAGTGGGTGAAGAAACCAGGGGTAACCCATCAATCTAGGTGAGGCACATGGGGGTGGGAGACAAAAATGTGTGGGGCATGCATTGCTCTCATAACATTCATTTTTCTCTCATTCTCAAGTCCTGCAAATCAGACTGTATTTTGCTTTCGCTTGACAGAGGTGGGGACAGAGACTCAGGAGTTTCAGCAATTTGCCCAGGACCACAAAGAAGTGGAGCCAGGATGAGCATTCAATGTAGCCACGAGTCCACGGTACTAAAGCACAAACATGCTGCCATCCTCTTAGAGGGATGATGCTGTGGGGAAGAATATATTTTCTAATCGGAGAGGTCATGGTGGGTGTTTGTAACAAAGGGAAACAATTAGAATAGGAGAGATTCTCCATGGCAGGTGGGTCATTGATTCAGAGTATTGATGAGCACCGGCTGGGTGCACAGAACTGTCCTGGGCACTTTGCGTGGATCCCAAACACGCTGGGATGCCTGTGAAATCAAGTCAGTGCACAGACAGCGTGCTGTGAGTCTATTTGGCAAGGGCAGTCTGGCAGAGACTGGGTGAAAGATGAATAGGCTCTGGATTTGCGTAGAAAGGAGGAGAACTTTCTGTGGTGGGGAGGGGCACAGCATGAGCCACCGGTGGGGGCAGGGACGACTACTGTCTACACCACCCGCTCTAGCCAGAGCTGAGAGATGGATGCTTCAAAGCACCATTCCCTGCCTGATTGTAAAAGTAACATATGCTCACTGCAAACATCCTTGGAAAGACAGAAAAGTATAAAGGAATAACTAAAAAGTCATCCGTCAGTCTATGGTGTCTATCCTGGCAGGCTTTGTTCTGTGCATTAAAAAAAAAACAAAAGAAAAAACTAATCCATGATCAGACTATACAGACATTTCCCTGGCTTGCTTTTTTTTTTTTTTTTAAATATTGGAAGCATTTTGTTCTGCTAAAGTATTTTTCAAGAATCTGGCAGCCATGGCTGCACAGGCTTGGCTGAAGGCCTGCCGAGTTCTTTGGCCCTGAGGTCGTGTCGCCCTGCACTGGCTTTCTGGAATGGTGAGGCTGGTTCACCAAGGCCTTCTTGGCCTCCTCTGGGCACTGCTTGAAGGCCCATTCATCTCTTCCCGTGCCCTGACGATACTGTGCTCCCCTTCACCCTTTCCTCCCACTGCATCTGGTCAAGCTTGGGGTGACGTAAAGCAGGGGTCCCCAACCTCTGGAATCTAATGTCCAGTTATCTGAGGTGGTGCTGATGTAAAGGTAATAGAAATAAAGGGCAGAGTAAATGTAATAACACCTGAATCATGGGGAAGCCCACCCTCTACCCCCTGGTCCGTGGAAAAATTTTCTCTCATGAAACCTGTCACTGGTGCCAAAAAGGTTGGGGACCGCTGATGTATTGGAAATAAGAGGAACAGTCTACTTCCTCTTTGGAAGCAAGGGCCCCAAAATGCCTTCACCCCACCATACTTGCAAACACAGCTACTAAAGGATTTTATTTTAATTTTTTTGATATTAAAAAAATTTTGATTGGAGCCTAGTTGATTTACCATGTTGTGTTGGTTTTAGTTGTATATTTTCTAGAGACAACACAGTTTAAAGAAACCTGTGTCCAAAACAGACACAGACTTAGAGAACGAACCTAGCGTTGCCGGCGGGGAAGGATGGGGAGAAGGGGAGTCTGGGATGGACATACATGTTCACACACACTGCTGCATTTAAAATGGATAACCAACAAGGACTTACTGTACAGCACAGGGAACTCTGCTCACAGTTATGTGGCAGCCTGGATGGGAGGGAGTTTGGGGGAGAATGGATACTTGTATATGTATGGCTGGCTCCCTTTGCTGTCCACCTGAAACTATCACAACATTGTTAATTGACTACACTCCAATATAAAATAAAAAGTTTAAAAAATGAACCTGTTTCAGGTTTCTGGAAGTAATGAGACGTGATTTCTAATTCAACTCCTGTTGGAAATGAGCGTAACAAGCTATTACTATACAAATGAAGCTCCTTCTGACTCTGGTTTTTGTGGTGACAGCTTGGATCTGTCTATAGGGTCCTCAGCATAGAGCAGAGGCTGCCCCTTGATCAGTGATGGAAACGGGGAGGGAGGGAACATTGCATACTGTGTGTGTGTGTGTGTGTGTGTGTGTGTGTGTGTGTGTGTGTGTGTGTGTGAGCTCATCTGAATTTACCTTGCAGGGAGAAGCAGACTATCACACATCACCTACTACCTACAGACATGTGGGGCACCAGGCACTTGATAGAGATAATTTTTCCTTGGATTTATAACAATAGGCATGAAAAGAACACTGCCAGCTCTTCTTACCTGAGGAAACAGGGAGGTTAGCCTCTTGCCCACATACATAGAGGACATACCTACCAAGTGGTGGGGTTGGGATGAGGATTTGTGTCTGCCTGGATGCAAAGTTGGCTTTCTGCCCACACCACTCCCTACCCCTGCGCTGGCTCAAGGAGATTAGAGGCATCCTCTGTCTCCTTCACCATGGCCACATAGAACCAGTGGTAGCAGCCAGACTTTCAACTGCAGCTCAAGTCAGAGCCCCACTGTCAGCAAAGGACTCCATTTGGAACTGAACTCAGCATTTTGGAAGATTATTAGGGATGAAGAAAGAAGCATGAAGGGCTTTGAGGTTGGCCACAGTTATCAGAAAATTCAAAAAAAATGAAGTTTTATGCAGTTATAGTCGGGAAACATTTAATCTTCTCACTGTCAATTTCCAAGCTAACCACCTAGCTTGCATATATCCTTTTCTGAATTTTACATATATTGGCCATTTAATCCACACAATTCCCCTAATGAGGAGCATTTTTGATCATTTCAAACATAAAAGGAAACTCAGAGAAAGAAGTAACTCATTTAAAATCAAAGAGAAAGAGTAGCATGCACTGCTGTGGACGTTATTTTCCCCGAGATTGCGGATTCTCAGCACCAGGGCCACAGGCCCTGCCCTGTGACAGTGACCTAATGTAAGGTCAGAGTGGGGGTCTTGATGGTGGCTGGTCTCCTCACACATCCAGCCAGAGAGGGCTGACACTTCCTAGCATGCAAATCAGTGTTCCCTCCTTTAGAACATCTAAGATATGTTCTAAATATGGCCCAGGACCATCGTAAGATAGTTACAGGTTATGATGACCCAGGGCCAGGCTAGGACACTGGATGGTCCCTTCAAGCTCAAGTTTGCCCTGATGGCTTTTGCAGAGATCCCTAGACACCTACCTTGTCTGCACCAATTGACGTTCAACCAGATTCACTTTAAAATTTGGCAGTCCAGTGGTTAGGATTCTGTGCTTCCATTGCAGGGGCCCAGGTTCTAGTCCTAGCCGGGGAACTAGGATCCTGCAAGCTGTGTGGCACAGCCAAAATAAAAAAATAAGTGTGTGCTTATTCTTAGAAAAAAAAATTTTTAAACCCACAAATTTATGCCATTATAAAAAACAGTTGGAAGGAAGCGTGTTTTGTAAACTGCAGTAAGCTCTATGCTTAGAGGATGTTATTATACTTACACATAGGAAAAATCCTGGAAGGATCATTTATAGAGATTATCCCTCTTTTTATAAATGGAAAATTGTCCAAAGGAGCTAAATGACTTGTCAAAGATGGCGAGGTTGGGCAACGGGATAGCTTAGACCAGAGCCTGACCTTTCTTTTGGATTCAGGTCAGTGAAATACTAATTGAGCACCTACTGTGTACCCAGCATCCTCCTAGGCACACAGGAGAAGAAGATGTCTGTCCCTGAAGGAGGGGGAGCACAGGTAATCTCTTCTGGTTCCCCAAGCCTAGTGGTAGGCTGGGCACCAAATATGCACTCAAGAGCTAGTGGTAATGCAGGAGATGTAAGAGACGAGGGTTCAGTCCCTGGGTTGGGAAGATCCCCTGGAGGAGGGCATGGCAACCAATTCCAGTACTCTTGCCTGGAGAATGCCATGGACAGAAGAGCCCGGTAGGCTATAGTCCGTTGGATTGCAGAGAGTTGAATACAACTGAAGCGACTTAGCACGCCACACACATGCACTCAAGAAATACTGCCATATGAATGGCTGAACTCATACAAGCTCACTCTTTTTAAAAAATATTTATTTATTTTTATTTATTTATTTGTCTGTACCTGGACCTAGCTGCAGTGTGTGGGATCTAATTCCCTGACCAGGGATTGAATCAGGGCCTCTGCACTGGGAGCACAGAGTCTTAGCCACTGGACCACCAGGGAAGTCCTATACATGATCACACTCTTGTTTCCTCTTATGAACACTTAGAGCATAAACTGCCTACCTGAGGCCTGAATTCATCCAAGAACGTCCCAGGCTTTCCTGTCCTCATGTTCCCTGTGTTCATCAGTATCCTCAACAAGATCACATACCGTTTGACAATAGAGACTTTCCTCTTGCTTCAGCCTCCCCTGCTGTGTGCATCACAGGCCTGGACAAAGCGTGGGGACTCAGCAGTGGCCAAGGAATCACAATCCTACATCACTTCTGAGACTGACAGCTTCATTAAAGCAGGCATACCCTTGGCCCATGCCAGAATGCTGGCATCCTCACTTGGTATCTTAGCCCTCCTCGTTCCACACTGGGCTCAAACCATCCTCCCTTAAACCACCATTCCCACCCCACCCCACCACCCAGCCTCCCAGAGAGGAACCCTCCCTTGTCTGCTGTATACAGCTGCCTCACCCCCCATCTGGACTGTGGGGCACTCTTTCTATATCTATGATCACCTCAACACCTAGATCTACAACCACCCCAACACCTAGATCAGGGTTTTTCACATGGCAGGTACTCCAGAAGTTTGTGTTAAACACAGAAAACATTTTAGCCACACGTGTTTGGCTTGTTTTCAGTGAAAGTTTGTTGGCCTTTGAGGGTAAATGCTTTGAAGACCATATTTTTCAAAGAGCTCCTATGTGAAGCCAGAATTAATAAGCATCTAAATTACAAACCTCACCATGTAGAACAAATTGGATTTCTTTTCATTAATAGCAAGGAAGCAGAAAACAAGCCCAATCCCAAGGGAGCCAAATGAATACAGTTATTCACCATTTTCACTGGCGTTCTTTTTTCCATCTCTAAACACATCTTTATTCAATTATGTAGCTTATAAATATGGCCCCCGTATGTCAACACAATTAACAAGTGGTCTCCAATGTCAGGGGCCTTCTGACAGCTCACCCAGTCTTGCAATAACAGAGTCATGGCCGTAAGTATGAGAGTCTTTTTCTCTTTTTGCTTTCAGAGAGGAAAAAAAACTACAAAAGCTAGCAAAAACCAACCAAGCCTTAAATGATCACAATGTTCCAAATATTAAGATGTGGGCCTACTGGCTTTTTAATCAAATAAATGCTAATGCTGTTCTCTATAATAGCATAGAAACTCTGTTGCTGATGGAAAACAAAGGCCAGTCCATGCATGGTGTATTTTCACATATTCCTTCTTAAAAATGTATTTGCTTTTAAAACAGGCCTCTTTTGCAGGAATCTGAGTACACTGAGAGCAAAGGCTCTATGCCAAAACAACCACTGCAAGAGTTGGAGGAAATTGCACCTCTGTGTTGGGATTGTGTCTATACATTCCCCATTTGTCCTGTTGGGCAGAGGGGAGGGGATATCCTCCAGGAAAAGGAGTAGGTCCCCTGCTTGCAGAACAGAAGTCCAACACCTAGCAAGTTAGCCAGTCCTGCATTCTTGACTTTCTTGTCTCCAAAAGAGAAATTCTGCAAGTGCAATCCAGGGGCCCTGGGTTTGCCTGTGGCCCCTTGGAGGAAGAACCTGTTAATTCAAAACTGTTTTAATAATTTCATGAAGATCTTTTTGTCTTTTTTACTTCATAACTCATGAATATATAGTGAAGTTTTACAAAAGCTACACAAGATATAATATTACAACAGATCAAATGGAAAAGCAGCAATGAGAATTCTGCTGTCTTCTACTAAGCTAGATCCTAAAAAGATTCACCATCAGGTAAATCAAAATCAATGCCACTCTTCTCACTGGATTCACTTTGTTTGGGATCATATAGTTAGTCTTCAGAAAAGATGTTATTTATGTTCACATATAATGGGTTGATTATCGATGAATGAATAAGTGTGCTCAGTTGCCCAGTCATGTCCAACTCTTTGGGACCCCAAGGGCTCCTCTGTCCGTGGGATTCTCCAGGCAAGGATATTGGGGTGGGTTGCCAATTCCTCCTTCAAGGGATCTTATCGAGCCAGAGATCAAACCCATGTCTCCTGCGTCTCCTGCATTGTAGGCAGATATCATTGAGCCACTGGGAATGAATAAATAAGTATAACTAAAATAGGTCAATTTTCATTCTAATAATGTAAGTGCTAATAGATAGAACCTACATAAATAATTTTTAAAGAATGTAAAGAGGTCCAGAGAGCAAAGAGCATGAGGGGTCCTGTCCAAGGATCCCCCTCAGCACTGCCTTCAGCAGTACGTGACCCGAGAACTTCCAGATGTTCAAGCCAGATTTAGAAAAGGCAGAGGAACCAGAGATCAAATTGCCAACATCTGTTGGATCATCGAAAAAGTAAGAGAGTTTCAGAAAAACATCTACTTCTGCTTTACTGACTATGCCAAAGTCATTGACTGTGTGGATCACAACAAACTGTGGAAAATTCTTCAAGAGATGGGACTAACAGACCACCTTAACTGCCTCCTGAGAAATTTGTATGCAGATCAAGAAGCAACAGCTAGAACTGGACATGGAACAAAGGACTGGTTCCAAATTGGGAAAGCAGGATGTCAAGGCTATATATTGTCATCTTGTTTATTTAACTTATATGCAGAGTACATCATGTGAAATGTTGGGCTGGATGAAGCACAAGGTGGAATCAAGAGTTCTGGGAAAAGTATCAATAACCTCAGATATGCAGATGACACCACCGTTATGGCAGAAAGGGAAGAAGAACTAAAGGGCCTCTTGATGAAAGTGAAAGAGAAGAGTGAAAAAGCTGGCTTAAAGCTCAACATTCAAAAAACTAAGATCATGGCATCCAGTCCCATCACTTCATGGCAAATAGATGGGGGAAACAATGGAAACAGTGAGAGACTTTATTTTCCTGGGCTCCAAAATCACTGCAGATAGTGACTGCAGTCATGAAATTAAAAGATGCTTGCTCCTTGGAAGAAAATCTATGACCAATCTAGACAGCTTATTAAAAAGCAGAGACATTACTTTGCTGACACGGGTTCATCTAGTCAAAGCTATGGTTTTTCCAGTAGTCATGTATGGATATTAGAGTTGGACCATAAAGAAAGCTGAGTGCTGAAGAATTGATGCTTTTGAACTGTGGTTTTGGAGAAGACTCTTGAGAGTCCCTTGGACTGCAAGGAGATCCAACCAGTCAACCCTAAAGGAGATCCGTCCTGAACAGTCATTGGAAGGACTGATGCTGAAGCTGAAACTCCGATACTTTGGCCACTTAGTACAAAGAACTGACTCATTGGGAAAGACCCTGATGCTGAGAAATATTGAAGTTGGGAGAAGGGGGATGACAGAGGGTGAGATAGTTGGATGGCATCACCAACTCAATGGACATGAGTTTGAGCAAGCTCCAGGAGTTGGTGATGGACAGGGAGGCCTTGCGTGCTACAGTCCATGGGGTCACAAAGAGTTAGACACGACTGAGTGACTGAACTGAACTGAACTGATGGCTCAGATGGCAAAGAATCTGCCTGACATGCTGGAGACCCAGGTTTGATTCCTGGGTTGGGAAGATTCCCTGGAGAAGGGAATGTCTACCCCCTCCAGTATTCTTGCCTGGAGTATTCCATGAACAGAGGAGCCTGGTGGGCTAGAGTCCAAAACTATATAAAAAATATACTCTGATTAGCCTAGTTTTCATGCCTATGCTTCTACTCCATTCCTAACCAACTCCTTTAGGTAATTATTTTCATTAATTGCTAGTTTACCATTCCCATGTTTCTTTTTAAAAAATAAATGAGTGTATTAGTGGTGTAAAAAAATAAAATAAAATGCCACAGATATTGCATAATGTAGCCAAAAAGAGTCAGATCTTTATATCACTTTTCAAACCAAAATAAATTTCAGATAGATCAAAGGTTTATATGGAAATAACACAAGTACCTAAATATTAGACAAAAATGAGGGCAAATCCTTTTATAATTTTTCACAAGTCTTTCTGTAAAGGAACAACTATGCTAAACAAAGTTAAAAGATAAATTTAAAAGCTAGGGGAAATATTTAAACATATGTGATTGATAAAACACTACAACCCCTAATATACAAACTGATTCCAAATTCATAAAGAAAAGTTCAATATCCTTCTCCTTAAATGGACAAAGAAAACAAATAGACAATTTAGAGTAGAACTATAAACAGTCAATAAACATGTGTACATCTTTGCTTATGACAAAATAAATATAAACAAGGTATATTTTTTCTTAGAAAACTGGCAAAATCATACATATAAAGCCATGTATTGATATAAAGTTTCAGAGAGAAATGAGGGAAGAAGAGAGAAAATGAAAGCTCATTGATGATAGGGTTTGATACACTCACACATCATGGGTGGGGATGAAAATTGGTCCCTAGACTCATGTCCCTCCTTCCTCATCAGGTAAAAATGAAAATGACAATAGCTACCTGCAAGTTCTGTTACTAGTTGAAATACACAGTACTGAAAGTAGTCTATAATTTTATAAAGCATACACACACCTTACCATGTGCAGTTCTGTCAGCAACGCTGTGAGTGATATATCTGTTATCCTCACCTTCATTTGGCAGGTGATGAAATTGAACCTGAGCAAGGTTAAGTAACTTGCTTAATGTCACTTGACTAATAAAGGTTGGGAAATGAATTTACATTGTACACCCAAGTCTTTGGACTCTGCCTCCTGTATGATTCTCTTTTCTGTGTAGCACTTGTTCTAATAGGCACTCAGGAATGCTGGGGTAAGTTGAGACAGATGCTGTAGCAGGTGGGCAGGGTTGTTAATCAGTTCATTCTTCAACAAAGACATGTGAAGGAGTTAGTGCATAGCTAGCGTGATGTAAGATGCTCGGGACACAGTTGTGTTCAAGGCAGATAATGTTCTTCATGTAGTGTGTGGGGCTCTATTTTAGTAGGGCAGATAGAAAAGAAATGAACATCAATGCTGCTGCTGCTAAGTCGCTTCAGTTGTGTCTGACTCTGTGCGACCCCAGCAGCCCACCAGGGTCCCCTGTCCCTGGGATTCTCCAGGCAAGAACACTGGAGTGGGTGAACATCAATGGCATGGCTAACTAGGTATGTCACCTAGAAGCCTTAACTGAGGAAGAGATATTTGGGCTAAAATGCACATAACAGGAAGGAAGCAGCTGAGAGTTGATGGACAGAGCAACAGCATCCCAGGGAGGGAGCAGCAAGGGCAAAGACCCCACTGTTGGAGGAACAGAGGTAGGCCACAGGGCCTGAGTGTCCTGGGTAAGGGCAAAATCAGCAGGAGAAGAGCACAGGAGGCAGGACTCTGGCAGTCCCTGGGGGTTTTGCAGGTCATGGGAGAAGGGATGGTTTTTATCTTCAGGGTACTGGGAAGTCTTTGAGTTGAACTAAACAAGAGAGAAACATGATCTGGAATTTGCTTTAAGAAGACCCCCCAGGTTTGAAAGAAGAATGTACTGAGGGGGGACAAGCGCTGGAGCAGAGAGACCAGTGGGGAGGTTCATGGGGTCCTCCTGGTGGAGTCGATGTAGCCATGTATGTGGATGGGCATGGAGGACTCAGCCATGGCTGTGAGTCTGAGTGGTTGGAGCTTGTGTTTGAGATGGAGAGGATGGAGGGATGACCATCTAAGGTGGGGGGCCGGCAGAGCTCTGCCTTTGACAGGGGATTCAAGGTGACTGGGACACAGAGGAGCAGAGACCAGTGAGCAGGGGAGTATGTGGGCCTAGAGTTCATGAGAGGTCTGACAGGTCATGAGAGGGTGGACAGGTCAAAACAGTATGTCAAAGACTCAAATATTTGTCTACCTAGTGGAAGAAGGCAGCAAAGCAATGGAGCAGGAGCTTATAGCAAAACCATGGAGTCCCAAACTCCAAGGGAGGAGTATTTCCAACAGGAGAGGGCAGTAGGCATTGTGGAATGATGTGGGGTCCAACAGGGAGCAGACAGGGGAGTGGTCACCTGATTGAACTTCATCTCATCTGCTGGTGACCTTGACAAAAGCAACTTCAGCTGCACATTAGGAGGGGAGGACAGATCAGAGGAGAGTGAAGACTAATAAAATGAAGAGGTCAAGAAATTAGTACAGGCAACTTGTTGGAGATTAATAACTGTTAACAGTGAAAGCTAATCCCAGGCTGGGCCCTTTCTATATACTTCATGTGGATTTGCTGATTTAATGTTTTAGCGACCCTATGGGATGATTATGATTGCCTCTTTTCACAGATGAGGAAACTGGGGTGCAGAGAAATGAGCAGTGCTTTCCTGGGGAGGGTAGCAGAGATCTTTGGATGCAGCTGAAGGTGAATAAAAAAGAGTGATTTAATTTTTTCCTTTAATAGCAGATTCTTGAGCCTGTTTGTATGCTGATGGGAGTGGTACCCTACTGAGGGGTATGAAAAAGGGTATCATTGCAGGTCAGGTATGGATTGACCCCAAGAGGAGGAAGGACTTGCTTCCATTGAAGGGTAGGAAAATGTGGAAGCTGTCTTCCACTGGCTTCTATTTCACAATAAGGTATGGAGTGGGGGTCATCAGCTAGAGGAGTAGAAGCTAATGGTGGTTTGATGACAGAGGAGGAAGTGTGAATCAGACTCCTTATGACTACACACTGCATTATCCATACCATGCTCTCAAGTGGAAGGGGAGCCAGGAAGCCAGGACCCTGCCAGGATCTCAATCAGGGAAGAACTTTCCCTGTGTTATCTGTCCATTGCACCCTGGTTGGTTGCATTAGGGTCTGTTTTCCCCAATGGACCACGAACTTCTCAAAAGACATGGAGATGCCCCTTTCTTCCCTTCTCTTTCTCTTCATTTGCAACAATCTCTCCACCTGTCCCTCAACCTCACCTGGAAGACCACCCCTCTGAGAGGACTGAACTGGGTCTTCTGGGTCTACACCAAAGAACACTCTCCGGAGAGACACCTTGCAGGCTCCTCCTCCCAGTGATAGGAAGCTCCCTGAGGGAAGGACTCTGTTCTCTTAGCCGCCTCTAAAGCTCACTCTATGACCAGCTCCCCCCACCCCAATCCCCACCCAGAACTGACTGCAGTGTCTGACTCATGGGAATGGCTCTGTAAATGACTGTAAGATAAACTCAACCCCACTCCAAACCAGGCTCAAAAAAATTCAAAAAATGGGAAATTGTAGACAATTCCAGAATCCCTCATTATCTTAAACATGCAAAAAGATAATGAAAGTCTTTTCTGATGCCTATTAGCAAAATTAGAGCACTAAAGGGACTTTTGATCTTTATTTCTCCACCTTTTACATAAAGTCTGGTTTTAAAAGCCTTAAAAATGTCTGTTCAGCATCTAGTAGTCTGGTCAAAGAGGCTTCAGAGACTATTTTACATGCCTCTCAAGCCCTGTTTCAACCTGAAAACACAATTTTGCCTGACTCAATATGAAAATTTGTCATCATTTAGCATATATGAGATCCTGATAAAATCCTATATTTTAGGTCCCTAAATCTTGTCTGATGTGTAAGAAACATATATTGAGACTATTGACAGGGTTATATTTTCAGTTCAAGAGCAAGTTGGCAGGGCTGTGATTTTAGAAGGGCAACAATTGCTAAATTCTGTCCTTATATGGGTATATGTTTTGGTGCATGCATGTGCTCATTTCTTCATTCGTTCATTCAACAAATGTCAATTAAGTTACTTATGATGTGCCAGTCATTGAAGAGAGGGTAAAGGTTTACTCAAGTGTTTGACCTTGACTCTGAAGACCATGACGAAAGGGTCTGAAATAGGACAGAGCCCTGGTTGGCCACAGCTGGGACTGAGCTATAGAATTAGATTATGGCCCCCGTAGGTGCCATTCCTTCAGCTTAAGTTTTTGGTTCAGATATTAACTATTAATAGGTACCTGAAAAAAGATCTCAGTTTCTAAAAGTACAAGTCAAGATATGCCAATGAACTTTTTGAAATTGGATTCTATAGCAGATTCTCTGGGTTTGAACCCCAGCACCTCTGTTTCCTAGCTGTATGACCCTCGACAAGTAACTGAATTGTTCTGTGCCTCAGTTCACCTGTCAATATATCTGTGCTGCTGTTTAGTCGCTCAGTCGTGTCCAACTCTTTGCAACCCCATGGACTGTAGCCCGCCAGGCTCCTCTGTCCATGGGAATTCTCCAGCAAGAATACTGGAGTGGGTTGCCATTTGCTTCTCCAGGGGATATTCTTGACCCAGGGATTGAATCCGTGTCTCCTGCTTGGTAGACGGATTCTTTACCACTGAGCCACCTGGGAAGCCCCATATACACATTACTATATATAAAGTAATAATACTACAACTCATCTCATAGAATTCTGAAGATCAGAGGACTGGATACAGGTCAAGTCCTTGGGACCTACCTGGCCCACGGTAAACACTTATACTGACCTGACTATCTTGTGGCTACTTTTTCTTGGGTCCTGTGGATACAAAGGAAGTAACTATGGTCTTTCTCAAGGAGCAACCAGTGGAGATTCCAGAGGACTTCAGCACAGTGCACTCAGGGTAGTAATGCAGTAGCAGCAGCATTGACCCAAGTGAGAAAGAACAGGGTGGGGGAGAAGTGTCTGGGGAGGCTGTCAGGGTTGGGGGAGGAGGGTATGAAGGATGGATGAAAAGAATCCAGCTCATTCAGGGGGCTGTGGAGAACGCTTCTACCTGCACAGAAGAGATTGGGGTTTCCTCACTAACAGATTAATTCATTAGTGTCCAAGTCTGGTTCACACTCATTTTCATGTAAATCCCTCAGAAGGTGCTAATGGGACCGTTCACGGCATCAATGATGGCATTGTGAGCACTAATTAGTCAGTGGTGTTGGTGTAAGCATGGGCTGCTAACTGGAGTACAGTGAGAAAGAAAATCGAAACAATCGATCAGCATTTCCTCAATCCAATACACAAACCTCAGAAATTATGTCCTGGACTGAGGAGGCTGAATGCGGGGAAAAAAACTCAGGGAAACAAGGGGTCCCAATCAGCTGCATTTTTTTTCTTAGGCACCACTGAAGACTCTTCCCTAAGCATCCAGGAAATGGTGTTCAGTGACTGCAACAGAATTTTTCTCCAAAGAGCTGGGTCTCTGAGGATCCCAGGGAGTTGGTGTGATCATCACTTCTTAGTGTGATCATCACTTCGTGTGATCATCACTTCAAGCATCTTGGGTAAGAGCAGAAGGACCAGGAGAATGAGTTGACTATGCACTGATCTAGATGTATGTCCCCAAGTAGATAACTTTTCCTCCATCTCTCACTTCTCTTCTCTCTCCCTCCTTCCTTCTTCCTTCTGCATTTCTTTCTATTCCCCTTTCTCACTTTCCTCAACATTTCACTTCTATTTTTATATGATACATGTTCATGATTAATCATTCAAAGATTACAGTGGGGTTATATCTGAAATGTAAGTGGCCCACACCCATCTCTGACTCTCTTTGTTTCTGTTATGCTGATTGCTTTTCACATGAAGGCTATGCCTTGTCTCTTTAGAAGAGGAAATGATTAGCAATCAGTGGTTGGGTTAAAAGTTTGAGCTAAAATCACTGTGATAATCATTATGTAAGATTCCCCCACACCCAAACCAAACCCATTCTGAAACATGAGACACAGTGTCCTCAGAGGTTTTGGAAGTGCTGTTTGATTCATCAGTTCATCCCTTTCCTCCTGAGCATTGGGGAAGCTTTCAGATGGAGAATCTAGTTTGAGAGGCACAGATACAGTACATGGCATAGTGATCTGGAGATCAGATAGATCTGTGTTGGAATCCTGGCTCCGCCCATTACTCACAAGCTGTGTGACCCTGAGTAAGTCACTGAACATCTCTGAGCCTCAGTTCAGAATTTGTGAAATGAGAATTTAATACCTACATCCCTGGGTTGCTTGAGAGAATTGCAAGAATTGACATATATAAAGTATTCCATTTTACATAAGAAAATATACTATGTTTTCTCCACTTACACTGTTGTGGTGGATAACCTCTTTTTTAAAAACAACTCAGTGAAACATAATTGAAGTGCAAGAAACTACACACATTTAAAGTGTATGTGTATACACTGTGAAACCATCATTGCAATCAAGATAAGAAGCATTTCCACATTCAGCTCTCCACATTTCTTCATGTCCCTTTGTAATTAATCCAGCCCTTTGCTCCCATCTGATCTGCTTCCTGTCTTCAGAGATTAGTTTTCATTTTCTAGAATTTTGTATAAATGATATAAATGGGATCTTACAGGATGCCTTCCTCTTTTTTTTATGGCCTAGCTTCTTTGACTCAGTATCTCAATGATTTTGAGATCCATCCATGTTGTTGGGTCTATGAATGACTCACTGCTTTGGAGACTTCCATGTGGTCCAGTGGTTAAGAATCCTCCTTGCATACAAAGGATGCAGGTTCAATCCCTGGTTGGGGAGCTAAGATCCCACATGCTGGGAAGCAACTAAGCTCACAGTCTGCCACTACTGAGCCCAAGTGCTCTGGAGCCCACATACTACAACTGCTAAGCCTGAGATAGAACTAGAAAGTCCATGTGCCACAGTGAAAGATCTGCATGACACAGTGAAGATTCCAAGTGCTACAACTGAGACCTGGCATGGCCAAATAAATCAATAAATATTAAAAATTAATTCACTGCTTTGTACTGCTGAGTAATGTTTCATTAACTGTACTATTTAGCTACTAAGACCACCTTAAAAAATCACACAACATCCTGGAAAAATCAGGAAGTCAGAAAGATCTTATTGTCCTTCATTCTCAGAAAACTTTGCTTACTATTATATTCCAGTTGAATACATGATGTAACAGCCCACTTCTCAGCTGGGCTGTTAAGGCCCTTCATTATCTGCTCCCTGGATTGGGCCAATCTCTCTCCCCTCTGCTGACCAGTCTGATCCCCCACTCCAGCCAGGCTGGGGCCCTCCCTGTCACCCATGCTTTCAAGGGTCTCTCCAGTGTCTGTGCCCTGATGATACTGTTTCACAGCCAAGGGCAGCCTCTTACCACTTGCCTCTAAAAAGCCTACCTTTCCCGATGCTCCAGGGCCTGCCTCACCTCCTCCTGGCCCCTGCTGCTTCCCTGGCTAACACTCAGTCCCTCTTCTGGCTGAACACGTACAGAGGAGCAGGCTTCTCCTTCTTCCAGAAAACAGCCTCCCATTGGCAGCTCCCTGTCACTCTGAGCTGAGTCTGGGAGTCTGGGAGAGAGGTAAGATGGTCCCTGCCCTCGTGGTGTTCACAGCCTCCGGCTGGGCAGGGAGGCAGACAAACACTCCATCAAGCCCAAGGGTAGAGAGAATATAGAATAAGAGGGAGAGGCTGTGAATACATCTGTCTGTGATTGGGAACTGGGAATGGGTGTCTTCATACCATTCTTTCCTTGCCAATTGGTCAGGGACATTCTAGAGCAAGGAGCAAGCTTTGCTGATCCTCTTCACCCCTTCCGAGATGACAGTTAACATTTAATTGATTTGGAAGGAGAAATGGTCCAGAGAGTCTCGCCTCGAAAACATCACACCTAAGAAGGAAATAAACCTGCCATCAGGTGGGAATCAAAGGCTCTGTGCAGAGCTCCCCACTCTGGTTCATTCCACAGGATCCCAGCCTTACCCAGGAGAATCAGGACCTAGACAGTGGGGCTCATTTCTTTGTCAGGGCTACACTTCTGGATGCTGCTCAAAGGCTGGGGATCAGACCAAGTCTCTTGTTCTAGAGGCTCCCCGAACCCTCTGCCATTGGAAAAGCAGCATATCTTAAAGCCCAATGCTACAATTTCCCAGGCATCACACACCAGAGCTGCCCTGAGAGGCAAGCAGGACTGGGTTTAAACTTCTCATTTGGCAAAGTCACTGAAGAACAGGTGGCCAAGTGTCAAGACGCCTCCAATGAGGGTGATCACCCTGTCTGGCTTCTCTAGGACTGTCCTGATTTGAACACTAAAAGTCTCATGTTCACTGTGCCAGGCAAACTGGGTGCCTGGTCACCTCAGTTCCAACTCTGGTTCACCTTTGACTTGAGCCCAGGGATCTGGTAATGTGGTCCAGCAGACGGGTATCAGAAGCCCCCAGGCTGGCCACCAGCAATCTGTTTTAACAAGCCTTCCTGGAGCTCCTGGTGCTGTGCTGATTTGAAAACTACTGCTATAGGCACTGGGTTTCCTTTGTGGCTCAGATGGTAAAGAATCTGCCTACAATGCAGGAGACCCAAGTTTGATCCCTGGGCCAGGAAGATCCCCTGGAGAAGGGAATGGCAACCCACTTCAGTGTTCTTGCCTGGAGAATTCCACGGACGGAGGAGCCTGGCAGTCTACAGTCCATGGGTCTGTTGTAAATAGCCTCAAGCAGCTCCTGCCTCAGCTACACCAGCCAGAGCCCCTCCTTTGCACCTCCAGCTCCTCTGATGGAGCAGTAGCGCTGGGCGGGGGGCAGGGGGGGGGCTCCTTTAGGAATCTCCTGCACCCATGTAGACTGACGGACCCTCTGGGATGTAATCCCGCTGAGGTGACAGGAGCCAGAGCCACTGAGGAAACGACGCCTTCTCCCACCCTCTGGACTGGCAACTTGAAAGCACACGTTGTTGTTTAGTCGCTGACTTCTGTCCGACTCTTTGTGACCCCATGGACTATAGCCCAACCAGGCTCCTCTGTCCATGGGATTTCCCAGGTGAGAATACTGGAGTGCGTTGTCATTTCCTTCTCCAGGGGATCTTCCCCACCCAGGGATCAAATTTTCGTTTCCTGTGTTGGCAGGCAGATTCTTCACCACTGAGCCAACATGTAATCAATAATAAAAATTAAATAAAAAGAAATAAATGTAAAAAAATCAGTTTATCAACCTCATGGGCCATATTTCAGGTGCTCACCAGTCACATGTGGCTAGTGGATGCAATACTGGACAATATGAGAACATACTCAATATCACAGGAATTATCCCTAGGCCCCAGTTTGCACACAGTGGTGACCATCTGGAGGGTGTTCCTTCGTATGGACTTTTCTTTCCTTCCCTCTTGCACTCCACTCAGCCCCCATCTTGTCACCTAGAATCAGCAAACCTTTGTCTCACTCGGCTTTCTCCAGGAAGAGAGGGAGGTGGGGGTGACTGGTCAGGATTGGCAGCTTTGAGGACAGAGCTCGTTCTGCCTTCACCCTCTGCTGGTCCCAAGTTCTGTCCATCCCTCTGTCCTGGATGTCAGGCTGAGGCAGCTGAGCTTGGACAGTTTCTGCCACCAGCCCAGAAAACACAGGCTTTTGACAGAGGTGTCTGTCTCTACACTGAGAAATGTGACCTGAAGCTTACTAGAGAACAAAGCCTCCGGCATGAACTGTTTCAGGCAGAGGTTTGCACTGGCTTTGAGAGAACTTGTGCTGCTGGAGCCTGTCTTTGCACAGAAAGTGGACACCTGAGGCAGGTGCAGCCAAGGCAAAGTGACTCCTGAGGTAAGAAATCCACAGTTGGTAACGCATACCCCTGATTTGATAACTTGATCCCCCCAGTCCCCTGCAGTGTATAAATAATGTGATTTTCCTAGGGAAAAAAATCACTCATATTTTCTTTAGGACTCCATTAATATTATATAGGAGGAATAGGCCTACAATTTCTGTTATCTTAAAAGACTGGCTAAGGGTAATTGTGTCTTGAGATCTTTTCAATTCAGTTCAACTTGACAAGCATTTACTGAATAATTATGGTGGGCCCAGTATGGTGCTTTTTAGCCCAACAATAAATTAAAAGCCCAATCTATTCTTTCACTTAAAAAAAATCTAATAGCATTTAAATTTTAAAATACATGTAACTCATTTTGACAAAAGCCTACCCAGTTTTCATCTGTCATTACTGCATCTTTGGTAAAACCTTGATTTCAATAATAAATATCTCACGGCTTTCTCTTTTAAAGCAAAAAAAGATATGTTCTTTTGGATGACAATTTTATTTGATCAATAATTGCATCAACTCCTGCCAAAAGCACATACGAGCTGCCCAAGGTGAAATTTACCAGCTTCCAATTTTTAATTAGCCTGTATCTCCTTTTCAGTTGGAGCTTCTCACAGAGAATTAGAGCAAAGTAACTCACTGAAGAAAGGCAAGTCATGCAGAAAATGCCAATATCAATTTACTAAATAAGTCATAACTTAATGCAACCCATCCAGCTCCCAGCTCTAAGGTTTAAAAAAGGGAGTAATCAAAGAAACTGATTGGGCAGGGAACATTATCAATTAATGAGAGAAGTTAAAAGGGAAAAAGAATGTACTACATAAATTGGAAAGACAAATTTCAACTGAGGCTTGCTATTTTCTGTCGGTGGAGAAATGACTTCTCTGTTCGGACTCATCCAATTTTTCCTATGACTGAGTAACCCAGAGCAAGGCAGAGACCCTGCTGTGGGTGCTAGAGGTGGGGGGTGCCCTAGAGCTAGGCAGAGGAAGCCCAGGTACAAGTCTGGTTCTGCCGTCTGTGAGCTCCTGCCCATCTCCTACCCCCTCTTGAAGTCCCTATTTCTCCTCCAAAAAGTGAGGGTAATGCAATCTGCCCACTAACGCCACAGGCTCACTGAAGAGACCAGACAAGATCTGAGGCAGAAAGTGAAGCATGAATCTCCTGTAAGGAAAAGTGGACTCTATATGTGGGTGTGGGTGCATGCACACATGTGTGTATATATGGCATACATGTGTGAGTGTACATGTGTACCAGTATCTGCATAAACATGTGTATAATCTAAAAATGTACATAGACCTTGGCTCTTGGAAAGAGGAGGATGCATGGAAATGATAAACACCAACTTTCTGCTGACTAAATCTGAAAGATTTGGTCAGAGAGAGGCACGGAGGGTTTCACCTGAATTGGTGATGTTTTATTTCTTAAGCCGGTTAGTAGGAAAACAGAGTTTAGCTGTGTTAGTCTTTAGAATCTTCTGTATTTTGAAATCTATCTATCTAAATCTATCTTTCTACTCTGTATCCATATCTATTTCCTTATCCATCTTTTTATCATCTATCATCTGTCTATCTAAAGAACAAAGGGATAAGTATCTACTTAATAGGAATGTCAGAGGTCTGACACTATTACTTCGGGACTGTATCTCACCCGCAGCTGAGAGTCACTTTACATCATTTCTCTGGGAGAGGACAGCTCGGTTTTAGGGGGGAAGCCATTTTGAGGAGTGATCATCACTTCCCCTCTGGAAACAGCAGCTCAGAGTCTTGCAATGGAACCCATCCTCGGCTTGGTGAAGATGGGCTGCAAATGATAAAAGATTAGATGCCTGACACTTTAAAGCAATGTACACACTGTACAAACAGCACAGTGAAAGAAGTGTCACTCAGTTCAAGCGCTCAGTCATATCTGACTCTGCAACACTATGGACTGCAACATGCCAGGCTTCCCTGTTCATCACCAACTCCTGGAGCTTGCTCAAACTCATGTCCATTGAGTCGCTGATGCCATCCAACCATCTCATCCTATCATCCCCTTCTCCTCCCACCCTCAATTTTTCCCAGCATAAGGGTATTTTCCAACAAGTCAGTTCTTTGCATCAGGTGGCCAAAGTACTGGACCTTCAGTTTCAGTATCAGTCCTACCCAGGACTGATCTCCTTTAGGAGGGACTGGCTTGATCTCCTTGCTATCCAAGGGAGTCTCAAGAGTCTTCTCCAACACCACAGTTCAAAAGCATCAATTCTTTGGCGTTCAGCTTTCTTTATGGTTCAATTCTCATATCTATACATGGCTACTAGAAAAACCATAGCTTTGACTATACAGACCTTTGTCGGTAAAGTAATGTCTCTGCTTTTTAATATGCTATCTAGGTTTGTCACAGCTTTTCTTTCAAGGAGCAAGCGTCTTTTAATTTCATGATTGCAGTCATCATCTGCAGTGATTTTGGGGCCCAAGAAAATAAAGTAAACCCCTTTTAACACAGACCTAGTTGCAATTTTCAGTTCCTCCGCACACCAGCTCTGGGAACTTCAGCAAATCATCCCACCACTCTATAAGTTGCTTTCCTTGGTATACACAGAATAATACCCCTCCAAGCATATGGAGATCACACATGGGGAAGGAAATGGGTGAGAAGGAATTTGGAAAAAAAGAAAACAAAAGGTCGCAGGCAAGGTTCTTTGGTCCATGTTCTTGCTGTTCTTTAGTTGCTAAGTCATGTCTAACTTTGTGACCCCATGGACTATAGCCCACCAGGCTCCTATGTCCCTGGTATTTCCCAGGCTCACAAGAATACTGGAGTGGGTAGCCATTCCCTTCTTCATCATTGGTCCATAGAGTGCTTTTAAAAAACTGAATTAGTGGCTAATATTTTAAACTTGGGAGATTTCCCAAGAAGCCCTGATGTCCAGCTTCTTGGAGAATCAGAAGTTCTTCGTCACCTAGCCCTCCTCCTCATCACATAGAAGTCTGCAGTCCTGTGGGTACCACCTGCTTTCTGGCCCACCTAGACCCTGTGGGCCCACTGCAGCCATTGTGTTACCTGTCTGCACTCAGGGGTGCCTCACCAGCCCACTCAGGGATGAGGCCCTGAGTGATGCTTGGGGGAATACGTATGAGGGATCTAACTTAGCATTGCATCTCCATCATCCCTTGTCAACTAGGACATAGTTTCTGGCTGGTGTGCGTACTGCCTAAATAATGCCACTGTTGAGCTTTATTTCTCTGAGATTGACATGGCCAGTTGCTCGCCTCCTGCAAGAAGCATCCCTGTCCTCACACCCATGTCCTCCTTGGACCAGTTAGCCAATCTGATACAGCAGTGTGTGCCTGGGGGGCTGGTGGTTGACAGGGGTGGGCAGTTCCCCTAAGGTTGGGCTTTCATTTGGTTTCATGTCCTCTTTTCTGTTTGTGCTGCCCAGGCTTGTCTCTGGCTGTCTCTTTTGAGTTTCTTTTCTAACCTTGATCAGAGGGCTCCCTCTAAAATTCTCCACTCCTTACTCCCAACCTCAAAACTTGTGCTTCTAATCAGTTGTGGGTTGAGGAATCAGACTGTTAAGATTTTAAAATCAAAGATCTTTTTTCCATAAAAGCTCGGTGAGTGAACTGTGAATGGGAGTATTTCTCAGAGCAAACTAAGCAGGTAACAGGAAGAATCTCCGCATGTTTCTGGAATTAGAGATATGGACAGAAAAGAGTGGTGATCACAGAACCCCAAACATGCTCCACCTGCAGTGAGCAGCTACCAAGATACATTTTCTCAGCACCAGTTGCCCTGAGGCTGATGTGATCAAGGTGAGCTTCATGTTTGTTCTATTTTTTCATTTCTGAAAGGTCGTCAAAGTCCCACTCACTGAGGGCGGGAACACTCTCCTTTCTGCTATCTTTCACTGTACCTGACACTCAATCGGCACCAAATCAATATTTGCTAAAATGAAAAGAATTTATTACCAGTATGTGCTAGTATTGGAGGCACCCAGGGTGCCCAGGTGGCTCAGTGGTAAAGAAGTTGCCTACCAATGCAGGAGAAGTGGGCTCAATCCTTGGGCTGGGAAGATCCCCTGGAGAAGGAAATGGTAACACACTCCAGTATTCTTGCCTGGAAAATCCCATGGACAGTGGAGCCTGACAGTCCATGGGGTCACAAAGAATCAGAACAACTTAGCGACTAAACAGTAACAACATTCCAGGCACCCACATGCATTTAAGAATTTACTCAAAAACATTTACAGAATTCCTACTCTATACAACATACTCTTTGAAAGAGATTTTTAATATTTCATGATGCTGCCCCAGCCCTTGTGAGGCTATATCCACTGTACATGAACTTACATTCACAATTTGACCTTGAGCCTTAGGGAAACTCTAAACCCGGGCCACTGTGCTCTCCACGGCACCCAGGACAGATGCTGCCTAGTCAAGTATGTCAATCATGACATTCTTTCTTACTGAGCTCAGATTCCGCCTCAAAATCCTTCTCCATACATTCCCCAGAGGACTCCACCAATTAAGCTTAACTGACTTTTGAATGCATAAAAGTTATTTGCCATCACAAATCAAGTTCAATGTACCAAAGCTCTCATTTTTATGAAGACCGGGTCCAACCTTGGACATGCTCAGTCACTAGTAACCATTCTCAAAGTCCCTTGATGTAACCCAGGCTCTCCTGGCTCCTGGGGGCACCTCAGCTATGATCTCCAGGTATGTCATATCTACGTAAAGCCACCTTCTCCCCCCTGTCCAACCCCAACCAGCGCACATTGCCTCATGGTGCACTGGAAGATGCCCTAGTTCTATACCCAGAACAACTGAACAGAAAAGCAAGTCTCTTCTGAGCTGTATCAGAAGCCATTCAAGGAGAGTTTCTCCATAACACACAGCAACACATTCTGAACATTCTCCATCTCAGCTCCTCACAGACGCAGCAGGCACTTCCTAGTTACTTTCTTCACCCTCCTAACTCCCCAGTTCTCTCAGTTGCCTATCTCTGGCTGTTCCCTTTTCTTATAACTTCCGGGTATCACCTGTTCATTCCACCAGTCAATTTATGCTTATGTCTTTGCAAATAAATCCAGTCCCTCACTTTTCCTGCTTACCTATTATTGTGATTCTGTACACAAAAAGCCCAGGACCTGATGAAATGATAATATTTATTTCTTTTTGCATATATATGATTATGTAAGATTGAGGAATCTCAGAATGTCACCTACTTTGGACATACCTTCTTCCTTGCTAAAACGTACCTTTATTTAAGAGAAGACATGAATATTTTAGTTTGAGGCCCACACAATTTCCTGAGCTCCCTTCTCTGGCCTGACCCTGTGCTGGGACTGCAGGCACAGAGATGAATAGAGCAGGACCGTGGCTCTGGGAGCAAACAGACTGCACGGGGGCTGACACGAATGTGGAGTAAGGCTGGCGCTGGGTTCACTGTCAGGTCATGGCCTTCATTGCTCTAGAAAGGCCTGCTCACCTCTGGAACAGCACAAGAAAGCTTGATGGGTGTGGATCCCCCAGGGCAGTGTGAGGAAGGAGAACTGATCATCACCTCAGAGTGGGATGGTCTGTCTATTTCCCCCTCCTTTGGCCATTTGGCACCAACATTAACTGACCACATGCTGTGTACCAGGCATCCGCCAGGCGCTGGGGACACAGGGACAAATAAGGCAGTCTTCTGGCTGTGAGAGGCTCATGTCCACTTAAAGTAAGCAGACGGTCACCTGCCTTCCCAAACTCACCCAGCTGGGCCTGAGTGAAGACATAGCTGCTTTGCAACAGTGAACAGAAAGGAGGGCTCCTTCAGAGGTAGTGATCTGATTGGCAGAGCAAATCAGAGGTTTCCGGAGGCCACAGCCGTCTGCCCATATTCATCATGATCATGATCGTTCCATCCTCCTGTTTATCTCCCTGCCCAGCTCCTGGGAGGATACACTGAACAGACTCTTCTCAAAGAAGGGCCTGTGGCAGCTTCAGCCCACAGGCTGGTCACCCAGCAGTGACCTGGCCACTGTCCCCATACCCTGAGCTCCAGTGCTGTGCCTGCAGCAGCTGGTGGGAGCTCTGTCTGCAGCCCTGGGCTTGTCCCTGTCTTCCACAATCGGGGGTCTCCCAGCAGGATCAAACAGGGGAGCCCTGCAGGGGATGAGCTCAGGGCACACTAAATGCAATCAAGATGAGCCTCAAAGACATACGGAGGGAAAGAAGCCAGACACGAGTCCCTGCTGCGTGATTCTGCTTCTATAAAGGCTGCAACAGGCAAAGCTGATCAGTGGTGATAAAATCACAAGCATGGTTACCCTGGGGGTGGGAGGCAAGAGGGGGCTTTTTGGGGTACTGGAAGGGTTCCATATCTTTATTTGTACAGTGGCTACATGCTGGCATAGACATGGAAAACATAATCCTTCTGTACCTGCAAGATTAGTGAACTTTATGTAAATTATACCTCCATTGGAAAAAAAAACAAAACACCTTTGGAGGCATTGTCAAAGAGGTCATTGTAAACATGCACAGATAAGTTCCCTGGAGCCAGCAGGCTGCTCCTGGCACTGCACTGGGTTCCAGTATGGCAGGAAGAGGCCTAGGGCTGATGTTCACAAAGTTCACGGATTGACTGGGAGACAGTCATGGGCCACGCAGAGAGGAGACAGCTGCAGGCCAGGCCCGGAAGGTGAGCAGCCACGGGTCTGGGTGCAGTGGAGGCAGGCTTCCTGGATGGGAAGCGGCTGAGAGAAGCCACTGGGGGCTGTGGTGTTTGCATGAAGGCAAGGAGGGTAGGGACTCAGGGTAACATCTATGAGTACCTGGGGCCGCTCCCACTCATCTCACCTCATTATTCAGGGTAAGACCCTCCAGGGATCTCAAGGATGAGTTATTATAATCCAATTTAGAGCCACCCATCTTGAATACCAAGTAGATCAGAAGCTTGGGGAAGGGCCATCTCAGATCACCCAGATCACACCCTCCGCCTTATTTCAGCCTCTGCCTTATTTCAGCAGGCCGCAGACTGGTCAGGGGGCCGGGTTTCCAGCGGGGCAGGCCTCAGACCTGATATTTTACCAGCACCTGCAGAGAAAGGCTCAGCTGCTTAAGATGCAGGATTCATTCTTTCTTTACAAGCATCGTTGTCACGGCCAGCAAAGAATTATTCCTTGTCTACATGTATTGTTTATTTCCTCTTTCAATAAAGCCTCATGGAACACGGATATTCCTTCATTTCCATTTTTATTAATTGCCATGTCTTTGAGGTGAATAATAAGGCTGGGCAATCAATAGTAATGATGGAACCACTGAACACAAACAATATCTCCTCTACCATCTCTCCCCCAGCATCTATCTGCTTTATTAAGTGGCAAAGTATATTAGTTAAAAAAAAAAAAGTGTGCTGGTAAGGGAAACAAATCTACAAATAATTATTTAAAAAAATTAATTGGTGGTATAATTCAATTATGCAGCAGGCAATGCAGAAAAGTTCTCTTAATTACAACAGAATTAAATAGAACATTCTTCAGCCTTAACCTTGTTATTTTTCAAGGTGAGTTATTACTAACTCAATTCTAGTATGGTGTTCAGTAGCCTCTCTTTGTAGCAGCTGTCTGCAGAGCTATTTAGAAGGGATGCATCTCAGGCTAGATGCAGCTGGAGATGGCTGGAGGATAACTAGATGACTGGAAACCACAGGTGAAAGGCAAGGTGAGTAGGCTCTGAGGTTGGACACCTCATGCCACCGGAACAAAGTCAGTGACCTCAGGGGAAGCAACTTAACACCTCAGACCTGCAAGTTACCTCATTGGTCCTACCTTCCAGAGTTCCACACCTAAGATCACAGGTACTGGTAACTGACTTTACTGATGCTTCCACTCACATCCTCCTGGCCCACATCTGAATTCACTGTAGCCTCATGGACTGTTCAGCATACGCAGATGGCTTCTTACCGCAACAGCCTGCATCCCCCAGCTTCTCTGCCTGAGGGATTTCGCCAGTGTCACAATATTGATAGTTTGCTCAATTGCTTATATGGGGCAGCCCAGAAGTGCCAATCCTCAAAGGCAATGCTCAGTGAGGGACTTGTGTCAATAAATGCTTCTATCTCTGCATTCTTCAGTGCATATTCCCATGATATCAGTGGCCATCCTGGTCTGCAAGGAGCTGAGGAGATTCTCGGGATGTGAGACTTTCAGTGCTAACACTGGGTCAGTCTGGCAGACTTGGATGGTTGGTCATTCCCATTATATTGGGTTGGCCAAAAAGTTTGTTCAGAGACGTTATGGGAAAACCCGAATAAATTTTTTGGCCAAATCAATATCTATGAGGGTCGCCAGGGGGATTAGAACCTGCCACAGGAACCTGTGTGCTATGCTCTACTCACTGGCTTTCTTCCCTCTGTCCTAGGTCCCCCACTCCTCTACTTGAGCTTCCTGGGGTCACCTCCCCCCCCCAATAAACCACCTCCATCCTTGTCTCAGGGGAAGCCCAGACTGAGGTAGCACTCAGCAACGAGGTGGGTCTCTTCCCACTCCTGGTCTTTGCTCCGCTGCAGACCCTGCTCAGACCTAGGCTGAGTGTGGGCTGGTGAGGTGAGCAGGACCATGAAGGGAAGGCTGCCTACTAGAAGTCAAGGGGAGTCCCAGAGCCTTCGCATCGGGCAGGCTGAGAGGACTCACAGTACACGGCATCCTCAGGGACCTGTGAGTGGTTAAGGTGCTGCCAGCTGGCTCGTCCTCCAGACACTAGGACCAGCTTAGACCTTCTCCACTCTTCCCACACCCATGGTGGGGGCTACCTGGGCGAGGAAGAGAAAGGTGCATTCTTTGCTTTCCAGGTGGAATAAGAAAGGCAGGTCTCTGGATTGTATCCAGGTTCTCTACCCAACCCACATGAGAGCCTAGACAGCTGAGCTTCTTTTCTCTTCAGCCTCTAGACCCCCCAGTGCTGGCAGCCGCCTCAGCTTCTTCGCTCATGAGACCCCTGCTCACATCCTGCCATGGCCTCTCTAACCCCTACCCTTCAAGACTAAGGGTCAGCCCATATCATCCAGGAAGTTCCCCTCAAATGATCACAATCCACCTTGACCATCATTTTCCTACAAACCTGTACCACTTGGGTACTCAGAGTCTTGTGGGCTACTCCGCTGCGCCCCCTGCTGGAAGTGAGTGCCAAGGGGATAGAATCTGAGCCCAGAGGTGTGAACTGTACAGGACACACAGGGGGAGCCCAGAACCTGCTGGGAAGTGATGTGCCATCACGGACACGAGTCAGATGCCACCTAAGGGGGCTCCTGAGAAGCAGACCCTGAGACAGAGGTTCTTGTGTAAGTGGTTCATTAAGAAATCCTCCCAAGGGAGACCTACAAGGAAGTGGGCTGGCTGGCAGGGAAAGGAGGAAATCAGGTGAGGATGTGATTTCAGGCAGAGTCCCACGGAGGGTGACTTCACTTGGATCCAGCAGGGGTCTCTGGAGTATATGACACAGCTCAGAATTGTCCTGACCTGAGGCAAGGGGCTGGACTTTCATACTTCTCTAGACAGTCAGGGTACAGGGTGCCCTAGGGGGAGATGCACAGACTTCCAGGCACCTCCGTCTCTCTCTATCAACAGGTAATGCACTTGCAGGAGCCCAAAGGCAGTCAACCCAAGAAGAGACTCGGCTGCAGGCCACCGAGAGACAGAGCCAAGGAAGGTACCTGCTGCCTGCTCTGGCTACCTGGGCACACCAGCCTCCAGCTCTGCAAAAGTCGCTGCCTCACAGAGGCAAGCATCTGAAACTTCCCCAGTTTCCAGCCTAAATTCTGACTCACCTCCCCTAGCTCGTCTTACGCTCCGTTTTGCTATCCACACCTGTCCTTTGCCCCCTGATCCCCAACAACTTTGCCTCGCTCCCCAGATCTGATGAGACCACTATCTCACAGGCCCAAATCTCTGACTTGCCTCCTTAAAGAGGGCCACACTCACCCTCTGAATAAGTTACTTCCAGTAGCCCTGGGAACCATCCACACTGCATCCCATCCCAGGACCTGGGGCAGACATGCCTGACAGACCTGCCCTGTCTCAACTCTCCCAACATCCTGGCCATTCAGGATTCAGAGCCTGTGAACACAATCCTCTGCCTTTCTCTCCTATTACTGTATGAAGATGTGGCCCATGCTTGGTAATTTTACAGAATAAGTCCTAATAAGGCAAATTTACATGAATGGTTACTATTGAAATTGGCTGAATGGACAGAGCTGGGATAGCATCAGGCAGACCTCGGGAGATTGTCTCAGCCTCTCTGATGAGCCGCAGGTTCTGAGTCTAAGTTGCCCTCGGTCAGAGTTTTCATTGCTTAGGAGAAGCAGTACCAAGGCCCCCTATTCCCTGACATTCCTTATCTAGGAAGAGAGTCCATGTTAACCTGCATGGCCTCTCCTTGGTGCATGTGTGGTTCGTTCCCCTATGGGAGGGGCCCAAAGCCCCCCAAGCCCCGTGTATTCAGCTCAGTGTCAACGAGCAAGTGCCAACAGGATCGAAGTCTCTGAGGGGAAGTGTGCAGACTTCTGCTGGCTATGCCCCAGAAGTGGGCGGGGCTGCACTGTAACTTTGCTTAACACCTGTCCCCTGAGCATGCCGCATGGCCATGGCATTGTGAGTTCAACTGTCAGACATCCTTTGAGTCTTCGTGAGCTGCTCCAGCTCTGCCTCCCTTTTGGAATTAATGCAGACCCACCCCTACCCCCCATCCAAGTCACAGATGTTGCAAGGAGAGAGAGACGTGACTACATATCTACAAAACATCTTCCTAATGGAAAAGGATACAAAAAGAATGCATTTATGCATAACTGAATCACTGCTGCACAGTAGACATTAACATAACGCTGTAAATCAGCTATAAATTAATAAAATAAATTAAAAAGTAAAACACCTTCCTACAACTAAATTATTAGTATTTCAACATTTGTTCAGAGCCAGTGCTCCGACTCCACCACCAGGAGTCAGTAGAGCAGGTGAGTTATCCAGAGGGATTGCTTCCGGGGTTTAGTGAGGAGGGCCCAGCCTGGCGGTATGGGAAACCAAGAGTGAGCATCTGTTAGGAACTGACTTTATACCAGGCCCGGGGCTCTGAAACGGCAGTTGTTTTACATTCTCCCCACAGCCGGCACAGAGTTTTCCTCTGCACCTTGATATTGTTAGCCTTACAATTCTTATAAATTTATAAAAATATTATCCTTTTTCTATGTGATATGGGAAATATGGACTTCCCAGGTGGTGCTAGCAGTAAAGAACTAGAGTGCCAATGCAGGAGACATAAGAGACGTGGGTTTGATTCCTGGGTCGGGAAGATCCCCTGGAGAAGAAAATGGCGACTCACTCCAGTATTCTTACCTAGAGAATCCCATGGACAGAGGAGCCTGGCGGGCTATAGTCTATAGGTCTGCAAAGAGTTAGACATGACTGAAGCGACTTAGCACAGGAAAAATATGAACTTAGGATTCATCCTGAGGCTACCTATACCTGTGAGGCTTCAGCTGCCTTAGCTATAACATTGTTGTGAAGGTTACATGAAGGAACATAAGTTGCGGCACCATGGATGATCAAGATGTTTAAGAAAGAGAGAGAAGTGAGTATATTCTCCAACCAGAAGGAATTCAAAGATCAGAAGTCTGATTTCAGTGGTGTAGTCATTTTACAGGAAGTTTGCCCTCAAAATGTGAGCTCATTCCTTCATCTCGAGTGCTTTCTATCTTTGCCTGAATATGCCAATCAAGACAGGGGAGCGAGAAAGGCAAAGGGGACATGGGATGGGGGTCTGAACCCCAAAATAACAGGGTCCATGTGTGTAAGAGCTTTTCCGTGAAGGTTTTCAAATGAACCAAGACAGAAAGGAACATTGCCAATCACAACCGTCCTTAAACATCCTATGATTTTCCCTTCTGGCGATCAATACAATGAAATGCAAAATATAGAATATTACATTTTAAATAGTCATGCCAATTACACTAACCGTATTGAATGGCTCTCGTGTTCTGGACACAGTGCACACCCTTTCAGGATCTTATTTCTTTTCACACACCCTGTGAGGTCTTAATTGCTGACCTTTTACATGTCCTACGAATATTGATTAAATCGTCACGCTCTCATAAGGGAGGGGAAGAAACTGAAGCCAGCAACATGAAATAACTTTCCCGATGTTCTGAAAGAACAGCATGTATACTATCTATGGTGAAATGGACCACCAGCCCAGGTGGGATGCATGAGTCAGGTGCTCTTGCCTGGTGCACTGGGAGGACCCTGAGGAGTTGGGTGGGGAGGGAGGTGGGAGGGGGGATCGGGATGGGGAATACGTGTAACTATATGGCTGATTCATGTCAATGTATGACAAAACCCACTGAAATGTTGTAAAGTGATTGGCCTCCAACTAATAAAATAATATTTAAAAAAAAAAAAAAAAAGAAAAAGAAAAAAAAAAACCTCTTAAGTTTTACTATCCTACATCACTCCACAGGCTTTTATGGATCTAGGTGTAAGCAAAACCAAAGCAGCGTAGCTGCATTAAACACTGTGCTATTATCATGATGAGCAGGAAAGGAGATCGCAGAATGCAGAGTTGGTTTCTGTGCGTACTTTGATTCTAGGAGCTAAGGGTTCACTGCTTTGAGTAAACATGTCTTGCCTCAGCTGGGAACCCACACACATTTGTGAGTCTGTGTTACATCAACACATTTAGTTCCAATGTCATGAGATTTTCTTTTGAGACGAGTCAGACCTAGTGAGCAGCTTCACACACTATAAAACTGGCAGCTCCTTCGATGAAATCAATGGACTGTCTGGAAGGGAGGTGAGCAGACCGAAGCACCCCAACCATCCTGCCGCTTGCCCTTCCCTGCTTGGACTTAGCTGGCACTGGGGCTTGTGCTTTTTTGGGTATCAGGGCCCTGATGAGTGGAGGTGACCTCCAAGAGATTCGGGGGTAAATGATTACAGAATGCAAAGGCGCTCTAAATCCATACGATTGGCGGCAATGATGCACCGAGCCATCGGCTGTTTGGTGAGCCAGGACAAAGTGATTATGCTGCTCCCTGGGAAGAAAATCACCCAGAGATGCTGGGAAAGAATTATCTGGCATGAGGACATTGGGGAGTAATTTCTCTTAAATTATGACTTTGTTGCAAGGGTGCTAAATTTTCTCTGTGCTAGGATGAGAGGTCAAAGGCAGATGTCTTACTGGGTCTGTTGGAGATGAGTAATGTTGGGGAAGGAGCTGTAAACCCTCCCTTGGGAGCACTCTGACCTGCAGGTTCTAGAATTCTGCTAGCAGCAGGCAGGTAATGAATGTGCTTTTCTTTCCATTTTTTAAAAAAAAATATTCATTTATTTAGCTGCTCTAGGTTGCAGCACTTGGGTTTTCTTTTTTTTTTTCTTTTTAGTTGCAGCATGTGGGATTTAGTTTCCTGACCAGGGATAGAACCTGGACCCCTTACATTGGGAGCGGGGAATCTTATCCACTGGACCACATGAATGTGCTTTTCAAGTAAAATGAAGATCCAACCATTGTGTAGGCTATAATAGAATCATCTGGAGATGCTGGGTCCCTGTGGCACTTGCCACCTTCTGGAGCAGGATTTCCAATCACAGATCCACAGACACTAAAGGTGGACCAGGTGGACTCCTGCACCCCAGTACCTCGGCCCCTTCTGCACGCACACAGCCTGGCCTCACAGCAGAGGATCCTGTTCTTTATATTCCAGAGTGTGCATTGCTTGGGTGGGGGCCACAGGGGTTGACATGAAACTGATAGTGGGTCATACACGCTCTTCCGTTCTCTGGTTTTGAATTCCATCCTCACAACCAGATCATGGACACATCCCAAGCAAGGATCCTGTCTCATTTTGTCACAAGGGCAGCTGACACAGAAAGTGGCTGCCAGTCATCTTCCCTTCAGCCTCCTCCCTTCTGTGGACACCCCCTGGTAGAGGGGAGCCGGGTACCTTTGGGCGTGAGTCCAGCTCTGGCACAAACTCTTACCTGACCTTCTTGAGTCTCCATCTTACCTGTGTCAGAAGGTCCCAAGTACTATGAATAAAGGATCCAGGCAATGAATGAACAGTGCCTTGTCGAGAACATGTGGTTAGCCCTCTCAGTAAGTGGGAGCAAGAAATCCTCACTCTCTAGGGCATGCAAGCAGTTTTGGTATTCACTGTTTTCCAGTTTCCTTGGCATGTTCATCAGTGAAGATGGGCTTAATAACACACACCTTATATATTGGCTTTGAGTTTAAATGTGCCCCTGTCTGTAAAGATCAGGGTCCAGTAATGAGCACTTGCTCAAGAAACCATTCAGCACTTCCTCCCCTTTGTGTTTCATCTTTCCATCTTCACCACTTTGAACTCATCAAATCCTCACAAAACCTGTCTGACACATGTATAATTACTATTATCATTACTATTACCATTTTACAAATGAGGAAACAGAGAGGATAAATAATTTTCCTGGGATCACATAGCTGGGATTTGAACTCAGGAGTAAGTGCCTCTCTTAATACTACCCCAAGTTCCTATGGGGCCAGAAGCAGGTCTCAGTTTCCTACAACACCTGGTTTGATTCCCTATCAGTAAGAAAACTGCGCTATGTGCAGTGTTGAACTCAATAATAATGAAAGCTTTTCCTTCCAGAAGGGTCCACTGTTTAATTACCTCCATGTCTGTGAACACACTGCAGGCTTGGGCCACTCCGCCCCACAAGAGTGTCCATCGTTAGATTCCCGTTAATTAGTACAGAGTTTAATCTTCTTTGATTACAAACATTGATTATTGCTGATCTTTCAGCATCCCTGCCAGCGGGTATGTATCTGAGTTCCAAAACACTCTGGCACCATCATGCCAGGAGAAAGGTGAAATAAAACATTAAGCTGGGTTTATGGTCAATTTAATTAATGCAAATGCGCAGCTTGGTTCATTTGTCCCAATAATGCTTTCCAATCTCGCTATTGGAAACCAAGCCTTCCTGACTGTTTATTTTCTACGTCCTCTTAAAAAAATCCTTTCTGTAAAAACTAAGGAAGCGAGGGACTGAAGGACATTGTTAAGTTGTATGCAGCTCTATGACTCCATAGAAAACCTGCCTCTTGACTGAAACTCTGAAAACAAAGATATGGGTCTCTCAGCAAGCAGACAGTAAGCCTGTGAATTTGCAGAACTGATGGTGGGAGGTAGGTGTGAGTGTGAGGGAGAGACAGAGGTAGGGGCAGGGAAAGAGAGAGGAGAGAAACAAGAAGAGGTAGTGAATGTAAGGTTTATCCACCAGCAGATTTAGTAAAGATTCCCCTGGTCCATTAATCAATAGGCAGATATCAACAGATTAATAATATTTAACATTTGTGTAGAGCCTTCCAGGGCCCAGAGCACCAGCATATACACTAATATACACACAGTAATCAAGGTAGGTGCATATTATGGTTTCCATTCTGTGCTCACAGACAATGAGACTTTGAGAGCTCAAGTGTGCTGCTTGGAGTTACACCACATCAAGCCAAGACATAGTCAGTGTGCTTCTAGCCCACTGCCGCCGGGACACTGTGTCCAGTTGCACAGGTTGCACACTGCGCAGAGTGCCTGAATGCTCCCGTGGTCCACAGGCTCCGTCAACACTATGGCTGCGTACAGATTCAGTCAGAACCCTGGGGCTCTTCCTAATTTTCACAATGAAGTGTCTGCTTGCCAAGCCCCATGCCTGTGGCTGATGTCTGTCCAGAAGAGGTGCCATTCTCCAGTGTGCCCTGAAGTGCCTCATGGAGCAGCCAGTCCAGCCTGCCCACCTTCTGGCCCATCAGATCCATCCTAGCACCCGTAACACTAACATGTGCCTGAACATGCACTCCCTGAACTCCCAAATGGGGAGAACTGACCTCTGTTCATCTCTGTAACCCCAATGCCCTTGGGTTTTCTAAACCCCATGGATGAAAGGTTGGTTAAAGGGCTGAGGAATAAATGCATAAAAGCATAACCAGCGCCCATTTCACTGTACATTCTTGGCCCAGCCCTCTGCTGGGCGAGACCCCCTTCTCTGAAGACCCAGAGACCTCGGTCCCTCCCAGTTGGGTCTCAGGTCATTGTGCTCTTATCAGACAGTAAGTTACTTTAGAGGGCTTCCCTGGAAGGCATCCATGGGGCATGCCAGTCAACCTTTACACCACCAAGTTCAAAGCTTGACATCACATATCACTTCCCTCTCCTTCCCTCTACCTCCAATTCATGCCCCGTTTTTATGTTGTATGTTTCTCAAGGACAAATGATATGCGTATGCGAAGGAGCTAATGGATGTCAGTTTGGTGTAATTTCACTTCACAGAATCAATTAGAGTCCAAGAAAAACTACACCTTCCAGGAATCCTGTCTTCTGTGCTGTTTTCCAAAGCCTTTATCCACACCATACTGTTCCTATGCTGGGGCTTCTGAGCCAAACCAGAATTCCCATGTCTCCAAAGCTCAGTGCAGTGTGAAGCTGAGGTATCAAAAAGATGGCAGCAACTTCCCTCAGACCAAGCAAGCTAGCAATCACTGAAGCTTTCCCTTGTATTTTCACAGGCTTACGTGTCTGCTAGCCTGGGGCGTGGCAGACCACCTAGACTTCTATCAGAAGGAGGCAGCACAGTGATTTCAAGCAGCTTGAACCTGGAGAATGCAGGTACGTTCCTATAGATCAAAGGATGCATCCACACACTCTCAGCTTCTTTAGGTGATTGTCTTTGCTTGACTCTTTCTGCTTCAGCCAGCATCACCTTTTCTCCCTGACCTACAGTGCTTCCTCAATACCCATAGGCTTTCATCTTGTTCTGAAACACAGACATGTGCAGCAGACCTGGGGATTGCAACCTATGGACAGAGATGCTTAGGCCAGGGCAGAGGCATTCTATAACATCAGAAAATACTTACACAGAGGAGCAACGTGGAGCTGGGTGTGCTCCAAGTCTCATTTATCTATATTTGCTCCTTAGGCTATATTCTCATCCTCCTTGCTAACAAAGGACCAGAGACTTCTGGAGACTGACAGATGCTCAGAAGAGCCTTGGAATCTTGAAAGGGGGATCCCAGTGTTGTAACAGACAAAAAGATACACAATCTCCTCCCTACTCAACTTGATGCCCTGAGAGGTAACTGGTCAATTTTCCATCCTCCTAGGATTTCCCATTATGGTTGGTTTCAAATGTTGCAGCTCTAATCCAGGGATGCAAAACATGGGTGTCTGTTGTCCCAGTGACTTAGCAGCAGCAGCAGCAGCAGCAGCAGCAGCAGCAGCGTGTAAACAGGATACCAATGGATACATCTTCAAATTGTCCTCTAGGAGCTGTGAATAGGCATTGTTCTTTAGGCATGCATGTGTGGGCGAAGGCAATCATTTCTTACACTTGAAGTGGAAGAAAGTTGAAAGATACTCTCTTTGTTTTATAAGAACATCAAAACTACTTTATATAAATGCACTTAATACTTTCTCAAGTTTTCTGTGGTTATTTTGGGTCTCACTTTCGGGGTGTGATTCCTAGTGCTTTTCCTTCACATGTCTTATCGGTTCCATTCACTTACAAGATTAAAAGTTGAGGAGCATCTACTCAGGGAACTATATCTTCTCTGTGTTTCCTCTGGAAACTGGGAAAATGAAAGGACAAAGGGTTTGTGGAGTCAGCAAGCCAACACTGAGTGCAGAGAGAGGGACCAGACAGTTGGGTGATGGATTAAGCCACCCTCAGAAGTTCAGTGCCCCTGTTTCTGGCCTTAGGCTTTTGAAGGGTGTCAGGTGCAGTACTGGAAGATTTGTTAGGAACACCCATGAGTCAAGGGTATCTGTTGTAGATGGCTGAGCAGAGGCAATTGCAGTATTGGTATCTGCACCAGCTATGCCCACCTAGCCAGGGGCCTGAAATCCCTAGAGCCTAGCTTTCCTGATGCAGGAGAGCTTTCTGAATTTACCACTGAGGCTCATAGGAGGGAAAACAGGCCTGCACAGATGCCTCTATCTGCCTAATTTTCCTGGGCCTCTAGCCCTGATGATCTCTTTGATGGGTAACAATCTTGCTGACTTACTTCCCTCTTCAGGAGCTCTGCGTGGGAGTGGGAACTAGCCCTTAACGGAAGAAAACGCAAAGTGTTGATGGCTTTCTTTTTCTTCCAGATAAAACCAGCTTTCATTTCCTATCTGCAGTGGGAGAATCACTCTTAAAAGTCAATGTAGATGGAAAGTGCATTCAAACGGCACTTAATCACACTCAGTGGAGACGGGTTAGCCAGAGTGATTGCCTTTTTCTTTTGATGAAAGCTTGTTTTCTTGGAGGCTGGCCTCAAGGCACCTCCGACAGCATAGCTTAGTTTGACCTCATGGAGGCTGTGCAGTGCACTGTCTCTGAGCCCTCCCTGCTCTGTTGAGAAGCTGTGAGTTCACACTTTCTCTTACTACTATCTGAGACTCTGGAGGTAAGACTGGCCGAGGCTTCCCTCAGCCCCTGGGAGCAGCCCCCAATAGGCAGCACCTTTGCCTGGAACTGTCTTTGTTTCCACATCCATCCCCTAACCAGCATTTGAAGACCTGGTGTCTGCAGCCCCACTGTTTGGACCCAATTCCTGGCGCTGTCATGTACTGTGTAAATTCAGGCAAGTTCCATCCATTCTCTACAAATGACCCAACTTAATTCCTTTTTATGGCTGAGTAGTATTAAATTGGGCTTCCCCTGGTGGCTCAGTGGTAAATAATCCTCCTGCCAGTGCTGGAGATGTAAGTTGGATCCCTGGGTTAGAAAGATCCCTTGGAGAAGGCAATCCACTCTAGTATTCTTGCCCGGACAACTCTATGGACAGAGGAGCCTGGTGGGCTTCAGGCCAGGAGGTTGCAAAGAGCCAGACTTGACTTAGTGACTAGACAGCAAACAGCAAGTGTTACACTGTATGTTTGCACCACATCCTCTTTATTCATTCCTCTGCTGATGGACATTCAGGTTGTTTCCACATCCTGGTCATTGTAAGTATTGCTGCAATGAACAATGGGGTACATGTGTCTTTTTGAATTATGCTTTTCTCTGGATATATGCCCAGCAGTGGGATTTCTGGGTCATATGCTAGCTCTATCTTTAGTTTTTTAAGGAAGCTCCATACTAGAGACTATCATACAGAGTGTAGTAAGTCAGAAACAGAAAAACAAATATTGTATATTAATGTATACATGTGGAATCTAGAAAGATGGTATAAATGATCTTATTTGCAAAGCAGAAATAGAGACAGAGACATAAAGAACAAGATGGATATCAAGGGAGAAGAGGGGAATAGGATGAATTGGGAGATTGGGATAGACATATAAACACAATTGATACTATATATAAAATAGATGACTAATGAGAAGCTACTGTATAGCATAGGAAACTCTACTCAATGATCAGGGTGATCCAGATGGGAAGGAAATCCAGAAAAAAAAAAGGATATATGTATACATATAGCTGATTCACTTTGCTGTACAACAGAAACCACACAACATTATAAAGCAACTATGAAAAGTGAAAAGTTTTTTAATTGTATCCGACTCTTTCTGACCCCCTGGTCTGTGGCCCGCCAGGTTCCTCTGTCTATGAGATTTCCCAGGCAAGAATACTGGAGTGGGTTGTAATTCTTTTCTCCAGGGGATCTTTCTGACCCAGGGATCAAATCCAGGTCTCCTACATTGTATGCAGTTTCTTTACTATCTGTAATCCAATAAAATTAATTAAAAAATACTTAGGCAAGTTATCTGACCTCAGATACCCACTCTAAAAAGTGACAGCAGTGTTAAATAATAGTATCTCCTCATACAGTTATGGTGGAGAAGATTAAATGGACTACAATGGTGATGGATTACTTGGCAGGTCAGCACACACCCCCAGTTCTTTGATCAGTGTTGGGATGGAGAGGTAGGGACCAAAGATAGTCAGTGCCTCAGGAGCAGGGCTCTAAGTCACCTCTGTCATCTCAGCATCGAGTCTGACACAGAGAGGGCTTGCCACAAATGCATGTGGAAGCTGGCCCACTCACTTGGATCTCCCCCGCTGGCTTAGTTCCCAGTTAATAGCCATTGTTCAAGGAGAACTGCCAGTTTCTTAGGGGCCTAGAAATCTTCTCCCTCTGTCCGAGGCTCCTGGGGCACTTCCCTCACAGGCTAGAGATGATAGATCTCTTGCTGGCAGGTCAGGGGAAGGCAGTGCAAGGGGATCACCCTCAAGGGGAATCATCACCAACCATAGTTGATTCTTGTCATCTGCAGTATAGTTATAGCCCATGAAGCCACCAAAAATGCTGAAGCAGTGAATACTGAATCATTGCCCTAGGGGAGAAATACAGGATTAGGTTCCTGAGATCCTCTGATCATAACATTTTCAACTGATAAACATGTAAACTTATTTTAGACCTGTTTCTGTTTAAAGACACCGTATTTAATATACATCATTGATTCATTAACATTGAACTTATGACCAGCAGCCCTAGAACTCACGCCTGAACGAAGCTCATCTAACCCAAGTGTCTTCTCCATAAAGCACATCACTGACACTTCGTGCTGAGGGACACTAGAATGCGTTTCAACACCACAGAAGAGGCCGTTTTAGTTTTTTTGACCATGCTGCACCGCATGTGGGATCTTGGTTCCCCCACCAGGGATTGAACCCATGCCCCCTGCAGTAGAAGCACAGAATCTTAACCGCTGGACTACCAGGGAAGTCCCAGAGGCCATTTTAAATAGCAAAATTACCAAGAAAAAAAGCACAAAAAATGCAATAATACTCAGCACTAAATTGACCATGGAAAGGACATTTGTTAACAAGATGAACTGAAACACAAAGACAAAGCATCATGCTGTTCTGCCTCAGTTGGAAACTGGTACACTGGGCAACTCAAGTTTTTGCCACTTTGCACATACCCACAAATGACTTTAAAGGCATTGTGACTATTGCTTATTGGGATTACAAATAATTTTTAGCAAGTAGGTGAACTTGCAAATATGGAATCCATGAAAGATGAATACGGAGTATATATGAGCATGAAATATGGAAGGAAAATACTCAGTGTGGCATTTGTAATGAATGCCTGTAAACTGTAGCTTTGAATGTTCTTAGACTATCAAGTTCAGCTTTAAAGTTTCCTTCAGGTAAGTTTCTCCTTCTTGGAAACATCAATGAATAGTTAATCTAAATGTCTCAATATCCGAATGAGGGATGGAAAGGTGTGTCTTTCTTCCTCTCCAAGGCTAGCCTCAACACTCACAGGCTGAATCTGATCACCATTTGCCTTCATCCCAGCCATCAGCCCCTCTTAATGACACACTACATTTTTCATAGTCTGCAACATCATTTACAAATACATACACATACAAACACATTTTTCATACTTTGCTGGATCATTTTCATCTGCAAATAAACATGCACAGAAACACAGTATATATAAATACAATTATCCTGCAAAGTTTTTACTCTAATCTCTCATTTCAAAACCATGCCTCAGAGAGGTTAAGACACTTACCGAGGTCACACAGCTTATCAGGCAGAACAGAGCAACTCTAAAATCTGTAATTTTTATAGCATTATCCTAATTAGCTTGGGTATATGGTTGATTTTGAGACAACTTCCAATACCAGTGATAACTAGCAGAGCAAGCTCTGAAGACATTCCATTGGCTAAGGTAAGCTATAAAGATACATGGAGCTATTACACAATTACCAAATGGACTGACCCAAATGTGTGTCAATAGTATGATATAGACATCACATGTGTGAGGTTATCCATTTACTGCCAAAGACATGTCCACGGCGGCTTACATCTCCCTACACAGACAGTCATGACATTATATACATATCATGATTTTCATCAGTGAGAAAGCTGGTATTGTGGACCACTCCAGTACCCTTGCCTGGAAAGTCCCATGCACAGAGAAGCCTGGTAGGCTACAGTCCATGAGGTCGCAAAGAGTTGGACACGACTGAGCGACTTCACTTTCTTTCTTTCTTTTGAAAAGAAAGATAGTTATACAGAACACCCTTCTTTTTCATTAGTTTTTAAAAATTGTATCTATACTTTAATTGAAATATAGCTGATTTACAATGTTGTGTCAATCTCTGCTGTACAGCAAAGTGATTCAGTTATGCACGTATAGACATTCTTCTTAAAATATTCTTTCCATCATGGCCTATCACAGGATATTGAATATAGTTCCCTGTGCTATATAGTAGGACCTTATGTAAACTATGATATATTGGATGGATAAACAACAGAAGACCCTTCTTAAGCACTCTTTGTCATCAGACAGCTTCCGGTAATCACATGGCAAATGTCAGAAGAATGGAAATTTCCAATATTTTGTTAAAACCCAAAGAGGTCTTGCACCCCATAGAAAACTCAAAGATCAAAGATATTAAGATGGAAGTTTCCACAAAAGACATTAAAGGAAGAAAAAAAAAGATGAATAGGGAGGAAGTAATGGAAATTAGTAAGTAGAAAAATTCATCCTGACTTCAGGTTTGAAAAGAATACATATCTCAGCAGCAAATGGGAAATGACAAACTTCCCACCAGAAACATGACTTTTCATTCTCACTGTGTGCATTTACAGCTTTTCCAAGGATTTGACTAAAGAGAGCCAGAAGAAGAAAAAAGGAAAAGACAAATGAATTGGAAATGACCTCATCTATTAATATTATCTATGGCCACATGGAAGAAATCATGCTTTCCCAAAGCTGAGCCATGGATTAGCTGTCAAATAAAAACCTTATGTATAAATACTTGACCTAAGCACAAAGCACTGAAATAATAATTTCAGCTACAAACATCAGTGAGGAAGTCACTACCAGGTGAAATTAGCAAGTGGATAGATAAAGGTCTCCACACTGGGCTTTCTTTTCCTAATCTCAAGGTTTGTTTAAATAACTTTACCAAAGCCAGCCTAACACAAAGGCATAACACAATGAAAAGTTACAAACAGAGCATGTGTTTAAAAAGGAAATTAAAAATGTGATTAAGCTTTGGGGAAAATGCTCAATCAATAATGAAAGAAAAACAAATTAAAGATGAGATCATTTTGTGACCAACATAGGAAAAATATATATAATAATAGTCAGTGCTGGCAGAATCTGTGAAAGGGAGAACACCTGGATACTGTTAGTGGAAAAATAAAATGACAAACCTGAAAAGAATAGATGTGGAGAGTCTTGGAAATGTTTATAACCTTTGACCTAGCCATGTGTCTATGGGGACTTCATCTTAAGGAAAGAATCTGAAATAGAGAGTGATATTTTGGCACGAGAGTGATGACTGCAATACTTTTAAAAATATTTATGTTTCTATCTGCAAAGGTTTGGGAACAACCTACATGGGCAGGAGCAGGAGAACTGTTAATTAAACTGTGACACATCTATATGTCAGAACAGTTTGCAGCAACTTAAAAAAACATTTTCAAGACATTTTTAATGCCATGGGAATATTTAATATACAGAAAAATAATTGTACATAGAATGTGATCTTATAACAAACACACACATATGCACTGCTATACACAGAGCACTGAAAAAGGCTAGAATACCAACAATGCTTGCTGTCCCTTGCCAATGGGACTACGAGTTATTTTAATTTTATTCTTTATAAACAAGTGAGAAATAACAAAGTTAAAATACAAGAAGTTACTATCATGACACTTATGATCTACCATATATCCTTCTCATCTTTTCTCCAAGTAAACAAGACCTTCCTCATTACACAGGCAGACTGTGTTACTGTTGATTATGTCTTGACCACCAGATCATGGTTTTCTACTTATCACTTAACACTTTCCCTTATTAAATCATTTTAATCTCTTAAGTGATCCCCAGAGACTTTCCCACTTGCAAGTGTGCATGGAGGGCTATTTATGTAGCACACACTCAGTTCTTATGGGGCCTTTCCTTAATCTGATGAATGTTTGTTTTCAAAGTTTGAAACTGATCCTCCACATGCTTCTTCAACAGTTCCAGTGAACACAGAATTCAGTTTCATGAATACATTCATTTTTTAAGCATCCACTATATGCCTTTCTACATTACATATATTGCTCTCAAAAGCCCCCTGTGCATCAAGCTTGTCACCCCAGCCACACCTGGCAGTGTGATGTCCAACTTCCAGTATGTAGCATGGAGTTAGAAATCTGGTGTGGCCTTGCTTGGAAAGACACCCACTTCTCACATCAGAACGCAAATTAAAAACAAACAAGCAGCGCATTACAAATGTCATGGAAATAGTGCTGATGATATTTTAGTTATTGATATTTCTTTGGTTTTCTGTTGAACTGAATCAAATGGAAATTCCAAATGAGTAGAAAAAGTAATAATGAAAATAATGACAAGTCAATAACTTCTAAAACAAATGCAATAGAGGAAAAAAAACTCTAAAGCATTGAGAGGAAATAAAATTCCAATTAAATAGAGAAATATCATTTTTATTAATGATTAAAACATTTTAATGAGTTCATTTCCATCCAGAGGAAGTGATTAAGTGTAATAAAGTTAGAACAATAGTATAATTTGGGGGAAGTAGAGATTTTGATTCTCAGTCCACAAGAAAAGGAATTTATTCGAAGAGAAATAAGAACTTTTATTGGGTGGAAAAACATGAGAGGGGATATGGGAAAAAAACAATATACTAAAGCATTCTTAAAAGTCATTACTGGAAAATATCTCATCAAAGTGAATATTGATATAGTCTCAAGAAAAAAATTCCATTTTAATTTGGAAACTGACTAGTTGATAAAGTTGCCATTTTAATTAAGTTGGAAAATTACAATTTGAAAGAAGAAGAAAATATAATTATTGTTACATTGGCTACTTTCTAACATTCAGAAAAAAATCTATTTATAAATACAAAAAGAAAAAAGAAAAATTTAACCTGAGGACAATGAAGTTGAAAAGATAAGTACTGAAGAACCTGGAGAAACACGCCTTTCCTAGGATGTCAGGTCCAGCACATGCTCTTCTAGGATGTCAAGCAGGGAAGACAGAGAATGGAATTACCAACCTGAAACTTATTCTGAAGAATGCCAGTGCAAATGACCACTACTCAGAGTGATGGCACACTCTCATTTCATGTCACTCAGTCTGTACAAGTAACCCAGTGAGACTGATGTGATGATATTTATCCCGTAGAGCTTGGAAAGGTGCAGTATCAGATTTCCATTTACATATTGCAACAGGTTGCAACCATTCAAATACACATTTTCCTCTAGGAATTAGTTTGCTCATGATTTTAAAATATAGCATTCTTTTTTTTTTAAACTGAAGTTCAGTTGATTTACAATGTTGTGCTAATTACTGCTGTACAGCAAAGTGATTTAGTTACACATAGATAATTATATTTTTCATATTCAGGTTTACCACAGGATATTGAATATAGTTCCCTGTGCCATACACTAGGACCTCGTTGTTTATCCATTCTATATATAAAAGCTTACATCTGCTGACCCCAAGCTCCCACTCCATCTCTCCCCTAACCCCCTCCCTCTTAGCAGCCACTAGTCTGTTCTCTATGTCCAAAAACAAAGTATTCTTAAGGTTGCTTTTTGGAGAAGTGTGGCTCAAAATGAACCTTAATGTTCGCCTGCATCAAAAGAGAAGTAAGCATACATTTTGAGATAAGAGTCCCAACACCCAGCAGAGGACTGTGGCAAGGAGGCTTTTGTGGACATTTTGGCGGAAAGGTCTCTCTTATCTTTAACTGTTATACCCACGGTTAACTTTGACCTAGAAAAAGCTTTATCATTGCATATAACCTCATGTCAGCAAAATGTGGGCAAAGGGAATATTTGGGTTGGCAGAGATCTGACTTGAACACTCAGTTTTTCAGACTTTAACGATCTTAAGTTTCCAAATGTCCAAGTGTCCTGAGTTATTTGGAGTTGATAATTTCTGTTCTTGAAGTTTGTGCTGGAGTTGAGGGAACAGGAGTCAGAACTTTGGTTATGTGTACAGTTTCCAAAAACCAAGAGGCATGTGGCCAGTGAGCACTGAACATCTCTATGCCTCAGTTTCCTCGTGATAAGCTGAAGATAACGGTCTCCGCTCTGCTTCATTCACAAGGATGACATGAGGACCACATGGACCATATCTGAAGGATTTTCTTAAACTCAAAAAAAAAAAAACCCCAAAAAACTCTAGGTTCTTAAGCTACTTTAAATCTTTTACAATTTTATGAATTACCTGATCTGATTCTCATAAAAATATACAAAGGCACACATACAAAAATTGTACCCACAATTATTTCAGACAGTTCATGGAATTCCTGAAGCCACAGTGAGTCCTAGATTGAGAAACTCTCTTATAAATTAGTTATGGAAAACTCATAAAATTCCTCCCCATGGGGCCCAAGACCTCCTCACCCCTATATGCAATAATTTTTCCTTCTTGCAGGAAGTCAAGAAGATTATTTCCATCTCTTGCATAAGGTTTGCAAAAATCTGCATCTCTTCTTAGATCTGTCACGAATTTGCAATGAGTGTGAGAACATAGAAAGTCTGCAAATATCTTGTAAACAACCCTTCCTTATCTATTTTATGATTTTTAGAGAAGACTGGAGAGAGATGTGCCCAAATGAAGTAAAGGACCCACAATTTCTGCCCCAAGGATAGCCCCAAAGGAGGCAGAATGCGGCTCCCTGACAGCAGTGAAGAGTTACCCGACTGCCTCCAACAAAGGCCTGCTCGTAGCTCGGAGGAGAACCGATAGCCCCTGCCTCCTGTGATCAATCATGGGGATTCCAATTCCAGGAGTCATTCAATTAGACTCCCACATCTGTCAGGTGGTGATGGCAGTGGTCATGTCTGGAGGATTCGAGAAAAAAAGCAAAGACTGAAACTCTTGGTGGGACCCTGTCTCCTGGGATCCTGAACATCCTATCTCCTTGCAATGAAAAGAATTCAACTAAGGTCTGTCCCTGAGAAGGGAGCCATCCCTGATTCTGGCAGATCTGGAAACAGCCCTTTTGCTTCCTGTTCCTCCTGTGCTCTTTCTCAGAGCACCCACCTTGCCCTGGGAGGAAAGGCAGGAATGCCAACCTGTCAGACTCCCCTGCTCATCCTCTCCCTCCCAGGACTGCGCTATTTTGAAATTTTTAAGTGAGTTATAAAAGAGCAATTACATAAATTTGATTATGTAATGTCATAAACAAATTAGTGATGCCAATCACTGTCATTAATTAAAGGCATCAACTCCTTGGGTGCCACGTGCATGGTGCCCTCGAGCTCAGAGCAGATGAAGATAGCTTTCCTGGGTATGGAGACAGCTCCAGCAAGTCTCCATGGAGGTAACTCCCATGTGGCACGCTCCCAGCCAGTGAAGGGCCTGGCAGTGACCTTGGCAGAGCTCTAGTGCTAACTTTGATTAGCCCCCTTCTTAACACTTACATCTTGCCCATGCCCAAGAGTCGCTGATTCTGTCTTTGCAACTGTAACTCTGTGATCTTGAAACGGCCTTTTGCTCTCCACCCATCCCTCTGCCTTGACCTATGGCAGGGTTTCCCCTGTCCCCTGCCTGATGTACCTGGACTACACCAGGAGTCAGGAGGATCCTGATGATCAGACTCATACACATGAAAACAGTCTTAGGCGGGAACACATATTTGGTGGACAATGAGGTAGTTCAGCAGAGACGTCACTTTGCCAACAAAGGTCTGTCTAGTCAAGGCTATGGTTTTTCCAGTAGCCACGTATGGATGTGAGAGTTGGGCCATAAAGAAGTCTGAGTGCTGAAGAATCGATGATTTTGAACTGTGGTGTTGAAGAAGACTCTTGAGACTCCCTTGGACTGCAAGGAGATCAAACCAGTCCATCCTAAAGGAGATCAGTCCTGAATATTCATTGGAAGGACTGTTGCTGAAGCTGAAGTTCCAATACTTTGGCTACCTAAGGCAAAGAACCAAATCACTGGAGAAAGACCCTGATGCTGGGAAAGATTGAAGGCAGGAAAAGAAGGAGATGACAGAGGATGAGACGGTTGGATGGCATCACCAATTCAATGGACATGAGTTTGAGCAAGCTCTGGGAAATAGTGAAAGACAGGGAAGCCTGGCGTGCTGCAGGGCATGGGGACAGAAAGAGTTGGACACGACTGAGTGACTGAACAACAACAAGAAGAGAGTTTAGTTCGGGTAGGGGAGATACAGGGATCGATGCTAGCATGCCGGCTGGATCTCCCTGGCCCTCTTGAGACACACAGGTCGGCAGATCCAGCTATCAGTGGCTTTCATAAAATGGCCTAGACTGAGCCTGACCCTCCCTCAACTGCCCACGTATCTCTCCAAGTCTCTGAGCCTAAGCTGCTACTTCCCTGAACAACATAATCAGCTCTACAGGGTGCATCTATACACCACACTTTCCTAAATGCCTGCACCTGACAGAGTTGTGCTCCTCCTTCCCACGATTCTTTGCAGACATGAATCTCCAGCTTTCACATGATCCTGATGACCCAGAGAGCTTGTTCAAATGCAGAATTGGTGGGGACTGAGGTCCCACACTGGAGGCCCATGCTGGTGGTCTGTGGACCATGCTTCAAGCAGTGAGGGTCTCTGAGTGCTACCATGGGACCTCTGACAAGGGTAGACATGTGAGCTCACACCTGTACACAGGATTGGATTTCAAACCTTGGGCTTTTATCTAGAATCTGCTCCTTCTTTTCTCCTCACTGTCCACTGAACCTGACTCTTAATCTCATCTCTGCTCGACCCTCATCTGTCCCTGCTCCTCTCAATTCTGTTTCCAAGGTCTTCTCTACAAAGAAAACCCATGTCTCATTGTGTCACTCCCTTGCTCAACATTCTTCAGTGCCTCTCCACAGTGTTAGGTGTGAATTGCTTCACGTGGCATCTGTGACTAGTTGGAACCTAGCCCTGTCTTCCCACTGCTGTCTTCATATCTTGAGCAGATGCCAAAGCAAGCACAGTGCAGTCCCAGGTGTGTTATGGCTGTCTGCCTCTAGGCTTTGAGTGTGGTACCCTGCACTGAAACCACCTCCTTCCCACCTCCCCCTTCTCCACCTGAGCAACTCTCACTCCTTCTCCCAGGCACGGTATAGATGCCACTGCCTCCAGTACTATGCTCATGCCTTTGTGCTATTGGTTTACTTCTTTGTTTTCCTCACTTGACAAAGCTTTGTGAAGGTGGGAGCTGGAAACTCTTCATTGTGTATACAGTGTACTGTTGACAGCACAGATCAGGGGCTTGGCTCAGGGAAGGTGCTCAGTAACTCTTGAGGGAGGAATGGAGGAGGGAGGAAGGAGAGGGATAGAGGGGAAGGGAGGAGGGATGGAGGGGGAGAGAAGAAAGGAGGGAGGGAAAGGGGGAGGGGGTGGGAGATGGGGAGGGAGTCAGCAGCTGCTCTTGGTGACCTTCCTCTTCCCTTGCCACCCTAGTCAAGGAACCAGGTGTCCAGCACCAAGCTAGTGTAAAGATGTCTCCAAATTTCATGAAACAGTTTTAGCTTTACCTGACAACATTTTGAAGAAAGCAAATTAGCTCTTCAGACTCATAGTCACAAAAGATTCATTTAATAACTCAGCAAACTAAAAATGTATAGAAATAGATGCTGAATAAATAACATAGGCCAGAGCAAATTTTAATGGAAGAAGGTACTTATGATGATTCTTGCTCAAAAAATTTTATAAATGTCCAACTCCATGGCCTTGCCCAAAGGAGAGGCCAAATTTTAGTACTGAGAACAATGAAGTTGCCTTTTGGTAATGTCACTCTTTCCTTCCTTCTTTCCCTTCCCTCTCTTCCTGCCTGCCTTCTTTCCCTCCCACCTTCCCTTCCTTCCTTCCTTCCTTCCTTCCACAGACAGTGCCTAAATGCCCAGCAGGCAGGACTCAGAGAAAGCCAGCCAGGAAGGATATGGTACTGGCACCCATAGAGTGGACCGAGCACCCAGGCATCCCCACACGTGTGCAGCCCGCAGGAGTCATAGTCAACATATGCTTGGCAAAATGTCACAGCATGAACACACCTGCCACACGAAGACCCAAGCCCGTGGGAGAAAAGGCTCTTCTCAGAATTCTTAAGAAATCTTGTATAATTCCATATCGCCAGCTCTGGATTTATTAAAGGTCACCAAAAAGCAATATTCTTTTCCACTGAAAAACCAGCCTTTGAATTAAGGTCTGCCTAAAACCACATTTCACATTAATGAAGATTATATTATGAAAATGGATTTTAATTTTAGTGTTTTACTCACAAGTTTGGGGAAAAGAGTGATTAATTAAAGAGACAGCTTTCCTTTCTTTTCTTCCCCTGGGTGGGTTTTCATAACCATTCGGCCTAATTATCCCTGGCCGGGGGCTCATCCCATTGCAGCTGAGCACAGCCTGGCTCTACCCACCCCTCCCCAGTGCAGAGAAAAGTCTGGCCACAATCCCAGGGGCTGAGTCCCTTACAGGGACAGCGGCTCCCATGCCACTCCAGGGAAGCCTGAAACAAATGATATTACATCAAATGATTATGTAAATTTGACTTCTAAAATGTAATTAAAATAGATTTTTCTCATTTTTTTCCTCTATGAAAAGTTCATGGAGCCCAAACCCCAGCTGCCCAGAAAGGCGCAGCCAAGTAGTTGTGACTGAGTTGAAACCTTCTGACATGGAAATCTCTAGTATATTCTCCAATGATGGACTCCCCTTCCACTGTCAGTTTGCCATATTCTTTGGAGGGCCCTGGAGGAGTGTGGGCTCCTGGAAAGATGAAGCAGATCCAGCTCTTTCAGTGTTCCAAGATCCTGGTATAGCGCAGGCACCAGTGAACTGCGCTGAGCGAATACGGGATGGTCAGACAGGCTTCCCTGGTGGTTCAGACAGTAGAGGATTCGCCTGCAATGCGGGAGACCTGGTTCGATACCTGGGTTGAGAAGATTCCCGGGAAGAGGGCATGGTAACCCCCTCCAGTATTCTTGCCTGGAGAATCCCCATGGACAGAGGAACCTGGTGGGCTACAGCCCAGGGGGTCACAAAGAGTTGGACACGACTGAGCGACTAAGCACACAGCACAGACAGGCTTGCTGCCGGCCCTGAGTGTTTGCTTCTTGAGTAATGTCTGTCTTCCCAGTATGTTGTCAGTCTTATTTTAATATATCCCACCATAGCACAGATTAGTTCCAAGTTTCCAATAAAAAATGAAGCAGGCTCTTTGTGTAAACCAACTGAGTTGATCTCTGAAACTGGATTACTGTTTGCTTAATCCAGAACATCTTACAAAATCATGTCAATCAAGAGATTCAAACTTTTATGTCCACTTTATGAACACCCATGTGACTGCCCAGGCTATCAGGTTTGCATATCCAATAAGCCACCAAGTATCTATAAGATGCCACTTTACAGGAGCAATGGATGCTACTCTATCCTTATAATGATGGATCTGGCAGATGTGTCCAGGTGAAACAGTGGGGTCAGACACAGGGTCAGTGGCCCCAAAAGAGTGCTGTTGGCTGCACAAGCTTAAAAGTACAAACAGTGATGATAAACTTAAGGGTTTGGAGGTAGATTCTCTGGTCATTAAGAACATTCAGGTGACCGAAGTTACCGTTATCTATAAAACCCATTAGCCCTAAATGAGCTCTGCCACCACATTGAGATGTTCTTTATTAAAGAAGAAGATTGTCCCTAAACCTCAAGAGAAGGCTGCATGGAAGAAAAAATGCCTTGGGACTTTCCTAGCAGTCCAGTGGTTAAGACTCAGCTTCCAACGCAGGAAGTGCAAATTCTGTCTCTGGTTGGGGAACTAAGATCCCACATGCAGTATGACAAAGCCAAAAAAAAATAAAAGTAATAAGAAAAAGACACCCTAAAAGAGGGCTTCCCTCATGGTTCAGTGGTAAAGAATTCACCTGCCAATGCAGAAGACGAGAGTTCAATCCCTGGGTTGGGAAGATCCCCTGGAGAAGGAAATGGAAACCCACTCTAGTATTCTTGCCTGGACAGAGGAGCCTGTCCAGCTAAAGTCCATGGGGTCACAAAAGAGTCAGACACAACTTAGCAAATAAACAACAACAACAACCCCAAAAGAATGTGCAGAAAGAAAAACTTATGGCTCAGGAATAAATTCAGCATAAAATAAAAGCAAATAAAAGTTTGTTTTTTTTTTTTAAATAAGCAGGCACCTTTTGAAAGGAGCTCTTGCTATTTCTTAAGTTGACCTGATTTTCAGCTAGCATCTGAGGTCACACTGCTATTGTTCTGGGCTTTCCCTGCCAGCCACAGGCCATAAGCCAGGAGGCGTGGCTGGGTTGGTACTGATGCTGCTGCCAGCCTGTTGCCCTGCTGAGCGAGGCTCTCTGGTGACTGTCCTAAACTTAGGCCTTTTCAGGCTCCTCCCTGACACCTCTAACCTCCTGTACTCCCAAGTTATCTTAGCTGGAACTCATGAGTTACAGTAGTTTCCAAGAATGGTAAGTGATAAGCATACCTAGCATTTAGCATGTCAGAGAGGGAAGGAAATAGCCTTTCATGCCAGAGCACTTGGGGCACAAAGTAACTGTCCCTTTAGAAACCCATGGAAACCCACTCCAGTATTCTTGCCTGGAGGATCCCATGGACAGAGAAGCCTAGCAGGCTACAGTCCATGGGGTCATAAGAGTCAGTCAGGGCTTAGCAACTAAACCACCAAACCTTAATTTTCTCATCTGTAAAATGGAGATAATAATGTCCTAAGGTTTGGAAGACACTGGAAAAAATCTGCAAAGTACCAGTACTGTACCTGGGACACTATAGGTTCCCAATATGGAAGTCATGTGCTATTATCTCCCACCCAGGTCATGTCAGCTCGTTAGACGAGAACACACAGCCCTTGACTCCCTTGACCATTCCCTCCTGAGAATCCCAGCCCCCAAAGCAATACGGTGCCCAATAAGTCCTCTGCTCAACCCTTGGCCTTGTCAGACTTCTCAGACTAAAGGCTGGGCACGTCAACTAAACTTTCTTATGTGAGCTGCAGGGCAATTGCTCTGGTTGGAACATTTGTCTGTGTCAATTTATCTTCACTGGAGCTCAGATTTTCAGCTGGACTTGTCTGAACAAAGAAATAACTTAGGAGGCAGGATAGTCTCTCTCTCTTGAGGTTCTGTCCATGGAAGTGACATCTTAACAGAAGGAGGGCTGGACTTGCACAAGCTGGCTGGTATCTCAGCCCCTCTGTGGCTCCCCGAGTTGTAGGGACATGCTTAGGAGAGCGGAGGAGGGCGACTGTGGCTGGGAATGAGGAATCAAAGACTTCATGGGTAAATCCTCAGGACCTCTCTTTCTTTCCATATTTACTGTGCGGTCCATGGTTAATTTCTCTTTTTTGGCCCTTTGCCCTATGGTTAGTGGGATCTTAGTTTCACCCATTTCCCTTAACTACTGGATTACCAGCGAATTCCCTGTGGTAGTTAATTTCATGTGTCATCTTGATAGGCTATGGGGTACCCAGATTAATTATTTCTGGGTGTTTATGTGAGCATATTTCCAGAGGAGATGGTTATTTGAATTGGTGGAGGACTCAGCAGAGTAGATTGCCTTCCCCAAGCTGGGTGGGTCTCAAGCTACACTTTAGGAGACCTGTTTAGGCTGAAAGGCAGAGGAAGGATGAATTCATCCTTTTTCTCCTGCATTGCTGATTAAGCTGGGACATTTCTTCTCATCCTCTTCAACTCTTGGACTGGGGTTTATACCACCAGCTCCTCTGGTTCTCGGGCCTTCAGACTTGAACTGAATTAATCCTCCAGGCTTTCTGAGTCTTCAGCTTGAAGACAGCAAATCATGAGACTTCTCAGCCTCCATGACTGCATGAATCAATGCATACACACACACACACAGAGGTTCTGTTTCTCTGGGCAACCCTGATGAATACAGACATTGAACTGAAAAAAAAGCATGAATACCTAAAGAGTCAGTATTAAGCTGTCTCCTAGAAATCATCTGATCCACATCTCTCATTTCAAAATTGGCTTAATAGAGGCCCAGGAAGGGAAAGTGACCTGTCCAGGGTCATACAGTTACTTGGTGGGAGTGGGAAACTGAAGTTGAAACTTGCCCTCCAAATCTGTGCAGTGTAGCTCCTCTCTCTCCTGTGTGTAGACAATGATCATAAATTAATCTTCAAATGCATTATGGAAGCCCTCAGTTGAAGAGGTTTTCTATGGACTCCTTTTATTCATGGGCAGATCCTGCAGTAGCGTGCCCAGGTGGGATTGCTGTTACCAGATGGGAGCTGCACTGATACCCGTGTGTCCCAGGTGCCTCAGCCCTTCCTTTCCATCCCGGCATTTCAGCTGTCCCTCTTCGGACTGCTGATGGAGGTCTTCCCAGGTACTATTGCTGGAAGTTCTCAGAGTGAGCCTAACACGTGCTGGAGAGCAAGGCCACTTAAATGCAACATTTCAGGAAGCTTCTAAGTCTCCTCCATCTCTGCCCAAACTTGCACCCTCTCCTCCTCCTCTGGGCTTGGGTCCACTGCTGCTCTGCAGACCCAGCCATTGCTGCCTGCAGGATTCAGGACAAGGTGCCTTGTTCTTGACTGGTGGCCCTACCCCTCAGAGCCCCAGGCAGTATAGTTTGTGTCTATTAAAAAAAATTTGGCTGTGTGGGGTCTTAGTTGCAGCATGTGGGATCTTTCATGGCAGGGCAGGGACTCTCTAGTTGTAGTGCCTGGGCTCTGGAGCACACCGTCTCAGTAGTTGAGATGCTTGGACTTGGTTGCCCTCAGGCATGTGGGATCTTAGTTCCCTGACCAGGAATCAAACCCGCATCCCCTACACTGCAAGGCAGATTCTTAACCACTAGGCCATGAAGGAAGTCCCCACTTGTGTCTTCACTTCAAAATGGCCCCTTTGGTTATACCCAAGTTGTCTGTGTGTGTCAAATCAGATGCTTCGGTCTGCCCAGGGAATGGACATCGCTGCTTCTCATCTCCTCTCAGACACCCACAGACAGGTCTCTGAGGATCGTCTCTCACATGACCATCAACTTGTGCCTTAGATGCCTGGAAAGCAGAGGGTCTGAAACGTGCTGATGTCCGGAGCCCCTACTGCTCATACATCCTGTTTGATTAGAAACGTGTCCTGGCAGTACTGGCAACATGATAGAATCACCTCAGGGGACTTCGAAGGAATCCTGAGGCCTGGCCCAAGCTGGGCTTAATTCAAAGAGTCTCTGTGGGTGTGGCCTAGGAGTCAGTGTGTTTGCCAAGCTCTGAATGCAGGGACGGTGAGTCCTGTGAGGCCTAGCTGGGCCCCGGTGTGGGGCTACCATGTCTCACTGCCCATGTGCCCCATGGCCCTCCACACACTCAAATGCCTGCATTTTCCACTTAAATGATACCCATTCAAAAACAAAACAAAACAGCAAGCATGCCAGAAACCATTAAGTGGGAAGAACAGCAGCAAAGGACATAAATCACATCATTTTGTTTTACTCTTGAGACCCAGGTGTTCTGTGCTCTCGTGCTTGTTTTTTAAATGAAAAAAATCTGTCTAATATATATGTTTGACACTGAGTTTTTAGGTTTAGGAGAAAGGTAGCTTAACACAAGTGTAGTTTTGAGCACTACAAGGATACCAGGGCTTTCCAAAGGTCACCTCTTATCTGTAGAGTGACAAGTAGGGGCATGAGCCTTCTAGTTTGCCTGGAACTAGATAATTTCCCAGTACGCAGGACTTTCTGTGCTAAAACTGGGATGTTCAGTTCAGCCGCACAGTCGTGTCCAACTCTTTCTGACCCCATGGACCACAGCATGCCAGGCCTCCCTGTCCATCACCAGCTCCTGGAGCTTACTCAAACTCATGTCCATTGAGTCAGTGATGCCATCCAACCATCTCATCCTCTGTCGTCCCCTTCTCCTCCTGCCTTCAATCTTTCCCAGCATCAGAGTCTTTTCCCATGAGTCAGTTCTTTGCATCAGGTGGCCAAAGTATTGGAGTTTCAGCTTCAGCATCAGTTCTTCCAATGAATATTCAGGACTGATTTCCTTTAGGATGGACTGTTGGATCTCCTTGTAGTCCAAAGGACTCTACAGAGTCTTCTCTAGCACCTCAGTTCAAAAGCATCAATTCTTCAGTGCTCAGTTTTCTTTATAGTCCAACTCTCACATCCATACATGACTACTGGAAAAACCACAGCTTTGACTAGATGGACTTTGTTGGCAAAGTAACATCTCTGTTTTTTAATATGCTGTCTAGGTTGGTCATAAATTTTCTCCCAAGGAGTAAGCAGGAAACTTACTTACAAGTAAGTAAGTAAACTTACTTACAACTAAGTAAGGAGAAACTGGGAAAGTCTGAAGAAAATCAGTTAAGTTGGTCACCTTATTAAGAGTGAAGTCCTAACTGCTGAGTGGCTGGGTTCTCAACATGGCCACAAAGGAGACATGTGGTTAAAAATAGGCCCCTGTGGGGCAGATATCAAGCCTCCCAGGTGGTTTAGTGGGTAAAAAATCACCTGCAGTGCAGGAGACGTAAGAGACATGTGGGCTCAATCCCTGGGTTAGGATGATCCCGTGCAGAAAGGCACAGCAACCCACTCCAGTATTCTTGTCTGGAGAATTTCATAGACAAAGGAGACTGGTGGGCTACACTCCATGGAGTCACAAAGAGTCAGACAATGCTAAAGTGACTGAGCATGCACAGAGCAGATATTACTGACAGCCAAGTCATGACCCAAGGTCAGTGTCAAGGGCCTTTCATGATCATCAACTCACTTTTCTGAAAACCAACCAAAAATCTCAAGGGCGTTCATTCCTGGTTAGAAGGGGAATCTTCAAAAGCCTGTCACGGTGGATGAGTTCCCCACTCTACATTTTCTGGTATTTTATAAGTACAGTCCCAAGGTATTTGGTGCCAAGAATTTTTTTTTTTCCCCAGTGTCAGACAGCTTGCTTAATTCCCTGACCAGGGATTGAACTCAAGCCCTGGCAGTGAAAGCACTGAATCCTAACCACCACTAGAGAACTCTCAGGTGCCAAAAGTGTTCATAATGCTTTCATTCATTATTCACAGTCCCTTAGTAACTGGAAATGGCACCATTATTCCCATTTTAATAATAACCCTAGGATCCCATGTCTATCTGAATTCACAGCCTATGCCCTGCTTACTACGTTTACTGCCTCTCAGAAACAAATGAGTGTCCCCCAGGACATAAGCAATCCTCCTAGACGACTGCTAAGGAGCCCAAAACCCCCTCCTGGAATTCCCTAAATTCACCATCCTCCCTGTCCAGAGATGCCCCTGTCACTCTCTGCCCCATGGACTGTAGCCCACCAGTCTCCTCTGTCCATGGGATTCTCCTGGCAGGAGTGGGTTTCCATGCCCTCCTTCAGGGGATCTTCCTGTCCCAGGGCCTGAACCCACATCTCTTATGTCTCCTGCATTGGCAGGTGGGTTCTTTACCACTAGCACCACCTGGGATGCTCAATAATATGTATAATACAATATAATATCTATGGGGAAAAAAGTGAAAGTGTGAAAGCTCAGTCATGTCTGACTTGTGACCCCATGGACTATAGACCACCAGCCTCCTCTGTCCATGGAACTCTCCAGGCAAGAATACTGGAGTGAGTAGCCATTCCCTTCTCCAAAGGATCTTCCTGTCTCAGGGATCAAACCCAGGTCTCCTGCATTGCAGGTGTATTCTTTACTATACTATAATATAGGGTTTCCCAGGTGGTGCTAGTGGTAAAGAATCCACCTGCCAATGCAGGAGATGTGGGTACCATAATAATAATAATATCATCATTATCATAAGAATACCACCAACACCAGTGTTAAGTGCATTTACTATGTGCTAGGCATTTTGCAATGCATTTTACAACATGTTTCATGAAATCCTTATATGGGGACGTGGGTATCATGGCCAGTGTTGATTTGAGGAGACCCAGGCTTAGAAAGATGAAGTAAATCATCAAGGTGTGCACAGCTACCTAATCAAAACCACACCGTTCTGATTATTCCTTCTGGCTCAGAAAGGCTGTGTTGGGGAAAGGCATCTGGAATGATGCTTTGAACTCATGGCAGTGAAAGTTCCCCCATTAGCAACTGGCCACTCAGAACCACTATTATTTAGCAGGGATATCCTCTGATTGAAGGGGCAGGAGGTGAATTCAATTAACATTTCATGCAAAGTCAAAATTCATGACTCTCCTGGGGAAAATAATAGAACATCACCTTAATCATAATTAAAAATGATACTCAACTTCCATCTGATAGGCATCTAAATCTATTTTAGTGTTATTAGTGTGGAAACAGATTCTCCATCAGTGTTGTTCCTGGCTCATAAATAAACTAAAGTAAAAGCAAAATAAATTTTAAGTTGGAAGTATCAACGTAAATGCATTTTTACAAGTTGTCTTATTTACAGTCACAGATTCACAGCTTATTGATTGTAAGCTGAAAAAAAAAAAAAGATACACATATCTGTACTGCATAATAAGAAGATTTTAAGCAAATAAGTATGTTGTGGATATACATCCCTCAGTTAGACACCATCAGCCACGCACTAGAGCAGGGCCCACACTCTATAGCAGTCACCCTCAGTCCCAGAAGAATAGCAATTGAGCGGGAGTTCAAATGGTGAGGCCATTGTTCAAAGCCACCACGGATCCCTGCAGTCAGGGAGTGTAGTACCTTTCAGAATCAGGGTGAAACCATGTCCCTGCAGAGCTGCACTGCCTCTAGAGAAGCAAGGACGTACACACTGTGACTGAGGATGATCTCAACTCCAGTACCTGTCAATCATTAGATTTTCCTTTTTGGAAGCCCTGGACCAGCATGGACCCCCTCCCTGCATCACCCACCCCTCTTCTTGTCAACGTGGTAATATCACTGTTAGCCTTCCAAAACCCACTTTAGTCATCATGAAGGTAAAGGGTTAATATTCCTTTTCCTTTGCAATCTCTAAGCCTCATACATCCATCATCTGTCCCATTTATCCACAGTTGGGTGATTTCTTTATTTAAATGGCTGTCTCTCCTTCAAGGCTTTGCACTTCTCAGGGACATGGCTGAGTTTCCTTCATGTTTATATTCACCATGCCTAGCACAGTGCCTGGCACAGAAGCAGTGACCTGCACATGTGCACTGCACTGGATTAGAACCACATTGATGGAATATGTTTTACCCTGGAATTTACATCTATTTGACTTTCTCAAAGGCATATTTTTATCAAGTTACTTATTCATTCAATAGACACTCCCTAAATTGGTATAAACAAGCTTATTTATAAAGCAGAAACAGAGACAGACATATAGAACAAACATATGGATACCATGGGAGAAAGGGAGAAATGGGATGAATTGGGAGATTGGGATTGACATATATACACTACTGATATGCATATAAAATAGATAACTAATGAGAACACAGGGAACTCTACTCAGTGCTTTGTGGTTACCTAAATGGGAAGGAAATTCAAAAAAGAGGGGACATATGTATATATATAGCTGATTCACTTTACTGTACAGCAGAAAATAACACAACATTGTTAAGCAACTATACTCTGATAAAAAAATTTTAAAAGAAGAAAAGAAAGACCAACAATCCCTAGATACCTACTGTGCACTCTGTCTTGAGGACTAAAAGCCAAGTACACAACACTTTGCCACTCCTGTAACGTGTGCTTGTCAAGTTAGGAGACAAATGACATGCATAGTAGGCCAAATAGATCCGTGCTTCCCAAAGTAGGTTTCAAGAACCCAAGACGCTCTGAGGAAGATGGTCCATGGTGAGGTCAGTGTGGAGACGCTCCCACCCCTGCTTCCTGGGAGCACAGCTCAGCAGTCCCGCGGCATGACACACCATCATGTTTTTGAACCTGATGCTTCAGAATTTATTGGGCTACAGAACTTTTAAAAATATAATATAAAATGAGCATTCTTTTTTTTTTTGAGCATTCTTTTTTTTAAATTTTTTTTCCATTCGTTTTTATTAGTTGGAGGCTAATTACTTTACAATATTGTAGTGGGTTTTGCCATACATTGACATGAATCAGCCATAGATTTACATGTATTGCCCATCCTGATTCCCCCTCCCACCTCCTCTCTACCCGATCCCTCTGAGTCCTCCCAGTGCACCAGCCCCAAGCACTTGTCTCATGCATCCAACCTGGGCTGGTGATCTCTTTCACCCTTGATAATATACATGTTTCGATGCTGTTCTCTCGAAACATCCCACCCTCGCCTTCTCCTACAGAGTCCAAAAGTCTGTTCTGTACATCTGTGTCCTTATATGCAAAATAAAATGAACACTCTATAGGAGCAAGTGTTACAGAGAACCAATTACAACTTACATCAAACTAGAACTGTAAGACTAATGAAACATAAACACAAATTAAAAAAATATAAAACCTCCTTCCCTCTCCCAGAGTCTACAGTGCAGTTTCTCAGCACTCCCTGTAAAGGTGGAGACTCCAGACCATGGAATCTGTGGGGACTCTGCATGTATACAATAGAGATTACCTGTGTGTCTCAGCCACACACAACCCATATGGGGCACTTTCACTCTGGACTGACATGGGAAACAAGTAGGTATCCGTAGAGCATGCACTTATTTTCAATCATTCACATGTATGTACACGTGCCACAGGTCCTCTCTCTTCTCCACCCCATGTTCACCAAAACCTTTCTCCACTCTTCAATCACAGACACATGAGGACATCATGACCCAGGATGCCTTGGGACACTGACACCATTCATGACCCACTAGTGGGAAGCACAGCACTAGCTGATCATTTACACATCAAGGGCTTTCCTCCTAAAGTCTGGGTCAAAATATTGTGCCTCTGGTAGTGAGTAATCCCCCCCTGGGGAAGCGAAGGCTAAAGCACACTGTTTCTATCTATTCCCAGTGGGCTTTGTCACATAGACCTCATGTGTTGCTGGCTCTGTGCTACACTCTAGTGTGATGGGGAACAAATCAAGAAGATCTCTGCCCTGAGGGAGTATTTGGAAAACAGAATTTATGCAATAAGCAAACGTGCTTTTGAAGATCAAGGAAGGAAAAAGTGCAGTGGGCTGCACTGGCTTGTCAAGGGTTCTAGCAGAATCAGAGCTTAACAATGAGTCAGGAAGAAAAGAAAGAAGTGGGTGTTGATAAAATCAAGCACACATAAAAAGTACAGATAACCCTGGCAGTGATTGTGTGCTCCCAAATGTGAGTCCAGAAAGAGGGCTACCTGGGTCAGCCCAGGTCTTTCATCTGGGATGAACGTGGCAGCACTACAGCGGTCCTCTGGGAGAGAATCGTTTGGAAAAGGAGGGTTTTTCCTCCACAGGCTGTTGGGTAGTAAGGACTCCGACAGGCCCCATTGCCCCTGTGAATGCCAGACATGGCAGCCTGGGGAATGAGAGTCATGTCCTCTCATAAAGCTCAGGGTCCCGTGAGCATGCACTGCTTGTAAGTTTCCCTGTGGGAAGGTGATGGCTGAGTGTCAAAATCCCTCAAGGTCCATAAAAACCCTTAGTGTCCAGCCAAGTGGGAAGACACTGTGGTGGGGGTGGTGTTCCTACATCATGTAGGGAACAGTTAACTTCTTTGCTCTCCTGGAGGTCAGAGCACAGAGAATGGACATTTGGAATAAGGCACACCAGACCCAAACTGTAAAGTCAACTTGAATAAAAAACACTCTCAGAAGTTGGCCCATGATAGCCCCATGACCATCTTTACCAATACTGTATTTCAAACGTTCTTAATGTTTCTGCTCATATGTCTCATAGACAGGTTTTGAAAATATTAAAGATGCATTTAAAAATGACAACTTTTTTTCAAGGAAACTTTCACTGCCTCCAGGAATAGGTCAGGTTCCCCTATTTTTATGTATTCATAATATACTGTACAATTTTCCTCCTCTGTATCATGTAAGAGAGCAGTATCTTGGGGGTGGGGCTGAGAATGGCATGTGGAATCTTAGTTCCCTGACCAGGGATCAAACCCATGCCCCCTGAAGTGGAAGCCCAGAGTAGTAACCACTAGACTGTCAGGGAATTCCCAAGGGAACAGTATTAAATAGCACGTGTGCTTGTTGAATGCCTTCTTACTTACAACAGGATTCCATCTGTCTTATTCACTAATCTATCCCCAGATCCTAGCACAGTAGGATCTTATCACAATAAGCACCCAAACAAAATTTGTTAAATGAATGAATGAAGACATAGTCTAATCACTTGTGCCAGAAGAATCAGGGCAAGATGCCTAGGAACAGTTACAAGACACTAATAGCAGGATGAGAATTAAGTGCAGGATTAACATCTTTCTCAGTTGACTCTTTTTTGTAAAAAAAAAAAAAAAAAGAGAGAGAGAGAGAGAGATGGGACTGGGGGATTCAAGACCTCTTGGATCAAGAGCCCTGTTCCTCAGAGCCACATCACTTTTATTAGTGTCTTGGCAAGCAGAAAGTATCTGTTGTGCTACAATGAATTCAGCCTCCTGTGTCTCCTGTCACGTCTGCCATTTTATTGATTACTTTATTATTTTTTAATATATTTATTTTAGTTGGTGGCTAATTACTTTAAAATATTGTAGTGGTTTTGCCATACATTGACATGAAACCACCACGGGTGTACATGTGTTCCCCATCCTGAACCCCCCTCCCACCTCCCTCCCCATCCCATCCCTCTGGGTCATCCCAGTGAACCAGCCCCTAGCACCCTGTCTCATGGATCAAATCTGGACTGATGATCCATTTCACATATGATAATATACGTGTTTCAGTGCCATTCTCCCAGATCATCCCACCCTCACCCTCTCCCACAGAGTCCAAAAATCTGTTCTATACATCTGTGTCTCTTCTGCTGTCTCGCATATAGGGTTATCATTACCATCTTTCTAAATTCCATATATATGCATAAGTATACTGTATTGGTATTTTTCTTTCTGGCTTACTTCACTTTGTATAATAGGCTCCAGTTTCATCCAACTCATTAGAACTGATTCAAATGCATTCTTTTTAATGGCTGACTGATATTCCATTGTGTATATGTACCACAGCTTCCTTATCCATTCGTCTGCTGATGGGCATCTAGGTTGCTTCTATGTCTTGGCTACTATAAACAATGCTGCGATGAACATTGGGGTACACGTGTCTCTTTCAGATCTGGTTTCCTCGGTGTGTATGCCCAGAAGTGGGATTGCTGGGTCATATGGCAGTTCTAGTTCCAGTTTTTTAAGAAATCTCCACACTGTTCTCCATAGTGGCTGTGCTAGTTTGCATCCCCACCAACAGTGTAAGAGAGTTTGCTTTCTCCACACCCTCTCCAGCATTTATTGCTTGTAGACTTCTGGATAGCAGCCATTCTGACTGGCGTGAAATGGTACCTCATTGTGGTTTTAATTTGCATTTCTCTGATAATGAGTGATGTTGAGCATCTTTTCATGTGTTTGTTAGCCATCTGTATGTCTTTTTTGGAGAAATGTCTGTTTAGTTCTTTGGCCCATTTTTTTGATTGGGTCATTTATTTTTCTGGAATTGAGCTGCAGGTGCTGCTTGTATATTTTTGAGATTAATTCTTTGTCAGTTGCCTCATTTGCTACTTTTTTCTCCCATTCTGAAGGCTGTCTTTTCACCTTGCTTATAGTTTCCTTTGTTGTGCAAAAACTTTTAAGTTTCATTAGGTTCCATTTGTTTACTTTTGCTTTTATTGCAATACTCTGGGAGGTGGCTCAGAGAGGACCCTGTTGTGGTTTATGTCGGAGAGTGTTCTGCCTATGTTTTCCTCTAGGAGTTTTATAGTTTCTGGTTTACGTTTAGATCTTTAATCCATTTTGAGTTTATGCTTGTGTATGGTGTTAGAAAGTGTTCTAGTTTCATTCTTTTACAAGTGGTTGACCAGTTTTCCCAGCACCACTTGTTAAAGAGATTGTCTTTTCTCCATTGTATATTCTTGTCTCCTTTGTCGAACATAAGGTGTCCATAGGTGCATGGATTTACCTCTGGGCTTTCTATTTTGTTTCATTGATCTATATTTCTGTCTTTGTGCCAGTACCACACTGTCTTGATGACTGTGGTTTTGTAGTAGAGCCTGAAGTCAGGCAGGTTGATTCCTCCAGTTCCATTCTTCTTTCTCAAGATTACTTTGGCTATTCGAGGTTTTTTGTATTTCCATACAAATTGTGAAATTATTTGTTCTAGTTCTGTGAAAAATACCATTGGTAGCTTGATAGGGATTACATTGAATCTGTAGATTTCTTTGGGTAGTATATTCATTTTCACTACATTGATTCTTCCAATACATGAACATGGTATATTTCTCCTATTTGTGTCCTCTTTGATTTCTTTCATCAGAGTTTTATATTTTTCTATATATAGGTCTTTTGTTTCTTAGGTAGATATATTCCTATGTATTTAATTTTTCATTGCAATGGTGAATGAAATTGTTTCCTTAATTTCTCTTTAATTTCTATCTATTTGTGTCCTCTTTAATTTCTTTCATCAGTGTTTTATAGTTTCTATATATAGGTCTTTTGGTTCATTAGGTAGATATATTCTTATGTATTTAATTTTTTCATTGCAATGGTGAATGAAATTGTTTCCTTAACTTCTCTGTTTTCTCATTTTTAGTGAATAGGAATGCAAGGGATTTGTGTGTGTTAATTTTATATCCTGAAACTTTACTATATTCACTGATTAGCTCTAGTAATTTTCTGGTGGAGTCTTCAGGCTTCTCTAGGTTTCTCATTCATTTCTATGCATATTTTTATTTCTTTTTTGATTTCTTCTATGATTTGTTGGTTATTCAGAAGTGTGTTGTTTAGCCTCCATATGTTGGGATTTTTAATAGTTTTTTTCCTGTAGTTGAGATCTAATCTTACTGCATTGTGGTCAGGAAAGATGACTGGAATAATTTCAATTTTTTTGAATCTACCAAGGCTAGATTTATGGCCCAGGATGTGATCTGTTCTGGAGAAGGTTCTGTGTGCACTTGAGAAAAAGGTGAAATTGATTGTTTTGGGGGTGAAATGTCCTATAGATATCAATTAGGTCTAACTGGTCCATTGTGTCATTTAAAGTTTGTGTTTCCTTTTAATTTTCTGTTTAGTTGATCTATCCATAGGTGTGAGAGGGGTATTAAAGTCTCCCACTATTATTGTGTTATTGTTAATTTCCCCTTTCATACTTGTTAGCATCTGCGTTACATATTGCGGCACTCCTATGTTGGGTGCATATGTATTTATAATTGTTATATCTTCTTCTTGGATTGTTCCTTTGATCATTATGTAGTGTCCTTCTTTGTCTCTCTTCATTGCTTTTAATTCACAGTCTATTTTATCTGATATGAGTATTGTTACTCCTGCTTTCTTTTGGTCTCTATTTGCATGGAATATTTTTTTCCAGTCCTTCACTTTCAGTCTGTATGTGTCCCTTGCTTTGAGGTGGGTCTCTTGTAGACAGCATATATAGGGGACTTGTTTTTGTATCCATTCAGCCAGTCTTTGTCTTTTGGTTGGGGCATTTAACCCATTTACACTTAAGGTAATTATTGATAAGTATGATCCTGTTGCCATTCACTTTGTTGTTTTGGGTTTGACTTTATACACCCTTTCTGTGTTTCCTGTCTAGAGAAGATTCTTTAGTTGGAGAGCTGGTTTGGTGGTGCTGAATTCTCTGAACTTTTGCTTATCTGTAAAGCTTTTGATTTCTCCTTCATATTTGAATGAGATCCTTGCTGGGTACTGTAATCTGGGTTGTAGGTTCTTCTCTTTCTTTACTTTAAGTATGTCCTGCCATTCCCTTTTGGCCTGAAGAGTTTCTATTGAAAGATCAGCTGTTATCCTTATGGAAATTCCCTCTTTTCCTTGCTGCTTTTAATATTTGTTCTTTGTGTTTGATCTTTGTTAATTTGATTAATATGTGTCTTGGGGTGTTTTGCCTTGGGTTTATCCTGTCTGGGACTCGCTGGGTTTCTTGGACTTGGGTGATTATTTCCTTCCCCATTTTAGGGAAGTTTTCAACTATTATCTCCTTAAATATTTTCTCATGGTCTTTCTTTTTGTCTTCTTCTTCTGGGATTCCTATGATTCAAATGTTCGGGCATTTAACATTGTCCCAGAGGTCTCTGAGGTTGTCCTCATTTCTTTTAATTCTTTTTTCTTTTTTCCTCTCTGTTCATTTATTTCTACCATTCTATCTTCTACCTCACTTATCCTATCTTCTGCCTCTCTTATTCTATGATTGGTTCCCTCCAGAGTATTTTTGATCTCATTTATTGCATGATTCATTATATATTGACTCTTTTTATTTCTTTTAGGTCTTTGTTTAACCTTTCTTGCATTTTCTCGATCCTTGTCTCCCGGCTATTTATCTGTAATTTTGTTTTCAAGATTTTGGATCATTTTCACTATCATTATTTGGAATTCTTTATCAGGTAGATTCCCTATCTCTTCCTCTCTTGTTTGGTTTGGTGGGCATTTATCCTGTTCCTTTACCTGCTGAGTATTTCTCTGCCTTTTCATCTTGTTTATATTGCTATGTTTGGGGTGGCCTTTTCGTATTCTGGCAGTTTGTGGTTCCTCTTTATTGTGGAGCTTCCTCACTGTGGGTAGAGTTGGACGGGTGCCTTGTCAAGGGTTCCTGGTTAGGGAAGCTTGTGTCAGTGTTCTGGTGGGGAGAGCTGGCTTTCTTCTCTCTAGAGTGCAATGAAGTGTCCAGTAGTGAGTTTTGAGATGTCAATGGATTTGGTGTGACTTTGGGCAGCCTGTATATTGAAGCTCAGGGCTATGTTCCTGTGTTACTGGAGAATTTGTGTGGTATATCTTGCTCTGGAACTTGTTGGTTCTTGGGTGGTGCTTGGTTTCAGTGTAGGTTGGACTTCCCTGGAGGCTCAGATGGTAAAGCATCTGCCTACAAATCGGGAGACCCAGGTTCAATCCCTGGGTTGGGAAGATCTCCTGGAGAAGGAAATGGCAACCCACTCCAGTACTCGTGCCTGGAAAATCCCATGGACGGAGAAGCCTGGTAGGCTACAGTCCATGGGGTTGCAAAGAGTCAGACACGACTGAGTGACTTCACTGACTCATGGAGGCTTTTGATGAGCTCTGATTGATTAATGTTCCCTGGAGTCAGGAGTTCTCTGTTGTTCTCAGGCTTTGGACTTAAGCCTCCTGCCTCTGGTTTTCAGTCTTATTCTTACAGTAGCCTCAAGACTTCTTCATCTATACAGTACCAATGAGAAAACATCTATGTAAATGATGAAAAGTTTCTCCACAGTGAGGGACACTTGGAGAGGTTCACAGAGTTAAATGGAGAAGAGAAGAAGGAGAAGGGAGATAGAGGTGACTAGGAAGAGAAGAGCGGGAATCAAAAGGGGAGAGAGCAAGCTAGCCAGTAATCACTTCCCTGTGTGCTCTCCACAGTCTGGATCACTCAGAGATGTTCACAGAGTTACACAGAGAAGAGATGAGGGAGGAAGGAGACAGAGGTGGCCAGGAGGAGCAAAGGGGGAATCAAAAGGAGAGAGACAGATCCAGCCAGTAATCAGTTACCTAAGTGTTCTCCTGGAACACAGCCTGGAACACACAAAGAGATTCACAGAGTTGGGTAGAGAAAAGAAGGGGGAAGGGAGGAGATAGAGGTGACCTGGTAGAGAAAAAGGAGAGTCAAAAGAGGGAAAGAGCAATCAAGCCAGTAATCTCACTCCAAAGTAAAAATGGGTACTGAAAATTGGGTTCTTAAAGGTACAAAATTGATAACAAATGCCAAAAAGCAAAGATTAAAAATCTAGAGTAGGGGTTAAATTCTCAAAAATACAATATTAAAAAAACAAAGTCACAAAAATTATAAAATATATATATGAAGTTTGTCTTAAAAATAGGGTCTTTTTTTATTGCAAGGTAATAGTAGGTTATAAAAATGAAAATTAAAGGAATAATAAAGGACTTAAAATTAAAATTTGTTTTTTAATTTAAAAAATGATAATAGTAAAAATAAATCTAGGAATTTGTCTGGAGTTGTTGCAGACAGTGTGGGGTCAGTTCATTTTCAGATAGTTCCTTGAGCCAGCTTATACTTCTTAAGATCTATAGACCCCTTCCTATGTAGTGGGTGCTAACTACAGGGTCTTAATCTGTTGCACCTGTCACTTCCAAAGCGGTTCCCTCTGTTTATTTTAGCTTCTTCTGTTTGCTGGTCTCTTCAGTGTCTAATTTCCACCCTGACACAGGGGGGCGGAGGTGATCACTTATTTAGGCTCTCTTGTTCAGTGGGGAGGGAGGAGCATTGCAAACAAGTATCACTGGCGTGTGTGGGGAGCGCTCGCAGTGTCTCAGCCACACTGGGTTTGCCCCCGCTCACGGCGTGTGTGCTTTCCTAGTCTACACTGCTCAGGCCCTAGGTTGCTCTGCCGGGAACTGTCTGAGGCCGGCCCTGGGTTGCATGCACTTCAGGTTCTTGGGTACTCCACAAAGGTGCAGACTGGATTGGGCCTGCGTTTTGTGCCCTTCCCAGGTCTGAGCTGCTCAGGTGACCAGGTGCTTGGTCAGCACAGTCACCCCCAGGTGTGGGGTACGTCTTATCGTCTCCCCAATCCCAGCTGCTAGGTTTTCTGGTTGTACAATGGGCGCGCCTTCTCAGGTGTGCCGTGTCTCTCTCCTGGGGAGCTGACCTCTGGCTGCGACCCTCCCAGCAGATGTCAACCATCCAGAATCCCAAGAAGTCTTGGTTAGCAATGAAGCCTACTTGCAGTTTGGTAGACGATGCCTCTCTGGGGCCATGACTGCCCCCTTCCAGCTCTGGCTGCCCCCACCTGTCTCCGGCAGGGTATAGGCCGGTCCACAGCCGGCTAGCTCTCCTCAATCCTTTGTTCTGTGAGTGGGCCCGGCAGTGTCTTAGGTTAGGGCTTTTCATGGGATAGTTCTCTCTCTCTCTCTCTTTTTTTCTCTCTCTCTCTCTGGCTATCTCACAGTCTGGGTTGCTATCTCAGGCTAGTTCCCTCAGATTGCCCCCGGGGCATTCAGGCCTGGTCCTTACCCTAAGCAATGCAGCCCTTGCCTCCCTGTCCAGCCCCCACTTGCTAGTGGCGGATGCCAGTGTTTGGGCTGGGAGTTGCTGTTAGGCACGTAATCTGTGGGTTTTAATTACTTATTTATTTATTTATGTTCCCTCCTGGTTATGTTGCCCTCTGAGATTCCAAGACTTGCCACAGACCCACCAGTGAGATTGTTTCCTGGTGTTTGGAAACTTCTCTCTTTTTAAAGACTCCCTTCCCGGGACAGATCTCTGTCCCTACCTCTTTTGTCTCTCTTTTTATCTTTTATATTTTGTCCTACCTCCTTTCAAAGACAATGGGCTGCGTTTCTGGGTGCCTGATGTCCTCTGCCAGGATTCAGAAGTGGTTTAGTGGAATTTTTTCAGCGTTCAAATGTTCTTTCAATGAATCTGTGGGGGAGAAAGTGGTCTCCCCATCCTATTCCTCTGCCATCTTAGGACCACCCCCCTCAGTTGACTCTTAGATGTTTATTCCAACCTACAGATTTGAACAAGTGACCTGGAGCACAGGCCAGGGTCGGCAGATTCATGGAACACTGACTCCATTCTCCTCTTCCTCCTCTATGACAAATACGAAAATTTAAGTCCTTACAGAACATTTACTTGCTGAATATGGACATGGCCTGAGAATATTTTACAACAGAGTACTTCTAGAAGTCACTGCCAATTGGTTGCAGATGCCAGTAAACATAAAACCTACTTACTATCCTGAGTATAGGTGACAGGAACGGGCAGGCACAACTAGACACAATGGATATAAATTACAGTCATGAGATGGCACTCTTAACATTGCTTTTTTAAATCTACCTTGTTAAAACTAATGAGAAATAGAACACAAGAATAATAACTTACAAATCATAATTTCTACACCTGATTTCATGCATTATCATTTTTCTTGTTTTGTCACATTGTCAACAGTTACAACTCCCCATCTTCTGGAATACTGGTACATTACATCTGAAGACTGGGGACACATACCGCTTCCTCTACTCTGAGGCTCTGAGACGATGGTCAGCATGTCATCTATCAGGAGGCGGGTTCTCTGTTGGAGAGGGTGAGTATAGAGTAAGGGAACCTTAGCGCTACAAAAGAACTTTGCCCTCCTGTCTATTCCAGCTTCAAAACAGCCCTTATGCCCTGTTCAGTCCTATTGCTTCAATTTCTTGAAGCTGGCTCTCTAGCTCTCTATTCTGTTGCTTTTCTAGAAGTGAAGTTAAGGATTATCTACCATCAGCATTCTTCTCCTCTTGGTCTACAGGACATGTATAAGCGAGATTCATGTGCGTGTCATTTTACATTTCTATCAATGTTATCTTATCTGCATTCTCATCAAACCTGTCAAGTTGGTAATGATAGCACCATTATTTTCAGATGAGGAAATGAGTTTCAAGGAGGATATGTAACTTAGCTAAGGTCTCAGCTGGTAACAGTATAGCTCACTGGGGTTTAAATCTTGTCTTTTTGTTTCTAAACTTCATTATTTCCCCAAAACGTCAAGTATCCACTCATGTTTATTTTCTCTGTTTATGATAACTTTCTCTGTAAGTACTACCATAAAAACAGCAAGGTATCCAGATGTAATTAAGACAGAACTATGCCTGAATCTGGGGCCAGGGCTTGGAGAAATGCCAAGGCCAGAGGTAAGTGCACAGATGGAATGTTCTGCCCAGAAAAGAAATAAAGGTGACCCATTCTCTGGTGTGAGATCCTAGAAAACAGGAAATCTTTTGTTTCTTTTAGAAATGTGTGTATAGAAATACACACATATAGAAATAATACACAGATAGAAATATCTGTGTGTATTATACATACATATGTATATACAGAAATATATATGAACATATATAGCATTTCATGTTTTCTAGGATGCATAGTTTTTATATTTTATCATCATTGAAATCTCGATGAATTTTAAAGTAGGTGAATCAATGGCATCTCACAATTTCTGGCCAGGCTGTAGTCAAGTTGTAGTTTTCATTGCCAGCATATACATATCAAAATTTGCAAAATGGCTTGTAGCACTTGGAGAAAGTGCTGGATATAATAATGAGGTACTTATCGAAATGCTGAATGAGCAATGCTCTAATGGCACGAGGGATAATATTGTACAGAAAAACTGGATTGGACAACTGTAAATGACATGTCATTAGAAAACTCAGCCTCTACATATGAAGAAGATTTGAAGGCTCCTCAATCATTTAATTTTACCTATATTATCATTTTGAAGTATGCATAGGAGGGATAACAGTCTATTGTTTGTTTTAATAAGTCTTTCAATAAGTATGAAATAAAATTTTTTCTAATCATTAGGAGAATATGCCATAGTTTAGCTAGCAATGTTTTTCCTTTCTTAGTAGTACAAATAATGGTGCATCTCATATCTGATGGCACCTTAACATTGATAAACAGAGCTAACATAAATATTATGTGTGTATTCATATGTGGGTGTGTCTATTCTCCAACTTTTTACAATATCTGAAAACCACTGAAGAAAAACTGAGTAAGCAGGTTTGGGCTAAATCAAAACTGTGAAGTTATCTCATTTTCCTTTTCACGCCACCAACCACCCTACCCTATCCTTACAGTCAGTATTTGAAGAGACTGCAGCAAAAACTACAATTATTAAGGCATTTCTGCAATCTAAATGTGACAAAGATTGCTGGGATCAATGATGAAAGGTGGAGTACTTTTGAGAAATGCACAGCTTTTTTTTTCCACTTTGATTTCACCCCCTCCTCCAAATGAATGTCTTCAATTCAGCTAGGGAATCTTATTTCCCTTTTAGATTCACATCCATTGTACTTTACACCATGAATGCTGAATTAAAACTCTGGAATTTAAGTCCTTGCCTTAGTCATTCTATTATTTCAATGCATCACAAATTTCTTTGTAGCTGAATCCAAGGCTCTGAGGCATTCTTGAAATAGTCCTTTTAAAGCTGACATTTTTTAATCACCCCTAACTCAAATTAAAATGGTTTTGACATGGTGTTCTGAGAAGGCACAGTGCTTAACAGCAAACACTTCTCATGTATTAAGCAAGATTAGTCAGCCTGATTCTAAAAAATGTCATAATGAGTACGCTGCAATAGATGTTTTAAAACTTGGGCCAAATTTGCTTCTATTTTTTTTCCTTTTAATGTCTTGGAATATGAAGGGAAAGTTCCACTTCTAAAATGAAAAGAAATCTCTTATTACCAATTACAAAACACGATGCAAGAAAAGTGGATGGAGTTCAGACTTATTATTTCTTTTCCCTAGTAGAAGTACAATACATCAAAAATAGTTGCTTCTGGACAGTATAGATTTTTTTTTCTACTCTGTGCAGAAAATATTCTGAAAATAGAACACAGAGAACTTTACCTAGCTGAAAACCATGCATTATTCAGCATAGACAGTGAACCATAATCTCTTTACTGTTTGGTTAAATGGTTTGTGCTCTGAAAACAGGAATTTTCCAGATAGCAGTGAAAAGTCAGATTATATTTCTCTTCAATACAAGAATCTGTCACAAATGGAAGCTCTGGCAATCTATCCTGTGGCCCCAAAGGGTCAAGAGAAATGTCTTCTGTCCACAGAACTGAAACAGGATGCAAATACAGCATTGGGGTTGATGCCTGAAGAAGCACCACGCTTAGTAGCTCTGAGCACATGGATGAAAAGAATAGGCCGGTTTCTTTGAATACTGGATCATTTATGTGAAAACACATGCTTATTTCCTTCTTCTGTAATAGGGAAATACAAATTATAATTGGTAAGAATTTTGACTTGATTTACAGAAATACTTTTGAGACAGGAGTGCTTCAGATTTAAGAACATGACTTCAAATCTCTGTCTACTCCAGTTGTTAACCATGCAAGCTTGGGCAAATTACTCAGACTCTTCGTGCCTCAGATTCACCATCCATAAAACAAGGATAAAAATAGTATCTAATAGAAATTCCACTTCCCACCATGATGGAATAATAAGAACTTATAGCCTTAAAAAATTAGAACACTGGGAAAAGATATAAAATGCAGTGGTTTTCAGGTATTGTACAACAGACAACACTGCATAGTGATTTCTGAGGGAAGAGAAGCATGCGAAAACTACCAAGGCTGGGGGGTGGGGAACTACTATAAAAAAAAGCAGACAATAATCCCTGGAGCTCAGTGCTAGGAATAGCTTGTGTTCCCACCACCCAGTGAGGGAAAACCTTGTAACGCAAGAGGCATGGAGTAATGCCTCGGTAATGAGAACAAATTATCCCTAGACGAACAGCTGATCTGGTCCCACCTAATGAGGCTGAAAAGCTAGGCTTGAAAAGCTAAAAGTGATTCCAAGAAACTTAACTGCATTCCAGAATGAAGTCTGAATATATTTAAAGGTATCAAAAACATGCCACAGCTCAACACCATAAAATTCACAATGTCCAGTATCCAATAAAAATTTACCAGGCATGCAAAGAAGCAGAAAAATATATATGGAGAATAATCTGTTGACAGAAACAGATTACTAATAGAAACAGAAAATTAATAGTCAAGAACATTAAAACAAATATTATAAATATATTTCAGATGTTTAACAAGTAAAGAGAAGAAAGCATGGGAAGATAAGAAAAGAGATGGAAAATTAGGTAGATGGTAGATAGATAGGTAAGTAGATAGATAGATATTACTCTTCACTGCTATCTCCTCTTCATATCTGTGGCTTTCCTCTAAAAACTCCTTTTCTCAGAATTTTCCCAAGTATTTTATTCTTCTCCATTCCCTTCCTTCCAGCAAGTAAAGTGCCTTCACCTTCTTTAATCACCTAGCTCCAAGCAAGGTTTAAACCTTAGATGAAGACAAACCTCCCATTCACTCATAGATTGGGAATGCAATAGTCTACACACTTAGGAGGAGGCTTAGGAACCCCAAGGATGTTCTGAATCTTCCCCTTGGGGCCTCTACCTCTCCCACCTCTGGAACCTGCTGGCACAGACTAGGTAGGCAGCAAAGACTCCTCACCAGAGTGCAGCAGAAAGGTAAGAGTAGCCCTCTGCAGTCACAGCAGATCAGAAGATTAACTAAAGCCACACAAACCAACAGGTGGGTCCGGAGACCTGCATGGCACTGGACACATCCCAGGTCCTGATTTACTGTTTCTACTGTGTTCACTGAGCATGCATTTAAATGTCTCTCCAAACAGAATGATCCATTTCTGCTCCCAGAAGCACTGAGACTCTTCTTTACCACCACCCTTCTTCTTGAGGGTGAGGGTGGGGTTACATGCTAACCCAGAAAGTCTTTATGGAAAGGAAAGCGTGGAAAGAACAGATGGGGGACTGTCAGGACCCCCAACCAGCCCCCTGAGGCCATTCACTGGGAGCAGCACTGCTATCTGGGGCAACTCACACAGTCCATGTGCCCAGCTGTGTGCAGAGAGTCATGTGCTAAAAGCATACCATGTACAAGAAACATAAATTAGAGTTAATCCTAACAACAATCTTAAAAGATAAATATTCTTCCTATTTCATAGTTGAGCCTCAGGGATGTTAAATGAGTCATACAGCTAAATAAAGGCTGAGGAGACAATTCTCACAGACAGAGCAATTGTTTGTCCTGGGGCTGTATGAGCTCTGAGAAAGAGAACAACACTCTGGATGGGGACCACAGTCCTGGATGGCTTCCTGTAGGAAGCGGCATGGCAGCTGGTCTTTGAGAAGCAGGCTGAGAGGTGGGATGAGAGAATGTGAACTTAGGGGAACAGTATGATAAAGCAAAAGAGCAAGAAGGATCAGGGCAGGGAAAAGGCCCACTGCTGGGGACAGAGGCTGAATGACATCAGAATGGCTAACAGATGGATGGGCCAGTTTTGATCTTCTCACATGAGCACTGAGATATGTAGTCAATTTCATGCAAACAAGAAAGCTTTAGGAAATCTGGCTGTTCCTAGAGAGCTAAGCTATTTCTTTTGAGGAGGGAAATCCAATATTCAGGAGATCTTGGAATTTTTTGCTACAGTCCTAGAACACAACTGAAGAAAATCATGACAGTTGACATTTATTAAGCATTTTAAGCCAAAAAAAAAAAAAAAAAAAAAAAACCCTCCTGTAACAGTTTCCCATGTCCCATCTACTCTCCACTGTAACCTTGGCAATTGATGTTACTTTCATTAAACACACTTCACAGAGAAGGAATACAAGGGCCAGGGGGTTAAGTGCCTTATTTGCTCCAGTTTACACAGTTGGATAGTGAGCCAGCTGTAGGCACAGGCAGAGACCACGCGCCACCTCCTCACAACTCTAAGCGTGGGCCACCGAGCAGGGACAGGGGCCTCAGCTGGGAGCAGTGATACTTGGATTTGGAGATCTTTTCCTTAATGAATATGAAAGTACTTAGACAAACAAAAAGCTTTATCACAGGGAAAGTATTAGGAATGCCTCTCAGTCATGGAAATTTGATTTAAGACCATGACCCTTTCTTGGGTTATGCCCTGCATATTTGAATCTCAGCACAGAGCTAAATGGGCCCAGATGCTCTCGAGCAAAACTCTAAAGCAAACCTTTTTTGTGTGTGTGTGTAAAGGTCCAGGGAGTAAATGTTCTGAACTTTGCAGGCCATATGGTCTCTGTACTCAACTCTGCCACAATGGCATTAAAGCAGTCATAAACAGCACATGAATGAACAAGGGTGGCTGAGTTGCAATAAAACTTTATTTATAAAAACAGGTGGTGAGTTGAATTTGGCCCTCAGGCTACAGCTTGTCCTTCCTATTCTAGAGCACCAAATATTACCCTCTGAAAGAGGGAATGTGGAAGGGAGGGGAAGGTAAGAATGGATGCTTCAAGCTAATGGACTTTCTACTAGCCACCTGAATGCAGAACATTTCGATGATGGACAAAAAAATCTTTGGATTCTGGGTGTCTGGGATGAATATCACAGTTATTAAAAGGGTAAAGAAGAGTTTCAGGCTATTTATGGTGGGAGACTTTTTGCCCCTTCATATCCAACTCTTTGTTAGATGAGCTCTATAGAGGGAAATATCAACTAACATCTGTCAGTTCTTTTTATTCATTTATCTTTACTGAATGACTACCGTATACCATGTAGTATAAATACACATGGACTTCCCTGGTGATTCAGTGGTAAAGAATCTGCCTGCAATGCAGGAGACCTGGGTTCGATCCCTGAGTTGGGGAGATTCCCTGGAGGAGGCCAGGGCAATCCACTCCAGTACTCTTGCCTGGAGATATCCATAGACAGATGAGGCTGGCAGGCTTCAGTCCATAGGGTTGCACAGAGTCAGACATTAGTGAAGTGACTAAGCAGCATCAGCAATATAAATAAACACAGGATAAATTATGCAGTATTCCTGTTCTCAGAGAGCTCATAAGCCAGTGGGGAGGAAGATGTAAAGAGGCAGCCTACCTATATGCATGCTAGCACAGAGATACCATGGGGCATGGTGTGAGCTTGGAGGAAGGCACCTTACACACACCAGGAGAAGGGGGTCAGAGCAACTTTCTGGAAGATAAGCCTCTACTGATAGTTGAAGTCTTAGATAATGTAGAATCAACAAAGTAAAGGAAGAGGGGCAAAGTGAACAATGTTCAAAGGTTAGAGACAGGAGGCTAAAGCTATCTGATTGCCAAACCAAAGAATTAGTCTGAAAAGCAAATGGTGGGTAATGGGTGAGGGAGAATCTGGAGCCAGATTATCAAAGACCTTTGCAACCTCTGAAGGAAGTGGGCTCAATTCTTAGGGCAATGGGTTTCACTGAAGCCCTTTAAATCAGAAAGAAATGATGCATGGATTTTTAAGAATCTAAAGAAATTTTACTAAGGTTTCACTAAGGAAAATGGATAGACTGGAGATGCGGAAGGCGGGGTGCAATACAAAGGAGAGGTCAATCAGGAAGCTCTGGCAGTGACAGTGGTCAGCGAGAGGAGGTAGTGCTAGAAGGAAGAATTATAGAAGGAGATCGGATGGAGCTTGGGGGATACTGAAACGAGAGTGGTGAGAGACAGTAAAGACACTAAGTTTCCAGCTGAGTAACAGGGTGAGTGTTTGTGTCATTTATAGCAACATTCAGGTTTAGTGGAGGCAAAGCGAGGTTAGACTCTGAGTGTCTGTGAAGATGTTTAGTAGGTAGGTATATGAGACTGGAAGTTACGGAGAGATCTGGGCAGAGGGTAAGAATTTGGAACATCCTCCTGTAGGAAATGTGATCAAAGGGATGGCAGAGAGGAGACCACACACAGGGAGTGCATACAGTGAGCATAGAGGGCTTAGGAAGACTAAGGGGAGAGATGGTTAGAGTAGGGAGACCATGAGGGAGAAGGGAAGGGCACCCATGATGAGGGAAGGAGGACCAAGAGAGACTAGCATAAAATAACTGTCAAGAATGGCACTTGGATTATCTTCTGTAATACTTCCAACAGCTGTATGGCTAGACCTGATTATTCTTATTTTACAGATATGAGAACTGGGAATCAAAGAGGGAAAGTAACTTGACTAGGTTTGTAGTGCCAGTAAGGTTTGGAGGTGGGATTGAAACAGTCTATGTATTTCTGTCCCACAAGCTACATCACAGCTTTCAATAATAAAATGAATGATATTTATTTGTAAATATGTACTTGGCTCTAGACACTGTTATAAACACTTAACAATATATTCACTCATTCAACTCCCACAGTAATCCAATGATACACAGTACCAATAATCCAGTACCATAATTTCCTTATTTTTCAAATGAGAAAACCCTGGCACAAGTTTGTTTAAGACCACACAACTAAAAAAAGACAGATCTTGGATTTGAACATAGGAAGTCTGACTTTCAAATCTAGTACCTAACCACTGCATGATAGAACTTGAATTAATCCAAAACCTTTCATTCAGCAAAAGCTAATGGGGTGGCTTAGATGGTAAAGAATCTGTTTGCAATGTGGGAGACCTGGGTTTGATCCCTGGGTTGGGAAGATCCCCTGGAGGAGAGCATGGCAATCCACTCCAGTATTCTTGCCTGGAGAATCCCCATGGACAGAGGAGCCTGGTGGGCTACAGTCCAAGAGGTCACAAAGAGTCAGACACGATTGAGTGACTAAGCACAATGGAGTGACAATAATTCGAGGCATCATGCCCATATTAGCAATTCAAAAATGTGCTAAAATGTTAAAATTCCTGCTTATATAGATCTTACAACCCAGTATCTCCTAGAATTGATTCTCAATCATATTTAGAGAAGATAAACAATGAAGAGACAATAGAGTTGAGTGACAGAATGTGGACAAAACTTGAACTCGGGACTGTTGAGAGAAACGCAGGCTTTTATTGAATACCTCAGGGTGCGGTACTTTTCTAGACTTGAGAGGAGCTATACTGGGTAAACTAGTTTAAGAGCACCATCACTTAAGGATATTTCAGACTTGCCTTGACCTGAATTTTTCTCTCCTTGTGTTTTCCAGTTGATGTGATGGTTTGTGATAGTTAATTCACTGTTCATGAGACAATCTACACTTTTTAGAAAGTCATAAAGTTTTTTTAAATATCCTTTTTATGATGGGAATAGATGTAGATGTTTAGAATTTAGAAAGATGGGCTTTATGGAATCATGGAACCCATCCAGGGGTGAAGGGGATTGGGAGGATATTAACAACTCTGGAGCCAGGAAGAGGAAGAGTGTCTACTTCAGGTGGGAAGGACTCTTAGGTGATATCACCAGGGACAGTGAGGGCCTCCCCCAAAAGAAGTTAAGATCCTTGTTTCTTGTTAATAATGGTCTCCTCTGTCTCTGGATAATAGTTCTTTCCCCTAATGCTCACCATGGGATTCCACTGTTATGGAGATGACAAAGGTCTGAATTAGGAAGGATCTACAATATATATTTCATTGTAGAGAAAGAGTATTTGAGTTATAAAAAATTAGAAAATGATTCCTCTAGTAAAAGCCAAGTTTCAGCGATGTCTTTGCCTTTAGGAACTGCCAGGCTGTCCTGCTAATGAAGTCTCTTGGGAATCCGTAAGGCTCTATGTTCTCATATAAATAGGAGAGACCCCAGGGAGACCACAATACCCTAAGTGTGGTTTGGGAGGGGTTCCCTCCACAAATGACCAAAGGTGGTTTCTGAAATAGCTGTATTTACTACTTGAGATATACTTGAAGGACTGAGCTAACTATTTATTCAGGGTATTACAGGTAAGTCTAAAGTACCCATGGGTTTGATCTCTTTCTTTGCACTTAGGCTTGCTATGTATCAGACCACACAATATTACTGTGTGCAACTTTCTCAGCAAATACATTTGCCTCATATCAGTGCTGTCAGGATGTATTGCTCCATACATCAGAAATCAATGTCAAAAATACCCCTGCCCCTGCTCAGTGAGGCCTGATATTTCATCAGTGCCCTGTCCGTCCATCCATCCATCTCATTGCTCCAGGAAACACTGGATGAGAATTTAATTTATTGAGCTTTACTATGGGGCAAGGAGATGAATCAGACACTTCCTCCAAGCTGCTCAGAGACTATTAGAGAAGATAGAAAAGCAATAATTTCAATCCAGTGCAATAGATTCTATAATAGCTGTGAATCAAAAACAAACCTAGGAAGCATATTAAAAAGCAGTGATATTACTTTGCCAACAAAGGTCCATCTAGTCAAAGCTATGGTTTTTCCAGTAGTCATGTATGGATGTGAGAGTTGGACTATAAAGAAAGCTGAACACCGAAGAATTGATGCTTTTGAACTGTGGTATTGGAGAAGACTCTTGAGAGTCCCTTGGACTGCAAGGAGATCCAACCAGTCCATCCTAAAGGAAATCAGTCCTGAATATTCATTGGAAGGACTGCTGCTGAAGCTCCAATACTTTGATCACCTGATGTGAAGAACCAACTCATTAGAAAAGACTCTGATGCTTGGAAAGATTGAAGGCAGGAGGAGAAAGGGACAACAGAGAACAAGATAGTTGGATGGCATCACCAACTCAGTGGAAATGAGTTTGGGAAGGCTCTAAGAGATGGTGAAGGGAAGCCTGACATGGTGTAATCCATGGGGTTGCAAAGAGTTGGGTACAACTGAGCAACTGAACAAAAACAACATCAAAAACAAAAAAATAGGTTGAGCTCCCACCTCACATCCTATTCAGAGTGACAATCATGGGAGAGGGAACAAGTGTGACAGAACTCATCAGCAGAAGTTTCTGTCTACGTACACATAATGCAAAAAGAAACTCTTCCTTGTTAGAGCTTTACCTCTTACAGAGCAAGATCTTAGTTTGCTTTTTAAGAGAAGATATTGATAAGCAGTTAGCTGGAAAGCTGGGTCTAGAGGAGCCCTGGAAGAATTTCTGGAGAAGGGAAAAGTACGTATAGTATTTTAAGGCTTTCAGAGTGAGCATGGCTGTTTCCCCACTTCCTCCTTCACTTCCTTGTTTACTTACTTCCTTAAACACCTGGATGATTTTTAGTTCTCTTGAATAACCACATAAATAGCATCAGTATGTTTTTTGTTTTGTCAAAGGAAAACAACTTAGGATGCTAGGGAAAAAGGCTGTGGAATGGGAACCCTCAGAGCCTCCTTCTCCCATGGAGACACTGACCCAGCAACAATACATGAATGAATCCCCTTTGTGAGAAAACCAGAAATCAGTTAAAAGGATACAGTATCCCAAGTGAGTGCAAAACCATCTGTTATGACTATAAAATGTTTTATGTATGACCCATGGTAACCACAAAGAATAATACCTATAGATGACAAACAAAAGAAAATGAGAAAGGAATCAAAGCATGTCTGCACAAAAAGTCAACAGAATACAGCGGAAGATAGCAAGAACGGAATGGGGGGCAAAATTGCTATAAGAGACAGAAAACAATGAACAAAATGTCAAAGTAAGTACTTCGCTATCAGTAATTACTTCAAATATAGTTTAAAGTTCTGATCAAAAGACATAGACTGACTGAATGGATTAAACAAAACAAGATCCAACGATATGCTGTCTACAAGAGATTTAGGATTTAAGAGATATAGGATTAAGGACCCATATAATGAAAATGAGGGCTTCCCTGGTGGTTCAGAATCTACCTGCAATGTGAGAGGCCCAGGTTCAATCCCTGGATTGGGAAGATGCCATGGAAAAGGGAATGGCTACCCACTCCAATATTCTTGCCTGGAGAATTCCATGAACAGAGGAGCCTGGCGGGCTACAGTTCATGGGGTCACAAAGAGTCAGACACGACTGAGTGACTAATACTTTCACTTTTCATAATGAAAATAAAAGGAGGTAAAAGACATTTGACATAAATGTCAAACAAAAGAGAGCAGGGATGACCATACTTACATCAGACAAAACAGACTTTAAGTCAAAACTGTCACAAGAGATAGAGAAGGCCACTATATAATGATAAAAGGACAATTCATCAAGAAGATATAACAATTATAAATATATATGAACCCAACATCAGAGCACCCAAGTATATGAAATAAACCGTGACAGAATTGAAGGAAGAAGTAGATAGTAATCAATAATAGTAGGAGACTTCAACACCCCACTTTTGATAACAGATGGAACATCCAGACAGAAGATTAATAAAAAAACAGAAGACTTGAACAACAGGCCAAGTAGACTTAACAGACACATAAAGAATATTCCCCCCAACAGAAGCAGAATACATGTTCTTCTCAAGTGTACATAGGACATTTTCTAGGGTATATCATTGCTTTAGATCACAAAAAAAGTCTTAATAAATTTAATAAGGTTGAAATATTTTCTGACCACAATGAAATAAAACTAGAACTCAAAGGCAGAAGATTAAAAAATTCACAAATATGTGGAAATTAAACAACACATACTTGAACAACCAATGGGTCAGAAAAAAATCAAAAGGGAAATTAGAAAATATCCTGAGACAAATGAAAAGAAAAATGCAACATATGAAAACTAAGGAGATGCAGCAGAAGCAGTATTAATAGAGAAGGTTAGTGATAAACATCTATGTTAAAAAAGAAGAAAATCTCAACTAAACAACATAAATTTACACTTCAAGAAGTTGTAAAGAGGAGAATAAGCCCAAAGTTAGGAGAAAGAAAGAAATGATAGAGATTAGTATAGAGATAAATGAAATAGAATATAGAAAGGCAATAGGAAAAAATCAACAAAACTGAGAGTTGGATTTTTTAAAATATCAACAAAATTGACAAATCTTTAGCTAGACTGACTAAGAAGAAAAGACTCAAATAAATAAAATTGGAAAGAGGAGACATCCAACTGATGCCACAGAAATAAAAGAGAATTACAAACGACTGCTATGAGTAATTATACAACAACAAAAAAATGGATAGCCTATTAAAAATGGACAGATTCATAGAAACATACAATTAACTAAGATTACATTATGAAGAACTAGAAAATATGAACATACCTATGAGTAGTAAGGAGACTGAGTCAGTAATCGAAATCCTGCAACAAAGAAAAGCCCAGGATGGCTTCCCTCAAGAATTCTCCCAAATTTACACCAGTTGTTCTCAAATTTTTCCAAAAAATTGATAAAGAGGAAACACTAATATTTTTAGGCCATCATTATCTTGACACTGAAGCCAGAAAGAGAAACTACAAGAAAAGAAAACTACAGGCTGGTATCTCTGATGAATACAGATGCAAAAATCGTCAACAATATACTAGCAAATTGAGTTCAATAATATATTAAAAGTATCACACACCAAGACCAAGAGGGATTTATCCTTGGGATGCAGGGATGCTTCAATATATGAAAATATCAGTTGATGTGATGCACCACTTAAACAGAATGAAGAATAAAATATCACATGATCATCTCGATAGATGTAGGAATTTTTTTTTAATTGAACACTTCTTCATGATAAAACACAGAACAAACTAGGAATAGAAGGAAATTGCCTCAACATAATAAAGAAATAGGAAAAGACCACAACTGACATCATAATCAAAGGCAAAAAAAAAGCAATCTGAAAGCTTCCTTTCTAAGATCAGGAACAAGAAAACGATGTCCACTCTCATCATTTCTATTCAACAGTCTTAGAAGTTCTACCCAGGGCAAATAGGCAAGAAAAACAAACAGATGGATATAAATCATATAAAAAGAAATAAAACTGTCCCAGTTTGCAGACAACATGGTCTTATATGTAGAAAAGCCTAATTATTCCATGAAAAAATTGTTAGAATAACCAAATTTAGTAAAGTTGCAGATTAAAGAACCAACATACAAAAATCATACATGTTTCCATACACTAACAACAAACAACCTGTAAAGGAAATTAGAAAAACAATCCCATTTACAATAGCACCAAAATAATAAAATGCTTAGGAATTAACTGAGGAGGTGAAAGACTAGTACATGAAAAACTGAAAACACTGATGAGAGAAATTAAAGAAGATACAAATGAATGAGAAGATGTCCTATGTTCATTAATTGGAAGACTTAATATTAAAATGTCCTAACTATCCAAAGCAATCTATAGACTCAATGCAATCTCTGTTAAAATTTCAATGTTACTTTCTGTAGAAGTAGAAAAAAAATCCAAAAATTTATATGGAACCACAAAAATACCCCAAATAGCCAAAATAATCTTGAGAAAGAAGAAAAAAGCTAGAGGCCTCAAATTTTCTGACTTCAAAACATTATAAATCTACAGCAATCAAAATAGAATTGTACTGACATATATATATATATTACATATATGTATATATAGTATATATATGTATATATATTTACATACACACATAGCAGTGAAACAAAATAGAGAGCCCAGAACTAATCTATGCACATACAATAAAAAAATCTTTGACAAGGGTGCCAACACTACACAACAGGGAAAGAAGAATCTCTTGAGCAAATGGTGCTGGGAAAACTGAATATCTACATGCACAAAAATAAAATTAAACCTTTATCTTACACTATAAATAAGAAGCAACTCAAAATGAATTGGACTTAAGCATAAGATCTGAAACTTTAAAAATCCTAGAAAAACATGTAGGGCAATAGCTTTACAAGATCGGTCTTCACAGTGATTTCTCAGATACAACACCAAAAGCATAGGCAACAAAAGAAAAATCAGACAAGTGAGACTACTGCAAACTAAAAACATGTACAGAAAAGGAGACAACTGGCAGAGGAAAAGGTAACCTATGGGATGGGAGAAAGTATCTGCAAATAATATGTTATATATTATAATATCTGCTAAGGGGTTAATATCCAAAAAATATAAGGAACTCTGACAACTTAGCAGCAAAAATTAAAATAACTTGATTAAGAAATAGGCAAAGGATATTTCTGCAAAGAAGACAAATTGTCAATAAGTATATGAAAAGATGCTCAACATCATTAATCATAAGGGAAATGCAAATCAAAATCATGACAATTATCATTTTACACCTGTTAGGATAGCCACTATCAGAAAAACCAAAACAAACAGACAAACAATAAACAAAATATTAAGTGTCAGCAAGGATATAGAGAAATGGGAACACTTGTGTACTGTTGATGAGAACGTAAAATGGTTCAGCTGTTATGGAAAACAGTGTGGAGGCTCCTCAAAACATTTAAAATAGAACTACTATATGATTTAGCCATTCCACTTCTGGATATTTATTCAAAGAATTGAAATCAGGATCTCCAAGAGATATTTGCACTCTTACATTCACTGCCTCACTATTCACAATGGCTAAGAGGTGGAAGCAACCTACTATCCTTTTCCACTCCCTTCTTAATCTTGCCAACCACTAAACTCTTTTCCATTTCAATAATTTTGCAACTCAAAAATATTATAAAATAGGACTTCCCTGGGGGTCCACTGGTTAAGACTCTGAGCTCCCATTGTAGGGGCCCAGGTTTGATCCCTGGTCAGGGAACTAGATCCCACATGTCACAACTAAGAATTCACATGCCACAACTAAAGATCCTGCATGTTTCAACTAAGACCCATCACAGCTAAAATAAATAAATATTCAACAAAAATGTTACAAAATGGAATCATGCAGTGTAGCCTCTTGGGACTGGCTTTTTCACTTAGCATCATGCTCTGGAGACTCAGGTAAATATCAACAGTTCAATCCCAATGTGCTTTCAAATGCTTTTTCATACCTGGGGAAATGAGCTTGTGTCAATGTCAGTTAGTGGAATCCCTTGTGATGTTAAAGAAGGAAACATATGCTCTAGAGTCTTTCCTTTTTTCAAACACCTTCTGGAGGTTTTGACACTTTGTGGTATTGGTCACAAATGTTTTGAGAAGTTTCCAATATGATTTCTGTGCGTGTGAACTTGAAAAGGGAATAAAAATGTCAGTGGCCATATTCATCTTGCATAAAATATTTGAACTTTACGCTGCACTAAAACAATAAATTCTCTCTGTAATAAGACATGGGCAATTAAACAAGCAAGAGAAACAATTCATGTAGTTTGAGTTGAACAGAAGCAGTGCAATTGAACTAATGTAATCACACCCTAGGAACTCAAGGAGGGGGGTGCATGCCCAGGAGAGGTGACTGGTTTATGCTTCTTTATATAATGTATAAGGGAAGTGTAATTTAATTTGGAAACAGCAATCTTTAGAAATCAATTAGGAATTTATTCCAAAGAGGGCAAACATCAGTCAAAGATTTATAGACTCCTCTACAAGAGGAGGGTAGTTTAGCATTTAGAGTTCAAGTCTTGCCTTATATATCTCCACAGGACTGACTTTGTCAGGGAAGGATATGGTGAGGCCACAAGGAGAGGTATCCTTCTTTGCAAGTAGCCCCTTGCTTGGGCTTCTTGGTGGAAGAACAAACTCTATTATTTCTCATTATATGTTACAGTTGCTTTTTCAGTCATCTCTAGCCAGTATTTTCCTTTTTGTCTTTCTCAAGACATAGAACACAGGCAGTCAGTCTAATAGGAATTAGCAAACTAAGGTTTTGTGGTCATGTGAGTTTAGGGAATACTGGTTTAATCAAAGTTAAGCAGGCATCTTTATCACAGGACCACTCAGATCCTTTGATAAGAGGCTGTGCATGGGAGATCTACAGATTATTTTAAGGTTATACAGTTATAATGACTGATTATACCATTATAATCAGGATTTTTTTTGCCAGACCTCATTTTCTTGTGACGCTTTACCCAGACAAAAGCACTCTGAGTCCCCATCTGAGGAAAGCTGACTTCCTTGATTCCTGCCTGGGGGCTTCCCATTGTTCCCTGCCGTATCTCCACGCCCTACAAAGTCAGTGCTCACTGAATGCCGGTTGAATGACTAAACATAGTAACTATTATTGCTTGAGGTCTAGGAATGGTGAATATTTTCAGGTATTATCTCATTTAACCCTCAAAACAATACAGAGACCTAGGCCTCATCGCTACTTCCTTCCATAGATGAGAACACTGAGAGTTACCATGGTTCAATAATTTTCCCAAATTCGCCCAGATAGGAAGGGGCAGGTTGATGCTTGATTTCAGATTATATGATTTTTCAAGCCCATACTGCTAACTGGTTCTGTATACTTCTTCTAGGAAGGAACAGATACATAGATAAATGAACCCAGAGCCCATGTAGGGATCACTCACAGTAAGGGAACCAGCCCAAGGGGCCCCACCTAATCACCCCACTCCTCCGAGCTAATGGACCCTTGGACATGACCTTACAGAATGCTCAGGGATAACATACATTTCCAGAACCTTCCTGGCCGCAGAGGCTGGTGGGTCTCTTTCAAAGAGTCCACACCGAACATGGTGGTATTTGTAATAAAACAGCCATAGCAACAGGTGTGACAAGGTGGGGGTATAGCGGGGGGAATGAAAGCCTTAAGCAATCACTAAGGCTTCCAATCAGGAATTGGTGGTGGTTTAGTTGCTAAGCTGTATCCGACTCTTGAGACCCCATGGACTGTAGCCTGGCAGACTCCAGGCAAGAGTTCTAGAGTGGGTTGCCATTTCCTTCTCCATGCGATCTTCCCGACCCAGGAATCAAACCCAGGTCTCCTGCATTGCAGGCAGACTCTTTACCAACTGAGCTATGAGGGAAGCCTCTCAGGAATTAGGAGCATTTATTTTAGCACAGTAGAAGGAGGTCCAGAAGAGAGGGCATCTCAACCTCTCAATGTTCCCAGTGGGTCTACATGATGATTCTACCTGCACTGTGGTAAACAGGAAATAACACACCTGCCCAGGAAAGGGGATGTCAATAAGGTAAAATGCCCAGTGCAGAGAGACCTTCTGAGGATCCCTCTTTAGAAAGAGGAAATTTCTCAGAAAGTGATGAGTTAGTGCCCCAACACTCAAGGGTCTCTTGAGTTTTTGTCCAAAGACTGGCAAAAGACTCCAGAGGCCAGCTCTGGTGCTGGGAGCTCATCTTTGCTTCTTCCTATTGATGATTTCTCCATGCATCTAGTGTCAGATCCACATAGAAGTCACCTCTGACCCAGAGTGAAGAGGACATTTCTTGGTCAACATGACTGCAACTCAGCAGAGGACAGTGGTTAAGAAGATAGATTTTCAAGCCAGATTGCCTGGGCTTGATTCTTAACCCTTCCACTTTCTAAGTGGGTCTGCTTTGAGCAAGTTATTTTTATCTCTCTGGGCCTTAGTGTTCCAATCTATATCACTGGGATAAAAATGACAGCACCTCTAATGATTATGGCAAGGATTAAAAGAAACAAGAGATGCAAGATATTTACATGTGGAGGCTCATCTTCTGCATAACTCTAAGTCTTAATGGCCCTCTGGTTTTCACATCAGCCTTGATATGTTTAGGGTGGAGAGGCAGTTTCTTGGTGCTGGATCAACTCCAGAGCACTGATAAATTCTGGTTTGGGGTGCTACAGTGCTGGGGTTCCAGTTCTGGCTGCCTTGTGAGTCTTGTGGACCCTGGATCCTGGGTCTCAACACAGGTGCCAGCCAACCTTCAGCACAGTTCCTCATCAACCCCCAAAGAATGCAGTGCATGCTAAGTCACTTCAGTTGTGTCCGACTCTACGACCACATGGACTGCAGCCCACGAGGCTCCTCTGTCCATGAGATTTCCTAGGCAAGAATACTGGAGTGGGTTGCCATGGCCTCCTCCAGGTAATTTTCCCGAGCCAGGGATTGAACCTGGGTCTCTTATGTCTCCTGCATTTGCAGGCAGATTCTTTACCACTAGCGCCACCTGTGAAGAGTTCCCAAGGTTTGCTGGCATCAGAATGAGACCCTCAGGGGTTACAAATCTAGCCTATCCTCCTGCCTCCCAACATTCCAGGTCTCAAGCATTTGCCCCACATTCTGATGAGATGTTTAGTTCTTAGCTGCAGGCATAATCTGAGGAGTGTCTAGAGTAAAAATTGAGAGTTAAAGTCATAGGCAAAGACTTGAGGACAGCAATCAGGAGTTTAAATTTGTTATCCTTCTGAGTATCCTTCATGTTTCAAGACAGAAGAGCCCTCAAATATTTTTAAGTCATTGTTTCAATAATATAAAACATTTTCTCAGCAACTGGTAAAGGCCTAACATTGTTGAGATACAAAGAATAGGTCTGACTCTTGATGTCTGCTTTGATTGGTAGTACATTTGAAGTCAGACCCAGTATGGGACTGGGTTCATGTGTGTCCAGAGCCTGGCTAACTCCTTACCTGTCCCCTATGCTCCACCTGCTCTCAGTCTGGTTTCCGTACAGTCCCAAACCCATAGTCCCACAGAGCCAGCACCTCAGTTTACTTTCTGCCCTTCCTGGCCCCAGAGGTCAAATCTATTAATGCAGATTGTGCGGATCCAAGGACACCATATAGGTGAATGTGCTGGGCAGGCAGTCCTGGGCACACAGAGGAATCTGTAAATATCATCCTCCTATTTTTCCCTGGATGGAAATTGCCTTGTCTTTATTACAGATCAGCACAAAATGATATTTGATCTTGCTCTGTTCTTTTTCTCCTATGAGTTCATGCATTGGCTTTTGCTTTTGGATTTTCAATTAGATGGAAAACATTATGGAAGCAGACACCAATTCTGCTCATGTATCTCTGTGATGTATTTCTATTGAAGACATTTCTACTGAATTGAATGGAAATGACTCTTGGCAAGTTTGTCTCTGAATGCACCCAGAATCTTCTTCATGAGTGATGGAGTTAATAGTCATAGACACAGTGGGGAGGGGCACTTGCTATGCCATCCAGGCAAGGATGCTTGGTTCTAAAGCTAAAGACATCTAGACCAATTTAAGGCTAAAATTGGAAGCTGTCTGTTGACTAACCATGGGGCTCAAGTAAGAAGAGGTTAAATTCTACATGTGGTCCTGCTAATGTTCACAATTCTATTCTCCCGGGGAACCTGTACTCTCTGCTCCCTCCAGTATGACAGACTGGCGACCAACTACATCGTGACACATACAGCATGATGAGCATAGATGACACTTGGAAGGTGAACCAGCTCCACCAGAGGGCGCTGTGGGCAGACTAGCCTGTGGGTCTCTGAGGACTCCTGCAACAGGTGACACAGCAGTCGGTGCCCCTTCAGATGCTTAAAGCTGAACGGATGCATTTGATTGCTTTCATCTGGATGTTACCTTCTTGATGGCAGGGAAACCACGAGAGGCAGGATAGCATAGCATCTGGAAACAAACTACCTGACTCTGACACTTACAGATTAGATGTTAACAACATACCTGAGTCCTCATGTCTTCCATCCCCAAACCTATAAAATAAGATCAATAAAAGTGCCCACTGCCCGAGGTTGATGCGGAATGAGTAAATATGGCCAAAGCTCTCAGAACAGCATGGAGCACAAAACCTGCAACTCAATAAAAAATGTACAGAAGATTAAAATAGACATTTCTCTCAAGGAGACATATACATAGCCAAAAGCACATGAGACAATGCTCAGTATCACTAATTATTAGAGAAATGCAAATTAAAATTACAATGAGGTGTCATCTCACACCAATCAGAATAGCCATCATCAAAAATATCTACAAACGAGAAATGCTGGAGAGGATGTGGAGAAAAGGGAACCCTCCTACACTGTTGGTGGGAATGTAAATTGGTACAACCACTATGGAGAACAGCATGGAGTTTCCTTAAAAACTAAAAATAGAGCTACCAAATGGTCTCACAATCCCACTCTTGGACATATATCCAGAGAAAACCATAATTCAAAAAGATACATGCCCCCCAGTATTCACCGCAGCACTGTTTACAATAGCTCGGACATGGAAGCAACCTATGTAGGTCTATCAACAGATAAATGGATAAAGAAGATGCGTATATATACACAATAGAATAGTATGCAGCCAGAAAAGAGAATGAAATAAAGTCTTTTGCAGCAACATGCATGGACCTAGAGATTATCAAAAAGTGAAGTAAGTCAGACAGAAAGACAAATACCACATGATTATCACTTATATGTGAATCTAAAAATATGATACAAATGAACTTATTTACAAAACAGAAACAGATTCATAGACTTAGAAAACAAACTTACAATTACCAAAAGGAAAATGCTTTTGGCATTTGGCAGGGGGCAAGTAGAGAGGGATAAATCAGGAGCTTGGGATGAACATACACACAACATTATAAGATAGATAAGCAACAAGGACCTACTGTATAGCACAGGGACTCCATTAATATCCTGTAATAATCTTGTGAAAAAGAATGGACATATGTATATGAATAGCTGAATCACTTTGCTGTATACTTGAAACTAACACAACATTGCAAATCAACTGTACTCCAATATAAAGTAAAAGTTTAAATTAAAAAATAAATACAAATAAAATTTCTAGGAATGAAAAACAAAACAATGCCACAGGTTAGCAGAAAGCAATGCCATATTTCAGAGACATTCCTGCCTATCTGACATAGAACATTCCCAGGGAGGTGCCAAGGTCCACCAGGAAGCTTTTATAAAGCCAGGTTTCCAGGTATTTTCTTTTTGTTTAATTTTTAACTGGAGGGTAATAACAATACTGTGATGGTTTTCTGCCATGCATCAACATGAATCAGCCATAGGTATACGTATGTCCCCCCTTCCTGAGCCTGCCTCCCCCCTCCCTCCCCACCCCACCCTCTAGGTGGCCACAGGGCACTGGCTTTGGGCTCCCTGCGTCATACAGAAAATTCCCACAGGCTATCTACTCTACATATGGTAATATGTATGTTTCACTGCTGCTCTCACAAATCATCCCACCTTCTTTCTCCCAACTGTGTCCAAAAGTCTGTTCTCTACATCTGCATCTCCATTGCTGTAGATAGGTTCATCGGTACCATCTTTCTCAATTCCATACATATGCATTAATATACAATATTTGTCTTTCTCCTTCTGACTTACACTTCACTAAGTTCATCCACCTCATTAGAACCAATTCAAATGCATTCCTTTTTAAAGCTGAGTAATATTCCACTGTGTATATGTGCCACAACTACTTTATCCATTCATCTGTCCACGGACATCCAGGTTGCTTTCATGTCCTAGCTGTTGTAAATAGTGCTGCAGTGAATATTGGGGTACATGTGTTTTTTTCAATTATGGTTTCCTCAGGGTATATGCCCAGTAGTGGGATTACTGGGTCATATGGTAGTTTTATTCCCAGTTTTTTAAGGAATCTCCATAGAAGCTGTTATCAATTTGCATTCCCACTGACAGTCAAGCAGGTACTTTCTTGATGAGTCATTTTACCAAGCAGATGTGCAGGATCCCAGCTGCCCTGACGACAGAGCTGAATCCACTGGCCAGTCTGGAAGGACTGGATACTGCCTCTCCATCAAGGCACCATGGACTCCTTTTCACTGTATTTACCAGCAGCCAGGACACCATGAGAAGACTTGCTCTGAGTGAAAAGTGAGCAGCATCCATAAAACATTAAATAAAATGCACCAAGAAAAAGAACTCTAGAAACAAGATCGTTCCTAGATAAAAAGCCACCCTGTTTTCTTCAGGAGCTCAGAATTCTCAGAATGAAGAAACTGTGATTTGAAAGGTTACCTTCGGGAAACCTGGAGCTTTTAAGCCCTGAGCTTTAATTAAAGCTCACTCATGCGCAACTCATGTGTGAGCCCAGAGGTCCCCTGAGCACTCTTCTGGAAGGCAGACCAGATAAGGGCTTTCATGAGATGAGAAACTCCCGAGTCCTTGGCACGCATGTGAGACCTGTGTGCCCCTGTTCCTATTTGCACTCTTTAGGAAAGGCTGTACTCTCCATTCCTCAGGGGTGAATGCACCCAGTCATCCAAGTGTCCATCATTCCTGCAACTTGTGTATGATGGTTGCTGCGGTGCTACCCAAATGGACCACAGTGTGGCTGGAGTTGATGCATTGTGGTATTTTTTTAAACTCTCAATTATTAAAATAAAATAAAAAATAGGTTCAGGCACCATCTACGAAAATCTTGTGTGTGAACCAAATGCTGCCAGTTGGGGTTTCCTGCTCCACCCAGGTTGGTCCCCATCTGTCACCACTCTGCCATCGCTGCTCCTATTGTTCACAGGGATGGTTCAGATGATTGCAACATTTAATCCTGCTGCATATGACCGTGCTGGTGAAGCCTGTTACTATATCCTCATCCCCCAAGGGACTCCACATGCTCTGTTTTTAGGAGCAAATGCAAGTCATCATTTCCCGCAACAGATTCACCCCAAATACTGTCTTTGTTCCAGGTGTCATGGGGCTTGGGCTATTTGGTAAAACTGCCACACACCTTGAAAGATTTCTGGGGAGAAAGCTCCTGTGGGCTAAATTTGGCCTGAAGACATGCTTGCTTGACCTGCTCGGTATTTCAAAAAATGTGAACTACTTGCTGATATTTAAAATACAGGAAGTTTATATGTATTAACTCAGATTCCTCTCAAAAATCAGGGAAGCTAGCAATCTGGGCCAACAAGGCAACAAATGTTGGGTCCACTTTCCCTGAGAGCTGACTGTCCTCAGCTCACCACGATTGCAGGGCCCCTCTGTCTTATACATTGCTGCCTCACTTGAATTCACATCCTATTTGGTCCTGGGATAGGTCTTTCCAACCCCAGAAGTAAGGACTAACTAATGAGCAAATGGACTTCCCTGGTGGTCCAGTGATTAAGAATACGCCTATCAATGTAGGGTATGTGGTTCGATCACTGTATAGGGAAATGGGATTTCACATGCCATGGAGCAACTAAACCTGAGTGCCTCAACTAGAGAGTCTGTGGGCTTCAACGAAAGATTCCGCATGGCACAGTGAAAATCCTGTGTGCTACAACTAAGACCCAAAGCAGCCAAGTAAGTAAATAAGTATTTTTAAAAAGTTAAAACAATAAATAAGTGAACAAATGTTTATGAATGCCTGGATGGCATCGAGAGCACCTCCCCCAGATCCCTAACAGCTTTGCAATCTAGGGGATGTGTGAGGTTGCATCTTTGCTTACACAGCATGGATGAATGCAGGCAGAGCATTAGCAACTTTAATGACTCCGAAGAGTTTTGTTCCCAAATACTGGAGAGTGTTAGTCACTCAGTCCCATTTGACTCTTTGTGACCCAATTGACTGTAGCCTGCCAGGCTCCTCTGCCCATGGAATTCTCAGGCAAGAATACTGGAGTGGGTAACCATTCCCTTCTCCAGGAGCTCTTCCAGACCCAGGGGTTGAACCTGGGTCCCCTGCATTGCAGATGGATCCTTTACCATCTGAGCCTGGGGAGCCCTGGTGGCTCAGATGGTACTGCCCTCCCTCAGCTAACAGTGGTGGTCATTTTTCTGACAAGATCTGGGAAATTTCTGCTGATGAGAGCTTAGTTATGCAGACATTCCATTTTTACAAAATAATAACTGATATGTTTCTTATCAACATTTATTTAGTTTTGTTTTCATTTCCTGAGTTCCAGCTCCTTGATGAGCTCTTGAAAAATGACCACAGGTCCTATAAATGGCCATTTCTCTGCTTGGGGCAGACAGAAAATGGATCAATTCTTCTATGCTGAGTCATTAATTAAGACTTCGAGAAGGGCCTGGTTCATTCCAGGGCCACGTGAGTTGCTAATAACGCTTTGGAGCTAAAGCAAAACATGATTTGGTTTTTTCCTTCCTTTCTGCTTTAGAGACATTTAAAATTTAAAACATAATTTCCAATCTTCCTCTGTCCTTGACATTTTTTAAATAAGTTTCATTTTCTAGCCCAACAAGAGCATTCTTGCTTTCTAAGGCAAATATGGATTTTTTTTTTTTTTTCCATTTGCTTTAGAAGCATCTGACTGGGAGAAAACCAAAGGTGAGGGGAGGTGATTAGAAGAAATGTGCTACATTTAAGTCCTAGGACCAAAACCCTCTCTCAAGATGGCAACCATTTCTATTCCTTTCAAATCTTGAAAAGGTACAGAAAATATTGTAGAGCAAGAGTTATTTTGCTTTTTGCACTTTACTATTTTTAAATTTTTGTCAGGCACAAAGTAATTAACAAAACTGTATTTTAACAGTGACTAACGATGATCAGTTTTTCCTGGATCTCAGCAAACCATGGGGGAGGTGACACTGTAGGCTGAATGGGAATGAGTTCTAATAGGAAAAGTCAATTCTCTGGGCAAATTATAACTGCTCCATGGACAGCTGTCCTGGGACAAAGTGGCTTAGTTTGGCTTGTCAAAGTATTTTTGATCAGAGAAAACATCCCCAACCTTGGTCCCAAATTGCTTTTAGAAGAGCAAAATAACAATCTGTGCTTTAAAAATAACCTTTTCTCTAAGGATATAGAAACCAAACTGGTGCATAATAGATCCTCAGCTCCAACCAGAGCCAACTCCTGGGTAATTATGAAGTCAGCCAACTCCAACTTGACATTCTCTCCTTTCTCTGTTACCTGGCAGTCAAGAAACTGACCCCTGGAGTCACATTGTTGTTTAGTTGCTAAGTCATGTCTGACTCTTTGCAATGAACTGTAGTCCTCCAGGCTCGTTGTCCATGAGATTTCCCAGGCAAGAATACTGGAGCGGGTTGCCATTTCCTTCACCAGGAGATCATCCCAGTTGGGATTCAAATCCTATTTACTAGCAATATAACATTGGGAAAGTTACTTGCTTGCAAGTTACTTCTCTGGACCATAGGTCCTCATCTGTAAAATGTAATAGTAGTACCTCCCATATGGGTTTTTGAAGGATTAAGTAAATTAGTGCCTGTAAAGCCTCTATACTAGAGCCTGGCACATGGTAAAGTCTTGAATGTGTCAAATTACTTACACTCCACTGTCAGATGGTTTCCCAGGTTTTCTTATCTGGTCTTGGATTCACTGCCAGGGCATATTCCTCCCACTGCACTCCCAATACCGTCAAAATCTAATACCTGCATGCAAGTTTGAAGTTGACAAAATGCTCTTACACTCTAAACCTCATGTGCTCCTTACATCAACCCTAGGTATCATCCCCACTCTGCCTGAGTGTTATGAACAACTTAACATCACTTTCTCTCCTCTGAGTTTTGTCCTGCATCACAGGCCTAGAGTTCTGAGAAGTAGATTTCCTTGAATCTTAACCACCAGGTAACAGATCTCTGCCTTTGTAAAAGCAGAGAGGCTTAAGTTGGAGAATTTGAAGGTAGAGGAAGAGCAGAACCTTGTTGCTCCTGAAGCCATGGGAGGTGGGCAGACATATGGGCTTTCCAGCAGAGATGGAGGGACTGATGCCAGGAGCATTGGACATCCTCCTGCAAATCACCTCTGCTGGTGTTGCAATCCCTGAGTTCCAAAATGCTAGTGGTGGCTTTCCCTTTCTTTCACCCCACAGCTCCTCTAAAGGCCTTATATCTTCTCATCCCTGCTGTGAAATCCCTTCCTGTTGGAAACACTAGAAGTATTTGCCATTTTCCCGACCAAACCCAGACTGATACACCTACTTTATATTGGATGATACACATCGTTATATATCAAGGACTGTTTTAAGCTTTTCGTACAAAGTACTTATTAAATCTACCAATAATGTAGTTTGAAAAGCAGCACTGTTACCTTGATATTTCAAATTTAAAAAGTGGGGCACAGAGAGGTTAGGTTACTTGTGCATGATTATCACTAGATTCTCCTGACTCTCTTAATTGATGGCATGCTTGTTCTATGCCTGGCATTGTGCTAAATGCCAACATGAACAATGAGTCTCAGGTTTCCTGAGGTAAGAGCCAAGTAAGGATCCCCATCCCTCCCCAAATCTACACCCAGGGTTTCTTTCTTTCAAACCTCTGATACCTCTTGCATAGAGACAACCTTTCTGGGGATGTGTATGTGTGCGTGCTCAGTCATGTCCTGCTCTGCAGCCCCATGTCCTATAGCCTGCCAGGATCCTCTGTCCATGGAATTTTCCAGGCAAGCATACCAGAGTGGGTAATCGTTTCCTTCTCCAGGGATCTTCCCGACCCAGGGATCAAACCCAAGCCTCTTTCATCTCCTGCACTGGTAAGCAGATTCTTTACCACTAGCACCAGCTGGGAAACCTATCATGGAGATAAAGACAGTCAAACTGTTACGGTTAAAGGGTGGTCTGGCTAAGAACTAGTTGTCCTCCTCCTGTTCTGTGAGCTCCTTGTATTTTACAGAGGAAACTGTTTTATCCCAAAGAACAAGCCTGTAGCGGTGGGACTCGAGGGCCAGGGAAGAGTTTGTGATTGGCACAGAAAGAAGTTGTGGGAAACAGGGAAAGAGAAAGGGAATGAAGAGAACGGGAGGTGAATGGTGTAAGAGGAGTGAAGGAAACAGTAAAGGAAAAGGATGAGGCCAGAGGAGGAAGAGGGAGGGAGAAGGAAGGCAAAGTCAGGGGCAGCCTTTCTGATCACCAAAGCTAACAGTGGCACAGAAGAGCGAGGGTGGAAAGAGAATCTTCCTACCTAAGAATCCCTCTTATTTCTACCAGGGGATCCAGGTCCCTGTCATTGCAAAGACTAAGTGCACTTACTAAAATATTCATCCCTCTGCCCTAGATTTACATCATAATGCACAATCCATAAGCGTCCGTTATTTTGGTTGCTTGATAAAAATTTGATACATTTGGATTAACACACATAAAATAAATAGTCTAATTTTATTATGCTGTATAAAGACTTCCAAAATATATGGTGTCTGTGATTTTCCAAAGTGTAAGAAAACAGATAAGGCTTCAGACAGTCAAAGAAAGATTGCTTTCATTAAATTATGCAGTTATTGAATTTCTCTCCTATGCTATACCCTGGCTGGTCTCAAAGCTGTCTGCCACATGAGCAATAACTTGGGGTGGGAATTTTCCCTCGATCTCTGGATGGGACCCTTGAAAATAACATTTAAATAATTGGGGAATTCTTTACTGAAGACCTGCAAGCAGTGAGGATGTGTCAGAAAGAGGTCAGACAAGCTGATAAGTGCTGTGCCCAGGCTATTTTGAAAAGATGAAAGCTCTGACTCTAGCCCTGGGATATCTTGAAGTTAAAGAATGTTGACCACCTACTCTGTGCTGGGCACTTTGAAAGTCCTTTCAAAGTAGGTGGGCATGTTCATCTCTCTCTTTTTTAAAAAATAAATAATAGATAAGAAAGCTGGGGCTTGGATAACATTATCTAAGATAGGCTTAGAAAGGCTATCTTGGGATGTCTTGTAGTCACTGTTCTTTATTTTAGATTGGAACTACAAACCAAACTGCCAGGTCAACTGAACTTTCTGGATCACCAAATCTTGAATAGATTGTCTCAAGGATGGGAATTAAATTTGGACCCTCAACCTTCTCTCTGAGAACTCACGGAGGGTGTATGAGTTCCTTCTGCTCTCATATTATTCCAGTAAATCCTCTTCTGCTTCAGTCAGCAGAGTCTGTTTCTGTTGCTTGCAACCAAAGTGATCTGGGTGATGGAGAACAGAGCTGGATTTGAGATCCTTGATCTTCATGAAGCCAATACTAACACTCTGCAAAAGAAATGAGACTCCTCCTCCTGCTAATTCCACCAGGAGCTCTGCTTTCACATCACAAGGTCAGACCTTAGACTAGGTGAATGAGGGTAGACTAGATGTTCTCCTGGACCAAACAGAGAGGAGATGACACTCGGCACCAAGAGTTACTACCCAGGACAGTGCTCCTGCCCAGTATTCTGGGCATCTCTGGGCAGCAGGGGGCAGGTGCTCCTCATTTTACTCTGATAAGAATCAACAGGCATCACTACTACCTTGAAACTGACTCCCTCCATGGCTCATGCCAAGTAAAATGATCTGTGGGAGAGATTATGCTTTCTGTCCCCTTTGCTCATTGGCATTTTCTAAGGGCAATCAGCATCCTCTTGTCCCCCCCGCCCCCCCCCCCCAGGCCTGCATTCCAGGGGAACAGGTCTCACCCAAGGTCCTCAGGTACCCATTCCCAAGACCAATCTGCTCATCTTGCCTCATTCTTTGGGGTCTGAAGCTATGCAGATACCAGGTGATATAACACAAATCTAAACGTGAGATGAGGGGAGAGGATAGTCCCAAAGAGCCTAGAGCTGGTTTGGCTTTATCTAGCATGCTGCATCCCCTTCTAAGAGTGGCACTTTGAGAGAGGATTTTCCAAACTGTCTGCATTCAGAAGGCTGCCTGATGTTTGCAGAGTCTAGAAATCAATGGGCAGAGGATTTGGCAAAAGTATAGGAAGAATTGTTAGTGGGAGACACACTAGTTCCCATCACACATTCAGAGGGTAAGTAGGCGATGGAGAGGAGATACACAGTGGTTGAGGTTCCAGAGGACAGAACTGAGAAAGAAGGGTGGGAATTACAAGGGGAAGATCTTTGTTTACTGCAGAACAAATGTCCTAGTTAGGGTTGTCTTCTCTAGTACCGAGCATTCTGTTTCTTACAGTATCTGAGCAACAGCAGGAGATGTCTGGCCAATGATGCTACTGGAGGGACTCCAGGTTCTAGAGAAGATCTGATCATACGATCCCTGATGTCCCTCTCTCTTAAAGATCCCAGGATTACACCATACTTAGATGTTGATGGACAATAGGGGAGTAACTAAATAAACTTTTCTATCCATGTTGGGATATCCTGATAGCCTCTAAAATGAATGAATCAGAACTAAGGGTGCTAAAGCCAAATTTACAACATACTATACATCTCCAAAAGCAAGTTGCAAAGAGATGTTTCCATTTAATACTGTACATTTTGGGAGGTATGTGGGTGTATGAATACAAACCTGCAAACACACATACACAGGTCAGGAAAAAAAAATATGAAAAATAGTTGAGGAGTCTGGGACTGGAAATGGTATATAAGAGGAGTTTAGCCTCATTTACAATGTTTCTCTTCTTACTTCATTTTTTTAAAAAGGAGAATATATTAATGCACTATTTCTGGTATTAAAAATGAAAGGAAAATTGCTGATGGCTATGAGGTTTAAAAAAAAAAAAATGAAAGGGAAAGATTTTTCATGCTGATGACTATGAAACTATTTCCTCCAGTTAGGGAATTTGAAGTTTAGCCTTGGTTGACGCTGGTTGGTTGACTGGGTGGTTCATTCATTAATCAGTAGCCATTGAGTAACCCTGCGCACTGGCAGTGTGGGGAGACAGAGCATGGTGGAAAGACAGCCGGGGTTCTACCCTCAAGGAGCTTATAGGAGAGGAACCAGGGACTGCAAGAGAGACTGTGGAGAGCACGAAGTCCAGGCAGAAGGCATCAGAACTGGCTTCCCAAAGACTGAGAGCTGAGGTGTGGGGCGGGGGATCAGAGAGTGGTGGATGAGGATCCTGGGCGTAAGCAATATTATGTGGCAAGGTCTGGAGTGAACAGAAGGGCAGTCTATTTGCAGGTGTGAAATAAGTTTGCTAGGCTGCTGGGAGGTAAGGGGAACAGAGGGAGATGAAGCTAAAGATACAGAGAATGCAGATACTAGAGGACTTATGGGTCATGTTAAAGAGTTTAGACTTCAGCGGAAGTCAGCAGGGATTCATTGAAGAATTATAAGCAGATAAGAGGTGGAACTTCCAGCTAGTTAAAGGCGGTTTCCGGGCTGGGTGGTCCTCAGAACACAACACATAGGCTTCCTACTTATATTCATCACAGTCTGGATTTCAAAGAGGTACAACCAAATCAACCTGTAATTATCTGTATGCAGATTAATTGCTTTGCTTTGTACATTACCAGTGGCAAGTGAAAAATGCTAACCTGTAACTCATGTTCCATTCTTGCACAGGACACCGATGGCTGCTTTTCTGTCATTAGTTACCAATTCCCCTAGGCCTGCAAACTCATTTTAATGCTGGATGGAGCTAAACCATATGCAGAAAGAGAATATCTGCTGAAAATGATTAAAATAATGCATAAGAAAGCTAAGCATAACTGACTGATTATTCAGAGCAATGCCCACAGCACACACCCATCACGTTCCTGAGGAGTCCAATGTCCATGGTTGATTCTGCTCAGCCATGCAGAAAGCTGGGGACAGGGAAGGGGTTTCATCATTGGTGTCACTGCGCTTGAGTCCTGGCTGCTCACTAGATCCTTAACCCCTGGGCATCAGTCTTTTCATCTGATAGCTAATAAGGGTGATACAGGGGAAATCTATGCAAATTTAGACTTTAGACTATGTCAAAAGTCAACAGGTATGCTGAGAACTGAAAATTAAGCACATTCAAAATTACTTGAAAAATAAAACAACAAAACCTTACATCCTCTTTGAATTATGAACATCAGGCACTTGGAAACCTAAAAGATCCCATATTTTTTCTTTTTCTTTTCCCATATTTTCCTGATTACTGGAGGTGAAGATCCAGTTTGAAAGGCTGAGAGGGAGAGCTGGTGAACGGGGTGAGGGGCAGGGGATGTAGAGGTGAGATAAAGGCTGGTTCTCTCTCACAATTCACGTCTGCTTTCATTCAAGTAAATTAAATGTGTATGATGACTCAGCTCCACTGTACCACTGTAGGTATTACAACAAAAGCTTTTTGTTGTGAGGATTAAATGGATATATATGAATTACCTAGCATATCTTATGTGGTTTGGGACCTCTCCTTTTCTCTACCGGTCATAGATAATTGAGAACAGATATCTCATCCCTGCAAAACAATCACTCTAGAATGGATCTTAAATAAAAGAGCTGGAAGTTTCTTTAAAATAATCTAAACTGAATTGGTGAATTTATAGAGGAGGAAACTGAGGCCAGGGAGAGGACTGATGTACCAGCGTCACACTGCTGGTGAGTGACAGGCCTGAGATGAGGCCCAGACTTGCTGACAGTCAGATTCTGGGTCCACCAGGCAGAGCTTGCACAGGAGCCTGGCTCTGTCTGATCAGAGCCAACCTCTTTCAACTCTTCTTACAAGTTATTCTCATATTGACATAGACAGCAGAGGCTCTGGTTACTGTTGATGAAGACCTTGGGAGTGGGGGAGGGGGAGGGCATTATGAATTTGGAGACTTGAAGCTTCCTAGGAAACTGTGGTAGTCTTAGCTTCATAGATATCTTAAGTAATTTTTTTCTCATGAAACCCTCCCTTTTCCACCATTTTTACCCCAACTGTTATATCAATAAATAGGTTTATTCTGCAGATTTCTATAAACACCTGTCTCCATTGAGCCCACTGCATAGACAGGGCCCATACCAAGATTTACTCAAGAAGAAACATCCGGGAAAGTGATGCTTTCCCTGAGGAATGTGGCAAAGACAGGTCAGGACACGGATGGCTTCACTGCGATGAATTATCCAGAAGAGAAGCAGCTTGATGTCTTCTTGATCCTCTACGACCTCAGCTCAGGCTACTGCACAATTTCCCTGAGGATTACAAGAGCAAAACTGAACATTTCTCTCAGACTTCAGGAGTCTATCCTCCAGGCGAGAAAGCCTCTTTCCTGCTGGGCATGTGTCATGCCAGTTGACTGGCTCCTTGATGCCAAACACCTGCCTGAGGGTGAGTAATATTTCCAGATGTTTCTTAGCATCCAGCTGCCAGCATCCTCCAGCTACTGCTGCTTCCATCAATGTGAACATCATGGCTCTCTTTCAAGTCACATCCTCACAAACACCCCCATCATTCACAGGATTTGGGGATTGGTGGATTTAGGGAGCATGAGGTAAGGGTTTTAGAGTCAGACAAATAGAAGGTCAAATCCTGTTTCTCCACTGACACAACCAGCAAGTTCCTTTGTCCCAGGTCTTCTTTTGTGAAACAGAGACATGGTAGCAACCTCCCAGAGTCATTACAAAGATGCAGTGGTGATCCATGTAAGGCTCCTAATAAAAGAGGATGAGGGACTTCCCTGGTAGTCCAGTGGTTAAGATTCCACCTTGCAATATGCAGGTTCGATCCCTGGTCAGGGAACTAAGATCTCACATGCTGTGGGACAACTAAGCCCAAGTGCCACAACTAGAGAAGAAAAGTTCATGTGCTATAATAAAGACCCAGAACAGCCAAAATAAATATTAGGAAGAGAGGGTGACATGGTAGGTATGCAGTGAAGGATGGATTTTCTCACAGGAGACAGAGAAGATTCTGCCTTGTTCACCACTGTATCCCCAGCACTTAGCACATGGCAGAAGCTTAATAAATATGAAAAAGGGAGGAAATGAATGAGTACCTGAATGGCCTTTGATTTGCAACCCTGTAGGTACCTAGAATCCCATGGTCAGAGGAGCCTGGTAGGCTGCAGTCCATGGGGTCGCTAAGAGTCGGACATGACTGAGTGATTTCACTTTCACGCATTGGAGAAGGAAATGGCAACCCACTCCAGTGTTCTTGCCTGGAGAATCCCAGGGACGGCAGAGCCTGGTGGGCTGCCATCTATGGGGTCGCACAGAGTCAGACGTGACTGAAGCGACTCAGCAGCAGCAGCAGCAGCAGCAGTGGGTACTTAGAAAACCCTTGAAATCTATGTGAGAACTCCATTCATTAAGGCTCCAACTTACACTTACAAACTTAGAACCACTTCAAAGTTTAACCACTGAAAAGTCCTCTTCCTCTACCAGTTGAACTAAGAGTCCACTGCCCCTCATCCTGCTGGCCTCTTTCTGCCACTGCTCCTTTCCAGCTTCTGGCCCCCAGGGGACAGGGGTGTGTGGGGCCTGTCACCTTCTCAGCCACTGAATACCAGGGTGCTCTGCTAGTTCAGCCTGGGGAGCTTCAGGTTCAGACAGCAACACAGATGTTGCTGTACTTCAGGAAACTACCTTCTGGAAGGGTCCCTGATTAGCAGCAGCTGGTGCAGTCTCCCTCAGTACCCCAATGGAGGTATGTATGAAGACACAGCAAGGACCACTCCTCATAAAAGCACCCAAATCTGGCCCTGGCAGTTAACCTCCTGCCAGAATTGAGAGGAAAGTCCTCTTGCTCACCAATAAAATGAACATGAAAAAAGACCCATTAATGGCCACCAAAGCATTGTGGATGAAAGGAAGTGACCTGCTAACCCAAGAGTCCACTCAGCCTCCCACGTAATTCCCATCCAGAAATGCAAAATCAGTCCCTACCCAAAGACTGAGCCATCTTTGTTTTATTAAATAGTTCCTGGTTTGATAAGCAGAATGTTCCCAAGCAACACCCTCAACTCTCCACCCCCACTCCTGCTGACAGCCACCAAGAGACACACATCATGGTTTTTAATCAATAGATAGTTGAAGTCCCAGAGTTTCAAAAATCTGAGAGCAAGAAACGGGTGTGTGTAGATGAAATCGCAGTGTTACATTTTTCTAAATAAATGGTTCTCCTAGGAAGGTGCTGTGATGGTCACAAAGATATGAAGAAACTTGGGAGCAGTTCACACTGGGGAATTGTCATTTTTTATCCATTGCATCCTTTCAGAGTTAAAATAACCAGAAAGTGGTGGTGGGTATTGGTAATAATAGGTAAGATTAATTGAACCCTTTCTGTATGCCAGGCATGGTTACAACCTCTTTATGAGTATTGATTCATTTTATTCTCCTAATCACCTGCTGAGAAGCAGAGAAGTTACACAGCTCACTTGAAGTCACAAGGTCTTTAGTTGCAGAACTGGGTTAAAAAATAACAAATAATGTGAAAACCCAGCAGAGTTCATTAAAACAAGATGAGCAAAATATAAAAGAATTGCAACAGAACCCCAAAATGCAGGATCACAGTGAAAATTTGTATTCATAGCACAGAAAAGCAAAATGAACACTGGAAAACTGTCAGTGATGAAAAAATAAATAAAACAGGAAGATGTCTAAGAAGGCAGGTAAATGCCAAAGCAACATACGACAATATCAGAACACACAACATGCAGAAGCATTACCTGTATTTGGGAGAAACAGAATCAGTAAACAAACATATAGTAAATTCTTCCTGGCTAAGATAAAAAAAAAAGCTGAAACAAACAAACAAAAAGATTCATCATAGTTGTAAGGTTAAAAGATCTTATTTTAATCCATAATCAGTAAAAAGAAATTTTTCTGTATACAGCCAGCTAAATTTACTAAATCGGGGATTAACAAAATCATTATTAATAAATAATTAATAAAATTATTTTTTAGACAATTAGTAAAATACTTCTACCCATAAGAAATTTTTAAAAATATTATTTATATATTTATTTGGCTGTATTGGGTCTTATTTGTGACATGGGGATCTTGTAAAGCAAGGGCTTCTCTCTAGTTTCTATGTGCAGATTCAGTAGTTGTGGCACATGGGCTTAGCTGCCTTGCAGCATGTGGGATCTTAGTTCCCTGACCAGTGATGAAACCCACATCCCCTGCATTATAAGGCAGATTCTTAACCACTGGACCACCAGGAAAGTCCCCATTTCATAAAGAATTAAGTTAGAACCTCATCAATCCTGCTGCTGAGTCGCTTCAGTCGTGTCTTAACTCTGTGTGACCCCATAGATGGCAGCCCACCAGGCTCTCCCATCCCTAGGATTTTCCAGGCAAAAGTAGTGGAGTGGGGTGCCATTGTCTTCTCCATCATCAATCCTATATCAAAACAAATTTCAAATACAGGTATCTCTGCTTTTCAAAAGTATACTTTATGCCACTTTGCTTTTTTAAAAGACCTACATTAGTACCTGATTTGTTAACTGAAAGAAATTCAAAGAGGGTTTTCACTTTTGCAACAACAATAAAAAAAAGAGTGAAAAGTGATAATAGTGTCTAGGTTTTGTTTTGCAGGGAGCCTTTATGCATTTGGACCAGAATGACACCACCAAGCTCTTTCCCAGGAAACTAGACTTGGTGCCTCAACATCAAGGCACCATAACTTTGAGCTATGTCAGTGAGCATCTGTGATTTATCTTGATTTATTTTGCACATCTATTAGCAAGATATGTCCTAAGAATTGCTCTTTGCATTATGCCATTTTGGCTTATGAAAGGCTTCAAAGAAATGCTCTACCTTTGGATAGTGGGGGAAACCTGTAGTTTAAAGAGTTAATTTAAAAATGAGCCATGTATAACCTTGGGGGGAAAATGTATTAGTGTTGTTTGGATATTTGGATGAAGAACCTTTTTTTTTTTTCTTTTTGCTTAGAGCAAAAAGTAATGAGAAAAAAAATCACAAAAGCAAACATCAATGGATTTGACTAACACAGTTTAAAATGTATATCCAAAACAAACTAATCAAGATTTAAAAGCACAAAAGAGTAATATTTCTTACAAAAAATTATAGCAGTGGATTATGGTTAAAAAGAGGAAATTAAAGCTAGATATTTTGCATTTTAATAGGGAAGCAATAATCACTTCATTTACAAATATATATGAATATAAAACTTATAAGACAAAAAAACATATATACCCATAAACATTTTGTAAATGTTCAAATTCCTCAGTAATCAACAAAATGCAAAACAAAACTGCAGTTTTGCTTATTAAAGGGGCAAAACAGAAGAGAGAGTAGTTTGTTTCTTAACTGTTGGTAAGCCAGTTCCTTTCTGGAAGCCAATTCTGCACTGGGTACCAAGAAAACGAACAGTGTACACATTTGACCCACAAATTCAACTCCTAGAAATGTATCCCATGCACCAATAAAACAAGTGCATCAGGACTTCCCTGATGGTCCAATGGCCAAGACTCTAAGGTCCCAATGCAGGGGGCCTGGGTTTGATCCTTGGTCAGGGAACTAGAGCCCACATGTTGCAATTAAGAATTCACACGCTGCAACTAAAGATCCCTCATGCCACAACTAAGATCGAAGGTCCTGAGTACCACAACTTAGACCCAGTGCAACCAAATAAATAAATATTTAAACAAAACCAAGTGCATCAGGACTTCCCTGGTGGTCCAATGGCTAAGATTCCATGCTCCCAATGCAGGAGGCCTGGGTTTGACTCCTGATCAAGGAACTAGATCCCTAAAAGTTCGCATGCTGCAGCTTAAGATCCCACATACCACAACGAAGATCAAAGATCCTGAGTGCCAAAACTAAGACCCGGCACAACCAAACAAATAAATATTTAAACAAAAAAGCAAGTGCATTAAGGGGTATCCAGGAGGCTTTTTTCAATCCCAGGATGCTTGATCTACTCTGTTCTAGATTATTTTTAAAGACCCAGAGGAATCGGGTGGAGAGGGAGGTGGGAAGGGGGACCGGGATGGGGAATACGTGTAACTCTATGACTGATTCATATCAATGTATGACAAAACCCACTGAAAAAAAAAAAAAAAAACAAACTACCATCAGCCTCAGTCCTCACAGGTGTTTTGACCTTCTGAATTTACAGATCATGTTCCCAATGTCATCTTCTTTAATTTTTGAAACAACTCACCGAGGAAGGCATTATCATTATCCCCACTTAAAGACAAAAAGGAGAGGCCAATGTAGTCTGAATTCAAGGTCACAGAAAGTTTTCTCTGCTGACTGAAATCATGCCACCAAGACATGAAAATATAATGACAGAATGGGAAGCATGGGGACCTAGACCTAATCCTTTCTCTTACAAATTAACAACTGGCATTTAGAGAGGGGAAGGTTCTTACTGAGGTTCACATGGTGATTCCGGAACACTAACTCTGAAAAACACAAACATTCCAGGAGAGGAGGACCTGCTCTCAAACCCTTTTCTTTACTGTTTGCTACATTATTAGTTAAAACACAGACATCTGAGAAGTTGGAAATAGGACATGGAGAAAAAGGAGGTTAAGGAAGGTCTGAGAAAAGGTCTGGGAATCTCCCAACCTTCCATCTCCACCCAGGAGGGCTCTGGTCAATCAGTGATCCTGGGGATGGATAAAGAAGGAGGAACAGAAGAAAGAGAGAACCAATCTCAGCTGCTCATGGCATGGCTCAGGCCAGGGCAGGCTTTGACATCTCCCAGAACTAGGAATTCCTGGTTCAGGCAACTGTGTTGTGGACCCATATCTGCCATTTCAGGCCAACTAGTGCCTGCTGAGCCCTGAGATTTGCCTGGAAGGACCCCAGACAGCGCTCCACCAGCATTCCAAAGAGAAAAACCCATCAGACCCTCCCTAACCAGAGACGCTAACAGAGCAAGTAGGGATGTCTCTCAGGCAAGTCTGTGGGGAGGTTCCCTGGGAGATTTTAAATCTGATCTCAGCCTCTCTCCTGGGCTGCTCGGAATCCACTTGGTAGTACATTTATGGGATCCTTCATTATTTAAAAGAAAAAGCCCTGAAGAATTGGTTTGGGGAGCTAATTTGGGTCTGGAAGATGAGTCAGGTTTGGCTTTTACTGTCAGGTGTCCTCCTCTTTGATAAGAGCAGATGGGTATTAATGGAGCCAGATCCTGCCTGGAGTGCTTCAAGCTCATTTCCTGACGGCTGGGGCCGCAATTCCTCCAGCAGTTCCTTTAGGGATACTTTGTTGAAATCCCTGCCCTGCCACTCAGCCTTAGCCTGCCCCTTAGCCTCTGCTCCCAAGCTGGGGAAGGGTGGCCCCATCCACCAGAGCATGCCCTTCCCTCCAGACATCCACTCCTGCCGAGCCCAGGTTTCCACCTGGAGGTGTCCTGTGGGTTCCCTCCCTGCTTCCCTCAACTCCCCGACTCCACTATGGATAACCCACGCTGCCCCATCCTTCCTACCTCTGTGAACAGACTAATTTGGACTTGTTTACAGCTGTGAATCCCAGTAGCAGTATTTCCAGACAGTGATTTGTTACTAACAAAAGCAAATGTTCTTTAGTTTGCAAATGATTTCCTTTCTAGTTTTCTTTAAGTAGGAGCAGATTCAAAGTTGTATCGATTATAAAATCTCTTACTCCTGTGCATTCGGTGCAGTTTTCTCCAGGACAGAAGATACAGCTCCCAGCCCCCAGGGGCACAGCACACACTCCCTCCACCCCCTTGGGCTGACCAGTGAGCACTGCTGGTCTGGAGCTTTGTGAGGCCTGGCTGTTTGCATTGATCAGGGAGTAAGAGCTCCTTAGGGCAGGGACCTTGCCGCAAAGTCCTTTGTGTTCCAGCCCCAGACTCGGTGCCTGCCTGCAGTGGGTGCTGTCGTCATGGAGTTGCAGAGGCAGTTCTTTGACTGATGAGCTCCTGTACTGACCAAGCCCTGTGTCTGAGCATGCATAGAACACAGCTTTGTGCAGTCAAGTCTGAATAGCAAGGACGCCCAATCTTCAGCCTCCCCCCGCCCTCCCCCCCACTTCTGTGGACTTCCTCACCTTACCTGCTTTCCAACCTCAGTTTAATATGGCTCTGATTACCCTCACCGTTGTGACCCAGGAGGTTCCTGCAATCACCTTTCTCTGAATCTCTGCTTTTCAGCTTCCGTAGTGCCTCGGACAATATAGAATCCGTCTGTGATGCAGGAGACCTGGGTTTGATCCCTGGGTTGGGAAGATCCCCTGGAGGAAGGCGTGGCAACCCATTCTAGTATTCTTGCCCGGAAAATTCTCATGGACAGAGGATCCTGGGGGACCACAGTCCATGGGGTCAAAGATAGCCAGAGAAGACTGAGTGAGTGAGCGCAAGCCCAAAGGCACACAAGCACACACTGCTTCACGGCTTGGCTCACCTGACCACTCAGCGTGTGCTCAGGGCTCCCTGAGTACAGCCTGCCTTCTCGGCCTACACTCAGCACGCCTCGCGGTGGGCGTAATGTCTTCTGCATTCACATATGTTCTGCCTTCCAGCATCAAGGACTCAGTGTGAGCTCCATAAGCATTTGAACTGAGTTTAACCACACATGGGAATAATGAAAAAGAAATTTAAAAAACATAATATTTGGGTGTCAGCGGGACTTGAGTTCAGAGCCCAGCACATACCTTTAGATGCTATGTGATCCTGGGCACTTTACAGTCTCTCTTTCACTTTTCTTAACCTTTTTTTTAAGAGCCCAAATTTATTTTATTTATTTATTTGGTTGTGCCAGGTCTTAGTTGCAGCATGTGAGCTTTTCGTTGCAGTGCATGGGTTCAGTAGCTGTGGCATGAAGGCTAAGTTGCCCCGCGGCATGCAGGATCTTCGTTCCTTGACAGGGATCAAACCCATGTCCCCTGCATTGGAAGGTGGATTCTTTACCACTAGACTACCAGGGAAGTTCCCACTTTTCTCAGCTTTTAAGATGCACATGATAATGTTTACCCTGTCATGGGCAGGACAGAAGTCACATCTCATAGAAAATCTCAGCCCTTTTCTCACACACCTCCTGACTCCCCCACCCCCACCATATTTTGAGCCCCCAAGAATCATTAGCAGGTCAATACTGTCTTGATCAATGCACTGTCATTAGGTATTATCAGTCCCTTCCAATGCCTCATAGAGCCAGAACTGGGGACAAGCAGGACTGACCCGTCAGGAACACTACTACAGCGTGGGTCTCTGTGGGGCAGTCACCAGGGTAATAATACCCCAGGTATTATTATAACCTGGATATAACTGCAATAACCTCATGGTGGCTCATGTGGCCTCTCAGATGAGGAGGAGACCCATCAGCAAGTCTAGTTTCCCCCAGGAAAGGGCATTTGGACATACCTCGAGTGACAGGCACTATTATTCAGAAGTAACAGATCTGCAAGTTTCAGATCCTTTGCCACATTCCCAGGTTCTGCCCAGGTGCCATGTTAAGCACAACCGACCAGAAAGGAATGTGTCTTTTTCCAAGTTAACACAAAACCACATGTATGTGCAAATAATTCTATGAACTTATTAATTAAGAAGTTATGATGCACCAGGCACTCTTTTCTATGTATTCACTCACTAATAAACCCCTCCAATCTGGGGCATAGGTATTGTGATGACCTTCACATATGAATTAGGAGAGGAAGGCTCAGAGAGGTTCAGTAACCTGGGCAAGGCTGGAGAGAAAGAACAGGATGATAACCCATTAGTTCATCTTCTCTGGACCATCATGTAGATGCCCTACTTCTAGATTCCTGCCTCTTGCCAGAAGTTATTTCAGATATTATAATCTCCATACTTCAGAAGGGGAAATTGAAGATATGAAAAGTTAAGTGACTTACTCAAGATCAGACAGGCAGAAAGTGATGAAGTGGGAATTTAAAGTCAAGCCTTTCTAACATGTCACACTGCATCCCGAAGGACACTTTCTTTGGGGAAATGAAGAGCAAGGGGAGATCCATGGAGATTAATCGCAAAAGGAAGTATCCTCTATTCTCATAGGGTGGTCCTGGCTGCCTCCTACTAACCAAGACCCTTCTCTCATGCCTTCTTTCCCTCCACCAGCTTCTACCAGTTAGGCTCTGCCCAGGTTACTGAACCTCTCTGAGCCTTCCTCTCCTAATTCATATGTGAAGGTCATCACAATACCTATGCCCCAGATTGGAGGGGTTTATTAGTGAGTGAATACATAGAAAAGAGTGCCTGGTGCATCATAACTTCTTAATTAATAAGTTCATAGAATTATTTGCACATACATGTGGTTTTGTGTTAACTTGGAAAAAGACACATTCCTTTCTGGTCGGTTGTGCTTAACATGGCACCTGGGCAGAACCTGGGAATGTGGCAAAGGATCTGAAACTTGCAGATCTGTTACTTCTGAATAATAGTGCCTGTCACTCGAGGTATGTCCAAATGCCCTTTCCTGGGGGAAACTAGACTTGCTGATGGGTCTCCTCCTCATCTGAGAGCTTATTTCCTTCCCACGTTAAGTTTAGGCTCCATGTTAAGTAAAATCTTTTTAGTGTTTCCCTCTTCCTCCTCCTCTTCCTCCTTCTCCCTCTTCTCCTCTTCCTCCTTCTCCCTCCACACCCCCCTTCCTCCTTCTCCTCCTCTGTCTTTGAGCATAATGCTGTTCATTACCATCCCTGGAACCTCTCCAAGATAAGCACTGCCAGGAGAAGCCATTGTCTTGTCAGAAAAGTCCATTAAGGCTGTCAAGTTCCCTAACAAATCAATCAGGCACCACGAGGCCTTTCAAAACGATATCATTTGCTATTCAGGCGGAAACAAATAACTCTCCCAGGTGAGCGGCAGAGGCACGGGCCATGGGCCAAACTGCACCACCGTCTCGGCAAAGAGCTGACATTCCCACCAACAAATGGCACACGGTGTGCTGATTTCTCCCATATTAAAACAGTCCTTTTCTCGACCTCTCTTTCTCCAACAGAGAGCAGGTCTGGATTCACGGTCATCAATTTCTTTCCTTTTCTTTTCTATTGGACCAACTCCAATCAGACTGTCCTTCACTCTCCCCTGAGACTACCTTTCTCAAGGTCATCAAAGACCTCTACGTTGCTTCATGAGAGGACCGTTTCTCAGTCCTCACTCATCTTCCTTGACCGTGTGATCAGCCTCTATCTTTGTCAGAGATACTGAATGCTGTAACAACCAATTCCTAAATCTCCGTGGCTAAAAATCATAAAGGGTCATTTCTCACCAGTGATACATCCCAAAGGGTGTGGCTCGTATGTGCACAGGGCTGGGGGTGCTGTTCCACAGTCATTAGGGGCCTAGATCCCCCCATCCACAGTCTCTGCTCTCCTCTGAGGCCATGGTCCTCTGCTGCTCTAAGGGAGCAAAAGACATTAGTGGCCAGGCCTGGAAGTAGCACACATCACTTCCAGCCACATTTCATTATCCAGAACTCAGTCACATGGATGCATCTAATTTCAGGGGAGTGTGGGAAATATAATCCAATGCTATGCCCAGAAACAAAAGGAGATGGCTTGGGAGCAGCTCCCCCATCTCATCCATGCTCCTCCACACTTTCTTCACTTTATCTCCAGATACTTTATTCTCTTGGTTTTTTCCTAATGCACTGGCCATTTTTTCTCAGTCTCCTGTGCTTATTCCATTTCTTCTCTTGCACATCTTAATAGCCCATGGCTTAAAAGACTAATAGTATACCAACAATTCTTATTTCCCCAGTCAGACCTTTCTCCCAAACCCCAAATTTGGGTATCCAATTGCTTACTTCACATCTCCACTTAGTGGCTAGAAGACATAGCAATGGAATATTCTAAAGCAAATGCCCAGTATTGCTTCCCGAATCCACTCCACCCACAGTCTTTCCCAGCTCAGGCAATGGCACCTCTATCCTTCCAGTTTGGACCTGACGACTTGGTGCCATCTTAGATTCCTTTATTTCTTTCACTTGTCATACAACACATCAGGAAATCCTGCTAGCTCTACATTCAAAGCATACCCACCCTGCAAAAATAAATCCCACTATTTCTTACCTCCTGTTAGAAGCCACCAGCATTCCCAGCTGGATTATTGCAGTGGCCTCCTGCCTGGCCTTCCAGATACTACCCATGTCCTCCTACAATCTGTTCTTAATGCAGCAGCCAAAGAAATCTTACCAGAAGGTATATCAGTTCATTCTACTCCTCTGCTCCAAAGTCTGAAATGGCTCCCACTTCACTCAAAAAAGAAAAAAAGTCAAAGTTCTCACCATGGTCTACAAGCCATGCTTGATCTTCCTCACCCTCATCATCTTTCTGACCTCCATCCTTTCCTTAAAGAGTCAGGCAGGCTCTCATCTCCAGGGCTCTATGCTAACAATTCCCTCTGCCTGAAAAACACGCCACCCCGTGACACAGGGCGTATCCCCTCCTTCCTTCAATATCACTCTCACAGTGAGGCCACCTGACAGTCCAATCTCCATCTCCCTGCTCTGCTTTCTCGGGAATCTTTCCCTTTTCATTTTTCTATCCAACCTACTGTATAATTTGGGCTTCCCTGTTGGCTCAGACAGTAAAGAATCTGCTTGCAATACAGGAGATGTGAGTTCGATCCCTGGGTTGGGAAGATCCCCTGGAAAAGGGGATGTCAATCCATCCCTGTATTCTTGCCTGGGAAATCCCATGGACAGAGGAGCCTGGCGGGCTTCAGTCCACGGGGTGGTAAAAGAGTCAGACGTGACTTAGCGACTAAACAACAACACTATATAATTTACAAATTTGTTTTCTGTCTTTTTCTCACCTCTGCTACAATGTGAGCTTTACATGGGGTACAGGACTCTTTGTGGTTCACTAATATGAATCTTAAGTTTCTAGAACAGAGCCGACCACGTAGTAGGTGCTCAATGAACAGTTTTTTGCATAAACAATTAGTTTTGCAACAACAAAATGTATAGAGTATTCACAGCAACTCTTGTAGTGGCTAAGATTTTGACTTCCCATGCCTCTTTTCCAGTCCTGTCACTCAAAAACCTTCCTGGCTCCCCACTGAGTACAAACTTTCTGGCTGGTGGTGAATGTGCTCCACATCTTTGTTCTGTTGTTCTTTCTTGGCTGTGGCTCCCACTTCCACTGTATGCAAAGCCTGTGCGCCAGGCAAAGATAAAGACCACATCTTTCTCCCCCTGTGTCTCTGCTCCTGGCTTCCAGTCTCCTTTTGAATGAGCCTCTGAGACTCAGTTGTCTTTCAATGTCCATTTCAAGAATTACCTTCCATGATGAAGCTGAACTGAGGCCATATCATTCTTTAAAGGCCACAGTGGTGTTGAGGGCATCTCTCATGTCAGCTTTCTCTCTGAGTAGATGTTTAGAGGGAAGGGCTTTTGTTATGCTCACCTCAAGGAACAAGGACAGGACTTTAAACTCATTTATTTACCTTTGATTTAACAAACATTTTTGCTCTGTGCAGGTATGGGGGATCTAGAAGCAAGCAGGTCACCCTCCCCAACTTCAGGATGGTCCCTATTGGGAGCGGAGAAAGCTGGATGAATAAGCAGTTCCAAGGTCATATTGCCAAGGTCCTATAGAGGGAAGTATCAGGTGATGGAGCAATGGGAAGGTGGCGGAGGGGCTGGGAGGGCTTAGCAGAGGAGATGATGCCTCAGTTATGGCCTGAAGACAGTATACGTGCTGAAAAGAAGAGCCAGGTGGTAGAGGAGTGGGCATTCTAGACTAGAGACCAGAGAGGGACTCAATAATATATGTTTGGAATTTCCTTCTTGGTCCAATGGCTCAGACTCCATGCTCGCAATGCAGGGGACCCAGGTTCAATTCTCAATCAAGGATCTAGATCCCACGTGCCACAACTAAAAGATCTTACACTCTACAACTAAGACCCAGTGCAGCCAAATAAATACATAAATAAAAATATTTAAAATAATACTAGTATTTGTTCAATTCAGTTCAATCTTTGAAAAATTCTCTGTCTTTGATGCATTTTCAAATGTTTGAACATATTCATACAATGCCTTAATGAGATTGAAGAATAACTCAGATGCCTTAGAACCAGACACACTTTTCTTAAAAGCAAATAACAGGATCTTGCATTTCAAAATAGCCTCTTTAATGCTTCCAGATGCTTTCACATTCACAATACATTTTGGTTTTTATTTTTCACTATTATTTGTAGATATTAAGAACACTCCCATTTCACAGATTTAGAAATAAACTTGGAAATGTATGGCATGCTAACATTGACGAGCTAATTGCTCTAAATAAGGGTCCACTCTCTTCCCCTCCTAAGACTCTCTGCTATGTTTGGGGGTTATTATCTGGAGTCTAAGGATGGAGTGGTTTAGGGGTTTCATGAGTCCCTGAAAACTTATGTGAAATTCTCTCAGCATTTTTCAGGGTACTAAATTCTCTATCATTCATTAGATTTCACAGGGACTGTGATTTTAAAATATGTACAGACTTCTGCACCATACTACAACCAAGTTCTATTTAGAAAGAACATGGACATCTTGGCTTTCATGATGACCTTGTCCAAGGACAAACCCAGGACTGGTTTGTACAGCTCAGACCTAGAATGAAGCTCCAGGTGAAGAAGCACTAGGCTACATGTAGAATATAGACTCCTCGGAACTGAACTGCCTTTGTGCCTACACTACAGGTCTCCTAGGAAGTACCCAGAATGAACCACTCACTGCTCCAATCCTAACATGCATAATGCCCTTCAGCCAGAATTTGAACTCTATTTGTGCACCGTGTTTGGGGTCAGTGCCACTAAATTTAAAAGACCTTTGCAATTTCTAACACTCATTGTCTGAGCTGGATGAAATGTCTTTTAAGTCTATACAAGTGATTGCTGAAGGTGAACTCTGCTGCATCCACCTAATGGCCAGGTACATGTGCTTTGTTCATTCATCCCGGCAGGTCTCTGGAGAACAACTTTGGAGACCATCAGATTCACCTGCAGTTCTTGTCAGCCATCTGTCTGTCCAGAGCTCATCCAGGCCCACTGACCACATCTCTGGGAAGGCCAGCTTCAGGCAAGTGTGGGGACTCTGGGATGGAAGGAGGTTGGGAGAAAAGATGTCAGTGTGTCCCCATTATCCCTGGTGACAATAACCACCTGGGGCCTGAGTGGCTTCAAGTTTGAAAAGCACCCAGCTGATCAGAAGCACTGATCTATTTGGTGGTTTTTAAATCTGACTCTGCATCAAGTTTCCTGGAAGGTCTCAAGACAATTCTGATCCTCAGGTCTGCTTCAGGTCAACTAAGTTGAACTCTTTAGGGATGAAACCCATGAAATATGAGTTTTATATCTGTAGTTGATTCTAATGTTCGAGTAAGGGAATGGATGATTAGATGAAGAGTTACTCTGATGAAGTAAACCTGGCCAGCCACAAAGACCACACAACTTTTATGTAGTAGATGGATTCTCCACCTCTGGCCTTGTTGGCCTTGTGGGAATTGAGAGAAAGGAAGGGAGTTAGCATCCAGATGAAAGATGAGCAGAAGATAAATCATTGCACGCGGCTTTTGATTAGCCCTTGGAGACCCAGACGGATTGATTAGGTCTGGGAACCAGAACCAGACCTACCTGGAAGCTGACAGTCAGACAATAATCTAAAGCCCCTGTGTCTCCATTTACTCATCTGGGGGATGAGTATTAACTTCAGCCTAATGAGATTATTAAGAACAAGGAACAGGCACCCTAGTAAATTAAGCCAGCTTGCTTTCTATAGCCTGCAGGCTAAGAATGGCTCTTAGATCTTTAAATAGTTACACTTTAAATGGTTATACTAAGTACTTCACTAATAGGTTTGATGTTGCTTGTTGATCTGCAATGCCTAAAATATTTACTACTGGGCTCTGTAAGAAAGTTTGCTGACCTCTGGTTTAGATGGTTAAATGAAATAATCAATGTGAAAGGCCTGGCATATATTACATTACTTACAAGAACTTTTAGGAGCTGAGAACATCTCCTGGCTGGCAGCCAGCAAGAAAGTAGGAACATCAGTCCTACAGCCACAAGAAGCTGAATTCTGCCAACAACCAGGGAGCCTGGAGGAAGACCCTAGCTCTGGGTGAGAATACAGCCAAACACCTTGGTCTCTGCTGGGTGAGACCATGATCAGAGGATCCAGCCATACCATGTCCAGAGTCCTGACTCTAGGAAACTGAGATTATAAGTAGACATTGTTTTAAGGCACTCATTTGTCATCCTTTGTTAAGTAGCAGGTGAAAACTCAGATACGCGTCTAGACACCAAAACTCTGACTTTTCTCACCAGATAAAGGCACTCTGACTTCCCCCTCACTCTCTAGAAGTCTCCCACCTACTTTTCTCTGTCTTATCTTTCAGGTTCCCTGTCACCTGTGGAGCCACACTTGACTATCCCTCACCCTCAGGTAGGCTGCCACCCTCGGTCTACAGGCTCTTGGGCATGCCACTCAGATGTGCATGACTTCATCCATTCCTCAGGCATTCCCTGGGCCAGGTGCAGGGGATACTGACACAAGCTAGCCAAGAATCTTCCCTCAAGGAGTTGTTAGTTCAGGTAGAGCAAGGTGTGGTAAAGCCACATACATGGATCAGGAGTGAGAACTGTGCTGGGTCTATTATCATGTTCAGCAATGTTCACTGAAGTCTCTATATGCCTGTCAATCCACTCACCCATGATGATGCAAAAGTAATTCAGCCTGCAAAAAACTCACCCCGTCTCGTGACTCTGGCCCAACCCCACAGCCTCGATGGCTACAGCAGTGCCACTTACCTCCAACCCAGCTCTACCATGCCTCCCTATCAAGACATGACCAGGTCCTTGAAGGCAGTAACAGAGTCATGCCTACACCTCCATCCTAACCTATGACTCAGAGAGAGTTTAGAATTTAATTTACCAATTCTCAAATGCCCTCTTCTCTAAAATTTAAACAAATCCCTACCTGTCTTTCTTTCACTGACCTTCACAAAAGCATTAGCAATGAATCTTTAAAACACTGGAGGTTTGCTCTCCACAATTATAAAACACTGAAGTTAAATCCTCATAAAATAAATACAAGTTGAAGTGGTTGAAAGGTTTAATCCTTTGCCAAATGTGTGGGTTAATCTGTGCATATGTAGGTGTATATGCATATAGCATGCTGGCAAAGCAGTACTTTTTTGGCCTTGGAGTAATTTTTTCCTCTGACCTCCACTGGTCAGCTGGGCCAGTCCAGGAGAGCAGAACCATGGTAGGGTTCATGCAGTCTGTTCATGTTAAGGGCTCAGCCATTCTTGTGGTTGCCACAGTGTGTGTGTGTCCATAATACAGAGAGTTGTTGGTAGCATGAATACCTTAGTTCCACTGTTAGCTGCTTTGTCCCCAAAGGCACCAACATACCATGAAACACGAAGCTGGGCCAGCCATGGTGACACAATCACTGGTTGGCATAGAATGGGCAACTTAATTATGGTAAGAAGTCAAAATTTAACAGGATCATCAACGAAGACCCAGATATAATGAGATGAAGACAGTTTTTTCTACTGCAGAATGCATAAAGTGTCCACACTATATAGTGTATTGAGGCCATCAAAAACTCTCCTTACTTTTGCTTAAAGCCTCAGCCCATTTGACAGGCATTTTTAAGATGACTTCAAGAACCACAAATAAAATTCTAAAGTTTTTCAGGATCTGTAATGTGTGAAAGCTGGAAATATCTTAGAGGTAATTCGGTCTAACAATCTATTCCTTTGATTTACACACAAGGAAACTGAGGCTCAAAGAGAGGAAGTAACTTTTCCAAAGTTAAATTCTGAGTTAGATGCAGAATAGAAACTAACACTGAAGCTTCCTGCCTTCCAGACCAGAATTTCTCGATCTCAACACTATGACCTCATGCTTTGGGTCAGATAATTCTTTGGTGTGAGGAGCTTTCATGTTTACTGTAGGATGTTTAGCAGCATCCTTGGTCTCTCCACTAGATGCCATAGAAACCCTCCATCCCATTAAGAAAACCAAAAAATGTCTCTAAATGTTGCTGAGTGTCTGCTGGGGGGGCAAAAATTGCCCCAGTTAAGAACCAATGACCTGAACAAATGATCCAGCTTATGTAAATTCTGACTCTAAGATGTACCTGGCTATGTGACCTCAACAAGTCACATAATCTTTCTTAGACTGAGTTTCCTCATCTTTAGAGTAAAAATAGTGCCAGATTTACAAGTTCACATGACTGGAAAATGCAAATGAAATTATGTTTGTCAGTAAAGTGCCAAGCACGTAGTAGGCAGGCAATTGCTATGATTTTTGTGAGACCTGACTGTATGACACCAGTCTATTGCCAGCAAGCTTTCTCCTCTCTGCAGTTTGCTGTAAATACCAATGAACAATCATTCCCTAGTGGAGACAGCTGCCTTGGCAGCAGTGAGCTGAGGCTGGGGACTCTTCACATTTGGAGAAAGGGAGAGTGCTTGCAAGTCAGGTGGGGTTGTATTTTGCTGTGCAGGAAGACAAACTATGTGCTCTTTGTTTGTTTTCATCATGTCTTTAAGCTTCCTTATCTCCAGCTGCAGGATTCTGCAAAATAAAATTCAATTAGTATTTATCATCCTTTTCCTAGCCGAGTAAGTCAACTTCTTTTATGGCTGAAACTCATAAAAAATGTGAAATTGCCAAAGAGCTCTAAAGATTTCAAGGTTTTGAGATGGAAAGGCCCAAGTGTAAGAGGAGAGAAGTAATTTTTTTTTATAAGAAAATAACCACGCTGTCATTGGGATCACAGATAATGTTCAGACATGAATGTAAACAGAAAGTTCAACGCTGAGGTTTTTAAACTTCGGCTTCACCACAAAATCTGCATGTGCAGAAATATAATACTGTACAATACATGTGAGTGGGACAGCTTGTACTGTTCAGGCTGCCTTTCTGTTTCCACCCCACCATGGTTGTTTATGCTGTTTGGGATTTCAGGGGACTTGAAGACACATAAGCATCTTAAGAGGCAAGACTAATCTTGCATCCACCCTAATGACCAAAAAAGGCCAAAACAGTTTGTAATGGTGCCTTCTTGGATTCAGCCCTCTCTCCTTTCTACCCTGGAAATGGCAAGTGGTACTCACTCCATTCCAGCCCCTGGTTTGACCAGACAAGTGCATGCTGAGACAGCTGTTCTTAATTTTCACTTCCACCTCTAGCCCCTCCCTATCCATGCAGTGGTAACTCATGCCCTTCATCCAGATGTCAGCCCTCCTGTTTCCTTGACTTTCATTAGTGTGACTTTGGATATTTTTTCTCCAAACCACCATGAAGTTTGGGAAAGCTCTGCTATCTCTGACTATGGCCAGTTTCCAGGTCAGGGCACCCTGATAGCTAGGAGACACTTGTTCCATCTCTTTTCACTGTCACTGGAGCCAGTGGGGCTGCCCCCAAGTATTTCTCTTAAACAACAAGAAAGATGACTTGGATTCCTGAGGAAATTCACTAGGATTAACTATTAGAAAGATGGTTCGCCTAAGAGGCTGCCCACAGAGTCACATCTCTTTTTGAAAATCTTTTCTCCATCATGATGTCCACTACAGGAGGGTGTGTTTTGTTTGCTCATGTAAGCTCCATGGTGAGAAGCCCTTGACTGGCTCATTCACCACTGTAATTCGCGTTCAATAGACACTCAAAATTTTCTTATGAATGAATCAAGGAACAAATGTGGAATAGGGCAAACATCCCTTTTTGGCAGTGCACAGGCCTCCAAGTATACCAAACTCACAGTCCGTCATCCCTCATTGCCTGGGTAGCTTAAAATTAGAGGTCACAAGCTGGTGGTCTTGGGAAAAAATTTAGCTAGCAGTGATGTTTCATCTGTAGATTGTATGTCCACACAGTGCTCTATAGACAAAACTGAATTATTTACTTTTTAAAAAACGTTTTGGAAATTTCACACAAAATTCTGTATTTCTGGCTTCTTTTGGAAAATGACAAGACTTGGTAGACTTGAGGTTACATTTGTAGATGAAAAATATTACTCAACTTTTTCCTGTTTTTCCCACTAAGCATAAAGATTCTAGAATATATATATATAAATATATATACATGTATGCATATATGTGTATATATATAAAACATAGGAAGATTCTGAAAGTTGGAGAGAAGAAGACAAACCAGTCAGTTAGGGAGCTCAGAAGCAGAGAAACAGCATGATAATGAGTTCCCTAGGTTTTCATTTCACCTCATATATCCCAAAACTGGAGCTGAAGAAGGCTGCAATTCAGAAATGCCAACAGACACGGGGGGGGGGGGGACACCTCTGAACGAAAGTTTACTTTCTCTAGCCAAAGGACCAGAAAAAAGAGCTGCCTAGCAAAGTAGATTGCCTTTGAACAATTACCCCTCTACTCAGATAAATGCTACATAAAAAACTGTGACCTCACCTCTATCTATGCCAAATAAGGCTCAGTAGGGATCTTAGACCTCCACTCTCATGAGGTTATACTGGGGTACCCAACATCCTGGCTGAAACATTGTCAGAGAAGATCAAGTAGGGAGCTGGGACTTCCATCTTCAACAGCCAGTAATGAGGACTTTCCTATAGTGTCAGTGAAGACCATGTGGGGAGCCTGCGTGTCTACCCTCACCTGGCAGTAATGAGAAGCCCTCCCAGCTCCCCACTATCAGAATAAACTTAGGAAAAAGTGAGGTCTCATTGCCCCACTGTAATGAGGCCAGCTCCATTGCAGTATCACTGGAGACGATGTGGCAAGCTGGAATTCCCACCCCAACTTGGCAGTAATGAGACAGCCGCCTCAGGTATCGGTGAAAGGCAAGACTCTCTAGACTCTTACCTCCAGGTGGCACCAAGGATATAGTGCCCACCCTCCTCCCTTGCTCACTATCAGAAAAACCAATGAAAACAAGTGGTATATATAATACCTAGAGTCTCAGAGAACAATTTAAGAAGTTTAAGGTTTCAACAGGAAAAAACTAAGAAAATCACAAACTGAAGGAAAAACAGAACATCAATAGATAGTACTGCTGAGAAAAAAGACCTATGAGATTTATCTGACAAAGGTTTCAGAGCAGGCATGATGGAAATGCTTGAAAGGTCAATTATAGACATGAATGAATCAAAATAAAGTAGAAAGCCTAAGCAAGGAATTAGAAAACCTCAGTTAAAAAAAAAACACAAAAAACCAGTAGATATAAAGAAGGACCAAATGGAAATTTTAGAATGGAAAAACCCAGTGAATTACAAAGTTCACTGGATGGGCTTATCAGAAGAATGGAGGAAGAAATCAATGCACTGGAAGAGAGAAAAACAGAAATGCCTAACCTGAGCAACAGAGGGAAAACGCACTTAAAAGAGACAGAGAGAGAAAGAGCTTCGGGGGCCTGTGGGGCCCTACAATGGAAGATCTAACATTCCTGTCACTGGAGTTCTGGAAAAAGAGAGCAGTGGCTAAAAAACATTCAAAAAAATAATGGCTTGGAATTTCCCTGGCACTCCAGTGGTTAAGACTCCATGATTCCACTGCAGGGGGCAGGGATTTGATCCCCGGTTGGGGAACTAAGATCCTGCATGCCACACAGTATGGCCCCCAAAAAGCTGGGGGCTGAAAACTCCCCTTTCTTTTTTTTCCCATTTTATTTTTATTAGTTGGAGGCTAATTACTTTACAATAATGTAGTGGTTTTTGCCATACATTGACATGAATCAGCCATGGATTTACATGTGTTCCCCATCCCAATCCCCCCTCCCGCCTCCCTCCCCATCCCATCCCTCTGCGTCTTCCAGTCCTGAGCACTTGTCTCATGCATCCAACCTGGGCTGGTGATCTGTTTCACCCTTGATAGTATACTTGTTTCAATGCTGTTCTCTCAGAACATCCCACCCTCGCCTTCTCCCACAGAGTCTAAAAGTCTGTTCTGTACATCTGTGTCTCTTTTTCTGTTTTGCATTAAGGGTTATCGTTAGTACAGCCACTATGGAAAACTCCCCTTTCATACAAGAGACACAAACCTATAGATTCAAGAAGTTCAGTGAATGTCAAACAAGATAAAGTCAAAGAAGTCCAATCCAAGGTGATATAACTAAAATATGTTATATTTTATACAAGACAGAAAAAAATATCTGAAAATATAAGACAGAAAAAATATGGAAAGCAGCCAGTACAACACTTTACCTATAAGGGAAAAGAAGTTAGAATGACTGAGGAATTTTAACCAGAAACCAAACAAGTCAGAAGGAAGAAGCACAATGTTATTCAAGTGCTGAAAGAAAGTAATTGTCAACCTGGAATTTGATAGTCAATGAAAACACGTTTCAGGAATGCAGGGAAAATAAAGATACTCTAAGAGAAAGAAAACTAAGAGAATTGGTCATCAGAACACCTATTCTGGAAAACTGGCTAAGTTTTTGTAAAGAAGAAAGAAAGAAAGAAAGAAAAAAGAACGTGATAAACAAAAATCCAGGTAAATATAATAGACTTTCCTGAATTTTCTAAATTATATTGAAGAGTTAAGCAAAAATCATAACATTATCTGATATAATTCTAAAGCATGTAATATACTTAAGACAATTATAAACATGGGAGAGTAAAGAGACATAAGTGGAGATAAGGTTTCTGTATGACATTTGAACCGATAAAATAATGACATCAGTAGACGTATGATAAATTATGTATATCTATATTAGCCAGAGCAACCGACAACAGCAACAAAAAAACTATACCAAAAGATACACTCAAAATACTATAAATATATCAAAATGAAATTGGAAACATATACAAGTAAGTAACTGGAAGGAGACAAAGAAAACAGAAATACAAAAAGAACACACAGGAAACAGCAAATAAAATGGCAGACTCAAAACCTAAAATATCAATAATTACACTAAATGTAAATGGCGTGAATACATCAATTAAAAGACAGAGACTGGGAGAGTAAATTAAACAGATTGGACCAATAAATGCCCAAACTTCTCTTGTCTATGAGAAATTTACTTTAAATATAATGAAAAAGGCAGATTGAAAGTAAAACGGTAGAAAAAGATGAAGCATGCAAACATTCATCAAAGCAAAGCAGAGTGGCAATATTAATATCAGATAGAGTAAACTTAAGAGGGAAAGAAATGCTAGAGGCAGAGAGTAACACTGTATAATGATTAAAGGGACAACCCAGCATGAAGACATAGCAATTCAAAACATGTATGCAATAGACAACAGAGACGCAAAATGTATCAAACAAAAAGTGACAAAACTGAAAGGAAAAATAGAGAAGCTGAAACTCTCTATAGTCCTATCTCAACAACTGATAGAACTGGACAGAAAATCAGTTAGGATATAGAAAAAAATCAGCAACACTATCAACCAATAGGATCCAACTGACATTTTTAGAACACTTCACCCAACAAGAGCAAAATATATGTTCTTTTCAATTGCCCAGAGAACACATACAGAGATATATCCTGAGCCATAAAACTCGCCTTAAGTTTTTTTAAATTAAAATCATATAAAGTATGCTCTCTGATCAAAAAAGAACCAAAGAGAAAATCAACAACAAAAAGATAACAGAAAAATCTCCAAACATTTGGAAACTTAGCAACACACTTCTAAATAACTTATGGCTCAAAGAGGAGGTCTCAATGTAAATAATACTAATACATCAAACTAAATAAAAATACATCAAAACTTGCAAGGCATAGGTAAAGCAGTGCTGGGAGGAAAACAGATAATGTGTATGTTAGATAACAGAAACAATCTAAAATCAATGAAGAACACTCTCGCCTCAAAAGCCAGCTAAAGAATAGAAAAATAAACCCAAACAAGCAGATGAAGGAAATATTAAGACAGGAACAAAGTCAGTGAAATAAAAATAGAAAAACTATAAAGAAAAATCAGTGAAATAAGGAGTTGGTTCTTCAAAAGAATCAAGAACGATAAACTTCTAGCAAGTCTGAAAAAGAAATAAAGAGTGAAGACATAAATTTTCAATACCAAGAATGAATTAGTATGTATAATTACAGTGTCACATACATATTAATAGATAAGAAAAGGCAAAAGATTCAGTTTGAAGACAAATATGAGTATGAATTAGATAATAGGATACTAAAAACAATATGCCACACACATACATCTGCCAACTTATATAAAATAAACCAATACCTTGAAAAACATCATCTATAACTAGTCACAGAATATAAAATAGATTATCTGAATAGCCTTACAACTATTTAGGAAACAATTTATAATTGTAAAACTCTCTAAAAAGCATTTTCACTGGAGAACTCTACCAAATATTTACAAAAGAATTAACACCAATGCTACACAATCTCCTCCAGAAAACAGAAGGGAGAAAATATTTCCCAATTCATTTTATGAAACTAACATTACCCTGATATAAAACCAGATAATGGCAATACAAATAAAGAAGATGACAGACTTATATCCCTCATGAATATGAATGAAAAAAATCCTTAATAAAATATTAGCAAGTACAATACAGCAGCACATAAGTAGAATTATACACTATAAGTAAACTGGGTTTACTTTACAGATGCAAAGCAGATTCATATATGAAAATCAATCAACATCATCACCATATTAACACACTGAAGAAGAAAAAGGACACATTTATAACAATCCATATTAGAAAAAAAATTGACAAAAATCAAAACCCATTTATGATTAAAAAAAAAAACCACTCAGAAACTTTGGAATAAAAATCTGCCTCAACTTGATAAGGAGAATCTACAAAAACCCTATACGTTATATTATACTTATTGGTAAAAGAGTGAATGCGTTCCCCTAAGATCTGGAACAAGGCAAGAAAATCTCTCATCTCTAGTCAGTGCAGTAAGGTAATGAAAGGAAACAGGCCTGTTCTTTTTCTTTTTTAATTCATCATTTTATTTTTTTATTTGCTTATTTTTTAATTTATTTTTATTAGTTGGAGGCTAATTACTTCACAACATTGCAGTGGGTTTTGTCATACATTGACATGAATCAGCCATGGAGTTACATGCATTCCCCATCCCGATCCCCCCTCCCACCTCCCTCTCCACCCGATTCCTCTGGGTCTTCCCAGTGCACCAGGCCCGAGCACTTGTCTCATGCATCCCACCTGGGCTGGTGATCTGTTTCACTACAGATAACATACATGCTGTTCTCTCGAAATATCCCACCCTCGCCTTCTCCCACAGAGTCCAAAAGTCTGTTCTGTACTTCTGTGTCTTTTTTTCTGTTTTGCATATAGGGTTATCATTACCATTTTTCTAAATTCCATATATATGTGTTAATATGCTGTAAAGTTCTTTATCTTTCTGGCTTACTTCACTCTGTATGATGGGCTCCAGTTTCATCCATCTCATTAGAACTGATTCAAATGAATTCTTTTTAACGGCTGAGTAATATTCCATGGTGTATATGTACCACAGCTTCCTTATCCATTCATCTGCTGATGGGCATCTAGGTTGCTTCCATGTCCTGGCTATTATAAACAGTGCTGCGATGAACATTGGGGTGCACGTGTCTCTTTCAGATCTGGTATCCTCAGTGTGTAGGCCCAGAAGTGGGATTGCTGGGTCATATGGCAGTTCTATTTCCAGTTTTTTAAGAAATCTCCACACTGTTCTCCATAGCGGCTGTACTAGTTTGCATTCCCACCAACATTGTAAGAGGGTTCCCTTTTCTCCACACCCTCTCCAGCATTTATTGCTTGTAGACTTTTGGATAGCAGCCATCCTGACTGGCGTGTAATGGTACCTCATTGTGGTTTTGATTTGCATTTCTCTGATAATGAGTGATGTTGAGCATCTTTTCATGTGTTTGTTAGCCATCTGTATGTGTTCTTTGGAGAAATGTCTGTTTAGTTCTTTGGCCCGTTTTTTGATTGGGTCATTTATTTTTCTGGAATTGAGCTTCAGGAGTTGCTTGTAGATTTTTGAGATTAATCCTTTCTCTGTTGCTTCATTTGCTATTATTTTCTCCCAATCTGAGGGCTGTCTTTTCACCTTACTTATAGTTTCCTTTGTTGTGCAAAAGCTTTTAATTTTCATTAGGTCCCATTTGTTTATTTTTGCTTTTATTTCCAATATTCTGGGAGGTGGGTTATAGAGGATCCTGCTGTGATTTATGTCAGAGAGTGTTTTGCCTATGTTATCCTCTAGGAGTTTTATAGTTTCTGGTCTTACATTTAGATCTTTAATCCATTTTGAGTTTATTTTTGTGTATGGTGTTAGAAAGTGTTCTAGTTTCATTCTTTTACAAGTGGTTGACCAGTTTTCCCAGCACCACTTCTTAAAGAGGTTGTCTTTTTTCCATTGTATATCCTTGCCTCCTTTGTCGAAGATAAGATGTCCATAGGTTGGTGGATTTATCTCTGGGCCTTCTATTCTGTTCCATTGATCTATATTTCTGTCTTTGTGCCAGTACCATACTGTCTTGATGACTGTGGCTTTGTAGTAGAGTCTGAAGTCAGGCAGGTTGATTCCTCCAGTTCCATTCTTCTTTCTCAAGATTACTTTGGCTATTCGAGGTTTTTTGTATTTCCATACAAATTGTGAAATTATTTGTTCTAGTTCTGTGAAAAATACTGTTGGTAGCTTGATAGGGATTGCATTGAATCTATAGATTGCTTTGGGTAGAATAGCCATTTTGACAATATTGATTCTTCCAATCCATGAGCACGGTATGTTTCTCCATCTGTTTGTGTCCTCTTTGATTTCTTTTATCAGTGTTTTATAGTTTTCTATGTATAGGTCTTTTGTTTCTTTAGGTAGATATACTCCTAAGTATTTATTCTTTTTGTTGCAATGGTGAATGGTATTGTTTCCTTAATTTCTCTTTCTGTTTTCTCATTGTTGGTGTATAGGAATGCAAGGGATTTCTGTGTGTTAATTTATATCCTGCAAGTTTACTATATTCATTGATTAGCTCTAGTAATTTTCTGGTAGAGTCTTTAGGGTTTTCTATGTAGAGGATCATGTCATCTGCGAACAGCAAGAGTTTCACTTCTTCTTTTCCTATCTGGATTCCTTTTACTTCTTTTTCTGCTCTGATTGCTGTGGCCAAAACTTCCAAAACTGTGTTGAATAGTAGTGGTGAGAGTGGGCACCCTTGTCTTGTTCCTGATTTCAGGGGAAATGCTATCAATGTTTCACCATTGAGGGTAATGCTTGCTGTGGGTTTGTCATATATAGCTTTTATTATGTTGAGGTATGTTCCTTCTTTTCCTGCTTTCTGGAGAGTTTTAATCATAAATGAGTGTTGAATTTTGTCAAAGGCTTTCTCTGCATCTATTGAGATAACCATATGGTTTTTATCTTTCAATTTGTTAATGTGGTGTATTACATTGATTGATTTGCGGATATTAAAGAATCCTTGTGTTCCTGTGATAAAGCCCACTTGGTCATGGTGTATGATTTTTTTAATATGTTGTTGGATTCTGTTTGTTAGAATATTGTTAAGGATTTTTGCATCTCTGTTCATCAGTGATACTGGTCTGTAGTTTTCTTTTTTTGTGGCATCTTTGTCTGGTTTTGGAATTAGGGTGATGGTGGCCTCATAGAATGAGTTTGGAAGTTTACCTTCTTGTGCAATTTTCTGGAAGAGTTTGAGTAAGATAGGTGTTAGCGCTTCTCTAAATTTTTGGTAGAATTCAGCTGTGAAGCCACCTGGTCCTGGGCTTTTGTTTGCTGGAAGATTTCTGATTACAGTTTCGATTTCCTTGCTTGTTGTGGCTCTGTTAAGATCTTCTATTTCTTCCTGGTTCGGTTTTGGAAAGTTATACTTTTCTAAGAATTTGTCCATTCCTTCCAAGTTGTCCATTTTATTGGCATGGAACTGCTGATAGTAGTCTCTTATGATCCTTTGTATTTCAGTGTTGTCTGTTGTGATCTCTCCATTTTCATTTCTAATTTTGTTAATTTGGTTCTTCTCTCTTTGTTTCTTAATGAGTCTTGCTAATGGTTTGTCAATTTTGTTTATTTTTTCAAAAAACCAGCTTTTAGCTTTGTCGATTTTTGCTATGGTCTCTTTAGTTTCTTTTGCATTTATTTCTGCCCTAATATTTAAGATTTCTTTCCTTCTACTAACCCTGGGATTCTTTATTTCTTCCTTCTCTAATTGCTTTAGGTGTAGAGTTAGGTTATTTATTTGGCTTTTTTCTTGTTTCTTGATGTAAGCCTGTAATGCTATGAACCTTCCCCTTAGCACTGCTTTTACAGTGTCCCATAGGTTTTGTGTTGTTGTGTTTTCATTTTCATTCATTTCTATGCATATTTTGATTTATTTTTGATTTCTTCTATGATCTGTTCTTAATTAAAGATTACATGTTTGTCTATGTAGGAGTTCATCAAGGTTGTCGGACACAAAGCATAAAAACAAACACGAAAGCAACTGCATTTCTATACAATAGCAATGAATATATAAACAACAAAATGAAATACTACCATTTATAGCCACTGTAAAAATGAAATATTTGGATATAAATCTAAACAAACATGTACAAGATTTGTATGCTGAAAACTATACAACACTGCTGAAGGAAATCAAAGAAAAGTTAGACAAATGGAGATATATACCAAATTCATGGATTGGAAGACTCAACTTAGTAAAGGTGTCAATTTTCCCCAAATTGATATGCAGGTTTAACTCAATTCCTGTCAAGTATCAGCAGAATTTTTTGTAGATGCAGACAAAATTATTCTAACGTTTATATGGACAGTGAAGGAGGCTCAAAATGGAGGGGATACACACACACACACACACTCCAATATTTTGGCCACCTGATGCAAAGAAGTAACTCATTGGAAAAGACCCTGATGCTGGGAAAGATTGGAGGTGGGAGGAGAAGGGGATGTCAGAGAATGAGATGGTTGGATGGCATCACCGACTCAATGGCCATGAGTCTGAATAAACTCCAGGAGTTGATGATGGACAGGGAAGCCTGGTGTGCTGCAGTCCATGGAGTCTCAAAAAGTCGGACATGACTGAGTGACTGAACTGAACTGATATATACACAAAATGCAAATCAAACATAAATATATATATTTTTATGTCATAAATATATAATTATGACTGATTCACATTGTTGTGCAACAGAAACCAACACAACACTGTAAAACAATTTTCCTCTGATTAAAAAATAAAGTTTGCATGGAAAGCTAGAGGAACTGAAATTAATAAAAATAAACAGGGAATCTATCCAATTTTAAGACTTACTATATATTTACAATACTCAAGACTGCATAATTGTTATGGAACAACATACAAATTAATGAAATAGAAGAGAAAACCCAGAAACAGATACACACAACTATGCCCACCTGATTTTTGACAAATGTGCAAGAAGAATTCAATGGAGGAAAAAAACACTTTCCAACAAATGAAGTAGAAGCATTTGTACATCTGTGCCAGGTGTGGGGAGTGGTGGCAGGAATATCAACATAACTGTTTCATTTTACACAAAAATTAACTCATAATGGATTATGCATTTAAATATAAAATGTAAAGCTATAAAACTTTTAGGAAAATACATCAGAGAATATCTTTAGAATCTAGAGCTATGCAAATAGTTCTTAACCTGGACACCCAAAACAAAATTCCTAGAATGAAAATTGGACTTCAAGAAAATTTAAAGCTTTTGCTCGGAGAAAGACCTTGCTAAGAATATGAAAAGGCAAACTACATAATGAGAAAAAATATTTACAAACCAGATCTGACAAAAGATTTGTTTTTCAAATATGTAAAGAATTTTCAAAGCTCAATGTTAAAAAAAAAAAAGCTCAATAGTACAAACAAAAAAAAAATCCAGTTAGAAAATGGACTAAAAGATATGAAGAGACAATTCATGGAGGACATACACACATACACACCACAAATAAGGATGTGAAAAGATGTTTAACATCAATAGCCATTAGAGAAATGCAAATTAAAACCACAATGAAGTAACAACGCATCAGTCAGTTCAGTTCAGTTCAGTCGCTCAGTCATGTCCGACTCCTTGCGACCCCATGAACTGCAGCACGCCAGGCCTCCCTGTCCATCACCAACTCCCGGAGTTTACTCAAACTCATGCCCATCGAGTCGGTGATGCCATCCAGCCATCTCATCCTCTGTCGTCCCCTTCTCCTCCTGCCCCCAGCCCCTCCCAGCACCAGGCTCTTTTCCAGTGAGTCAACCCTTCGCATGAGGTGGCCAAAGTATTGGAGTTTCAGCTTCAGCATCAGTCCTTCCAATGAACACTCAGGACTGATCTCGTTTAGGATGGACTGCATAGTCTATCTGAATAACTATAATAACATAACATTTGATAATATCCAGTGTCAATGAAGATACAGAGAAACTGGATCACTCATACATTGCTGGTGGGAAAATAAAAAGTCCAGCCACTTTGGAAGATGCTTTGGCCATTTCTTAAGAAACTAAACATGTGACTACCATGCCAACTAGCAATTGCACTCCCTGACATTTATCCCAGGGAAGTGATGATTCGTGTTAACACAAAAGTTTGTATACAAATGTTTATAGCAGCTTTATATTTATAATAGTTCAAAACTGGAAACAACCCAGATGTCCTTCAGTGGGTGAACAGTTAAACAAACATTGAGTATGACCCAAACTGGTACATTTATCTCATTGAATTCCACCTTGTAATGAAAAGGAAGGATAGATTATTGATACAGGCAACAACCTAGATGGACTTCCAGAGAATAATGTTGAGTGAAAAAAGCATCAACTCTAAAAGGTTGCCTACTCTGTGATTCAATATATAAAAAACATACTCAAAATAACAAAATTGAAATGGGAACAGAATCATGTTACCAGGAGTTAAGGAGAGACTGGGTGGAGGAAAGTCAGTGTGGTTATAGGTGGACAACATGAAAGATCCTTGTGATGAACAAAATGTTTTGTATCTTGATTACCCATGCCAATCCCTTGGTTGTGATATTGTGTTATCATTCCATGAAGTTATCACTGTGGGAAACTGGGTGGTGTACACAGGTTCTTCCTGTGTACAACTTCCTACAACTGCATGTAAAACTACTTTTACCTCAAAATAAAGTATTTAATTTAAACAATAAACTTAAAATAAATTAGCTAGGCCTTAGTAGCAGCTACATCTTTTAGGCAAGGTAACACTCCACTGACACAAGGATATCTTTGGATCACCAGAGTTCCCTCTAGTCCAGATTCACCTGAGCCAGGGCTCTTCCTTCACTGGTTCCATGGGTGTGGGTGTAGTGATCTGGGCAAAACATAAGGTGGGGTGACTTTTCTCCAAAGTAAACCAGAGGGCCCCCAGGAGTCAGCTTTAGCCTCTTCAGTGGCAAAATGATGATACTATAACCCTACTCCCTTGCTGCTTAGCAGTAGGTTGCAAGCCACTCGGTCCTTTCAACTCAAATCAACAAAAATTTCCCAAGAACCTTTAAGTTAGATTATGTGCCAGAACATAGGTATAAACAAGCCTGCTCTGGTATAGTTAAGTAGTTCATTCGTGTCTGACTCTTTGCAACCCCATGGACTGCAGTACACCAGGCTTCCCTGTCCATCACCAACTCCTGGGAAACTACTCAAACTCATGTCCATTGAGTCAGTGATGCCATCCAACTATCTCATCCTCTGTTGTCCCCTTCTCCTCCTGCCTTCAATCTTTCCCAGCATCAAGGTCTTTTCCAATGAGTCAGTTCTTCACATCAGGTGGCCAAAGTATTGGAGTTTCAGCTTCAGCATCAGTCCTTCCAATGAATATTCAGGACTGATCTCCTTTAGAATCGACAGGTTGGATCTCCTTGCAGTCCAAAGGACTCTCAAGAGTCTTCTCCAACACCACAGTTCAAAAGCATCAATTCTTTGGCACTCAGCTTTCTTTATAGTCCAACTCTCACATCCATACATGATGACTGGAAAAATCATAGCTTTGACTGGATGGACCTTTGTCAGCAAAGTAATGTCTCTGCTTTTTAATATTTTGTCTAGGTTGGTCATAACTTTTCTTCCAAGGAGCAAGCGTCTTTTAATTTCATGGCTGCAGTCACCATCTGCAGTGATTTTGGAGCCCCCCCAAAATAAAATCTGTCACTGTTTCCACTGTTCCCCCATCTATTTGCCATGAAGTGATGGGACCAGATGCCATGATCTTAGTTTTCTGAATGTTGAGTTTTAAGCCAACTTTTTCACTCTCCTCTATCACTTTCATCAAGAGGCTCTTTAATTCTTCTTCCCTTTCTGCCATAAGGGTGGTGTCATCTGCATATCTGAGGTTATTGATTTTTTTTCCCAGCAATCTTCACCCCAGCTTGTGCTTCATCCAGTCCAGCATTTCTCATGATGTACTGTGCATATAAGCTAAATAAGCAGGGTGACAATATACAGCCTTGACATTCTCCTTTCCTGATTTGAAGCCAGTCTGTTGTTCCATGTTCAGTTCGAACTTTTGCTTCTTGACTTCCATACAGATTTCTCAGGAGGCAGATGAGGTGGTCTGGTATTCCCATCTCTTTAAGAATTTTCCACAGTTGCTGTGATACACACAGTCAAAGGCTTTGGTGTAGTCAATAAAGCAGAAGTAGATGTTTTTCTGGAACTCTTTGCTTTTTTTATGATCCTACACATGGTGGCAATTTGATCTCTGGTTCATCTGCCTTTTCTAAACCCAGCTTGAACATCTGGAAGTTCACAGTTCACGTACTGTTGAAGCCTTGCTTGGAGAATTTTGAGCATTACTTTACTAGTGTGTGAGATGAGTGCAATTATGCAGCAGTTTGAACATTCTTTGGCATTGCCTTTCTTTGGGACTGGAACGAAAACTGACCTTTTCCAGTCCTGTGGCCACTGCTGAGTTTTCCAAATTTGTTGACATATTGAGAGCAGCACTTTCACAGCATCATCCTTTAGGATTTGAAATAGCTCAACTGGAATTTCATCACCTCCATTGGCTTTGTCGATAGTGATGCTTCCTAAGGCCCACTTGACTTATTCCAGGATGTCTGGCTCTAGGTGAGTGATCACACCATTGTGGTTATCTGGGTCATTAAGATCTTTTTTGTATAGTTCTTCTGTGTATTCTTGCCACCTCTTCTTAAAATCTTCTGCTCCTGTCCACAATAAAGGACAGAAATGGCATGGACCTAACAGAAGCTCTGGTATAAGGAGCAGTCAATGAAAAATATTACACTGAAAGCACAGCAGGGCCCAACATGAACCCAGGAGATAATGTGTCCAAAGCAATAAGAGAGGATGTTAGATCAATTTAAGCATGTGATGTAATATGACTCTGCCATTCATTCATTCCACAGACTTTCACTGAACACTACTCAGTGTCAGGTGCTAAGGACACAGAACGGATTGAGACACAGCTGCTCAAGACCAAAGAGACTCATTAATACAATCACAGCCCAGTGTGGCATGTACCATGGCAGAGGAGAGAACTACATGAGCCTGGGACCATGAAGATACCACTCAGAATACAAGAGTCTATTTCTCATGATGTAGGAACCCTGGCAGAGGAGTGATCCTGATACGGGCATTCAGAATTATAAGGCCCCTCTAACCATTCCCCTGCTCTCTGCCTGCACACAATGGGCTGCATTTGGCCCAGGACCCTCTTTGTAAATTAAGTTCAGACATTTAAAGTCATGTCTGATGGATTAGATGTGGACATGAGAAGGGGGGTGAGTGGAGACACCCAGTGGAAACCAGACAGCAGGCAGGAATATCGGAGCTTGTGAGAGAAGCAAAAATCACTATACATGAGACAGAACTCAGATGGCAGAGGGCAGAATCAGTGGCAGATTGGAGTGGAAGGTTATGTGCCACAGCACATCTCTGGCCTGCACATGAACCCTCCATCTCTGAGAAGGGAAGATTTTGTAGTAAAACAGAAAGAGATGTCAACACTAGGAGTCCAAACAATGTTTCTGTGGGAACCCTGAGCACAAGTCGACCAGAAGAGGAGAAATCCTACTTCTTCCTGGGCTGAGAGAGAGGTGATGAGGTGAGGTGATGAAGCCCTATTACATGAGGCCATCAACAATATAGTGGACCCCCTAAGGACAGTGCTAGAGTAACAGGCATCCATAGGTGGGGGGTGATGGAGCACCCACTGGTAGAAGTCAAGGTAGAATACACCAAAAATGGTATGACCAGCCCAGGGCAGATACCATAGGAACAGGGAACAGCACTAAGAAGGGTGGCCCAAAGATGGCCCAGACAGAGACATGGCAGAGGGGCAGGCAGCAGTGACTGTTGCATTTGGCTTCTTAAGGACTCTAGGAGAGACATGAAAAAAAGGGAAAAGGCCAAGGGGTGTTCCTGGACACTGAACTTGGGTCCAAAGAGTGTCATGTTTTTACCCTGGCAACCTTCAGCAAAATGAGCCAGGAGGCAGCTTTGCAAATATGCCCACACTCTTCAAATAGGGTTTTTTTAAACTCTTCCCTGACCTTGAAATTTTCCTATTAGTATCATTAATGAGCAAAAAGAACCCCTGCCACACTGAGATTCTTCTTTCTATTAAAAAAACAACAACAACAGTATTTGTATTTTAATAAAGTCAACAGCCACCCAAGCTGACCATTGCCAGGGATGTCATTTACCATGGCGCTCAGCTGGAACTTAGATAAATAATGATAATTTTTTAAGTTTGTAGATCATATTGAACTTGACTTAATAGGCCCTCTCTCCAAACCTCTGAAAGGATGACTCATAAAAAACTAATTAGTTTATACAGACTGTCAAGGTTCATGGAGGACAGCTGGCCTTTGATGCCTCATCTGTGATTACAGGCAGCTACAAGATCATAAAATCGAGCTCTGAACTCATGCCAAGGTATTCCATGATCTTGTGCTGGACACTGTGCCAACGCAAAAGAGCTGAACTATAAATGCCTGCTTGTGCTCCTGTTCTTTGATTTGGAATCTCAAAACAAGCTAAGACATTTAGGATTTGCATTCATGGGCCCCTGATTCCTGTTAAAGTTAAACCACTGACCTTACAAATCCATGTTCATAATTAATAATTGTGATGGGGCTCAATTCCAGGCCTATTCAATACAGCCACTGTCGTAAGCTACAGAAATAGCTTCTAGAGAAGGGATTAGAAACAGTATTAACTTGTCTAAGCTTGGCTATTAAATGGCCCAATTACAGACAGTTGGAGCTAGTTTTCAATCATCATTGATTTCACCGTGATGATCACTGGTTACAGCTTTTTTAAGAGGATTTCTTCAGTGTTTTCAAATTCCCAGTTCATTCCTCTCTATGCTGTTCCTTTATCTGTCTTGGGTTCTTTTCTTTCCTGTAGCTCAAACAATGCCCCATGCCCTCAACATAGAAAACCACATTGACAGGTGGTTTTTATTTGGCCTCTGGTTTTCAAAGACAGAGACGTACTCAGTTATATCAGGGCAGAGAGTGGAAATCCAAGACCACTCGGGAACTGAAGCCACAGTTCCCATCAGGGACCACTTAGACTCCATTCCCTCTGGTCACATCTGTGTCTCTCTGGGACAGCTGCCTCCTCTCAGTCTGCTGACCAAGCTCTTATACTGTGATTTGCATGTGTCACAGAAGGTTTACCTGCAACCCCCACTCTCTAGCATGGCACCTCAGCATGCAAACAGAAGCCAACTGGCCCACGTGGCCTTTTCTACCCAGGTAGCAGGTCACAGGATGGAACTAGCTGATTCATTGGCCAACTACAGTCAAGTGTCCACCCCATGTCCAGTCACAGTCAGGCAAGGGGGCTGGGTCATGTGGCCTGGAATCTAGCCACCAGGGGCAGTGAGTGTGAAAGTACCATAAACTTGTGATATCATGCTTGTCAATAAGGCCATAGACTGGGAGTCCATTATGCTCAGATGTCTCTGGCCTTGAAACTTGGTGGATGCCTGTGTCTTCTGAATTATTTCTCCAGCAGGAAAAAAAGGCTTTGTTCTTATTTTGTGTGTCTCCTGATTTATTATATAAGGAGACCCTAACTTTGGAGTTAGGTTTGGCCCATTGTCTTTGTTTGAGCTAGACAGAGTCAGGGACACTTACATGGAGATAAATGAAGCTAAGAGTGTCCCCAGGGACTGAGGCCAGGACCTTGACCTCAGGGACATTGTGGCCACTTCTACTGAGTCCACTAGTCATGGGATAGAGCAGAACTAAATGACAGTGAAAGAAAACAGTGGTTCGCAGGGAGCAGTAGAGAGCAGTGAACTGAGGAGCCCTCCTAAGAAAAGAATCACCCTCAGAATGGGGGAACCTGACACTATTTCTCTGGCAGGAATATCAAGATTGCTACAGGTAAGGCAAGTGATGGCTGTGTGCCTCCATTTCTGCCCCTTTTGATGAGAAGTTTACTGAGGCTTGCCTTTCCCTGGAGGCTTTGTGAGGGAAGAGATCTTTCTAGTTCACAAGTCTCTGGATCAAGAAGAGCTACACCCAGACTCGATGAGGATCACAAAATCTTGGGCTTCAAGCCAGATGCCTGACTGGATTCCACTTCTGGGAGTTCCAGGATGCAGTGAGCATATTTTGCATGAAGAAGGGATGTGGATAATTGTAGCCTAAGGGTAGGGAGAGGATGACTGCACTGGTGACCCTAAGTTGTCACCTCTCCAGGCCCTACGGTAGTCTGCTCCTACTCTGGGCTTAACCACGTGACTTGTTTAGCTAGTGGGACAGTAACAAACTGTCAAAAGTTTCTGCAATCAGCACAGGAATATATATGCTCTGGCCAGCCTGCTGACATGCTAAGCCAGTGTGCTGGAAGATTACATGGCAGAGAATGGTGTCATCCCAGCCAAGGCCATCCTAGTGCAGCCAGCCTTCAGTCTACCCACCAGCTGTCCATGGATACCCGAGTGAGCCCAGCTGGGATCAGCTGAGTTTGACTCAGATGAGCAGAGCTGCCCAATCAATAAGTAGACCCATGAGAAAGAGTTAATGGCTCTTGTTCGATGCTCCTAAATTTTGTAGTGGCTGTTGGAGAGCAATACTTAAATGATACATCAGCTTCACCATTTGGAATTACAACTTCACCTTTATTACTGTGTCTGAGCAAATCATACAATCTGATTTAACTTCAGTCTCTCCTTCTATTAAATAGGGATAAGGAGAATGCTTATTTCAGAAAATTGCTGTAAAAAGTAAATAACGCAGTGTGTGTAGAATACCTACTACAGTGCCTGATATGTAGTGTGGGCTCAGTAAGTGTTAGTTAAGGGACTTCCCTGGTGGTCCAGTGGTTAAGAATCTGCCTGCCAATGCAGGGTACATGGGTTCGATACCCGACTGGGGAACTAAGGTCCCACATGCCACAGGGCAACTAAGCCCACAACCTGCCACTACTGCTGAGCCTGCATGCCTCAACTTTAGAGCAGTCTTCACACTGCAATGAAAGATCCCTCATGCTGCAACTAAGACCCGATGCAGTCCCCTACCCACTCAAAATACCCAAAACCTCCCCATAAAATAAATAAATAAATGTTACTTAACGTTCAGTGCTGTGTGCAAGCTGCTTCCTATACGAGGATGTGTGATCAAGGGGACAATTTAGGGTTAAAATCCACCTATTTCTCTACTTGTCAAGTCATGTGCTCTAGTGTGGGACAGTATCTCTCTGAAAGAAGGGGCACCTGTTTCTAACTGGCATAGTTACCACATGGCTGGCAACAACTCTGCTATTATTACGGACTTCATTATTCACTTTTCATTTTGTTTTAGTATATTATCATTCATTCAGAATCCAGGAGACTTGAGATTCTCACATCCAAGGGCTTCTCTCAAGATCTTTCCTAGGGCCAGCATGCAAGTTTTCCAGCCCGGGACTCTACCTCCCTCCTATTAGGGTGACTAACTCACTCCAGTTTCAGGGCCTTCTCAGTTTTGGCACCAAAAGTCCCACAATCTAGGAAACTGGCAGTCCCAGGCAAGCCAACATCATTTTTCTCCCTGAATGTCCCTTGCTCTTCAGTCCTATTGATGGAGAACACCCCACAGTATCCACTGGTTCCCCCTTAAGTGTTAGTTTTACCTGGAACATGACCTCGCCAGTTTTCTCATCTAGAAGGTCAGGGTCACTGGCGGATTGTTTCCTACCACCAGTCAGACCATGAAGTCCAGTCCCTGTTGTCATCCCCTTCTTCCTCCTTGACTGACCACCCCTTGATCCTGTGCTCCTTCCCCTGTATTCCAGCTCGAGTTCCTCCTCTAGCCATCCTTGACCCTCCAACACCAGGAGAGCTTGTGTGACCACACCATGGGGGTCTCCAGCTGCTGCCCAAGAACCTAGTCCAACCAGGCTCCTGTAGAGAGGCCTGGGATACCAGGATTAAGCATAGAGTGTGATAGAGGAGAACTGATCAGTAGAATCTTTAAGATGAGATGAGCCATCTGAAACTTACCAAGGTTGAGCAGATCTATAACCTATAATATGAAAGAAGTTAAAATCAACAACCACAAAAGGCCACATGGCAGGGGACATACAGACAGCTTCAGTTTTGGGTGGACAAAGAAAGAGAATAATTAACAAGAAAAAAGTGGAAGGCTTTGTCACAACTGAGAGAAACAATTCAGGGCAAAGACCCCCAAAGTCATGGGTAATAGAGATCCAGGGAAGCTCCTTAGTCTCCCTTGGGCAGAGTGGCTTCACCGTACAAAGTATGGCAGTAGGAGTGCTGTGTTCTCTCTGCTCACTGAGGCGAGGGCTTCGTGCCCCAGTTTCCTGGCACGAAGGATGATATGATGGCCCCTGTCCACCCCTGTGGAGCTAAGATCTGCCTCCTGAAGTGCTCAGCCCTCAGCCAACAGAAGGGAGAGAGAAAATGCGTGAAAGGAGAAAACTGGAATGAACGCAGTGCCTGTGAAGGGATGACCAAGAAAGGACCCCCATTATGCCCCCAATTCCACATCAATCACTGTCAAGGCTGGCAGCTACCAAGTGGGTAGAACAGAGAACCAAGGAGCAGGGATAAACAACACTTTAATTCCAGAGTGATGGATGCACCAGGTCTTTCTTTCGCCCAGCTGCCTGGCAAACCCCTCTAGCAGCAGCAGAATCAGGAGCATAGATGCAGTCTGATAAGCCTTTCTGCTTCTGGGGACTACACATGAACCTTTTCATAGTCACCCCTGACGCCATCTCCTCCGTGATCACAAGCATCAACTTGACCAGATCTTCTGGTTTATTGACTGGTTGTTGCACCCTCACTTTTTTTCAGCTTTCAAAGAACTCCTGTATTGCTCTCAAATCACAGCTAACCTACAGCTGGAAACTTCCAGATCACAGTCACTATAGTGAGGGGGGACTTCACCATAGGGATGAAGGCCTGAGGACTATGGAGGTGGGACCAAGGACTCTGCCACAGGCTGCAGAGAGGTATGGGACTCCTGTCTAGCCCTTACTTCCCTGTCTACGTCTAATCTGAACCCGGCCATCTGCTTGGATATTGGGCAATCACAGATTATATCAGCAAAAACATTTGACAAAACAAGCTCAAATCTGTCACTGAAAAGAGAACACATCTGTTTTTTTCTGTTTATGAACTAAACCATAAACATAAAATCCTGACTCCTATGTTTATATAAAAAAGGTGCTTTAAACAAACTTGCCCACGGCAGTGTTATTTTTTTAATGGAAAAATCATGTAAACAACTCAAATATACAAAACATAGTAGAAAGGTGAAGTAAACCATGATATGGTCATATGATATATAATTATGCCTACAAGTTAGTATTTTTGAATACGTTTCAATCTGCTTGGAAAATGTTCTGTGAAAAGAAAAAAACACAAAGACTGAACCATACATACTCCAGATGAATAAGAACTATGTGTCTAGACATGAATAAAGATAGTCTGGCAGGGTTTTAGAAGTATGAGTATATTGTTTTATTATTTTTTATTCTTTTTCTTTTGTTCTTTATTTTTATTCTATTCACATGTATTGGGTTGGCCAAAAAGTCTGTTCAGGTTATTCCTGTAGCCTGTCAGGCTTCTCTGTCCATGGGATTCTCCAGACAAGAATTCTAGAGTGGGTAGCCATTCTCTTCTCTAGGGGATCTTCCCAACCCAGGGATTGAACCTGGGTCTCCCACATCGCAGGTAGATTCTTTACCATCTGAGTCACCAGGGAAGCCCAATGCCATCTCCTTCTCCAGGGGATCTTCCCAACCCAGGGATCAAACCCAGGTCTCCTGCATTGCAGGCAGGTTCCTTACTAGCTGAGCCACCAGGGAAGCCCAGGAATACTGGAGTGGGTAGCCTATCCCTTCTCCAGTGAATCTTCCCGACCCAGGAATCAACCTAGGGTCTCCTGCATTTCAGGCAGATTCTCTACCAGCTGAGCTGCCAGGGAAGCCTAAGATGTTCAGTACTTGAATGCATAGATGCTGGTCCATATTTTTCTGTTTCCTGTTTATGCTAGATTCCAACTCTGTGATGTCCAAGACAACAGCCCACATTGTAGATTCCAGAGCTAAGTCTGAACCCAATTCTCTGCCTGGCCTGCTCTGCACTGAACTCTGGTTGAGGCCAAGTGCTGCTCAGAGAACAGGATGGGAGACCAGCCTCTGGTCCTCAGGAATAACCCTGTACACCAACTAACTTGGAACGCAAAGGCACATCCACAGTGAGGCTGACATAGATGGCCCCTCTACTGCTGGGACAAGAGCTCAGAGAGCTGTGGGGTGGGACAGATTGAAGATGGCTGTGTCCAGTGCAGGCTGTCCTGAAGTTGCTGGATGGGGCAGTGATGCCCAGATGCGGCTGTTCCACAGTATCCCTTGTGGTACTCAGGCAAAGTCTTCTTTCACAGTTTTTGCTGCTGCCATAAACTACCTAAATACTTATCTACTTATACTTTTTCTTTAAATTGGGGTTTTAAAACTTGAGTAAATGTATTTAGAAAGAAAAGTAAAAAGCCAGCAATATGTGCCTCAAATAAAGCATAATCTAAATAAAATACAACAAAATGTTATTAAAATTCTAGCACAACATGGTCGCCCATGGAGTGCTATGGGATGGAGCTTGCTCTGTCTTTGTCAAAAAAGACAGATTAGCAAGTATTTGAGAGTGCTAAAGACATTTTGATCCTCCAAACTGCACCTCTCTCCTTGATAGATTCAGAAAGATTTGAAAAAGAACTTAAATGGGAATGACTTAACATGGAATTCAACTTTCTTTAACAGTATGTCCAGGTACCATGGGAATCTTGTACTGCCAGTGAGATATGCCTTGCACACTGGAAAATTGGCAGAGGGGAAAGGAGGCAGGACTTGGAGTCTGAGGGTCTGGAATTGAGTGACAGGGCTTAGCTTGGCAACCTAGAACAGTTACTTAATTTTTCCAAGTCTCAAGGTCCTTATTTGCAAAACAAAATCATAATAGCTGACCCACTTGTTCCACAAGGTTGGTGAAAGGCTTGGATGTAATTCTGTGCATGGAGCACCTTGTGCACACACACCTGTGTGTGTGTGTGTGTGTGTGCGCGTGCGTGCATGTGTGTGTGTGTGTGCACATGTATGCATTTATAACAAAAGAGCACACAGTTCGCAACTAATAGGTTATCCCACAGGGATAAATGATAGGTAGAACATAAGGATATTACTTTTCAACTAAAATTTCTAGAGTTCCACACAACTTATAAATGATTTTCCACAGCATTAGTTTACTGGTTTCCACTTAAGCAGACAATCCAGGCAGCATAGCTTGATGGTATAAGTGGGTGACTACATCAAGCCTTCCAAAAATCCCTGAACTTGCTTTTCTTCTTTCCTTAATATCAGCACCACAGATTACATCACTTCATTATAATCAAGCTAAAATGCATAAACCACAGCTTACTGATGACTGTGAGAATTACTGTTACTCTTGACTGCTCTCATTACTACCATTGCCGGGATTATCAGGACCATGACACACTGGGCATCCCCTGGCTGCTAGTGCTCTTGGCACTTGGTATTAGTATCTTATTTAACCCACATATTAGCCCAGGAGTAGGTATTATGTTCATTGTCATTCAGTCACTAAGTCATATCTGATTCTTGTAACCCAATGAGCTGTAGCCCGCCAGGCTCCTCTGTCCATGGGATTTCCCAGGCCAGAATAATGGAGGGGGTTGCCATTTCCCTCTCCAGGGGATCTTCCCAACCCAGCAATCGAACCTGCATCTCCTGCATTGGCAGGCAGATTCTTTACCACCGAGCCACCTGGGAGGCCCCAGGTGCTGTGTTTACCCCTATTTTATTATATATAAATAAGTTACCCCTCAGAGGAGTTCAGTTCCTTATCTGAGACCATACACCTTGTCAATGGCAGAGCCGAACTGTGAATCCATGTGTCTGATCAGAGCCTGGGACTGTTCACAAGTAGGATTCCTTTATCATCATAAGATACCACGGCTGTACAGACCCCTGAGGAGGGTCTATGCCATCAGGCAGCTGTGGAGTCCAAAGCATGAACAAGGGCCCTGGGTGGGTCCAAAGACAAGGAGGGAGATACATTGGTAGATGCTGAGCAGAACAAGGAGGACCCAGAGAGATAACCATGCAGGAAAATGTGCCTCCTGCTATAACCAGCTAATCAAACCAAGCCAAATCATATCCCAGGCAATTTTCTGGGCAGCCTTCAGAGAGTCACCCAGGCTGAGAAGCCAGCCAATTATGCCTGATCATTCTCTGCAGCCCTATCCTCACAAAAGACAAGTCCAGACTGGCCCAATGTAGACAAATGAGCAGTTCTATTATCTCTGAAAGGCAATCTAAATCCTTTCAAATTTAAAAGTCTCCACAGTTTCCTAACAGGCCTCAGTGGGGCTCATGCAGAATTTAATAAGTTCACGGTGCGCCCAGCTTGCTTTCATTATCATTTTTTTTGCCATGCAGTGGACAGAATTTTCATTATGACTCAAGGATTCTTCTGTATCTGATTCTCTAAGATCGTGTCTGCTGAGTTTAGACATCAGGTTGAGAACGGAGTCAGGTCTAATGGACTGGACTGAGGTCTGAGAGAGCTTTCATTGACTGAGAGAGAGTGTCTCTGCTAATCAGCTGGGGCAGGGATCAAACAGAAATATCACAGGGAAAGGAAACTCACAGCAAGGATAAGAGCCTCGCATTCCACTCCCAGCCCCACGGCTGGCCTACTCTAGGACACTAAGCAATTTTCTCGGGCTCCCTGTGAGTTAGTGATCTCCTCTATGAAAGGAAGAGAAGCACAGTGAAAAGGAAACTCAGATCAACAAAAGTTTTACTATATCTTGAATCATTGCAACATTCTTTAAATTTAACCAATACAACAATCCTGGGAAGCTTATGTATTTATTCGACGAATGAAAAGGGTGAGACTACTGGGACTGCCCTGGTGGCCCATTGCTAAGACTTCATGCTCCCAATGCAGGGGGCCTGGGTTCGAACCTTGGTAAGGACACTAGATCACACATACCACAACAAAAGATCCTATGTGCTGCAACTAAGGCCCGGAGCACCCAAATACATAAACAATTTAAAAAAAAAAAAGACTGAGACTATGTAATTGGTGATTGCATCTTATTGCCATGAAATAAGATTCCGCACCATTAGAATGAGCCATATAGGGTCAGGGAATGAGAGATTTGTGTGAATGTGATTGAAAGTGCATTCAACTTTTCTGGAAAGCAATCTAATGTGTTTCAGAACTTTAAAATATTTGACCAATTAATTCTAATCCTGAAATCCATCCAAATGATAGAATCAGAAATTTAGACACATGTTGTAATAAGAAAGACCAGAAATAGACAAATTGTCCATCATCTCATACCGGTTAGAATGACCATCATCAAGAAGACAAGAGTTAATGAGTGTTGGTGAGGATGTGGAGAAAAAGAAACCCTAAAGTACACTTGATGCAAATGTAAATTGGTGTAGCCATCACAGAAAACAGTATGGAGGTTCCTCAAAAAAGTAAAAACCCGAACTACCATATGATGTAGCAATCTCACTTATCATTATATATCCTAAGGAAATTAAATCAGAGTCTTGAAGAGGTATCTATACGCCCAGGTTCATTGCAGCATTATTCACAATAGTCAAGATATAGAAATCTGTCAGTCAATGGATGAATGAATAAAGAAATATATACAGACATTATTCAGCCATGAAGGAAAGAAGGAAATCCTTCCATTTGTGACAATATGGATGGACCTTGAGGGCAGTAACGGTCAGTGAAATAAGTCAGACAGAATGACAATTTCTGAGATATCACTTATATGTGGAATATAAAAAAGTTGAACTCAAAAAAAAAAAAAAAAGTTGAACTCATAGAAACTGAGCAGAATAGTGGTTAGAAGGGGTTGGGAGTGAGGAAATAGGGAGATGTCAGTCAAAGCGTACAAACTTCCAGTTATAAACCTGGGGAATCTAATGGATCACAGCATGGTGATTAAAGTTAACAATACTGTATTATATAATTGAAAATTGCTAAGACAGTAGACCTTAAATATTCTCACCACAAAAATAAGTGGTAATTATGTGAGGTGATGGAGATGTTAGTTAACACTATGTGGGGGTAATCATTTTGCAACATGTAACTGTGTCAAGGCAACATGTTGTATGCCTTAAACTTACACATTATATGTTAATTATATCTCAATAAAGTTGGAAAAAATAAAATAATAGTAAACTGTAGAATATTCATTGAGTCAGAAATCATGCAGCCATTTAATGAGTTACAGAAGAGTACTTAATAAAATGGCATATATTCCTTAGTTTATCAGGAAAAATAAGTTATTATATTGAATATGAAGTGTGATCAAAATTTTTAGATTAAAACAAAGTAGAACTACGACTGGAAGGAAATATGCTATAATGTTACAGAGGCTTTCTCTGGGAGTAAGAAATGTTCACATATTCTATAATAAACATGATTGTCGTAATCAGGAGATACACAATAAAAGCTATTTTATATCCCTGGATTTTGTGTTTACCCACAAAATGCTATCATGATTTTTATTTAAATGAATGATACCTTACATAGCAAATTTTTATTAAAAAACTTTTTAAAAGGGGGGACATCTCAAGAAAAACCAAACAAAGCAAAAGTGACATGGTTGGATCCATCCCCCCATGAGCTTATAGCTCATCTCACTGGCTAAGTGCAAATAAAGACCACTGGGATGAGGGTGGAAAACCTGACACACAATACCAGAGCAGTTGATAAGGGGCACCAAAAGCTGCAGATGACTTCGGGAAGTGATGGAGCTGCTAGATATGAATTTTTCAATTTTATGAGAATGATAGGAATCTGAAATAAATCTTCAGTATTTTCTTTTTAAGATAAATGTTTTGAAATAAATGCCTGCAGCGTGGATGGATGGTTAGTGTCTATGTCCTGTCTTAGAGCCGATCATAAATAATGCTGAGAAAAATAGCTTTGACCATTCTAAAAAGCACCTTTATTTTTTACTCTTAAGAGCTTATATTTTTGATGCGTTAAGCTGGATTTTTTAAAAAATTCAGCTGTAAATATCAAGAGGAGTGTAGAGATTGTCTTCAGAGAGACTACTCGGGGCTTCACTTAGAAGCTAATCTTACTTTCAAGAAGTGTCAGAAAACCTGTGCTCACATTTAATGGTTAGAATTCAACTCCAAGTTTAGAGTATTTGATGGATTTAGAATTGAAGAAAATCCTTTGGTCAGTCTTCAAGTGAAATGATTAATTGTCCTTTAGGTCAACAACCAAGGAAGGTAAATCATTATAAATCCAAACTTCCCAATACCAGATTTGCTTAAAAAATTTTCTTCCCACTTTGGTCTTTACATTATAGAGTCTACAACTTTACTGTAGAACAGCTTGGTCAACAAGCTCAGTTTCCTAGTTCACTACTGGATGAGAACAGCGTTACACTGATGCAGACACAATGAATACTCAGACACATCCTTCATCTTTTTAAGTGTTAGCCTCACTACACTACAGTGACTTAACAGCATCCATAAACTTCTCATTTAATATGTCATTAATTTTCTCTCTTGTGTCTTAAACAGGGTTCACACTTGAATGGAAAGATGAATAAAGGACCTGTACATACTCTGTCTAACCAGGGAAGCCATGACTCAGTACTTCAGATACTTCACATCTGGCTCATCAAGATAAACCAGAATCCTGCAGTTTTATGCAAAATATCTCAACTTCTAAATGTTGTCTCTATTTCATTTTTTAAAGCACACATCACATGCCAGTTCAAATATTTCCATAATGCAATTTTGCTAGTGTTTGTTTCGAGGGTTGGTGAGAATTGCTGATTAACCCCAATATAGTTTAGTTATGTCCAAGAAGGGGATGAGTTGGAATATTCCCGGGACTGACAAAGAAGGTCTGGGGAAGACATTTCATCTTTTTGTGGAAAAGACAGCATGGGATTTACACTGCCAAGTGGCGTTTAGTTGAGTTGGGACCTCTAAGGATGGCTGGAAAATATATGGAAATGTCCCAACTCTAAACACCATGGAAGTCAAAGTTAGGTACTCATTGTGGCTATCATTCTGCATAAAATAAAGATGAAGCCTTCTTCTGAGAGTCTCCCTCATGCTCTGCAAGAATGCTTACGGGTTTATCTTCACATATAGCTGAATTTCCCTATTTTATTCACCCCTCATTCCTTACTTTATAAAATGTTCTGTAACGGAAAAAAAAGGCCTTCACAAAGCTTATCTCTTAGAAGTGTGAAAAAGCCATTTTTTTCTGCCCAAGTAGCTCATAAAGTAACAGACACACTGTCAGAAAAAATAGACTTCATCATGGTGAAAACCTTAGCTTGGCACCCATCTATCATAAAGCAATCTTCCAGAAATCTTGAAAACCTTCATTAAATTTCCTGTCTTCCTCCTGACAGTTATAAAATGTTAACAATATCACTCATGATGTAGGCATCTTCAGAAATTCTTTGTCCAACCCCACCTCCCCTTGTCATCACCCACCCCCTTTTCTTTGCCAAAATCTATGGAAACATGAGATATAGCCATCTTCTTCACACACCCTTCTAGGGATTTGGCCCTTGCAGGAGGTTAGAGGAGGAAGCAGTGGTCATCTTGATGACACTGACTAGGCTCTTTAGCTACAAGCTACAAGGACAAAATGGCCCTGCCTCCAGATTCCTTCTCCAAATGGGACACCCATTTTGAAGTTCAAGGACATGATCCTTAACAAATAACTCCTGATACTTTTTTCTTTTCTTTTTCTCTTGTCAATCCACCAAGTTACAAGTCTTTATCTGCCCATGATCGTGAGTAGTGGGGACAGTGGGTCACACATCTTCTCATGTGTATGAGTCATCTTTCTAGAGGAAAAATTCCCCTATGGACCTTGCTGGCCCAACTTTTCCAACTCCAGGGACCACTTCAGCAATATATCATACACCATCCCTCAGAAGAAGAAGATATAAGGGTCCTTCATTGGAGGCAACACCAAGAAGAAAAACCAGAAGGAGGTACAGAATTTACACCAGGAATCAGAAGAAATGCCCAGTTTTGAAAGCACAAACTCATCTGTGAAAGGCACAGGTGGTGACAACAGCAAAAAAGTCTTTGTGGAGGTTTCTCAACACACCTCTCAAGTGAGTGGGGCCCGACCATGCTAAGCCATCATCTCACCTGCAAAAGGAACTGGTGCATCTTTATCCAGGGCGACCAATGGTGGGTCCAAAATGACTGTGTCGTTGTTCTCTGTTATGACTCCGTGATAGGAAGTCTCAATCCATGGCTTGTGCTTGTTCACTGGAAAACAGTGGAAACAATAAAACAAAGACTGACTTTTAATATCATCATTTGAATAACTAATCCATAATAATATTATGAATTTGGTAAAATCCCATTATTTCTATTTCTAGATGCCTAGCATGTATGTTTATGTGTCAGTCAGTCAGTCATGTTCAACTCTTTGCGACTATCCAACCCATGGACTACAGCCCGCCAGGCTCCTCTGTCCATGGAATTCTCCAGGCAAGAATACTGGAGTGGGTTACCATTTTCTTCCCAGGGGATCTTTCCAACCCAGGGATTGAACCTGGATCTCCCGCATTGCAGGCAGATTCTTTACCATCTGAGTCACCAGGGAAGCATGCAGATGCCTAGTATAGATATTTTAAATAATTGATCCAAAGCTTTATATCTCAAATGCCACTATCTATTCATAAATGTTTCAGAGTTAAAGATTGTTATCAATCAACAAAATAGTAGATTACAACTGCATACTGGGATTTTTTACCTCAACCTTATCTGATCTATCACTAGAAATTATACTGAACTTTATATACATATATATGGATAAGTACCAAAATATGTGTGAAGATATAGCATGTATTTGAATATTTTCTGATCAATGAAAGATTGAGTCTATCCAAATTGTCTAAATCACCTAGCATTTGAAGTTGTTCTTCAATAATTTGACCAGCTGAATGATACACTATATAGTATACAATTAATACAGTTAAAATATGTTTAGTAGTTGAGGTATATCCTCCCAAAACATTGTATTCTTAACCTCCAGTACCTTGGAATGTGACCTTATTTGAAGATAGAGTCTTTATATAGAGGTAATAAAGTAAAATGAGGTTATTAGGGTGGGACCTAATCCAAAATGACTGGTGTCGTTATGAAAGGGGGAAATTTGCACACAGAGAGGGACAGACATAGACACAGGGAGATCACCGTGTGAAGACTGAAGCTGTGCTTCCACACCTGAGGAACTACCGAAAGCCACCAGGGAGACTTTCAGAGCAGGCATGGTCCTGCTGACAATCTGATTTCAGACTTTTGGGCTAGCACTGTGAGACAATAAACCCCTGAAACCTATTTCTGAAGATTGAATCAAACCCAGGGAAGAGAGCCCCTCTGCCTAGAGCAGGTCTTAATGTGGCAGCGGGCTCATCCATGCTCACACATTGGCATTCAAACCAGTGCTTCATTATGGACTCTGGAAGAATTACAGCCACTCTGGGCTGTCCCCATGCTCCTCTGCTCTTTTATTAGCCATCAACACAAATGAAATGTAAATAATTTGCAACTGTTAGGAAAAATAATTAATCTTTTTTTTCCTTTAATTAAACCCAGGGGCCTATTCATTAGAAATGTGTACAAAAGATATGCCTGGAGCTCACCCAATGCTTCAGATTCATGTGCCACTGGGCTCAGTGGCAGACAACAGAATCTAGAGTCAGAGTTGCTGGGTTTCAGCCCTGGCTCAGTCACTTGAGGGCTGATCCCCTGCAAGTCCATTGGCCACTCAGTATCTCAACTCCCTTGGTTGTAAAATAAGGATGATGACACCACCCATAGGGTTGTCATGTCATTCAGGTGTCCTGGGCTGGATACTTAGCCCCTGACTTTTCATCACTCAGATTCACCCCTGCGCTTTGTGCAGTGACAGTGTCTATAGGAAAGGTGCTTTATAGACCCTAATGTTGAGAAGTTGACACTTCTTCCTCATTAGTTAGGCTTTTCCTCTTTATCACTACTACTAGTTGAGTACCTACCACACATTAGGCATTTAAGATACATTCTTTAGTCTTCCCACAACCCCTCTAGATACCCCTTCACATCATCATACAGGTGAGCAACAGTCTCAGAGGGGCTTAAATTTCCATTTTTAGAAAATAAGAAGGTTCATTGTCCTAAAATTTCTTCATTCCTCTCCTACTTTCTAACTTCCTTCAGACCTATCTCAATTTTTGTTTTGTCAACGTCAATAAACATTTGCATCTTGATGAGTAACCCAAATGAAATCTTTGCTTTGTGTATAGATCAAATCCTCAGGGTTGCAAATCAGTACATACAACTGACATTATTTTGATTATGAGGATAAAGTCCATGGCTAATCCAAGTATTGGGCAAGGATTACTTCTCCTTCTTAGAGGTCCAACTGTCAATTCAAGAACATCATTCCTTGTATCCAGACCAGTTGGATTCTTGATTCATTTATTCCATCAAATGGCTGAGTTGTCCTCCATTTTAACTAGCATCATATTTGGAACCAGCCTCCTTTGTATATTTTTGGTGTTCTGAACTTAATGATTTTCTTTTTTTATTTTTGTCAAGTAATGAAACAGAGGAATTCTTCCCCACATCCTGACAATACTAGAGATTTTAATCTTTCCATATATTCCTTATCCCTCATTTGTAAAATAGAGACACTTACTTCATTGGAATAGTGTGAAAAACTGCACGATTATTTAGTCAAAGCTAGTACCCCTGGTACAACGAGACATTTAAATACTCTTAAGTCCCTCTAGCTCATCTCATGCTCTGAGTGGTTGAGATGTACCTAACACTTCAGAGGTATTTAGCTCAGCTTCATTCATTCAACAAATATCTATGGAGTACTTAAAATGCGCAAAAAGAGTCTAAACATTGGCAGTAAAATGGGGAAAAAATGTCGCTGAAAAGAGCATTTGACAAAATTCAACATTCGTTTATAACTAAAGCCACTAGCAAATAAGGAGTAGAAAGAAACTTACTCAGCTAAAAAATTTTTATAAAAACCTATAGCTAAAAGCTAACATTGTAATGATTAAAGAGTGAGTGTTTACCCACTCAGTTTGGAAATGAAAAAGTAAAATTGTTTTTATTCTCAGAGAACATGCTCATCAGTGAAGCAAATTCTATGGAATCTACAAAAGTGCCACTAGAACTAGTATATGAGTTTATGAAAGTCACAGGATAGAAAGTTGATTTATAAAAATCAATTGTATTTCTATGTGTTAGAAATAAACAGTTGGAAGTTTAAATTTAAAAATATGAATAGTATAGCATCAAAAACCACAAACATTTAGAAATAACTTTCACAAAATATATGCAAGATCTGTATATTGAAAACACTAAGATATTGCTGAGAGAATTTAATGAAGACCTGGAGAGGTCTTAGTGGTAAGATAGGCAATGTTCACAATTTAGTAAACTTGATATAGTTAAGATGTAAACTTTGTCCTACTTGATCTGTAAGTGTCAATGCAACACAAGTCAAAATAATAGTAGAATTTTTAAAATGGATAAGCAGTTAATCCTAAAATTTTCATGAAAAAGACCTAATATAGTCAAAACAATTTTGAAAAGAAGAGCAATGTTAGAGGACTTAAACTACTTGATTTTAAAACTTCTTATAAAGCTACTCTAATCAAGACAGTGTGATACTAACATAAAGATAAGAATAGCATTGAAACAAGTATGCTATCAAGGGTGAAACAGATCACCAACCCAGGTTGGATACATGAGACAAGTGCTCAGGGCTGGTGCACTGGGAAGACCCAAAGGGATGGGATGGGGAGGGAGGCGGGAGGGGAGATCGGGATGGGGAACACATGTAAATCCATGGCTGATTCATGTCAATGTATGGCAAAAACCACTACAATACTGTAAAGTAAATAGCCTCCAACTAATAAAAATAAATGAAAAAAAAAAATAGACATATAGGGCAAAAGAAAGACTGAAGAGTATAGAAACAGACATACATACATAGGGTCAATTAACTTCTGACAAAGGTTCCAAGATAATTCAATGGGGGAGAAGATAATCCTTTCATTAAATGCTGCTTTGGATATCCATAAGTCAAAAAAAAAAAAAAACCACCCTTCAATCCTATATACTACACATCATACACAAAAACTGTCTCTAAATAGATCATAGTCTTAAATGTAGGAGCTATAATTACAAAACCTTTAAAAAAAAAAGTATAGGAAAAAATCCTGAGTATCCTTAGGTTAGGCGAAGATTTATTAGAAGGGACAAAAGCAAGTATGAATTATAAAAGATAAAGTTGATTCATTCAACTTTATAAAAGAAGTAGGAGAAAACATTAAATAGGCATATCTCATAAAGGGCTTGTATCCAAATTTTAAAAAGTACTCATACAAAACAAAGACAAATAATCTGTTTTCCAAAGGGCAAAAATGTGAATACACTTATCACCAGAGCAAATATATAAACAGCAAATAAGAATGAGACGAGATAGTCAGCATTAATAGCTGTCTGAGATATGTAAGCTAAAGCCACTGTGGGATATCACCATGTAACTGCTAGAATGGTTAAAATGAGACTGACAATACCAAGTTGTGATGAAGATGTAAAGCAATTGAATCTCACCCATTGCTGGTAAGAATGTAAAATAATAAAATCACTTCGAAAACAGTTTAGCAATTTCTTATAAAATGGCTCAGCAACTCCATTCCTAGCATTTACCCAAGAGAAATGAAAACATAAATTACATAAAAACCCTTGCAGGTAAACGTTCATAGACTTTTTGTTCAGAATAGTGCCAAAGTGGAAACTAAAGTGGCCATCAACTAGCAAATGGATAAACAAATTGCAATATATCCATAAAATGGACACCTACTCAGCAATGAAAAGAAATCAACAACTGATCCAGATGACAAAATAGGTGAATCTCCAAAGTATTTCACTGGTGAAATGAAAGAAGTCAGACACAAAAGACTACATGCTGTGTGATGCCATTCATATGACATTCTAGAAAATGCCAATTGGGACAGATAACAGATCAGTAATTGCTAGAGTCCGCTTGCCAAGGAGTACAAGGAACTTTCTGGGATGATGGAACTATTCTGTATCTCAATTGTGGTGATGGTTACACCTCTGTGTGCCTTGTTGAAACTTACCAATATGCATATTTAAAAAGAGTGAAGTGTATTGTGTGTAAATTATACTTCAATAAATATGGGACAACAACAAAGTCCTTATCCTCAAGGGACTCTCAGAGTAGAAAAGGATCCGTGATACCAGGATAGTAAGAGATAGGTAAGAAGAGGAAAAGAAGAGTGCTTTGGAAAAAGAGAGGAGAAGCACTCATCTAACCATGGTAATCCAGAATTAACTCCTGGAGAAAGCAGATTCGAAGTCAAAAGCAGGGGGAATTAAGCAGCGATACAGGATATGGAGGGTCTCAAGCAAAGGAATATTGCAGGGGCAAGGACTCAATGGTAATGCACCTGCTACACCACGGGGGGTGGGTGGAGGGAGGAATAGGAATAGTTACATTTGGCTGCAGACTACAGTTTGAGGGGCAAGGCCAGCCAAGAGGCAGGACTGATGGATATCATCTACATCAACTAGGGATTACTGTCTTGCACACAATCATCCAGGAACTGCCTCCAAACTCTGTCTTCAAGCTACACTGGAGAACCATCTCTTCTCCAGAAAGAAGTAATAGATACTGACACTGGTGTCTTGCCCATAATTTCCTATTTAATCTCTTCCCTTCCCTGACAAATGCTTTGCCTTTGTATTTCAACAGACCGAGGCCAGTCAGCACATGCTTTGCTCCATTTGGTTGTAATTTCAGAACTGACTTCTCATCAGTTCTTCATAAGACAATGTCCCTGTTGGCTGTACAACTCCTCTCGAGGTTGAACTCTGTCCTTTCCACAACATTTCAGCCTCTGGAAAATGCCTGCATCTTTGCAACTATACAGAGGAAACACCAGTGTGATATTTCTGCTCCATTTACACAGAAATTAGGTCTTGCACCCCCCTCCCCCCTGCCATGCACCCTTAACTAGAGCACAGATGCACCCTGAGAATACTCCTTGGCTCTTGTCTCTCTGCTTCCATCTCTGAAACACTGCATTTAACACTCAATCCAAGCTCCAGTGCCAAGTGGTTGATGATTCATTCTTTGAATCTTCCTACTTATACCCTACAGTTGACCCTCTGGCCATTGCCAGGCTCCTTGAACCTCAGAACTACAATACTTCCTCCTGGGTAAAAGTGAATTGTGAGTAAAAACACACCATACTGCTTGCAAAATGCTCCAGTGAGGTTAACTACATCCTAGTAAACAGGTCACTCTAATTACAGACTGTTCTTTTCCTTCTTCTGTCCAATTTCCCCTCTGACTTCATCCCCTGGTAGAGCTGCCTAGACCAGGGAATTTGTGAGTAGAGTAGGCTGCGCCAATTAATTGGATCTTTAAACTTTCATTTAAGAGGCTGAGAAACTATAATGTGTTTGGTAATGGGCACTTAAGGTGAAAGTTCATAAGGAGTTGGGGCTGGTGTTCATGTAGTGATCACCCAACCCAACATTTAGAAGGAGCTGGAAAGCTATTAAAATCCAAGAAAGCTAATCAGCCAGGAGACAGAGAATCTGGTAGCCAACATACAGAGAGAAGAGAAGTACCCTAAGAGGCTGCAGGGGATACACAGGCTGCTCCCCACGCCTGTTCTCCAGTCCAGGACCCGCTCATCACACCTTCACTAACTTGCCAGCCTGCTTCAGGGTGTCCGGGGCTGACAAGTGAAGCCTTTCAGTAATTCTTCCCCCAACCATCATTTTTGAAAATTTGTACTAGTTTGAGTGGGTGTCTGTTCTTACAATAAAATGCTTCCTAACTACCATAAATGTCATAGCATTTCAAAAAGTATTTTTATTCCTTGCTTGGGAGTGAGGGTGGGATAGGATCTCTGTCTCAGTGGAAGTAAGCCGCCTAAGGGCAAATCTGGTCCTGTGCTTCCCTGCCTCGGGTCCATCAGCAGTTCTCCTGCTCTCCAACCACAAGATCATGGAAGCCACCCAAAGACTCTGGCTCCCTCCATGACCCATGGCTTTGCCCTTATGGTATTGACTACCCCTCTCCTCACACTCCTTTCTCCTGGCTCCTGTCTGTTCATCCTCCCAGATGTAACACCAGCCCCACCTCCTCCAGTGGTCCTCCTCTGAACCCCTCATCCTTCTGTACTGCCTGCTCTCACATTATAGGATTGCTGCATTGCCATCAGCTGGTTCCTTGCCTCTCCTTCCCCCAATTCATGGAGAGGGAGCATCCTAGTCACAATGATGTCCACAGGTCCTGGCACAATGCCCAGCACCTTGACAAATGAAGTCAGCATTCCTTTGCTTTCCCCACACCTCCAACGCCTAAAGCAATTAGCAGCACTTTAATTCCAATGAGCAAGTATTCTGACATCACCCAAATAGAAAGAGGGCGTGTCTCTCAAAACAGGGTGGAATTTGCCATCACTTAATTAGTGGCAATATATATCTCTTGCTAGAGGTACCAATTAGAGAGTTTTAAATGCAAATCCCATGTGTGTGACACACATGGAAAGATTCACAAAAGATGAATCTTAAGTTACACTGCTTTAATTGGGTTGAAAAAGTGAGGAAGAGATGGTTGAGTCATTATTCCTTGTCTACTTGATGGCTGCAATCAGTGAGTGGACCAGTGCTTCCCTTCCCTTCCCCTCTCCTTTTGATAGGGACAGAGTAAAGGGACAAAGCAGATCATTTAATAGTTAATCTCATTAGAAGATCTAAGTAGAGAGAAAAAAAAGTATGGAAAACCCCTGTAAGTTAATGATTATTCAAGAAAGCAGGTTTGCTTAACCACAAAACCAAGCAGGCTTGCTTAGCAACAAAACTCTGCAATAGAAGCAAGAGACATGCCCCAAAGAGTAAAACAATAGTGGCATGAGACCCACATCCTGCCCAATAAGCTAAGTTAATGACCCCTAGGTTATGCTCTCTGCACACATTAAAAACCAATAATTTATGGAAAAGTGACATTTAAAAGTCAAAGACCCTCATTGTACTGAGACCTGAAATAATTTTCCACAGTGCCATGACAGTCCTGGCTTGATCATGGACCAGGAACAAAACAACTCCTTTACCCAACCTGGGAGAGGAGCTGATGGTGGAAGCATGACATCTACTCAAGAATGAGGAAGAAGGTGGTTTCTTCCCTCTCCCCACTCTTCTTTGATCATAAAACTATAGCCCACTAAGTTCTCAGGGCATGGCACCCCCTCGCTCACCTACCTATAAGCCTCACAAGCATCCTATTCTAATAAATCACTTCTTATCCATCATCTTGCCTCTCACTGAACTCTTTCTGTGCTGAGACATAAAGGACTGGAGCTCCTCATAGTCTCCCTACTCCTGAAAATGCCACCTCATGGTTTCACTTTCCTTCTGTCCATCTTTCCATACATGTATCCACCATTCCTATTTTTCCTTTCTTTCCATCTGTCATTTGCTATCCATAAATACTCAATTGTTTAGAGTGTGGGTTATCTCAAAGTCATGAACTAAATTGCCCCAGCCTGAGGACGACCCATATACCACTATTCCAGTGCATACTGGCATGTGGATCAGGAGAAAGGCTAGCCAGCTCTGTGTGTGTACAGGAGAATTGTAGAATCTCACAAAAGTGAGATTTTTCAGTTGTCTCTAAAGAAGCCATCCAAATAAAGCCAATTTCCCAAAGGTTGCCCTAAGACAGACATCGAGATTGGGTTCTGGGCTTAATGCCATGGTCCTGACACTATGTAACTAACAGGTTATCTTAGTCCATTCTTTCAATCGTCCTAGACCTCTGCTTGCCCTCCTTTATAAAATGGAGGTAATACCAATCTCACAGGGTTATTGGGAATATTGACTAAAAACTTATTCACAACTTAAAAGTTCAGAATTATGTTTTATTCTGTAGGAATTTTTAGGACATCAAGCCCAGGAGGCAGCATCTCAAGTAACCCTGAAAGGGATTACCCTCGTGGTCCAGTAGTTACAACTCTGCACTTCCAATGTAAGGGATAAGGGTTCACCTCCTAGTTGGGGAAACTAAGATTCTCACATGCTATGTGGTGTAGTAAAAAAAAAAATAAAAATACTATCCAGTCAAGTCACCCTGAGAGAATTGTTCTCAGGAGGCAAGGGGGAAAGCCAGGAAACATAGGAGTTTTGCAACAAAGGGCAGGTAGTCAGAGCATCAGAAGATTACTCTCAATTAAAGATGATTAATTAAACCATGTATCTCAAGTGAAGAAATTTAGCGCTCTTCTATGTATAGAAGAATGCAAGAGTCTAGACTCACTGACATCATTCCTTTGATATGCACCTCAGCTCTCTGGGCCAGTGTCCTGTGCTTTCTCCTCCTGAGTTTCCCCAGAGAGCACCTTAGGGAGGTGGCTGCAGTCTGATAGCTGCTAGATGGCAGGTGCTCTTTCCTTCCTGAGCTTCCTTAGGGCTTGCTGGCTCAAGTTGGAGGGCTGCAATTGCTGATGACTCTGACATCTTTGTTTACTGATACGGCAGGCAATATTCCACTTACCAGGAGGAAGATAAAACAAGGTGCCAGATCAGAGCTGACTCAGTGGAGATGAGCATCTTAAATGTCCCCAGCAGAGGCCCTTCTGATTCTGAATCTCAACACCCACAGCCTGTCAAGACCCACATGGGACCCAGCATGCCCCCAGACAGGCAATGCCCTAAACACCCAATAAGTCTAGCAGTGGGCTGGGAAGATACTAGATTAAGTCTCAGAAGAAGATTGGGAGCCCAATCAAGAAAAAAAATCTTTTAGAATAGGAATGTGGCAGGAGGAAGATGCCCCCCAACCCAGGGGTAAGTGGGGTAAATTCGTTCCCTATGGACAGAAACTCCAAAATGTCAATAGCAGGACAATTGAAGGAGAAGGCTGGGCCCTGCTCAGATAAGAGATAAGAGATCACAAATTTCTAATTCTCAAAGTCAAGGAAACCCTCCCAACTAGAAAGTTCCTTGGAGGTGAAAAGGGCAATGATGCCAAGCCTACCAACCCATAGCCCTCTTTGGTGGAATCCATCTTGGCTGAGAGGTGCTCTGGTATACATGGGAGGATCCTGAGATATACCATATATGGACTCAGAACCAGGAAAATAAAAATGATTAATCCGAGAAAACCCAGAAGAAATGCTGCATATAAGCGAATTAAATTACCACAAGGGTGAGACTTTGAGTCCACCATGTGTCTATGCACTTTTTCCCTCCAAATAAACATTTTGCTTGTTTCCCTGTTTTCCATCTTCATGAGAATTCTTTTCTACAAAACTGAAGGGTCAAGGCCTTTTCACTGACCACTGGTCTAATGGCTAAGATTTGGTGCCCTCATCACCCCAACCTGACCTCAGTCTCTAGCTGAGAACCAAAACCCTGCTTCAAGCCACTGCAGGCTGAGGCCACCCAAGATCAAGAAGATGGGGGGAAGAGACTGTGAAGGTTTAATGTTCCATCAATTGCTAGAGCCAACTCGCTTTTCCACACAAAATGTGTTACCTACTGAACAACATTATTGGACTGAAGTGTGCACTAAATTGTTATATCTATAATTCCCCAAGATTGTTATTACTTCAATATCTCATCCTTCACTGCATTTTAAGCATCTCTAACCCCTAAAACTAGCCTGTAACTTACTTTGGAATTGATGCTACTAAATATAACTGTCTACAACTCTTTCTGTAATTGCCATTGTTCAACCATAATCACCATGTAACCAATCAGGAATGGCCATTCTGGAGGGCCTCCTATGTGCCAGACTTTATAGCTGTGATCTCATTAAATCCTTCCAACTGCCCCTGTTAGGGTTGCAAGGACGCCATTTCAGAGATGATGTTATGGAGGCTCAGGAAGCTTCAGGAGATCATACAAGGCCATGGTCTCTAATGGAAGAACTGAGGTTCCCATTCCCTGGGTCATTGCTCTTCCAACCAGAGGTCAATGCAGCAGCACATATTTGTTTCCATTCCAACCCTGGGGGTTGAGTCTTGGATCAAGTGCTCTGAGTGGACACAGAGTCCTCCAGAATAGCCAGAGTTCTCCAGAGACAAAGAACCAGTGGGAGACAGAGATCTAGAGAGAGATAAAGAGGTAGAGATATACACATACATACACAGATATATACACATGTGCATCTATATATACATATATATATGCACATGTATGTATGTATATGAAAGTGAAGTGAAAGTTGCTCAGTCACGTCTGACTCTTTGTGACCCAATGGATTATACAGTTTATGGAATTCTCCAGGCCAGAATACTGGAGTGGGTAGCCTTTCCCTTCTCCAGGGGATCTTTCCAACACAGAGATCAAACCCAGGTCTCCCGCATTGTGGGCAGATTCTTTACCAGCTGAGCCACAAGGGAAGCCTATGTATGTATATATACACATATAAAGGGATTGGCTCACAAAATTGTGCGAACTGGAAAGTCTGAAATCCATGAGGCAGGCCTGCAGACTGGAAGCTCAATCAGGAGTTAATGCTAACGTCTTGAGGCAGTCTTGGGCTTCCCTGGTGGCTCAGACGGTAAAGAATCTGCCTGCAGTGTAGCAGACCTGGGTTCAATCCCTGGATTGGGAAGATCCTCTGGAGAAAGAAATAGGTACCCACTCTAGTATTCTTGCCTGGAGAATTCCATGGACAGAGGAGCCTGGTGAGCTACAGTCCATGGGTCCCAAAGAATCAGACATGATTGAGCAACTAACACACACACACACACACACACACACACACACACACACACACACACACACACACACATGAGGCAGAATGCTCTTAAAGCCTTTCATCTGATTGGATGAGGCCACCCACATTATTGAGGATCATCTCCTCTACTTAAAATCAACTGCCTGTAGACATTAACCGCATCTCCAAACAGCCTTCACATCAACACCTAGATGAGTGTTTCATTGAATAACTAGGTATTATCACCCAGCCAAATGGAAACATCATACTCACTGAAGAATCTTTTAAAATGTTATATGCAAAATGAGTGAGAAGATTGGATGCAGCAGTGCAAATTCCTTTTAACCTCAGATAGAAACACCAAATTCTTGTTTTTCTATTGGAAAACTAATAAATAAAACCTTTGTGGTTTTTGCTATCAACTTCTTTCTAGAGGGTAGCAAATGTGCGATACATTTTTATTGCAAATTCCATTTCATGCCTTTGATCCCAAGATGTTAAGAACAATGAATGGCAATTATCTGGTTTACAGTATATTCACTACAAAATGTTCACCTGGTTCTCAGTGCTTCTGAAAGAAAGCACTGGCAGGTCAATTTCACTTCTTATTTATGTGGATGGTTGTCTGCATTTCTCCAGCTCTGGCTCCTTCTCAGGAAGTTGTGGAATACCAGAAGTAGAGGGTAGGCAAGAAAGCCTCCTTTCCACCACCACCAAACACACAGTCACCATAAACTCACAAGCCAAATGCCCTAGGTCACTCTCATGATCAGCCCTGAGTATCAAGGTACCTGAGAAGGTGGTCTATTTGCATTCAAATTTAATTATCTGCTCAGCTCAGGCACCACTGACTCAGGGAAGCATTTTTGACTCCCTGTTCCTCTCCAACCTGAAAAACACTGCCAAACTGAATTAGCTCTCTCCTTGTCCTCCCATAGCCTCCTGACTATTCCGAGCACATCAACGACTAGACCAGGCTGTAAATACCATTTTGTGTCTTTCCACTACTTGTGGAAAGATGCCTGTATCTCTAACCCTAGTATATCAGTTCTTGAAGTATAGCCCAGGAACCCTGAGGGGTCCCTGAGACTCTTTTTGAGATTCACAAGGTCAAACCTATTTTCATGCAGTACTAAGATACTATTTGCTGTCTTTTCTTTCACTCTCTCTGCAGTTTTCCAGAGGCTATATAAGAGGTACCATAACAGATTAAATCCAGAAACAGGTATGAGAATTTATTTAGCTGTCTTCTAATAAGCCAGACATTTGCAAAAATGTAAAACAATAGTACACTCCTCATTATTTAAAAATTTTGGATAATGTCATTCTTTTTTAATAAAAAATATGCCATTTTCATCAATATGTGATAGGTTTTTAAATTATTTTAACTAAGTTAATAAAGATATATATGTTAGATTTTATTATCTCTAATTACTAATGAAATAAATAGTAATAGGTGTGATCCACAAAAATGAAAGCTCAGGGGATGTTAATGATATTTAAGAATGCTACATTGGAGACTTCCCTGGGTGGTCCAGTGGTTAAGAATCTGTTTTCCAATGCAGGGGACACTGGTTTGATCCCTGGTGGAGGAACCAAGATCCCACATGCCACAGGGCAACTAAATCAGCACACCCAACTAGAGAAAGCCCATATGCTGCAGGCAAGACTCAGTGCAGTCTTAAGTTTAAAAATAAATAAATAAATAAAAATAATGTCTCTGTTCTGAGACCAAAGAGTTGACTGTGAGACTTGGTAGTGGACCTTAAACATAGAACCTACTACTCACATAAGAATAAAAGGTGTGAGCAGAGGAACAGAGGGGAGAGGGAACAAAGAGACAGAGTTGAGGGAAGGAAGAAAGAATACCTAAACTTGTCAAGGACAGATTCACATAATCAATTCTTAATTCAACTTAGTTGGGGGAAAGCCCATTAACATGGTGACAAGATCAATCTTTTCTCTGGTTCTGAAAGACAAGCAACAGGTTGACTCAGCAGTTTGCACACCAATTGTTGCAATGCAATGAAGGTAACAAAGCCTCTGATTTTTCTGGAAAAAAGAAACAGGAGCATCCTCTCTTGCTGCATGAACTTGAACACATGCTGTCAAGAGAATAACTGTCTGAAATTACAATCCTTACATCGCTTGCAACATGGCTGGAGAAACTGCCATAAAAAGAAACAAACTTCATAAATCATTCCTACAAAAGGCATCAAAGGTTAAACACATCATGATGAATTTCTGAAATAAATCTGGACTCTGAATTTTCAGAGAGTTGGAGAGGCAATCATTGTACCTCAATAGAGAAATCATGATCTCAGCAATTTTACAGGGTAACTCCACTACTAAGGTATCAATTTCTCCTGGAGGTAAGTAGAACAGGTCTTTGGCAACTGGAAGAGTCTGTCAATGTTTAAGACCCTTCTCAAAAGAAATGTAAGGGATTTCTGATCTGACAATTTCCAAGTACCCTGAGGACCTGGTATGTGGCAGGTACCCAACAAATGTAATTGAAAGATCAATGAATGAGTACGCTCTTAGTGTCGATTATCTGCACAAAGACCCAGGTAGCACTCTACATGGAATCACTATTCCTTCACAATTATAAATTTTCTTAATCAAGCTTTCTAGTTTGAATATATTTACTTCTGAATATGAATAATTTACTTCTTTGATGAACAATGCACAAAAATAGGGGAAAACAACAGAAGGGGAAAGACTAGAGATCTCTTCAGGAAAACTGGAAATATCAAGGGAACATTTCACCAAAAGATGGGCACAATAAAGGACAGAAATGGTAGAAACCTAGCAGATGTAGACAAGATCAAGAAGAGATAGAGAGAATACACAGAAGAACTGTACAGAAAAGATCTTAATGAAGCAGATAACCATGATGGTGTGGTCAGTTACCCAGAGCCAGACATTCTGGAGTGTGAAGTCAAGTGGGCCTTAAGAAACACTGCTGTCAATAAAGCTAGTGGATTCAATGGAATTCCAGTAGAGCTATTCGAAACTCTAAAAGCTGATGCTATTAAAGTGTTGCATTCAATATGTCAGCAAATCTAGAAGACCCAGCAGTGACCACAGGATAGGCAAAGGTCAATCCTCATCCGAAGAATGTTCAAACCAAACATTCAAAACTCAAAACAATTGCACTATTCTCTCATACTAGTAAGGTCATGCTTACACTTTTGCATGCTAGGCTTCAGTATTACCTGAACCAAGAACTTCCACACGTCCAAGCTGGGTTTAGAAAAGGCAGAGGAACCAGAAATCAAATTGCCAACATTTGCTGAATCATAGAGGAAGCAAGAGAATTCCAGAAAACCATCTACCTGTTTCATCAACTACGCTAAAGCCTTTGACTGTGTGGATCGTAACAAACTCTGGAAATCTCTTAAAGAGATAGGAATATCAGACCATCTTACTTGTCTCCTGAGACACCTGTAGGTGGGTCAAGAAGCAACAGTTAGAATCCTGTATGGAACAACTGATTGGTTTAGGATTGAGAAAGGAGTATGACAGGGCTGTCTGCTGCCACCTAGTTTGTTTAACCTGTATGCTGAGCACATCATGAGACATGCCGGGCTGTGTCTGTTACAAGATGGATCAAGATAGGTGGGAGAAATATCAACAACTTCAGATATGCAGATGATACCACCCTAATGGCAGAAAGTGAAGAAGAACTTCTTGATGACAGGGTGAAGAAGGAGAGTGAAAAAGCCAGGTTAAAACTATTAAAAAAGCTAAGATCATGGCATCCAGCCCCATTACTTCATGGCAAATAGAAGGGGCAAAGGTGGGATCAGTGACAGATTTCCTCTTCCTAGGCTCTAAAATCACTGCACACAGTGACTGCAGCCATGAAATCAGAAGATGACTGATTCATGGCAGGAAAGCTATGAAAAACCTAGACAATGTGTTGAAAAACAGAGACATCATTCTGCCGACAAAGGTCTATATAGTCAAGGCTATGATCTTCCCAATGGTCCTATATGGTTATGACAGCTGGACCATAAAGAAGGCAGGGCACCAAAGAATTGATGCCTTCAAACTGTGGTGCTGCAGAAGACTCCTGAGAGTCCTCTGGACAGCAAGGAGATCAAACCAGTCAATTTGAAAAGACATCAACTCTGAATACACATTGGAAAGACTGATGCTAAAGCTGAAGTTCCAGTATTTTGATTACCTGATGTGAACAGCTAACTCCCTGGAAAAGTCCCTGATGCTTGGAAATATTGAGGGCAGAAGGAGAAGAGGGTATCAGAGGATGAGATGGCTGGATGGCATCACTGATGCAATGAACATGAACTTGGGCAAATTTCGGGAGATGGTGAGGGATAGGGAGATATGGCGTGCTGCAGTCCATGGGGTCACAAAGAGTTGAACTTGACTTGGCAACTGAACAACAACTTGTGAGTAACTTTGGTTGATCAAGAGAATGTTGGTTTCACATACACTGACATTACCTCTGGGAACAAATAAACAAGGAAGAAATAAATAAAAACAAAGAAGATTGATGGACAGGTAGATAAAGGAAATTGGCAGAAGATAAACAACAGCCTAGAACAGTTCAGTATGGAAAAAGAATTCAATGGAATTGAGAAAGGAAGGTCCCAGGAGGAACTCTGACTTATAAAATCTAATTGTCACAGAACATTTGGTGGGGAACAAGAAACACATATTATCTGTAACAAAGCACATAAATGTATGAGCAATGAACTGATTTAGGGTTGGGAAAGTCTACAAGATTCTTATGGGTACAGAATGATAAATGGAATTAATTGTGCAGAGTTCATCATACTGAATTTAACATGGGTATCATGCTATTGATAGTGTATTATTTGCAGTGCTGCATATTAGTGAAAATGGAGAGATTTATTTTTAAAAGTTACATATTAATTCCCAATATCATTTTATCATATTGTTTTTTAAAAATGAGGATTGAATTTCTCAACAGTGATGCTTCCTCCCATTGTACATTTCCAAGAACTCAACCTACTTCACAAAGGGCATGGGAAAGACCTCCCCTGCTGCCCTGTTGGCATATGACCCTTGTCTTTTCTGAAGTCAGTAAGGTGTGCTGGTTCAGGTCCTCCAAGACACAGATACCAAGACCCAAGATGGGACTCAGTGTGTAAGTCAATGTATGGCAAAAACCACTACAATATAAAAAAAAGAAGAAGAAGAAAAAAACAATTTTATAAGGGAACATGTAGATTTGACCTTAGTGCAAATGTATTCCCAGTGCAGGAGAAAGGAAAGAAAAGGTTGGATGAAAGTGTCTCATACCCCTAAGTATTTAATTCCTTTTGTTGCAATGGTGAATGGTATTGTTTCCTTAATTTCTCTTTCTGTTTTCTCATTGTTAGTGTATAGGAATGCAAGGGATTTCTCTGTGTTAATTTTATATCTTGAAACTTTACTATATTCATTAATTAGCTCTAGTAATTTTCTGGTAGAGTCTTTAGGGTTTCCTATGTAGAGGATCATATCATCTGCAAACAGTGAGAGTTTCACTTCTTCTTTTCTTATCTGGATTCCTTTTATTTCTTTTTCTGCTCTGATTGCTGTGGCCAAAACTTTCAAAACTATGTTGAATAGTAGTGGGGAGAGTGGGCACTCTTGTCTTGTTCCTGATTTTAGGGGAAATGTTTTCAATTTTTCACCATTGAAGATGTTTGCTGTGGGTTTGTCATATATAGTTTTTATTATGTTGAGGTATGTTCCTTCTATTCCAGCTTTCTGGAGAGTTTTTATCATAAATGGATGCTGAATTTTGTCAAAGACTTTTTCTGCATCTATTGAGATAATCATATGGTTTTTATCTTTCAATTTGTTAATGTGGTGTATTACATTGATTGATTTGCAGATATTAAGGAATCCTTGTATTCCTGGGATAAAGTCAAGTGGGATAAAGCCCACCTGGTCATGATGTATGATCTTTTTAATATGTTGTTGGATTGTTTGCTAGAATTTTGTTAAGGATTTTTGCATCTATGTTCATCAGTGCTATTGGCCTGCAGTTTTCTTTTCTTGTGGCATCTTTGTCATGGATTGGAAGAATCAATATTGTGAAAATGAGTATACTACCCAAAGCAATCTATAGATTCAATGCAATTCCTATCAAGCTATCAACAGTATTCTTCACAGAACTAGAACAAATAATTTCACAATTTGTATGGAAAAACAAAAAACCTTGAATAGCCAAAGTAATCTTGAGAAAGAAGAATGGAACTGGAGGAATCAACCTGCCTGACTTCAGGCTCTACTACAAAGCCATAGTCATTAAGACAGTATGGTACTGGCACAAAGACAGAAATATAGATCAATGGAACAGAATAGAAAGCCCAGAGATAAATCCACGTACCTATGGACACCTTATCTTCGACAAAGGAGGCAAGAATACACAATGGAAAAAAACCTCTTTAACAAATGGTGTTGGGAAACCTGGTCAACCCTTGTAAAAGAAGAACCTAGAACACCTTCTAACACCATACACAAAAATAAACTCAAAATGGACTAGAGATCTAAATGTAAGACCAGAAACTATAAAACTCCTAGAGGAGAACATAGGCAAAATACTCTCTGACATAAATCACAGCAGGATCCTCTATGATCCACCTCCCAGAATATTGGAAATAAAAACAAAAATAAACAAATGGGACCTAATGAAACTTAAAAGCTTTTGCACAACAAAGGAAACTATAAGTAAGGTGAAAAGACAGCCCTCAGATTGGGAGAAAATAATAGAAAATGAATAAATAGACAAAGGATTAATCTCAAAAATATACAAGCAACTCCTGCAGCTCAATTCCAGAAAAACAAACCACCCAATCAAAAAATGGGCCAAAGATCTAAACAGACATTTCTCCAAAGAAGACATACAGATGGCTAAAAAACACATGAAAAGATGCTCAACATCACTCATTATCAGAGAAATGCAAATCAAAGCCACAATGAGGTACCATTACACGTCAGTCAGAATGACTACTATCCAAAAGTCTACAAGCAATAAATGCTGGAAAGGGTGTGGAGAAAAGGGAACCCTCTTACACTGTTGGTGGGAATGCAAACTAGTACAGCCACTATGGAGAACAGTGTGGAGATTCCTTAAAAAACTGGAAATAGAACTGCCATATGACCCAGCAATCCCACTCCTGGGCATACACACCAAGGAAACCAGATCTGAAAGAGACACGTGCATCCCAATGTTCATTGCAGCACTGTTTATAATATCCAGGACATGGAAGCAACCTAGATGCCCATCAGCAGATGAATAGACAAGGAAGCTGTGGTACATATACACCATGGAATATTACTCAGCCATTAAAAAGAATTCATTTGAATCGGTTCTAATGAGATGGATGAAACTGGAACCCATTATGCAGAGTGTAGTAAGCCAGAAAGATAAAGACCAATACAGTATACTAACGCATAATTATGGAATTTAAAAAGATAGTAACGGTAACCCTATATGCAAAACAGAAAAAGAGACACAGATGTACAGAACAGACTTTTAGACTCTGTGGGGAAGGCGAGGGTGGGATGTTCTGAGAGAATAGCATCGAAACAAGTATACTATCAAGGGTGAAACAGATCACCAGCCCAGGTTGGATGCATGAGACAAGTGCTCAGGGCTGATGCACTGGGAGGACCCAGAGGGATGGGATGGAGAGGGAGGCAGGAGGGGGGATCAGGAAGGGGAACACACATAAATCCGTGGCTGATTCATGTCAACGTATGGCAAAAATCACTACAATATTGTAAATTAATTAGCCTCCAACTAATAAAAATAAATGGAAAAAAAATAAAAACCAAAAACAACAACAAAAAAAAGAAAGCGTCTCATACTGTCCTGCAGTCTATGTGGGACTATACAAAGCCAAAGCCTTTGGGCTTCCTCCTCAAGCCAAAGTGGGCATGTCTCCCAGGACACTTAGTGCCCTCCAGTTTCCCCACACTCCATAGGAACAACTGATGGAAGATATGGCCAGATATTCAATTCCTAGTCCCTGGTTTTGTGAGAAAGGAAGGGCAAGGATGTTCAGCTTCTGAATCTGCTCATGTCTTAAAGATGAGCCCCTTACCAGGTATAATTGACCATTCCCATTCAGATGTCCAGTAAGCCCTTCCTTATGGCTGCCTCTTGAAAACAGGAAACAACTTTTAATTTCTTCCCCAGACATGCTCCTCACCAAAAGAGTACCATCTCAGAAAACGGCACCATTATAGATGCTCAAGCTAAAACCCCAAGAGGTGCCTTGATTCCTGTCTTTTTTCTTCCATTTATTAGTTGGAGGCTAATTACTTTACAATATTGTAGTGGTTTTTGCCATACATTGACATGAATCAGCCATGGATTTACATGTATTCCTGTCTTTTCCTAACCAACAGTCCTTTCATATACACATAGAATCCATCAGCAGGTTCTGCCATTTCTACACCAACATATTAGAATGTGGATGGAGCCTCTCTTCCTTCTACCTGCCATGATCCTATCCCCAGCCAATACCATCCTTTGCCTGAGCCTCTGCAAGAACTCTCAACTTTAACTTTGTGTTTTCACTCTTCTCCCCTATAAACCATTTTCCACTAAAGCAGGCCATGGCTATTTCTGCTGAGATCCTCTCAAAGCAGCCCATCACGCTTGGAATAAAGTTCCAGTTTTCTCCCATGATCTATTAGGGCCAGCCCTAACTCATCTCCCATAACCTTTTCTCCCCCTCGATGCCCCACCCACAGTCGTTTCCTTTTTATTACTTAAATTTACCAAACTGAGTCCTACCTGCGGTACTGCTCTTCCCACTGTGTGGAACACCTTGCCCCAACAGCATGACTAGCTCCTTCCCATCACCTCAAAGAGCTCCTTCCTGGTGACTTCATCCCAACTATCCCTCCCTGCCCCACAACCCATCCTTTAGTCTTTCCATCACAGAAACCACATCCGGCACCACCTTCTGCAAGACTCTGTGACTGTCTGCCCTCTCCAGAAAGGGCGCCCTATCTCATTTGCCCTCCACTGTTTCTTCTGAGCTGAGACAGTGTCTGGCCCAGGATCGGCTCTGATAAATACATGCTCAGTCAGTGAATAAACGGGAACCATCAGGACTGTCAGTGACGTCAAGGAAGTCTCCTTCTTCTTTCATTAATTTTTTAATTGGAGGAAAATAGCTCTACAACGCCATGCTGGGTTTCTGCTGTACAATAGTTGTAAAGATATATTTCTATACATACCCTCCCTGTTGGGCCTTCCTCCCCTTCCCCCACCCCACCCTTCTAGGTCATTGCAGAGCACCAAGGTGAGCTCTCTGCTACACAGCACAGTTTTCCACTAGCTATCTATTTTACATGTGGTAGTATGTACATGTCAATGCTACTCTCTCAGTTTGTTCCACCCTCTCCTTCTATTAATGCAGAAATATGGAATCTAGAAAAATGGCACCAATGAACCTGTTTGCAGGGAAGGAATGGAGACACAGATGTAGAGAACAGACTTTTAGACACAGTGAGGGAAGCTTCTGACATGAGGCCCCTCCTGTCAAGCCCGTTCCTGGCTCAGCTCAGCTCCCTCCAGAAGCCCCATCCCCACACTGGTGTTCTCTCCCCCTCCCTGGCTGACATCCCAGCACTCTGCCTGCCCTCCCCACTGCCCCACCCCCACCATCACCTGGCACCACTGGTGGGTGATGCTAAGACTTTCTTCATCTTCAGGCTCTCATTTTCATCCAGAGAGAATCTGAGAACTCCAAAGGCCTTTTAACCTCCAGAGGATATGGCTCTCAGAGGAGGAATTCAGGGGCGAGGTGATGATTTTGAGAATGACTTCTCTGATTCACCTGTGCTTTGACTTCTTTTTTTGTTTTTTATTTATACTTATTTATTCATTTGGTTATGCTGCACAGCTTGCAGGATTTTAGTTCCTGGACCAGGGATTAAACCTGTGCTCCCTGCAGTGGAACTGAGGACCGTTGCACCACCAGGAAGACCCTTGATTTCCTCTTTAAGCCCTAATTCCAAACACACACAGGTACGCCTAGCCCTCACAGCTCTTTCGACAGCACCCACAGCCTGAGCTGGCAGAGACCAGCAAACAGGGCTCACCCCAGCACTGGAGGGGGCAGGCCTGCTCCGCACGGCTGCTAAGTAGACTGCTGAAGCCCCAGGCCACTCTGGCCATTTTCCCTCCACAGGGAGGTGACTCCAGGCCTGAAGAGTGACAAACAAAGGCAGACCATCCCCATGATTTTGTGTAATTTATGTTTATAAGGGCCTGGCAGCCCCTTGTCTTCCCTGTGTCAATGGGCACACCTTCCTCTACCCCTACAGCTTTATAAAGCAGCTTCTGTCTACACAAGCTGAGGGACAGGATCCAGAAACAAAGCTGAGAGGGGCCATGGAGGTAACAAGGTGTCAGGACCTGCCCCCTCCCACAGCAGCGGAGGCTAAGACCTCGTCTCTTCCTCTGCAGGAGTTTAACAAGCCCCATACCATGCACTGGCATGCAGTTCTGAAATCCTCATAAACCAAGCTCTTGGACATGCCACACACACCAAGCAGGCACCTAAGCTCCACAGCTTTCATAGCCCCAGTCACAGGTGGATCCAGATTCCTTTGGGAACATCTGAGCTAGAGTCAGTACCAATGGGGACACTCCTTGGCTCCAGGAACTGTCCCCTGGGATTGTACCTACCAGGCTCTCTTTCAATACCTGCTGGATTCATGAAGCATTTATGAATCTACATTGGCTACGGAGATTGCCTCTGACTCCACTGAGCATGGAGTGGGAGAAAATGGGATCTCCTATAGCACAAGGAAAGAGAACTAGCTATGAAAGAGTAGCTTTATGATATGGGGGCTGCTTCATCCTGGGGGCTGAAAGAGACAGTCAAGTCATCTCCCTGAAAATAACTTTCAAAATGGTTTCCAGCCACACATGGGGGCTGAACTAATGGAATGTGAACACTGATTGCCCATGTACATGGCAGAAGCAATAAGTAACAGTTTCATTCAACAAATATCTACTTAAAGAGTAACTATTGTATGTGGGAGGAATGATGCTAGGTAGTGGAGGGACAAAACTAAGGAAGTACACTGTTAATTAAATTGGGATCAGTGCCAAGAAGGACAAATACAGGATCCCAAGAGGATACATCTCAAGGGAAGTGAACTATTTTAAGCTGTTGGAGGGACCACTCTTCAACAGAGACAGGTGAGCTGAGATCTGACATTTAAGAGAGACAGAACATTCTAAGGAGAGAGAATCACACAGGGAAAACCTGAGAGAAACACAGCTGGTCAATGTGAGAAAGAATTACAAAGAGACAATCAAGTGTGCTTAGGATGATAATGGAGGCTTCTTCTTGGAGAAGTTCCCAATGACATAAGAAAATGAGAACAGGTTTCAGAACTAACTATGTGATTGGGAGACTCAGATGTAATTTTGTAGAAACTTCAGCAGAAGGGGAGCTCAATAATGACCTTCAGGAGATGGAGACTGGAGCTCAGCTGGGTCTTGTATGATGAGCTGGGTAGGCAGAGTGGTGATGGAAGGTCAAAACCCTGCATACCTACCTCCATGGCTCCCTTCTTGTTCATCTGTTAATTCTTTTTCCATACATATTATATATAATGTCCTGCACAGAAGTGACTCCTGTGCATCTGCTTTCCACCCCCACTACCTAGGCCAAACCCTGGTCCCTTAAGCATTCTCCCTACTGCAGGCAGGTTGGTCCACGCCATCCCCTGCTCCCCTCCTTCTAGTAGCTCCTATAAATAAAGGGGCTCCCTTCCTTCTAGTAGCTCACCCTGTAAATAAAGATTACACTACTTAGCCTGGCCCAGGGCTTCTCATTCTATAATCTCCATATGCCTCTGACTTCTTCTCTCTCTCCAGCCCTGACTGTAGCCCAGAGCTTCTCTCCCATCAATTTCCGAGTCTCTGGGGAATCCATCACTCTTGCCTCATGCCCTTGTTTTGTGGACCAAAGGTATCCTCAAACCCTACATTCCCACATCACACCCATTCATGTATCTCTTTCACACACTCTCCTAAAGCTATTTATATCCGTAAATGACTTTCCCAAAAAAAGATCACTATTCCTTCGAATCTTCTGAAGCGAAGCAGCTAAATGTTGTCCAAACATTTATTGAGCACCTCTGTGTTTCCAAGCCCATGTCAGCCACCAAGAAAGGCATGGAGGCAGTCATGGGCCTTGCACTGATCACAATCTAATGTCAAATGACATCACCACCAGCAAGGAAGCCCTTTCTAAGAAGTTGCAGGTGCTGCCATGTAAAACTAGATCCATGTTGTATGTCTGACTCTGCTGTTGCCATTCGTGGGCTGTTGTCATCTATGTTTCCATGAGTTGAGCACCTAGGCTATGTGCCAGGAATGGTACCAGGCTGTGGTGGGAAGGGTTTCCTGGGAAGTAGACTCTAAGACATAGTTTACTGTGCAGCATATTTTGTTAGCAGTGTCCTTGGGGTCACAGATGTGGAAGAGAAGGAAGAGAAGTAGGAAGGGCAGAGGGGAAAGTGATGCAGGCTCAGTGACCCCCTTCAGTGATCCTGTAGAGCTTTAATGGCCCCTTCTGCATTGTCCTGGGTTGAGCTGAAATAGACAGGACTTCACACTCTTGCATCCCTCAGTCACTGGATGGGGGCCATTCCCAGGAAGGAACGTGATTCTTTTAGCTAAGGCAGGGCCTGAAGGGGCTGACAGCTGGAAGCTGTTTCTGCCAATAGTTCTCCCAGCAGTTGGGGCAACCGGTACTTTACTGAAGAGGAGTCTGGGTGACACAACATGGGGTTCACTACGTAGCTGCTTTCCATATCTCACTTTGGAAACTCATAACGACAACCTGAGAGGTAGATATTATCTACATTTTACAGACAAGAAATTGAGACATGGAGAGAGTATCCCACAACCAAAGTTCTACAGTTGGATTTGAACTCAGTTCTGATTTTACAGCTTATGCTTATTCACTGCCATGTTCATTCCCACCAAGCAAGTGCCCCTCCCTAATCAGAGCCTGGGCTTACAATAGACCAGGAGGACCTCCTCTTTACTGAGATAACCATGTGGATGAAGGTGAAAGCAGCATGTTCAGATAAGCCCAAGCACAAGTGGGCTGGATATGTCTACTCACCTGTACCTGTTACTAGGATGGGGTCTCATCTAAGCCACAGTCAGAACCCCAGGGGATGGTACCAAGTCTAGGACTCATTGCTGTTCAGTCACTCAGTTGTGTCCAACTCTTTGTGACCCCATGGACTGCAGCACTCTAGGCTTCCCTGTCCTTTGCCATCTCCTGGAGCTTGCTCAAACACATGTGCATTGACTCAGTGATGTCATCCAACCATCTCATCCTCTATCGTCCCCTTCTCCTCCTGCCTTCAGTCTTTCCCAGCATCAGGGTCTTTTCTAATGAGTCAACTCTTCGCATCAGGTGGCCAAAGTATTGGCACTTTGGCTTCAGCATCAGTCCTTCCAATGAATATTCAGGACTGATTTCCTTGAGGATTGACTGGTTGGATCTCCTTACAGTCCAAGGGACTCTCAAGAGTCTTCTCCAACACCAAAGTTTGAAGGTATCAATTCTTCAATGCTCAGCCTTCTTTATGGTCCAACTCTCATATCCATACATGACTACTGGAAAAATCATAGCTTTGACTATACAGACCTTTGTTGGCAAAGGGATGTCTCTGCTTTTTCATATGCTATCTAGGTTTGTCACAGCTTTTCTTCCAAGGAACAAGAGTCTTTTAATTTCATGGCTGCAGTCACTATCTGCAGTGATTTTGGAGTCCCAAGAAAAATTCCCCATCTATTTGCCATGAAGTGATGGGACCAGATGCCATGATCTTCATTTTTTGAATGCTGAGTTTTAAGCCAGCTTTTTCACTCCTCTTTCTCCTTCATCAAGAGGCTCTTTAATTCCTCTTCACCTACTACCATAAGGGTGCTGTCATCTGCATATCTGAGGTTACTGATATTTCTCCCTGCAATCTTGATTCTGGCTTGTACTTCATCCAGTCTGGCGTTTCACATGATGTACTCTGCATATAAGTTAAATAAGCAGGGTGACAATATACAGCCTTGATGTACTCCTTTGCCAGTTTGGAAGCAGTCCATTGTTCCATGTCTGGTTTTATTGCTTTTTGACCTGCAAACAGGAGGCAGGTAAGGTGGTCTTATATTCCCATCTTTTGAAGAATTTTCCACAGTTTGCTATAATCCACACAGTCAAAGGCTTTATAGTCAATGAAACAGAAATAGATGTTTTTTTCTGGAATTCTCTTGCTTTTTGTATGCTGTTAGAAACTTGATCTCTGGGCTGCCTTTTCTAAATCCAGCTTGAACATCTAGTTCTCAGTTCACGTACTGTTGAAGCCTTGCTTGGAGAATTTTCAGCATTATTTTGCTAGTGTGTGAAATGCAAGCAATTACATGGTAGTTTTAAGATTTTTTTTGACATTGCCTTTCTTTGGGATTGGAATGAAAACTGACCTTTTCCAGTCCTGTGTCCACTGCTGAGTTTTCCAAATTTGCTGGTATATTGAGTGCAGCACTTTCACAGCATCATCTTTTAGGATTTGAAATAGCTCAGCTGGAATTCTATCACCTCCACTAGCTTTGTTCGTAGTGATGCTTTCTAAGGCCCACTTGACTTCATAGTACAGGATGTCTGGTTCTTGGTGAGTGATCACAGCACTCTGTTTATCTGGGTCATTAAGATATCTTTCATATAGTTCTGTGTATTCTTGCCACCTCTTCTTGATATCTTCTGTTTCTGTTAGGATCATACTGTTTCTGTCCTTTATTGAGCCCATGTTTGCATGAAATGTTCCCTTAGTATCTCTAATTTCTTGAAGAGATCTATAGTCTTTCCCATTCTATTGTTTTCCTCTAACTCTTTGCATTGATCAGTTAGGAATGCTTTCTTACCTCTCCTTGCTATTCTTTGGAACTCTGCATTCAGACAAGTATATCTTTCCTTTTCTCCTTCACCTTTCCTTTCTCTTCTTATCTCAGCTATTCTTAAGGCCTCCTCAGACAACCATTTTGCCTTTTTGCATTTCTTTTTCTTGGGGATGGTTTTGATCACCACTTCCTGTACAATATTACGAACTTTCATCCATAGTTCTTCAGGCACTCTATCAGATCTAATCCCTTGAATCTATTTGTCACTTCCACTGTATAATTGTAAGGGATTTGATTTAGGTCATACTTGAATGGCCTAGTGGTTTTCCCTACTTTTCTTCAATTTAGGTCTGAATTTTGCAATAAGGAGTTCATGATCTGAGCCATAGTGAGCTCCGGGTCTTGTTTTTGCTGATTGTATAGAGCTTCTCCACCTTCAGCTGCAAAAAATATAAACAATCTGATTTTGGTATTGACCATCTGGTGATGTCCATATGCAGAGTCATCTCTTGTATTTTTGGAAGACAGTGTTTTCTATGACCAGTGCATTCTCTTGGCAAAACTGTTAGCCTTTGCCCTACTTCATTTTGTACTCCAAGGCTAAACTTGCCTGTTACTCCAGGTATCTCTTGACTTCCTACTTTTGCATTCCAACTCCCTACGATGAAAAGAATATCTTGGTTTTTGGTGTTAGTTCTAGAAGGTCAAGTAGGTCTTCATAGAACTGTTCAACTTTAGCTTCTCCGGCATAAGTGGTTGGGGCATAGACTTAGATTACTGTGATATTGAACCTCCTAGGACTCATGGATGAGGTTATCTAACTTAAATAAAAATACAGGAAGTCCAGTTAAATTTGAACTTCAAATAGACAGCAAATGATTAACTTAGTATCATCATGCCAGGCAGTCTTTGGGACACACTTCTGCTAAAAAATCATCTGTTACTTATCTGACACTAAATTAACTGGGTGTCTAGTATTGTATCTGTTAAGCTTTGTCATGGGTGAAGTAGAAGGCATGCCTTCTTATCTGCAAGATAATTTCAGTAATACGAAAGCTTCCTCAGACCAAGCTCTCTCCCAGTCTGCAATCCATTTTCCTGCATCCAAAGTGTTTCATTGCACACTTACAGTGAATATACCCTGGAAGAGGGGACCCCTGAACTACACTTATTCACTCTCAAGATATTACCAAGAGCAGATTTTGGGGACTACACACAGAAAATACAGATGGGGAGGAGGAATACCTGGAGTATACATTCCTAAGGGGTGAAGGGCTCAGGATGAAAAAAAAGGCTGATGGGGTGTGGGACAGCCTGATGAGAAATGGGAAGCCTCCATTTTTCTCAGTCAGACTGCCTGAGAAGGGGGGTCTTTGTCTTCTAGAATTGCTCAGTGGGTTTCTGAGCTCTTCTCTCTCTACTTGGAGAAGACTCTATTCCCACCCCCACAATAAACTCCTGCCCACTAGCAATCAGCTGTACCCATGACCTGTTTATGGACCACCAAGGGTTCAGTGGCCGAGTGCCACTGTGTCCGAAATAGACCCAAGTATTGCAAACCTCCCAGCTTTCCGCTCAGTCTCTCCTCATCCAGTCATTGGCCTACATTCTAATATTTCTTAGCAACTCTGTGATAAGTAAACAGTGTGTAGATCATCCAAAAGGCATCAGAAGTGACCTGAACATCTTTTTTTTCTCCCAGTTTTCCAGATAAGTCATTCCCTTTCTTATCCACAAATTCATAAAAACACATAAGTGAAAGCAACAGCTTAAACAGTTTTCTTTCAGGAGTTTTGGCACTAAATACATGAAATGAATTCCCTCAGCCCTTGGACAAGAAGCCATTAGATATGGACTATTACTTGCATTATCATTACATTACAGGGTCATTATGAAAAATAAAAGTTCTAATCAGCATGAACATTTATAAAGTGCCGTGGTGAGGAATATGCCAGGCTGGGCTGTCTCAAGTATCCAGAGGAACCAAAGTGAGTAATGACTGAACAAAAGGAGGCTTGAACACAAAGAATCACTTTAACAAATCCCATTCAAAGTCGTTAGCAATTAAAGGCTTTAGGCAAAAGGAGACATCAACCCCCAACTCTCCAGCTAAGTGAGAGTTCTCTGAGCGCTCCTCACTGGCCTGTGACAATACTCACTGCCTTTACCTTCCTACTCAGCCTCCAGCTGGTGGAACAGACCCTACTGTTCCAGGCAGCCTGGTAATTCTCAGAGGACCGAAGTGGGTGGTAAGGAGCCACTGCTCATGCAGTGGACACAAGCAGCCCATGGACCCTCCACCCATCTTTAATCCTGTCCTTTATCACTCATATGTTTGTTTCTGCTGTGATCCCCTTTGTGAGTTCTAGGTGACTCTAGCATGAGCTACATACATTCACTGTCCCCTAACACAGGATGATTTTTAAAAATATTTACTTGTGCGAGGGTGGGATGTTTCGAGAGAACAGCATGTATATTATCTATAGTGAAACAGATCACCAGCCCAGGTGGGATGCATGAGACAAGTGCTCGGGCCTGGTGCACTGGGAAGACCCAGAGGAATCCAGTGGAGAGGGAGGTGGGAGGGGGAATCGGGATGGGGAATACGTGTAACTCCATGGCTGATTCATGTCAATGTATGACAAAACCCACTGCAATGTTGTGAAGTAATTAGCCTCCAACTAATAAAAATAAATTAAAAATAAAAATATTTACTTGTATCTATTTATTTATTTAGTTGTACCAGGTCTTAGTTGTGGCACACAGGATTGTTAATTGCAGCATTCAAACTCATAGCTGTGGCACATGGGATCTAGTTCCCTGACCAGGGACTGAATCTATGTCCCGTGCATTGGGAGTGGAGAGTCTTAGTCACTGGCCCACCAGGGAAGTCGACAGAAGATGATTGTAAAGTGAGCACATTACCCCCTGTCATCTTGCTGGGGACTCTGTCACATTCATGGGAAGTGTGGGTCAACCCCATGGGCAGACACCAGGGGTCAGTTACTCGGGAGTGGCCAGAAATAGACTGAATGAGTGAGAAAGGGGTAAACCATGCAAGCAGTCAGGCCAACAGTCCAGCGGAGAAGCTGAACCATTCCTGGATGCTAGGGCTCACTGAAGGGGGGCCTGGGGACAGGAGGGTCGTTTTGGAAGGCAGTACCTCAGGATGCCTTCCACCCTTCTCAGGGACACACTTGCTGACTTCCCAAGGTGAGCAGCCCCCACCCCAGGGCACTCACTGGGTCCTGCACAGACTCCTATCTGAGTTACCTGGAAACAGTTTAGCTGAACTTCCTTGTTCCCATCTATTAGACCCTGGCCTCTGCTAGGGTGGGGGAGTATCAGACACTCTCACTCTTCCATCCATTCACTCATTCAATCATTAATTCCCTCAGCAGACTGACAATCAACAAGTTCCTTTCACAGTGCCAGGTGTTTGTCTCTGCACCTCCAGCACTGGAAACAGAGTTTGGCACATAGTAGGTTCAAGGGAAATGCTGATGAATAAATGCACAGGTGCCTGAGGACTTGTTCTGCATCCCCAGGTGATCCTATTGCCGAAGGGATGGAGAAAATGGCCGAAAAGGATGTCACTGTGGCTAAAGCCTCAGATTGAAGACTGACATAAACAGCCCACCTGACCAGCAGTGTCTCCCTCGCTGTTCTTCCCAGCACACAGAAACTCTTTTACTCTTAGCACCATCACTCTTTTGGATTTATAACTTTTCTTCTGTGTGTTGCCAGTAAAATGTTTACCAGATTACTGCTGCCACTTTGTAGGTGCAACACAATTTCTTTTGAATTTTCGTTTCCCCCAGTTGAACTTCCTCTGAATCACCCACCTGCTTTATTTAGCAAAACCTCAAGGAGCTTTTGAGGAGAAATGCTGGCCCATTTGTCTTCACGGCACTGCCTGCTGCGAAACCCTTACATTTCACTTTCCCGGAGCTGCGACTCACTCTCTCTCTTTGAGTGATCTCACCCTTCGGCTTTTCAGCACCATCCTGGCAATGCTCTGCTGAGTTTTTGATATTTCTATAATACCCCTTTCCTAATAAAACCAACCTGCGTCACACACTGCATTTAATTACAGTTAAATTCCTCTTCCCTTATTGTGTGTTCAGCAACTTTTGGTCATCCCAGTTATTTTAAGTTATCAACTAAAGAAAGAAAGTGAAAGAAAGTGAAGTCGCTCAGTTGTGTCCGACTCTTCACGACCCCATGGACTGTAGCCCACCAGGCTCCTCCTCCATGGAATTTTCCAGGCAAGAGTACTGGAGTGGGTTGCCATTTCCTTCTGCAGGGGATCTTCCCTACATGATGGCCTGCCATTTCAAAACACTTTCCCACAAGAAGTCTGCTTTATTTCTGGGAACTGATTAGAGGGACTCAGATGTGTGGGGAAGATCCCCTGGAGAAGGAAATGGCAACCTACTCCAGTACTCTTGCCTGGAAAATTCCATGGATGGAGGAGCCTGGTGGGCTACAGTCCATGGGGTCGTGAAGAGTCGGACACGACTGAGCATCTTCACTTTCTTTCACTTTCTTTCTTTAGTTGATAACTTACAAATCTCCAGTTTTGTTTATTTTCTTTTCTGTAATGGAGTCTGTGCCCCATGGTATATAGTTTTATACTTTTCAACAGGCTTTCTGAGCCAGCAGGGGCCACAGGGAATTATCCTCACCAGGGAGTGACACTTGGGCTCTGGGGGGTTCCTGGGGAAAGGACTTCCCGGAATCTGTCCTGTGGCTCCAAGCATTTTGGCACCATATGTCCAAGTCCCTCTAACCAGTTCCCAGAAACACAGCAGGCTTCTTGTGGGAATATTTTGAAATGGCAGGCCATTGTGAAGGCTGTACCATCTCACTCATGGGCAGTGGTTTTCATCAGATAGAATGTTCTGTAATGCCATCTGTCCCACATGGGTGAGATGTGTCAGAAAGATCATCCTGCCAGCTCCAGAAATGATATTCTTTGAACCCAAGAAACCCTCCTGTGCTTGGAAGAGGCACTGGAATCTTGCCTGGAACTTGTTTAACTGCAGAAGACTGAACAGAGCATGCAGATGAAGTTGGAAATGTGTTAGAATTTGCCACTGGGGCTCTTGGATAGGGGGCTGGGGCAGCCCTGGGCAGGCTGTTTGATCACAGCCTCAGATAGTGGAAAGGAAAGCTGTATTTCCCATCACACACTAGCATCTGCTCAGACCGTTCAGAGAGATTTCTTCTAAGTAGTCCCTTGAGAGCCTATGTACTTATTCCAGAGATTCAGCCTTGCTGGACCATTTGGAGAGCTTCTTTCTGAGAACTGCCTTGAGAAGCTATGATCCTTCCCGCAAATGTTTTACACAGCCTGTATGTGCTGTGCAGAGCATCTGGCCCATGCCATTCATTTCTCCTAGAAACCCCACACCATTAGCAATCATTTTCTCCCTTCTATGGATCAAGAGGTATTAGGCTCAGAAATGCTGTCTTTCCCTGTGCCCCCTGCCCCACTCTTATGGGCCAGGAAGGAAGGTGAAATTGAAACAAGGGAGAAGGGGGCAGGGCACAAGCTGTAAAAGAAAAACATAGCCCTTGAGGATATGACATAAGCTGGTTAGAATCAGCTAGGTCCAAGATGGCGTAAGATTCAAGTTCCACTAGACCTTGAGCCTCATTATGCACTCATTGTAATACATTAGCATATGCTAAATGACACATCCATCAGTGCCATTTCAGTTCCAAGGCTGACCATAAAAAGTCAAATGTGAGCAGAGGCCCAACTCCTGGAAATTTTTGCCCCTTCCCAGAAATAGTTGGAATATTCTTCCCATTCATTAGCCTATGAATTACCCAGCCCATAAAAACTAACCACGCCATATTTTGGAGCCTCTCACCTTCTGAGAAGGCCCACACTCTGCCTATGGATGTGTTTCTCTCAGAGCTGCTTTCACCTCTGAGATGACCTCACTCCGTACAGCCACTCTCACCTTTGAAACTGACTACATTCTGTCTGTGGAATGTGTATCTCTCTAACTAATTCGTTTCTCACTGAGTTCTTTCTGCCATAAGACATAAAAACCTGAGTCTCATTAAGTCCTGAGACCAGGTGTGTGATCTTAATTAGAAGACAGTAGATTAAAGTCCCAAGCTGAGTTGTACAGCTTCAAAATCAAGGCTGTCTAATGTCAGAGCCTAAACTCTTCCAATTTACCCATGCTTCTAAAGGTCTAGAGTTTTGAATAAACATTTACTGAGCTGACATCACGTGTTGGATGCTCCACTGAAGGCTGGATTAAGAGGTTTAGTAAAGATCTGCTCTCTGATCTAAAAGAAAGCACAGTGTAAGGAACAACGCCATAATGCAACTCTTCTGAGATGACAAAGCTGCCAAGGAGTAAACATGGAGCAGCAAGGGTACAAGGGCAGAAAATATTTTTCTTGGGGGAAAACTGGAGTTGTGAACCTCATTCATGGGACAAATGAATTGAAATGACTCTTCAAAGATGACAAGGAGTTATCAAGTCCCCACAGAACAGAAAGCTATTTCAGGCCAAGAAAGAAAAGGTCACAAGTAAAGAACCAGAGAAGGTGAATGTACAGCCTATTGGGTGAATAAAAATGGTTTAGCATGATGCAAGCTAGCATGGGAGTGGGGATGTAAAAGAGGAGCCCAGTGCATCTTCTTTATCCCTTATGATGCACCCTTTAAAAGGAAGGCAATCTTACTAGTTGTGACACCATGAATGAACCTAGAGGACATTATGCTAAGTGAAATAAGCCAGCTACAGAAGGACAAATACTGCATGATTATTACTTACACGAAGTGTCTAAATTAGTCAAACACATGGAAAGAGAAAATAGAATGGTGGTTGCCAGGGGCTGCAGAGAGTAGGGAGGGGCATTTGTTTCTCAACGGGTATAAAGTTTCTATTATGCAAGATGACTAATCTCTAGAACTAGAGTTTATCTGTGCAACATAGTACCAATAGTTAACAGTACAGTATTGTGCATTTTAAAACATGCTTATATGATAGATATTGATTTAAAGGTTCTTAAAAAAAAAACCCACAAAAGAACATAAGGAAGTTTTTGGAGATGATAGATATATTCAGTACCTTGGCTGTGATGCTGGTATCATGGATGTGTGCATATTTCCAAACCAATAAAGCTTTAAAAAAGATATGCTCCAATAAAGTTAAAAAAGAAAGAAAGAGCCCAGCATCACTATCTTCAAGAACAAATAACACTGAGTTAATCTGGTGAATCTGAACTGTACTACTTTGGGATTTTTGGTTTTATGGACTCTGAAAATAATCTTAAAAAAAAAAAAAGAAAGAAAAGACATTTAAGTACGTTCAATGTAATCAGAATAAGTGAACCATCTCCTAAGGGGAAGACTTTTAACATCAACCTTCATTTGGGGGGCCTGCTCACATTAACAGGGGTCATATTTCTCTCCAACTCTCATAATTTTTACCTGTTGTTAGAAAGACCTGGGAAAATGTCGATTCTCCTGCAACTCAGCTAGCAGCCCTGTTGACAAGCATCCAAGCCCCTAATCTCCAATCAGATTGAGTTCTTTGCCTTTCACGAGAATGAGAAGGCTCTTGCTAGCAAGACTCTCTCCCAAGTCTCAGCCTCAAAAGAATGGTCTTGAAGGCTTCTGTTAATTTTATCTGGCTAGAGCACTGGGGAGCACGTCCAGCTCAAAAAGACATCTATTAAGTTGTCAGTCATGATATCATTTGCCTTCACAGTGTTTAGTATCTACCAAGCAGAAGCTGACAGGCAGCACAAAGGCACTCTGGGAGGGAGACAGCAGGCATGCTAATGAGCACAGCACTCTCCACGTGCCTTCACGGGTTAGGAGAGCTGAAATCGTAACAAATCTTTCTGCTCACTTCCCTCAAAGATCTCAGGTAAAGAAGCGATTGAAAGTTTGCTATCAGAGCATCCTAAATTCCTACACAAATCATTAAGTTTTCTGACCAGAGCCTGTCCTGCCTCATGGGGTGATGGGCTCAGCCAGCATGTAGAAACATCTTCTCCTAAGCAACAGAATGGGGTAAAATTCAGAGAGAGTGAGCTATGGGCCTCTAGAAGATGCTCTTCATCCAGGGCCCAGGAAGGCTTAACAAGGCTGATTCTAGTTTTAAACAGATGTACTTTGTTGTTGTTGCTCAGTCGTGTCTGATTCTTTGTGACCCCATGGACTGCAGCACGCCAGGCTTCCCTGTCCTTCATTATCTCCCAGAGTTTGTTCAAACTCATGTCCACTGGGTAGATGATGTCATCCAACCATCTCATCCGCTGCCATCCACTTCTCTCCTCCTACCCTCAATCTTCCCCAGCATCAGGGTCTTTTCCAATGAGTTGGTGCTTAGCATCAAGTGGCCAAAGAACTGGAGCTTCGACATCAGTCCTTCCAGTGAATATTCAGGATTGATTTCCTTTAGAATTGACTGGTTTGATCTCCTTGCTGCCCAAGGGACTCTCAAGAGTCTTCTCCAGAACCACAACTAAGAACCATTATAGTGAAAGAGGAGGGGAGGGAATTCCATGAAAGAATTGGGTCTACCCGGCAAAAATATCTGAATTCCTATCTACGAAGATTATAATCAGTCTAATGATGACAATCATTATAACAGCTGCTGCTGTTTTCGGTTTGTAACTTATACTCCAGGCACTTGTTAGAGCCTATACACATTATCTTAATTCATAGTGGCCTAACAGTCCTGTTGTGATGAGGGAATTATTATCTTTATCAGACTGATGAGAAAATGGGACTCTGGGTGCACATTTGTCATAACATTAGCAAAAAGTGAGAGCTTCCCTGGTGGCTCAGATGGTAAAGAATCTGCCTGAAATGCAGAAGACCCAGGTAGGATCCCTGGATCAGGAAGATGCCTTGGAGAAGAGAATGACTAGTCACTCCAGTATTCTTGCCTGGAGAATTCCATGGAAGGAGGAGCCTGGCGGGTTATAGTCCATAGGGTCGCAAATAATTGGACATGACTGAGCGACTAACACTAGCAAAAAGTGGAAGTTCATTCAAGTCCAGGTTGATCGGCTGCTCCTTTCATTTGTAGAGTTTAAAGTTGCCTGCAAGATTCCAGTTCCCTTTCAAAGGCATCATCACCTTTGGCTCCCCATGAAGTGAGTGGGGTAGGTGTTATTCCCATATTACAATTGGGGAAACTGAGGCCCAAAGAGATAAGGTACTTATTACCTGAGATCACAACACGCGAAACCAGAATGCTACTCCCTGCCACTCAGGACTTCTCTCCAGGTCACACAAGGGCCTGGCAGCATTAGAATGGTCATTAGAATGGTCTCCAGGAATATCTGGAGACAAAGACAGGATGATGGCAATTCTTAGCACATGAAAGGAGTTTGAAAATAAGAAGAAAAATTATCGCAGAAATCCAAGTGTATCACTTGGTCACTCTCAACACTTTCTGTAATTCATGGAGATGGAACCTAGGGGTCTCTGGCATCTGGTGTGGGTTTAGCTGGGGGCTAGGCTCAGGACAACTCCTTGGCTTCTGTCATGGTCATCCAGCTCCCTCAAACCCCTGGGGCAGACACTTCAGGCTGAGGGGGCCCCCAGACTGGGCGGCCTGGATAGTAGTGTGGTCCTCAAGCGCCTCAGCCTAGGCTGGGGGTCCTCTGCAAGCAGCCTTCATGCTCTTAGGTGTCCCTTGTTCTCAACAACTACTTCCACTGTCCTGATGACATCATCAACGAAACCATGAACTCTGTTCTCAGAGTCCACACACAGGAAATAACAGGAGCCAAACTGGGATTTTGCAATTACACACCTGAATGCCAAGATTTACTTAAGGATGTGGACTCTTGAACCTATCCACCTCCTTAGACAAGTCACAAATGATTCTATTCATCAGGCAAATGAGGCAAACGAGTCTGAGAAGAAGGAAGTGAGGTGTCCAGAACCTCAAGGCCATCAAGTGGACTTTAGAACACAAGCCCCGTCTTGTTCTGCCCCACCATGAACCAACTCTTCTGCCTTTTGGTTTCTCCATTAATTAAGGGAGGCAAGGTTGGAAACTCTTCAGGACAAGAACTTCCTTCTTGGAGGAAGCTTCTGTTGGAGCAACAGAACTCACACCGAGTCAAGAGAAGGCCCTTTGTGTCAGTAAAGCCGGATGGAGTATAGAGACCACTCTTCATCCTCAGGGGATGTGGGTGAGGCCCCATTACTTGTGCACAGAATATATGCTACGTGAGGGGCACTGCCAAGTGTGAGCAGGGCTAGCGCTGGGTTTCCAGGCAGCAGAAGTGGCTAGGAGCTGACCAGCCCCACTTCTGGGACTGTGCATGCACTCTAGGCTAGCGACCACCTTCGCGGGCTCATGGGGAATTCTGTTAGTGGCTGTTCCCTGTACTGGCCAGGCTAGTGGTTCTCCCACATGTTATCACTGCCAATATTCTCCTAAGACAAGCCACTTCCCAGAAATTCAACCATAGTGACTTCTGGAAGACACAGCATCAGTCACACTTCCTCTAAAGCAGCCCCTGTGACGACCTTGTCCCTGTCACTCCTCCTGTGACTTCTCCAGGGGAGCTCCAGCATGGACCCTGACACTGTCCAGTTCTTCTGATGGCAAACAATCCACCTGGTCAAAACACAGGCAAGGAGCACCAGGCCTGGAGGGACCCCAGCATCAGGACTCCACCCAGCAGGCAGGAGGCAGGACCAGGGACACGGTTTAGGGACCAGGTATTAAACTGGAGCAGAGACCCCAGGTACTCTCAGGGTCACCTTGTGATGAAAGCCACAGTGAAGCAGGTGCAGAACCTAGAACCTCATGTCCTTTAGGATCCACTTCCCTTCCTCCTCCTCCAAGAGCCCTTCCTGACCCCTGTAGTCCACAGCCCTCCCCAACCCTGGAGCTATTCTGCGGAAAGGAGCCTTGAGGCATTGGGTCCCTGGTTGTCTCCTATTGCTATTGCTTTGCTGCATAGCTGGAGTGGCTCTCTGAGTTTCTTTTCTTGATGCAGACTACAGAAAGATTTGAAGTTAGTCAGGGAGGGGTCTTTTGTCACTTCCATGTTGCCTAGAACATGTTGAGATCACTGCAGGAAGTGAATGACAGCCTGGAGGAGGCCTAGTGGTAGGTAGAGAGAGGCAGATTCAGGAGTTAGGCAGCCCTGCGTCAAGCCTGATCCTTCCACTTGAAAGGTGTGCCTCTCAACAAGTTGCTTGGCTCTCCAAGCTTTCTGAAATGGAGGTGGTTGTGCCTATCTATTAACAGAGTTGGGAGAGATTGGATATGAATAACAAAAGAACCGAGCCTGCCTAAACCAGGGGTTTTCCGAGCGTGGTCCCTAGACCAGGAGCATCACCTGGGAACTTGTTAGAAATGCAGATTCTTGACTCTACTTTAAATCCACTGAATCAAAAACTCTAAGATGGTGCCTAGCATTTGTTAACAAGACCTATGGGTGATTTCGATATACCTGAAGGTTTAATAACTTTTGTAGATACTCAGTAAATAGTTTGTCCTCAGCCAGACCTTCTGTACTGACTTTCAGATACAGAATTGAAGGAAGGAAGTGGCCAATGGCCAGACCAGTCATGATATAATGGTGATGATTTGGGACAAGTCACTGGGTACAGGACGAGAGTCTGGTTCTAATGACTTGAACATGAGTCAAGAATACATCCAACTCAATCTAATCCAGCAAGATTTTTGAGTGGTTGCTATTACACAGAGTGATGAACTCGCCTTAAAGCAAGTATTCCATACACGTGGACAGAGTTAGAGCCAGTTAAATGTGGGCTGCCACTTACATTTCTTTAGATCTGCTTCCCCTCAAAGCAAAGGCTTTCATCCCTCACTACACCTTAGCATCACCTGGGGAGTTTTGAAAACTCCGGATGCCCAGGCTACACCCCAGACCACTCACATCAGCATCTCTGAGAGAAGGTGAGACCCAGGCCTGAGTAGTTTTTAAAGCTCCCAAGGCGACTGCATTGTGCAGTACAGGGCTACAAACTACTGAACCAGATAGGTCAGTATGCAACGCAGGCAAGCTGAAGGTAGGTAGGAAGCAGAGGCCAGCCTCTTGTCTTCTTCTTCCCCATCCCTCCATTCTCTTGGTCCCTACCCTTAGGTCATAGACTCAGCCATTCTCACTGTAGAGGCAGAAAGCTGGCTCATCAGTTGGAAGAAGTCATTTGGACTTCAGAAAAACCTGGAGAAAGGAAGGGCAAGTGTTATTTCAGTGTTGTGGATAAAAATAACAACAACAGGTTCAGAGCTAGGGTTTCCCCCCCCACCCCCGCCCCTGAGGAGGGCTACAGGAGAGTTCTACATAATTTTTGGAGGTCTTGTGAGATAAACAAGACCAACAACACAACAAAAATAACAACAACAACACTGCCCTTGTGAGATTCTGAGATGTGTTCAGTACGTCGCCTGAGTTGTGGGGGGGTCAGAACTGAGCTGAGACTCGACCCCTGGCCGTGGTTCTCTATATCCCCAGACTCTGCTCTATCCTGACATGCTCTCCTCCTTTCATCTAGAAAGCAGCCATATACTGAGCACCTACCATGTGGCAGGCACTTGACTCATCCCTAATCCAGACAACTATGATTCATATTCTATAAAGAGAAAACCCAAGTGCAGAAGAAAAGCAATTAACTTGCCCAATCTCATACTGACAGTAAAAGAGGGAGCTGAGATTGGACCTGGATCTTCTGTGTCCTTAGTGCTCTTTCTGTGTCTGGGTGAGAGGACTTGAGAAAATTCCAACAAAGCCTCTCAAAATGGACTTTGATTTGGAGCCATCACAAAAAAGTTACTCAGAACGAGAAAGAGGCCCATCTATTTTTCTAATTTTGCACATTCTTCTACCATTTCTACAAGTCCTGGGTGAACCAGGAGCAGAGAATGACCTCATATGGCCATACTGACCAGGGTGAGAGCACAGGATGGACCAGGGATTGACGGGTTCAAAGAGAAAGCCATCCATATGTGCCCAGGGGCTGCCAGGCTCCAGGAGTGGGTGTTGACACATTTTCCAGGGCCTCCCAAAATGAACTTGTCATTCAGAGTTGAAATTCAGACTGAGGTTCTCGAGTCTACCTGGCTTCACTCAGCCTTGATCTCAGCACATCACCAGCCACGCTGCCTCAGGGCACCTGGACAATGCACCTACATCAGGTGAGTCTGACCCAGGAAGGATGCTCATCCTTGTACACTGGTCCAGTTGCTGCATGGAGCCCCCATTTGCTGGACAAGGACCAGATAGGTGGTCTAACCAAGCAAAGGGCCCATGTATGGGAAGCAGCACTGTGGAGGCAGTAAAGCTGGTTTCCTCTTCTGTCCTGTTCCTTGTCACAAAGCACTCTGTCCTACCTTTAAGCACAGAGTCTCAGAAGAAATCTGCTCTCTGCATTTTGGGTATTTGCAATATTCACAAGCTAAACACTATTGTATTATGTTAGACTTTGGTCCCAGTGGAGAGATGCCAGGTCTCAGGAAATTAGCCAAAGGTAAGTAATTTAAGGGAAGGAGAGCTGCCAGCTAGTGGACCCTTTACTGCTGGGTCCGGCACTTGCTGCACGTCTACTGGAATTTGTGTTTCCAAGTGCATATGTCCTGTGTGTCCTTTCCTTACGACTTCTGTTAAGCAAGAAAATTAACAAACAAATGGCAATAGTAAAGTTTCAATACTTTGGCCACCGGATGCAAAGAGCTGACCTGATGCCACATTCTGATGCTGGGAAAGACTGAGGGCAAGAGGAAAAGAGGGTGACAGAGGATGAGATGGTTGGATGGCATCACCAACTCAATGGACATGAGTCTGAGCAAACTTGGGGAGATAGGAGATAGTTAAGGACAGGGAAGCCTGGCGTGCTGCAGTCCACAGGGTCACAAAGTGTCGGATGCAACTGAGTAACTGAACAACAACAAGAGGAGACAAAATGATTTGGAACCATACAGAACTGAATTTGAATTCCAGCCCTGACACACCCGAGCCCACCTCATCAGTCCTTTCTCAACTGTTTGTCTGCAGGGCAGGGGACAGACAAGCAGATTATTCTGTTCTACTGAAGTTGTCTGCCTTGTGGTGTTGGGTGAGAACTCAGTGAAGAAAGACCAAGGCAGTGCTTTGTAAACTGCAAAGCTTTATGTAAATATTGGCATAGTTGTAATAACGGCTACTATTATTACATCTCTTTGTGATTTGCAGGTACATTATGCCACACACATTCAGATCACATCAGTACTGCCCCTAACACACTACAGTTCCTGGGCTAGGGGACAGTATTTGCCATCAAGAGCTTATAGTCTAGGAGAAAGAGGTTCCCTGGCCAGATGACACAGGGTAGTGGGCACTAAAAATGTTAGAAGGGAGAACAGGGAGGGAATTCAGGTTCTGGTAGAGGGATACCTGCTTTAGACTGTGGTCTAAGAAGGCTTCATGGGGGCGGTGACCTTTGAGTTTCGCCCAAGAGGATGTATAGGTGTGACACAGCTTAGGAGGCTGGGGATGATGGGAACTTTTCAGGCAACCAGATAGCACTTATATGAAATAGAAAAAAGACCAAGTATACTACAGTAATTTGATATCTGCAAAGCACCCCAGCCCTCATCTAAGTGATTTCATATCACTAGGCTCGTGAGCCCTGTTGAGGCTAGGACAGAAGGAAGATGAATTTCCTCTTGCCTCTGGTAAGACAGCTAGCTCTCATCCTCCGATATGTAGATGACACCACTCTTATGGCAGAAAGCAAAGAGGAACTAAAGAGCCTCTTGATGAAGGTGCAAGAGGAGAGTGAAAAAGTTGGCTTAAAATTCAGCATTGAAAAAACAAAGATCATGGCATCTGGTCCCATCACTTCATGGCAAATAGATGGGGAAAAAGTGGTAACAGTGACAGACATTTATTTTCTTGGGCTCCAAAATCACTGCAGACTGTGACTACAGCCATGCAATTCAAAGATGTTTGCTCCTTGGAAGAAAAGCTATGGCAAACCTAGACAGTGTATTAAAAAGCAGAGATATCACTTTGCCGACAAAGGTCCATATAGTCAAGCTATCGTTTTTCCAGTAGTCATGTACGGAAATGAGAGTTGGACCATAAAGAAAGCTGAGCACCAAAGAATTGATGCTTTCAAACTGTGGTGCTGGAGAAGACTCTTGAGAGTCCCTTGGACAGCAAGGATATCAAGCCAGTCAATCCTAAAGGAAATCAACCCTGAATATTCATCGGAAGGACTGATACTAAAGTTGAAACTCCAATACTTTGGCCACCTGGTGTGAACAGCCAACTCTTTGGAAAAGATCCTGATACTGGGAAAAACTGAGGGCAGGAGGAGAAAGGGACAACAGAGGATGAGGTGGTTGAATGGTATCACAGACTCAATGGACATGAGCTTGAGCAAATTCCGGGAAAAGGTGAAGGACAGGGAAGCCTGGCGTGCTGCAGTTCATGGAGTTGGAAAGAATCAGACATACTGTAGTGACCGAACAACAACAACAAACTCATCAATGATTTCTTCAGAATAAATCAATGCACCCACTGTACCTAGCCCAAATCCTGGCACATTGTTGGCTCTAAGTAAGTATTTATTGAATAAATTGCATCTTCAGCCTTCAATATAAGATAGAAGTAGCAGGCTATAGTTATGATAAAAAGAAAAGTAACTACGGAGTATCAAACAGTTCTATATTTTTATAGCCATATCATTTAGAAACTGAATTCTGCTATCTTTGCAGTGACCTGTCATATTTTCTGCTATTCAGTCTCCACAGTTTGTATCTCACATTAAACCCAGCTACCCTGGCTCCATCCACCCACAACTCCCCCCTCTCCAAGTGCAGAGTAAGAAGAGTAGTTGTTTGTCAGCCAGGACCATGCTCATGGGGTTCCCTAAGTTTTTCCATCCAATTCTTCCAAAAACTTTGCAGGGCAGTTGAGAGGTTTAGAGTCACCTTGTCTTCTAGACAGACAAGCTAAAGCTCTGAGAGGCCAAGTGATTTTTCCCAAAGTCACACAGCTTTCACCCCTAAAACCTGTGTCTTTTGCCACATCAGTGGTCAAGTTCCCACCTGGGCTAAAGTTAGGAGGTGTGGCCAAGGGACCAAATAATGATAATGACAGTAGCAACAAAAATAACTAGTATATTTCAAATCTCACACCTCTCATCGACAAAGCAAGGTATTAACTGTCATCTTACTTAATCCATACAATCCCCTCAAGATAAATACCACTGTCCCCATGTTACACACGTGGATCTTCACATTCAGAAAGGCTAAGTAACTTTCTCTAAAGTACAACTATTAAGTTGTGATACTAATTCTGCGGAATTCCAAAGCCTGTCTGCTTCCCACAATATCACTTTCGGGCCAACTACAAGCACAGCAAGACTCGAGGGGGAGATTTGCCTATTTTCAACAGGAGTCCAAGATTCTATTGGGGTTTGATGATGAATAGTGATATATATTTTTAATTCCTAAAGCACTGTTATCCATCAAAATCATTTCAGGGAAGCTCAGCTTATAGACATAATCAGCCTCACTCTATTTGATAAGCTTTGAAGGAACTGTTCATTAAGAATGACAGTGACCCTCACTCTGCCTCTCTGGATCTAAAACCTTTGAATCTTCTTAAGTTCAAGGTAAATAAATGGCTTACCCATATTAATGCTCCAAGATAGAGACATAAATCTCCTGCATGCATGCCTGCATTCACCAGTGCTCTCAAGGTGAAGAGCAGAAATACAATTTGGTTTGTGGTTATGTGATTTTAGAGATTAGGATTTAAACCAAGTTCCTAAAATGGAGGGATTCTGGATAGAAGGAGGCTCATACAACACAGGTCATTTCTTTGATAAACTGACTTAAGCTAAAAAAAAAAAAGGAAAGAAAAAGAAGAAGAAAGGAAGGAATAAGAAGAAAAACACTGAGACACATACACCACCAGATGAACAAGTCCATTTGTCAAAAAGCTAAATCTTCCTGCTCCAAGTGTGATCTTGGTTTCTCTGCTATGGCTCTGCTCTCAGGGTAGGGTAAGACAATGCCATGGGCTACCCATACAATCCTGTGATATCTATTTTCATCCCCCCGCCAAGATGCTTTTCTTTGATGTTCCTAGAACTTTAGATGCTCATGAATTTCACCTATGCTTAGAGAATGGGAGACTAGCAACACACCAGAAGGACACATCATATCAACCTCATTCTCCATTCAGCTCTAAACCCCACCTCTGAGTATGGCCACAAGGACAACACAGGAAAACTGTTGTGAAAACTCTCCAGGTTTCCCAACTATGTGACCCCAAAGAGGGGAGGAGTGTGATTAAGGACATCAGAAAGGTTTCAGAATAAATAAGTTCAGGAAACTCCGAATGAAACAAAATTAAACAGGTATCTTTACTACAGGTCTCAGTCTTTTATATGCAAATAGGCATTGTATAACTCCAAGGAAGTATATCCCTGATATATCTTTTTAAAAGCATCACGTTAGACTGTTGTTATTATGAGGACTACTCTCACACCCTCATGAAAATGCTATCTAAATCACTCTAGAACTCATTCTTGTTTGCAAAGGGATCACACCTGGCACCAGAAATTCCACATGTTCACCATTATAAAATGTTCTTAAATGTACCTTCCAACCTTCTTTTTTTGCAACCTAGCTTGGGAAACTCTTCACAAGCCATTATCTAGGGTTTGCTGCAGGTATTTATGTATTTTGGAGCTTTGACAAGTATGTTTCCTGATGGATGAGTGGAATGACAGTGCATGCATCTTGGTCACTGATAGCTCCTCCCACCTTCCCATCTTGGCCCCAGTTCAGATGGGCACTGATGACCTCATCACACAGTGTTGTCTGGAGCCCTTTGTGCTACATTGGGAGAAATCCATAAAGATGAAGTTCACAAGGGTCAAGCTATCTTCTCCTAAGCTGATTGCCCAAGTGATAACTCCCGCTGCCCAAGAGGTCTGATTAGAGACCTAAGCTTTCTCAGTTTTAGCACAGTCCAGGTTTCTATGAAAATATTATTTTAAGGAGTATGTCTTGAGTCAGCTTTCCAGACCTTTTGGAGTGTCTTATGAGCCTTGTTGGTGCATGGTTGCTTTTCCCAAGAAGTCGGCTGTCTAGGGTAGGAGCTGAACTGTCCTGACTGGAGAAGAGCAATCCAGTCTGATGTTGGCCAGGGAGCAGAGATCCATCCAAACAGGAGACTGAGACAGACAGGCTGTGACAGCTCTGGGGCTCTAGGGGAAAGACATCTACTTCCAGAAGGAAAACACCTTCCAAGTATGTGAAGCAAGAGGGAAAAATAAGGTGTCTTCTGTGCTCACCACTGTGTGCTTAATTGAGGAAACTGAGATTCAGAGGCAGTGAAGCTATATGATGGACATGGGGCTCCAGGCCAGGTGAGAGCTTTAATTTCAAGTCAGCTGCTCTTTCCACTCTAACTGCAACCAGTTACCCAAGGGACACGGGGAGGAGGACAACCCATCAAAGCTCCGACCACCTGAGGTCCAAATTGCAGCAATAAATGTCCAATTGCCTCCATGGTGGGCTGCGGCTCTTCTAGTAAGAACAGATACTATTCCCACATTTCCAGGGAGAATAGCCCAGGTTTTCTATGCTGTGCTGAATGCCATGCATGGAGTTCTTGGCTTCCAACCTCCCAAGCTTTCTTCAGTACTGTGTAATCTGACTGATCTCCTAGTAGCATCTGTGCATGTTCTTGAACCTGGCAATGAACTCCTGGTTACCCCACCTTTGCCCCTCTCCAGGAGTCAACCTTCAGACTTGGGAGTCACCTGGGTCTTTCCAAACATAATCTTGGCCATGCTTCTAACCAGTTATTGATTTGCCAAGTGTCAGCTGACCCCAGGTCTCTCTAGAAATACCTTGGCTATAAACACAGTAGACGAGGCATGGACCAAGACTTTGTCTATGATTCCACTGAAGAATAAGACTTCTGCATGGTCTCCAGGTCAACAACTTGCTCAATTAAGCCAACAATTTTAAGAAGTTACCCCCAAATCTCCATTTTAAAATCCTTTAAAATGATGACAAAAATCTATCATTTTCCAAAGACACTGAATATACTTTTCACTACAGTTATCTTCAAAATGAAACTTCCCTGGGAAGGACTAGGGGCTGTAACTATCCCCACAGGGACACAGATGCAATTACAATGAGCTAATCATTTTCTAGCTGTTGAGTTGAGTTGCTCTTATAAGAACTGCCTGAGATGTCCATTGATATCAATCATGTATTTCAACTTGAAGAAATACAAAAATGTTTTAAAAGAGCTCACTTCACTGGAGCACCTATTTGGCGCTGTACCTTCACATGTCATCTCTTTCAATCCTCAAGGCAGCCTAAGGTGCTCAATGTCCAGCCAGGAAACTGAACTTCAGACACACTAAACAACTTCCCACACCGAGAGAGAGAGAGAACCGAGACCAGAAGTTGGGTCTACCAAAGCCCAGGGTCCAGGCATTTTTCCTTTCCATGCCTCCTCTCCTCTGCACAGCATGAGAGAATTACTTTCTTTTCTTTTCCTGTGTACGGATATGAAGTTGGTTTACAGAGTACTTTTATTTATTTATTTATTTGGCTGTTTCAGGTCTGAACTGTGGTATATGCGATCTTCATTGCAGCATGTAGAAACTCATTGTGACCCTCAGGCTCTCTAGCTATGGCACATGGGCTACAGAGTATGTGGGTTCAGTAGCTGCAGTGAGCAGGCTTAGCTGTTCCATGGCATGTGTGACTTTAGTTCCCCAGGATTGAAACCACCTCCCTTGCATTACAAGGTGGATTCTTAACCACTGGACCAGTGAAGTCCCTAAAAAGTACTTTTAGATTTGTGCATTCTTTTCTTTCCCCCATTTATTTTTATTAGTTGGAGGCTAATTACTTTACAATATTGTAATGGTTTTTGTCATACATTGACATGAATCAGCCATGGATTTACATGTGCTCCCCATCCCAATCCCCCCCCCCACCCCCCGCCTCCCTCTCCATCCCATCCCTCTGGGTCTTCCCAGTGTACCAGCCCTGAGCACTTGTCTCATGCATCCAACCTGGGCTGGTGATCTGTTTCACCCTTGATAGTATACTTGTTTCAATGCTATTCTCTCAGAACATCCCACCCTCATCTTCTCCCACAGAGTCCAAAAGCCTGTTCTGTACATCTGTGTCTCTTTTTCTGTTTTGCATATAGGGTTACCGTTACCATCTTCTTAAATTCCATAATTATGCGTTAGTATACTGTATTGGTGTTTATCTTTCTGGCTTACTTCACGCTGTATGATGGGCTCCAGTTTCATCCATCTCATTAGAACTGATTCAAATGTATTCTCTTTAATGGCTGAGTAATATTCCATAGTGTATATGTACCACAGCCTCCTTATCCATTCATCTGCTGATGGGCATCTAGGCTGCTTCCATGTCCTGGCTATTATAAACAGTGCTGCGATGAACATTGGGGTGCAAGTGTCTTTCAGATCTGGTTTCCTCAGTGTGTATGCCCAAGTGTGGGATTGCTGGGTCGTATGACAGTTCTATTTCCAGCTTTTTAAGGAATTTCCACACTGTGGATTTGTGCATTCTAAGTGAGGTTACCTGTATTAGCTTGAAAAACTAAGAAGGAAGAGGTATATGGGTATATTTATAATGCACCTTTAAACGCAGAAGAAAAAAGAATTCTTTAAGTGCTACCAGTAAAAATCATAGAAGTCAAAGGAAGGCATTTCCCCTTAAAGTGAAGTGTCTTTTACACTCTCCTCCTGTTAAACTTCAACCAACATGATAAGTTATAGGAGCCTGCCATGCAGAATAGCAATATGTATCAAAATTGCAGCTCTCCCTGTGAGCTATCTATCAGAAAACTTAATGTAATTGCCAGACTGAATCTTAATTCATCTCTGAGAGAAGCTTATTACTTTGGGGGTGTTGTATCACCTGTTTTTAAATCACACACAAGTATAACCTCAATGATCTATTAGTCTTCAATGTTTTAAACATCACTACCTATGTCTACATTAATTCCCCATCTGCAGTCTGTTCAGAAGACACTGGTCCACTGAAGAGCAATTTTAGGGCCTTCTATGCTTTGTTCTTACCTTTGTCTTTTCCCTTCCAGTCCATCTTCCTCTACACAAATGTCAGAGTGAGCTTACTAGAAGGCAAAATCGCTGGGCCATGCCCTGTACAAAACCCTTGCTATTCCCCATCATCAACAGGATACAAGACCTCTCACCATCCAGCCATCACCTACACCTCTCCCCGTCATCTCATACCTCTGCCATTTCCAGACAGAAGCAGAATTAAAGACAACACTGGAACATGAGGCTAGTTAACATCAGGCTAAAAATTGTCAAAAAGAGCCAAGACAACCTGTCGCCTCTAAGAGGCTGTGACAACTCTGGGTGTGAACCACATACTTCACAAGTGCCCTTAGAATACAGGAAGAAAAGACAAAAAGATAAAAGTCAAGATGGAGAAAATGATAAATATAGACAACTACAATCATCAAAGACACACGTAACTTGCATTCCAAAAGAAAACACCAGTACAGTACACAGGATAGAGGCAAGAAATAGATACAACTAGATATAAAAAAAGAAAACATTTGCTGAGCCAAAAAAATGGCCTAAGAGGATCATTGCATTAAAAAAAAAAAAATCCTTGAATAAACTCAGTCTTAGTAACCTGCAAAATTTGGATTTGAAAGGACAAAATATGGTCTAATAAGTACCTGAGCAAAAAAAAATTATGATATGCTGCCAAAGAAATAGAGTCAGGCATCCTTAGACCTCAGCTTTGGCTCACTAACTTCCAGTCCCAGATCTATCAAGTTGTGAGGGACAAAGTGGTTGTGACCCAACAAAGGAACAGAAGCCAAGCTTTCCTTCTCGGAAGAAGGAAGTGGAGAGATCAGCTTTAGTCCATAAAGGCTCAGAAAGCCTGCCCCTGATGTGCATTTCCTGGAGGATGCAGTATCAAAGTATGTCTATGGGAATGAACTCGTCCAATCAAATCAACAGGACTAAAATTAAGAGCCTAGACAGGGTATAAAAGGACTGTCCATGCTGAAAACAGTTAATCACAGGATTCAAACATTGCTTTGAATTGGGCCACAAAATTGCAAGTGCCAAAACTTCTTGAAAATAAAGATACAAAATAGAAAATCAGCATCTAGAAAAGCATCTCCCCCTCCAGCTTCCTGCTGGCTGGATCAGGACCCCTCCTCCCTGTCCCCCTGCTTCCCTTCAACATTACACTCACCTCCTCACCATGTGTGTTTCACGCTTGTCCCTTTATCATTAGAAAGTGAGCCCCTATGAGCAGGCACTATTTTGTGTCTCCCACCCCTGCCCCACGAAGTGGCATATAGATTGCAATTGCAAATGCTTATTGAAGGAATGAATAAGGAAAAACATGATGTTCCTTTATTATACCCCCAGGCAACCTTCTGTAAAGGAATCTTTGATTTCTGGCAGGGCTTCAGGGAGGGTTTCATGGCATGTGTATCTAATACACTGAACATCAGCGGAATTTCCCTCAGCATCTCCCTAAAAATTGCAGGGAGGGGGGGGGAACTCCTTACACAGCAAGTCTGTTATTGCCACTCCCAGGAGGCAAAGATGGCAACTGAGGCTCACCAGGGTTGTTTGAGCCTCATACATTCCCAGGTGTACATTGTGAAGGGAGCATGAAAGCTGACTGCATCTCTCTGACTGTGAAATCTTCACTCTGCCTCTCTTTTCTTGCCCTGGTCCTTGCCTGGAAAGCCATGTGAGAGATGATCACATTACGACACCAGGGCTTTTATCTCCTGGATGTCAGCAGGCCACACTCAGCATCCATCCCAAAGGGCGCCTGGCTCAGGCTGCTCAGTATGCTGCAGAACTTGTGTTCACTGCACATTAGGCAGCCGAGTTTACCAGAACACACTATCCCCTTGACGAATGGGGTCCGTGTTGCATTTACATGAGAGTGGGCTTCCCAGACGTGATAAGGGGCTGGGTGATGCATCGCTTGCTGTGCCAGTGTGCGCGAGTCAGAAGTGATGAATGGGGCTCATGGACAAACAGTGCTGAGCTTCAACACACCAGGCTCAGCGGATGTGGTACCTGTTTAGGGGTTCCAGAACACCAACCCGCTCAAGACCCAGTCATTCATATTCCCTTCCTCTTGTCAACAATTGACTGAGCACTTTGTCTGAGCCAGTGCTGGCCAGATGCTGCAGATAGAGAAGGAAGGTATGGTCCTTCCCTACCATCCAGTAACAAGAGCATCAATTACTGAGCATTTATTGTTTACCAGACCCTGTGTGGGCTTCGTCTCCTTGAATCTTCATCACTTCCCTATGAGTTAGGTATAATCCTTGCTTAAAAAGTGGAAAAACTAGGATTCCCTGGTGACTCAGTAGTAAAGAATCCGCATGCCAATGCAGGAGACACAGGTTGGATCCCTGGTCCAGGAAGATCCCACATGCTGGGGAGCAACTAAGCCCATGTACCACAACTATTAATCCTGTGCTCTAGAGTCCAGGTAGCCACAACTACTGAAGCCCGTGTCTGACTCCTTTGTGACCCCATGGACTGAGGCCCACCAGGCTCCTCTGTCCATGGGGTTTCCCAGGCAAGAATATTGGAATGGGTTGCCTTCCTTCTTCAGGGGATCTTCCCAACTCAGGGACTGAATCTGCATCTCCTGCATTGGCAGGCAGATTCTGTACCACCAGGCCACCTGGGAAGCCCTTTAAAGTCATAGGAATCAATTCAATTTGACAAACACTGAACACTCAAATTGGATCAGCTCTGTGCTGCTGTCAGGGGAAAATGACATGGCTACTCTGTTTCTAGGATCACAGTATTTAGATATAAGATTCACATTCCATAAAATATGATGACTTCATGTTCTCAAACCTTCTGACTGTGGAGACACTATCTATTAATACTTCTCCTGCTGAGAATTTAATTATGCACAGTGTCTGCATTTCTGATGATCTTATGTGTTAATCTCACATGATCCACTCAGTAATCTCATATGATCCACTCAGTAATCTCACATGATCCACTCAGCCTGTACTCTTCCCAACAAGGTCCCTGTGGACATCTTCAGCTTCCCCTCCAGATGAACCTTTCTTTCTCTGCCCAGCTCTGTGCTCTGTGAGACAATAGATCATATCAGGATGGGGAACACATGTACACCCGGGGCTGATTCATATTAATGTTTGGCAAAACCACTATAATATTGTAAAATAACTAGCCTGCAATTAAAATGAATAAATTTATACAAATAATAATAAAAAAAATAGATCATATCAGTGAGCTTCCCCGCCTGCCCCCTTGTGGTTGGGTTCAGCCACAGGGGTTGCTGCAGGGATAGAGGAAGGGAGGGAAGAGGTTGGGATATTTACTGTCCTAGCAATCACTACACAGGTCCCTGAAATGTGGCCAAGTCCCTCCACTAAAAGGAAGGTCACAGCTTTTAGGAGACCCTCCCTGCTGAACTTTATCTTCAGGGTCAGCAGTAAGTCCCTCTCCTTCAAGTCTGAAGGTGGTCACATACCCCACCATGTCTAGACCAGGGTACCACACTATCTCTTTTTGTTCACACCCTCCTGCCCACACGCTTGTAAATAATCCCTTTGTTAGCCTTTCTTCGAATTACCTAATTTGAATGTGCCATCTGTTTCCTGTCAGGATGCTGTCCGGTGCCATCTTTGAAGGCAGAAACTATGTTTAATGCATTGTTTCATTACCTACACTATCAACCGCAGAGCAGTCAGGCCCACAGTTGGTGTGACTTGCCCGACTGGACATCTCCTGGCACTTGCCTAAGAGTTGGACTTGTGGCAAATCTACTTAAATTGATTTTCTTTTTTTTGTTTTTTTTCCAAATGAAATTCTATTTTAATTGGGAGAACTCAATGTCTCCTAATCTATTTTGGGGACACGGATCTTTTTTAAATATCTGATGAAAGCTATAGACCTTCAACCTAGCAAAACATACAAATGCATGTTTTTGCAAATGTTTGCATAAATTTTCAGACAGTTCATAAAGCATAGACTAAGAACCCCTGCAATCGATCCATTATTTATTAAACAAAGATTCTATTATAATGTATTTGCTTCTTCATTCTAAGACATAATCAGTTTTAAATGTTTTATGATGATTATTTACTATTATTACTATTACTATAAATGGAAATGGTGCTTGGATCTACAAGTCAGTGTGGTATTCCCAGGATCTGATATGAAACAAAAAATTTCTAGACTCACAAATGACCAAAAAGAAAAATAACAACAGGAACACTTAGCCCTTACTCTGTGCCAGGGACTCTCCCAACTGCTTTACGAATATTAATTCATTTCATGCTCAGGATAACCCAACAGTCTCCTTCTCTTATCTCTCCCTAGTCTCCTCAAGCCCTTGATATTAGTCTGGCTCTTTTCATTCATAAGTGTCAGGGAAATCCCCTCTTGACTAGGGAATTAGACTCAGGAGGGATCTGAGAGCCATGATTCCTGACAGTCTGTTCATCCTACTTCATTCCTCTGACATTTTGTTCAGTCATTTGCATTATAGTCATCTGTTTGTGCACTGCCCTTGCCGTCACACCAGTGGTTTTCAAAATCTTTCCCACAGTCATGGACCTTACTCAGAATATAGACTGCGGCATGTTAATGATGATTCAACCTACCATGTTTTGAGACCTTCCTTTGTTCAGGACTAGTCCTATCCTTAGAGTTTTATAGACATTACAACTTAGTTAGTCCTCATGACAAGTCTATCATTAGGAATATCACTATTCCCACGTTACAGATGAGGAAGCAGAGGCTTAGACAGGTTAAGCAATCTGGAGTAGGTCAAATGACTAGTAACTACAGAACCTGGGATCTGAACCCTAGTAGGTTTCCTTAGATTATTACTGCCTTCCACAGTTGAAATAATACTGTGGGGGCACTCCCATATATCCCAGCCCTCTGCCCCTAACATCACCCTGATTTCCTCCACTCAAGAATGCATCCTGGTATGCAAGTGAAGAAGAATGGCACTATCATAACTCTGAACCTGCTCTGAATTTTTTTAAATTCAACAATTCGCTAATTGTACTATTTTAACCACTTCCAGGAACACAGCACTTGCACTGCCTGGCAAATGCCAGCCTACTTGTGTATCTGTACACAACGTCAGGGATCCACTATATTGGGCAGGATCCAGATATGACCATTTCTGTGTCCCCAGCACAGCTGAGGCTCTCATTAAAATGAATGCATTCCAGGTGGCGCTAGTGGTAAAGAACCTGCTTGCCAATGCAGGAGACATAAAAGACATGAATTTGATCCCTGGGTTGGGAAGATCCCCTGGAAGAGGGCATGTCAACCCACTCCAGTAATTTTGCCTGGAAAATCCCATGGACTGAGGAGTCTGGTGGGCTACATTCCATGGGGTTGCAAAGAGTCAGACACAACTTAGTCACCGAACAACAAAAACAAACATGCATGAATGGATGAATGAAGTTAAAAATCAGATCCTCAATTTTCAGAAGTCAGGTAATATGAAAAAAAATTGCAAAAGGATTAGAAGTAAGTGATGAAGAGACCACACTAGCCCATTGCTTCCCTTATTCCACCCAGAGTCCCTTCCTGATCCTCAAACACATTGGCCAGTCCCTGTAGAACTCAGATGATATCAAAAGTAAACTTACTTCAATCCTCAGTTTTGATAGTTTTGGATAGCTTTGGATAGTTCCTTCACCTTCTTATTCTAAGGGAAACCCAGAAGGCCTTAGGGTCTTTCTACAGGACTTTCTAGTGGTAGAGGCTAATTTTTCACAGCTCGTAGTCTGGAAGATGGAAGCTGCTTTTTGGTTCCTCATCTCCACTTTCAAACTCTGTCACAGACTTCCTCATTCAAAACTGCCAGCTCTTTTGAAGCACATCATCACACTGCTGCCATCAGCCAAGGCCCCAGTCATCCCGTGCTTGTCACTCACCAATGACTTCATACCTGCTTCCCTGTCTTTATGTGGGTGGACCTGAACATCCATGGGAATGCTCTGTCCATGACAATGGCCTCTGAGTTCCTTGACCTCCTTGACTCAATCTTTTGCCTCCTCACACCTCGGGCACGCAACCCTAAAGTCATACATCATCATCAATCACTGAATTAACTACAAAATTTCTATTTATCATCCATTTCTGACCATCACCTCCCACCCCACCTACTCAGTTACTCTGGCATAAATGCACCAACAATTATTTGACGCCCCACAGGGACCTACATTGACCCCACTGACTCTGACACTTTGTTCCTGTCAACCACATGCCCACATTCTCATCTCCATCTTTATTCTGTTTAGGACCCACTGGAGAGCACCATAATCCCTCCCTCAGAAACCTGCCAAACTGCCTTGGCTCTATTTCCTTCTTCCTTACCTGCCCTACTCCAACCCTCAGTTCAATTCGGTTGCTCAGTCATGTCCGACTCTGCGAACCCATGGGCTACAATGCACCAGGATTCCCTGTCCATCACAAACTCCCGGGGTTTACTCAAACTCATGCCCACTGAGTCAGTGATGCCATCCAACCATCTCATCCTCTGTCGACCCCTTCTCCTCCTGCCTTCAATCTTTCCCAGCATCAAGGTCTTTTCCAATGAGTCAGTTCTTTGTATCAGGTGGCCAAAGTATTGGAGTTTCTGCTTCAGCATCGTCCTTCCAATGAATATTCAGGACTGATTTCCTTTAGGATGGACTGGTTGGATCTCCTTTCTGTCCAAGGGACTCTCAAGAGTCTTCTCCAACATCACAGTTCAAAAGCATCAATTCTTCGGTGCTCAGCTTTCTTTATAATCCAACTCTCACATCCATACATGATGACTGGAAAAGCCATAGCTTTGACTAGACAGACCATTGTCGGCAAAGCAATGTCTCTGCTTTTTAATATGCTGTCTAGGGTGGTCATAGCTTTTCTTCCAAGGAGCAAGCATCTTTTAATTTCAAGGCTGCCATCACCATCTGCAGTGATTCTGGATCTATTTGCCATGAAGTGATGGGACTGGATTCCATGATCTTAGTTTTCTGAATGCTGAGTTTTAAGCCAACTTTTTCACTCTCCTCTTTCACTTTCATCAAGAGGCTCTTTAGTTCTTCTTCACTTTCTGCCATAAGGGTGGTGTCATCTGCATATCTGAGGTTATTGATATTTCTCCTGGCAATCTTGATTCCAGCTTGTGCTTCATCCAGTCCAGCATTTCTCATGACGTACTCTGCATATAAGTTAAATAAGCCGGGTGACAAAATATAGCCTCGATGTACTCCTTTCCTGATTTGGAACCAGTCTGTTGTTCCATGTCCAGGTCTAACTGTTGCTTCTTGACCTGCATACAGATTTCCCAGGAGACAGGTCAGGTGGTCTGGTATTCTCATCTCTTTAAGAATTTTCCATAGTTTATTGTGATCCACACAGTCAAAGACTTTGGCATAGTCAATAAAGCAGAAGTATATGTTTCTCTGTAACTCTCTAGCTTTTTTGATGATCCAAAGGAGGTTGGCAATTTGACCTCTGGTTCCTCTGCCTCTTCTAAATCCAGCTTGGACATCTGGAAGTTCACAGTTCATGTACTATTGAAGCCTTGCTTGGAGAATTTTCAGCATTACTTTGCTAGTATGTGAGATGAGTGAATTGTGTGATACTTTGAACACTCTTTGGCATTGCCTTTCTTTCAGAAAGGAATGAAAACTGACCTTTTCCAGTCCTGTGGCCACTGCTGAGTTTTACAAATTTGCTGGCATGCTGAGTGCAGCACTTTAACAGCATCACCCTTTAGGATCTGAAATAGCTCAACTGGAATTCCATCACCTCCACTGGCTTTGTTCGTAGTGATGCTTCCTAAGGCCCACTTGACTTTGCATTCTAGAATGTCTGGCTATAGGTGAGTGATCACACCATCATGATTATCTGTGTCATTAAGATCTTTTTTGTATAGTTCTGTGTATTCTTGCCATCTCTTCTTAATATCTTCTGCTTCTGTTAGGTCCATACCATTTCTGTCCTTTATTGTGCCCATTTTTCAATGAAATATTCCCTTGGTATCACTTATTTTCTTGAAGAGATCTCTAGTCTTTCCCATTCTATTGTTCTCCTCTATTTCTTTGCATTGATCACTGAGGAAGGCTTTCTTATATTCCTTGCTATTCTTTGGAAGTCTGCATTCAAATGAGTATATCTTTCCTTTTCTCCATTTCCTTTTATTTCTCTTCTTTTCTCAGCTATTTGTAAGGCCTCCTCAGATAATCATTTTGCCTTTTTGCATTCCTTTTTCTTGGAGATGGTTTTGATTACTGCCTCCTGTACAATATCATGAGCCTCTGTCCATGGTTCTTCAGGCACTCTGCCTATCAGATCTAATCCCTTAAATCTATTTGTCACTTCCACTGTATAACTGTAAGGGATTGGATTTAGGTCATACTTGAATGGTCTAGTGGTTTTCCCTACTTTTTTCAATTTAAGTCTGAATTTGGCAATAAGGAGCTCATGATCCAAGCCACAGTCAGATCCTGGTCTTGTTTTTGCTGACTGTATGGAGCTTCTCCATCTTTGGCTGCAAAGAATAAAATCAATCTGATTTTGGTATTGTCCATCTGGTGATGTCCATGTGTAGAGTCTTCTCTTGTGTTGCTGAAAGAGGGTGTTTGCTATGAACAGTGCATTCTCTTGGCAAAACTCTGTTAGCCTTTGCTCTGCTTCATTCCATGCTCCAAGGCCAAATTTGCCTGTTGCTCCAGGTATTTCTTGACTTCCTACTTTTGCATTCCAGTCCCCTATAATGAGAAGGACATTTTTTGGGGGTGTTAGTTCTAGAAGGTCTTATAGGTCTTCATAAAACCATTCAACTTCAGCTTCCTCAGTATTAGTGGTTGGGGCATAGGCTTGGATTACTGTGATATTGAATGGTTTGCCTTGGAAATGAACAGAGATCATTCTGTTGTTTTTGAGATTGCATCCAAGTACTGCATTTCGGGCTCTTTTTTTTTGACTATGATGGCTACCCCATTTTTTCTATGGGATTCTTGCCCACAGTAGTAGATATAATGGTCATCTGAGTTAAACTCACCCATTCCAGTCCATCTTAGTTAGCTGATTCCTAAAATGTTGATGCTCACTCTTGCCACTTCCTGTTTGACCACTTCCAATTTGCCTTGATTCATGGACCTAACATTCCAGGTTCATATGCAATATTGCTCTTTACAGCATCGGACTTCACCTCCATCACCAATCACATCCACAACTGGGTGTTGTTTTTGCTTTGGCTCCATCTCTTCATTCTTTCTGGAGTTACTTCTCCACTGATCTCCAGTAGCATATTGGGCACCTATCGACCTGGGGAGTTCATCTTTCAGTGTCCTATCTTTTTGCTTTTCATACTGTTCATGGGGTTCTCAAGCCAATCCTAGTTTAACCCAAATATCCCCTTCTGAGATCCTGCACCCACTTAGAAGTGTTTAGAGAAGAACAAGTAAACAGCTCTAGCTTAGACTATGAGTCCAAATTTCTAGTAGGTATTCAGCACCAGGGACTACAGCCTTTCCACAGTAAATTCACTGTCTAGTTCCTCTTCTGATTATTTCACACCTTCCTCTCTCTACTTAAAAACTTCAACACACTCCCCCTGCTCCTAACTGTCAGCTGTTAAGTCTGCCTCATACTTCATGAAGAAAACAGATGAAATCAAGGAACTACCTCACATTCCCACTCCTAAACTGTAGCTCCCTGGCATCTGTTCTCACATCCTCTGCTCTCCTTCGTACCACAGTAGAAACCTCCCTGTTCCTAAGATTAAGTTCTCTCTGTAGACCTTAGACATATCCCTCTTGTCCACTCAAGGTCTTTGCTCCTCCAAGTGTCCTCTTTCTCCCAAATAGCCAACTTTGTTCTCACCACGCCTTGACAGTGACTGTCTGAAACAATTCCACTCCCCACTTCAGACACTGCCTCATTTCCATGTGTCTGTTCATGAAAACTTTCTCAAAAAAGTTGACAATGCTCATACTTCTCACATCTTCCCCCTCATCTGACCTCAAACCCACTCCAGTTGGGCTGTCTCCACTGCTCTACTGAGGCCACTGCCCCATGGTCACGAGTTGCCTCTGTCCTGCTAAACTGAATAGTTCTTGAGCCTCACCTTATTCAGTGTCAGAAAAGATCACACTGAGTCATGGTCTCCTGTAGGTCAACACATGCTCTTGGGATTCCTCCTACTTGATGCCTGCTGCTCCCTCCTCCTTGGGTGAGTCCCCTCTCCTGGATTCAGTGTTGTCCTTGGCCCTCTTCCCTATATGCACCCACTTCCTGCATGTTCTCACCCTGCAGGAAACTTTACCTCCTATGTGTTGGTGATGCTAACATTTCATCCCCAGGCCTGAACTTCAGACTTGAGTATTTAACTCCCAACTCTGCCAACGGCTGCACTTGGATGTATCAATGTCATCTCAACACGTTCAGGATCAGATGGCCTGAGTGATGGCTTGATGGCCTCTATCAAATCTGCTCCTTTCCCAGTCTTCTCTATGCCAGCTACTGGCAACACTATCCACTCAGTTGTTCACGCCAAACACCACTGGGGTGCATGCATGCATGCTCAGTTGTTTGGTTGTATCTGACTCTTGGTGACTCCATGGACTATGGTCTGCCAGGTTCTTCTGTTCAAGGGATTTCCCAGGTGAAACTATGGGAGTGGGTTGCCATTTCCTCCTCCAGGGGATCTTCCTGATCCCAGTGCATGAGATACAGGAAACACTGGGGAGTCGTACTTTACTTCTCTTTTCAGGCTTCCTGCATATCTCATTCATCAGTAAGCCCTGTGGCTCTACCCTCAAAAATTTCCATAAATTCATTCATTTCTTATCATCTCTTATTGCTTTTACCGTACTGCAAGTCACTTGCATGGGGCTTCCCAGATGGTTCAGTGGTAAAGAATCTGCCTGCAATGCAGGAGACACGGGTTTAATCCCCAGGTCAGGAAGATCCCCTGGAGTAGGAAATGGCAATCCATTCCAGTATTCTTGCCTCACAAACACCACAGCAGAGGAACCTGGTGGGCTACAATTCAGGGGGTCACAAAGAGTCGGACATGACTCAGCAACTAAACAACAACTAGCATCCCCTTGCCTGGGCTATTGCAGTAGAGAGAATCTTATCTCCCTGCATTCATCACTGTCCACTACATTTCAACACCCCTGTAGGAGTCTGCTTAGAACCCTGCTAGCTTCATATAGTAACATTAAAGATCAGCTGTTATGAGGCACTCCCTGATTTGATCCTGGCTTCCCTTTGTCTCATTGTCCACCCAACCCCAAATATGAGTAGGCTTATTTTTCAATACACTGAACAGTTTTTACCCAGGGTCTTTTAAAATGTGCTGTTCCTTCTTCCTGGGATGCTATTCCCTCTATATTTTCATTGTATCTTAGCATTCAGATTTCAGCTCAAATGCCATCTCCTTAGAGAAGCCATCCCTGACCACTCACCCTTGGTGTCATTCATCTTATTTATTTTCTATATAGCACTTAACAAACACTTACAATGCACTTACTATGCTCTAGGTACTGCTTTAAGAGTGTTACAAACAGCAACACATTTAAACTTCCCACTAACCATATGCTATTTGTTATATTATTATCCCCCTTCTAAGATGAAGAAAATGAAGCACAAAGAAACTAAGTTACTTGCTCAAGGTCTTATATCTGGCACATGTCATGGTCAGGATTACCACCGAGGTGAAGGCACTGGAGTGTATGACTTCCAGAGACCTTACCTGGTGGGGGATAACTCTGAAGAGATGTTATTAGCGTAAGAGTGAAGTGGTCTGATGTGCCCTGGGCTAGGAGCAGAAAGAGCTCTAAGATCTACTGGATAACCTTTCTCTCGAAGGGTCTTCATCAGTAAAATGAGGACTTTGGACTTGATGACTTCATTGGCCTTCCAACCATAACCACGATGGTTTGGCAGCCTTGACATAATGGACAGATGTTCTGGGATCTTACCAACTAGTGCTCTAGCACTACTAATACCACCATCACTATGACTACTAATACAACTTATAATATCATGAGGATGATGATGGTACCTGGAACGTTGTATTGAATGTCTCCTGCTGTGGTCCTGTGCTTCATAGGTTCATCTCGTCCCCACAAGTGCCCTTGATGGTTACCCTCATTTTACAGAAAAGACAGTTTGAGACTCAGGTGAACAAAACCACCCAAAACCATACAACTAAGAACTGGTCAAGAAGGATTTTGAAAGAAGGGACACCCAAGCCCTCTCTTCCCCTACCTCCTTCCTCTAGCAGTTCCTACTTTTCTATTTATATTTACTTCTTAGCACTTATCACCCTCCTACATACTTATGTTTTTTCATTGTCTCTCTCTCCCCACTACAATGTGACCTCACAGGGCAGAGGTCCTTGTTTACTTTGCCCACTGACATATCCCATGCGTCCTACTACAGTGCCTGGCAAGAAGAAGGTGCTCAGCGATGCACCGCCTGAGTGACTTCCACACAGGCTCCACTGGGGCTGTGTCCCCCACCTCTGAGGCTCATGAACTGACTGGCTCACCAACCTCTATGACAAGGATGGGCAAACTACCTCCCAGTGGTCATACCCAGTCTGCGGCCTGGTTTTTCACAGCCTATATGCTAAGAATAGTATCTGCATTTTCAATGAATTGTAAAAGAACAAGAGAAAGAGGAAGAGGATGATGAAGTAAAATAGAAGAATAAAAAGCAGCAGTAGTAGCAACAGCAACCAACCACAAGAAATATCCAATTACTATGTTATGTAACAGGAACTAACATACTGCCAGAGGTCAATTATTCCTCAAAGACAAACAAACTCATAAGAAAAAGAGATCAGATTTGTGGTTACCAGAGCCAGGGGGTGAGGGGACATGGAATAGGATAAAGATAGAAAGTAGAAACTTTCTGCTTTAAGATAAAAATAAGTACCATGATGTACAACATGATAAATATAATTAACTCTGTTGTATGTTGCATATGAAAGCTGTTAAGAGAATAAGTCCTAAGAGTTCTTATCACAAGGAACTTTTTTTCTATTTCTTAAATTTTGTATCTATATAAAATAATGGATGTTCAGTAAACTTACTGCAGTAATCATTTAAAAATAATATGTGACAGAACTAAGGGTCACGAAGCCTAAAACATCTGGCTCTTTACAGAAAAAGTGTGTGGACCCTGTACTAGGAGACCAAACATGAGTGGTGTATGCGCCTTTCTCTCTGGGACCCTCCGCAGAGCATGCTGTGCCAATGGCTTTACACACTTCAGACAGACCCCAAGTAACACACACTCTCCTTGAACCATTAATTCATGTTTTCAGCCCATTGGGGAGCTAATGTGGTATAGGGCGGAGTGCTCAAGAGGGCTCTTCATGGGAATTTCCAAGGAAGCCCTTTCTTGGGAGTAAAAGCATTCTTTATCATATAATATCATAGTTATGAATCAATCAGGAGTCCAGTTTCTGTTATGGACCCAACGGTTCTGCCCCTCACAATCATCCAGTGCGTTTTGCTACTTTTGAAGTGAAGAGGAGCTATGCAGACTTGCCTCCTCATAAATGCCAGCCCTGCACAGCTAATAGATTCATCCTGTTAAGGATGCATTGACAAGCTGATGCAGTGGGTAGAGGCATTCTCTGGCCACAAAACCTGCGCTGAAGGTGAGTGCACACCCATGGACATCGGCATTGTAATCACATCTAAGCATTTTGAGGGGTGTGAAGAAGTGTCCTCTGCAAGACAGCAAGAGAGAGAGCCACTGGGAGGTGCCTCATGCTCGGCTTTAATACTGCTTCTGAATGAATCAAAACTACAATTAACAACCCCCTATTATGGTTGTGTTCTCAGTTAGATAGCATCACTGACTTAATGGACATGAACTTGAGCAAACTCTGGGAGATGGTGGAGGACAGTAGAGTCTGGCGTGAGCAGTCCATGGGATCGCTGAGTCAGACACAACTCAGTGACTGAACAACTACATTATGGTTGTTATTGTGTTATTACAGCTGTGCTTACTCTCTCTAAAGTCGGTGTTAACTTCGAACAGCAGACTTGTGTATTTCCCACCAGTTCGTTTTCTCAGGAGGGCAGGCGAGATGAGCCACAAGATTACTGTGCCGGCCCACTCGGGCTGGCAGCATCGACCTTGCCCTGAATGCCCAGGGTTCACTCTTCCAGGGCTGATTTGAAGGGTTGGGCCTTCCCCTGCTGGGGACAGTCCTCCTACCAAGGAATTCTCCAACCCTGAAGGGGAAGAGTACTTCCCCTGAGAATGTGTGGAAGTGCAGAGAAGAAGCCCTGAAGGCATCCTATGTACCAGCAAATCGAGACTATGGGACCGTCCTTCCACTCAGCACCACGTGGTGTCTGAAAGCTCCAAAGGCAACACTCTGAGACGCAGGATGCCTGCTGCCTACGCATTCCAGCAACTGACTGTACTTACGTGGTTTATATAAACCCAACATTTACTATGTGCTGTCTGGTTTGCACCCACTGCTTCACTGAACTGTGCCCTGTCTGGACACCTCACCCGTCTCTCTGGGGTGACAGGAGGGACCCAGTTTTCTCGCACCTCCCACTCCTCGATGTCTAGAACTAGACATGCCCTGTCCACCTCCACACCACACCCCCAAAGCCTTCTTATCCCCACCTGTAACACAGAGCTAGCAGTGCCTCTGCCAGGGAAATGATGAAGATGTCATGAAGCTTTGCTAATAAGTTCATCTGTACCACATATATGCACTAATATATGATATTTGCTTTTCTCTTCTGGACTTACTTCATCATGTGTGACAGACACAGACATACAGAACAAATGTATGGATACCAGGGGGGAAGGGGAGGTAGGATGAAGTGGGAGATTGGGATCAACACATATACACTATTATGTATAAAGCAGATAACTAATGAAAACCTACTGCATAGCATAGGGAACTCTACTCAATGCACTCTGATAACCTAAATGGGAAGGAAGTCTGAAAAAGGAGGAGACAGATGTATACGTATAGCTGATTCACTTTGCTGTACAGCAGAAACACACCCTATAAAGCAAAGACACCTCAATTTACAAAAAAGAAAAAAAGATGTCATGAAGCAAAACCAAGCCTGAGCCTGCCCATGACAGCTCCCACCACTGCTCGCTCCCCTGGAAAGGGGCTCACTGAAGAGGTGGCTATCTGCTTAGAGTAGGGAGAGGCAGCAGAGACCAGTTTTCATAAACTACACTTATCATCACCCCTTCTCCTTTTAGTGAAAAATTTATTATCAACCACATAGATCCAATGGTTTTAGCTTCTCAAAGAGTTTTGATAATCATGGATTTACAGGATGAACAGAGCAGCTCTGGGACAGGAGAGGAAGGTGGAGACATACCCACTTTACAAATGGGAAAATCACGGAGGTGAAAGGACCTGCCCCAAATCACAAAGAGAGCTTGAGGCACACAATGGTGCTTATTACTAAGGACTAACTGACCTAGGTCGACTCGATCCTGGGGTTCTGCCGAGTGTGGGCCAGGGAATCCTAGCACGAGTTTTCTGCTCCTGATCCAGGAGGAAGTAGTACAGAGAGACAGGCAGTGGGAAGGGAAGGAATGTGAGCATGAGCTGTGAAAACTCTGAGCTGCGACACCCCCACCCCACTTCCTGAGCCAACATCTGACTTCTTCTGGCCCCACAACTAGTGGAGAGCTAGGTGCTCTCTCTCCTTTCCTTGTGCTCTCTTTGACTCCCTGCTGTCTTCTCTGCTGTGGCCACCTGTAGCTCTGCTGTGGGTCTGGTTCTCTACCTTCAGCCCCAGCACTCCCACCCAGTGTCTGGGAATGCAAGGGGACCCCCGGAGGAGCTCAGCAAACGAAGTGCTGATAACAGCTGCACCACTGCCACTTCTCTACCCCAGATACGATCCCCATTTCTGTCTTAGGAGAGAACATATTGTCCATCTTCTAAAGATAAGGAACCTGAGCCTTGAAGAGGTTAAGTAACTTGCCAGTGTCTGAATTCTAGCCTGGGGGTATCTGAAATTGAACCATGTGCATCCTCATGCAAAATTCCCAACAGACCTCATTTTGAGACCCACCACCCCTCAGTCCTTTTACCTGGTCTGAGTTCCTGGACAAGATCCAGATTACTCCACTGAATTAAGTTCATTTTGCCTCTTTGTCGACTCTGAGAGAAAACCTACAGTGTCCTCCCCAGGGCTCAGCATTGCCAGGTGCTCCAGAGCATTTAGTTTTGGAATAACATCAGAAGGTCCCAGCAGTGGTGAGATCAAATGATGACTCAAGGGTCTTCTCTGGAATTGGGAAGTTCTTCCAAGTTTTTCCATCATGCCCCTTGCCCAGGTGGCCCATTCTTTTATTTATTTATTGTCTTTCAGTTCCAACATGTGACTGTATTAGTTACCTTGGGTTGCCATAACAAAACTTGGTGGCTTAAACAACAGAAATCTCACAGTTCTGGATGCTAGAAGTCCTAGGATCAAGGTGCTAGCAGTTTTGGTTTCTTCTCCTTGGCTTCTTCTCCTTCTCCAAGGCTTATCTCCTTGACTTACAAATGGACATCTTTTTGCTGTATCCCCTCATGTTTGTCCCTCTGTCTATATCCCAATCTCCTCTTTTTAGAAGAACACCATTAACACTGGATTACTGACCACCCATATGACCTCAGTCTACCTTTATACCAATTTAAAGGCCCAAACTCTTAATGCAGTCAAAGCATGCAAAGTTGGTGCTACTGGGGGTCAGGACTTCAGCACATGAATTTTGGTGGAAACAACTCAGCCCATGGGATTCCTTGGTGGCTCAGCAGTAAAGAACCTGCCTGCAACGTAGGAGAAGCAGGTTCAATCCCTGGGTCAGGAAGATCCCTGAAGAAAGAAACGGCAACCCACTCCAGTATTCTTGCCTGGGGAATTCCATGGACAGAGGAGCCTGATGGGCTACAATTCATGGAGTCACAAAAAGTCAGACACGACTTACAGACTAAACCACCACCAATTCAGTCCATAACATGGCCTAAAAAGGAGACAATTAGCAGCAGAACATCTCAACAATGTTTCCTAGAGGCAAAGGGACCAAATGCAAGGAATATGGAACCCAGTTAGGAGAACAAAGGCCCAGGCCTGACTCTGCCCCAGCTCTCTTTGTGATTTTGGGCAAGAAGCCTCACCTCCCTGATTTTTCCTTTTGTAACAGGGGTATGTCCCACCTTCTTTTCCTGTGCCAGAGCTGCTCTGCTCATCCTATGAATCTACGTCTATGAAAGTTCTTTGAGGAATTTGAAGCATGGACCTATGGCGTTGATAATAAGATTCCCATCAAAAGGAGAAGGGGCAGTGATAAGTGTGGTTTACAGAATGTGGGTCTCTGCAGCCTCTCCCTACGTTAACCAGAGTCCCACTTCTTCAATGAGCCCCTTTCCAGGGGAACTAGGAGTCAAGGGTGCTATCATGGGCAGGCTCTGGGTCAAGGGACTTGCCTGTTTTGCCTCATGACATCTTCATTACTTCCCTGGCAGAGGCACTGCTAGCTCTGTGTTACAGGAGGGGAAAATCAGGCTTCAGGGGCTGTAGGTGGGGTGAGCATGCAGAACCCCCACTGTCTGATTCTAGAGCCTATGCCCCAGTTCCTGTGCTGGACTGAGCCCTGGTTATTGGCACCATGTAAGACACATATCCACGTTCAAGGACTCCCAGGCTGCAAAGGCCCCCGTGATGTAACACCCAGTACAGAGGAAAAGAAGAGGACTGAGCAAGGGTCACTTACATCGTGTGATGGCAGAGGAGCACCCGGTTAGGGAGCAGGGACCCCTGAGCAGGGCTTTGAGGGCTGAGAAGGAAGCAGACTGAGGAAGGCATTTCAGACACAGGAACAGCATAATGTATACTCAGGACCATCCTAGCAGCACCATTCCCCGGCCTGCATGGGACTCCAGAGTGGGAGGAAGGGAGGGGAGTCAGGGGCATAGGAGTGACGCCAGAAGGGCCAAAAGCAAACAGCACCCAGGTTCCAAAAGGGGCAAAATGATAGATGCTGGAAAACCTGATGAAACCACTCTGTGCATCTGGCAGGCATGAGTGAGGTCTTAGCAAAGGGCTTAACCACAGCTAAGAGTTACCTGAGCACAAACACACTCACCCCAACTCTCTTCTGAGAGCCCAGAAGGAGGGCTGGAAAGAGTCAGTGTTTCCCATATCTGTGGCTGGTGCTCCAGGAACAAATTTAAGTGGTAAGGGGTCCAGATGATGAACGATGCCCAGTCACAGAGGGCTGGGACCAGAGCAAGGCAAGGTGAGGGAGCCAAGGGGTAAAATTTAAGGAGGTGCTCCCTCCCTGCATTGGTGTAAGTGTAAGTGTACGGCCATCCCTGGGACCAAGTGCCTCCTTAATTATGTGCCCAGGAACTGCACTGATCTCACCCTATGCTTGACCCAGCTGGAAGGGAGAAAATTGGTCTTTTTTCACTTCAGAATCAAGTCTGTCTGACGGCCACATGTCTGAAAACCTGTCTGCCCTCTCTTTGGCTTTGAGCAGTCCTAATGCTTTCAACCTCTTGCACAGCAGTGTCTGGCTAGAATTTAATACTATTGCTTTGATTTCACCATATTTACTTTCACAGATTTATAGCGAGTGGTATTAATTTTCCACTCATGGCCAAAACAGAAAGCTCCTTTTTAAAATAACTTTGAATAAAAAAAGGCTTCCCTGGTGGCTCAGTGGTAAACAATCCGCCTGCAATGCAGGAGACACATGTATGAGACTCATGTTCGATCCCTGGGTTGGGAAGATCCCCTGGAGAGGGAAATGGCAATCAGTTCCAGTATCCTTGCTTGGAAAAAAAATAATAAATTTGAATAAAAAAAAGTAAGTGCCTCTGAAGAAAAATAGCAGGTTGGCCAAAAACTTTGTTCAGGTTTTTCTTACAATGATATGGAAAAACCTGAACAAAGTTTCTGGTCAAGCCAGTATTAAGTTAATAATAGATCAGTGGATCTACAGATAAGTCTCAGGAGGTGGGGACTTTGGGGCTGAGGCTGGCAAACAATAGGATTTCCCACTCAGTTGTTCTTCCAATGGAACAGGTTGGTCTTCCAGGGGCAAGGAGAGTTCACGTCTCTGGCATTAGGCACCCACACATCAGACACTCTGTCCACTGAACTAAAAGGCATGACTGCCCATGACAGGGGAATGCAGGCTTCCCGTCCAGTAATGACACTGGGTTTATATATCCCACAGAACAATGCAGGAAGCTAGCTGCTTCTAGACCTTGTCAGTGTAACCAACAAAATCAGTCTTAGTCACTTTAGTAAGTTCCTCCATGCAGATTTCTGATCAAATCTGCAAAGCTAGTTTATCTTTCCTGAAGAGTGAGCATCTCTGACAAGTGACCGTTCATTGAGAACAATGCAATGGGAGCAACTTCTTGGTAAAGATGTCTTTATTGTTTCAACCCATCTCTTGGGGAATGACAGCCTGGGGACCAAAGAGGGTATGACTCCAGTGTCTCCCCTTGAAAAGAATCCCAAACACAAAAATCTTTTGTCCCAGGCTGTCCTACCAAGGTGCAGAGATCAGAAGGGGACAAGTTGGTTTGAGGAGCAAAATCTAATCAGAAGCAGGGACTTTTTCTGCTTGCTCTTTGTGGATGACCTTCTATTCATACTTTCCTCCTCCATCTCTGCACCAGTGGAGTGAAGAATGAACTCTCTTTCTAGCCTGGTGAGCAGAGGAAGGGCTGGGGGTCCAGAAAATATGTGATATCCCCAAAGAAGCAAGGGATGAAACTGCCCAGCAGTCATGACTTTATACCTTTGAAAATTGTAAACACACACAGAAAAAAGTCATGCATGTTTTAGGGAAATGTCCTGCACCCCACTATAGAATCCAGGAACTGGGAAGACAAAAACAGAATTGCAGAAAGAAAATAAATAGGCATAAGGATCTACTGTATAGCACAGGAAACACTACTCAATATTCTGTAATAACCTATATAAGAAAAGAATCTAAGAAGAGTGTCTATATATATAACTGATTCATTCTGCCATACACTTGAAACTAAAACAACATTCAATATATACTTCAATATAAAATAATTTTTAAAAAAGAAAAGAAATAGGCTTAGGGGCTGAAGAATGGAGTGCTGTTCCCAGATCCACCTTTCACTTGCTCACAGTATGTGATTTCGAATGAGCCTTGCAACTCTAGGAGCCTCAGTTGCCTCAACTGTAAAATGGGCTGGTGCTTCCTCCCTTCTGGGAACAACTGATATCATCCTCAGAAGGCCTACTGGAAATGAAGATGTGTTGGCCAAACCAGTTAACACTTTCCTTATTATAAAGAAGGAAAACAAATAGTATGCAGGCCAAGGGGTGGGTCTGGAAAAGTCAAGGTGTAAGTTCCATCAGGGTAGGTGAGAGGAAGCTGCAGCTGTTTTCACCGAGAAGGTTCCAGGGATGGCTCCTGGAAAAGCAGGCATCCGGCATTGGGGAAAATTAAACAAGTTAATATTAGATGAAGGAACTGTGGGCAGACGGTGATGGTCTTTGTGCTGCCAGGATGGTGAACAATAGCAACCCATTTGTTATTCATTCACTATTTTGATTCATTCAACAAATACTTGAATGGTACACCTACTGTGTATCAGGCACCAGGAATAGAAATGATAGACATATGATATCCTACCTCCAAGATCCTTATAATCTGGTAGTCCTATGGAGGGATGTATTCACTTGACTGCAGAAGCTCTGACATGGAAATCAGATGGATCTTATTGTAAGAGTTATTACCCCTTTGTCTAAGACCATCTCTTTATTATCCCAACACAACATGTACTGAGTAGGTTGGGCTGGGGGATGCAGCTTTAGAGACTAGCCTCATTCAAGTCTGTTCCCCAGAGCTTACAGGATGGACACAAACAGAAGAGAGAGAAGGCAGCGTGCTATGTGATGAGGGTCATGACAGATTCAGCATGCAGTGGGAGCACTGTAAGTTAGACCTTTAAGAGTGCACCATCCTTACAACGTAGTAGTGTTCATGCTTAGTCATGTCTGACTCTGTGATCCCATGGACTGCAGCCTGCCAGGCTCCTCTGTCCATGGGATTTCCCAAGCAAGAACACTAAAGTAGGTTGCCATTTCCTCCTCCAGGGGATCTTCCAGATCCAGGGATCGAAGCCATATCTCCTGCATCGGCAGGCCGATACTTTACCACTGAGCCACCTCAAAGCACCATGGAGCAGACCTAACCCAGCACACAGGTGAGGAGAAGTCTAGGAGGGGGTTTCTTTACCAAAGAACCAATGGATGCCAAGTTCTAAAGCCGTTCAGTAGAGCTGGGGACGGGGCAGGAGAAGTGACGAGTACAGCCACTGAGACAGGGACTCCCAAGGCAAGGAAAACTGACATGAGATCTGCCAGAGAGGGTATATGTGGAGCCTCGTGGGCAGGGGCAAGGAATCTGGGCTTTATCCTGAAGGCCAGCAAGGAGAACTGGATGGACTGTAACTAGAGGCAGCTGTAAGTGACTATAGGCCATCACGGGGCCCAAGAGCAGGGCCCCAGAACATCCCCCATTCGCTGGCCTGACCTTCCACAGCTATCCCATGCAGCTGGTACCTTCCCAGAGTTGTAAATAACTTCCCACATTTTATGTCATGATTCATATACGATAAACACACAATTTCTTCATTCACTTTATTTTAAAAATTAAACTCTTGGCTCAATCTGAGTCCTGCAATAGCACCAATGAGCAGCATGATTTTGCACAATCTCTCCATCCAATCACTCTTTGCCTTACTGTTCTTAACTGAGAGAGAGGCACGGTCATGCCCAGCTTAACTTGGAGGGCTATTATAAAGGGAAATGAAGTGTTTTTCAGGAAACTTTCAGGAATCTGCTTGCAATGCAGGAGACCTGGGTTTGATTCCTGGGTCAGGAAGATCCGCTGGAAAAGGAAATGGCTACCCACTCTAGTATTCTTGCCTGGAGAATTCCATGGACAGAGGAGCCTGGCAGGCTACAATGTATGGGGTCGCAAGAGTCGGACACAACTTAGCGACTAAAGCACCATCACCAGGAAACCTTGACAAATTTGACCCCAGGTTAGTGGAAGTGTATGACTGAAACTCTAACCCCTACAGGTCCAGTCCCACCTGTGTGAACGGCGTAGCACTGTGGGTTGGAATCAGGGTACCAGAATGGCATGGCCCTGAGACAGGAACTCGGGTGAATGCAGTGGGAGCAGCCCTGGCCATGCCGACCGGGCTGCACCAAGCCTGCAGGCTCTCTGTGGCTAGGCCCCCAGGTTCACAGGGTCTCCACAGACCTCTGAGGAGCACAGTCAGGGTGCTGTGGATGTTCTGAATTTGATATCAGCTGGCACACAGGCGTGTTAGGAAAACAGCCCTCCAGAAAACAAAAACAAAACTCCCCATCTGCAGTGTTGACCTATTTTCACAGTATAAAAACCCCAAACGTGGCCAGTTTCAAGCCACCAGTGGTTTAAATTCAGACTGCTTAACAACTGGATTCCTCACACTGGCACAGCCAGCTTCAGCAGGACTCTGAGGTAAACATCAGAAGGATGGAGCTGGCATCTCACGGCCTCTCCAGAAAATTACCACCAACAGATTATGAGCCATTTTCTGTGATAAGCATTTGTACTTCACTTTGGTTAAGTGAAAATCAGCCTCAAAGGGATATTTTTAACTTTTTGTTTTATATTGGAGTATAGCCATTAGCAATGTTGTGATAGTTTCAGGTGGACAGCAAAGTGACTCAGCCATTCGTATACAAAAATCCATTCTTGGGGAGGGAACTAAGATGGTGAAGGAATAGGATGGGGAGACCACTTTCTCCCCCACAATTTCATAGAAAGATCATTTGAACACTGAGCAAACTTCACAAAATAACTTCTGATAGCTAGCAGAGGACATCAGACACCCAGAAAAGCAGCCCATTGTCTTCAAAAGGAGGTAGGACAAAATATAAAAGATAAAAAGAGAGACAATAGAGTTAGGAATGGAGATCCATCCCGGGAAGGGAGTCTTAATAGAGGAAATTGCCAAACACCAGGAAACACTCTCACTGGCAGGTCTGAGGAAAGTTTTCAAATCTCAGAGGGCAACCTAACTGGGAGAGAAAATAAATAAAACCCACAGATCACATGCCTAAAAACAACTCCCAGCAGAAAAGTACCCCAACGCTCGCATCCGCCACCAGCAAGAGGGGCCTAAGTGGGGAGAAGCGGGCGGCATTGCTTAGGGTAAGGACCGGGCCTGAACGCCCTGAGGGCAATCGGAGGGAGCTAATGTGAGATGGCAACTTAAACTGTGGGATAGCAAGAGAGAGAAAATTAACCTGGGAAAACCCCTAAACTTAGGCAATGCCTGCCCATTCTCAGAACGAAGGACTGAGAGAATACCAGAGAAGAGCTGGCTGGCTGCAGACCCGTCCATCCCCTGCCTGAGGCAGGAGGCAGGGTGGAGGGGAAAGGGGCAAACTTGGCCCCAGAGACGGCACCCCCCCACCACACTGCAAACAGGCTTCCAGCTTCTAACCAAAGACTTCCTGAGATTCTGGATGGTTGACATCCACCGGGAGGGTCACAGCCAGAAATCAGCTTCCCAGAAGAGACACAAGGTGCACCCGACCGGCGCGCGGAAACTGAGGCTGGGACCGTGGAGGGGATAAGGCACGCTGCACCCAGGAAGAGCGCGCTTGTCAAACTCCTGGCTGCCTGAGCTGCTCCGACAGGGGAAGGCACAAACGCAGACCCAGCCGAGGCTGCGCTTTTGTGGAGAACCCGAAAACCTGAATCTGAGCGGCTTAGGCCTGGGAGGTGCACGCAACTCAGGGCCCGCTCCCTGTAGAGCAGCCTGGAGCCTGAGCAGTGTGGACGGGGAAGGCACACACGCCGCGAGCGGGGGCAAACCCAGTGTGGCCGGAACACTGCGAGTGCGCCCCGCACAGGCCAGTGACATTTGCCTGCAGCGCCCCTCCCTCCCCGCAGCACGACTGAACAGCGGACCTAAACGAGAGACCACCTCCGCCCGCGTGTGTCAGGGCGGAAATTGGACACTGAAGAGACCTGCAAACAGAAGCCAAATAAACAAAGGGAACCGCTTCAGAAGTGACCGGTGCAACGGATTAAAATCCCCGGAGTTAACACCAACTACACCAAAAGGGGCCTATAGATATCAAGAAGTGTAAGCTGGAACAAGGAGCTATCTGAAACTGAACCGAACCCACACTGCCTGCAACAGCTCCAGAGAAATTCCTAGATATATTTTTACTATTATTTTTTTAATTAAATTTTTTTCTTTTTCTTTTTTCTTTTTTGAACTCTTCTATTACTCCTCTATTACCCATTAATTTTCATTTTTATAAGTCACTATAACCTGGCAAAAAAAAAAGGACCCTATTTTTAAAGCAAACTTCATATATATTTCTTAAATTTTTTGTTTTTGTGGTTTTTTGGTATTTTATTTTTAAGAGTCTAACCTTTACTCTAGATTTTTGATCTTTATTTTTCAGTATTTGATATCAATTTTGCACGTTTAAGAATCCAACCTTCAGTACCCATTTTTACTCAGGAGTGTGATTACTGGTTTGATCACTCTCCCATTTTTGACTCTCCTTTTTCTCTCTCAGATCACCTCTATTTCCTCCCTATCCCCTCTCTTTTAAATCCAATTCTGTGAATCTCTGTGGGTGTCTGAGCTGCAGAGAACACTTAGGGAACAGAGTACAACCTAGATCTGCCTCTCCTCTCTTGAATCCCCCTTTTTATCCTCCTGCTCACCTCTATCTCCTTCCTCCCTTTCCTCTTCTTCATGTAACTCTGTGAACCTCTCAGGGTGTCCCTCACTGTGGAGAATCCTTTCACCAATAACCTAGAAGTTTTATTATCAGTGCTTTATGGATGGAGAAGTCTTGAGGCTACTGGAAGAATAAGACTGAAATCCAGAGGCAGGAGACTTAAGCCCAAAACCTGAGAACACCAGAGAACTCCTGACTACAGGGAACATTAAGTAACAAGAGACCATCCAAAAGCCTCCACACCTACACTGACACCAACCATCACCCAAGAGCCTATAAGTTCCAGAGCAAGACATACCACGCAAATTCTCCAGCAATGCAGGAACATAGCCCTGAGCGTCAATATACAGGCTGCCCAAAGTCACACCAAACCCATAGACCCCTCTCAAAACTCACTACTGGACACTCGATTGAACTCCAGAGAGAAGAAATCCAGCTCCACCCACAGAACACCGACACAAGCTTCTCTAACCAGCAAATCTCGACAAGCCAAACATCCAGCCCCACCCACTGGGAGAAACCTCTGCAATAAAAAGGAACCACAGACTACCAGAATACAGAAAGGCCATCCCAAACACAGCAATCTAAATAAGATGAAAAGGCAGAGAAATGCCCAGCAGGTAAAGAAACATGAAAAATGCCCACCAAGCCAAACAAAAGAGGAGGAGATAAGGAATCTACCTGAAAAAGAATTTAGAATAATGATAATAAAAATGATCCAAAATCTTGAAAACAAAATAGAGTTACAGATAAATAACTTGGAGACAAGGATTGGGAAGACACAAGAAATGTTTAACAAGGACCTAGAAGAAATAAAAGAGTCAATTAAAAAAGAATAATGCAATAAATGAGATAAGAAAACACTCTGGAGGGAACCAACAGTAGAATAACGGAGGCAGAAGATAGGATAGGTAAGGTAGAAGATAAAATGGTGGGAAAAAATGAAGCAGAGAGGAAAAAAGAAAAAAAGAATCAAAAGAAATGAGGACAACTTCAGGGACCTCTGGGACAATGTGAAATGCCCCAACATTCAACTCATAGGAGCCCCAGAAGAAGAAGACAAAAAGAAAGGCCATGAGAAGATACTCGAGGAGATAATAGCTGAAAACTTCCCCAAAATGGGGAAAGAAATAGTAACACAAGCCCAAGAAACCCAGAGAGTCCCAAACAGGATAAAACCAAGGTGAAACATCCCAAGACACATATTAGTCAAATTAACAAAGATCAAACACAAAGAACAAATATTAAAAGCAGCAAGGGAGAAAAAACAAATAACACACAAGGGGATTCCCATAAGGATAACAGCTGATCTTTCAATAGAAACTCTTCAGGCCAGAAGGAAATGGCAGGACATACTTCAAGTAATGAAAGAGAATAACCTACAACCCAGATTACTGTACCCAGCAAGGATCTCATTCAGATATGAAGTAGAATTCAAAAGCTTCACAGACAAGCAAAAGTTGAGAGAATTCAGTACCACCAAACCAGCTCTTCAACAAATGCTAAAGGATCTTCTCTAGACAGGAAATACAGAAAGGTTATATGAACATAAACCCAAAACAACACACCAAATGGCAACGGGACCATTCTTATCAATAATTACCTTAAATGTAAATGGGTTGAACCCCCCAACCAAAAGACAAAGACTGGCTGAATGGATACAAAAGCAAGACCCCAATATATGCTGTCTACAAGAGACCCACCTCAAAGCAATGGACCCATACAGATTGAAAGTGAAGGGCTGGAAAAAAATATTTCATGCAAATGAAGACCAAAAGAAAGCAGGAGTCGCAATACTCATATCAGATAAAATAGACTTCAAAATAAAAGCTGTGAAAAGAGAAAAAGAAGGACACTACATAATGATCAAAGGATCAATCCAAGAAGAAGATATAATAATTATAAATATATATGCACCCAACATAGGAGCACACCAATATGTAAGGCAAATGCTAACAAGAATGAAGTGGGAAATTAACAATAACACAATAATAGTAGGAGACTTTAATAACCCACTCACACCTATGGACATATCAACTAAACAAAAAATTAACAAGGAAACACAAACTTTAAATGACACAATGGTCCAGCTAGAACTAATTGATATCTATAGGACATTTCACCCCAAAACAATCAATTTCACCTTTTTCTCAAGTGCACATGGAACATTCTCCAGAAAAGATCACATCCTAGGCCATAAATCTAGCCTTGCTAGATTCAAAAAAACTGAAATTATTCCAGTCATCTTTTCTGACCACAATGCAGTAAGATTAGATCTCAATTACAGGAGAAAAACTATTAAAAATTCCAATATATGCAGGCTAAATAACACACTTCTGAATAACCAACAAATCATAGAAGAAATCAAAATATGCATAGAAATGAATGACAATGGAAACACAACAACCCAAAACCTATGGGACACTGTAAAAGCAGTGCTAAGGGGAAGGTTCATAGCAATACAGGATTACTGCAAGAAACAAGAAAAAAGTCAAATAAATAACCTAACTCTGCACCTAAAGCAACTAGAGAAGGAAGAAATGAAGAACCCCAGGGTTAGTAGAAGGAAAGAAATCTTAAAAATTAGGGCAGAAATAAATGCAAAAGAAACAAAAGAGACCATAGCAAAAATCAACAAAGATAAAAGTTGGTTTTTTTGAAAAGGTAAATAAAATTGACAAACCATTAGCCAGACTCATCAAGAAATAAAGGGAGAAGAACCAAATCAACAAAATTAGAAATGAAAATGGAGAGATCACAACAGACAACGCTGAAATACAAAGGATCATAAGAGACTACTACTAGCAGCTCTATGCCAATAAAATGGACAACTTGGAAGAAATGGACAAATTCTTAGAAAAGTATAACTCTCCAAAACTGAACCAGGAAGAAATAGAAGATCTTAACAGACCCATCACAAGCACAGAAATCAAAACTGTAATCAGAAATCTTCCAGCACACAAAAGCCCAGGACCAGATGACTTCACAACTGAAATCTACCAAAAATTTAGAGAAGAGCTAACACCTATCTTAATCAAACTCTTCCAGAAAATTGCAAAAGAAGGTAAACTTCCAAACTCATTCTATAGGTCACCATCACCCTAATACCAAAACCAGACAAGGATGCCAAAAAAAGAGAAAACCACAGGCCAATATCACTGATGAACATAGACACAAAAATCCTTAACAAAATTCTAGCAAACAGAATCCAACAACATATTAAAAAGATCATACATCATGACCAAGTGGGCTTTATCCCAGGAATGCAGGGATTCTTTAATATCCGCAAATCAATCAATGTAATGTACCACATTAAGAAATTGAAAGATAAAAACCATATGATTATCTCAGTAGATACAGAAAAAGCCTTTGACAAAATTCAGCATCCATTGATGATAAAAACTCTCCAGAAAGCAGGCATAGAAGGAACATACCTCAACATAATAAAAGCTATATATGATAAACTCACAGCAAACATTATCCTCAATGGTGAAAAACTGAAAGCATTTCCCTTAAAGTCAGGAACAAGACAAGGGTGCCTACATAGTTTTGGAAGTTTTGGCCACAGCAATCAGAGCAGAAGAAGAAATAAAAGGAATCCAGACACGAAAAGAAGAAGCAAAACCTTCACTGTTTGCAGACAACATGATCTTCTACATAGAAAACCCTAAAGACTCTACCAGAAAATTATTAGAGCTAATCAATGAATACAGTAATGTTGCAGGATATAAAATTAACACACAGAAATCCCTTGCATTCCTATACACTAACAACGAGAAAACAGAAAGAGAAATTAAGGAAACAATACCATTCACCATTGCAACAAAAAGAATAAAATACTTAGAAGTATATCTACCTAAAGAAATGAAAGATCTATATATAGAAAATTATAAAACACTGATGAAAGAAATCAAAGAGGACACAAATACATGGAGAAATATACCGTGTTCATGGATTGGAAGAATAAGTATTGTCAAAATGACTATGCTACCCAAAGCAATCTATAGATTCAATGCAATCCCTAACAAGTTACCAATGGTATTTTTCACAGAACTAGAACAAATAATTTCACAATTTGTATGACAAAACAAAAAACCCTGAATAGCCAAAGCAATCTTGAGAAAGAAGAATGGAACTGGAGGAATCAACCTGCCTGACTTCAGGCTCTACTACAAAGCCACAGTCATCAAGACAGTATAGTACTGCCACAAAGACAGAAATATAGATCAATGGAACAGAATAGAAAGCCCAGAGATATATCCATGTACCAAGGACACCCTATCTTCGACAAAGGAGGCAAGGATATACAATGGAGGAAAGACAACCTCTTTAACAAGTGGTGCTGGGAAAACTGGTCAGCCACTTGTGAAAGAATGAAACTAGAACACTTTCTAACACCATACACAAAAATAAACTCAAAATGGATTAAAGATCTAAATGTAAGACCAGAAACTATAAAACTCCTAGAGGAGAACATAGGCAAAACACTCTCCGACATGAATCACAGCAGGATCCTCTATGATCCACCTCCCAGAATATTGGAAATAAAAGCAAAAATAAACAAATGGGACCTGATGAAACTTAAAAGCTTTTGCACAACAAAGGAAATTATAAGCAAGGTGAAAAGACAGCCTTCAGAATGGGAGAAAATAATAGCAAATGAAGAAACAGACAAAGGATTAATCTCAAAAATATACAAGCGACTCCTGAAGCTCAATTCCAGAAAAATAAATGACCCAGTCAAAAAATGGGCCAAAGATCTAAACAGACATTTCTCCAAAGAAGACATACATATGGCTAAAAAATACATGAAAAGATGCTCAACATCACTCACTATCAGAGAAATGCAAATCAAAACCACAATGAGGTACCATTATACATCAGTCAGGATGGCTGCTATCCAAAAGTCTATAAGCAATAAATGCTGGAGAGGGTGTGGAGAAAAGGGAACCCTCTTACACTGTTGGTGGGAATGCAAACTAGTACAGCCAGTATGGAGAAGAGAGTGGAGATTCCTTTAAAAATTGGAACTAGAACTGCCATATGACCCAGCAATCCCACTCCTGGGCATACACACCAAGGAAACCAGATCTGAAAGAGACACATGCACCCCAATGTTCACTGCAGCACTGTTTATAATAGCCAGGACATGGAAGCAACCTAGATGCCCATCAGCAGACAAATGGATAAGGACGCTGTGGTACATATACACAATGGAATATTACTCAGACATTAAAAAGAATTCATTTGAATCAGTTCTAATGAGATGGATGAAACTGGAGCCCATTATACAGAGTGAAGTAAGCCAGAAAGATAAAGACCAATACAGTATACTAACGCATAATTATGGAATTTTAAAAGATGGTAATGGTAACCCTATATGCAAAACAGAAAAAGAGACATAGATGTACAGAACAGACTTTTGGACTCTGTGGGAGAAGGCGAGGGTGGGATGTTCTGAGAGAATAGCACTGAAACAAGTATAGTATCAAGGGTGAAACAGATCGCCAGCCCAGGTTAGATGCATGAGACAATTCTTAGGGCTGGTGCACCGGGAAGTTCCAGGGGGGTGGGATGGGGAGGGAGGTGGGAGAGGGGATCGGGATGGGGGACACATGTAAATCTGTGGCTGAGTCATGTCAATGTATGGCAAAAACACTACAATATTGTAAATTAATTAGCCTCCAACTAATAAAAATAAATTTAAAAAAAATCCATTCTCCCCCAGACTCCCCTCCCATGCAGGCTGCCACAAAACATTGAGTAGTGTTCCTTGTCTATACAGTAGGTTCAAAGGGATTTTTTTTTTATGGTCTGTTTTTCTCATGTTCTGGCTCCAAAAGCATGTTTGCAAAGAGAAACTTTCTACCATGATCTTACCATAGCATCAATAAGTAGGTTCTGCCCAGAGCCCTAAAGAGCAAACAGCTGCCTTTCTCTCTGCTTGCTCAGTCAGACATGCAATCTTAGCCCAAGTTCCTCTTGCCTTTGCTTAGAACCCAGCACTTGCCCAGGTCTATATGCATCCATGAGAAGCTCTACGTAACAGAGGGATGAAAGACTCTTTCCCGATTACTGAGTTCACAAAGGAAGTTATGGCACTGTACATAGTATACAGTATGTGGCTGTCTGCATCTCCACCACATTCTCCTTGAAATTTCTCCATGAAGATGTGTCCTTGTGATTTATAAGACTCCTTATTATTGCAGGTTTCAAAGATGTATATATTACACCAAGAAATTCAGGTGAAAAGCAATTATTTGGAGCTTAGTGAAAAACATGCTTTTCATATTTGCTCCTCTTCCCTGTTACTTCACTTCATTGGTGATTTCAAAAGCAAAATAAGCTTCAAAAATACAAGTATTCCTGAAATCTCTTAGAAGATAAGCCATTAGAATAAGCTTTCTCTTTTCTCTGCCACTCCTCTCAGAACAGAGGTGAATATCCCATCAAAATGGTGCTTTATCTTCTTCTTAGGCAGGAAAGGAAAGCAAATTCTGTCCTCAAGAAAAACAATGGATTCAACAAATGAAGAATTCCTCCCATTTCTTTTACTGGAGTTTTGAGCTGAGCCAGGCCAGTGATGCTCGGCATCTTTATTCCTAGCTTTGCACACACTTTTGTATAGTAAGGGTTAACCCACACAAGCCTTAGAGAGGATGTGGAGAAAAGGGAATCCCTGTATGCTGCTGGTAGGAATGTTAATTGGCAAAGCCACTGTGGAGGCTAAACATAATGGAGGTTCCTCGAAACACTAGAAGTAGAACTACCATATGACCCAGAAATACCACTCTTAGGTATATATCTGAAAAAAAAACAAAAACAAAAACACTAATTCAAAAAGCTACATGCACCCCAATGTACACAGCTGCACCATTTACAATAGCCAAGACATGGACGCAACCTTACCACCCACTGACAGATGAACGGATAAAGAAGATGTGGTACATACATACGATGGAATACATACTCAGCCACAAGAAAGAATGAAAGTTTCTCATTTGCAGCAAATTAGATGACTTGGAGGGCACCATGCTAAGTGAAATAAGTCAGGCAAAGAAAGACAAATACTGCATGATACCACTTATATGTGGAATCTAAAAAGTACAGCAAACTAGTGAATATAACAAAAAAGAGGCCAGCTAACAGATATAGAGAACAAACGTGTGGTTACCAATGAGAAGACAGAGGAGGGCGGGGCAACATACAGGTAGGGGAGCTAGAGGTAAAAACTAGCGGGTATAAAATAAGCTGTAAGCATTTTTGTACAATCCAGGGAATATAGCCAATATTCTATAATAACTATAAATGGAGTATAACCTCTAAAAACTATGCATCACTATTTAAACCTGTAAGTCATATAATATTATACAGCATCTATGCTGCTGCTGCTGCTGCTGCTAAGTCGCTTCAGTGTGTCCAACTCTGCAACCCCATGGACAGCAGCCCACCAGGCTTCTCTGTCCACAGGATTCTCGAGGCAAGAATACTGGAGTGGGTTGCCATTTCCTTCTCCAATACAGCAACTATATTTCAATTTAAAAAGACACTTACAAAAAAAAAAAAGGCACAGGCCTGGGAGTCAGACTTTGGGTTTGAAGCCAAATTTTGCAGCTCATGAGGTATATGGCCATGCGTAACTCACTTGTACTCTCTAAACCTTCAGTTTGTTTCCTCATCCGTATGGGAACATTCCAGAGATGTTCTATGCATGCATGCATGCATGCTAAGTTGCTTCAGTCATGTCCCACTCTATGCGACCCCATAGACAGCAACCCACCAGACTCCTCTGTCCCTGGGATTCTCCAGGCAAGAATACTGGAGTGGGTTGCCATTTTCTTCTCCAATGCATGCATGCATGCTAAGTAGCTTCAGTCTTGTCCGACTCTGTGTGACCCTATGGACAGCAGCCCACCAGGCTCCTCTGTCCATAGGATTCTCTATGCAAGAATACTGGAGAGGGTTGTCATTTCCTTCTTCAAGGGATGTTCTAAGGATTAAGCAAATAAGAGACTGCATATAAAGCCTTTAGTACAGTGGCTGCTGGTACAGAGTGAGAACTCCATAAACTATGATGCTGCTTCTGGGTAGCTGCTCCAATACATGTACCTTGTCTTTAAACCTTATTTTGACTACTTGAAGGGGTGGGCCATTTTTCTCATCTCATAGATCCAGGAACACATGAGTCTCGCAGACTGGTGTGCTGTTGAATCAGGAGGTGGGGGAAAGAGAAAGAAAGCTGAGCCTAAGTAAGAAGGAAGCCCTCAGGGAGGGAAGGGGGTGTCTTCCCTGTAGAGGTGGTGGCACTTTCCATGCTGAGATATCCTGGTTCAGACCTAAACAGGGACTCCTTTCCTCCACCACATGGCTTCAGACTTGTCTCAAAGCAACCTCTGCTTAAGGGACCTCCCCAAGTCCCTGGTGACCCAAGTTCTCACTGGAGAGATCATCTCTCGGACTTCGCTAACAAAGATGGAGCCACTCTGAGCCCACATCCATGAGCTCATCCCCGTGGGTTGGGGGATCTTTCAGGAGGAGATGAACAATGAAACACAGTCTCCAATGGGGAGGGCCGAGCAAGAAGAACGGACACATGGGACAGGACAGGGTCTGTGTCTGTGGGGTCAGGGATAATATTAAGCATAAAAAGAGAGATGTCATCTCTGGGCACAAGACTACTTCAGACTATCCAGCAGAATCACTGTCCCTCCGTGGAGCTCAGAAAGAAAGCCCATGAGATGGGAAGTGTCACAGGCTGAGCCTTGAAGATGCAACTTAATCCCTCGAGGAGAACAGGGTTGAGGATCCCAGGACTTTCTCAGGGTATAGTCTGTAATTCTATCCTGGTCTAGGAGTTAGCAGGGGAGCAAGGTGAGAAGCCATCACCTGGCCTTCCAGAGGGTCACTGTCCGGCTGGGAAGCCATCGTTAACAGAGGCTGAGGGGCATCAGAGAGAACTCAGGACTGAGAGTAAGTCAAGTCCTTCCTGCCTGCATGATTGGGATCAGTGGACCTTGAGGAATGCTGGTTTTCCTATATTTATGATAGAAACCATCATCATCATATTATCATCATCCCAGTGGTTGCAGCAATACATTTACCTTTCAAGGGAATAATTTTAGAACATTCATAGTTAGCTTTTTAATTTTTCTTTAATAAGAACAAATAAAAGTATTTGGAGGAATAGCAAAATGAAAAGTCCTGACCTTAGAATTAAAGTTCTCTTCTCTCTACTGAACTGTAGAAATTAAGTTCTTAATTCAGTAACATGGTGCCCCATTGTGTCTAATGTTTATATTTCCCTCTTTGCTTATTGCCAAGATATTACTGTGCAAATATGTTCTGAGGTTACTCTTGCAAAATGGCCCATTCCCTGATCTTCTGCACTTCCTGTATGAGTGGTCAGAAGTGGGCCACTCTTTAGAGGAGGCTAATCATCCTAACATCCACTTGGAACTCAAGAAGTTCATCCTAATTAAAAAGCCCAAGGAAGCACAGACTCATCTAAGTACCATGCTTTTCAAAATAAAAGAATTGAGAAATTCAAGGTAAAACCTGAATATTAAGGTGGAAAAAAACATTTTCAAAAACATTAGTTCAGTTCAGTTGCTCAGTTGTGTTCAACTCTTTGCGACCCCATGAACCACAGCACGCCAGGCCTCCCTGTCCATCACCACCTCCCAGGGTTTATCCAAACTCACATCCATTGAGTCGGTGATGCCATCCAACCATCTCATCCTCTGTCATCCCCTTCTCCTCTTGCCTTCAGTCTTTCCCAGCATCAGGGTCTTTTCAAATGAGTCAGCTCTTCGCATCAGGTGGCCAAAGTATTGGAGTTTCAGCTTCAACATCAGTTCTTGCAATGAACACCCAGGACTGATTTCCTTTAGAGTGGACTGGTTGGATCTCCTTGCAGTCCAAGGGACTCTCAAGAGTAACTCTATGGCTGATTCATATCAATGTATGACAAAACAATGTATGAAATGTTGTGAAGTAATTAGCCTCCAACTAATAAAAAAATTAAAAAAAAAAGAGTCTTCTCCAACACCACAGTTCAAAAGCATCAATTCTTTGGCACTGAGCTTTCTTTATAGTCCAACTCTCACATCCATCCATGACTACTGGAAAAACCATAGCCTTGACTAGATGGACCTTGGTTGACAAAGTAATGTCTCTGCTTTTTAATATGCTGTCTAGGTTGGTTATAACTTTCATTCCAAGGAGTAAGCATCTTAATTTCATGGCTGCAATCACCATCTGCAGTGATTTTGGAGCCCCCCAAAATAGAGTCATTATTAAGGTGGAATTATTTTGAAATTTACAGATTTGAAGATGAGTGGTGAGCATGACTTAAAATCTCCAGCTCCTTACAATAAAGAAATATTTTAGAAAACCTGGACATAAAATTGGCATACATAAGTCTGAGAATCACAGTTCTGGGAAGCTGATGGGGGTTAGCAAAACAAAGGAGTTCAGAGATTATTGTGATCAAATGGCCAAACTGGGAGGAAACCTGGAAAGCTTTAACAAATTCCTTTCAGTTATTACAGAGGAAAAGGAGCCCCAGAGAAAAGCATGGCTTCCCTAGGTCCTGTGGATGTTGACTGCAAAGTCAGAACCAAGCATGGCCTCATGAGTAGGTCACATGAAACCCCCTTATGCCTCTCATCCTGGGGACAACTCTATGAGCTGGGGATCATTATATCATGATCCCATTTTAAAGGTGGGGAAAGTGTGCCTCAGAGGGGTCCAGTAACTTACTCAAGCTGGGCAGCTGTGAAGTGGTAAAGCTCAAATTTGAACACAAAAGATGAGGACAGGTGGAATTCCAAAAGTAGAATCCCAGGTGTTGTGGTTCATGGCTAAGGGCATTGGTTCTGGGCACAGGACACAATTCTGGGCTCTCTCTGCCATGGAAAGAAAGCTCTTTCAGATCAAATCTGCCCTTTCCTGCAGGAGTCCCAGCAGGCTTTGAAGAGGTTTCCTGGAATTGACTCACTGGAAGAAGTGCATGTCAGGGATGATATGGGTCCTGGGGGACCTCTCTCTCAAGCAGAAATGGGCCTGGTCATCTATCACTCAGAGAACTTGTCCATCTGCAAGGTGTGTTGCTCAAGGTGGGATCACGTCAAGAAAAAGAATAGGTGGAGGCTCTAGAGATCAAATCTGACATGAGAAGGCAGCCTCAAATGTCTGCCATACACATGAAAAGGCAGGAACTCCTGCTGGTTCTCCCCAAGGAAGTGACCGTGCTCTGCAGGGGCTCTGGAGGTGACCCCAGGCCTGCCACCTTGACCCCCACAGACTGAGTGGGGCGGGGGTGCTGGGAGTTACATGGGAGGAGATGGGACTCAGGATCCACCATCTCTTACATGACAGAACAGGATCTGTGTTCAAAGGGGACCCTATGTGCTTCAAGGCAATGAGTGGACCCAGAGCAGCCCTCTCTCAGGGGTGGTACAAATGTCAAAGAATGAGGGAAAGCAGGTCTTGTCCCCAGACACAGAGGTCAGTCCCAGGAGTATACGAGGCCTGCTACATCTTCCAGTCTTGGGCTAGCAGGAAACCAGGGTACCAGGGGTCTGGTCAAACAGCATCAACACACTGCCATTCCTGGGGAAGGCACCCATTTCATGGAAGAAGCCTGGCACAGAATAGATGTTCAGCAAATGTCTGTCTGATGAGAGACTCTATGAAATCAGCCTGGTGTTGATGCCAGGGATCAAACCTTTCACTGTGCTCTGAGGACAGGAGAGCATGAATCTCAGTGGCTTGGGAGAAACGTAACACATTCTCTCCTGTACTAGGGAACTGCAGGCCTGGATGAGGAGGAAAGGCAGTTACCATCCATGACCACCTATTACAAAAAGTACTAAAATGTGTATCATGTGTGGGACCCTCAAATGTTTGGGTTGAGACAGTTTCCAGCTGACTTAGGATACAATGCCTTCATTCCAGAAACTCTTTTCATACTTGGGGCATGAACTTTGACAAAAACCTGACTTTCCACCAGGGTGTGTCATGAGTACGGTTATTAACAGGTGCCTGAATGCACTTCATCAAGAACTTTAGTAAAATAGCTAAGTCAGAGAGATTAGAGTATTTAAAGATGATGCATCTTAAGAGGATAAATTTAAAGAAATAAGTCTCTGAATAAAAGCGTTACTTATCTCACTAATTCTTAACTGCTCCTAGTCACTGCTTAACTTAAACCTGGAACTATCTTGGGCCTTGGATAGAGCAACTCTTTCTAAGTCTCCCAAGTCCTTGCCCTGGAAAGATTCCTTCCATGTTACCAACCAAAATTCAGGTTTTGCCTTTTGTTTTCTGTTTGAGCAACAGCTTCTTTTTTTTGTCCCAGCTTTGGGCTTTTCCTGAATTATGAACAATTCTCTTGGGGATCAATCAATGTGTATTTGGTATGAGCAGAATTATTATACATTGTGTACTTGATGTGGCTGTAAGATCAGCCCAAAGGACCCTGCTCTACTGTGAAGCCAGCAGGCTTAGGGTGGGAAGCAAGAAAAGCAGGGGGCTCCTCTCTGCCAGACATCTCTTAGTTGGCAACAGTGAAAGAACCCTAGGTCTTCTCTCACATTTGTGTTAGGAACAGAAGAGAAATGTCTATAGCTGGGAGCTCTCCATTGGAGAACAATGACCCTGCAAGTGTGGGTAGTACACTGCAGAGAGTTTCTCTCTTTCTCCCATGCCCCTAGCTTGCGGTTCTGTAAAGAAAAGGATAGGAGGGAGGGACTATCTCTGGAAGAAGCCAGGTTATCCTTTGAAGGGGGCCATTTGACCCTTATCTCAGTTGGAGTCAGCAGGGTGACAGATATCCTTACCAACCACACGAGAGTGAATTGCACAAGTTGGCAATATCCTGATTAAAGTCATACACTTCCTTCCATTCTGGCTAAAATGACCAGTCTTTACTGTGAACAAGTATCTCCTTGTTCCCTGATAAGAACAAGGTGAAGATAAAGTTCTAATCGGCTTCCACGGTTCCAGCCACCATCTCCATCCGTCATGCTCCAGCTCCCTGGAGATCAGAATACTGTTTGTACCACAGTTTTTCAGGGACTGGCAGGTATTCTGTTCTCTATGGCTGCAAGGTCTTGGTACTGTGCAGTCTTTTTGCTTGTCTTTATCTTCCCTCCCCAACTAGTTAAAAAACTCTTGGAGAGTCCAACTAGGACTGAATACAGAGTAGGTGCTCTATAATGGCCTGCCCCATTGACTGTGATTCTCAAAGACTTCGGCAAAGCCGTGGAAAACGAGAGGAGAGAATATCTCCACCACCCCTTCCAGAATATGACACTGTATTTTATTTTTGACAATCTAGACATGGATGAGTATACTTCCTGATTCAGACTTCATTTGATGTCTTGTAACTAAGATTCTGAGATCACAGCTAAGATGCTTTCTTCAAAAGGAGGTGAATGCATAAGTCACTTATCCACGCAGCTGATGGACAGATAAATGTATAATGTCTAAATGATGCCACAAAGAGCCTGTGATGATGGAGCTAGAGGTACTGTAGCAGGAGGGGGAGGCTGAGGGAAAACTGTGAACAGAGACTTCCTGTTTCCCCTGAGAGCTCACTGTGGAGGATGTTGCTGCCTCCCCTCTACTCACAGTAAGCCAGCTGTGCATCATTTACTCAGTTCTGCAGCAGGTGTGCGAAGGCAGCGTGAAGGCAATGCAGAAATTAGCAACCCCTGGCTTGGCTAAAGGGACAGCCAGCGTCTTGTCAAAAGGAGATCTCTCCAGCATTCCATCCAGCTGTGCAGACCCCAAAATGAGCTACAACTAATGTCTGGACTCTGTGAGCACGGTCAGGTCCAGGAGAGGTCTGCCTTCAAAGGACTGTGAAATCATAATGTCAGCTGCCACCTTTAACAGAGCATCTATTCTCTTTCAGGCAATGAGTTACGTGATTTTCATACTTTATTTCAAATATTCACAACAAAGATAGTAACATCTCTATCTGATAGGTGAGGAACCTGAGAGTCAAAAGAACTGAGTAAACTGTTGATCACACAGTATGTTTCAGACCTTAGATACAGAACCCCAACTTGACTCCACTGCTCTTTTCAATGACTGGTCATTCTGTAACCATTGCGCCTACTAATTATTCATTTATTGCATGTACCTCAGTTCTGAATCCTATCTTTAGAGTTCTCTTTCCAGGTTCTCCACCTCCAGCTGGGTGGAGCTGAGGTTTCTATTTCCCAGCTTCTAACACCAGTATCATTAAGAACATGAAATCACAAAGGAGCCATCTGAGTCATGGGAAGACACTGGCTTCCAGTGGAGATTTTGTTGTCTTTATGAGGAAATTACCTCTCGCTTACAGGAAATCTTGCTAGGCAATGCACAGTATGATTATTAAAGCTTCTGCTTATAATTAGAGGCAAGATTCTCTGCAATATGTCTCTCAATCTGCACCTTGCCCTACTTTCCAAGGTCCTGAAGTAGGCTACCTGGTCACCTCAGAGACCTCTACATAACATGTGTGGCCTGGCCTGAAATGACCAACAAAAGAGCAGTGCCCATGGAAGCTTTGGGTTGGCTGAAAGGACACCTGAGGGGAAAAGTCCAACACTTTCAGCCTTTAGACAGATCCCTGCAAGATCTGATTGCCAAAGAAATTAGGGGCAAGAGCAGCATGCTGCTGCCTCAGGAACATCTCCTCACAGGGCGTCCCCGAGCCCTGCCCATAGAACCCCCCAGTCTCCTCATTCTGCCTGTAGCTCCTGTGTTCACCCTACCCCTTAACCTGAGACAGTCATTTTACTCAAGGTTGGCAAACAGATTTCAACTACTCTGCCAGCTCTAATTGAACCTGCAGCATCACACTGTGAGGAATTCATGACAGAAATGCTTTAGACAGCTAAAAATGTGCCTCTCTCACCCTCCCTTGCAGACAGGGATGGCCGTGGGCCCAGTTCTTGCTATTGAAATGGAAGCAGCAATCTGGCGAGTGTAGTGGATTGAATACGTCCTCAAAGATATGGCCACGTCTAGGACACTGTGACAGAGAAGGCAATGGCACCCCACTCCAGTACTCTTGCCTGGAAAATCCCATGGATGAAGGAGCCTGGTAGGCTGCTGTCCATGGGGTCGCAAAGAGTCAGACAGGAATGAGGGACTTCACTTTCACTTTTCACTTTCATGCACTTGAGAAGGAAATGGCAACCCACTCCAGTGTTCTTGCCTGGAGAATCCCAGGGACGGCGGAGCCTGGTCGGCTGTCATCTATGGGGTTGTACAGAGTCGGACATGACTGAAGCGACTTAGCAGCAGCAGCAGCAGGACCCTGTGAGGAATCCCTGGTGGCTCAGATGGTAAAGAATCTGTCTGCAATGCAGGAAACCCGAGTTCAATCCTTGGGTCAGGAAGATCCCTTGGAGAAGGGAATGTCAACCCACTCCAGTATTCTCATCTAGAGAATTCCAGGGACAGAGGAGACTGGCGGGCTACAGTTATGTGGTCACAGAGTCAGACACGACTGAGCAACTAACACTGTCACACTTTCAGGACCCTGTGACTGTGACCTTATTTGGAAAAGGGGTCTTTGCCATGTAATTGAGTTAAGGATCTAGACATAAGACAATCCTGAATTATCCAAATTGACCATAAACCTAATGACAAGTGTCCTTAAGGACACACCGAGGAGAGGCATACAGAGAAGAAAAGGCCAGGTGGAGATGGAGTCAGAGATGAGAGTGATGCAGCCACAAACCAAGGACTGCCTGGAGCGACCAGAAGCAAGAAAGGATTGTTCCCTGGAGCCTTGAAGGACCCCAGATCTACAGACACTTTGATTATAGACTTCTAGCCTCCAGGGCATGAGAGAAGAAATCTCTGTTGTTTTAAGCCATCAAGTTCACGGTAATTTGTTACTGCAGTCCTGGAAAACAAATTTAGTGGGATTTGCAGGTTGGTTTTTTTGCTGTTGTTCAGTTGCTAAGTCATGTCCATTTCTTTGCAACCCCATGGACTGTAGCCCACCAGGCTCCTCTGTCCATGGAATCTTCCAGGCAAGAATACTGGAGTGAGTTGTCATTTCGTCCTCTAAGGGATTTTCCTGACCCAGGGATTGAACCTGTGTCTCCTGCAGTGGCAGGTGGATTCTTTACCACTGAGCCACCAGGCAAGCCTGGGACTTTCAGGAGAGCTCCTTAAAAACTAGCACAGATCATTCAAATCTGTCAAGGGAAGAAAGTCGCTATTGGATGAGACTGACTGAGCCATGCATGGACCAGCAACTCTTGTGTCTTCTCTGGGCTCTGGCATCTGGTTCACCTCTCACTCAGCTAATTGTCCTAACATTGGACTCTTGTTGCCTCAAGTGTCTACATACGATATCACCTCTTAAGTATCACTTGAATCTGGTTTAATCCTAGGTTTGTGATCTGCCCCAGCAAGTGTTTGCTCTTTTCTTTTTGACACGGCAGTCCAGGGAATTTCATCTCTCCCTGTGCTACTGAGTGGGTTTTCCTAAAGCTTCTGTATAAAATTAAAAATAATAATAAATCATAATACTTTTAGGAGCACAGAGTTTATAGCTAAGTAATTTAGGACCATGGAATAAGTTCTTTGGAAGCCAGATAGGAAAAAATCAAGGGACTTCATGTCTACTATGAAACAGTGAACTACATCCAAAGAGGATTATATGTTTTTTAGTATTTTGTAATTTTCTCCAAAGCCAGAGGAATGAATAGAATCTCCAGGAGAAAAAAAATTTATTGCCCTCAAAATAGTAAGTATGCAGTGTCAATACACTTCCAAACAAACATATTTTGATTAAATCATTAATGTCACATAATAGCTCTTTCTCTCTCTCCCTATGTCCTGCTGAAGGATTTAACATCAAGCAATTCAACAGTGACAGCTGGCGAGAAATCAGCTTTGAGATTTCTCATTAAAAGTAATGCTGTGTTAGTAGCCAAATACTCGGAAATGTGAAATGTTAAAATTTAATGGTGCGGAAAAGGCTTATTCTAACTTTGCAGATTGTACCATATTTTCGGAAGTTGGTAGAAAATACCAGTTTGGATTATGGAAGGCCAAGTGTGGTTGTAAAAACAACAGGGGTTTGCAGAACTCCGTGCCCACCAAGCTGTAAACCCGACTGTGGTTTGCTTTGCGGAGTTCTTAAAGCTTCCTATCGGCTCTCTCCTGCACAGAATCAAGCTCCCACTGGCCTCTACTTCTTCTCCCTATGCTCTTCACCATCACTGGCCTTCAAGCTGAAAAGGCAAATTTATTCAGTTTATATTCTCTTCCCAATGGTGTTTTCAGAAATAGTCCTCCCAATATCTTCTATCATTGCATTGTGCAAAGCATTTGGGAAATTCATTTCTCTAAGAGGAATAGCAGGAAATAAAGTTTCACTGTATTTTACATGAAGAATAAAAATACTAGAACTCCCATCCAATGTAATCAAAGATGCCCATTTGCATTTGGGGGACGTAATTACATTCTTTATTTCCTGATCTTAAATCACCTCCTGGAAACCTCCAACACCTGTGACAATGAAAATGTACAACCACACAAAGTAGTCAGTGAATCCCATCTGTGGAATTTAAACACAGTGCCTTCCAGCCCTGTAATTGCACTGGAATTGAGGCTAGATGGGACTAGGGGGTCTGTGTGGGCCCTCTGGCCCACCCCACCTACTTCTTTTCAAGAATTTGAAACTGTATGTGCAACTATGTATCATTTTGAATAATCTGTGTGGTTTTACCTACATATTTCACATTAGCATGTGGTATCTCAATTTGACTGTAAGCTGCTCAAGAGCACATAGTAAAGGCTGAAGAATATTAGCTGCTATGATCATTATTATGACACTGGTAATTCCAAGAGAAATGGCAGTCCCCTAAGTAAATCTGAGCAAAGAAGCCCCTAAGCAGAAAAGCAAAGAGTTCAGATAAGACAGTGGGTATATCTGTCAGTTTAAAGACGGAGAAAGAAAAAAGGACTACTGGGTTTGGAAACAAGAAGTCACTCAAATCTTAGAAAAGTCATTTAAACCTAAAGTTTGGAGTGACTTTCATTCACTGTAACTGCAACCACCCAAACCTTCTGAGACTTGTCATCTTTATGTGTAAAAGGAAGGTGATAATAAAGTTGTTATTATATGTAATAATGTATATGCAATACTCTATTTAATAGTATAGTTGTTATTTATATTAGAAAAATATACATAGAGTCCCTGGCACATTACAGATACTCAAAAAATATCCCTTCATTTGAGATGACAAAATTATAATATACCCAATATTGGGGCTGGAACAAATCTGAGACCTCAGCTGATCCAAACTTCCCTCTAATAAATGAAGAAAGCATGGCTCAGAAAAAGAAGAACTGCCCAAGTTTAACCAGGAACTGGACTGCTCAGGGTTAATGGCAGAGCAAGGGCTAGAACCTCTGTGTCCTGCACCCACACCCTGGCTCTGTTTACCCTGCCCATTACCCTTCTCACTTCATGCCTCTTCCAACAAGTCCAGGAGAATTAGAACTGTCCCTTCTTTTGTTTTTCCCCACAGCACAGCAGACCATTCCAGGCTAAGAGACCACAGATCCCTTGTGAGATGAAACAAGACCAACTCCGAGCCAAGGGCCTGAGTCCTCTGCTCAGAGTCCAACATGGGCCATATCTATCTCTGGGCATTTTCAAAGAGGCTTTGACAGATCACCATCAGCACTGAGGCACACATCAGCTAGTGATCCTAACTGATATGGTCCTGGGTCAAGACTTAGAAGATTTCCCACAACCTATCACCCCCAGAAGAAGCCACGGGATAGGAGCCAGTCATTCATCAGAAGAGCAGAATACCAGGAAGGTATATCTGCCTAAGACCCTCTCCCAGCACCCTACCACCAATATCACAGTCTACCAGCAGAGCTTCATCCCTTTGCTTATGCCATTTATCCTCCTGCACATCAAAAAGCTTTCAGGAGATGCAAAACATCTATTTCTGCCTTATTGACTATGCCAAAGTCTTCAACTGTGTGGATCACAATAAACTGTGGAAAATTCTGAAAGAGATGGGAATACCAGACTACCTGACCTGCCTCTTGAGAAACCTGTATGCAGGTCAGGAAGTAACAGTTAGAACTGGACATGGAACAACACACTGGTTCCAAATAGGAAAAGGACTATGTCAAGGCTGTATAATGTCACCCTGCTTATTCAACTTACATGCAGAGTACATCATGAGAAATGTTGGGCTGGAAGAAGCACAAGCTGGAATCAAGATTGCCAGGAGAAATATCAATAACGTCAGATATGCAGATATGCCCTTATGGCAGAAAGTGAAGAGGAACTAAAAAGTCTTTTGGTGAAAGTGAAAGAGGAGAGTGAAAAAGTTGGCTTAAAGCTCAACATTCAGAAAACTAAGATCATGGCATCTGGTCACATCACCTCATGGGAAAAAGATGGGGAAACAGTGGAAACAGTGTCAGACTTTATTTTTTTGGGCTCCTAAATCACGGCAGATGGCAATTGCAGCCATGAGGTTAAAAAATGCTTACTCCTTGGAAGGAAAGTTATGACCAACCTAGATAGCATATTAAAAAGCAGAGACATTACTTTAACAAAGGTTCATCTAGTCAAGGCTATGGTTTTTCCAGTAGTCATATAAGGATGTGAGAGTTGGACTGGGAAAAAAGCTGAACGCCAAAGAATTGATAGTTTTGAACTGTGGTATTGGAAAAGACTCTTGAGAGTCCCTTGGGCTGCAAGGAGATCCAACCAGTCCATCCTAAAGGAGATCAGTCCTGGGTGTTCATTGGAAGGACTGATGTTGAAGCTGAAACTCCAATACTTTGGCCAACTCATGCGAAGAGTTGACTCATTGGAAAAGACCCTGATGCTGGGAGGGATTGGGGGCAGGAGGAGAAGGGGACGACAGAGGATGAGATGGCTGGATGGCATCACCGACTTCATGGACATTAGTTTGGGTAAGCTCCAGGAATTGGTGATGGACAGGCAGGCCTGGCGTGCTGTGATTCATGGGGTAGCAAAGAGTCAGACACGACTGAGCAACTGAAATGAACTGAACTGAACTGAACTGAATGTCCTGTAGGGCTTCCCAGGTGGCTCAGTGGGTAAAGAATCTGCCTGCAATGCAAGAGACACAGGTCTGATCCCTGGGTCAGAAAGATCCCCTGGAGGAGGGCATGTCAACCCACTCCAATATTCTTGCCTGGAAAATCCCATGGACAAAGGAGCCTGGTAGGCTACAGTCCATAGCGTTGCAAAGAGTCGGACACGACTGAAGCAACTGAGTATGAACGTGTGCACACACAATGTCCTGTAAGCCATTAATGTCAACTGGGATATCAGAAACCTTCCACCAAGAAACCTGAGAAACTTCTAAGTAAAACAACATGTTCATTAGATAGCACCAGCTTTAAAGGGGCAGAAGGGGCAGCAGAATCAATTATGCCCTGAGCTATTTGGGGAGCCAGAGATGGTAGTAAACCACTGGACAGCAGAGAGAAAATGAGATTTCAGAAGCAGGAATGCAGGAGGAAATATGATGTGCTCTGAGAACTCTAAAACTCCACTTTGGAGTCATTTGGTAAAATCAAATGGCTTTCTCTTGGAATCTATTCTCTGGGAAAGGCGCTTTTGTTTTTTCAAGAAGCTGACTAAATTGTCATCCAGCGTCCTTAAATTTCCTCATCTACCCATTGTGCTTTTACCTCCTAGGAGAGCAGCTTGACACAACTGCACAAGCGTTAGAAACTAGAGCCATCGCAGACAAATCAACAGCAACCCACTCACCGACAGTGTGGGTGCCAGCTTGTAGCTCAATTATTTCCAAGTCCTAAAGCTAATTCACAGGGTTTCGAGTGGCTGTCGCTGCCCTTGGAAAACACACAGCACTAAAGAGACACAGGTTCGTTACCAAACACTGACATGGTCCCAGCCGCCAGGTGTTCTTTTCCACTCGTCCTTTCTCCCCTATTTCTGCAGAAATTTGAGGATAGCATGACCAGTACCTCACAACACCAGACATCTCTGTCTTCTTTCTGAGAATGGGAGGTGTTTGTAGTTGAAGAGGAAAACTATTAATAATCATGCCAAGGCTTGATGCTAATTATTGTGTAAGGCAGAAAATGCATGTCACTTTGCTCTCCATCAGCTGACACTTTCAGTTCAGTTCAGTCGCTCAGTCGTGTCTGACTCTTTGTGACTCCATGAACCGCAGCACGCCAGGCCTCCCTGTTCATCACCAACTCCCAGAGTTCACCCAAACCCATGTCCATTGAGTCAGTAATGCCATCCAACCATCTCATCCTCTGTCGTCCCCTTCTCCTCCTGCCTTCAATCTTTCCCAGCATCAGAGTCTTTTACAATGAGTCAGCTCTTCGAATCAGGTGGCCAAAGTATTGGAGTTTCAGCTTCAGCATCAGTCCTTCCAATGAACACCCAGGACTGATCTCCTTTAGGATGGACTGGTTGGATCTCCTTGCAATCCAAAGGGACTCTCAAGAGTCTTCTCCAACACCACAGTTCAAAAGCATCAATTCTTTGGTGCTCAGCTTTCTTTACAGTCCAATATCTTTATAGTCTCACATCCATACATGACTACTGGAAAAAATCATAGCCTTGACTAGATGGACCTTTGTTGACAAAGTAATGTCTATGCTTTTCAATATGCTGTCTAGGTTGGTCATAAAAGGCAGAAAATGCATGTCACTTGCTCTCCATCAGCTGACACTTTCAGGAGTAAAACAGTTGTTAACAGCCCCCTGGTTCTGTCCATTCTCCAGTGACACTGGGCTTCCCCATCTACATACACTGTCCCTGCTAGAAGGAGATTGTTATTGTTGCTTAGTCACTCAGTTGTGTCCAATTCTTTACCCCATGGACTTCAGCACACCAGGCTTTGCTGACCTTCACCTTGAGTTTGCTCAAACTCGCCTACTGAGTCAGTGATGCCACCCAACCATCTCATCCTCTGTCTCCTCCTGCCCTCAACTGTAAGGTCTAAAGAATGTTTCATGTTTGACTTAATGATATCAGGGAGCACAATCAAGCACCCTGCAGCACCAAATTAAGAAGCAGGACCACATGACAAGACATTTCAGAGACCATCCTCCCTGGGTGGTGGTCATTCACGGAGAACCTTCAGAACAAAAGGCAATGTTGCAAATTCCATGTATTCCATTAATTCCACCATGACTGCTCCAAATCCCAAATACTCTTAATATGCAAGCAGCTTTGATGTGGTGTTGGGAGAAGGGATGGAGAAACTGAGCTCATACAATTTCACAAAATCTTTGTGCAAGGCTCCTATAGGGTTGAGGACACCACCTGCCTCCCATAATGTGGTGACCTCATGCCGTCAATAAAATCTGCTTTAGTTTTGAGAATCCATCTTGGTCTTAACTGAAGGAACTTCCAGACCTCAAAAGGGCACTGAAAGTCACACCAGTCCTGGCAATGACTCTGAAGTCCTGGCTGCAGTCAAATCATTGATGTATTAGAACATCATTCACGCAAAGTTAGTTTGCTACACATGAAACCTGCCACAAGGAAAATACAGTGTGCTCACAAGATCTCAGAACATGGCCAATTTCCATACTCAAAGGGAGCATCTGGACATCACAACTCGGGGACACAGACCTTATAGTGGGGAGGTTTTTCTGACTTTTTCCAATGTTTGTTGTCGTTGCTGCTGCAGACTGAAGGATATAGTATTGATACTGCACAGCACTCTAGTCCCTTAATTTCAGCACTTAAGATGTTGCTTTTTTAAATTAGAGTTTTGAGCACCGAACAGTTCATTTGCTAATGTGTTTTCCCCTTCTTCCCTGCAGAGGCTCCTGCACCATTTGAAATAAAAACTCATTTCCTTGAATACATGGAATTGATGCTAATTAAAATGTCTGGGAGAGTTAAAGGAATCAGCCAGCCCCAGGAAAATAGGTCAATTTTATTTTTCAAAGGGCATGGAGAGGAATTAAAATACCCTTAATTCAAGTCATAGACTTCATAGAGTCTGGAGCTCCTCTTGAAAAGTAAGAGAAAGACCACGGACTCTGAAATCAGATAGATGCGGGTTTGATGCTTGACTCTGGGTCGGCCTGATTCTGTGACCTTGGACAAGGTCCTCCATCCTCTACCCCACTGGATTGGGAAGAGGTTTTAGGAGTGACTGTCAAGTTCATGCAGCAGATGCTTCTGCTTCTCCTCTGTCCTGGTGTTGGGGGTTGAGAGCTGGTGTCTCTCTTATAAGAATAATAATATTAGCAATGGAAAATGCAGTCCAAGCTGAGGTAATTATTTGAATTTCTCCTGTGGAGCAGATGGGCTGGCTTCAGAATGAACTACACACTCTGTAATGGGTCCCCCCGGGCACTGTCCCCAACACTTAAGCTCCACCCAGATTCCCTTCTCAGGTTCTTGCTGTATCTGGATACTCTCTGTACTTCTATTTGCTCCTTGTTCTTATTATTGACTTATCAACTCACTTTACTGAGTTATCCTTGTCTTAAGATATTATTACTTGTATCTGAGAAATAATTGACTTGACATGTTCATTGCATGTATTTTAATATTTGATGAAATCAACACAGAACTATAAATCAGCCACATTCAGCCTGCACTATTCCAAATCCTTTTGCACACTGCTTGTTGGGAAATACTACTTCTCAAGGGGAGAGTGAGAATGGCAGATTATCATGATTTCTTCCCAGCCCATCCCTAAAATGACAAGATCTGTGCCCCTCCCCTGGCCTCCGTGGATGCTGAGTCAGAGCCCACCCTGCACCCTGGACCCTCAGTTATTGGCCTTGGGAGACAATGAGACTCAACACCTAAGGATTTGCGATGTGCACAATCCAGAGAATCAGTGGGGACTTCACTGGACTCTGTTGTTTGAGGATAAGAGGGAAGGAGGTGGGAAGAGAGCCTGGGGGTCAGTGGCAGAGAGGTTAAAAGAGGAGGCTGAAAGGAGGGAGGCAGAGAGGACACCTTCAGGCCAAAGAGGGTGTGAACTGGAGCTGGGTCCTCCGGCTGGCTGGCCTGGCACTGTTACTTATTACTTCTACTGTCACTCATTTGACTTTAAGTACACTCTGGCTTTTACCTAGACTTAAGTAATAATATAATCAGTCTGATTTCGGTGTTGACCATCTGGTGATGCCCATGTGTAGAGTCTTCTCTTGTGTTGTTGGAAGAGGGTGTTTGCTATGACCAGTGCGTTCTCTTGGCAAAACTCTATTAACCTTTGTCCTGCTTCATTCTGTTCTCCAAGGCCAAATTTGCCTGTTACTCCAGGTATTTCTTGATTTCCTACTTTTGCATTCCAGTCCCCGATAATGAAAAGGACATCTTTTTTGGGTGTTAGTTCTAAAAGGTCTTGTAGATCTTCATAGAACTATTCAATTTCAGCTTCGTCAGTGTTACTGGTCAGGGCATAGACTTGGATTACCATGATATTGAATAGTTTGCCTTGGAAATGAACAGAGAACATTCTGTCGTTTTTGAGATGGCATCCAACTACTGTATTTTGGACTCTTTTGTTGACTATGATGGCTATTTCATTTCTTCTAAGGGATTCCTGCCCACAGTAGTAAATATAATGGTCATTTGAGTTAAATTCACCCACTCCAGTCCATCTTAGATCGTGGATTCCTAGAATGTTGACATTCACTCTTGCCATCTCCTGTTTGACCACTTCCAATTTGCCTTGATTCAGGGACTTAACATTCCAGGTTCCTATACAATATTGCTCTTTACAGCATCAGACCTTGCTTCTATCACCAGTCACATCCACAACTGGGTATTGTTCTTGCTTTGGCTCCATCCCTTCATCCTTTCTGGAGTTATTTCTCCACTGATCTCCAGTAGCATATTGGGCACCTACAGACCTGGGGAGTTCACTGCTCAGTGTCCGATCTTTTTGCCTTTTCATACTGTTCATGGGGTTCTCAAGGCAAGAATAGTGAAGTGGTTTGCCATTCTCTTCTCCAGTGGACCACATTCTGCCAGACCTCTCCACCATGACCCGTCTGTCTTGGAACAACAGACTGGTTCCAAATAGGAAAAGTACATCAAGGCTGTATATTGTCACCCTGCTTATTTAACTTATACACAGAGTACATCATGAGAAACGCTGGGTTGAAAGAAGCACAAGCTGGAATCAAGATTGCCGGGAGAAATATCAATAACCTCAGATATGCAGATGACACCACCCTTATGGCATAAAGTGAAGAAGAACTAAAGAGCCTCTTGATGAAAGTGAAAGAGGAGAGTGAAAAAGTTGGCTTAAAACTCAGCATTCAGAAAACTAAGATCATGGCATCAGGTCCCATCACTTCATGGGAAAGTGGGATAGGGAAACAGTGGAAAAAGTGTCAGACTTTATTTTTTTGGGCTCCTAAATCACTGCAGATGGTGATTGCAGCCATGAAATTAAAAGACGCTTACTCCTTGGAAGGAAAGTTATGACCAACCTAGACAGCATATTAAAAAGCAGAGACATTACTTTAACAAAGGTTCATCTAGTCAAGGCTATGGTTTTTTCAGTTAGTCATGGATGGATGTGAGAGTTGGACTATAAAGAAAGCTGAGCACAAAGAATTAATACTTTTGAACTGTGGTGTTGAAGACTCTTGAGAGTCCCTTGGACTGCAAGGAGATCCAACCATTCCATCCTAAAGGAAATCGGTCCTGCTGTTCATTGAAAGGACTGATGTTGAAGCTGAAACTCCAATATTTTGGTCACCTGATGCAAAGAGCTGACTCATTTGAAAAGACCCTGATGTTGGGAAAGATTGAAGGCAGGAGGAGAAGGGGACGACAGAGCATGAGAGGGTTGTATGGCATCACTGACTCAGTGGACATGAGTTTGAGTAAACTCTAGGAGTTGGTGATGGACAGGGAGGACTGGCGTGCTGCAGTTCATGGGGTTGCAAAGAGTTGGACACGACTCAGCGACTGAACTGAATTGAAGTAATAATAGTATCTGTGAAACAACAGTTCAGCGAGCAACCACAGGGAAGCAATGCTCCTGCACCCCTTCACTGAGGAGACCTGGCTAGGCTATGGTTGAGGGAGTCAGGCAGCAGAATGGACATATAGCCTGTGACATGTATCCATTCTCCTTCCCTCTCTCTCTCTCTTTCTCTCTGGTTCTGAAGCTCCCATCTGAACACCTTGGGTAACAAAGGGTTAAATCCTCCCAGTGGCCCAGATGGTATAGACACACCATGGGGAGGACAGATGGATCTGGTGGCCTTCAGAAGGGCAGAGTGGTGTCCAGTCATCCCTCATTCCTGTTCCTTGGCCCCCTCCAGCCTGCTCAGAAAGGAGCATCCACCCACCAGGCAGTGCCCAACTCACCCTTCCCAGGTAATGGTCAGAGACCCACTGTGGAGCTGCATGGGGGCGAGGGGGTTGGTGGAGGCTCTCTCAGGATTATCTTCTCTCTGGTGCACAGTCCCCTCTCTGTACCCCAGGGACAGTAAACACACAGTGAGCTCACAGCGAGCAGAGCTTTCACTGTAGGTACAATCCCCTTGTGTAGTAATTAATTTGTTTGATGTCATAAAGACTGGAAGAGACATAGGTCATCTGACTCTCAGCCCACTGCTCTCTGCAAAGTGACTTCATCTCTGCTTCTGTCATCCAGCCGGGCCAGCCTAGAGCACTGCAGTGCCTGTACGCACTGGCCCCAGGTGAGACAACCTGGTGGGTGGTTGTAGGGGGAGCCCACTCTGCCTTCCAGCTCTGAGATCTTAGGTAAGATCCTCAGCCTCCTGAAGGCATGATTCCCCATGAGAAAAACAATGACACTTCCCGTTAAGATTCCTGCCAGGAAGAAAGGAGTAATGTGTGTAAATACCAATTACATGCTAAGTGAACGCCAGTTTCTTGTCATGAACTACTGCCCTGGGCATCAGTGTCATCCTTACTCTCTCATCAAGGTGCATGCTTTTCTCGTGGGATTACCCAGCTTGTCTAAATGTATGTTCCCAGGGGGATGGGTTCTGGGAAGATTCCTCAGTGAACCAGACAGCAAAACTACACCTCAGCTCTAAACATTGCTAAATAGGGCCAGGAGGGTTGAGAGGCACACTGTGCTCTCAGGAGCCTCAAAGTCTCACCCATGACAGAATGTGAATCACTCCTCCCGCAGGGTGATCAGGGGTCAGGAAGGAAGCGCAGGGCATGCTGTCTTTAAATGTTCCATGGGTGAAAGCGAGGCAGTGCCAGCCTGGAACGACTGCATCACTATGTATTTACCCAACATTTACTGAGCACCTACTATGTGCTCGGCACTGACTGCGAACTGGGAGTAGACAAAACAAATGGAAATCACAGGACTGTGTGATGAGGCATAAAGGGAAGGCGAACAGCTCTTGTTGCCACTCATAACAGAACTGGAAAGTGCAACAGAACTTTTAAGCACATAATCAACAGAATCTCTCATGGAATATTTTTCCTTTTGTGTTTGTTTCCGAGGCTTTGTGCTTGGCTCAGAGGGACCACAGAAGACCCGGAGTCATGATGGACCATGTGTGTTCTTGAAACAAAACTTTTAAGCACATAATCAACAGAACCTCTCATGGGATAGTTTTATTTTTGTGTTTGTTTCTGAGGCTTTGTGCTTGGCTCAGAGGAACCACAGAATACCTGGAGTCCTGGAGGGACCATGTATGTTACATTTCAACAATAAAAAGTGAGGAAAATGTTTCCATTCACAGAGTGATTTAGGAAAGTAATTTCATAGGGAAGTGCAGCAAGTCACCAGAAACAGTTTCAAAATGTCTTCAAACTGTAAACAGATTTTGGAAATGAAACGCTCTGTTTTTTTCTCTGATTGTCACATACTTCCCCAGCAGGCCAGGGTGTTTACCAGGAATGCCTTCCCTCAAGGACAGCTGGGGACTGACACAGACAGCAGGTGAAACAGGGGGAAACCTGTCCACTGCTCCAGCTCCTGGGAAGCCAGCCTCCTGAGAGTGCGTCAGGGAGATTTCCTTTTTTATTTTTTTATTTTTGAAGTATAGTTTATTTACAATATTGTGTCAGTTTTCCATATACAGCAAAGTGACAGTATTCTTGCTTGGAGAATCCCCATAGACAGAGGAGCCTGGCAGGCTGCAGTCCGTGGGTCACAAAGAGTCGGACACTACTGAGCGACTACACACAGCACAACACAATATACACATATATCTTTTCTCATATTCTTTTCCATTATGCTTATTAAAAGATACTGAATAGAGTATACTCCTCTGTGCTATACAGCAGGGCTTTATTTTATACATAGCAGTTTGTATCTTCTAATCCCAAACTCCTGATTTGTCCCTCCCCTATTCCCTTGTCCCTTTTGAGAAGTGTAAGCTTGTTTTCTACGTCTGTGAGTCTTTGTCGGTTTATAAATAAGTCCATTTGTGTCATATTTCAGATTCCACATATGAGCAAAATTAGATGATATTTGTCTTTGTCTGACTTACTTCACATAGTATAATAATCCCTAGGTCCATCCATGTTGCTGCAAATGACATTATTACATTCTTTTTATGACTGAGTAATATTCCGTTGCATAAGTATACCACATCTTTTAGATTTTCTTTTGTCTCTAGATTCTACACCATTTTTTCAAACTGAAGACCTTCTGTTGAAGTCTCATCATGAAGGTGTCTTCTTCAATCAATCCAGCCTGGTGGTACCCTGGGTATGTCTGGCCCCTGCCAGCCACTGTGTATACAGTCTATTTAATGGCCAGTGTTTATGGAGCACTAACTATCTGTTCATTATTAAAGAGATGGGAATACCAGACCACCTTATCTGTCTCCTGAGAAACCTGCATGCAGGTCAAGAAGCAACACCTAGAACCAAACATGAAACAACAGACTGGTTCCAAATTGGGAAAGGAGTACGTCAAGGCTGTATACTGTCACCCTGCTTATTTAACTTATATGCAGAGTACATCATGAGAAATGCTGGGCTGGATGAAGCACAAGCTGCAATCTAGATTGCCAGGGGAAATATCAATAACCTCAGATATGCATATGATACCACCCTAATAGCAGAAAGTGAAGAAGACCTAAAGAGCCTCTTGATAAATGTGAAAGAGGAGAGTGAAAAAGCTGGCTTAAAACTCAACACTCAAAAAACTAAGATCATGGCATCCAGTCCCATTACTTCATGACAAATAGATGGGGAAGAAATGGCAACAGTGGCAGATTTTATTTTATTTTCTTGGGCTCTAAAATCACTCTGGATGGTGACTGCAGCCATGAAATTAAAAGACACTTGCTCCTCAGAAGATAAACTATGACAACTTAGACAGCATATTAAAAAGCAGAGACATCACTTTGCCAACAAAGGTCTGTCTAGTCAAAGCTATGGTTTTTCCATTAGTCATGTACAGATGTGAGAGCTGGACCATAGAGAAGGCTGAGTGCTGAAGAATTGATGCTTTCAAACTGTGGTGCTGGAGAAGACTCTTGAGAGTCTCTTAGACAACAAGAAGATCAAATCAGTCAATTTTAAAGGATATCAACCTTGAATATTCATTGGAAGGAATAATGCTGAAGCTGAAGTTCCAATACCTTGGCCACCAGATGCAAAGAGCTGACTCACTGCAAAAGACCCTGATGCTGGGAAAGACTGAGGGCAAGAGGAAAAAGGGGTAAGAGAGGATGAGAAGGTTGGATGACATTACCAACTCAATGGACATGCTGCTGCTGCTGCTAAGTCACTTCAGTCATGTCCGACTCCGTGCAACCCCAGAGATGGCAGCCCACCAGGCTCCTCCGTCCCCGGGATTCTCCAGGCAAGAACACTGGAGTGGGTTGCCATTCCCTTCTCCAATGCATGAAAGTGAAAAGTGAGAGTGAAGTCACTTAGTCGTGTCTGACTCTTAGTGACCCCAAGGAGTGAAGCCTACCAGGCTCCTCCGTCCATGGGATTTTCCAGGCAAGAGTACTGGAGTGGGTTGCCATTTCCTTCTCCCAATGGACATGAGTTTGAGCAAACTCCGAGAAAGAGTGAAGGACAGGGAAGCCTGGCATGCACAGTCCATAGGGTTGCAAAGACACGACTTAGTGACTGAACAACAACTATCTGCTGGGCACTAGGCTGTTCCTAAGGTTCATCCACAGCAATCCTCACAATTGCCACAATGGGTCACTGTCATCAGCCCACCTTTAAAATCAAGAAACAATGACTGGCTCTTAGTGAAAAACGCCCACGGCACCAGAGCTGATGACAAACCCACTACAACCCACCAGGAAGAGTCCAGCATCGTGGAGATTCCTCCACCAGCTTGCTCAGCCTCCACCCTTCAGTGTTCCCAATTAGTTCACACTCCCAACCTGGCACACGAGAGCCTCCAACTTCCTACTACAAAGCTCAGTTCCACAACCCCTGAACCTCTGCTCGCCCACCTCTTTTCCTGCCTTTCTTACCCATATTATGTCTAGCCTGCCACAGAGTCCAAATTGCTCTCCTCAGAATCCTCCCCTCTCCCTAGGCTAATTTGCCCCTTGCCTTGCCCTTCAAGGGTCATATTCATCCAGGGGTCCTTTAAGAAGACCTCTCTGCTGATCGTGCCTTCTCCTCCCAAGAGAATTCACTGTGCCCTGCTTATGGCCTGTGTTTGTGCTATGTCTCCAATAGGGGTCAAGTTCCCAGAGCAAAGGTATCAGGACGTAACCTCATCCTTCCCTCGTATCTCCTGACACTACACTAGATACCAGGAAGCATATGACCTGCATTTTCTCATTCTTTGATAACATCTCTGTCTTTTCTCATTTATCCTGGATGGAGTAGGTTGACTGATATAAAGAAGATGAAAAGGAAGACTGCCAGAACTGAGTAACCTTCTTCACTGCTCTCTCAATGTCTTAGGTGTTTTGAGCATGCTTCACGAATATGTCCCATTCTCCACTGGGCACAGCAGAGGGCTGGCCTGGGACAGAGTCTTCCTGGAGATGCCAGGGTTGGGGCCTAGACTCAAAGGCCTGCACTTAGGGGAACCACCTAAATGTTTAATCAGGGCACTCAGAGACCACACATTAAAGTTAAAGTCACTCAGTCGTGTCCAACTCTTTGCGACCCCATGGACTATACAGTCCATGGAATTCTCCAGGCCAGAATACTGGAGTAGGTAGCCATTCCCTTCTCCAGGGGATCTTCCCAACCCAGGGATCAAACCCAGGTCTCCTGCATTGCAGGTGGATTCTTTACCAACTGAGCTATCAGGGAAGCCCTGGGACCATGTAGTCCAAAGTCAAATCTGAACCTTGACCCAGAAAGGAAGCCAGAGGTAAACCCCAAATGAGCAGAAGGACTATGCTTTATTTCTGAAGGGTGCACAAGGTCACATGTAGGAAAACAAGCCCCAAGTAAAACTCCCAAGAAGTCTGAGCAAGTGGAACAGAAAGTAAGGGGGTGAGAGGGGAGCACTGAGTTCAGGCTGAGTGGCACATGAGTAGCCTCTAAGCTGACAGGCCTCAGGAAGCTTGGACACAGACTAGAAAGGCTGAGAAAATAGGAGAGTGGGCAAGCGTCCATGAATTCCCGATTGTGGGTCTTGCATCAGATAACCTATTGCAAGTTGTGAGGGCCTCTCCAGCAGTCCAGGGGGAGCCCCAGGGATGAGGCATGACATCACCACATCCATTGTGGCAGACCACGTCACCCTGGTAATGAAGTTCTCCCCGGCACCTCAGAGACATTGGGTGAAAGATTTGGTGTTGGGAGAGTGATAAGAAGGGGCCAAGTGACAGCTGCCCTGGAGAGCTGGCTTCTTTTGTTTTTCTGCAGTTTTAATTCTGGGAAGGTCAGTTCAAATTACCTTGAATGTCAAAGTAGACTTGGTGGACATAAATGGGAAATGGGATGGGGGTGTGGGCTCAGCCGTGTTCTAGATTAAAAAATATAAGACTTTGAGAAAAGTATCTCCACCAACAAGTTATGTCATGTCCAGGTATCACATAAAAGTGAACCTTGATCTATGTGCTTTATACAAGAAAAAAGGAGACTCTAGATTATAAACTGTGTCTTAAACTCATTGTCTGGCCATTATCAGAACAAATCCCATTCTCAGATAATGGACATCTGTTAAATCTTCTGCTGCTAATAGAAAATGTTGCCTGTGGGACCAAGACATTTATGGTCGCACCATCTCTTCTGTGATAAAAGTGTTCTGAATCTTATTTTAACCAAGAGATTCTATTTGCATCTGATTTTCTTAGGAGAAAAAGAATAATGGGCCCCCAAAACCCAATGTGTCTGAGATGTCAGAGCGTAACAAAGGGCTGATGAGAAAACAAGCTCTCTTGCCTTCAGCCTTTCATCCAACCCATGGAGATCAATAGCTCCAAACTCCTTAAAATCTAGACTCCTTAACCTGGACTCTGAGACTTACAGGGGTATGGTCTGAGTCTTGTCCCATGGTCCTGCCACTCTTTAAATTTACACTCTAACCACACCAGCATTCTGAAGTTTCCAAATATTTCACACATCACCATACCTCCCTGCCTTGCCACCTACAAAGAACTTAATCTTACCTGGTTAACTCAAAACTCACCTCTTCTGAGATACCTTCAGTGACTTTCTTCCCCCATTTCTGGTTGGGTTAGGTGTTTCCTTGGGAAACTTACATAAATTAATGGTGGTCTCCATATAAGCCCCACCTTACTGTGCAGGTATGTTTACCTATTTTCTTTTCTTAACTTTGAACATGCATTCTTCAAACAGCAATTCTATCTTCTTCACCTCTTTATCCACAACACAACTACCAACTCAGAGATGCCTGGATGGATGAAGTCTTGGATGGGTAGAAGGGTGAACTCATCCTGAGAGACAGATTCTGGGAGGTAGAGAAATGGACCCTTCCGATGTAGGACACTAAGAGACAGCTATAAAGGCAGGGGATAATAGAAATTTTCCTGTCCATGGGATTTTCCCCACAAGAATACTAGAGTAGGTTGCCAGGCCCTCCTCCAGAGGATATTCTGACCCAGGGATCGAACCCACATCTCCTGTGTCTCCTGCATTGCAGGAGGAATCTTTACCACTGAGCTACCAGGGAAGCCCATAAATTGAACTAGGATATAAAAAATATAAATTCATTTAAAAGCAAGGCCACAATTCATACTTTTAATCTATAATTGGCTTGCTTGATAACTTGACCATCCATCTACCTGGACTCTGTCTTAATCTCAATGACCTGTCCCTTGACCTACTGAAGAAACTTAATCTAAATCAAGGTTTTCTTTCTACCCTCTTCCCTTAAACTCAACAAAGGGAAAATGAGCATACCACAACTCCTATCTGGTTGGTCTTCAATGACACTGGCTCCTGATCCAGAACTTCACCCCCAGCTTCCAAATCCTGTTTCAGATATCAGCTGGCATCCTCTTCCTTCCACTTCAAAAATCTCTACCAAACAAAAGGTCTTCAATTCACCTTTCACATGAGCCACTGATCTGAGTTTGAATTCAGGTTTTGGCATTTGCCAGCTGAGCAATCTCAGGAAAGACATTGAAGTTCCCTAAGCTGTAGATATATTTAAAAATCTCCAAGCCATTTAAGTGTTCTCATTTGTAATATGGAGATGATCACAGTGTCAACTTGAAAAGACTGTTGTGAGGAGTAAATGAGACAACAAAAGAGAAGCTCTTAAAATTGTTTGTGATACACAGTGACACTGCATATGTCACCAGGATCTGTCAAAGACAGCTGTGCAATAACAGAATGAAAGCAATGCCTAAAGATCAAGTAATGGTAAGAGTCTTAATTTTTAAGAAATGAGAAAGCATGAATCCAGAAATACATCATGAGGTACACAGTAATGTCCAAGAAGATTGTAGAAAATATCTTATAGAGATTTATAAGCACTGAAAAACACAAAACAGAAATCCTAAGGACCCCACATGGACTTTTGATGATAAATACATCAGGCTAACCTTAATTTTTTATTGGATGGATGGTCGGGGATATGCATTAATAATTACAATAATAGCAAATATTTATTTTGCACTTACTCTGATTCTAAGTACTTGACACATTTTTTTCCACTTATTTTTATTAGCTGGAGGCTAATAACTTTACAATATTGTAGTGGTTTTTGTCATACATTGACATGAATCAGCCATGGAGTTACATGTGTTCTCCATCCTGATCCCCCCTCCCACCTCCCTCTCTACCTGATCCCTCTGGGTCTTCCCAGTGCACCAGGCCTGAGCACTTGTCTCATGCATCCAACCTGGGCTGGTGATCTGTTTCACCCTTGATAATATACATGTTTCGATGCTGTTCTCTCGAAACATCCCACCCTCGCCTTTTTATTCAATCGATGGGAAAGCCCTATGAGGTAGGTACTGTCGTCAGTATCTTCAATTTACAGATGAAGATACTGAAGCACAGAGGTTTAAGTGATTTGATTAAGATCATACAATTGTAGGAAGTATCCGAGCTAGGATGTGAGTGAAAGAAGTGTAGCTCCAGAACCTATGTACCATGCATTGCACTAAATTCGGCACACATGCTGGGCTTCCAGGATAGCTCAGCAGTAAAGAATCCTCCTGCAGTGCAGGAGATGCAAGAGACACAAAAGACGTGGGTTTGATCCCAGGGTCGGGAAGATCCCCTGGAGGAGGGCGTGGCAACCCACTCCAGTATTCTTGCCTGGAGAATCCCATGAACAGAGGAGCCTGGTGGGCTACAGTCCATAGGATGGCACAGAGTGAAGCAACTGGGCGTGAGCATGGGCACACATATCACTACTTGGCTACCACACACCCACAGCAGACATGGCTAATCAATCCCAGCATTCCTTGTCACTGAACAGAGATACAGCCTCAACAGTCTTCACCAAACAGCAGTTCAGAGGAACCACACCTACCCTGTGGGCCTGGTCATACCAGAGGAAATCCTTTTGCCATTCCTGCCATTGGTATAACATGTCCAAATGTTGACAGGGTCATCAGCAAAGTCTATTATAATATTTTTAAGAATAAGGTGGGGGAGGGGGAAGCCCCAAACTAGATTTGCAGTTGCATGAACATATTTAAAAACTTAATACATCTCACTGAGGGCTCAATGCTCATCTGAGGGGATCTCTAGGAGTTACTCCAAATGACCTGTACTGTAGCTGGTTCTATCCAACATGATTGATCGTGGACTTGTGCAAGCACAGGATCTGGAAGATACACAACTGAGTCACAAAGGAGATCAAAGTCCAAAATCTCCCCCAAGGCTACAAATTCTAGGGTACCTGCAGGGGCCAAGTTTTCAGTCTCTAGACCAACTTCTATTAAGCCTATAGCCACTCAAGCTTGTATGAGATCCTGGGTGCAGCAAAGAAGGGAGGAAGCACAAAAGGAAGCAGTCAAGATGCTGGGAGGCAGGTATATCACAGTGACACCTGAGTTTCTCATCAGATGGACCCCAGCACCCAGCCACAGACCACTGGTCATATCAACTCTCTGGGGAGAGTAGCTGACCCCAGAGGATTTGGACTCTCATAAAAGATGCCCACAGCCCACTGACTTCCTCCCCATGCCAGGCCCGGGTGGTCCCAGGAGGTAGCACTGTGAGTAATGTCTCTATTGTTGAGTACAGCTCATATCACGGCCCTATCTGCACTGATGTAAGGAAGAAAGTAAGTGGATTGAATGCTGGTCAGAAGGACTGTGCCTGGGAGACAGAAATACTTTCCAGTTGCTGGCAGGAAAAGACTTTTTGTGCTGAGTAGAACAAAATGCTTTGATCCAACATTTTTCTTTCAGTGCAAAAATGTAACAGCAATGACACCCATATGTTTGTTGATTTCTTTTCTATAAGGCAGGAAATGAGGTGTCCACAGAGACCCTGGATGAAGAATGCATAACATTTGCCAACAGAATCAGCCTTCAATTAACTGTACTGGTGGAGAGAGGCTATAAGAATCCAAAATATCTGACAATCCTAGAAAGATTCTGTTTCTCTTTGAAAATGGTGGGGGGCATGCAGGTAAATGGTGGGAGATTCAGCCATACACGCTGGTAACAAACTCATGGATTACACAAAGTGTGTATAGGCACACTTACACTCACATCTACACACTTATACTCACTCACACATACACATTGATTGAGTCCTACCTAATTCCAACAGCAACAGGGCTTCATTAGGAGGGCACTGCATTCCCTGTCATTGGGAAGTGGTAGCAGGGCTGGAAAACACATTGCAGATGTTGGAGGGGGATTCAAAGGTCTGATGGGAGGACTGCCTTTAGGCTTCCCTCAAGCCCCTAAAAACTCTGTTTCTGGAACTTGTTCAAGTTGAGCAACAGATTGTGTCCTACATCAGTGTGCCCTGCACTGTGTAGTACATCAGAGAACCTTCAAATATGGTCTCCTTGAACCTGAGAATTGAGTAAAATAGCCTTAAAAACAGCAGCATATTCTGTTACAGTTGTCTGCAGGCTCGGTTTCTGACAGATGTTGGCAGACTCTCAGCTACTGTGGGAAAGAAGATTTTGTCAGGCAGCTGGAATACATATGAATGCATATTCACCAATACGCACCCCTGCTCCTTACCTTAGCAAAAGCTCACAGATACTAAAGGACTTGCCAGAGTTCACAAGAATGGTTAAGGGCTTCGCTGAGCAGGAACCTTATCTTCCCATTCCCTGCCCAACACTGCAGCTACTTCCTTGGGCTGGTAAGAAAGAAGGACGTGCTTATTCACTTAACACACATACCTCTCTGTCTTTTGGTCACCAACACAAGGCCGGGGTGCTGCAAGCATGTGTAGGAGCCTCGTGGAAGGCAGATGGGAGATGTACGTGTGCCCAGTTTGCCACAAGAAAAGCAGAGAGCACAGAGAAATGCTGACTCATTGGGATTTAGCCTCCCATTCCTCTGGGGTCATACACAACATCAGGAAACATCTACACTTCCATACCAAGAGAACTTATTACCTCCCTTTGGTAAGAGCTTTCTAAATGTAATGAAGAACGACTTCCACTGACCTCTAGCTTGTGTGACACATCAAAAATCTAAGTATCAAGTTCACCTTTGATGAGTACTGAATGGAGGCAGAGAATCAAGGGAAGAAAGAAAGAAGGGAAAGAAGGAAGTGGGAGGGAGGGAAGGAAGGAAGAGAAAGAAAGAAAGACAGAAAGAAAGAGAAAGGGAGGAAGGGAGAAAGAAAGAAATCCTCAACAAAGATCACAGAGCTTAGGACACATGAATGCTGATATTCTTCCTCCTGTTCATCACCCATGGCTGCGTCCTGCACACAGAGGCTGATTAGCCAGAGTTATCACTAGAATTGGGTAGCACCTCTGTACTGAGCAAGCACTCCTTAGGATAGGTGTGCTCAAAACCCTACACTGAAGGCACAGACTCATCACATACCACTCAACACAAGAACCAGGTTTCTGCCCTTGGAATTACAGACGCTCAGGACCAAAGAGTCCAAAAGTGATGAAAGACTGGAGGACACGGTTTGGTTGGAGGGGAAAAGAAAGGCAGATATCTAGATGTCGCTGAATGACCATGGTTGCTGTTTGGAAGGAATTAATTTTATTCTTTCAATCATTCATTCAACCAACCATCCATTCATTCATCCATCCATCCATCCATCCCTCTATCCATTTTTTCTGTCATTTATTTGATACAAATTAATCAAATAGCAACATAGTGGCTTTATCACTGTGCCAGGTCCTAGGCATAGAGTGGTAAACAAAATAGATCACATTCAACACCTAGCTTATCATCTTGAAAAGGAGACATAAAATAGTCAAAACATCACACAAGCAGATCAGTAAAAACTATGATAAATACTATGACAGAAGAGTTCAAGAAGTCACAAGTGCTTATAAAAATGACCCTGATACAGTATTCAGTGATCAAAAGGATTCTATGGGACATAACATTTCAGCTGAAATGTAAGGGAGTTTATTAGTCCAAGGAAGAAGAAATAGCATGTGCAAAGGGTGGAAACGAAGATGCTGTCCATGGCTACATTGATTTAGAAAGTTTGTACATTTTCTGCATGATCCCCTGATGGAAAGCCCCGTGCTTGTTACTGAGACAAACATGGGGGATGCACAAAAGATACAGCCTGGATATAAGTTCACCATAGTCAGGAACCATGTTCAATTCCCCCATATACCTCCAGCATCTAACCATAGCCTCTGGCAAGAGTCAGGCCCCAGAATGAGTCTATTACTTACTTACTCATTACTTATGGTAGGAAACTACAGTAGATCATGAGAAGGTTCATGGATAAGTTGAAACAATTGGAAGTAGTACAGAAAAGCAACAAGAGCATCCCAGAAAGGGGATGTAGCAAGACTAGAAAGCAGTCACACACACAGGGTATGATAGGGACCAGAAAGCCACTTCTTTCTTTGGAGTGGTTGTGTAGAAACATTAGAACCGTAGTGAGCAGTTTGGAGAAGTAAACAGAAGTCAAATTCTGGAGGATCTTAAAATCCAGAGTGAACCTAATTCACTCTGATCCCCAAAATGAGGCAGAATGGAGACATAAATTTCAAGGATGCATTTCTCAGACTCTGCTTGCCACCTGCATAGCAAAGCCACGGAAGCATGGTCCACTCTGAAACTTCTCAATAGAAAAAGCCCAGTGCAAAAAGCAATGTGCATTCCCATTATTTCCCTTTCCAGCCCTCCAGATAGAGCACACAGCTCTCTGAAGTCAAGGTGTAGGAGGAAAGGAGGGGAAGGAAAAAAAAAAAAACAGCCACAGGAGAGGAGCCTAGAGCCCTCAAATAAAGTCAGAAGAAAGATCACAGGAAAGAATTAACATTTCGGTATTACTCCCCAAGCCTTGGGCCCAGAACAATGCTCAGAAATCCTCTCCTTGGACACCCACCTGCTGGGGGTCTGGACTGTAGTTGCCCCTCACCAGTTGCTCCAGCTAAGGTGTTTGGTCATTGCAGCACTCCTAAGAGGCATGTTACCACCAACAGCTGGGAAGAAATATCCTGCCTGACACTAAATCCAACAGAAGGGCTTACACTTAACTAAATGAATCAGCAAATAGGTAGCTTTATCTCCATTTTATATGAAAATAATAACAAGTAAGCTAACTCCAGAGGGGTTTAGCAACTTGCTGAAGGCCAAACAGCTATTAAGTTGCAGAGCTTGATAATTTACCTCCAAGTTGCTTTGATCTCTAGAGCAGAATACAGGCTAAACCTAGTAGATGAAAATGAACAAAGTTCTCTCTCTCACTGGACAGTCTTGAAGACTTCATCTCTGAAGTGTTCAGAAGTGCTGCTCCGTGCTTGGTGATGACCTCGATGCGGCAGGGTGGGAGGGGTGGGAGGGCTGGCGGGGAGATTCAGGAAGGAGGGGATATATGTACACTTACGCTGATTCGTGTTATACAGCAGAAACCAACACAACATTGTAAAGCAATTATCCTCCAACTAAAAATTAAAAAAAGAAGAAGAAGAAGAAGAAGTGTTGCTAAAGGAGATAGAAGTGGCTGGGGCAGCTTGGAAATGAGAAGGAGAAAGAAAGAAGTGACTGGGAAGACAGGGGTCAGGGTGGGGTCAGGGGAAGGGAGCTAAGGAGTTTGTCTGGATAACCTACCAGTGCCTGAGGCTGCGCCCCAAAGCCAGTAACTTCCTTTCCCCATTCCCTACTAAATAAAATCAATGTCTCTGCCTCCTGTCACAGTTTGCATTTTCAATCTGATTCACAGGGAAAGCATTGGCAGGTAATCTTTATCCATTTCAAGGGTTTAACTTTTCATGCAGAATACTAATAGCAAACTTGAGGAAGGAGGAACATCAACCTCGGCGCCAAGAAATTAATCTTTCAAAACAAAAGAACACATGAAATGGCCCCATGCTTTCAATACTTTGGTATTCTCTTTTCTTTGTCTTTCATTTTTAGCAGTATCTTGACAGCTGTGAAGGATTTGCCCTAAGAGGAGGAAACAAACTGAACTGGAAATTGTTGCTATAGGACAAAACTCCCACACTCGGTGTCTTTTTTCACAGAGAACCATCACTTTCTCACACAGCTTCACCTCTTGTCCTAGGCTGTCATCAACAGAAGCATCTTCTTTTCTCTTGGAGATCCACACTCCACAGAGAAATAGTATGTTTAAGGCATCTTTAGAATCGCTGTGTATGTTGTGGAGTTGAGGACAGGGGAGGTAAGTCAGCCTCCATCTCCACTTCAGTAACTCTCTTCCACACACAGCCTCCTCACAATGCCAGAAACCAACCTGTGCTTTGGTAAACTTAACCACATAATATGTATCTTTAGCCCTATTGTAGAGATGAGGGGAAAGAGGCTAAGAGAATTAGGGGTCCCATAGCTGATAAGTGACAGAAGTAAACTGAAACTTCCCCCATTACTAGCAGGATCTTGTGGAGCCCTCCAAGGTATGAAAGTCTTTCCTTATCTCTTGTTTCTTGTTTGTAGGAAAAAGGCTTCAGACTCCTACCCCTTCCTGGAATTCCAAAGAGCAGATTCAAACAGCTCCTCATTAGGGAGGTGAGGGAATGCAGAAACAAAGGAAAAGAAATCAGGAAGCAAAAGTGCAGCAATAAAGTAGAGTCCTAATTCCTCCACAAGGGATATATGTAACAATTTATTTTTGAATTCTTCTGCCAATCAGAAAAGTCACACACTTTGCAGTCTGCTTCCTCCCCTAAATTCTCCCTATAAACACTCTTCCCTGAAAACCATCAAGGAGTTTGTACCTTTTGCACACGAGCCACTCATACTCCTTGCTTTGCCCTTGCAATAAACTATTCTCTGCTCCAAACTTTCATGTTTCTGCTTATTTGACTTGACTGCATTGGGGCACAAAATCTCAAGTTCAACAGCGACTGCACTTATCCTTGTCACACAGCTTGTAATCATCTCATTCTTATGGCAAACCTTGAGTTGCCTCATCCAGGTGGGTTCACAGAGCTCCAGCCCCTGGGAGAGCATTGATTTGAAGGTGTCTGGGGCAGTACCATCATCAGTGAGGGATGAGCAAACATAGCCAAGTGTTCGAGCTGCAGGTGGGGTTGTGAAAAGTCGATGAAGGGGGTAACACTGTGAATGGAAACAATCAGAGGAAATCTGGGTTTAGAGAAGTGGAGGATCCTGGGAGACCTCAGGAGTCAGTCTGGGAGAGCTTTAGTCTAATGAGAAAAACCCATGGACCAGGGAAAGAAGGTGGAATTGGGAAAAGTGTGAGCCCAAACAGCACCCTGAACAGATGAGACTCAGACTCACTGCGGCTCAAAGGAAAAGGCTGAGACCCGGACATGTGAGGATTATCTTCTAACATCATTCAAACGTTTCTTAGGCACCCATGATGTGCCAGCCACCCACAGGAAGGTCCTGGAGGTTCAGAGGGGAAGAGTACCCATTTTTTTTTAATTCTGAAATTCACTCTAGAGATAAAGTCTAGTGAAGAAGTGAGCACAGTACAGTGAGTTAAGTGGGGTTGTTGCAGGAAAGAAAGGAAGGGTGTGAGAGGAGAGGATGGGCACCACCCGGGTCTCAGGCGAGCCCCCAGAATGGCCATCAAGTGTGAGTTCTTGACTTCACGCAGGAAAGAATTCAAGAGTGAGCCACAGTAAAGTGAAAGAAGGTTTATTCTGGGAGATACACACACACAGACTGTGGGCCATCTCAGAGGCAAGAGGAATCGGGGTACAGGGTTGTCATATTTTTATGGGGGTGGTAATTTCAAAGGCAAATGAGGGGGAGGACTATTCCAACTGTTTTGAAGAAGGAGAGAGGATTTCTAGTAATTGAGCCACTGCCCACTTTTTAGCCTTTTATGGTCAGCCTCAGAACTGTCACGGTGCCTATGGGTGTGTCATTTAGCTTGCTAATGTATTTCAGAGAGCATGTACTGAGGTTCAAGGTCTAGTGGAAGCCAACCACCCACCATCTTGGCCTTAGGTGGTTTAACCAGTTTATATAATATCCTTAATGGCTGTCATTCTTTTAAAGCTGTGCCCTGTGGGGTGATGGCAGAGACCCAACTACTGTCAGAGCATAAGGAAGGGCACCCACTGGGCCTGAGAGGGGAAGAAGTTTCAATAAGATTTTCCTGGTGCCAATATCGTCTCCCTTCCATAAGGCAGCAGGAGGATCATGTGGAGTGTGAACCCTGGCCTCACTCCAGCATGCAACTTGAGTCTATGTCAAATATTTTATTTTCAATTTCCTCATCTGTAAGATGTGGAGAAATACCTCCTATCACTGAATTGTGATAATAATGTATGTGAATACATCTGCCACAAAGTAGGTATATATTAACTCCTCCCTACCAAATAATCAAGAATAATCAAGTGTATATGCCTTGGTCCAAAAGGGTAAACATGAAAACCAATGTATTCTTCCTCAGACTTTTTTCCTAGCTTGTTTAAAAATAACTTTTTGAACTTCATTTTGGAAAAAAAAAAAACATCTATTTATAGACTCATTCCTCCTTTTCATCCACCCAGGTAATGTTTTCTATACTGCCCATGACAGCTGAGCCTTCCATTTCTTTTTTTGTTTGTTTGTTTATTTTTATTAGTTGGAGGCTAATTACTTTACAATATTGTAGTGGTTTTTGCCATATATTGACATGAATCAGCCATGGATTTACATGTGTCCCCCATCCAGATCCCCCCTCCCGCCTCCCTCCCCATCCCATCCCTCTGGGTCTTCCCAGTGCACCAGCCCTGAGCACTTGTCTCATGCATCCAACCTGGGCTGGTGATCTGTTTCACCCTTGATAGTATACTTGTTTCAGTGCTATTCTCTCAGAACATCCCACCATTGCCTTCTCTCACAGAGTCCAAAAGTCTGTTCTGTACATCTGTGTCTCTTTTTCTGTTTTCAATATAGGGTTATCGTTACCATCTTTTTAAATTTCATATATATGCGTTAGTATACTGTATTGGTCTTTATCTGTCTGGCTTAATTCACTCTGTATAATGAGCTCCAGTTTCATCCATCTCTGATTCAAACGAATTCTTTTTAACGGCTGAGTAATATTCCATTGTGTATATGTACCATAGCGTCCTTATCCATTCGTCTGCTGATGGGCATCTAGGTTGCTTCCATGTCCTGGCTATTATAAACAGTGCTGCGATGAACATTGGGGTACACGTGTCTCTTTCAGATCTGATTTCCTTGATGTGTATGCCCAGGAGTGGGATTGCTGTGTCATATGGCAGTTCTAGTTCCAGTTTTTTAAGGAATCTCCACACTGTTCTCCATAGTGGCTATACTAGTTTGCATTCCCACCAACAGTGTAGGAGAGTTCCCTTTTCTCCACACCCTCTCCAGCATTTATTGCTTGTAGACTTTTGGATAGCAGCCATCCTGACTGGCGTGTAATGGTACCTCATTGTGGTTTTGATTTGCATTTCTCTGATAATGAGTGATGTTGAGCATCTTTTCCTGTGTTTTTTTAGCCATCTGTATGTCTTCTTTGGAGAAATGTCTGTTTAGATCTTTGGCCCATTTTTTGATTGGGTCATTTATTTTTCTGGAGTTGAACTGCAGGAGTCGCTTGCATATTTTTGAGATTAATCCTTTGTCTGTTTCTTCATTTGCTATTATTTTCTCCCATTCTGAAGGCTGTCTTTTCACCTTGCTTATAGTTTCCTTTGTTGTGCAAAAGTTTTTAAGTTTAATTAGGTCTCATTTATTTATTTTTGCTTTTATTTCCAATATTCTGGGAGGTGTGTCATAGAGGATCTTGCTGTGATTTATGTCAGAGAGTGTTTTGCCTATGTTCTCCTCTAGGAGTTTTATAGTTTCTGGTCTTACATTTAGATCTCTAATCCATTTTGAGTTTATGTTTGTGTATGGTGTTAGAAAGTGTTCTAGTTTCATTCTTTTACAAGTGGTTGACCAGTTTTCCCAGCACCACTTGTTAAAGAGGTTGTCTTTTTTCCATTGTATATTCTTGCCTCCTTTGTGGAAAATAAGGTGTCCATAGGTTCGTGGATTTATCTCCGGGCTTTCTATTTTGTTCCATTGATCTATATTTCTGTCTTTGTGCCAGTATCATACTGTCCGATGACTGTGTGAGCCTTCCATTTCTGTGTGAGTATTTCCAAGGCTTTTTATTATCTTTTGGATGAGGTTTTTATATCTTTTAGAGACTTGAGCTTGCTCCTTCAAATTGAGACTAAAATGATTACTGTTAATCAAGAGACTAAAAAATCAAATACGCCACACATTTCCTTCTTGGCCTGTGGCTGAGACCATTGAACTGTGTGACTATAACTAAATAAAAATACCAAGATGGTGATGGCATTAGCAAACCAGAGCTACAGTTTATTTACTGAGTGTAGCTGTTTCCTACCAGGATCTGAGACACCTTTACAAATACACATGATGCTATTTGAGCTTCATAACCATCCTGGCTAGGGAGATATACTTATCCCTTTTTACAGATGAGGTAACTGGCCAATAGTCATGCAGCTAATAACAGGCAGAACCAGGATTCCAAAACAGGTCCAACGTCAAAGATCACTCTCTTCCCCCCAGCATCCCCAGAGCTCCTCCATCCACACAAACATTCATTCCTCAGTTCTCCTTTTCAAAGACTATGAAAACTGCAGACTTTTTCAACTCAACATAGCTGCTATGTCTACCAGGAAGTTGAATTTCTTTCCCCCAATTCTCATTTTCTCCAACCAAGTTATAAATTGAAAGGAAAATGTATCAAGTTCATAACCAGTTCAATAAAAACCACCCCAGAAATAAACGACTGCATTTATTATCATGACCCTGCTAATACTATTGATTTCCCCCACTGCACCATTTCCCTTTTCTTTGCTCTCTTTACAGACCACTAGCAGGAGGAAAACTCACCATTAACCTCACAGACAGCACTAATCCATCACTATGCTGTCACCCCCACCCTCTTTTGTGATTGAGCATAATAATTCTAGGCTGCGGCACAACTTTTCACCTATCAGTCATCAAAGCCCCCTGTTGGAGACAATATACTCATTGCATGGAGCTCCCCCGGCTACTGTCGGCTTGCAATCCTGGACTGAAAAGTCACCTTTAATTTTCTAATACAACTAGCAGTATATTGTATCACACTCAGCTCCACATTGGCAAAAAATGGGTCAGCTCTGCCTCAACCATCTCCCCCAGGCCTTAGTGACACACACCGTGCATTGGACAGCTTCAGGTTCAAATTGCCAATTCTGTAATCGTAAGCAGTCCACCATCAGAAGCTAGTTTAGTGTCTCTGCACTTACCACCTCATTAAGAAAATACGTCAAGCACAGATGCAAAGTCTATCATTGGAGAGCTGCTCTGAGCATTTCCTAACATTTATCTGAAGGAGGACAGGGCATGTGGAGGGGAGACAGGTTCCTTTTTTGACTTCTGTCCTTCCTCTCCTCCCTTGCTACCCCAATTAAGCTTCTCAGTTGACCTTTTGCAGGGGAATTTCTTTACCAATGCCAGTGACTTCTCATATTTGATTCATTTCCCTCTAGTTTCAACTACTTCCCCTGAGATGGAGCCACAGGCTTTCATATCACAATCTGGACTAGATTCTAGGAGACGCCACACATAAATTGTCAATGAGTTAAATTCCAGCAGAGGAGTGATTCAGCCATACCAAACACTAGCAGTGACAGCAGGCGGACATTTGATGTTAGATGAAAGGGCATGGGAAGAAAGGGCTGCAAGGGCACTGGGTAGAGGAGGTTCTAGGGTTGAGTATTTTCAAGTCTTAGGGTTTGAGCAGTTTTTTCCTCACCTCCCAATGAAGGGAATGCTGACAAAACCCCTCCCACTGCAGGCCTGATGTGGTTTTACAGGAAGGCTACACCAGCTGTTCAGAGCAGGCCTTCTGCTCAGGGCATTAGCAGGGCCTGCTTCCACTGAGAAGAGGTAGCTTCCCCTATCTCTTACATTTGAAAACTTCTGCATAGTACCAACAGACATAAAAATAGCTAGTGCATAGAAACACTGGTAGAACTCTTAGGCGCTTTAAGGAAGGAACATTTACCAGGTGCTCACAGAAAGATGGAGAACTTGATGATATGTATGAGAGCTCTCTGTGAGGAAACCAGTCAGCTAGCCTGGGATGGCCTGGAACAGATCAGAGGAGAGGATATCTTGGCAAAGAATGAAGGAAGAGTCAGCAGTTAGCAGATAACTACTAGGACAGAACAGACCCAGAACACAACTAGGACCAGGAATCTAGCTCTAGCCATGTCTGTCTAAGAGAACTTTGAGCTGACAATGTAGATTCTCCTATTTCATTGAGAGAATTTTCCCTTTCCTAGTCATCTTTGAGTTAGTTGTCCTTAAAGTTCAGAGATGAGAAATGCAATTCAAGTGCCAGTCCTGGGGAGCCACAGTAGAGAAGAGGTGTAACCAGCAGCTTCAAAGCACAGTGTCTGGCTGGGAGGGCAGAGCATCGCCCTGTAAATCAGCCTTGGGCAAGGCAACATTTGGCATATCATGAACCCATGGATGCAAAAATTGTGGCCTCCATTTTCACTGCATCCTTACCCTTCAAGGTGTCCTCAGTTTGGCCAGGGAGGCTACGAGCTGTAAAAATATAGAAAACAATTCACAATGCACAAACAAAATGTCAAATAAATCATGCAGGCATCCACTGCTGTTGAGTTCACAGGAAGCACAGCGGGGTCAGGGAAGACTTCAGAGAAAAGTTGGGCCTGAAAAGGCACAGCAACCATGGGTGGCGAGCAGGCAGTCATGGACCACACAGCTCAGGTCTACGCTCCAGAATAACAGGGATGTTAATCTGCTTCACTCACTGAGGTTTCCCTAGGGCCTAGAAGAGCACCCAGAAGACAGTCGGTACTCAATAAATATTTATTAAGTGAATGAATGAAATAATATTTACTGAGTTCCCACTAGGTACTAGGGTTTGGAGTTGTAAGAATTAATACAAATCTTTCACTCCAGGGGCTTTTAGTCCAGCGGAAGAGACAAAAGAGTAAGCAAATGATTCTCATTTAGAGGGTTAGGTGCTATCATGAAGCTGTGCTCAGGACACACAACCTCCAGTCCTGGGAATATTCACCTAGTTTGTCTTGTCCTGTATTGGGAATAAAAGACACAGAGAGTCCTCATGTTTAAACTATTGATACCGAGCAGAACGCTGTGGGGTTCCTGGGCACAAAAGCCTTTTTGTACCTCCCTATTTCTTGATTATAGGAAAAAGACTTCATTCAGCCTTGACAACCTTCCTTGAGTTCCAAAGGGCAGGCTGAAACAGTTGCTAATTAGGGAAGAGATGGGATGTGAAGACAAGGGAGGAACAGTCAAAAGAAACAATAGTGAAGCCTTGGGGTAGGTCCTGGTTCCACCCCAAGGGATACACAACAATATCTTTGAGAAGTTGGGCTTCCCAGGTGGCGTTAGTGGTAAAGAGCCCTCCTGCCAAGGCAGGAGACATAAGACACATGGGTTCAATCCCCAGGTCAGAAAGATCCCCTGGAGGAGGGCATGGCAACCCACTCCAGTATTATTGCCTGGAAAAGGACAGGCAATAATAAAAGGACAGAGGAGCCTGATAGGCTACAGTCCATAGCGTCTCAAAGAGTCCAACAAGACAAGCAACTTGGCATGCATCCAGATACTAAAACCCCCACCAGGTGGGAGAAGTTAACCGTATGCTGCCCACAAGCACTCAGAACCGCTTGAAACCAGAAGGCTGATGATGCTGATTCTCACTTACCTCACCACCAATCAATCAGAAGAATGTCCACAAGCTGATCATGCCCTGTTTGAACTATTACTATGAAAGTCTTTACCACACCCTCCAGGTTGGGACACACAGTTTTGAAGGCATTAGCCTGCTGTGGTCTCCTTTGCCTGGCAAAACAATAAAGCTAAACTTTTCTACTTCACCCAAAACTCTGTCTCCGAGATTCAATTTGGTGTTGGGGTACAGAGGCTGGATTTGTCTCCACTATGGAAGTGAGAACATAACGGGTTCAGTTCTAGTGCAATGCTCTCAGGCAGCACAGATCAAAAGCATTAGAAAGGAAGGCCTACCTAGCATTGGGCCCAACAGTCCTCGGAATTTATCCCAGGGTTACAAAGATTAAAGGTGTGCATATCAAATTAACTCAGAGGTTGTTAACTGCGGCACTGTATACAGCAAAATGAAAAGAAAGAAAAGGAGCCCAAACAACAATATTGGTTAAACAAATTGTGGTACCGTCAGACAATGAAATGCAATGCGACCATTAATCACTATACCAGAATACTCACTGACACAGAAATATGTCTCCTGTATATACTCACTTGAAAATGTAAGATTCAAAGAAAATGCATATAGTAAGATCTGCTTTTATTTTTTATTATGTTGAGGTATGTCACCATTGAGGGTAATGCTATATGACAAGCCCACAGCAAGCATTACCCTCAATGGTGAAAAACTGAAAGCATTTCCCCTAAAACCAGGAACAAGACAAGGGTGCCCACTCTCACCATTTATCATTAAAACATCTATTTTTACAAGGTTATCTTTGATAAATATTTGAAAAAACATACTCAAGAAAGTTAGTGATTATAAATGATGAGATTATAACAGGGTTATCCAGAGTGAATATGCATTTTTTTGTATAAGGGAAATATGTTATTTTTACTAAAAAATGAACAGTCCTTCCCATCCCACACATACTCACCACAAACTAAACTGGCCCTCTAGCTCATGTCAAGTGAGTGAAGATTCCATGGCATTCAGGGCCATCTTCCCCAGGGACAGCCCTGTGGCTGGGATCAACTGCCCCAAGCCTGCCCCAGCTGCTGGCCAATTTGTGAATACAGCATTGAACGCCATCATTTACAAGTTTTTAAAGAACTGACAACAGGCAGGTTAGATCCCTAACACTCAGAATATCTGGACCAGATCCTCTTTGCATTTCTCCTTAAAGAACTTACCCTCTCACTACTTTGAGCTAAAATGACCTCATTATAGAACAGGAAGCTCTAGAAACTCCAGAGTTTGTTTATTATTTATTGATGATCTCTGGAAAGGACATGTGAAGAAGCAAATTCTCTCTCCAGCTGCCTTGGATAATTTGACAGCAAAGAGACTACCTACAGGAGGGAAGAGAAAAAACAGGCCAGGGGACAATACAATGAAAGCCTGTGTGCCAAATAATGACCAGAGTCCTCCTTTTTCTCCTTAATATTTACTAAGGATGAACCACCCTGATGCACTTGCGTTATGATGGAATCATAAAGGAGCTGCTTGCCAGCAGGCCTGCTCATCAGGTGGGGTGTGGGAGGCAGGCACTGACATCCATCGGCTGCTCAAATGACATGTCACTCACATCCTGAGGCAGGCCCTTCCCTCCAAGCTAGTTTTGCATTTTTATAACTCGATTTTTGCTACTCTGATGGCAGGAGCCTGACTGGGTGGCTGAAATAAGGAGAGCTGGTGACCAGAACATGAGTTTGTCAAAAGTCACCCAGGCAATCTGAAGGGAGAACTTTATTATTTTTTTTTTTCATTTATTTTTATTAGTTGGAGGTTAATTACTTTACAATATTGTAGTGGTTTTTGCCATACATTGACATGAATCAGCCATGGATTTACATGTATTCCCCATCCCGATCCCCCCTTCCACCTCCCTCCCCAACCCATCCCTCTGGGTCTTCCCAGTGCACCAGCCCCGAGCACTTTTCTCATGCATCCAGCCTGGGCTGGTGATCTGTTTCACCTGAAGTGAGAACTTTAATTAGTGACAATGAGTGCAAGGCAGGACATAAAATAAGTGCAGGGCAGAAGAAGCTGGTGCCTACCCGAGGGATGATGACATGGACCCCAATCCCTCTACCAACGCCAAAGCCCTTATTTGTTCACATTCCCTGTGACTGGGAACTGGAGATGAGATGGTGGCAGAGGTAAACTTCGGAAGCAGGAAGAACTGGGTTTCAGTGGACTGCTTTTCTCTCTCTGCCCTCACACGTAATAACTGTGTGACATCAAGGGGTCTTCATCTGTGAAATGGAGACAATGACACTCCCTGAGCAGAATGCAGGTAGGAGCTGAGAGGAGGAGTAAGCTCCTGCCCCAGGGTCAGGAGTGATAAATAGGAGGGTGCTTCTGTTTGGATATAAGAGTATTAGCCTTTAAGCAGAAATCAATCATCAACAGATAAACTGGAAAAATCACCCACTTATTTGGAAGTTAAGACATACACTTCTAAATAACCTGAGTCAAAAAAGAAAACATGATACAAAGAGAAAATATTCCGAATTCAAGACATAAAAAGTACACATCAACCCATGCAGCATTCAGCAGAAGGAATATTTAGATGAAAATACACAGCCCTAAGTGAAGAAAGGACAAACATTAATATGCTAAAATACTCTTCTTCTTAAAACAGGTACAAGAGGAGTAAACTGAACCCAAAGAAAGTAGAAGAAAAAAAAAAAAGATGAAAGTCACAGCTTATAAAATAATCAGCATAACATAGAGAGGATCAAGAAAAGGTGAATAAAATTGATCAACTTCTTTCTGGTGTTGCTGATAAAAATGAGGAGGAAATAACCGGCATCAGGATACTAGTGAAGGCATTTTGCTGAGTGTGACTGCTGCGCCCAGAGTTGGCCTCTGCCTCAGGATGGTGACCGTGCAGGGGAGAAATAAGACATGTTCCATGAAAATGTACCAGGATGAGATTTTGGGCAAGTGAGGGCTCCAGGCAGGAGGTTCAGGGCAGAGAGAACCTCTGACTGGGAAGCCAGAGAAGGGACTTCAACAGGGGTGAGAGCAGAATCCCTACTACTTCCTGCAATAAGACTACATCTCATATGGGCCACGAGTGCAGATTTGAGAGTCAGCTGGAACTGAATCTTCATCTGCAACTAACTAGTTGTGACCTTGTACAAATCACTTAACTGCTCTGGGCCTCTATTTCTTCATCTGTAAAATGGGAGTAATAAGAGGACCTCTCTTAGAAGGCTGTTGTGAGTCTTGGAAGTTGGTGCAAAGAACATGCTCAGTTTCACTAAGTATTACTATGGTTATTATTACTGTATTTACACCTCTATGAACAGAGCTTAATGTACCAATTTGGGCAGGGAGGCAGAACTGCATTTCTGTGGACAAACCCAGACAACCAGGGACCACTTACTCCCCATGCCCTGAGCAGTTACCTACGAAGCACCTCTAACGTGCCAGTAACAGTTACCATTTCCACCAGGTGGTCCAGGAGCTTCCCAGAAGGGAAGAACATCTTCAGTCACCGCCCAGGCCGAGGCACACTCCCAACTGGGCCTCCTGTGCAACACCCTCATGAGGAGGGGGTAGGTAGGCCAGGTGACAAAATCTCTCTCAGATGCTAAAGGGCCAAAGAATCAAGACAAAAAATGGGTGATAATAGCCCTGAGCAGAAGTGGGCGATTCTTTGAAATTACACATTTTATCTAAGGAAAATCAAAGGTCATGGGGCAGATGAATAAAGAAAAACAACAACAACAACAACAGCAAATTTCAGCTTTGACCTCAGTTTTTATGCCGAGAACTTTGGGGCTGGTGTTTTCCTGTGCCAAAAATAGAGGAAGATAACCTGCCTGACCAGCCACCGCCAGAAGCATGACCAGCACTGGGGCCTCGTGCCTGTACCTTCAGAGAGCCTCCAGAGAGCGGGGCCAGGCAGGGGTGGACTAAGCTCACAGCTTTTCAGGCGAGTTCTGCAAGACCCAAGGACCATAAATCCCAGAAATGGAAAACAGGAGTAAGAAATAAAACCCTTGGCTTCTAGCGAACAGCCAGCTACTTGCTTCGGGCCGTAAATAACCACAGTTAAACCAAGCACCACTTGCACTTCTCAGCAGGGAAGTGCATGAAACCATCTGATGTAAAGATTTTAAATGCTTAACTGCTCTCTGCCAACATCTACTTGACCATCCAGAGATGCCTGGTCCAGATCTTTGAAGTGAGGCTGGCATCTCTCTCCCTCCATGGCCCTGACCACTGCCTCAAGGGACTCTGACTGGTGGGCTGCTGGGTAGCATCATAGGTGAGGGGGATGGGTCAATTGGGGACTGGCAGAAGGAAGTGGGTAGCCCTCAGCTGTGAGTCTAGGTGCCCCAATGCCAGCTCTGGCACTCATCATTCTGCAAGCCCCAAGTCAGTTGGCTGGTGAGTCAGCGGCTGAGCCCAGATCCAAGCCTGTATTGTCCCTGCTCCAAAGCTCAGACACAGTTTCAACATGCACTAACAGGCTCCCAGGAGAGGCATCCCAGATGGTAACCGTGACTACGACTTAGGAGCTGGGACTCCTATTTCTCCTCTTCCCACCTTCTCCAGCAACTTCTCTGTAACTCTAAGACTTTACCACCTTACAGTGAGCCTGATGGATAGGAGCTCAGACTTTGGCAATAATGCATTTTCATTATGATGGAACCTCCGAAGTCAAGGAGTCAAAGCCATGTTTGGGATCATCTGGATGGCCATCTTTTAACCAAAAAGTGCCCAAGGATGCAGCCCCGTTTTTTGAGTTGCAGGGTCATTGCAAATGAAGGTCAAATGACACCATAGCAGTTTGTAGAAATAAGGATGTCAAAGTAACTCAAAAAGAGAAAAATGGTGGGGAAATTGAGTCCTTTTGCATGTAGAACACACAAAACTGCGATTCACATGGGCCACAGAAGTCTGCGTGTGTGCAAGTGTGCACAGCCCTGCCTCCCACTCATTAGCAGTGAGCATGGCAGTAAATACCCCAGGAAGAATGTTTATGGTCTCAGTTCCAGTGATAATTAGATTTATTACTATTTAACACACATTTCAATAAGCCAGGATGCTAACCTTATCTTCAAATAAACTGGATAGCTTCACAAGATTATCACTGACAGCTCATTAAAACTGGCATTTGAAGGTTTTGATTAATCATGGATCTAAATAGCTTGAACTCACAAGCAAAACCAAAATGTATTTATATAATTTAAAAGCCTATTTATGTAAACAGGCCTTCCTTTTATTAGTATTATTGAACTGAAAGTATAAATTTTATATATAAAACTGAATGTGTATGTATACAACCCATTGTTAATACACTCAACATTCAGTTTTAGGAGAATATGGACAAATTATAAAATTAATAAAACTCATAAACAATTTTAATTTATATGATAATAAGAACTATAAATGTATGAGGTTTATACTTAGTTCAATAGTTCCACATTTTAGAGAAACGTCATAATTAAGGTCTGTGTAGTCAAAGTTGGGGCTTCCCTGGTAGCTCAGCAGTTAAGAATCTGCCTGCAATGCAGGAGACTCAGGTTTGATCACTGGGTCAAGAAGATGCCCTGGAGGAGGGCATGGCAACCATGCTAGTACTCTTGATAGAGAATCCCATAGACAGAGGAGCCTGGCAGGCTGCAATCCATTGAGTCACATGGAGTCTGACATGACTGAAACAACTAAAGTAGCAGCAGCAGCATTCAAAGCTATGGTTTTTCCCAGTCATGTACGGATGTGAGAGTTGGACCATAAAGAAAGCTGAGCACCACCGGAGCACTGATGTTGTCAAATTGTGGTGCTGAAGACTTGACAGTCCCTTGGTCTGCAAGAAAATCAAACCAGTCAATCCTAAAGGAGATCAACCCTTACTATTCATCAGAAGGACTTGCTGAAACTGAAGCTCTAATACTTTGGCCACCTGATTAGAAGAGCCAACTCCTTGGAAAAGACCATGATGCTGGGAAAGACTGAAAGCAAAAGGAGAAGGGATGGCACAGGATGAGATGGTTGGATGGCATCACCCACTCAATGGACATGAATTTGAGAAAACTCCAGGAGATAGTGGAGGACAGAGCAGCCTGGCAGGCTACAGTCCATGGGGTCACAAAGTGTCGGACAAGACTTAGCAACTGAACAACAACATAATAAAAATAATTAAATTCAATAGAACAAGTTTCTGAGGATTTATTTTTACCTTAAACAGAATGGATGCATTACTCAGTTTGAGAAACACTGACACAATGAAACCTTAATGATGGATATTTAGGTCGCTTCCTGTTTTGTTTTGTTTTTTTCTGATATAAACAATGTGCAATGAATCTCCTTTTCCAAGTAGCTTTGTGTGTTTGATGATATCTGTAGTATAAACTTACAAATGTGGCAACACAGGTCAAAGTGTAGATGAATTTACAATGCTCATAACAGTAGTCAAATTACCCTAGAGTGAGATTGCAATTGCTCTTTCCAAACTCTGTATGCAAATATGTTTCCAGACACCCTTGACACTTTTTATATCTTTGCCAAGCTGCTAAACTGACAGGTAAATTAAGATATATCAGAGATGTTGTACTTTACACAACTTCAATCAGGAGAAGAATGAGCATTTTTCCATCTGTTTATTTGAATTTTTTCATTTCTTCATTGTCTATGTAGGAACTGCCTGCTGATGCTCTTTGTTGATTAGATTGTTTTATCATCTTCTCATTGATTTTTTGGCACTCTTTGCTTACAACCTCTGTCAGTCATAGTGAGGATATTTTGCCTTGTTTTTCAAGTGCTTTTTGTCTTTGCCCTAGTAAATTTACAGGGAAGGCTTCAAAAAAAAATTTAAGTAAAATATATCAACTTACTTTCTTTTGTACTACTGTTTCCTTTTAGCTTTAAATGATTCCACTGATTATTATTAAATGTTGCATTCATCTACAATTTCTTTCATATAAGGCAAAAATAAATTATTGAGATTTTTTCTGTTTTCTAGATATCAAATAGTTTATTGAATAGTTCATCTTTTCCTGATGATTTTAAATGTCATCTTATCTTACACTCGATGTAGGTGCTACCAATATCTGAACCTATTTCTGCACTCTTTCATAACATTGAACAATTTTCTACTTATGTATCAATACCAAACTGATTTAAGTAGTGTGTATTTATCAAGCACTCTGAAATTTGGTAAGGCTGGTCTCATATACATCTTTTCTCATGTTTAAATAGATATTTTTATGTGTTTAATTTACTGGATCAGAAGTTTGCAAACTTTTTCTTAAACAGTAAATATTTTAGGCATTTTGTGGGCTGTACAGTCTTTGTATAGTAACTACTCAACTCTGCCTTTGTAGCTGGAAAGCAGTCACAGGTCATAAGGAAATAAGTTTTGAGTGAGGCTGTGTTCCAATAAAACTTTATTTACAAAAACAGCAGTGGGCTGGATTTCAGTGAGCCCTGGTTTGCTATCCTCTGTTCTAAATAAACTCTTGTATCATTGTTGATACATTTCCCACCTAAGCAACCAAAACAATTTTAGACTATTGGCTGGGATTGCTTAGAATTTAATGATTAACAGTGGAAGAATATACATTTTTAAACGCTGACTCTTATCATCAAAGAACATTTTTTTCCTTTCGTTTATTTGCAGCATCATTTTTGTCCTCATAAGACCATGAAGTTTTTCTCCTAGATACTTCACATTTCCTTAACAGCTCCATCAGGGATTAGACACACCATCAGAACTGGTCATCATCAGAAATTGGTCATTCCATCAGGATAACTTAGAAAGGTCATGTTCTAGCTAAAGTCTGCCCAGAAAGCAACGTTATCACAAGGTAGCATTCAATTAAACAAATATGCACTGTTCCTCAGTGGAAAGAGAAATGAAGCATACTGCTCCCAAATGCATTTAAAATCCAAGTACTCAGGGAATCTGAAAGTCCATCTGGAAGCAAAGAAGAACAGAGACGTAAACTCGACGTGAACAGTCCATATGGAACCTGAGAGCAGTCTACCACATACCAGCCACAGTGCCAAGAAGCTCCCGGTATCAGTTTATCTGGGCTTAACTCTGAAAGGCTTCCTTGAGTCTATTTGTAGATGAAGATCCCAAGACCCAGAGAGGTTAAGTGAATTGTCCAGATTCCCGGTACTTATAGCGAAAAGAGAAAGTTGCTTGGTTGTGTCTGACTCTTTGCAACCCCATGGACTATACAGTTCATGGAATTCTCCAGGTCAGAACACTGGAGTGGGGAGCCGTTCCCTTCTCCAGGGATCTTCCCAACCCAGGGATCGAACCTAGGTCTCCTGCATTGCAGATGGATTCTTTACCAGCTGAGCCATAGAGGAAGCCCTTATAAGAGGTAGTCAAAAACAAAGGCGACCCCAGGCACTTTCATCCAAACTTCAGGACCACTGTCCACTTGGCTGAAATGGATCCATAAAAACAGTGCATATGCCCAGGACAAACCCTGCCTCCTGCATAACTAAACAAGGCTGGGCCTGCTCTGAACCAGGCTCTCTGCCTCACTTTAAATCATCTTCCAAGGAGTATCTGGTTGTACATGTCCGCCACACCCTGGGCTTGGGAGTCTGAAAGAGATAGAGCTGTACCCACAGTGCCCAGAGCCTGGAATAGAACCAAAGTTTCATACAAATAGTGTCCATATTGCACAGACACAGCCTCTTCTGAGAGGGCAGAGCATTCATGTCAGAGAGAAGATAACAAACATCACTAATTTTCATCCTTTTTAGTGCAGCGGTGGGATGAGGTGAAGAGACTCATTATTTCAAGAATTCCATTTCCTGAAGCCAATGAAGCAAAGATACCAACATCAAAACAATGGAAGCAGCCCCATTTCTCCCAGGGAAATGTCCTTCCTCAAATGGTTACCCACAGGGGAGACCTTGTGAAAAGGGGGGATGACAGCACCTGAGATCCAGGCATTTAAATATCAGGCACACTCAAATTTACATCCATCCTTTGTAGTTCTCTGTGATCATTGGGATATCATTTAACTTTCTGAGACTCCATCTTTTCCTCTCTCAAATAAATGTGATGCCTACTTTCCTGGACTTTCTGGAGTTTCAGATAAAATCATTTATGTAACATGCTTGCCACAAAGAGGTTCTCGATGTGGCAATTTCTTCCTCCAGACTGAAGCAGCATCAGCTATGCAGGACTGCAGAGACCCCAAGGACATTATCTATCTGAAATTATGGGAAGCAGATGAAGGTTGAGCATCACTCCATCAACAGAGCCAGACAACTGAGCAAGAATTTGATTAGGAGTTTGGGATTAACATATACACACTACTATATAAAAACAGATAACCAACAAGGATATACTATATAGCAAAGGAGACTATACCCAATATTTTGTAATAATCTATAAGGGAAAAGAACCTGAAAAAAATATACACATGTATAACTGAATCACTTTGCTATACACCTGAAACTACTTCAATAAAAATAAATTAGAAAAAAAAATTGATAGCTACAGGGATGACAGCAGTCACTTCTAAAAACAAAAACCAAAAGAAATAAAGAACCCATGGCCATTCAGCCCCAACCATGTGATGGTCCTGCACTAGGAGCTTTACTCAATAATCTTCAGAACCATCCTCCAAGCTGGCGACCAAGTCCCCAGTTTAGAGAGGAGGAGGCCAAGACCCAGTAAGCTTGTGGAGCATCACCGCGCCTTCTCTGAGCTGGTAAGACACCTTCCCATTATCCTACGCTACCCTGTTTAACCCCTCATGGAGTCACACAGGCTGGGGGTACGGGGAGAATCACGGGTCAAACCTCTCCTCCCTCAAGATTGATGCAATCCACTCCAGACATCTCTTGCTCTGATTAAAATAAACAGAGGATAAATTACCAAGCTCCTTTATGTGGACATGTGAGTAATAGGAGTGCTGCTAACAACTGGTCCAGGGTGGTTGTAACAGAAAGAGAAAGAATAGCCATGCACAGCCTACCTCCTTGCCATCCTTTTCTGACTCCTACGCATCTGTGAGTGCCTGTGGGTGAAGGACAATGAATGCAATGAACTGATGCATCAGAAGAGGATATGGAGGTCACAGTGGTCACAGATTAACATAAACCAACAACCTACTGCTTTGGTTTAATGTACCAGAAGCCTAAGTAGAGGGTTGTTTCCCGCAGGTAGCAAGAGTCTGGAGAGTTCGTCTTGACAATCTTCAGCCTCTCCTGTTTTTGTTTCTTCCGTTCTGATGGAAACTTTCCTGCACAAAAGTTTTGGTGTGTTCAGCCCTATTGACTTTCCTGTCTAGCCTTTCTTCCCAGAAAGTATCTTCTAAATCAGTCACACTTCTATGTTAATATACATCTGCTCATCTTCTTTCAAAAGATCATATCCTCCCTTAGCCTTTTCTCTCATTATGGAACAAAAGTTTGGTGCCTGCAAACAATACTTCAGGCATCAGAGACAGATTAGAGAGACAGCCCTGGAAACACATTAGGACAGAGGCTGTGTAGCCTCCTTGCAGAAGCAGAAAGTGGGAGACTGCTTCTCCAGCTCCCATCTGTTCATGCAGACAAACAGGCTGCTCTGAGACTCCTGACAGGTGCCGTGAAGAACAGGGTGGAGCATTTTAGAATAGATTCTTTCTGGGCATGTGCCTATCTGAAAAATCGTTGGATGATGGAGAAGAAAAGTCAAGGATATTAAAATCAAAATGTAAGTCTCATCCTCGGTACTTTCTATCTCAAAGAGTACTGGCAATTTATTTCATTCTTTCATTGACCCACTCTGTTGAGTGGGGATAAGAATATTTGCATATCAGTTGGTGATGGCGAGTGTTATGTAGAACAGTGAGTGTAACATGGGTGGCAAATCATGGGAACTTAAAAAACATTAAGTTAACCTATGAGGGTTAACTTTCTTTCTCCACCATGGCTGGGCAGATCATTTAAGATTAATTCTTCCATGGGACAGTAAAAGTAGTCAATTAAGATCTAACATTCCCCACAGCATTTTGTCACTCATGGGTCTGGTGACCCTTACTCCCAAGGCTGTATTTGCCAACATCATGCTTTATATGAATGAAGCAAAGCATGATGATGCATTTAATGGTCTCTGGGAACTGAACCTTTAAAATCCCCACATCTTCTGACCTTCTGGTTCCAGATAGACTATAAGGAGAGTTTGGGAGGCCACTTAAGTTTAGATGGTGACTCAGAAAAAGATTTGCTTCCCGCAGCATCCCCCTCTGCCCGCAGCCCTCTTGGCATGGCCTCTCAGGACAAAATACTCAAGTCCATGGGAAGCACTTGAAAGTCTTGAAGTTATCAACACAATGGCTTTTTAGGAATCAATTTCTTGACTGTTATGACAGTAGGCCTTTCCCTCAAATTACTGTTAAAACTGCATCAGCACAAGCACTCAATCTTTGCAAAACCTTTCCCATCGATAGCCACAAAACTCAGGGGTGAGGAGGTGGTGAGGGCTCTCTCTCATGATGACCATGAAGATAAGGGTAGGACCCAGATGGCCAGATCTGAGCTTCAAAAGTAGCACACTTTGGATGGGTCTCTATCTAGATCCAATATGTTCCAGACCCTGACTCACCTGCCCTCACCTCCCACATACCTGCCTTTGGCCTTGACCACCTGACTTCATTCTGATCTCTGTACCCCTGACCATGTCCTGCTCCCTGTCTTGCCCATCCATGCACCTGCTCCAGTAAAACCCTGACTCAGTCTGTTTTGACCCTTCTCTGAAAACTTCTGTATTTATCTTAATAATTCATTAAACATCATTTTAAATTGCTTCCATGGCTATTAGCCAATTTAACTTTTTGAGTCAAATCTGATCATATACATTTTCTCAGAATGCCAAATATTTCAGAATCTTCCCAATAATTTAGCTTAGAGCTGCAAGTTTTATGACCTTCTAATTTAATCTATTCTATAACCATGGTTATATTCCATTTGTCATCTTAAATCTTCTGTATTTGCACTTGCTCTCTTATTTTATTGATTATATCTAAGAAGAGCACGTCTGTTTTATTGGTTTCTTCAAAGAATCAGCTTCTAGATTCACTTATAAATTCTAAGGTTTTCCAATGTTTCTGATACATTAAGTGAAAGTTGCTCCGTTGTGTCCAACTCTCTGCGACCCCATGAACTACACACACAGTCCATGGGATTCTCCAGGCCAGAACACTGGAGTGGGTAGCCTTTCCCTTCTCCAGGGGATCTTCCCAACCCAGGGATTGACCCACGTCTCCTGCATTGCAGGCAAATTCTTTACCAGCTGAGCGACAAGGGAAGCCCAAGAATACTGGAGTGGGTAGCCTATCCCTTCTCCAGCAGATCTTCCCAGCCCAGAAATTGAACTGGGGTCTCCTGCATTGCAGGCAGATTCTCACTTGGTAAACTGTGCTCTCAGGGAACCCCTGGCCCAATTCTATAATCATGGTTATACTCCATTTCTCTTCTTAAATCTTCTGTATTTGTGCTTTCTCTCTTATTTTCTTGATTATATCTAAGAAGAACATGTCTGTATTATTGGTTTCTTCAAAGAATCAGCTTTTAGAATCACTTATAAATTCTAATGTTTTTCAATTTTTCTAATACATTAATTTCTACTATATTTGTGGTTTATTGCTCTCTAATTTCCTGAGATTTCTCCTTTTAAACTTGTACTGAATGCTTTATCTATTTTCATTCTTTCTCATTTATTATTAAGCATTTAAGGCTATAGATTTGCTTTGAAGGATAGCTTTGGTCATATTCCATAAGTTTTGGTATACAGTGTTGCTCTTTTAATAGCTTATAATTGTGATTTTGATTTTCATTTCTACCCAAAAGTTGTTTAAGAAAGTTTCAGGTATTTTTTCTTTCCATGTGGTTAGGTTTCATTTTGCTTTGATATTCCTGGTTAATCCTGCAACATAGTACATATTTTACAACATATCTTTGTACCACAAAGATATAGTACATTTACAACGAAATATTACTCAGCCATAAAAAGAGTGAGAGATTCCCATTTACAGCTCCATCAGCAAGGAAGACATTTTATTTCACTTTTCAGAGAGGAATAACCGAAAGTATGGTGAGGTTAAGCAACCAGCCTGAAACTTCTGAGATAATAAACAATAAAATCAGAAATGATATCTAAAATGTTTTGCATAAGAAAGGTAATTCCCAAAATCTTTATTCAGCAACAGGGAATGTGTACAGTCATCAGTGGACTTTTCTAGGGCTGGGAAGGGATGCGAAGAGTTTCCAACAGCTAGAGATAAGGCCTTTACTAACAGGGCCCTTGGAAGTCCTCCCTTAGCGATATCAGGAGGACACCTCTCAGAGTGCTGTGTACTTTGTTCATGCTCCATCACTGCTCAGGGTGCAAGGTGGTGAATGATGGTGCTCCATCTTCCAGACCAGATCCAGAGCAGCAGTAGCAAAGGCCCTGGGGAGTCTCAGTACACACATGTTCCAGACGCAAGACTTCCAGCACCCAGAGCCCACGGCTAGACTTGTCCACACGGGGCCAGTGTCTGTATCACTGCAGGTGTACTTCTGCCTAATTGTGTTTGTCATTCAATCCTATGGAGTAGTTCTCAGCCCCCTGCACTGATAAAGAAACCGAGGTTCAGAGAGGGAACATATCCAGGGCAGGGTTGATGGTGAAGGATCTCACTTCTTCAAAGGGTGACCAGACAGGGCAGGAGAACATGGTGGTGGTTGAGATAATCCTATTGTAGAGCAGGTTTCTGGTAGAAGTTCAGTCAGGGTTTTGAACCTCTGTTTATGTGTTTATCTTTTATATGATTTATTTATAACACTCCTCTCTTAAGACGAGGGAGGACTTTACCCAGCTCTAACCATAGGTTTAGGGTGACACCCAGTATGTGGCAGGTGCTCAGTTAACATGGGGTTGGGAGGGTTCCATCAGTCCTTTTCTCCCCTAGCTTGGGACTCAAGCTGGAAGGACATGGCCTACCTTTGGCAGAGTCTAACACCAGTAAAGTGCTACGACTGGAAGAGACCAGAGAAACCATGAAGTCCAGGGGTCACTACTGGCATTTGTGGGTACAATTCAGGGGATGCCTAAAATTTGAATAGGAAATATTTACATCTTTATCCTCACTAATCTCACAGCAGTTCAGGATTTTCTTCATTGTGCATGTAGGCAGCAGACCCCAGCAGTCCTAGCTGTGGACTAATAGAAATGACTTTGTGACTAATAGAAATCACAGGTGCTTGTGTGTCCCATCACAGTTATCACAGACATCTCAGAATATCATTTACATCCATTGCTACTTGAGAACTAGGACAGGTATACTCACAACTAGATTTTGTCGCTTAATGTGTTAATAAATAAGCATATATATTACACCATCACAATTTACAAATCCTTGATAGCTATTTCAATATTAGTTCCCTTTATAATCCAATATATTTTACTTTGCTAATTAAAAACCATGACTCTGAGAAAGGGTTTATATGTTTCATCAGACTCCTCAAGAGGTCTAGGATACAAAAATATGTTTAAAAACTCTGGCGGTATAATTATTAGAGAAATGTAAATCAAAAACACAATGAGGTATGACCTCACACTGGTCAGAATGGCTATGATCAAGAAGTCTACAAGTAATAAATGTTGGAGAGGGTGTGGAGGGAAGGGAACCCCCCTGCACTGTTAGTAGACATGTAAGTTTGGAGAAAGAAATGACAACCCACTCCAGCATTCTTGTTTAGAGAGTCCTGTGCACAGAGGAGCCTGGTGGGCTGCCATCTATGGGGTCGTGCAGTTGGACAGGACTGAAGTGACTTGGCAGCAGCAGCAGGCATGCATGTTGGTGCAGCCACTATGGAGAACAGTATGGAGGTTCTTAAAAAACTAAAAATAGAGTTACCATATGATCCAGAAATTCAACTCCTGAGCATATGCCCCAAAAAGATGAAAATTCTAATTCAAAAAGGCACATGCACCCCAATGTTCAAAGCAGCATTATTCACAATAGTCAAGACATGGAAGCAACCTAAGGGTCCACTGACAAATGAATGCATAAAGATATAGTACATATACAATGGAATATTACTCAGCCATAAAAAGAATGAGAGATTCCCATTTACAGCTGCATACCTGAAACTACCACAATATTGTAAATCAACTAAAGTTCAATTCAAAAATAAAAAAGAAAACCTTATAGATGAGGTTATAGACAAGGAAACAGGCCCAGAGAGAAGTGATCCACCCAAGGTCACGGCAGAGTTGGGACCAAACACCATCTTCCGATCCTACTAGCACAGGATGACTTTACAATGAGGGGAACCTGGGGGCGAGGGTGGTAAGCACAGAGCTTAGTCCCACGACGACTTGTGACAGCTGTGGGAGGAAAGGTGAGGCTGAGCCAAGGCAGGGCAGGGAAGAGGGAAGACTGCACAGTCTGCAGTCCTACCTGTTCAGCCAGGGAGGCCCTCAAAGCAGCAATTACAAGTATTTATTATTTGTTTTCCTGATGTCTGCTCACATGGAACCAAGCGATAGATTAAATGATCCTTCAGTGGCCACATGAGAAGATGGTGGGGCTTGATATATCTTTGCAATTAAAACCCACATCACGTGCATGTGTTCTTTATAATTGTATTTGAGCAGCTTAGGGAGAGAATTTAATCCCTCAGTATAACACCTGGCAGGGGGTGAGGGGCATGCTTGTCTATAGTGTAGGAAGTTTTCCGCTTGGAGAATGCTCCTTTTCCCGGCTACCTGAGACTTGCTGAGGTTGGTAACTTAGAATCAGATAGAAGGTGCTTCTCAAAGAAGAGTGTTCACCTGTTTAGAGGGGACTAGGTCATTGCACCCAGCAATTTGCAAACTGGGTGCCTGGGACTCCTGATACACACCCACCATTCTCATGGCTTTTCCCAAATGCCGTACTCATCTCTTGATGAGCCATCACTTGGAATTCCTTCTCTACACTTCATCACTACCATTATTAATAATAACTTTTATTATTGTTGTTGCTGTTGTTATAATTGCATGCATGATAAGTCACTTCAGTTGTGTCCAACTCTGTGTGACCCTATGGACTATAGCCTGACAGGCTCCTCTGTCCATCGGATTCTCCAGGCAAATACTGGAGTGGGTTACTATTTCCTTCTCCAGGGGATCTTTCTGACCCAGGGATCAAAACTACATCTCTTAACATCTCCTGCATTTGCAGGTGGGCTCTTTGCCACTTGTTATAATTATGGGGTAGCAACTCCTACAGCTTGAGGATCGCTAATAGGCAAGAACTCTCAATCTGTAAGGGAAGCTGCTGCATACACAATCATTTATAAATACTGTGTGATAAATCAATACTGTGTGTGATAGATAAATACTGTGATTATAAATCAATGTCGGGACCAGTGAGCACAGGCTTCTGGGCACTTTGGTGAGTCTTGAAGAAGCATCATGGGTGCCAACGGAGTTTCAGGCAGAGAACAAGCAAAACAATGGGGCAAGACACAGCATGGTCCATTCAGTTCTTGACAGGACTTCCCATCTGCCTGGTGCAGAATACAGCTATGTCAAATCCCAGTAGGCTACAACAGTCTCGATGGGATTTCTTGGAAAGGCGGGCTTTATTCAGGTCTTAGAGGAAGGGTGGTGAGAGTACTCTTGGAGGGGGGTCCAGCCCAGAAGAGTGGTGCAGGGGACTTCCCACCTCCTGCTCTAGAAGAACACCTGCCCCAGATCTGGAGAGAAGCTGGATTGGGGTGAGGGCAGCCAGGTTCCTGTGCGCTGTCCACAGCCTTGGAATTCCACACCTCCTGAGCCCCCCAGGGAGATCTGGAGAGATCCACTACTTATAAATTCATGAACATCCAAAAGGGAGTGTGCAAACTGATTCTCTGCAGTGATTTTCTCGCTTCCATGTTACAGAGCACGGGTGCTGAGTGGGTTTGTGAACCTGTGTCAGCAACTGACTGATGCTCCAGATGAAGGAACCTGTCCATTCACATACATTTATCTGCCTGCCTTTTAATTCTTCTCCTTTGAAGGTTTAACTGTTGTATTGCTTACAAAATAGAATTTCATCCAGAAATGCTCACTTTGAGAAAATGATCAGCCTTACTATTTTCATGGGAATTGAGAAGGCTGGAATCTTGGGGAAAAGCTTGGGATTCCCTCAGGGAAGGCTTCTTGGCCCCCAGGCAGAGTAAGGGGGTGTCTCCTCCTGTTCCCCTCTGCTCAGAGCTTCCTTTTGCCAAAGCACTAGTCTAGTGTCAGTGTCCAGTCCTGGTCTGTTTCCTCCTCTGTCCTCCAGGCTGGAAATTCACTGAAGGCAGGGATCAAGGTTCATCTTTTCCAGGCTACCTTGGCACAGATTTGGCCCTAAGATGCTCAGAACATGTTGAATGAGTGACAGGAATGGCACACCATGAAACTCAGACCCAGAACTCAGCATGTATGCCTGTGACACCCAAATGTTTCCCTGTGTTGCTCACCACTGTGGTTAACAGTTTCCTGGGGCAACAACACATCTCATCACCCACAGAGGGCAGCCTACTTGTGGTGGGCTCAGACTCTAAAGGGCTCACTCTATCAGCCAGATGGGGAGAACTTCCTCTGGACCAGGCATCCTTGAGGCCCATTACATTAGCTATCTCTTCTGGCCCTGCCATTGTGAGGCTCAGTCACTTAAACAGCCAGAGCCAGGAGCCCTGAGATCCAGGGTTTCCCCATGTCTGGGAAAGCCCAGGCTGCCCTTGCTGAGTTCACTTCTAAAAGGACTTTGGGGATCTTATCAAGGTAAGTCCTCAACAATTTAGCAGGTAAGCAGCCGAGCAGCCCTGGTTACAGTCCTAAAAAGCCTTCCTCTCCTGACCCAGGTTCCTCCATCCTCACACCCCACCTCCCCAGGAACATCATACCTGACCTCACTGCCATGTTTCTTCTTCTCCTACGGCTGGAGGACCAGCCTTTCAGCTTTCACAACAGCAAGTATATTACTCCCTCAAAGCCAGGCTATCTGCACAAATAAGGCATAATAATAGAAGAAAGAAGTATAACAACCCTTTACTGAGCTCTTCCTATATGCCAAGAACCTTGCCGAGTTATTTATAAACATGTTATTTAGTTCTCCTAACAGCCGTGAAGGAGTCTCATTATCCTCATTTTATGGATGAGGAGACCGAGGCTCAGAGAGATGAAGCAGTTTGTCAAAAGCCACAGAGCTGCTAAGGCAGGGCTGAGGCGCGATGCCAGCTCCTCTTGAGTTCTGCCTGTGACAATGTTATTCTTAACCCCATTATTCTGTGAAACATTTAGATCCTGAATAAGCTCTTTCTGCATTACTATCAGTCCCTAATTTTTGTTGTTTACTATTGGTACTCTCTTCAGACATTTTGTTTTTTTTTTCGTAAACTAAATGCTTCTGTTGCAACTTGGGAAATCACAGATTGAGGATCCAAAAAGCAGCATGTGATGGGAAGACCCAGGGCTAAGGAGCAGCCCACCCAGCTGCCTCCAAGCCAGTTCCTTCACTGCCTAGACCTCAGCCTCTCTGGGGATGAGCAAAATGGGGATGACCATATCTATCCCATCATGCTCAGAGGAGGCCAGTGGGAGGACTGGACACAACGGTAAGTGTGCAAGGGCTCAACACACAGTCCTGAGGAGGAGGCTGGGGTGAGGTCACATGGTCCCCCAGGACCCTCTCGTGTGGCTTTCACTTACCCCCTGCTCAGAATAACACTTACCTCCAGCGAGAGAAGGCCTTTGTCCCAGCTCCTGGCACATCACCATGAGTCATCTATTCAGCACTGAACACACTTTTTGGACACACATCTGTGTCCCAGGCATGGTTTCAGGCCCTAGGGAGACAGCAGTGCATGAACACTGAAGCCCTGCCCACACGGAGCTGCTGGCATCCAGAGGGTGAGAGCCCAGGCTCCCTGGGCACTCATCATGGCTGGTCCAGGCACCTGGTGCTTCTCTGTCCACTTGATGCTGGCCTGCACAACTCTGACGGAGAAGCCAGTATCACAGCTAAGGGAACCAAGGTACGGAAGGTTAGGTAAGCTGCCCCAAGTTGCAGGGGTGGAAAGCAGCAGAACTTAGCTGGAACTTGGCAGTCTGGCCCCAGAGCTCACACACCACCATCACTCCTTGCTTCTGCAGGTCCACCTGCTTTTCCTCTGACACCAAAGCCGTTCACCTTGTCCTCCACAGCTTGTCCAGTCTTCTCCAGCTCTACTTTCGGGTAGCCTCCTCTCCCTGACCCAGGCCCTTGTTTGTCCTTCTAGCAGCACAGCAACCTCCCTCTGGCCTCTCTGCTTCTTCCAGCCTCTGCCCAGCTCCCGCTTCTCTCACCTCTACCCCATCCTGTCTCTTACCCCAGCTGAGTCCCAAAAAGTCCAGGTGTGGAACCATGGCCTCAAGGCCAACCAAGGTCTGCTGAAACATGCATTTCTTTTTCTTTTCTTCCTTCTTTTTTTTTCTTTCTTTTTGATATGGGCCATTTTTAAAGTCTTTATTGAATTTGTTATAATATTGCTTCTGTTTTATGTTTTGGTTTTTTGGCCTTGAGGCATGTGTGATCTTAGCTCCCCCACCAGAAATCTAATCTGCACCCCCTGCATTGGAAGGCAAAGTTTTAATCACTGGACCACCAGGGAAGTCCCTAACATGCATTTCTGCATTTTTCTTCCTGCTCCCCAAGTGTTCAGTTCACAAAATCTGTCCTCCAGGTCAGAGAGCCTAAATTTTAGGGGAATTGCTGGCCTTCTTGTGAAGATAACCACAAGTTACAGCATTCTTCCCCAGGAGAATAAACATGTGTGAATGTTTCTTGAAATTTGCACCTGTCTTCTGCACAGTCACAATGCCACCATGAAGACCTTGGTGATAGACACTCGAATCTTAATACTGTTTCTCTATTCCTTAAACGTGTCTTTCCATCTCTCTCTCAACATCTTCTCCCACCTGAGATGCTTCCTCCACCTCTCTTCCATCTAATGAAATCCTCATGACCCATCAAAACCCAGCCCCATTGTCACCAGGCTAGGCTAGTGAGCTTCCTTGATGCTTTCACCACCAGCTGCCCTCATGGGATTTCAGTGATCCCTGCCTGGAATGTGGGACCATACCTCATTTCCACCTACTTAAATGGACCCCTCTAGGGCAAGGAGGCTGGCTTAGCTGCCTCACAATCTTTCACCTCATGCAGCACAGAGTTCTTGTAAACAGCAAGTATACAGTGTCCATTTTTTGAAAAACTGAAAACTGAAAGCAGCCATCCTTATTTTCAAATAGAAGATTCTAGAATGCTAATGAAATGGATGTTTCATTATCTGTGTCCCACTAATAAGGCTCTGCGGACAGTGGGTTTCTGGAAAATTTCACCAGACATAAGCCTAGGAAAATGATCTCTTGCCTTTGCCATTTTTTAGAAATATAAACATTTCATACCCACTTGTTACTGCAGTTCTTGAATTCCTATTTAAATCTCCATGTCTCTAGTAATGGTAACCTAGTTTATAGGAATATATGGCTTCTAAAGAAGGTCAGATCCTGATTAATTAGTTATGATCCATATTTTGTATCTGATAATTAGCTTACAGCTGCAGTGAAAATTGGGCCCTACATTTTCAGAAGGTGGAATGTTTTAAGAAAGCAAGATATTCTTTGTGCATTCTGATCTCTGCTTTGTTAAAAGGCTGTTAAAGAGAAAACTATAACATAGGGGGAAAATGAATACATTTGCTCTCAAGATGCAATTAAAACAGAATGCAAATATGACTAATGAGACAATTAACTTTTCTAGAAATATTACGCAAGAGTATCAACTCCTGGGATGTAACATTTCTATGCTAAAAAATTCAGTTTGATGGCATTAGTGACCAAAGGGATCTGGGAAGAAAAGGCATTGCTACTGTCAGGGAAGGCTGAGGAGGGCATGAAAAGTGCCCATTTCTTTCTAACTTGATCTGCTCAGCTATGGAACAGATGCTACTGCAAATGCTCCCATGTGGCTCCTACATGTGGGCTGCTTCCAGCAATTCTTTTCAACATGGCACCACGAGAATGTCATTAATTCAGGAGTCAGGAGCCCTTAGCTCAAATCTCAGCACCACCAGCTACAGTTAAGTGACATTGGATGGTCCATATTATGGCTGTGGGCCTCAATTTCTTCCTCTGTGAAATGGAGACACCTGTCTCATGAGCTATGAGGCTCCATGAGCCAATGCATATAAAGTGCATGGTATGGAGATGAGCAGGCTGGTGTGTCCTAGAGAAACTGCTATTGAAGCTGCAGAGTTGGGGGGCAGGGCATGGAAACCCCTTGTTCCAGAAAGAGGCTCTGTCATGAGGGTGGATTCTAGGGAGGAGGATTCAAGAGTCAGGATCTTGGGCCTTACCCTGTGTTTCCAGTTCCAGCCAAGTGATCTTGAGCTGTGATGTCATGCTTTCAACATCCATAAAACAGCAGCATGTCCCTAAGTGATATCCAAGGCACTGTCCTTAGAACCCAGCCCTGTTCAAGGCTACAAAATAGTTCACATTTTTTTTACAAGTAGTTCATTACTAACTAGCGTGAATTTCTCCAAATATGACCCATTCGCCACATGTCTAGGTTTCGGCCCACAGCTTAGTTGCCTGTAATTACACTGCAATTAAATAGTCCTACTTGTAGCTCTTAAGGGCCTCCATTTGGAAAACTCAGCACTGGCCACAGGACCGGAAAAGGTCAGTTTTCATCCCAATCCCAAAGAAAGGCAATGCCAAATAATGTTCAAACTACCGCACAATTGCACTCATCTCACATGCTACTAAAGTGATGCTTAAAATTCTCCAAGCCAGGCTTCAGCGTACATGAACCATGAAATTCCAAATGTTCAAGCTGGTTTTAGACAAGGTAGAGGAATCAGAGATCAAACTGCCAACATCTGCTGGATCATTGAAAAAGCAAGAGAGTTCTAGAAAAACATCTATTTCTGCTTTATGGACTATGCCAAAGCCTTTGACTGTGTGGATCACAATAAACTGTGGAAAATTCTGAAAGAGATGGGAACACCAGACCACCTGACCTGCCTCTTGAGAAACCTGTATGCAGGTCAGGAAGCAACAGTTAGAGCTGGACATGGAACAACAGACTGATTCCAAGTAGGAAAAGGAGTACGTCAAGGCTGTATATTGTCACCCTGCTTATCTAACTTGTATACAGAGTACATTATGAGAAACACTGGGCTGGAAGAAGCACAAGCTGGAATCAAGATTGCCGGGAAAAATATCAATAACCTCAGATATGCAGATGACACTACCCTTATGGCAGAAAGTGAAGAAGAACTAAAGAGCCTCTTGATGAAAGTAAAGAGTGAAAAAGTTGGCTTAAAGCTCAACATTCAGAAAACTAAGATCATGGTATCCGGTCCCATCACTTCATGGCAAATAGATGGGGAAACAGTGGAAACAATGGCTGACTTAATTTTTCTGGGCTCCAAAATCACAGCAGATGGTGACTGCAGCCATGAAACTAAAGGATGCTTACTCCTTGGAAGAAAAGTTATGACCAATCTCGACAGCATATTAAAAAGCAGAGACATTACTCTGCCACCAAAGGTCCGTCTAGTCAAGGCTATGGCTTTTCCAGTGGTTATGTATGGATGTGAGAGTTGGACTATAAAGAAAGCTGAGCACCTAAAAATTGTTGCTTTTGAACTGTGGTGTTGGAGAAGACTCTTGAGAGTCCCTTGGACTGCAAGGAGATCCAACCAGTCCATCCTAAAGGAGATCAGTCCTGGGTGTTCATTGATAGGACTGATGTTGAAGCTGAAACTCCAATACTTTGGCCATGTGATGTGAAGAGCTGACTCATTTGAAAAGACCCTGATGCTGGGAAAGATTGAGAGCAGGAGGAGGAGGGGACAACAAAGGATGAGATGGCTGGATGGCATCACTGACTCAATGGACAGGGCTTTGGGTGGACTCCGGGAGTTGGTGATGGACAGGGAGGCCTGGCGTGCTGTGGTTCATGGGATCACAAAGAGTCAGACATGACTGAGCGACTGAACTGAACTGAAGGACCTCCAAGTCCTGCAAACTTTCCCCATTTAGGAGCAGCATTCTATCTTTTCAACCCATGTATGTGGGCATTGATATAACCCACTTGTTCCATGAATCAGGTTGTATGGAGTGCAGCTGCCCCCAGGAAGACTGCAATGCAGGAGGGTGGGGGCTGACAGAGACAGACAAGGTCAACCCCATGGGGTATGGTCTATAAGAGAATGCATAGGGGTTCTACAGTCAGAGAGGGTCTTGGCAGGGTTAGGAAAGGCTTCCTGGAGGAGGTGATACTCTAACTGAGCCTTGGCCATCCAAAAGGATATGCATCCACCCAGCAGTCTACAACTAATTATTGAGCACCTACTGTCTACAAAGCATTTTTCTCGATGCCAGAACTCTAACACTGAACATTACCATGTCACTCCCTACCTCAAAAATGCACAATGCTGGGTGTACATCCAGAGAAAACTCTAATTTGAAAAGATATGTGCAACCCTACGTTCATTGCAGCACTATTCACAATAGCCAAGACATGGAAGAAACCTAAATGTCCATCAACAGATGAATGGATAAAGATGTGGCATCAGTTGTCCATCAACAGATGAATGGATAAAGATGTAGCATCAGTTGAGTTCAGTTCAGTCGCTCAGTTGTGTCCAACTCTTTGCAACCCCATGGACTGAAGCAAGCCTGGCCTCCCTATCCATCATCAACTCCTGGAGTTTACTCAAACTCATGTCCGTTGAGTTGGTGATGCCAACCAACCATCTCATCCTCTGTTGTCCCCTTCTCTTCCTGCCTTCAATCTTTCCCAGAATCAGGGTCTTTTCAAATGAGTCAGCTCTTCACATCACATGGCCAAAGTATTGGAGTTTCAGCTTCAACATCAGTCCTATCAATGAACACCCAGGACTGATCTCCTTTAGGATGGACTGGTTGGATCTCCTTGCAGTCCAAGGGACTCTCAAGAGTCTTCTCCAACACCACAGTTCAAAAGCAACAATTCTTAGGTGCTCAGCTTTCTTTATAGTCCAACTCTCACATCCATACATAACCACTGGAAAAGCCATAGCCTTGACTAGACGGACCTTTGGTGGCAGAGTAATGTCTCTGCTTTTTAATATGCTGTCGAGATTGGTCATAACTTTCCTTCCAAGGAGTAAGCGTCTTTTAATTTCATGGCTGCAGTCACCATCTGCTGTGATTTTGGAGCCCAGAAAAATTAAGTCAGCCATTGTTTCCACTGTTTCCCCATCTATTTGCCATGAAGTGATGGGACCGGATACCATGATCTTAGTTTTCTGAATGTTGAGCTTTAAGCCAACTTTTTCACTCTCCTCTTTTACTTTCATCAAGAGGCTCTTTAGTTCTTCTTCACTTTCTGCCATAAGGGTGGTGTCATCTGCATATCTGAGGTTATTGATATTTTTCCCGGCAATCTTGATTCCAGCTTGTGCTTCTTCCAGCCCAGTGTTTCTCATAATGTACTCTGTATACAAGTTAGATAAGCAGGGTGACAATATACAGCCTTGATGTACTCCTACCCCTATTTGGAACCAGTCCATTATTCCATGTCCAGTTCTAACTGTTGCTTCCTGACCTACATACAGATTTCTCAAGAGGCAGGTCAGATGGTCTGGTATTCCCATCTCTTTCAGAATTTTCCACAGTTTATTGTGATCCACACAGTCAAAGGCTTTGGCATAGTCCATAAAGCAGAAATAGATGTTTTTCTAGAACTCTCTTGCTTTTTCAATGATCCAGCAGATGTTGGCAATTTGATCTCTGATTCCTCTGCCTTGTCTAAATCCAGCTTGAACATCTGGAAGTTCATAGTTCACATATTGTTGAGGCTTGACTTGGAGAATTTTGAGCATTACTTTGCTAGCGTGTAAGATGAGTGCAATTGTGCGGTAGTTTGAACATTATTTGGCATTGCCTTTCTTTGGGATTGGGATGAAAACTGACCTTTTCCGGTCCTGTGGCTACTGCTGAGTTTTCCAAATTTGCTGACATGTTGAGTGCAGCACTTTCACAGCATTATCTTTCAGGATTTGAAATAGCTCAACTAGAATTTCATCACCTCCACTAGCCTTGTTCATAGTGAGGCTTTCTAAGGCCCACTTGACTTCACATTCCAGGATGTCCGGCTCTAGGTGAATGATCACACCATTATGATTATTTGAGTCATGAAGATCTTTTTTGTACAGTTCTTCTGTGTATTCTTGCCACCTCTCTTAATATCTTCTGCTTCTGTTAGGTCCATACCATTTCTTTCCTTTATTGAGCCCATCTTTGCATGAAATGTTCCCTTGGTATCTCTAATTTTCTTGAAGAGATCTCTAGTCTTTCCCATTCTATTATTTTCCTCTATTTCTTTGCACTGATCATTGAGGAAGGCTTTCTTATCTCTCCTTGCTATTCTTTGGAACTCTGCATTCAAATGAGTATATCTTTCCTTTTCTCTTTTGCTTTTGACTTCATTTCTAGCTATTTCTATGTCCTCCTCAGACAGCCATTTTGCTTTTTGGCATTTCTTTTTCTTGGGGATTGTCTTCCTCCCTGTCTCCTGTACAATGTCACGAACCTCCATCCATGGTTTATCAGGCACTCTGTCTGTCAAATCTAGTCCCTTAAATCTATTTCTCACTCCCATTGTATAATCATTAGGGATTTTATTCAGGTCATACCTGAATGGTCTAGTGGTTTTCCATACTTTCTTCAACTTAAGTCTGAATTTGGCAATAAGAAGTTCATGATCTGAGTCACAGTCAGCTCCCAACAGATGAATTGATAAAGATGTGGCATATATATATATATATATATATATATATATATATACAATAAAATATTACTCAGCTATAAAAAAGAATGAAAAATGCCATTTGTAGCAACACGAATGGACCAAGAAATCATTATACTAAATGAAGTAAGTCAGCCAGAGAAAGATAAATACCAAGTGATATCATTTATATGTAGAATCTAAAATATGACACAGATGAACTTATTTATGAAACAGATGACAGACAGACATAGAAAACAAACTTATGGTTACAAAAAGGAAAAGGGGGCATTGTTGTTTAGTCGCTAAGTCATGTTCGACTTTTCTGCAACCCCATGCACTGGAGCCCGCCAAGGTCCTCTGTCCATGGGATTTCCCAGGCAAAAATACTGGAGTGGGTTGCCATTTCTGTCTGCCATTTATGTTTTCTTATCTAAGGTATCAAAAGGATAAAGGTGTCATTTACTGAGCATCTACTATGTGTCAGGTACTATACTGGATGCTTTTGTTTTATCATTCATTTTAACCTTCCCCCTTATAAGCCTGCAGGCAAGCATTTTTATTTCCTCATTGCAAATACAGAAACCAAGGCTTAGAGGGTAGGTTAACCTGCCCAGGGTCTCACCACTAGGAAGAAGCAATACAAAATTTAAACACAGCTCTGTGTTTCTGATATCTAACCTCCTCTTCCTCCACCAAACCTTTCCTCATGAACACATATCTTTTTCTACTTCCAAAGGCCTGCTTAAATACTGCAACCTGAAAAGACACTTAGAATTTGTTTGCTGTGTGATGGTGTCTCAAAATCAGGTGAAAATCCAGGGCCTCCTCAAGGGACAGGAAGGCCCTCTGAGCCAGGGTTTAAGCAAACAAGATAAGAAGAATAAGAAAATGGTTTCTGGACACTGCCATCCATCTCTGTGAAGCCTGAGATAGCAGGCATCAGGTGATGAAGTAGAATGAAATCTGAGAGAAAAAAAAGATGAAAATGGAGGTTTACACATCACTGCACTGCCTTCCTATCTAGTGGGAAAATCCAACATTAATAAAACAGAAAACCTTCAACAAAATCAAAGCCAATTTTTCTGTCAAGTTCAGAAACAACAGTCCATAAACCTACAGGCATTTCCCAGGTGTGTTCCAGAAATAGACAGGTTTCTGAGAAGTTGAGTGGAAATCAAATTTGGGGTGAACTTAGTCCCTGCTACTCAAGAATTCTGTGAATCAAGCTCTGCCAATAAATTTGCCCATTATGAACATGTGTGTGCACACACACAGACACACACACACACACACACACACACACACACAGAGTGTTCAGGGTCTCCTACAGACAGACTCATGTGGGTGTGCACACTCAATCACTAAGTCATGTCCAACTACTTGAAACCCCATGGACTATAACCACCAGTCTTCTCTGTCCATGGGACTTTCCAGGCAAGAATGCTGGAGTGGGTTGCCATTTCCTACTCCAGGGGATCTTCCCGACCCAGGTCTTGCATCTCCCTCATCTCCTGCATTGGCAGGCGGATTCTTTACCACTAGGGCCACCTGGGGACATCCACTCTTTCAGATTCTTTTCCTATATAGGTCATTACAGAGTAAGACTAGCGTTCCCTGTGCTATAGAGCAGGTAGGTCCTTATTAGTTAACCTTTTACATACAGTAAAGTGTAAATGTCAATCCCAATATCCCAATTTATCCCTCCTCACCCCTTACTCTCTGGTAACCATAAATTTATTTTATACATAAAGGCCCCAGTGAAGGAAACCTTTGCTGACTATATGGGTCCCCAGGGATCTCTCCCTCCCATGAGCACTATGGTACTGTTGGTTACCACCAGCCCCGCTGTGGTCACTCACCACCCTGTCCCGTGTTCTGGGAATTTCCAGCCAGACAGAGAACCAACTGTGGCCATCCACTGTGATCAGTCTCAAGCCTCCTTCTGAGTAGATAGTTAGAACACCTGTGTCTGCAAAGAAGGCATTCAATCACCCAAGAAGGGTTTCCATGATGGAGAAGTTCCTCACGTTCATTAACTGACTATGTCCAAGCACTTGAAAGCAATCATCTCTATTCTACCACATCCGTCTGAGACAAATATTATTGAATCCATTTCACAGATGAAGAAACTGAGGCTCACGCAGGTGAGCTAGTTGTTTGCCCAACGCTGTGAGGCTTCTGAGGGACAGGAATTGAGGCAGAACCATAAGGAGTATGGGGAAGAGAGATGGGCCGTGATGAATGGGACAGACGGAGGCAGAGGGTCAGACAGGAGGGAGAACTACCCCCTGTGGAATCCCTGTTATGAGCAGCTCTCAGACGGCCCCTTCCCTTTGGGCTCCCTGCCACATTAGAGGCATCTAGTGTTCTTGGCACTGGCCTCACACTTGTGCGTATCATACCCAGAGAAAGCCAGTGAGAGAGTAACCACGGCCCCGACCTCTGCCCCTGCCCAGCTGAGCAGCCCGTTTATCCTCGATACAATCCAGTAACTCTAGAGAATCAGAATCAGAACTAGATTGCTTTCCTCTAATAAAATTTACAGTGTATACAAATTCGATTACATCATTGTGTGCACCAATGGTGGCTGAGGGGCCAAGGTCACTTACACACATCCATCACCGGGGTGCAGAGAGTCAGGGGCGTGAAATTCTCTCCTACCCAGGGCACAGAGGATCACAGCGGCACAGAGCGGCTGCTGACTGGGAGGGTCAGCCTCTGGGGCAGGGCCTGCTTTGCTCAATGCCCATCTTCCCTGCACCCAGGAGTGGCAGGGAGCCCGTGTGGATGTCCTGGGAGACCTGCCTGCTATCCCCACCCATAGGAGGGGTCAGTGCTCACTCCTGCAGGCCCATGGTTGGCTATGCTTTCCTCGTGGCAGCTATGTCTGTCCCTACCACACAGCCTGGGATGGGGGACAGAAATGAGGTGCTGTACCCACACCCAGGGCATGCTATTTTATCTTCCCCATATCCTGCAGCAGAAGCGGAGCTGTCAGAAAAAGAAAGTGAACTCACAGAGATTAGGTAACATGTCTCGGACCACACAGCCTATGAATTGACAAGCTGTGCTTGGAACCCAGGTTTGCTAGGCTCCAAGCCCATGTCAAGGATCTTCCAAGCAGGAGAAGGGAAAGGCGACACTTTCAAAGAGGAGTTCAGGAAGGCCAATGCTTCCCTTAGGGGATGTTTCCAAGTCCACTTCATGGTGGCAGGGGACACAACTGGCTAGAAATAAATATTTTAAACAAGTGCTTCCCTTCCCACTCTCCCTCACACCAGGATTCTTATGATCTGGTAAGTCTAGTAAACACAGACTTCAAAGACTAAATCTAGAATGGGATGGGGAGCAGGTTTGGCTCCTGTGATAATCTGACACCAGAAATACTTGAAGAAAATATTGGCCCACTGCATAGGCTCAACCAGCCAGGGCTGAAGAGGGACAGACAGACTTCAGTTCTCTGTCCACCAAGCGTCGTTTGACCTCAGGCAAATCCTTTAAACTCTCAGAACCTCAGTTTCAACTAAGGTAGTGTTCTGCCGTGTGGTCCCCAGACAAGCAGCATCAGCTCTGCCTGGAACTTTAGAGCAATTCTCAGTCTCCACCTCAGATCTACTGAACCAGCACCTCTGGTTTGGGGCCCCTCAATCCAGGTTTGCAAGCCCTGCAGGGGTTTCTAATGCAGCTCAAGAGTATCCCTGCTTGAAGACCGTGATCCTCATGCTGGGTACACACTAGAGTCACCTGGAGAGTGTCTACAACAGTCCCAGAACCCAAGTCACTCTCCAGCCAATGGCATCACCATCTCAGATGTAAACGAGGTCAGACCTGGGCCTCAATACTCGTGAAGCTTTTAGGTTATTCCAGGCATACTCTTCTCTGGAAATGATCACGGTCCTTGCAGGAAGCGGGTGCCACATCTAAGAGTACAGATGGAGAAATACAAGTGTGAACGAAGCCCTCCAATGGCCTCTGCAGCCCAGAGACAGCTCATTGCTCCTCCCTCTTCCCCTGCCTGTTGGTCAGGGCCCAGCAACTGTGCAGGTGGGGTACGGATGAATGATGAGAGCGCTTTTAGGAAGAGTCCCAGCGGCCATGCCAAGGATGGATCAGGCACTGACCAAAGGGAGGAAAGGTTTTCAACTTTGACTGTAATGGGGCTTCATAAAAGCCTGTAGTGTTGACCTCCCAGGTGGCACATTGGTAAAGAATCCACCTGCCAATGCCAGAGACACAAGAGACGCGTATTTGATCATTGGGTCAGGAATATCTCCTGGGGTAGGAAATGGCAACCTACTCCAGTACTCTTGCCTGGAAAATTCCATAGACAGAGGAGCCTGGCTGGCTGCAGGTCACGGGGTTGCAAAGAGTCGGACGTGACTGGGCACACATGCACATAAACGTCTGTGATATTTTATCTAGGTCCAATTGTTTTCCACTCATCAGAAAAAGTCCTGAAGGTCTGCAAACTTGTGCAAACTGCAGAGGCCCTAAGATTGATGGCTTTTCTTGACAGCCTCTCTCTGGAGCAATTTGCCATTTAAAGCCCAGTTCTACCGAGGACCTTGAAACTGTTCACACTGTCAGCTGGGCCTGGACTTTGAATGAGGATTAGATGCTGTGTTTCCTGCCTCCCTTGGCCTTGGGTCCTAGCCAGGGAGTGCCAAAGCCTGTGTGAAATCCAAGGCAATCCTAAAGGCCTCTCTGTGTGGATTTTTCTTGTGGTTGGTCCAGTGCTGTTTCTTTCTTTGATGTTACTGAACCTCTGCATCCCCATTCACCGTGACTGATCTTCAATCCCCCCAACAATAGTAGGGATAAGGATGATAAGGAAGCAGCCACCCACTGCCAGACTCTCATCTGAACAGAAGTACAGGAGCTGGTGACTCCCCTCTCCTGCCCACAGACCCATTCCCTACCTCTCCTTCATGTCTGGGAGGCTGATGTCTATGGTTTGATTCATCCAAGCCCCCGGTGCCCTTTGTCTGGTTGGGTTTAACCAGAGGGAGGCGACAGGAGAATTCAGAAACAGCAGCAGGAGTGCGCGGCAGGGGTGTTCACTTCTCTATCCCTTTGTTGGTCCCAGTGTGGTCCCTGCTCCTTTGCAGAGGGACTCAGCTGCTAGGGGATGGTCTGTCTCAACAGTCACAGCTCTGGGCAGGGCTGCTAACCGCTAACCGCTGCTGCTAACCGCTCTCCCCCGGCCCCTCCAGCTGGGGCGCTATGGCTGCCAAGTTGCTAGGCCTGGGTGCTTCACTCTTCCTCAATAGTGACACCCCTTTAACACTGCTCACACTGGGGAACCACACGGAACTGCTGTGCCTGTAGGTCAGAAATGGCCAAATCACTGGCGATCCCATATGGTTCATGCAGGAAAGTCTTTTCCTTAAACTCTTTTCAGTTAATCCCTCAAGTGGGTCTCCGTGTCCTACTCAACCCACACGGCAAGTCTGGGAGATACTATCGCCTCCACGCACAGGCTGAGAACAGAGACGCAAAGGCCTTCACTGAGTCGCCCCAGGTCATCTGGTGTAAGGCTGAGAAAGCCACACGGTCGGGACGTCACTGTGGGTGGGTCACAGCGCGAGCTGTGCACACAGGTGATCCCATTTAATCCTCAAAACTCTGAGGTGGAGACTGGCATCCTCCCCCTTTGACCAATGGGGACATGGAGGCCTGCGTAAGTTAAGAGCAGGTAACTTCTGGTCAAACTCAGCCAGAAGTCAGAGGGAAGGGCATTTGGAGGAACCACCTCCAGAGGTCCGTCCCCCAGGGCTCAGGATGGGACACAGTGGAGACGGGCCTGAAGGGACAGGAAGGGGCTAACAAGCTCCTGTGCTCTGAGTTCAGATAGAAGGAGAAACCTTGTGGGCCCAGCTCTGGGCGGTCACCTTACCACAGACCCTTAATCACAGCCCAGCTATAACCTTCAAGCCTGTGCTGCTCCTGTTGTTCCCTCCTTTGCACTGCACTACCTTCCACTCTCTTCTTTCTGCCTGTTCTCTCCCATCAGAGGCCCCTGACATATTTAGTACAAGACTCAGTCAGTAATACAGCTTTAGCAGGTGACTGGCCCACAGGTGAGAGTGTCTGAACCTGGAGAATGCCAAGCAGGTTTTGCTCACCATCCCAGGGTCACTACTATCACCACTGTCTTGAGACTTTGAGTTGGGGCACAGCCTACCTGCCTTCCCAAGACCTTTTTTTTTTTAACCTCGCTGTGCAGCATGTGGAATCTCTGTTACCCATTCAGGCATTGAAGCCGTGTCCCCTGCATTGGGAACATGGAGCCTAAACCACTGGACTGCCAGGGAAGTCCCCCCATGACCCTTTCAAGTTCACATGTAGCCCCTGGGGTCCCACTGGGCTCCTCCCAAGCCGATGTAATTGACAGGAAGCTTTGGAGTCATGGAGACCACAGCCCAGGGTTCTCTTAGCTCTGTGTGTGCCCTGGGCCCCTCACCTGGCCCCCTACACACAGCATCCGCCCCCTCAGGGAGGTAAGGCACCACCCCCCCCTTAGAGAGACTGAAACAATGAAATAAGATAGCAAAGGTAAAACATGTAGTTTTACCTATGAGCATTTGAGAAAGGGCTGGTTTTGGTCTCTCCTTCTGGAAATAATCACTGTATTCTGGAGATTATAATTGATGGTTTAAAAAGAAAGGCTAAAACTGTTTATCACACATTGATTTTATGCACCTGGGATTAGAAAACTTGCCTTAAAAGATAGTTTTCTTGGTTTTACTGTGAAGCTTCAGGATTTCCTTGGCAACGGCCTTCAGGAAGACAAAGAAGTCAGTCAAAGGCCACCCAGAGAGGGGTGAGTTGAAGGTGATTTGTTCCTCTTCAAAGCTGGCCCTCTGCAGGGCCTGCTGGTCACTATGTCCTCCATAGAGATGCTTTCTGTGCCTCGGTCAGAATTAACTCCCTGCTATCCATGTTGCCAGGTCCCTTTGATTGTTTCTCTGGCTCAAACTTGAGTTCCAGCCAGTACCACCTGTCTGGGCTTCCCCAAGAGATGGAGCAGTGCTGGCCAGAGAGGTGCAGCTGGTCAGACTAGGAGGGAACAGAGACATGAATCAGGTGGGGCCAGAGACCAGATGAGAATCTGGGAGAGCCGGAGTGGTGGGCGGGAGCTGAGTCCGGTCATTGTCCCCAGGCCACTGGAGGGCGCTGGTCCCAGGAGGGGACGCTAAGTTTGCCGGCACCCCCACCAACCTGCACTGAGGCCTTAAACACAGGACCACCCCCCAAGGAGGGGCTCACATGGCTCCACCAACGGGACAGGAGCCCAGAAGAGCAGAGCGAAGGATCCAGAGCCCAGTGTCCCCCTCCCCAAGTCCACAGCCAGCTCCCCTACTCCCTAGCGGTGTGACCGAGGCAATCTATTTAACCCCTGTCTTTTCCCTTATTTGTACAATGAGGAGGATCATGAGAGTATCTGTCTGTTAGGGTGTCATGAGAAATAAGCTAATATATGAGAAGCACATGCGACAGTGCTTGCTCCTGTTTAAGTGCGACTTCGGGTTGGCTCCCATTCCTGTTAGCAGGACACCAGCCGAATCTCAGGGCCATTCTGTGTGGAGCTTGAGGAAGCCTTCAAGCTCACCACAGATCACCCGTGGGTTGTGGGCATGACACCTGAAATTCCACTGCAGACCACTCATTCTTGGATGTATTCATTCATTTGATGATTTAACTCTGACTAAGCCGTATTTCCCAAAGCAATTTCCATGAACCACCATGGCATACAAGCTGACAGCAGGGGTTATCCTGGAGAATGTTATTTTAATTTTAAAGGCTATGTATATTTTTAATTTCCTTATATCAATATTTAAGGCAAGCCCTATCAGCTTTCATTTAAATAAATAATGCTAATATTTCAGACAAATGCATGTCCTTTTAGATCATGATTCTTAGCTTTATTCCCTCCCCGCCCCTGTGCAGTCACCATAGGAACAATATTCTTCTGGTCAATTTTTTATACTTTATACTTCAATTTTAATAGCCATGCTTTTCTCTATTTCCTTGTAACTTTATTTAAGGCAAGCAATAATCATTTTCCATTTATAGAGGTGACACAGTTTCCTTCTTAAATTAATTTCTATAAGAAATGAACTTGTTAACAGAAAATATTATGTAAATGAAAAGTACAGGTGGAATACTATATGGCAGTTAGAAAGAAGGAACTATGAATCTATGTATCAACATAGAGAGTTAGGCTAAAATGAAAAGAATGTTATAGACTCAATATACACTTTGTGACATCATTTAAAAAACACTTAAAATATACCCTAAGATGACTACTGATATTTTTCATGACTACATGTATATAACTGAACAGACACACAAACTAACAGGATGATGTTTCCCACGGAAAGGGAAAGAGAGGGAGGAGTATGGCCAAGACTGATGGTCAAAGGGGATATAAATTAACTCAAAGTTTTAAATCCTTTTTTTTTAATCAGGAGAGACAAAGTGACTTGAAGGAAATATGAGATGATGCAGCAATCTGGATGGAAGCAACACAGACATTTACCAAATATTCTTGCATTTTCCTTTATTTTATAAATTTCTCAATATAAATAACATAGATAGGCAGACGTGAAAAAAACCACTCAGACGGGACAGCTGGCGGGGGCAACACCAAGGGCGGCTGGTTGCTAAGTATGCAGAAATGACAGAGGAGTCCTAGCTGTTACAGCGTCCTCCTCGAGTGGCTAATGCAGAAAGCAAACTGTCCCAGAACTGTGTCAGAGATGAGCCAGGAAAGGCTTCCTGGAGGAGGGGACAGCAGAGCTATCATTAAGAATTGCAGCTGGGACCCATGGACTGGTGAACGGTTAAATAAAAGGTGATATATATATACACAAGGGAACGTTACTTGGCAATAAAAGGAATGAAGTCCTGAGACATCCCACAACACAGATGAACCTGAATGATGTTGTGCTAAATAAAAGACACAGACACAAAAGGCCATAGATGGTATAACTCAATTTTTATGAAATGGCCAAAATAGGCAAATCCACAATGAAAGAAAATGGGTTAGCGTTTGCAGGGGTCAGGGGAGGTGGGGGCTGGGGAAGTAGCAGGGGGGCTGCTAATGAGTATGAGGTTCTTTTTCGTTTCAAATGTATAATGAAGAAAATGAACTTAACTGTGTATTGACTGCTAATATGCATGGGGTTTTGTTGATGAAAATGTTCTAAAATTGATTGTGGTGATGACTGTACAACCCAGTGAGTATAATAAAAATCACTTATTTGCACTTTTTAAATGGGTGAATTCTATGACTTGTGAATTCTATTTCAATAAGGCTTTTATGTTAAAATAGAACAAAGACTCAGGACTAGGGTGTGATGGAGCAGGAGGGATCATGACCAAACAGTTCAGTCTGTCTCCCTTCTTTAGCAAAGGTTTCTCTGTCCGGCTCTGCATAATCTAGGCTGGGAATGCTAAGACACAACAGATACCCAGACAGACAGGACCCCTGCCACTGAGCTGGTGCTTGCCTGGTGAATAGAGAGAAGGTCCACAATGACACAGAGATGCTTTAAAAACCTTGTGGGAGATGGTCAGACCCAGAAGGTGGAAGAAACATTGTTCAGGCAGAGGGAACAATGTGTACAAAAGTGTGGAAGCAAGAGAGACTGAGGCTTTGCAAGGATTTTAGGCAAAATGTAAGCACTGAAAGGAGCTGGCTGTAAAGAGACAGGCCAGGGGCAGAAGATCCGGGTACTCGCACGTGATGAAACCTCAGACAAGACCTGGCTTCCCATCTTTCCTCCTGCACCACCTACCCTTCCCCACAAAGTATAAAAGGAAAGCTGGATTTCCTCCCGGACTGTCCTCTACAAAGATCATATCTAAAATGGAACTGAGTTCTTGTAGGCTCCAGACCTCCTGGAGAGACCAGAACCTTCCTGGAATCTTCTTTTTTCTATAAAATGAACTCTCTATATATGAGTTCATTCTCATATATAGAGAGTTCATTTTCCAGAGAGTTCATTTCCCAGGTGTCTCAGTGGGTAAAGAATCCTCCTGCAATGCAGGAAACACAGGAGATGCAGATTCGATCCCTGAGTCCGGAAGATCCCTGGAGAAGGAAATGGCAACCCACTGCAGTGTTCTTGCCTGGAGAATCCCATGGACAAAGGACCCTGGTGGGTGTATAGGGTCACAATGAATCAGACATGACTGAAGTGACTGAGCATATAATATATGGACCAGACAGTCCTTCATGCAAAGCAGATGGCCTTCTCAGCCACAGCTAGCTCCATGTGGCCTAGTGACCCTCACAGACAGTACTTACACAGCCTTGGGAAGAGACTCTAAATAAACTTGCTGTGAGTTCGTTAATTAAAGTCACGACCACATCTTGTCTATCTCAGGATGACAAAAATGAGCTCTTATGTCACCCCACTGCTCTACAGATGTAACGTGATGAATGGCAGGGCTGATATATCACATGGAGAGCTCATGGAAGTACAAAGGAAGGTATCTCCAATCTTTATTACATTGCCTCTTCTCCACACGGGCTGCCTGACTTGGAGGGTGCTCAGTTCTTTCATTTATCACTGCTGTTGGCAACAGGAGTTAGATGACAAAGCCCCATTTTCTTCCCTCATCCCCCTATCATGCCAGACATGACTGATTCATGGCTAGGCCTGCCTAACAGCCAGATCCTGCATGCTCCACCTTGTAATCGTGAAAAATACTCTCTCTCCCTCATCGGGACTGTCACCCGCACTGCATTATCAACAGCCTCCAAGGTAAGACTTGATTCTTTTCCTTTCGCCACCAGGTTCAAACTAAATGAGAAGTAAAAGCATGTTTCTAAAGAAGGGGTCCATTTTCTTTAATCTCTTCAAACTGCTTGACCACTTGAACTTTCTTTCCGCCAATGGGAAACGACATCAGCGCTGAATAAAACATCTAGAGCATCCACATAAGGTCAGACTGGGTTGCTTGGGTAGGAATACTAACATGGGCAAACGTACATTAGTCACTGGCCTTCCTCTTCCCACCTTCCAGGCACAGAGACAGCATATGAAAATAACACCAGGGGTGGAAATCTGCACCTTGCAACAGTTCTGATGGATGAGCTGGCTCTATTTAACATATTCAGTGTATGGTCTGGCACCTTGAAAGGGTTCAGGCTGTTCTTTTCTTTGCACACTGGCACTCAAGGATGTAGACTACAACTTCTATTGTGTTTCTATGACAAATGGTGCAAAGAAGTTAGATTGAGGACTACAGCCTGCCTCGGGCCAGGACTGCCTCAGCTGTGCTCAGGAGAGCAAAGCATAAGAAAGATACCAAATGGAATGAAGTGAGGAAGGCACAGCTATGGAAGATAGTTCATGTGCAAGGCACAGGAGAAACCGACCAGGCGAGTGCAAGATCCGGCAGCTTCAGCAGCTCAGAAAGCAATGGTATGAAGTGTGACCTCACCCACAATGCCTGGCTTACAGGAGACAGACAATGAATTTTATTGGACAAAGGAATATTGATTGAATACTGGAGCTTTGATTTCTTAAAACAGCTTAAAATAAAAGAAGGAAAGTTCTAATTTATCTAACTCCAAATAATTTAGGCATAGTTTGATATTTTTGACATTTAGAAGTTTTTAGTGTTATCTTTTAATCTAGTTGGTATTATTTATCTGTTCCTACTTATTTAATAAATTAAATACTTTATAACATACATATGCATTTACTTTCTATATATGTCCAAACACAGGTAATATATATCTACACACATAAAACAGAATTTTCCTCCCCCTTAGAATCCCAGTTCTCAAGTTGTTTTCAACCCCACAAATTACCTGGTGGCAGGAGAGAGATATAGGGCATGTTGTGGAGAAAGAAATCAATAGATAGGCCCTAAAACTGAATTAGCTATAGGAATGCCATGCATGGTTATAAACTAAAACACTAATTTATTTACAAATAGAGCCACATGCTTTTTTTTTTTTTTACTATTGTTAGTACAATAGTAAATAACACAAGTATTCATGTGCAAAAGATGGACATACAAACTAGAAATATACATGCTATTAGGAATGAAGATCTGAACTAAAAACCTTCCAGTGGTGGAAGCAGGAAAGGAAAGTTAGTTGGCAAAATGTATTCAAGAGCCTTAAAAGGCCTCTACCTCTTAACCGAGAAATTCCACATTCTAAGAGCTCATCTTGTGTGTGTGCTAAGTCGCTTCAGTCGTGTCTGACTCTTTGCGACCCCACAGACTGTACCATACCAGGGCTAATGGTAAAGAACCTGCCTGCCAATGCAGGAGACAGAACAGAAGAGATGTGGGTTTGACGCCGAGAAGGGGAAGATACCCTGGAGAAGGAAATGGCAACCCACTCCAGTATACTTGTCTGGATAATCCCATGGAAAAAAGAGTTCATATTAAGGACATAATCAGAGATACACAATAGTACTTCCCTGGTGATCCAGTGATTAAGAATTCACCTGCCAATGCAAGGGACACGGATTCAATACCTGGTCTGGAAAGATTCCATATGCCAAAGAGCAACTAAGCCCGCGTGCGACAACTACTGAGCCATCACACCCAGGGCTCACAGTCCACAACAAGAGAAGCCGCCACAGTGAGAAGCCCATGCACTACAACTAGAAAGTAGCCCCTATTCTCTGCAACTAGAGAAAGGCCATAAGAAGCGATCAAGAATCAACAGTCATAAATAAACAAATTATTCTTTAAAAAAAGAAAGAAATGCACAAGAAAGATTTATATTCAAACATATTCACCAAGCCATATTTATAAAGAGAAAAAATGGAACCAAAATATTCAGGAAAAGGAAATGGATCAAATAAATTATGGTGGATGCAAGGGACAGATTTGCAGCCATTACACAAGGATGGAAGGAAAGAGGAAGGAAGGGAGGGAGGGAGGGAGGGAGGAAGTTCAAAATCAACACTAGTCCATAAACCCTTAAGAGAAGAAGAGCAGTTAGTAGGAACTGGCCTCACCAGGTATCTGGGGATAAGTGGCTCAGACTGTCAGAATCAATGAAGTTAAGTAAAGACAAATTCACTGGAACAGATCAGTTTGCTCTCATAATGTGTTTCCTCTAAAAATAGGTTAAGCCATGTGAAATTGCCAATATTGGATCACTTTAACCAATAACATGACAATCTCATAGAGCTTAACTAAGTACATTTCCTCAAGCTCTAGCTAATGAAAAGATGAGAGACAGTGAAAAACCCAAGAGCAATGGCATCCCTATACCTAAAAAACATTTTCCAATAAAGACTCTTTAGAGAAATGTCTAATTCTAGGTCTGGGACAGGAGATGAACAAGAGGAGCCACGTGCAGCCTATGTATATTGCCAGGGCAAAAAAGCAAGGATGTCATCAAAATCTATGGAATTGTGTCTCAGGGAACCCAGGCACCAGCCTAAAGCTATCTTTTCAATGGCAGTGGGTCTGATTTTCATTTACATAGTTCCTCTGGGAGAGACAAACCAGTGCTGAAAGCCAGCCCAGGTGCCGACTTGCTGAGACTCCCGCTCATGGAGCCTCCTCAGATAGGAGCTGGCACTGAAGACTGCCTCAGCCACCCCTTCTCCTGCTTGCCGGGTGGGCAAGGACATTAAGAAGAGGCCTTTTGGCTGTGAAGACACCTTCTTGGCAGGGAAGGCAGCGCCAACCTCAAAGTGCTATGCAGAAAATCCAGATGCCTGTATCTTCTCTGCAAAACGAAAAGGAATCCTGGGGGAGTATCAGTTCCCTAAGGAAACGGAGTCTGACTGAAGGTGTGACCTGGAGGCAACTGCTCACCTGATGTGGTCAAGTCCAGGCAGGTGGCTTTTGGTTTTCTCAGTTAATACGACTTTCTGTCTGGCAGAGCCTCTATCTGGCTCCTTATCTCAGTCATGGTGAGACTTTCTCCCCAGCAGAGAATACATGTACCTGGATTTCATCTTTCTGGCTGTTCTGCTGCTGCCTAAAATCTCTGTGTTGCCATGGGAGGAGGAGGAAGTGAGCCTGGAGTGAGGGAGGCCTGGAATTGGAACATCATGGATATAAGAGGTAAGGGGTTGGAAGGTGCTTGACTTACAGATGAAAAACTCCCTGTTCTAGAAATGTCTCCAGGGAAGCTGGGAGACTAGGAGAGGGAAGGGAGGGTGATGCACTGACCATAGATGGGACAATTTGAGTATTAATAATAATGCTAACTGAAACATTATTATCTGAATTATTACTGAAAACACATCAAATGTGCCTCAATCATGTGTTCATAGAACATAAAACACACATTAGCTACCTTCAAGCAAGGAAGATTAAGGAACCAGCTCCTTATTTTAAACCTGCCAAACAGTTACTAAAGGGAAACATATCTTAATAAAAGTATTTTGGCTAATATGTGCAGAAGGAAAGATAAAACTGGAATATCACTGTGCCACAGGCCCCACTGAAATAATTACTTAGGCAATAATTATTAATGACTACCAACACCACAAAATTAAGGACAATCAGACATCACATACCATCTGATGGATATTTGCTATGCCACACGAGGGTATCTTGCCAAAACTTCAAGCCAGAATCTAGCAAAGTTCTAGAGCCAACTAGCAATTTACAAGAAATAAAGAGGAGAAAGGAACATGTTATAAGGATACCACAGGGACATAATTCCAGACTGTGGGAAACTCTACAGAAAAAAATTAACATATAAACTGCAAGGAAAAAGAGCGGGGGGCACACATGTACGCAGGGGAACTTTTAAATTAAAAGACACTTTTGAGACATATCAGCCAAATGCAACGTATGGACTTTATTTGAACCTTATTCAAACAAAATGAACTGTAAAAATCTTTTATAAGTCAACTGGGGAAATTTGAACAGTAAATGAATGTTTCATGGTAATAAGGAATTACTATTAATTTTTAAGTGAGATAATGACACTGTGGGTATGCATTTAATAAGACAAGCCTTTATCTTTTAGAGATCCAGGTTCACATCTTGATGAAAGAAAGGGTATGATGGTTAAGAACTCCTTAAAAATACCTCCATGGTAGATGAATCAAAAGTGTTGAACCTGAGAAACAGGTAGGTGAAGGTTAATAACAGTGGTATGTTTCTAGTCGTATCTGTTTGAAGATTTCCAACCTCAAAAAGTTTTTTAAAAGTGTGAATAATAATTAAGATTGGTAAAAATGTGTCCCTAAAATATTCATTTTCAGAAAAAAGATGTTACAAAATTGTATGTACTGTATAATCCCAAATTGGTATATACATATATATGTATAACACAAGAGAAAAGGCTAAAATTATATACTCCAAAATGCAAACTGAAATTATCTTAGGGTGCAAGGATTATGCAAGACTTTATTTTCTTTATACATTTCTGTATTTTGTACTTCTTTATAGTTATCATATACATTTTAATCCAAAAATATTATTTCTTTTTACCTCTCACAGTATACACGATGTTTGGGAATTAGATTAAATATACTCTCATTTATAAATAAATATGATCTAAAATGTAGGTCAAAATTAATGACGACATACTAAATGCTGGAAACATTCTGATGAGTGACAGAATGTCTTACATTTTATCTGATCCTCAACCTCCTGTAAAAACGGATCTAGTGTCCTTGCTGACATGATTAGAATAACGGAGGTGAGGGACTTCCCTGGCGGTGCAGTAGTTAAGACTTAACCTTCCAGTGCAGAGGTGCCGGTTTAATCCCTGGTCAGGGAGCTAGGATTACACATGCCTCGTGGCCAAAGGTCCAGAATATAAAATAGAAATAATATTGTAGCAAATTCAAAAAAATCTTAAAAAAAAAGAAAAAGGATAATGGAGGTGGACAGAGCATTTGATGTGATATTGCGATTTGGACATTAATACTATGTCTACTTCATGCACAATAGGGAAAAGAAAGTAGAATATTAAAGCAAAAATCCAAATATTTCCAAATGTCTTAGCTGTGCCCAGATTTGGACTTTTTTTAATATCAATTTTTACTGGAGTACAGTTGACTTGCGATGTTGTGTTAGTTTCTCCCACACAGCAAAGTGGATCAGTTATACATATACATACATCTACTCTTTTTCAGATTATTTTCCCATATAGGTCATTACACAGTATTGAGTAGAGTTTCCTGTGCTTTACAGTAGGTTGGAATTTTTACCTACATAACTATTTTTTTATATGTATCCCAGGGTATCATTAATTCCCACTTACTTCAAACAGATTTATCAATAAGGAAAGGCAGCAATGTATAATGCCATCTGAAACTTCAAGGCAAACACTTGACAAAGCCATGGGATTCTTCTAGACTTGAGTCAAGCTGTCTGAGAGTAGATTCTAATTAAAGGCAGTGTAAATCACTCTATGGATTTGGGGCTGGACTGGGAAGGTTTTAGATATAAGCATACCTCAGAGATACTGCAGGTTCAGCTTCAGACCACTGCAATAAAGCAAATATCTCAATAAAGGGAATCATACAAATATTTTGGTTTCTCAGTGCATATAAAAGTTATATTTACACTATTCTGAAGTCTATTAAGTATGTCTAAAAAAATCCATATACCTTGATTAAAAATATTTTATTGCTAAAAATTCTACCCATCATCTGAGCATTCAGCAAGTTACAATAGCAACATCCAAGATCAGTGATCACAGATCACTATACAAGTATAATAACAATGAAAAAGTTTTAAATATTTTGAGAATTACCAAAAGGCAACACAGAGATATGATGTGAGCAGATGCTGTTGGAAAAATGGCGCCCTTAGACTTGCTCAACAAAGAACTGTCAGAAACCTTTCAATTTGTAAAAGAGAGAGAGAAAAAAAAGAAATATCTATCTGTAAAGTGCAATAAAGCAAAATGTAATAAAAAGAGCTATGCCTGTAATGGAATGGAAACCATTCTGAAAAGTGAAACGAAACATGCACGCTTGCCAGGACTTCAGAAGGTAAATGTTCAGTCACTCATTCAGTAGATACTATCCAGCATATAGTTGGTGGTGAGTTCCAGGCCAGGCCCTAGGAAGCAAAACAGGCAACGCTGTCCCCAGCCTTGCGGAGCTCACCGTTGACTGGGAGAGAGATTTCGATCAAAGAAAACACAAAGGTATAATTACAAGTAGTGATAAATGCACCAAGCCAAAGACCAAGCTACTTTGTGAGCCTAGGATGGGGGCCTGGTCCAACACTGTGGCTCAGGGCAGGGGCCGTCTAGCTGAGATGTGAAAGATGTAAAAGCATGTGGCGCCCACACACTTGGAGAGGTGAGTTGGGGAGAAGATGTACAAAGCAGAAAGGAGCTGTCTTAAGGTGGTACTTCCCAGGAATGAAGAGGAGACAGATAGGACTGGACCCCAGGCAGGGAGCTCAGGAGGAGGTTGAGGAGGCAGGCAGAGGGTGGTGGATCCTCTCACTTAACCCACAGAACAGCCCTGGGAGGCAGGTTCTATCATTATCCAAGATGGAGCAATTTCCCACAGCTAGTAAGATTCAGAGCTGGGACTCAAACCCCAAATCCAAAGTCTGCCCTCTTGCCCATGGTCTGTCTCCTCTGTGTTCACAGCGCTCCTGTGTTGGGAATGACTGGCAGGGGTGGAGGGCGGGGGGAAGGAAGTTCTTCTAGGAGGCTCTCACCCGTATACTTCACAAAAAGCTTATGGCATCATGGAAGAAAGACATTCCAACTAATGGGCCATCCTACGTACTTAGTGATTCCCTTGACAAACTGCCACTGGAATCTATAAGCCCTCTTCCTGTCTTTTTTTTTTTTTTTTCCTCTTCTAGTCTTGAGATAGATCAGAATTGCAAAGGAGGGAGAGATTCAGTAAAAGTTCCTTAGCTGACATAGGCCATAGGACTAGCATCTAAGATGGCCAGAATTGAAAATTCCTCAAGGAAATTTTTTTTCATAAAAAAATTCCAACATGTATGATTAGGCAGAAAATGATATCTTTCATGTGTCAGTAATTCCTAAACCAGGTAAGAATTGTTGTTCAGTCACTAAGTCATGTCTGACTCTGCCCAGCTCCATGGTCTGCAACACGTCAGGCTTCCCTGTCCTTCACCGTCTCCCAAAGTTTGCTCAAACTCATGTCCATTGATTTGGTGATGCCATCCAACCATCTCACTCTCTGTTGCTCCCTTCTCCTCCTGCCCTCAATCTTTCCCAGCATCAGAGTCTTTTCCAATGAGTAGGCTCCTAGCATCAGGTGGCCAAAGTTTGGGAGCTCCAGCTTCAGCATCAATTCTTCCAATGAATATTCAGGGTTGATTTCCTTTAGGACTGACTGACTTGATCTCTTTACTGTCCAAGGGACTCTCAAGAGTCTTCTTCAGTACCACAGTTTGAAAGCATAAGTTCTTCAGTGCTCAGGCTTCTTTATGGTCCAAATCTCACATCTGCACATGACTACTGAAAAAACCATAGCTTTGACTATATGAACTTTTGTTGACAAAGAGACATCTCTGCTTTATAATGCGCTACCTAGATTTGTCCTAGCTTTTCTTCCAAGGAGAAAGCATCCTTTAATTTCATGTATGTCTCTACCCCTAGAATAAACGAATTACTGAATGAAGAGATTGCAGGGGGCGGGGTGGGGGGGAGTTGATTAATATCAATGGATATCAAACTCTAAAAACATTCCCTTGCCCTTCCTCCATACTCCTCACTCTCTTGGACCTCCAGAGGCTAGAATTGCAGCTGAAGAAAATGTTTTGATGAAGGAGAGAAAGGCAGGGCAGGCTTCCCTAAGCCTGAAAGGCCCCTGGAGTCAGCATTTGCAGACATACTGTCCACATGGGATGTCTTATGGCAGGACGGGATCATTCCCAAGGAAACAGCACAGGGAACTTCTGTAGGGAGGACCAAACTTTGGTCTCAACTTGGCATTTAAGACTCCTGTGGTCTCTGAGATTTTTACTTCCTCCTTCTCTGACAGGATGGTGACATCCCAATACTAGGTTAATGACTAAAATATGAGAATTCCCATTAGATGTTCCCCCATAGCACCTCCCTCTCCCCCACTGCTAGAGACAACCTCTACAAAAATCATTTGCTCCTTTCCAAATGGCAGAGACTTGGATTTAAGCATTCAGTCAGTTGCCTCAGGCTGTCACCAAAAAAATTACTTATTAATTTATATGTGCTGCAAAGCCATCTCTAAAACAAATAGAGAGTTGACTTGAAATTGTCAGCATTAACCCCCATGTTCTGCCTTTGTGCTTTCTGTCAGCATCTCAAAATGTTATAATACAGAGCAATACACATTTGATCACATTTACAAAATGCAAATTTACTCAATATTAATTGAATACATTCACTGAAGTCTTGAAAGTTTGCACTTTCAAGTTGTTAAAGGGCAATGAGAGACATTTTCTTCCGTTTATTATGATACAACTAATTATTTCAACCTCCTCCTGCCTAAAAAAAATAGTGACTCAGTAGATTAGTAGGCTTCAACCTTTTGAGCTTCAGCCCTTTAAGAATATGAAGAGTGCTATGAACCCTCTCCCCGGTAAAACTCAGCATTTCACCTAGTATACACATGCACACACACAAAAGGGGAATTTTGCGCAGACATAAAAAATAATTTCAGATATTTCCTGGCTCATCTAAGATCCCAAGAGCCCTGAGGAATAATCTTTCTCTTTTTTTTTTTTTTTTCAGTCTACTCAACTGTTTATTAAACTGATGGCTGCCCGTTTCATCAATGGTACTGGAGCAAGCAAAGGAGGTGTGCAGAATGATAAGCAGTATTTGTGTTTATTTTCTGCTCTCACACTAAATTATCAGATGTTTTGCATGCACTATAAGAATATGCTCATGGCCTCTGGAGAAGACAGACAAATGCATCACTGAAATGGGGGGTGGGGGTGGGGAATATCATGCCTGGCATCCCAGGAAAGTTACAGCAGAAAAGCAGGGCTCTTTTCTGAAGCCCAAGGTGGGTGTTGAATAAAGCTGCTCTGGCTATCACTGTGAGCAACTGCTTTGAGAGCACAGCTAGAGGCTGCTGCCTGGTCCCTGATGCAGTTAGGCTGACCCCGCCACCATGCTAGGCCCCTTTGGTCTACAAAGGAGGTCTGTGCAGCCTCAGTGTTCGCTTCATCTGTGTCCCAGAGCATATTATAATTTCTATATGCTATCTGCCATGCGCCAGGCCTATTTCTTTTTTAATATTGAAATAGCTCTCTAGAGTAGGGGTTATGATTCCAGTCGTACAAATAAAGAAACCAAGGCTCAGGGAGGTGAAGGGACTCATGCTGGCTTACTGGCTGGTAAGTGTTGCAGCCAGATTCTACTGGACCAAGGGCCAGGCTGTCTCTCCCATCTTAACAGCACTTTTCACTTTGCTCACACACACACCAACTCATTCTCAAAAACTAACCCAGAGGAGTATTTCATTACCTTTGATTTGGTAAATGGGGAACATGAGGGGCAAGGAGACCAAACCACTGGCCCAACGTCATACATATGTAGATGGGCTGGAGGCCAGGTCTCCTGGGTCTTGGACCACTGCAGACCCTGTATGACACCTGTTTGTCAGGTATGCCTGACACACCTGTGTGTGTCAGACAGGTGTGCCTACACTTCTGCCACCTGCACCCCCTATGAACTACCCAGAAATGGTACTTACTGGCCCTGGAACCTAAGCTTGGTGGGAGCAAAGACAGAGCAAGAGAACAAGAATAAATCTGACACAGACTCATAAAAAGGCTACATGGGAAATATATGTTTCACAAATTAATTTTTCCCCTGAGTATATTTATGGGCCCATTCGCCCCAGCAAGCCTGTTCATTTTGCATAGACATAATTTTCAGGACAAGCCCCACGCAGTATTTCCAGGGGCAGCACTCTCCTTTTGTCTGGGGTGGGGAAGAATGAGGTCAAAGGATCCCTCCCACCTACTTGCGCTTGCTCTGGGCTCAGGGCAGCATGCCACATTGTCCCCTCAGCTACAGAGTGCCAGGACAGTCGAGCAGTCTGCAGCTCCTGGAATCTAACCTCTGCATTTTACAGGGGGTCGTGAGACCCAGAAAGAGGAGGAACTCATCCAAGGTCCCCAGTCAATTGTGCAGTGGCTGCGGGCACAGAGGGTAAAAGCAGACTGCCTGGGTTGAAAGCCAGCTTTGCCTCTCTAACTAAGTTTAGACAGATCATTCAGGCTGAGCAGAGAATTACTCGAAGACATAGGGGGATCTTCCCCGGGGCAATCTCAAATTATGCAAGCTGCCAGCCACCTGATTTCTTCCCAAGGTCAGCTCTGGATGACACCACTCCACTTTGTAGTCGCAGTGAAGACCCAGCTCTAACGAATAGCTTCTTGAGCCTGTGCCCTCTCCATTACACCAAGTTCCAACCTATGAATGCCATCCTTGTTGTCGTGAGCTGCCTGGAGTTAGGAAACTACAAATATCCCTTGATCTTCGAACTCACACACTTAGATATTTCTCCCATTTACTTAGATGCTTCTCTCAAATATAGATGCACACTTAATTATCTGAACTGATTTGGTTCCTAAAAAAAAGTTAGACAGAAAACTATCAAGACATCGGATAGCAAAGGATATCTGTCCTAACTCTGAATTTTTATCCAAATGATTCATCTCCTCACTTAGGACAGCAAGAGTTGATGTAGTAGGGACTCCTCCCCAGGACCCTTCCAGGTGGCCGCCAGGACTTGGATAGCCCACACCTCCACTGCCCCAGGGAAATGGTGGTATACCCCACCCCAATCCATTGAGAACTGTATGTTGCTCATGAGCAAGTAGCCAAAAGGGACATAACAAGGTTCTGCCCATCTTCCTAGTCCAAGACTGTCTTCCCTCCAGATGCCACATATAAAATTCAGTTTGATTTGTAGCAAAATGAAACTGAAGCAAAGCATGACCTGCCCGCCCCCACCCCTGCACCAGTTTCCTAAGAATATCAGTCTTTTACCTGGATTTATTTGAGGTCTTTAAAAAACACCAGGCGTAGCTGTTGAGGTCTTTGGCAGAAGGGTGTCCTAACCTTTTGACATGGGGCTGTCAAGTTGTTCCAAGATGAATAAAAGCTAGAAGAGGCAGTGTCAAGCTGACATCTCCACAGCAGAAGGGCTGACATGAAAAAGGAAGGAAATGGAAGGAAATGCTCCCACCATTCGTCCGGGGCTGCTCATCCTGAGCCTAATTTATGCTGCAGAGCCCTTAACCCTGTTTCTCTGACTGCAATCTCATGTCCCACCAAGGGGACGTAGGAGGAAGATGCCATTTATCTGCCATTCAGGGTCCTTAGAGAAAACGCTGTTGGCATGCAGTTTTAATGAACAATTCCAAAAGTGCATTCAGGAGTGTAGATTTCAGTTACATCATCTCCAGTGAGGGGACAAGACTATTTTTCTTATAAAAAGACTGAAGAGGGGTAGGAAGGAACACGGAGTGTCAGACACCCGTCTGGCCCTGTGTCCTCCCAACCTGGGGCCGTTTCCTCAACAGAAGAATGCAGGGGGTGCGTCTCCACCGCCCCTTCAGCCTCATGTTCTCCCGCCTCATGAGTCTTCCACCTGCCTGCTGAGAGGAGATCTCCTGGATCCATTAGAAGACAGGGAAAACAGAGGCTGCAAGTGTGGCCCACACTTCCCACTTCTGTCTACTTCTGTTCCCCAATGATGCAGCTCAGCATACACCCAGCTTTCAAGAGTCAGTATTGGTGAGAAATGCAAATCAAAACTACAGTGAGATTATCACCTCACACCAGTTAGAATGGCCATTACCTAAAAATCTATGAACAATAAATGCTGGAGAGGGTATGGAGAAAAGGGAACTCCCCCGATACTGTTGGTGGTAATGCAAATGGGTACGCCACTATGGAAATCAGTATGGATGGTCCTTAAAAAACTAAAGATAGAGTTACCATGCCAGCAATCTCACTCCTAGGCATATATCTGGAGAAAACCATAAATCGAAAAGATACTATTTAAAATAGCCAGAAAAAAAAAAATAGCCAGGACAAAGAAGCAACCTAAATATCCACCAACAGAGGAATGGATAAAGAATAGACACACCATGGAATATTACTCAGCCTTAAAAAAGAATGAATTAATGCCACTTGCAGTAACATGGATGGATCTAGAGATTGTCATACTGGGTGAAGGAAGTCAGACAGAGAAAGACAAATATTATGCTATATCATCTATATGTGAAATCTAAAAAATTGGTACAAATGAGCCAAAACAGATATTGAGTCACAGATATAGAAAAAACTTATGGTAAAGGGGGGAGGGATAAGTTGGGAGACTTAGAGTGACATATACACACTACATATAAACTAATAGATAACTAATAAGGACCTACTGTATAGCATACTGAACACTGTTCTGTGCTCCGTAATGATTTATATGGGAATGCAATCTAGAAGAGAGTGGGTATTTACATACATATGGGTGATTCACTTTGCTGTATAACAGAAAGGAACACAACGTTGTAAATTAAGTCTACTCCAATAAAAAGTTAATTTAAAAAATTTTAAAAGAGAGAGAGTATGAGGGAAAAAGAAGCATGGGGACTCTGTGAGCAGTCATTGTGGGGCATATACGGTACCTCTAACCAGAGGCCTGGCATTGGGGAAGTGACCTAACTCTCCAGTCCCATCTCTGTAATATTATCTGCCTCCCTAGTGGATGAAGTGACATGGGCTATGGCATGCAGCCAGTATGTGCCTGGTGCTCAGCCAGCCCTCCGGACAGGAAAGGGTGACTTCAGCCCAGCTCTGTCGCTGCACCCCACTCTGCTATTTTGGCCGGCACACAGCTCCTGACAATTCTTAGTGGTGCCAGATGCAGTGATGGACAGTGTGTTTTATCACTGAACAAAAAACAGAAAACGCAGGGCCAAGGTGAAGTGCTTAGAGAAACAGTTGAGGCTGTGACCTCTCGGAAATAGCTTTGGCGTCTCTGAACTCGGCCTTCGGGAACACTATCTGCTGCATTGTGGCAACTTTGAAATTAATTGAGGTCTCCAACCTGAGTCTTTGGAGAACTCAGTATTAGGCTAACCAGGTGATACAGAGGGAGCAGCAGATGGGGAGCAGAAATAAGGGGGAATCCTTGAAGAATCAAATGGTAATGATCCCAACAGAAGAGACAATAATAACACAAACACCAAAGCTCTGGGGGAAATTTAATTTCAAAATTTACAATATTTAGACAGCAGCATATAGCACGTCTCATCTGTATCTGTGCATTTCTTACATACAGGTATTATCCAAGCCTAAATTCCCTACCGAGTTCTTAATTCATTGAGTTAGATAGTTTGGGGAAGACTATTCTAAAGGCCTGATGATACTTTTATGAGGATGACTTCAAATTTCAAACAATAAAATTAAAAGTCAACATGTGGGGCGCAGACCTTGCATGTGTGGGCCTGACATCCTCATGGGTGTTCTCTTTCCCACCCCCCCCCCCCCCCCCCCCGGCATCCTTTACAGACCTACATTCAACTGCGAATGTTAAGAACACTTACATACCATATGGACACCAGACTTTGAATCACAAAACTCATTATTTCTGCCATACTTAAAATGTAAAAATGCAGGGGAAAAACAACAAAGGAGAGAATTCATTTATCTTCAAAAATTAACATTTCCTTTCTATATTTACTACAGCCCACCTCCATTCTCACTCCAGACAGATGGAGAGAAACCTCTAGAAAAGCCTGAGAGAATGTACTGGAGTCTCAGAATGGGAATGTTCCAGATCCTGGAAGTTTGGGGAGGAGGCAGAGAAAAGAGGAGATGGAAACAACTTTAAGATGAAACAGCATGAATATGGAAGTGATCCACTGAACTCATTGCACAGTTTCAGAAGGAAGACCTCAGCTTGGTGTCCTGAATAGTCTACTGCCCCATAACTGTTATGTTAGTTAGTGGGGCTTTTTAAAATGCAACATGGGAGCCCCACCACTCACTCCACAGGGCCCATGCTCAACTTCGACGCAGCTTCTAAAATGGCTAATTCTGTGTGTCAGCTTGACTGGACTTCAGGGTGCCCAGAAAGCCTTCAAACGTTATTTCTGAGTGTGTCTGGGAGGGTGTTTTCAGATGGAATTAGCATTAAATCAGTGCACTGAGAAGTCATTTGCCCATCAGCGCAAGTGGGCTTCCCAGGTGGTACTAGTGTTAAAGAACCCAGCTACCAAGTACAGGCAGACCTAAGAGAATGGGTTTCATCCTCCTTGGGAGGATTTGTTGGACGGCAACCCACTCCAATATTCTTGCCTGGAGAATCCCATGGACAGAAGAGCCTGGTGGGTTATATAGTCCATAGGATGGCAAAGAGTCAGACACAACTGAACTGACTTAGCACACACACAAATGGGCATGAATCACTCCACTGAGGGCCTGGATAGAACAACATAGGAAAAAAAAGAAAGAAAAAAATATAGACTTTATTTAAAAAAAAAAAAAAAGAAGAAGCAGAGGAAGGAGGGAGGTGTCCCCTCCCACCTGGTTGCTAGAGCTGGGACATGGAACTTTTGCAATCTGAGCTCCTGGTTCTCAGGCTTCAGATTCAGACTCAACTATACCCCCGGCTTTCCTGGGTCCTCTGCATGCAAACAGTGTAGACTGTGGGACTTTTCAGTCTCCATTTTCGCATGAGCCAATTCCTCAAAACAAATCGTTTCATGTGTGGGGTGTGTGTGTAAACACATCCTATCAGTTCTGTTTCTTTGGAGAACCCTGACTAACACAGCATCTGAGATAGAAAACCCAGTTTGAAACATTCTCATTTCCTTAAACTCTACCCCTCAGCTAAACCCCCACATCCCATCTGCTTTCTGCAAAGAGGCAGATCCAGGAGCAGCCCTCTCTACCTGTGGAGATTCTAGGGTTGTGGGAACAAACTGCCAGACACTGGGTGGGTTAGAAACTCATTCTCTCACAGTTTTAAGGCTAGAAGCCCCAGATCAAGGTGTTGGCTGGGACTTCTGAAGGCAGAAGACCCTAGGGAAGGGCCCCTCCTTGCCTCTTCCAGCTTCTGGGGGCTCCCTATTTCCTCAGCTTGGGCTGCCTGCTCTGCATCTCTACATCCTTTCCTAAGATGCCAGTGGGTGGATTTAGGCCCCAATGTAACACAGCAGAACCTCACCTTAATGAATTATACCTGCAAAGATCCCATTTCCAATTAAAGCCATTTAGGGGGACTTCCTTGGTGGCTCAGACAGTAAAGAATCCACCTACAATGCAGGAGACCTGGGTTCGATCCCTGGGTCAGGAAGATCCCCTGGAGAAGGGAATGGAAACCCACTCCAGTATTCTTGCCTGGAGAATCCCATGGACAGGGGAGCCTGGCGGGCTATGGTCCATGGGGTCACAAAGAACCAAACATGACTGAGCAACTACACTTTCACTTTCTTTTCCGGGGTTCTGGGTGAACGTTAGGCAACCCACTGCTACATCTAAGGCAAAGCTGTGTCTCGGGCTCCTCCACTCGGCCTGCAGGCTCAGGTGGGCTCTGCTGAAGCCCCTAGGCTGAAAGCTGCAGGAGAAGGACCGACATTTGTTTTTCCAGGTTCTCCTGAAACATGCAACTGAACAGGAAGCCTCATCATGGTTCCGAATCTAACCTGTGATGCCTGGGCCTCCATCCAGCAAGGGGAGGTTATCCCTGTGGGTGCTTGTGAGCTGGGGCTCCCAAGGTCACTGTCATAGGTCTGACTCAGTAATCTGGGCTCTCGGACAGGAGGCAGGGAGGTGCCCCAAACAGGGCGGTGTGGAGTAGGGAACGAGATGGGGGCCTCCCCACCTCTCTGTGGGTCCCTGGTACCCATCTGTAAAACAATGAGCCAGTGCTGGGTCTCAGACACTCCTGGAGGGAACAGTGAGCGAGTGAAGGAAGGGGAACCATAGGGCAGAGGTCCCACGCAACCTCCGAGTGTCACCTTGCAGTGGGGCGCTGGCTCAGGGCCCCAGGGGGCGGGAGCTTCAATTCCAGCCACCCTCCTCCTGTCTCAGGGACCAATCCAACAAGAAGCAAGTGGCAGTTCCACTCCTCAAAGCTGGTAACGCTCTGTGACACGGAGACGAAGCAGAGGAAAGATGGCCCTTTATGGGAAGGCAAATTTTTTTGTCTGTTTAGTTCTTTTTCTGCTTTCTGAGCCTTGGGACACATTTTGCACATACACACCCCACACAGGACATAAAGGGCGCGGTGATGTATTTGCAAGTACTTCCATATACTATTTATTTTACCTACTGAAATATCATTTCTGTCTGGGAAAGACATTGGGTATGGTTGGCTTTTATGCTCTCGGCACTTTCCCCCCTAACAAAACCCTTCCCTATAAATCTGTGGTCCACAGCCTGACTTCGGAAAACACTTTAATAGTTTCCAACTCCAATATTTTCCATAGTGATATATCCTCATGTCAAGAATACTGAAATGCCGAGGCTTGAATTCATCCAAGAGGGCTCATCAACACCCTGCCAGTGGGGTGAGGGACTCAATTTCATCCCGCCCCTCACCAGGGAGATGCAGGGGGTGAGGGGAGATGCTGGAGAGGAGGAGGTCCACAGACACTGCCCATCACTCCCGTCTAGGAAGCAGATGGGCTGCCTGGAGGAGGGAGGGAGAGGGATGCCCTTCACTATTTTTAAAAAATATTTATTTCGGGTGCACTGGGTCTTCGTTGCTGCATAAGGGCTTTCTCTAGTTACAGAGAGAAGGGGCTACTCTAACTGTGGTGCGCAGGCTTCTCATTTTGATGACTTCTCTTATTGTGGAGCACAGGCTCTATGGCACACGGGCTGAGTAGCTGTGGCTTGTGGACTCTAGGGCGCGTGGGTTTCGATAGCTGTGACTGAGGAGCTCAGTTCTTCCTGAACCAGGGACTGGACCCATGTCTCCTGCACTGATATCCACTGTACCACCATGGAAGGCCGCCCTTCACTATGATCAACAACCACCACCACCACTGTCCTTGATCCCAGAAACTCCCCAGAGGTACCGCCTCTGTTCCCCTGAGCACCCAGCTCTGAGCCATACATCCTTTCCCTCTTGCATGACCATCCCACAATCAACTCCATCTTTAAGCAAACCCATCCTCAGGAAGGACACCCAGCAAGATGGATATTACTGAAGATCTCAGAGAGGCCTGCATCATGTGTCACACTGAACGCATCTTTTACATCTTCCTCACACAGCTCTCGTCGCCCTCTCCTCCTCCTCTTGCTGTGCTCATGAAGAATGATTTAACCCCTCCCCGTCATCACCCACCGACATCCATTGGGAGGCAGTGGGAGGTCAGAAATAACCATCTGTAACATCAAGGATAACAAAATCCTGCACAGATGTGCTATTTGTTTGTTTCCATCTCCAATGGGGAAGCTGAGGCTCAGATGGAATGAGCACCTTGCCGCAGTCACATGGCTGGAGAGGGTGCAGAGGAGGAGCCAAACCCCGACCTCTACCTTACAAAGTAAACACTTGGAAAAAAGTGAATCCTCTCTCTGCACACACCCCCCCATTTTTATGGGTGTACTTTAAGACCTCATGCTGGAGGGACAGAGCTTTAGTTTGGGTCAGCATCCCCATGAATACAATTTTGCTGATCAAAATTCTTATGTACACCACATAGTAAATGGAAACAAAACTAAATGACTTGAGGAACAACACTGTGGTCAGTTTCAAAGTTCCTGTTTACTAACAAATAATACGCAGCTAAAGGGGAAGAATTTGAGAAACAGCAAGGTTCCTGACCGGGTAGATCCTAGGTCCTTAATTTCTCATCTGCCAAACGCAAGCAGTCGAGTAGGTTTCTTCCAGCATTAAAATTCTTAGCCTAATTCAAATAATTTTGTAAGTGATCACCAGAGTATATTCTAAAGGGCCAAATCCCTAGCCTCGGGTATATTCATTTAACAGAAATAGCAACCATTATTTATTGAGCAGCAAATATTGGTCAGATGCTTTACATGTAGCATCTTGAGACAGAAAAAAATACTGCAAGATAAGGGTTATCATACCCATTTTATAGATGACAAAACTGAGTCCCAGAAAGCCCAAGTAACTGGTTTGAGGCCACAGAGCTGAGATTTGGATCTGTGCATCTCTACATGCAATGTTTGTGTCTCCTTCACCCGCAGCACCACTGTGAGATTTACAATGAATAGCCCTGTAGTGACAAGAAGCCATCACACAGACCCAGCTATGTGAGGTGTGGGTACCCTCTAGCCCAGCCTGCTCTCTATACCACAGAGCATCTGCTAATGACCAGCCCTCCACTGGAGCCAGGCTGAAGATGCCAGAGAGCTGCAGAAAAGTTGTTCAACCCATTGGTGATCTCCAGGAAAAGAAAACCTTGTTGCATGGGGAAAAGGACACATGGCTGAGGTGGGCCCGGCCCGCAGCTCTGTCCACATCTCCCGGGGCAGACTCCCAGGCGGCCCACACGTGTGAGGGACTGACACAGAGGAGGACAAAGGGCGGGACCCTGGGCAGCAGGCCCGTAGCACGGTGGGATGCTCACATGTGAAACAGCATGGACGCCATCTCCAGACTCAGCCTTTACACATCTGATTAGTAAACAGCCAGAAAGTAGCTGGAGTTTAATGAACACTAATGCTGTATCAGGATGTGTCCTGAGAGCTTTGCATGGACTCCCTCACTGAATCATCTTCATCATAGTAGGTATCCTTACTTATCCCCATTTTACAGATGAGGAAACTGAGTCCCAGACTGGCTGTAGTCTACAATGAATGGAGCCAGGGTTTGAACTCAGGTAGTTTGGCTTCAGAGGCTGAGTGCTTAACCTCTGCTGATGGCCTCCAACCCCCATCAACCCCCAGAGGACCCTCCCTGTCCCTGTGAGTCAGGGAGGAGGGTAGCACCAAAGCCCCGAGCAGGGCCCAGAACCCTAGGTCTGGGGCCAGGTGGAGGCCACACCCAGGCTCAGCAATTCCAGTCTGAGCTCTCTTCACTTGGGACCAGACTCCTGCCAAGCAGCAGCAGTGCCTAAGAGGAGCGGGGCGGGTTGAGACACACAGCGTCCCTGGAGAACCACCTGGTAAACAAGGAGTCAGCGCTTCCCTGGGACCCCTGCCCCCAGGAGCACCTCCCGGGGCAGCAGATGCAGTTCAAGCCACTGAAAGCTGTACCAGCAGGCTCCTTTGCCCCGTGAAGCCAGGGCAGTGCCCCCCACAAAGTCGCACGTGGGCCCGGGACCTGTTGAGGGCTTGAGGTGGATGGAGAGGCCAATGCTCCAGAGTATCAGGGACCCAGAGCAGCTCCACCCTCAGAGGACCATCCAGTTTGCTCTCCACATTACAAAAGGCGACACAGGCTCAGAGAAAGCAAGGGCTGGTCCAGGGCCAAACAGCAATTTTTCTTTCAGACTCAAGAAAACAACACCAAGTTTCCTGTGTTAGAGAGATTTCCATCTGATCTTCAGTGCAGTTGCATTTCAGGAACAGAACCAGTCCCACGCCAAGAAGGAAAGACCAGAGGCAGCCCAGTTCTCAGGTCAGGGGTGTGATCCCTGTTGAGCCTTGCTCTGGATCCTCACCCATCATTACAGATGATCATGCACCACCTTCCCTTAGCATCTCGTCAGGCTACCTCTTCAGAAGCTCAGTGCCTGGGTCCCAGCTCCGCCCACGGCCTGACTGGGTACACTGCACCCTGGCTCTGGTTTTGTGCTTCTCCCCAGAAGTGTGTTGGATGGCCCTTTAAAAATGGTTTTAACGATCAATGGCTCCACACTGTAATCTGAACTGATCTATTTTTGTTTAAAGTTTTATTTATTACTTTTGGCAGCACTAGGTCTTTGTAGCTGTGCACAGGCTTTCTCTAGTTGCAGCGAGCAGGGCCTACTCTTCATTGCAGTTCGTGGACTTCTCACTGCAGTGGCTTCTCTCATTGCACAGCACAGGCCCTAGGCGCCTGGGCTTCAGTAATTGTGGTGCACGGGCTTCACTACTCTGAGGTATGAGGGATCGTCCCCGAACCAGGGATTGAACCTGTGTCCCCTGCATTGACAGGCGGATTCCTAACCACTGGGCCAGGGTTGAACTTGAATGTATTAACAAGGGAGAACTCCATTCTGGACGTGAAAGGGGGTCTTCTTGCCTTAAATCCCTAAGAAATGCACCCCTTATGGGTAGAATAGCAGGTACAGTGGCATGTGGGTGAGAGAAAGTATTTGGACCCATGAGGAGAGGGGACTTCATGGGGCTCCCTCAAACCATCCCAGAAAAGTCCCAGGGATGCCCTTCGTGTTCCTGGAATACAGAAACTACCCCCAAAACAGAGACACACTCGTGTACACACAGCCCACACAGCCTCTAATAAAACATCGGGCATATACTTCTGATGGGGAATTTTCTAACAGAATAGGGCTTGCAGGTGTCCCAGAACTAAGTGCAGAAAGAAAGAAGCCTGGCTCCTGGCAAGGCTGCAGGTACACTGCATCACTGAGTCACCTGTGTGGACCTGGCTCTCCTGACTCGCTTTCAGCCCATCATCACCGCAGCCACCATCAGAATCCACTTCTCAGGGCTCTGTGCTGGAGTTCAGTTCTTCTGGAAAATTTCAATCCCTTCAGCCCCTATGAACATTAATGAGCACAGGGGCAGTAACTCAGAGTACTTAACAGTATGCAACAACATCAAAGTACTTAAGAGGCAGGGGACTGTGTAGCTACAAAGGATGCTTTCCCTGTAGAGACAGACCCAGTGAAACCATGGCTCCAAGAAGGATTGAGGGCATCAGATGGGAGAAGCTGGGAGCCCCACGTCATAAAAGTTATTATCTCACAGGAGAGTAGTTTTTTCCTCCGTATCTAAATACGAGGTGGAAATGAGTGCTGGGTGGAGAAGGGAGCACGCAAGCGTTTAAGTCATTTATAGTTTACATTTTTATGGCACAGCAGAGATCGGCATCCGTTTTCCATCTGCAATTAGAAGACGGAGCAGGCTGCCAAGTCTCCGTGTAAATTGTGCCTATTAAAAGAGTCGACGCCACGCGATGATTGATCAACATCGAGGATTTATTCACTGAGCTAACAGCGGTTTTTACTTTTGCCATTACCCAGGGTGATACATAACAATTTAGATAATGCACCCAGACAGAAACATTTATAACCCCGGTGTCAGAGTCCTGCCTCAGAGGCTGGCCAGCCTGAGGGAGGAGGGACGCGGCTCCCAGTCACAGCAGAAAGCCTGCTGGCCTTGGACCTGACATCTGGGAGGGACGCAGCCCACAGGGCAACCAAGGGGGAAGACTCGGGCCAGACCTGCTGCCTCCCAGCTCCCATCACAGCACTCAGAGCCTGTCTACAGGCACGGGGCCCTCACTCTCCTGATGTGTCAGTGGAACAAAACAGCTGTCAAAGGGGGCAGAGAGAGCGGGTCTGTGAAGCTAAAATGAGCTCCTGATGGCTGGTTTACAGAGACTCAGGTATTCATAGCTGCATGTGTGTACACGAATGAGGGGTCTACCTGAGTACACATGTGTGCATCCACGGAAAACCCTTCCCCTACTCCTTCCCGCACAAGCAAGACACTGCCTCCCTCCAGGGTAGGGTTGTCTCAGAGTCTTTTTCCATTTGTTTTACTTGGCTGGCATCCGATGGTGTTTAATGCCTTTGCTGAGTTCTGGCGACAGGTATTGAATTTCCCCCTCAGCATTAACTGGCTCTTTGTGTTTGGCCCTTGGGAGAACTAGACTGAGCGAGGCGGGCACAGCACTCAGACAGGTGTCCCATGCAAATGATGCTCTGGGAGCAACATAGACAAGCTCTACATCCTCTGCAGGGTTTCAGCCCCCCCAAGCTGTGACATCTCCCAAACCCGTGCTCCCTGGGCATGTCCCTCAGGATAAAAGAGCACAATTTGACATGCCCCTCAGAAAACCCATCACCTTCCTCCACCTACTACCCCAGCCCAATCCTCCTTCTTCTGTACCATCAGGTAGTGGCATCCCCAAGATACCCAGGAACCAGATCCACCCTGACTTTCTCTTCATTGCCCATGCAATAGGGGGATGAACTAACCCCTATTAGTTCCTCTGGATAACTATCTCCCCACTCCAGACCCCCTCTCCATTCCCACATCTGCTAAATTCGTCATTTCCTACCTGGATAAACACACTGGTCCCCCAGCCCCTAGTCCCCCCACCCACTGCCTAACCTGCTGAGCATCCTTCTAATATATAAACCCAGTCATGATCTTCTTTTGTTTTAAACTCTTTAGTGACTTGCAGTAAAAACAAGATGAAGCTCAAACTGCTTTGCCTGGGAATACGTATTTAAGAAACGTCTTATTTTTTTCAAAGACCCAGCCCAAGCCATCTATATTAGTCAGATTTCTCCAGAATAAACAAGGGGTGTGTGTGTGTGTGTACAGATAGGGACTTCCCTCATGCCTCAGACGGTAAAGAATCTGCCTGCAATGTAAGAGACCTGGGCTTGATTCCTGGGTTGGGAAGATCCCCTGGAAAAGGGAATGGCTCTCCACTCCAGTATTCCTGTTTGGAGAATCCCATGGACAGACAAGCCTGTCAGGCTACAGTCTATGGGGTCACAAAGAGTCAGACACAACTGAGCAACTAACACACACACACACACACACACACACAGAGATAGATATAGATAGACACAGAATTGGTTCACGGGATTATGGAGGCTGACAAGTCCAAAATCTGGGGGTGAGATAGCAGGCTGAAGTCCCAGGAAAGAGCCAGTTCAGGTTTGAAGGCCGTTTGTGCAGAATTCCTTCTTGCTCAGGGGAGGTTGGTCTTTTGTTCTAGGTAGGCCTTCAACTGATTGGATGAGGCCCAACACACTAAGGAGAGCAATCTACTTTACTCAAAGTCCACCAACTTATACGTTAACCTCACTGAAAAACACCCTCAGAGAAACATCCAGATTAATGTTGGATCTGAAATCTGGGCATTGTGGCTCTACCAAGTTGAAATATAAAATTAACTGTCACATAGTCTCTCTTCTATATCGATGGGTTGAGGCTCAGGAAGCAAGCAGGACTGACCTTTCTCCTGCATGACCAGGGCAGAGTCCTCTGAGTGGCTCTCCACGGAGGAAACCACACTGTCAAAGATGGAGAGATCCCCCCTAGGATCATCACATTGGACCCCTCATGAAGCAATAGGAAGAGAGGAGCCAGAGAGGCTCCAGGTTTCACAGACATGTAACAATTCATTAACTGGGAAGCTGCGGCACCCTGTACATCAGTGCAATAAGCACCTAAAACATGCATAACATAAAAGAACCTGAAAGCTGAGGGCCCCACGTGGTGTGGTACTTATCACTGAGTGCTCATCACTGAGCATTACCTGCCAAGTGCCAGGCTGTGTGCGGTACGTGTGGCAGGGTGTGTGCACAGTGGGGATGAGGCTTCCCTTAAGGCAGGGCTCAGGGCGGCCATCCGGTGGGAAGGGGCTGGTACAGGCAGCAGAACCTGCCCTCACGCTGTGTCTCCATCACCCACACACACTTTCTACTCAGGTGTCTCCTTACCCGGAGGGATGGACAGCTGACCAAAGAATGTTAAGACAAGAATGCGCCCCAGTGGCACCTTCCCAACTTGGAAGGGTCACTGCTGACACAAAAACCGGGGAAGAACTCCAGACACAGGTGGAAATAGCCACTTACAGTCACGCAGGTGGAAACTGAGGAGCTCAGCCTTGGCCCTTAGCTGACCTCAGACTCTGCTCTTTCTTCTTCCTGTTCCCCCCCCACATTCTTGCCCAGAAAGCCACCAGAGCATACTGATTCTTAGGGACCCACAGCTCCCCAAGGCATCCTTCACTCTGCCCACAGAGCAGGCTGCAGCCCTAGAATAGGGCACTCCTTTAACTGACTCCAATCAAATGCCTCCCAGCTTCGTACAAGTTTATTATCACAGTCAACCCCTCCTAGGAGAGGTACCTTCTTCAGCAAAGTCTGCTATAAATACCACTGTTCCCACAATTACCACAAAACACACACCCTCAGACTGAGGGCTTGGGGAGGGAAGTATCATGTCACAGCTGCAAGTGGGTTTTTATCTGGAGATTAGACACCTACGAATGGATGCATCACACCAGATTAGAGCATCTTCCAAACATACATCTGATGTGACCACAACTGATTGTTCGGCAGCTACAATGGAATATCAGGAAATGTTTTTCTTTAAAAATGTGGGGAAAGGAGTATCCTGAGATTGTAATTTATAATCACAGATCAACCTGAAAGGACAAACCACTCTATTCCTTCCTTTCTTAGGGAAGAAAACAAACACAAAAACAAATATAAATATTGTGTATATATATTATATACACACTGTGCGTGTGTGTGTGTGTGTGTGTGTGTGTATGATATGTATATTATGTGTGTGCTCAGTTGCTTAGCCGTATCTAACTCTTTGTGACCCCATGGACTACAGCCCACCAGGCTCCTCTGTCCATGGCATTTCCCAGGCAAGAATACTGGAGTGAGTTGCCGCTTCCTTCTCCAGCGTATCTTCCCAACCCAGGGATCAAAGTCACTTCTCTTGCATTGGCAGGCAAATTCTTTACCACTGAGTCACCATATATTTTACATATATACACTAAGTTTTTTGCTCAGTTGTGTCTGACTCTTTACAACCCCATGGACTATAGCCTGCTAAGGTTCTCTGTTCATAGGATTCTCCAGGCAAGAATACTGGATTGGGTTACCATTTCCTCCTCCAGGGGATCTTTCTGATCCAGGCATTGAACCTGCGTTGCCTGAGTCTCCTGCATTGCAGGCAGATTCTTTACTGCTTGAGCCATCTGGGAAGCAAATATACATATACTGGTTGGTCTGCAAATGCACCAAGATAAGTCTCTCCCCCTACAGTTGGGCTTACTTGAGAAAAGCAATCTCTGGAATGGGTCTCATGTTTATAATTAGGATGAGACAATAAAAGTACTCCCAGGCCCTGGAACAGACTCCCTTGGAGGGACACTTGTCCGCATCACTTGCAAGTAGAAGGAAAGGCCCAACTCAGTCCTGTGGCCAGCCTTGCTTGTGCGACGGGTGCTAGCAGTGAAGAACATCACATTCCAGGTGTCCTCCCCACTTGGTTGCCTCTGGAACACTGTCATCCTCTTCCTTCCCGGTAAGGCATCAGTTGACATTTAACTCCAGGGGCTGATGGGACTCTACTCCCCACTCCTGACCCCGTGCCTTGAGTCTCTATGGGCTTCTGGCGCTTGCACAGCCCTCCACGTGTGCCTGAGAGCTGGGGGACGTCTCTGGATCCTGAAGCTGTTGGAAGACTCAAGCCCTCATTCCCCTCCAAGCCTCTGTCCATGTCACTCCATGTCCAGGGAGCCCTCCCCACTGCTGGCCCTGGATAACAGCCCACATCCCCCAGACCCCACACAGCCTCAGCATACCTTCCCAGACACCCTTCCTCCTAGACTGATGTGGTACCCTGCTCTGCACCTCCTGGCAGGGGTCAGACAGTGAACTGAAAGGGGAAGTCTACTCCCAGGCTCAAGAGGATAGGTAACCGGAAGGTTGAAACAGCCACTGAGAGCATCTTCTGCCTGGAGTCCTCCCTCCTGATCATAACAGCAAGGCCGGCAGGTCAGCTCAGAGGTCTCTGGGCTTAGCTTCCAGCCTTGCTCCGTGAGCCATTTACTAATAGGCAAGTCACACACATCATGACCAGAACGTCTCATCTTTTCAACTAAACAGATTCCTCCCAGCATGTTCCCTGCTGGGTTGATAGAAATGTCATCCTTCCACTGCTTCACCCCCAAACCTTGGAGTCCTCCTCATCTCTTTCTTCTCTCACAGACCTCAGCAGACCCGTCAAGAAATCCTGTGACTTTACCTGCACTATATACCCAGAATCTGGCTTTTCTTTCTCACAACCTGCACTACTATGACCCTGTCCAGACACCATCATCTTTTTCCAACCAACATCCTCTTGCTGGGTCCTCTGGCTTTCCCACCTTAGTTTACTGTCACCAGACAGCGGGAGAAGGTGGTAATTCTTCATTCTAATTCCATGTGTTTTGTGACACTGTTTGTACTGGACTATCTTTTCAAGAATGGTTATAGAAACAGACTTCAGAGGAGAGAGATAGTACCTCCTCCCTAGACAGAGGGCAGATTGTCTTCTTAACAAGATAATAAAGATGCTGTCTCACTCCAGGACAAACATGGGGCCGCTTTGCCCAACAACCCCTCATAAGACTATGGGTTCCTAAACGTGGGATTCCTCAGCTGTGACGCAGACCTACTGTGTGCACGGCATCCACCGAATGGCCCCGGTATAACTCAGGGAAGCAGGTGTGAACAAGAGGCAGGAGCCATGCTGCCTGCTATCCTGTGAGTAATAAAACCCTTTATCTCTGATCGGGAAGCTTGTGTCTGCCAACATCTATGAGACGGTGGCAGGTCAATCTGTTAGCTTGGAAGTGGACCCTTCATGATTTTTGACACACAGCCGCCCAAGTGCTCATCTGTTATCTAAGTCAGGTCATGTCATTCCTCTCCTCAAACTCCTGCAATGACTTTCATCTCGCTCAGAGGGAAATGCAAAGTCCCTACACAATGACTGCTGAACAGCCCTGCAGAAGCCCACCCTCCATCCCCATCAGACCTCTGACTTCACTTCCTCTCTTCCTCCATCCTTCACTCTCCTCTAGTCCCAGCAGCCTCCTCACTGTCCCTCAGACACACGCCAGGCACATGTCCTACTGTGGCCTTTATACAGCCCGATGCTCTTCTCCCACACCCACGTAGCTCCCTCCCTCCCTCACCTGCTTCATGTCTTTGCTCAATGTCAACTTCTCACTGAGACCATCCTGAACCCCTATTTAAAACCACATCCTCCCTGCCATTGCAGACCTCCAGGGCTACCTCCCTAAGCCCTGGATCCCCAGTGGACCACCCACATCCCACCTGCACAGGTCCCTCCCCTTCTTGGGTCAATTTACAAGTCTCACCGCCACCCCTGCCCCCACCCCCCGCAACACTGCCCTGGTCACAGCCCCATCCTGATAACATCTGGATGATTCAGGAGGGCACCCAAGGTTCTCTCAGCTGTGGGGGAGGGAAAGGCCACCAGGGACATAACAGCAGAGAGAAGGAAGCAGCTCCTCACTCAGCAAAATGGCAGAGCACTGGCTGGCCCTGGACGCTGGTGGGGGGAGCAAGGGGTGACGGGCACTGGCTGGTATAAACATCTTCATCACAGGAGCATCAAGGAATACTTGAGGAGGGAGATGAGGCCCTGGGCTGAGCTCTAGCCGGGCATTTGGAAGGAGGCTGTAATGATTCAGGCACACGTGGACCCTGCCCCGACCCCCCAGCATAGGTTGGGGACGTCTGGGAGACTCAGCTTATTTTTCCAACTGGTCCATTTTCTACAGCATCTCATACTCTTTTCCAGTTTACGATTTTGAGTTTGGTGATGATGACAGGCCTTCTCTGCTTTTTATGTTTCTGATTATTTTTAGTGTTTTGCAATTAAATTTTCTTAAATTAAAACTTTAGACCCAAGCATCAGATTGTCTGTCATGTGCCACAGTGTGTTCACATAGGCAGTTTATATATATTTGGGTTGCAAAAGCCTCAGGAAAAGAAGACATTTCAATAGTTGGCACCCAAAGCCTTTATTTCCACATCACCCATCCATTTCCATGCACTTCTTTCTATTCCCACACTCAGTGACACCCTCCAGATCCTTGTGAGCCCAAACACAGAGCTGAGCGAAACATCTAGGTCTCTCATTCAAAGCCATCAGGGCTCAGCTGCCTTTTTCCACAATCTCAGCACCTCCCATGGGCTGGGTCCATGGACAGCACAGCCTGCAGACTCTAGCCTCAGTCACAAGGCCCAGAGCCTCTTCAACTGTTTTCCCTCACCCGGAATTAGATTCATCAACTCCAAGGAGGCTGCCTGAAGTGACATGGCTTGCCTCCTGACTCAGCGCCCGCCACACTCCCAAGTGATGCTCTCCTGACACGGCTCCCCTCCCACAGCCGTGCCTGAACCATCCATCCACTTGACTCCTGCTAACTCCCGATAACCCCGGCTTGTCGCCCTCCTACCACCTGGATCAGGACAGCAATCTTTCTGTGTTCACCAACGGTTGTGCAATTGTGACGGCCACCTCCAAGACTCTATGCCCAGCCCCACCTCTAGGCTGCATTTCCAGGGCCAGCTTTGCTTCTGTAGAGATGCACTTTGGAATTTCAGGCTCATCAGTTTCCATCTAAAGTGCCTCTTGCCTCCTAACCTCCTTCATTGGATTAATTCAGCCTGCAGCCACTCAGTCTTCTGGGGTAAGCGTGTGGGATCAAGGGCACTGGCTGTTGCTCACCCCACACTTTTTCCAACCCTTCTGACTCAACTGTCTCATCACAGAGGCAGCAAAAGCTAGTGACTTGCCTTTCTTGCAGCTGGAGATTGTCAAGAGACACAGTTCCAACCAATGAGTTAGATGTCTGCTTGGGTGTCCAAAAAAGTTTTTACTTTCCTGAAAATATGGACCAAAGTTCCTCCTTTCAGCTTCCCCTTCCCTCTATGTCCCCCCAACCCTGATGAGTATCTGGAGCCGAGGCAGCAGCCTTGAGGCCCCAGGGACAGCAAGTACATGATCAACAGTTGAAGGGAGAAAGAGAACACCAGGGACTTCAGTGGCATGGCTGAGTGGTGCCTCAAGCTCTGGACAGGCTGCCTCAGATAGCTTGTCCTGAAAGAGAAAAAGATGTGTGCAGTGTGTTTTATGATGCATCCTTTTGTTGTTCAGTTGCTCAGTCGTGTCCAACTCTTTGTGACACCATGGACTGCAGCACACCAGGCTTCTCTGTCTATCACCACCTCCCAGAGCTTGCTCAAACTCATGTCCATCGAGTCAGTTATGCTATTCAACCATCTTGTCCTCTGTTGTCCCCTTCTCCTCCTGCGTTCAATCTTTCCCAGCATCAGAGTCTTTTCTAATGAGTCAAATCTTTGCATCAGGTGGCCAAAGTATTGCAGCTTCAGCATCAGTCCTTCCAATGAATATTCAGGACTGATTTCCTTTAGGATAGACTGGTTTGATCTCCGTGCTGTCCAAGGGACTCTCAAGAATCTTCTCCAATACCACAGTGCAAAAGCATCAACTCTTTGGAGCTCAGCCTTCTTTATGGTTTTATTGACGCATTTAGTTTGCTCTTACCGCTTCTCCCGCCGACTCCACCCTCTTGCCCTCAGCAGACCTTCTCATTCAGTTGTTCTCTCCCTTGTTTCTCTCTCTTCCTCCCTCCTATCTCTCATCATTGCTTCTGTAAGTACTTGCTCTCTGAGAACCCACTCTGGAGAGGCTCCATACTATGAGAACGCAGGAGGCTGTGGCATCCTTAGTGCAGACGTTACACAGAGGCAATGTGATGGGCTAGGTGCCCGAGCACATCTTTGCTGGGCTGAGCGTCATCACATCTCCCATCGTGGTTCCATCTGCCTTGCTCAACAGCTTCCTGCACACCCCCAGCCAAGGCAGCATCTCAGGTTTCCTCCGCTGATGGATAGCAATGCCCCTCAGCTCCCCCAGAGGCGTTTCTGGCCTCACTCTCTTGACCAGGATGGTTCAACATCCCAGATCTGGGGTCCTCTCCCTCTTAGCCCCCTCTCAGGCCACCCCCACTGCCCTGGCCACCTGAGCCCTTAGATCCCACTTCCCCAGACACTCACCCCTCCTGGACGGGTTCTGTGAAACCCTGGTGTGAGGGTGGCGGGGGCCAGAGAAAGGGGTCCAGGGGTTCAGGGGTCTAGGAAGGACCAGGGTTACATTCTGGCACACCATCTGCAGCCAAACAGTCCTGTGAGAGTCATCAGAAGGACCAAGCCAAGGAGCTCATGAGTGATAGGCAAACATACAGTCTATGCTAAGCCTGGAGCCAGGTGGCATCCACATTTAATCTCATTTAAAAGTGCACCACTGGGATGGCTTTACAGAGGATGGATTCCAAGGTTCGGAGAGATTCAGCAGTGGGTCTGAAGTCACATACCAAGTAATGGGCAGGTCCATTGTCTGAGGAAAAGTGAAATGGATTTGGAGGAACAGGTGGTCTGCAGGTCAAGGCTGCAGGTAGGCACATCTGGGAGTGGAGGATGGCCCTTTCCTCGTGCTCTATCACCGGTTCCTCAGCTCTGCTGGGACTCTTTCTAACACCAGACACCCACTAAAATGCCAGCAGAGTAGCTGTAACAGACCTAACTCTAATACAACCATCCCACCATCAGGGGACAACTGATCCCTGGAAATGTTGCACTCTAACCTGCTGCCCTATTAGCAGTGCCGGGGCTCCAGCCCAGAGAGGGTCCCTGACTCTGTCTAAGAGGGTCTGGGAAGCCCTGGGCCAGAGCTCAGGCTCTAACTGTGGGGAGACGGGGAAGGGACTGGGTTCTCTGAGCGCAGACCCCTCCTCCAGGGGATACCTCTGGGACACACAGGCCACCCAGCTGCACCTCTGGGGCAAAGCCAAAGAGATGTCCAAATCTACAATGTTTTTAGAGCCCCTTCCTTTTTCAAAATGTTTTATAAACACTGAAGTGCTTTCATATCCACTATTTCATCAGGTCTTCACGACAATCAAACCAGCACTATTTTGCTAATGTTCTGCATGAACAGTGTCAACAATAGCCGCAAAGCAAGGTCCCGAGGGGTCGGACATGCTGAGGACCACATGACATCTTAAGAGTGCAGTGGAGTGGACAGAGATAATGGGCAACTTTATCACCCTGACTTTCCCTCCATTTCCCAGTGGGACCCCAAGCTCACAGGATCTTACCTCCTTGGGCCCAATAGACAGTTCAGGGAAGGGCTTGGGGCCCTAGTCAGGCCACTCAGAATCCTCCACCCATGTTTGATGAACTTCTCAGGAAAGAGCAAAAAAGCAACTGAGAGTCACCGCCCTCCCCAGAACACCTGCCAGAGAATGAGGCCAGGTTACAGGCCTGGAAATGGGAAGATGAGTATGTGGGAACCATCATGGAGCCCAAAAATCCAGCCATACTTGAAGCCCATCCCACCACTAGAATTTTCATGCATGTGAACCAATATCTGCTTATCTTAGAAAAAGTCTTTACATCAACACAAAGAAGAAGAGCAAGGCCTCCTAACTGGGGGCAGGGCACAGAAATCTCCCAAAAGACGGAAGTGAAAATCAAAGAAAAACATAAGGCAAACACAGACAAGTACTTTCACTCATCCAACAAATACTTGAATCCAACCAAGAGCCATACTAATTGGTTAGAAAGACAGCCTGACAACAGGATCCCTGTCTTCAGGGATCTTAAAAAGACAAGAGAAGTACAGACACTCTGGAAGGGCTGGGGGTGGTTGCAATAATAACACAGAACTAACCTAATGGGGAGTCAGCAAAGATTTTCTGAGAATGTCACATTTAAATTGAAACTGAAGGATGATCAAATGCAAACCTCAGGAAGCTGAGTCTGGGCAGGTACAACGGCACAAATGAAACTGCATTGCTGAGATAGCAACTTCACTACCAGGGACTCAAGCACACTGGCCCATTTGTGTGTGGGGAGGTGGGGGGGAGCAGAGCAGGTTCTACACCTTCTTTTATAATTGGATGTCAATACAAATATGAAAATCTTTCCAAAGTAATCAGATAAGCATGCCAAGAAATACTGATATGAATCTTTGTGACAGCAATGTTTACAACGATAGAAACTTACAATACTGAAATTTTAAAATAACACAATATATTGATATGCACATAGACTTGAACAATATTTTAAAAGATGATGTGAACACATATTTATTGACTTCAGATGTACATGCTTAGGAGAAATAAGTGGGCCTCAAAAAATATATAGAGGATGATTTCATGTGTATTGAGTACAAAATAGGAATTCAATAAATATTTACTGAGCGAATGGCAAATAAATACCTTTGAACAGATAAACACCAAATAAGATGTTTGCAGGCATTATTTCTGGGTGATGGGATTATTGATGATTTTAAATTGTTTTTTAGATCTGTTTATCTAAACTATCTAACTTTTTTTGTACTGTGCACATGAATTACCTACACTATAAAAAGGAATAAAAAGAAATATTTCCAAAGCAAGCAATGACTCAACAAGGTCAGTTTTAAGATCGAGACGGTAATTAGGAAACAGAACCTTAAGACAGAACAGAAAATAGTGTGGCTGGATAAGCATAAAAAGATAAGAACATATTCCTCCTCTAAACATTGGAGAGAAATGAACCTTCTTCAGTGTCACAGCTAGAATTTGTTTAGCAGAAGTCGATGACATATTTCATATTTGTTCAGCTATCTGTAACACAGCACATTAGTTAAATATTGGTAAAGGAAAATATTTACATTGATGCAAAAATGAAGCCAACAGGCTTGTATTTGTACAATGCCAACAAAGTCATTAAAAAAAAGTTTATGTATGCCAACAATTAAATATTTGGGCAAATCTGCAAACAAATGTCATTTGAATCAATTTCTGGGGTGACTGATTGCATTGTCCATGTTTCTCCCAGATGTTTCAGCAGAACACAGAATATGGCCTTAGACAACCAAGCCAGTGGCTGGGCAGAATCACAGTCAGCTAGCTACACTGTCACGATCACTAATAGCATAGCTAGGCAATTAACCCTATCCACTCTGATTCTTTTGCAGCCAAACTGTAATCCACTGCTTGTTCATATCATTGGGAAAATTCTGTTAACTTTGAAACTCTGGGGGTCCTGATGGAGGCAAAGCACTGGCTCTGATCCTGGCAGATTTGAATAAAGCCGACAGCAAGCGCTATGGATAGCCTGCCAAATTCGGCCCAGAACCCTGTGCTATGCTTAGTCGCTCAGTCATATTTGACTCTTTGAGACCTCGTGGACTGCAGCCCACCAGGCTCCTCTGTCCATGGGGATTCTCCAGGCAAGAATACTGAAGTGGGTAGCCATGCCCTTCTCCAGGGGATCTTCCCAACCCAGGGATCAAACCCAGGTCTCCTGCACGGCAGGTGGATTCTTTACTGTCTGAGCCATCAGGGAAGCCCCTGAGTCCTGGGGACCCCTATAAGTTATAAGAACAGCTATCTGTATATTACATGGCCTTCCAGGTCCCACAAACTTCTTGGGGTGCCTCACCCACCAGGCTGCACCTCCTCACTCAGAAAAGCATGGAAGGAGCTCACAGGAGGCTGAAAATGTCATGAGATGCACACTGCAGGAGCGGGAAGTGAGCTGAGCCTTGGAACACCAGCTGAAGGGAAAAGGATGCCAGGGACATGGTAAATCGGCCACTGCCAAGGCAAGGTTGTAGCTCTTGGGACAGCGGGATGGCTCATAACTGCTCCCTTAAAGAAGCATGGGACACTCATGGGGCAAACACAGGACCTGGGAAAGAAGAAGGGCCATCACCCTACAGAATCATGCCTCCAACACTACCTGCCCTGTGCCAGAAGCAGCTATTTACATGTGGTCATTCCCCACTGAAACATGAGCTCCTAAAGGTCAGATAGTGTCCTACGAGGCTTGGCATCCATGAGGCTGACATAGTCTCTGATCAAGAGTCTTCACTCAGTAACTACCAGCAGGTAAATGAATAGATGAATGCTTACAACAAAGCTTGCATCTCCCCCAATGCTAGGCTCTAAGCACACAGCATATGCTATGAAACTCATGGATGGTCAGGCAGGTAAGGTTCTGTGTGTGATTCCTAGTGTGCAGGGGATAAAAGAAGATCTAGGAGATTGGTAGGATAATTTAGGGAAGCATGAGGAAATTAACCAAAAGCTGGATTAACAGGAAATTCCTTAATCTGTCCAGACGGCATACAGAACTAGCCAGCATCCTTCCTCCACTACTGGGCAAGGTCACTGATTCTTGTGTTGAAGCAAAAGGAAGTGGTTACCGGTTCACTGAGAGTTACCACAGTCTATAGCCTCCCATATGCATACACAGGTACAAACACAAGGACACATTTGGCTCTGCAAGGTTCTCACACCATGGGGGGTACTTGGGAACCTAGGCTAGGCTGAGCCTCCTGCTGCCCCTAGATCTGCTCACTCTGGAGCCCACCTGCTAATGGTGGAATCCCCAGCACTAACTCAACTGATCTCTTTCTCTGCTTTTTCAAAATTGCTGGAAGCATGAATAAATGAAGGGATTAAATTCATATATGATGGAACTCCATACTCCTCTACTTGGATTACCATAAACTCAAAAAGAAGATGGGATGGGGTGAGATTGGGATGGGATGGATGGGATAGGATGGGAGAGGGAAAAGGCTACTCCCTGAGAGGGCCAGCAGCCCTCTGGGTACCACTCATGCTGTGCTAACAACACCATCTGCCAGAACACCTACCTCTCCTACTATCTTGTGTCTTGTTTCCACCCCAACCCCTGGCCAGGGCTTACACTTTGAACTATTCAGTCCCAGCTCAGGCCTGCGTCCTCCTGGACACAACTACGCTTTTCTGAACGCTATTTCTTCAGCAAGCCCAATGGCTTGGGGGAACCATCCTGCAAGATGAATAATCCCTCCACTTCATTCTATTTCACTTTTCGATTCCCTAGTGGATGATGGAGGAAGAGAGGCTTCATGGTGGGCCAAACAGGAAAAAAAGGGCAGGAACAGGCATAGATATATAGATATTTAATTACATACCAGTGCCATGCCCAGCTGTACTGGAGTCAAAAGAAAAAATCAGTAATATCAATCTTATACCTATTTAAACATTTGACATCTTAAATCCTGGATTTCAGCATTAATTTTGATTTTCTAAGGTTTAGTGTGTGTGTGTCCATACGTTTTACCCCTCAGATGGGTCCTTTATTCATCTCACCCTAGTCCTTATGATATTGCTACTATTTATTACCATTCCTAATCAGACACTGTGCTTAAAAATTAAACACAAGCCTCACAATACTCCTATCAGTGCTTATCATCCTCACAATACTCTTATCACTCCCGAGTGACAAGTGGGGAAACTGGGGTGCAAGATGTTCACAGAACAGAAAGTGTCACACACCTGGGAAGAGGTAGTGAAAGATATAAATTCAACAGGCAATCAAGGGAATCGTGCTTGATTAGAAAACATCAGCCTACTGTGTATCTTATTCAGAGAAGAAATAGCATGCAGCAAACATGGTAAGGTGTGCTACAGCCAGCCAGAGAGATTTAAATGGATCCCATGGTGCCAGCAGTCTTCCCAGATGGCTCAATGGTAAAGAATTCTCCAGCCAAGCAGGAGATGTGGGTTAGATCTCTGGGTCAGGAAGATCCCCTGGAGAGGGAAATGGCAACCCACTATAGATTCTTGCCTGGGAAATCCCATGGACAGAGGAACCTGGCAGGCTACAGTCCATGGGGTTGCAAAGAATTAGACCCAACTTAGCGACTAAGCAGCAGCAGCATGATGTCTGCTAAGGCTCCAGAGACTTGAAGAAAACTTATTCCATGCACATTTGCATAGGAATGAAGGAAAGTCTTCCTAGCTGATCCACATACTGAAGAAAGCCTGGTAGGTTTTTAAGAAACCAGGCTTTGAATTTTTCATAAGATTATTTTAGATTTATGGGACAAAGATTACTATAAAATCTGGGGCCAAGAGTCTTTCTCTTGCAATTTAAATTTTTCAGAAAGAAGAAAACAAAATATCTCACAAGAAAAATGTCTGATTTGATTTAAAGCCATCAGTCAGTCTTCTTTATCTGCTCACAAATACCACATTCTCATTAAGACCCAGGGATCCATGGAAACCCCACTGAGAAACCGTGAAAGCTCCACAGGGATTGCACTGGGAGCCACTTTTCCGAGAATGTGTCTGTTATATTGAATATCAATATATCAACTCTGGCTCCTGAACCATCATTTTGCTAATGTTAGTAGCAGTAGCTTGAATGAACTTAGATAGTGTTAACTCCAGGCTAAATCAAATATACAATATTGCTCCAACGAAGCTGTCAACAACAGAGGCTGTGAGTGATCACTATTTTGGTATGTGTCAGTTGGCACACCTCCAACTCTGTTTATCATGTCATTTCTTTTACTACAGCTGTTCGCCAGCCACCTTGCCAGTTGCTGATGACATTGGTCAAAGTCCAACACTCAGGGAAGACACACCTGCCAGATCAAGATCTACGTCTTCTCCCATTTCAAACTATATTCAATTTTCCCTCCTCAGATTTTCTCCAGCACTTATTAGCACCACACCATTTAGCACATAATTAAATACAGCCCCATACACCCTGAGAAAACCATAATTCAAAAAGACACATGTACCCCAATGTTCACTTCCCTGGTTGCTCAGTGGTTAAGAATCCACCTGCCAAGCAGGAGACACAGTTTCAATCCCTGGATCAGGAAGCTCCCCTGGAGAAGGATATGGCAACCCATTTCAGTATTCTTGCCTGGGAAATCCCATGGACAGAAGAGCCTGGCAGGCTACAGTTCACAGAGTCGCAAAAGAGCTGGACATGACTTAGAGACTAAACAACAACCCCAGTGTTCACTGTAGCACTGTTTACAATAGCTAGGACATGGAAGCAACCTAAATGTCCAAGAACAGCTGAATGAATAAAGAAGATATAGTACTAACATACAATGTAATATTACTCAGCCATAAAAAAGACCAAGCTCCTCCAGGGGATCTTCCCGACTCAGGGATAGAACCCACAACCCTTGCATTGGCAGGCAGATTCCTTGCTACTGAGCCACTAAGAAGCCCCCATATACACGACCCTGTGTAAAAGGGATGGCTGGTGGAAAGCTGCTGCATAGCACGGGGAGCTCAGCTCAGTGCTTCCTGATGACCTAGAGGGGTGGGATGGGGGCGGGTCGGGAGAGAGAATCAGAGGGAGGGGATACACGTGTACATATATCCGATACATGGTGCTGTGCATCAGAAACTAACACAACATTGAAAGCCCTTATACTCCAATAATAACATTTTTTAAAAATCTATACAAGTAATAAATAAGTAAATAAAGCCCCATCTTTTTAAGAACTAAGGAACTTGTGTCTCCTCAGGTACAGCAGCATTTTGAATTTTAGAATTTCAGCATCTTGTTTTACTTCCACAGCACACAGTGTGGGATAAGCATGTATTAGGCTGTCAGTTCAAAGGTTTACTGGGGTGAAAAAGAGACACAAAAAAGGGCAGATGGGGGGGCTCCGTGCATGAATCCTGTTGGGCAAAGGGTAAAAGGCGGTCAGGAGCCTGGCAGGACTATGTGGGGACCCAGAGAATATGTAGCCAGAGGCTGGACTAACACAAAAGACAGGGAGAGAAGCTAGAGAACAAATAGGAAACACAGTGAACAGGGGAACCAATAATCACAACACACGCTGGGAGCATCTGGAGTGAGGAGGGGGACAAAAACCAGCCCAAGCACGTAGTTTAAGACCAAGAACCCGCCTGACATGAGGGTATCGGTGGTCACAGTGATAACCATGGGATAATGGGGCACGGTCCTCCTCAGGATGATTCTACCCAGAGCTACCGCCATCCCCAGGCCAATGTCTGTAGGGTTTAGCTCCTCTCCTCTTGGGCTCTTGGGGCCACCTTTCCCGGTTGTGGTAATACCCAGGGCTGGCTACTGGTTACCATTCTCTTCCACAGCCTTCTCCAATGCCGTTAGGAGGTGGGGGCTACCCGATGTAATGATACTCATTTATGAATCACAAACTTTGGTTCCAGTTCACCAACAGAAGGGGCATGTTAGATGGCCATGCTGTGGAGACTGAAAAACACTGCCTGCTCCAGGATGGAAAAGAGCTTTGGATTTTGATACTTTGTTCAGCACCCAAAAAGAAACTATGGAGTCCCCACAAATAAATCGAATGGGTCTTTCATGAATTGACCAAAGGTCAGCTTCCTGGTGGCCCAGACAGTAAAGAATCTGCCTTCAATGCAAGAAACCCGGGTTCAATTCCTGGGTTGGGAAGATCCCCTGGCAAAGGGAAGAGCCACCCACTTCAGTATTCTTGCCTGGAGAATTCCATACACAGAAGAGTCTGGCAGGCTACAGTTCATGGGGTTGCAAAGAGTCAGACATGACTGAGTGACTAACACTTTCACTTCTTTTCACTTCATAACCAAATTATTACAAGAAGCCCATCTCATTGTGTTTTACTTGTATTAGCTGGAAAGGCTACAAACCAGTTCTTCCTGACTAAAAAAATTTCTTTTTTTTTTCAGTTTGGACATCTTCCTGAAGTGCTCATTCCCAGATGAAGAGCTTTATCATGCTAGTGAATTACTGGAAGGGCACGAAGGCAAGAAACTTGGTCCCTGAGAGGGCCCCAACCTTAGAGAAAGTCTCCAGAGAAAGACCTCCCAAATAATTCTGAAGTTTCACCCTTCCTGCTGCCTCTATGAGTGGCTCTTAACACTGATCGCTAGATGGGGTTTCCCTGTTGGGATCCAGATGGCCAGAGGTGAATTTCTACTGACTTCTCCCACATCCCACCCCATCGGGGTCTGCCCTCCCCTGGAGGGCTCTCCAGATGGCACTCGTCATAAATGGAAATCAAGGTCAGATCAGTCATCTGCTTACATTAAGAAAGCCACCTTCCAACTGATTGACTATCTCTTTCTTTGTCTTTAATTATGTGAATAAACAAAAAGACTGCATATTAATGAAGGTACTTGTTTAATTATTTGGCGTAAGAGAAACTGTAGCTTCATCTTTACCATGAGGGAAACTGCCTGACTGTGGAAACATCAAAGAGGCACTGAACACTGATTGATGCATTATATATGAATGTATATGTTTTATTAGATTGAAGTCATCATTTTCTCACCTTATCTACCTAACAAAGAAAGGGAAGTCCTCTCTGGTAGAAAGTAATTTTAGAGCTTCTATAGTTTTCTACATTCAATGACCAGAATACAATAAAAAATTACAAGACATATGAAGAGGCAAAAAAAAACTGACCAACAATCAAGGGAAGAAAGATTACAGAAATAGACCCATGTACTATCCCAATATTGAGTTAGCAGATAAGGACTTTAAAAATAATCGTGACTAACATGTTGAAAATAGAAGAAAAGATGAACAAAATGAATGAAAAAAATGAAGAACTGCAACCAAAATTAGAATGTGTAATAAAAAAAGTTAAAGGTATTGTAGAACCGAAATATGCAATGTATCAAGAATTCATCAGGTGTATTTAACAGCAAACTGGACACAGCAGAAGACAAGATGAGTAGGCAGTCACACTAAAGTGCAGGGAGAAAAAATAATCACAGGAAAAATATATGGGAAACATCGAACAGGTCTAGCACACACGTAATTAAAGTTGAACTATGCTTTGACCTTCAAGAGAACTGGGTTGAACCTCACCTTCCTCTGAGGTTACTTACTGGGTCACTTACTAGATGAGTGAATGGTATGCTTAATAATTAACTTAACACCTTTGAGCTTCAGTTTGTGTGTGTGCAAAACAGGAACTAATAAGCCAACACTGTATGCTTTTTAAGATTTCTTTTTGATGTGGACCATTTTTAAAGTCTTCACTGAACTTGCTACAATAATGCTTCTAGTTTATGTTTTGATTTTTGGCCACAAGACATGTGGGATCTTAGTTCCCCAATCAGGGATCAAACCCATGCCTCCTGCATTGGAAGGCAAAATCTCAACCACCTGAATGCCTGCGAAATCCCTGTATGCTTTTTTAAGTGAGTCAAGACGATAGTTTGAAGTATTCATCTGTGTGCTTCTCCCAGCCATCTCTGCCCTAGAATCAAGAAACATGCCAACAACTGCAGAAGCCTGGTATAAAGGTCCTAATATTGAACTCAGGCTCACAAGACCTCGGTCAGCATGGAAGATAGAAAGAGAGGGATGAGGACTCATGAAGTAGTTTTTCCTATCTTCCAGGCATGATGAGAGAGCACAGGATGGGAAAGTGAAGAAAGAGATAATGTTGATCAGGGAAGAGCAAGATGAGAAGCCTAGGCTGCTCCACCAGAGCAAGTGTCATCCCTTCCTAGGATCCAGAGATCACACGAAAACAGCTCAGCTCTCAGAGATGCTTTGCGCTGCCAATATCCAGTGATGACAGCTGAAACAGGACCATCTATAGACTCCAGAAGGAAAAAAACTCATCTGGACCCTGACGCTCTGTTAAGCCTCTTATCTGATCCTCTCCATTTGGTCAACCCCTGTTTTACGATTTGAGACACAGACAAAATGAGACAACAATTCCAATAGCTGGCAACATTATTCACAATTGTATTAATTACTGATGATTATGACGTACTACATACTATTTAATTTATAGCTAGCAATAAATGAATGCATACTATGTGCCAGGCACTGTCTTAACATTTCATATGTTTACTAATTTCATTAATTCATTATATTTATTCATCACAACAGCCTTCTAAGTTATACCATATGATCTCACCTGTGGTGGTTTAGTCACTCAGTCATGTTCGACTCTTTGAGACCCCACGGATCATAGTCCATCAGGCTCCTCTGTCCACGAGATTTCCCAGGCAAGAGTACTAGCCTGGGTTCCCATTTCCTTCTCCTGGGGATCTTCCTGACCCAGGGATCAAACCTGGGTCTTCTGCATTGCAGATTCTTTACCAACTGAGGCACCAGGGAAGCCCCTTCTAAGGTAAGTACTCACTAAATCGCTTTCTCAAGGTCACCCAAGCTAATGAGGTGTCAAAACTTCAATACTACCCAAGGGATGGGTACTATCTGATGAGTGCCACTGTATATTAGCAACTTTCTCTACTTGGGCTGATTGAATCCAAACAGCAACATCTGGGGTTCAGGCCCTTATCTGCAATGCAGTTCTGTTGTTAACCATCGCTGCCCCTGCAGCACTGCAGTGAAGCTTTAAGGAGATGATTACATAACGTGCCCATCACAGTGATCAACACATTGTCAACTCGCATTAGATGTGCTGTCTGTTACCTCTCATTTGTGTGACAACAGAGAGCTCAGAGAAAAGGGAAGATATGAAATTTTTAAAGTTCCACCCATAGAATTCTCATGGTAACTTGAAAATGAAAGTTGCAAACATCTACTTTTCTGGTTGCATTTTTTCCTCTATTTAACAAAAGTGAAATAAATAACAAACGTGTCTGTCTCTGATTTGGTTAAGGGTTGGCAGCGAGAGCATCAGAGCTCAGATATATCAGACACACTATCTTAGCTCATCCCATCCTGGCTGGCACATCTGAGGTCCATTTCAGGTGCCCAGAACAGCTGCTTTTCTCTGAGCAAGCTGATAACCACAGAGTCCCCAGTCAAGACTCAGCTTCCTCCTTATAGAGCTGCACAGTTCGGGCAACAGCCCTGGGGCCTGAGGTGGGCCGGTACAGGGTGCAGATCTATTCCCCATGCCCAGGTTCCCCAGGAGTCAGGATAAGAAGATGTCAGGGCTCCTCAGGCCATCACCATGGAGACTGCCCCAGGTGGCTGATGCCTGGAGACAGCTCCTCTCCAAAGGGCAGGCACAGAGGCATGTCTGGCTCAGGCAGGGCAGGCTATGGGGACAGGCAAATGTAATGGGGCCACTGGAGGCTTCAGAACACAAAAACCACAAGGTCCAGGGGGAAGAGGAAAGCTGAATCTGAAGCTCCTGCCCTTCCCATCAGAGGCAATTTCATTTGAAACTTAGCCTCAAGGTTTCCAGAAACCTATTTAGATCTGGTTTCACCTCTGTATGTGACTAGAATATAAATCAGAACATCAGTTGAGGAAAGAGGGCTTCCAGCTTCTGAGACCCCTCTGGACCAGGGCAGAGCAGATGGCAGGACCCTACTGGGAAGGGCCCCTGCAGTTCCCAAAGCTGAGGGAGGAAGGCCAATGTCCTGAAAGTGAAAGTGTTAGTTGCTCAGTCTTGTCTGACTCTTGCAACCCTATGGACTGCAGCCCGCCAGGCTCCTCTGTCCATGGAATTCTCCAGGCAAGAACACTGGATTGGGTAGCCGTTCCCTTCTCTAGGGGATCTTCCCCACCCAGGCGTCAAACCCAGGCCTCCTGAATTGCAGGCAGATTCTTTACCATTTGAGCCACTAGTCTGACCATAATTCAGGGGAGGGAAGCACTCTTTATTGATCTCCCATCTTTGCCAAGTGCCAAACACTGAACTGCACACCTAACAGAACTTTCCCAGAGCCCTGTGTTATGAACTCTACTACCCCAGTTTCCATAAAGAAAATTGATGCTAGGAGACATGAGGTCCCTGACCCAGGTCTTTTAGCTGGTAGGTGCAAAGATGCAAAGCCAGGTTCACATGATTCCTAAGCTCAGGGAGCCTCATTTCCTGGCAGCATACTCTTCCCATTACTGAGATATTGCCCTGGGCCAGACAGCGCACCAGGCACTCTACAGACATGGTTTCATCTTAATTTTTCACAATCTATCTCCCCGGGAAGAGGAATGAAAACTTTAAACCAGATGACCATAAATTTTTTTTTTTTTTCAATATAAGACCATAAAAACCTCTAACTGGCAAGAAGGAAAAAGGGATCACTGTGGTCTAAACATGTGCCCTGTACTTCCAGGATCCTGAGAAAACTATTATCTCCAGGCTTTTCCTTCTTTGAGATGAATACCACATTCATGGAAAGGACATTTTCATCATTAGGGAGATGTCAGTATTCTCCAAAATGGCCTATAAATTTGATGCAAATCCATTCAAAAACAATAGCAACCTTTTTAAGGTATTTGACAAATTGACTCTAAATGTATATTAAGGAGAAATAGACAAGGCACAGCCCCCACCGCACTTGCCAAAGGATACAATGAAGGAAGGTACCACATAGAAAGACTACAGAGATTAAATATAGAGGTGTGATCACCAAAACAGAAGGGCATTAATAAAGGACTAGAAAAATGACCAATAAACCAGAACAGAGGGCCCAGGAAGAGATCTTCACATACGTGGAACTTTAATACTTTAATGTATAAAAGAGACAGCATGAACATATAGGGGAAAGGAGGGTACAATTCAGTCAACAGAGTCGGGAAATGTAGTTCTCTATTTGTAAAAATTAAAACTGCATCTCTAACTCATCATTCACAAGATGAACACTGTGTGTGTGTGTTTAGCTATCCATCTTTCTGTTTGGGGAATAGAAATGATTTCTTAAACAAGATTAAGAAAGTTCTAGCAATAAAAGAAAAATTGATATATATGACTACATCAAAATGAAAAACTTTTGTTCATCAAAAGACAACTCAAAGAAACAAAAAGGACAAATTACGACCCAGAGAAGGTATCAGTGGAATAGACAATCAACAAAGGGCTAGTGTCATTATGAAAAGGATCTACAAAAAATTAAAAAAATACAAACAACCCAATAGGAGAATGAGCACAAACATTACCAGGCATTTTCACAGAAGCAAAAACACTTAGAGCTAATAACATATGAAGAAATGCTAGGGCTTAGCAGCAATCAAGAAATTGGAAATCAAGGTCACAAGATTTCATTTTACATTTGTTCAATGGAAAAATAAGAAAGTAGTCAATATTCAGTGTTCAAGAAAATGCAGTGTAATGTGGCTATTTTACACACTGTCAGTTGGGTTATAAAATGATACAAGTATTTTGAAAAGCAATCTGGAATAATCTTATAAATTTGGATAGTCACCCACCCAAAGGCCATCAACAGCAAAAAGGATAAATAAAGTATGCATATGTCACACTGAAATATAGATACACACAGTAACATATAAAAGTTGGCCACAAAAAAAAGTCCCAGAAGACAATATCCAGTAAGATGCTTTTTATAAAGTTCAATACAAATAAAGCCAAACAGTTTGGAGTTTATGCATCATGTGTGATTTTAAAAACTTAAAAAAAAATAAACAGGGAAGTAATAAACTCAACCTTCAGAATCATGGTCACCTCTCCAGGGTAATGGAGGCATACAGCTGAGGTAGGGGAGGAGCACGTGGGCAGGTGTAAGTTATTGGTAATATACAATTCTTGGTTAGAGTTGTGAGTTCAGAGTGTTTATTATATTTTTAATAAATAAAAGAGGGTGACTGATAACAGTGTGTCATGAAAAGAACTACAATTAATCCAGTTCCGTATATCTAAGGTCCAGCTGTAAAAACCTGGGTTACAGGTGCAATGGAATATTGATGACTGCCAGACACTGCCATCTATAAAAAGTGCCAATCTACCACCCACACTGCTGCAGATTAGAAAACTGTAGGCAGAGATTTTCCATCCCCCTTTATACCTTAACACAGATAGCACGTATGGCTACTTTTCCTTGTTATACCCATGACAGACATCAATGATCTGCTAAGACTTCAAGCTCCTTCTTCACACAGCTCTTCCCATAGTCACCTGGGATGAAGCATGTGAAAAAGTGGCCAAATTCTATATAAAGAAGCCCAATCAGGATGTCAGAACCACAGACAATTCAGAGAAGAAAAATTCAAGGGATCACATGCAAGAGCGAAAAGTCAGCTGATATAGCAAGATGCAAATTCCATAAAACTGCACTGTGGCTCCCTGGTTGACAAAGCCCTGGGCACAAGCCCCTCCCTGCTTGGTTCCCAAGAGAAAGGGAAAATCAGAATAAACAATAGCATATTTAACTTGACACGTGGGAAATATGCTATTCTGTGAGGTGTGGAGGTTGGAAATGACAACCAATTTCCCAAAGAAATATCTCTGTTCATGGGTGACTGGGTAATTTGGGGTCCCAGAGGTTTTGATGCCCATTTGCTCAATATCCATGAACTCAGGATTAACTGCGTACTAGCATCACTTACCCCTCTTCTTCCCTGTAGGTCAGAAGAGGAAGCAAAAGTTATGGAAAGAAATGTAATCCCTCTATCCCATCCCTGAATGCTCACTGCAAGCAGGACCTCAGCCTGGATAGATGGAGCATCAGCCTTCAAGTCTCCAAACGCCCCCCAAAATCTCCTCAAAGTCAGAGGCACAGCTAAGAACAGCCACCCCACAAATGTCAGAGAGACAAAGGTCAGGACACCAGTAATGAATGGTGTTCTTTTGGTTCCAAGCCAAAGTCTTGAGCCTGAGACCACAGTCATTTAGGAAGGATATCAGGATCCCAAAGAAGGAAAGAAGAGGAAGAAATCGTATGGAAGGGACCATCTATCTCTCTCTTGTAAACTCCCCAGTGGCAAAGAAAACATCTCATAACTCTTATAACACCTTCACTTACTAGTAGAGTATGGGACAGAGTATATTCTCACTAAATGCTATTGACTGCCTAATCAACTTCTCTAATCCCAAAGTCTCAAGCAGGCAATAAAAAATATGCAGAAAGTATGCACCTGGTGTCAATATCATAATTAAGCATTGGCTTAATAGAAGCAGAGGCTGGGGGAAGGGTGCTTAGCAAGGGGCAGACAAGGAGAATCAGTCTTCTCAAGAGCACTGCACATTCTGGAAGGTTTGCTTACAGTCCAGGGCAGAATAATATAAAAGTGTTAAGACTTCATAAAACATCATCCCCGTGTAGGAATAATAAAGACAGAATACCAGATGTGTGGCTCAGAGTAATATAGTAAACATGAGATCAGAAATTAAGAGATCTAAAGTAAGACATCATGTTTCAATTTCCTCAGCTGTCAAATGGTATAGTATCTACCAAGGTGGTGTAAGGATCAGGTAGTGCAGATGTGAAAGTATGATGAAAAGTATGGAACATTACAGAAACACAAGGAGAGGTTACTGGCAGTTTCTAAGCCAAATCAAAGATGAAAAAGAAAGTGAAAGTGTTTAGTTGCTTGGTCATGTCTGACTCTTTGCGATCCGGTGTACTATAGCCTGCCAGGCTCCTCTGTCCATGGGATTCTCCAGGCAAGAATACTAGCGTGGGTTGCCTTCCTTTCCAGGGTATCTTCCTGATCCAGGAAACAAACCCAGATCTCCTGTATTGCAGGTGGATTCTTTACCATCGCAGCCACCAGGGAAGTCCTTTAGGTGGGACTGGGTAAAAACAAGCTGAAACTTCTGGGAGGCAGATAAACTTCTTTACAGGAAGACACAGAGTCCAATCCCAAGACTTGGATGGTTTCAGGAATAGCACATAAGTTCTCAGTCTGCCCAAACACCTGTGAGTGAGTTTTGCTCTTCATCTGGACCCTGGCAGGTACAAAAGTCAGATGGGCCAGCATCCCTGGGGAATAAGCCAGGCTAAGCTGGCATTCCACTGGGAAACCTTCCTGAAATCCCAGGGAATATCTCACCACAGATGTCCTCGGTTGCCCAGGAAGCCCCAGCAAGCAGCCTCTGGGGACAAGTCCTCCTTCTACAGATTCCCAGCACCAGCCACAAGTCTCTATCTGCAGCAGCCTGCATTTATCATTCACTTGTCACACACTTTTGTTAATTTCTCCCAACTCCACCAGGCCAGTATTTTTAGCCTCATTTAACAGATGAGGAAACTAAGATACAAACTGGTTCAAAACCACATAATTTGTTTGTTGCAAAGTCAGGATTTAAACCAAGATATGCTTGTCCATAAAGACCACAATTGTGTCCACTGTTTGGGGAATTTGTGTTAATAAATCAATCAGTGTGAATAAATTAACACTCAGGAAAGTACAGGCACAGTAAATGAGTTTCTTTTTTTTTGGTGGGGTGGGAGAGGTGGGGACATATTTGGTCAAAAGGCCCTTCAGTAGAGGGCGTGTTGGGGGTTAAAGTGAGGTTTTGGTGCCCAACTGCTCATTATGCACAGACTCAGGATTAGCTGGGTACTAGCATCACTTACCCCTCTTTATTCTTTTCAAGTCAGGAGAGGAAGCAGCAGTAATGGGAAGCACAGGGTCCCCCAGTGCAGAGGTCTGTGCTACAGGCTGAGCTGGGATGTAAGGCAGAGGCCACATGGCTCTAGAGTCACTTGGATCAGAATCTTGGAACAAGTATGTTCCAGAACCTCTGCAGGTAGAAACAAAAAGAGGAAGGGAGACCTCCAGGCCCAGAAGAAGGATTTGACTTAAATTATCCATGAGGTATTCTTGGAAAAGAAGGAGAGACTAGACTAGATCTCTCCTAGGAGAAAAAGATAGAAAGAAGGCCTGCACCACAGCCTTTCACCAGTTTTACTGCCAAACCATGCCCAACCACACAGACATCAGGAACTGTTCCCCAATTAAGATCTCAGGCACAGGCCATCAGCCTTCCTCCCTGACAGAGGACTTGAAGATGGGCCTGGGAAGAGAAGCGATACTGTAAGAAGAGAAGATGCAAGAGCAGAGACCTTAAAGGGTACATGAGTACCCTGAGCTCATGTAGAGCAACAAGCAACAGTAGAAGTGGGAGAGGAGAAACAATGACTCTTCTGCACTACACGTGGACTGAAGCCCTGATAGGTACTAGTGTGCGCTGAGATTCTCCTCTCAAGTGGAGCTCATATTGTTAGGGGCCACCACAGTGGACAGAATCTTGAGGAGTTAAGAAAAAAGTAGAGAAGAGAGATGGAGGAAGCCATGTCCCAATAACATTTCCTGAGCACCTGGATACTGCCATGCCTGAAGTCTACCTTAGGCTTTTCATTGTGTGAAATTACAAATCTTTTGTCTGTTTGTTTGAACCAGTTTGAGTTAGTCTTTTTTTTTTTTTTTTTTTTCATTATTTGCTCCTGAAACAATTCTGCCTCACATTAACATCATCACTTCCCCAGAGACCTAACAGCATGGCACATAGTGGACATTCTATAAATTAAGTTAAATCGAACAACTCTGTGGCAGTCTATTTAAACACTGGCCTCCTAAAGTACAGCTTAACATCTTCCTATGCCCTCTTGCTTACTCCATGGAAGAAAAGTTATGACCAACCTAGATAGCATATTAAAAAGCAGAGACATTACTTTGCCAACAAAGGTCCGTCTAGTCAAGGCTATGGTTTTTCCAGTAGTCATGTATGAATGTGAGAGTTGGACTGTGAAGAAAGCTGAGCACCGAAGAATTGATGCTTTTGAACTGTGGTGTTGGAGAGGACTCTTGAGAGTCCCTTGGACTGCAAGGAGATCCAACCAGTCCATCCTAAAGGAGATCAGTCCTGGGTGTTCCTTGAAAGGTCTGATGCTGAAGCTGAAACTCCAATACTTTGGCCACCTCATGCGAAGAGTTGACTCACTGGAAAAGACCCTGATGCTGGGAGGGATTGGGGGCAGGAGGAGAAGGGGATGACAGAGGATGAGATGGCTGGATGGCATCACCTACTCGATGGACATGAGATTGAGTAAACTCCGGGAGTTGGTGATGGACAGGGAGGCCTGGCGTGCTGCGATTCATGGGGTCACAAAGAGTCGGACATGGCTGAGTGACTGAACTGAACTAATGCCCTCTTGGGAAAAAGAAATTCCCTGTTTTATTTTGATTTCTAATCTCATTGCAACATCATTGATTCCTCAGGAACTGCTATGGGGAGAAGCTTATTGTCTTCTAACTTTTGGAAGAGCACTTCTAATTAAGGCAATATTAAACAGTAATAACTGTCTTATAATTTTATGGCAATGCCTATGGTCACATAAATAAGCATTTTATATCCAATTAGCATTTTATATTTATTCAATCCTAAAACAATCTAGCATTTTTATTAATCAAATAAAATAGCATTTAATAGATATGGTTGTTTTAGCTTCTGAAATTAGTTGCATATAAAATAGCAGTACATCCAATTATGCAATATATTGCCCCAAAAGAACAATATGTGCTTGCCAGGATTTCCATCAACATGACAGCCATATTTACCTAAACAAGCTAAAACCAACATTTTACAGAATACCATCATTTGCATAACACTCTCATGATTTCTACTATAGCCATGTGCCACCTGTAGTAGCATTTACTTAAAATATTTCTTTAAATAGAGCCACATTGTTCATTTAAATAATTTTATTTTAAAAGGGAACTTTATATCATGAGTTTGATATGCTAGCTATGCTTTAAGACAATATTAAAATAAAGACACAGCTATTAACATAAAACCAGTTTATCGCTACATTCATTTAAAGCCGTTCTGTATGCCAACAATAGTCATCATGGCATGTCTGGGGGAAATGTGAGTTAAACCATTCCAGTGAGAACTCCAAGGGAATTCTGTCTGGCACCTTCCTCAGCTCACCTGTTTCACGCAGCAGCTACCTGTTTGCCTCTAACTCATCCAGGTAGGGCCTTCAGCTTGGACCTCCCGGTAGTGAGCACTCTTCTCTATGAAGCATTTCATTATTTATTGATAAGACCAGGAACTTGGTAGTAAAAGGTTAGGCTCATCTTTTACATGGCGGGTAACTTCTTTGATTTAGCAGGACAATTGCAAAGGGTATAATTCTGAAGGTGTCAGACAATTTAAATCAGGCACATTTCCAGACCTACGGATAAATACAAAGTAAGGGGGATGAATCCTAGAAGCACATAAATCTGCAAACACTCTTGCATATTTTATTTTGAAGCAGCTTTTTATTTTCTCAGCATGGTTATAATATTCCGTGGAGTGGTCACCCTTCTGTTACCATGCAACATATTAAGGCAGTAGCCTGGCCTTCTCCTGGTATTTTATCAGGCCCAAACCTATGGATATTTAAATGCAACTTTCAGGACAAACAATGCTTCTTAATGAACACATCAGTGATATTTATACTCCCACAGGGTATTTTAAAAAAGGATTCCAATAATAATAACAGTGAATGTTAAAGTAACAGCACAAGGGTTACCAAAAATGCCTTGCAGCCTGCAACCAACAAAAGGATCCCCAGGATGTGGACATTTCTGCTTACTGGTTTAAGGGTGAACGCAGTTTATAGTTCAGCCATCTGGCTTGGAAATCAAGCAATTTGTAAGGAAAAAAAAATATGGAAAGACAAAAGGATTTCCAAATGTGTACATAAATGACACTCTAAAAACTCTTTCTTTATATCTGCTTTATGTATCTTTATATCTCTTTCATTATATCTCCTTATTGCCCTGCACATGGATTATACTGGCAGGAACCTTTCAGAAAGGAGAAAAATGGGAAAAACCATGGACTGCAGGGTGGGTGGGAAAAGCTTTGTGGTGGTACTCTGCAGTGAAAAGTTGGTCCAGTACAACTTTATCTGTGCCCTATTTTATTTTACCTTCAAAAGAAAACCACTATGAAAACCCAAGGAACTCCATAGTATCCTCCACAAGTGGTTGACATTTGACTACTTGTTTGAATTCCATATGGAAAGTCACTGACAGTGTGCGTTATTTCAGGAGTTGACTTGGTTTTAGTTTTCATTTTTGATTCTGAGTCATTGCATCCTCTACCAGCTATTATCCCATCACTATGAAGTGGGGAGGAAATGTGGTGTTGCCATTTGTAAGCTTTTTAAAATTATTTTTTAATTATTAAAGGTCTGACTTTCTTCTCATAAAAACGGGGGGGGGGGGGGAAGGAGAGAGAGAAAGACACTGTCACTTGCTGGCCCCTCAAATGTAGTAAGGCTCCATGCAGAACTGGTGAATACATGATTCCAACTAATCCTCACTTCCCTTTTAGAGCCAAGAAACCAGAAGGCTCAGGAGGTTCAGGGACGTGCTCACCTGCAGAGGTCCTAAGAACTCTGGTTCCTGGAGAAAGCAGCCTTAACTTCATGCAGGAGAAATGAGAGCAGACAGAGCAGAGGGAGATTCAGAGCATGGAGGGTGAGAGAGCTCAGTAACAGGCCATGTGGAGGGAAGGAGCACAAGGACTGGGCAGAGGCATTCTGCAAGTGGGGAGCAGAAAGCCACACATGGCTGCAGTCGCCATCTGCAGTGATTTTGGAGTCCAAGAAAATAAAGTCTATCACTGTTTCCATTGTTTCCCCATCTATTTGCCATGAAGTGATAGGACCGGATGCTATGATCTTAGTTTTCTGAATGCTGAGTTTTAAGCCAGCTTTTTCCCTCTCACCAAGAGACTCTTCAGTTCCTCTTTGCTCTCTGCCATAAGGGTGGTGTCATCTGCATATCTGAGATTATTGATACTTCTCCCAGCAATCTTGATTCCAGCTTGGGCTTCATTTAGCCTGGCATTTCTCATGATGTACTCTGCATATAAGTTAGAAAATCAGGGTGACAATATACAGCCTTGATGTACTCCTTTCCCAATTTTGAACAAGTCCATCATTCCGTGTCTGGTTCTAACTGTTGCTTCTTCACCTGCATACAGATTTCTCAGGAGGCAGGTAACGTGGTCTGGTATTCCCATATCTTTAAGAATTTTCCACACTTTGTTGTGATCCACACAGTCAAAGGCTTTGGCATAGTCAATAAAGCAGAAGTATATGTTTATGCATGACCTTTATTCATATGAAAATCTCCAAATCCAGGCAAGTTCCCACCAAAGAGCAGCAGACTTCCATTTGCACAGGCATAATATTTAGTATCCAGGATTCAAGCCCCACCATGCTCTCTGATGACGCTTGAAACTTTCTACGTTTGGACATCCTTTCCATGCCCAGGCCCCTATTACAGGATCACCTTGCCAAAACCCACAAACAGGCCAGGTTAGCTGCTCCTCCCCCAGGCTTCCACAGTTTGGTGGAACTGTGAAATCCTTGTGGAAAGGACTACATCTTATTCATCCTTGTATCTCATGACCTAGCAGACTAATCAACATATAGCAGATGCTTAATAAACTTTTGGGAGGAAAGTTTTGTTTTATTTATCTTTATTTTTTAATATTTTCTTTCTTATTGAAGTATAGTTGATTTACAATATTTCAGGTGTACAGCAATATGATTCAGTTTTTTATATATATATCAGTTATATATATATATATCAGTTATATATATATATCAGTTTATATATATATATAAAACTGAATTTCAAATTCTTCACATTACTGGTTATTATAAGATTAAATATAGTTCTCTGTGCTATACAGAGGTCCCATTACCTTACATACAGTAGTGTGTATCTTTGCTTAATAAACTTTTGAGAAGTGAAAACTGACGATGTACTGAAGCCCCACAAATCCTATGGGATATGGACTCTGGGTAAAGTCACAATATTTGGAGGTTCCTTTCATTATGTTGGGACTTTGCTCTCAATACTATAATATACTTTAAAATTCCACCCAGCTGAAGACTGCCCATCTTTTTGAAGATTAGCATGATTTGTTTTTCTTTTTTTCCCCTCTTGTTTCTTTGTTACTTGTTTTTAATGAAAGTGAAAGTCGCTCAGTCAAGTCCAGCTCTTTGCAACTCCATGGACTATACAGTCCATGGAATTCTCCAGGCCAGAATACTGGTGTGGGTAGCCATTCCCTTCTCCAGGTGATTTTCCCAACCCAGGGATCAAACCAGGTCTCCCGCACTACAGGCGGATTCTTTACCAGCTGAGCCACCAGGGAAGCCCATTTTTAACAAAAGGCAGAATCTAATTGGGACAAATAAGATGAAGGGAATGCTTCTCACACCAGCTGGTGGCTCTAAGTCAGTGCATCCTTGAGAGGAAAACGGAGCAGGGTGGCAAGGACAGGAGCTACAGCAGTTCCATCCTCCTCAGCAAACGTCCCTAGGCCCCCAAACAGCATTCCTAATCAGATGTCTTTAGAAAACTGCCAGTTCTACAATATTAATACAGCTAGAAAAGCTGGGAGCTGGCTAGCATCACCCTCCCAGTGCTAAGATGAAATCTAACCCAACCTAGAGAAAAGGGACTCAAGGCCCCACTCTTATGGCAGAAAGTGAAGAACTACTAAAGAGCCTCTTGGTGAAAGTGAAAGATGAGAGTGAAAACGTTGGCTAAAAACTCAGCATTCAGAAAACTAAGATCATGGCATCTGGTCTCATCACTTCATGGCAAATTGATGGGGAAACAATGGAAACAGTGAGACTTTATTTTTTAGGGCTCCAAAATCACTGCAAATGGTGACTGCAGCCATGATATTAAAAGATGCCTGCTCCTTGGACGAAAAGCTATGACCAACCTAGACAGCATATTAAAAAGCAGAGACATTATTTTGCCAGCAAAAGTCCATCTAGTCAAAGCTATTGTTTTTCCAGTAGTGATGTATGAATGTAAGAGTTGGACTATAAAGAAAGCTGAGTGCTGAAGAATTGATGCTTTTGAGCTGTGGTGTTGGAGAAGACTCTTGAGAGTCCCTTGGACTGCAAGGAGATCCAACCTGTCAATCCTAAAGGAGATCAGTCCTTAATATTCATTGGAAGGACTGATGCTGAAGCTGAAACTTCAATACTTTGACCACCTGATGGGAAGAACTGACTCATTGGGAAAGACCCTGATGCTGGGAAAGATTGAAGGCAAAGGAGAAGGGGACGACAGGATGAGAAGGTTGAATGGAATCACTGACTGAATGGACATGAATTTGAGCAAGCTCTGTTAGTTGGTGATGGACTGGGAAGCCTGGCGTGCTGCAGTCCATGGGGTTGCAAAGAGTTGGACATGACTGAGTGACTGGACTGAACTGATTCAGTTAAAAACTAGAGTATATTAAAGATTACTAGTGCAGTACAAGTCCAGGAATAATTGCAGCTGCCACACAGGCAGGACAGGTTTCCAAGGACAAAATCAAAATCTTTAATTAATTCCAGTTTCTGCAGCTCAAACGCCGAACTCAGAGGGGTTTGGTGATTTTCTTGCTGCCCTCAAAGTGTGCAATTTGTTTTTCTGTGTGTGCCTGGCACCTCAACAAGCCTCACCAGGAGGATCAAGGGTGCTGGAGGCAGGATACCTGCTAACCTTCTACCACTCGAGGTGGATAAATTCCACCACCAGCAGCAACATCTCCATCTTATTTGCTGGTTTGCAGAAAAATTGTATTAAAGAAGTGCTTTTCCTTTTCTGTCTTAGCTATCTATAAAATATAAGTTCCAATCCAATGACAAAATAACACGCAGCCCTTGTAAAGAGACCCTGGATGGTGAGAAAGGTGGAACTACACAGGAGCTGAGCTAAAATATGGGAATAATGAACTTTATTGACTGCTTTTAGTGGTTTCACTGTCCTTATCATCCAGTGTTTGCTGTTACTAGATAATGCCATAATTAACATTTTAAACATAAGTTTAGCCCATGTCTCATATTCATTCCTTAGGGTAAATTTCTATGGCTTCATTACTGAGTGAGGGGTAGCAACATTTTAAGAACCAGTTAATCCATATTGCCAAAACGCCCGTCACCAGCAGTTTCTAAGGGCCTGGCACAAGGCACAGCAATTGCTTAAAGTCTTTGCAAATGTTACAAGCAGAAAAGAAAAGGCAGCCATACTTTCAGAAAAGTATAGCTTATATAGTATATAAAAAATACTTGACTCTCCAAAAGATAGAGGCACTGGCATCACTAAAGGTGACTTCTCTTCTTAGGACTGCTATGCCAAGGGGGCTCTTTTCAACAACTTCAAGCTAGATAATAGGCATGTATGATCTATCATTAAGTCAAGGAGGGTACATAAGTACAGTCACTGAGGATATCTCTTTTTCTGGGCAGATACCCATCTCTCAAAGCAACTCTGTTTCTCTGGCATCTCTGCCACCTTTCAAATATGGTCCAGTAACACCAGCCCATAGCCAGTCCCTGAGTGTGCAACAGATGCTGCTGACAAACCCAGCTCTCTGGTGCTCCATATTCTGATGCCAGAGTTGTGTTAAGCACTCCTTACACCCAGACAAGAATGCCTCAACACTGACCTGCTGCTAAGGGCAGAGCTGAGCGCAATCAAGCGGCACAGAAATGCACAACTTCATAAAGAAACACAGGGAGAGGGAGTCCTGCCCAGAGCAACAAAGTAAGTTTGTTAGGCTCTAAATAGTCTGGGCTAAAGGGAAGGGAGAACAGTCTCCAATACTAGACTTGACAGAAAGCACCATGTGCTCCACCAACAGGGCAGCAGGATGAACAGAACATCCCCATAGTCTGCGAGACCCAGGGTCAAGTGAAGGGGAGCAGGGGGCCTGAGGCTGTCTACAGGAGTGTGACAACCCAAGCTTAGATGCCCAGCTCTGCCACTTACAATGGGCAAGAGCTGAACCTCTCTGGGCTCAAAGAGGTGGGTGAAAACTAATTAGCACAACATAATGCCCAGGAACATGTAACTATCTAATTAAGACATGTAATAAAGGGTAGTTGTTATTTTTAATAATTACAGTAATGATTCATAACAGAAACCTTTATGCACATGTAATAACTTACTGTAAATTTTTCAATACGTTCTGGAATTTACTCTATAAAAATTCAGTCACCTCCTAGAAACCCAGGCAAAGCATGCAAATGTCAGTGTTTCCTCAATAATACCAGAGAGGAACACATCTACCTCCCAGGGTGAGGATGACATGAAAGGAGAGAGAGAGATGTTGAGGAGCTGGAAGGGCTGAAGGGCTACATGACACCTGGGTGATTCATTCATGCTACTACACTTGGACGATCAGGCTTGAGGTGGCACTGTCCATGGGCTAGCCACTAGCCATATGTGGCTCTCTTAATTTAAATTAATTAAAATTAGATAAATATAAAAGTTCAGTTCCTCAGATGCACTAGTCACATTTCAAGGGAACATGTTACTGGGAGCTGTCATACTAAGTGACGCAGATGTATAACATTTACTTCATCACAGGAAGTCCTACCGGGTGACACAAGCTTGACCTCAGGGCAATTAGGCCCCAAATACAGACATCTAAATGAACCTCAGCGCAACCAAGACTCTACTACCTTTTTTCCTTAACTTTATCCCTAAGTTGGCTTAGGTAAAGAGTTCACCTACTAATGCAGGAGACGTAGGTTCGATCCCTGGGTCAGGAAGATCCCCTGGAGAAGGAAACAGCAACCCACTCCAGTATTCCTGCCTGGAGAATTCCATGGACAGAGGAGCCTGACTGCCTGCAGTCCATGGGGTTGCAAAGAGCTGGACACAGCTTAGCAACTGAACAACAACAACAATATCCCTAAGTCACCATATTCAAATAAGCTACTTTTAGTGACAGCTATAGACCTCTTCTAGAAGCTGATGAAAGCAGTGGATTCTCCCTCCAGGAAGGAAAAAATGCACAGGAGAACACAAACACAATCACATAAGCACACACACAATTTTGCAAACAACGTCAAGAGTTTCAGGAGGTACACACCCATGGACTCCTGATTAGAAACATCAATCTAGAGAACAACACAGAAGGCCTGTTTATCTAACAATTGACTGATGTAAGGCTGGGAGGAATACCTAAGAAAGTGTTCGTCACTCAGTCGTATCCGACTCTTTGCCACCCCATGGACTGTAGCCCAGTAGGCTCCTCTGTCCATGGAATTCTCTAGGCAAGAATACTGGAATGGGCAGCCATTCTCTTCTCCGGGGGATCTTCCTAATCCAGGAATCAAAGCCAGGTCTTCTGCATTGCAGACAGATTCTTTACCATCTGGGAAGGTTTCTACAAGAAATAAAGCTCAAAAAGCTCTATTTCTGTTCCATACCACTTTATTTGGGATGTTCCCTCCTTTGTCCTTATTTAGACAGAAATGGTCAGTTCCTCATGCTAAGCTCAGTCTTCCCCACTCTGCCCTTGTGAGCCTCATTTATCTCAGCTGAGTCTGGCCTTCAGGCACAGTACAGTAGGCAGCCACTGGGGAGTATTAAGCAGTAATGTGAGATGATCTCACTCTTCTTTAAAAAATTTAAGATACCCACACATGACCAGTGGCTAGCACATTGGACAGTGCAACCTCAAGCCTGGTCGTCCAAATGTAGCAGAAGATAAATGAATCATCTGGGTGTCATGTAGCACTTCAGCCCTTCCAACCCCTCAACATCTCTCCTCTCATGTCATCCTCATCCTGGGAGGTAGATCAGACATGTGTCCCTCTCTGGTATTATTGAGGAAACACACTCACATTTGTGTGATTTGCCTGGGTTTCTATTGTGGGACTACTCTGGCGGTCCAGTGATTAAGATTCCACACTTCCACTTCAGGAGGCATGGGGGGGTCCGATCCCTGGTCAGGGAACTAAGATCCCACGTGCCACTGAGCACAGCCAAAAAAAAAAAAAAAACAAACAAAAACCTGTTGAGTGGACAATTACCTATGGATAAGGGTTGTCAGGAGTTTCTCTGGTGGCTCATTGGTAAAGAATCCACCTGTCAATGCAGGAGACACAGTTCAATCCCTCGCCTCGGAAGACCCCGTGGAGAAGGAAATAGCAACCCAACCCAGTATTCTTGCCTGGGAAATCCTATAGACAGAGGAGCCTGTCAGGCTACAGTCCATGGGATTGCAAAGAGTCAGACATGATGTAGTGACTGAACAACAATGAACTGTTGAGGGGGTGTGGAAATCAGAAGCAGGAGACCAGATAACAGGTGATGCAGGTAAAAGTGGCAGAATACAGTGATTTGCACTTGGTTGTGGCAGTGGAGGTGATGAGAAGTGGGCACACCTGGAACACATGTTAGAGGCAAAGCTGATGGCATTATTGCTGGTTTGGAATGTTTTTTGACTGGAGCAAGAATATGGTGCAAATACGAAAAGGAAAATGCTTGAGACTGAGGATGGAAAATAGGTGAACATGAGCTCTGTTCACCTTTGAGATATTCAACTGGGACCCAAGTGGAAATATCAAGCAGAGAATTAGAGATCGAAGGCTGGAGTTAGAAGTGCAGCTTTTGGAAACTTTCATGTAATGTATATTGATGTATTTTCACAGGAATGGATGGGATGAGGTGGTACAGGGAGGGCTGAGAGCACCATGGAGACACCCTAAGGAAACGCCATGTGAAATGGTCAGAGGAGTTGGAAAGGGGAAAGTTTACTGCATGGAGGAGTGTGGGAGGAAAGAGGAATGCAAAGTCTGGGGCCCCAGTAGGCAGCATTTCAGGGAGGAAGAGGTGGTCACCTATATTTAAACACTGCTGTGAGGTCCAGCAATACAAAAAAGGAACAGGGCCCACTGGGGTGAGCTGGTGGTAGATGCATGCTGTCACTTCAGTCACGTTTGACTCTTTGTGACCCTATGGACTGTGGCCTGACACGCTCCTTTTCCCATGGGATTCTCCAAGCAAAAATACTGGAGTGGGTTGCCATGTCCTTCTCCAGGGAATCTTCCTGACCCAGGGATCGAATGTGTATCTCCTGCAACTCCTGCATTGCAGACTGATTCTTTACCTCTGAGCCACCGGGGAAGCCCAGCATCGATGGTACATGACTACAGAACTGAAATTGGAATGGCTGAAGGGGAAATGCGAGCAGAGTGACCAGACACATCTCTTTGTGTCTCTTCTGGTAGATGACACTCTACTGTCTTGGAACAGCATCTTTGATGCTACTCCTCATTTGTGAGACACTCTGACCATCTGTAGCCTCCATAACCACAGACTGTCCTGGAGAACAGTCCCAGGGTAAGAATCTGTGCTATTGGGTAAGATCACAGGGCATCAGTCTCCTCGGTTGCCACGCACTGGATACCTGCCAACCTCTGTCCCCACTACTTCCTCAAACACATTTCCCCACCAGGTCCCTCCTGCCCTCTGCTCAATCCCATGACGAGGATTTCTGACCATGCCATTGTCATCAATAACCATCACTTGGCTCATTAAAGAGATGGATTAATTTATGGAGTGACTCCAGTGAGTTTTACTTTTGGCTCTGAGAGAGAACCCAGAGAGGAAAAAAAGAAATGTAATGAAGGGAGCCCATTTGGGAAGGCTGAATCAAATTACGAATAATTAAGAAATAATAGTGCTTTATATATTCATTTTCAGAAGCACTAGACTGCTGGATCTGAATTTCACATTATTACAAATATGCAAAGTTAATAACATGCTATTGATTGGGAAAGCTCCCATTTAAAACGTGGAGCACCTTACACGAAACAAAACACTATACACAGTATCTTCTAACTAATCTGGGAGTTGACTGTAAAATACATTAAAAATTATATACTAAATCATTACCATTTAATACTATAATGCAGCAAAAGAAAAGTGGCATTTTGACTCTGCAAGAAATTTAAGTCACACAGGCATTTGACGATTTAGCAAAAATGAACTCTACATGTAAAATTCTGTATTTTTAGAAATCCAAAGGAAAATAGTCTTAGTAATATGCAATAATTTCTCCTGTCCCTCAAGTTCATAATATAATCACATGTGGATTTTTCTGGCTGTAGGGTTAAAATAGGGGATTATTTCAAGGCCTTGGAATGAATATGTGAACCATCCAAGTTATGATACTGAATTAAGGGAAAAGCTCATTTCTCTCTTAGGAGTGCTTTAAGGCATATTTCTCCAGATGAGACCCACAGCTTAAAACTTCTTTCCTAATTAAGATTTTAATGTGGTTAGATTATATTAAATCAGATGAAAACCTCCCTTCCCATCTTTTTTTTTTTTTTTCAGACCTTTTTGTAAACAGATTTCCACATGAGTGGCTGCTTATGAAAGGTGAGTAACACACACATAATCAAATTTCACTGATCAAAACAGATCACTCCATAACCCACCCCAAGTCCTTTCAGTAACATCAGAGGGAAAAACAGGAGATGAGAGGCAGACTTTACATTAGAAAGAGCTCAACTCTGAGGTTTTTATTGGCTGCTTTTGTTTCTTAAGTTTGCATAATGCTCTAGTGTATTGTTTACTGGGGAACCAGTGAAATACATATTTTTCTTTAACCAAAATCTGGTGTCTGCCTAATAACATTAATCAATTTATGTCAATAGTATCTGGTTATGTCTAGTTCCTATTAATTTTTATCGAGTCCTTAATGATTTTTTCCTCCTGTGCCTTTGTTGTAGGCACATTTCTTCTTCATAGGATGCAGCAAAATCTACTTTTAATCTTTAGCGGTGATGTAATTACATTACAATACATTAAATGCAATGATTCAATTACATTACATTGCTACTAAAGTCGCAGGAGAACTTTAGTAGCAACGCAGTGAATTATAGATGGATGACTACTCACAAACAGGTTACATTTAAGATCCCATCACTCAATGGTGGGGCAGGGTTGGCAGTCTTTGCCCTGGTGCACAGCTATTTCTCAGATCTATGAAAGCTTGTTAGGTTGCAGATATCAAGTAAAAAAGTCCTTCCAAGCATTATTAAAAGATCTCCTGGCATTTCTAACTCTCAACAATATTCTTTCAGCAGAAATAAGACCCCACATAAGTATTTAAATACCAAGGATAGTACATTCACTTAGTGAGTGAAGTGAAGTCGCTCAGTCAAGTCCGACTCTTTGCTACCCCATGGACTATAGCCTACCAGGCTCCTCCATCCATGGGATTTTCCAGGCAGGAATACTGGAGCGGGTTGCCATTTCCTTCTCCAGGGGATCTTCCCAACCCAGAGATCAAACCCAGGTCTCCCGCATTACAGGCAGACGCTGTACCATCTGAGCCACCAGAGAAGTACTTAGGAACCTGTGAAAGCTTTTAAATTTAAAACAAAAAATTAAAATGTTTTAATATTACTATGATACACTGTCATTCACAAGTATAAACATATTAAAAACCAAGACCAAAAGACTTCTCTGAAGTGTAACTGGAGAATATGAGAAGTTCATTAGGCCACTCATAATCTAAAAATAAAGTAATCAGAGTTTTTGTAGTAGGTCTTTTGCCTCCTTAGATAGGTTTAGTTCTAGTTATTTAATTCTTTTTGGTGCAATGATACATGGGATTATTTCCTTAATTTCCCTTTATGATCTTTAATTGTTAGGGTAGAAACACAACAGATTTCTGTGTATTAATTTTGTATCCTGCAACTTTATCAAATTCATTGATCAGTGTTAGTAGTTTTCTGCTGGCATCTTTAGGATTTACTATGTATAGCTTCATGTCATCTATAAATAGTGACAGTTGTACTTCTTCTTTTCCAGTGTGGATTCCTTTTTTTTTCTTCTCTAATTGATGTGGCTAGGACTTCCAAAACCATGCTGAATAGAAGTGGCAAGAGAGGACATTCTTGCCTTGTTCCTGATCTTAGAAGGAGTGCTTTCAGCTTTTCACTGTTGAGTATAATGTTGGCTGGAGTTTTGTCATATATGGCAATAATAACAACAAATATTTTGAGGTATGTTCTCTTTATGCTCACTTTCTGGAGGTTTTTTTATCATAAATGGATGTTGCGTTTTATCAAAAGCTTTTTCTGCATTATTGAGATGATTATATGGCTTTTATTCTTCTGTTAAAGTGGTATATCACACTGATTGATTTGCAGATATTGAAAAATCCTTGCATCCCAGGGATAAACCCCACTTGATCATGGTGTATGATCCTTTTAATGTATTGTTGGATTCAGTTTGCTAGTATTCTGCTGAAGATTTCCGTGTCAATGTTCATCGGAGATATTGGCCTGTAATTTTCTTTTTTGTGTGGTATCTTTGTCTGCTTATGGTATCAGGGTGATAGTGATCTCATAGAATGAGTTTGGAAGTGTTCCTTCTTCTGCAATTTTTTTGAATAGTTTTGGAAGGATAGGTGTTAACTCTTATCTGAATGTTTGACAGAATTCAGCTGTGAAGCCATCTGGTCCTGGACTTCTGTTTGTAAAATAGAACTACCATATGATCCTACAATCCAATTCCTGGGCATACATACTGAGAACACCATAATTCAAAAAGATACATGCACTTCAATATTAATAACAGCAGCACTGTTTACAATAGGCAAGACATGGAAAGAACCTAAGTGTCCACTGACAGATGAATGAACAAGATGTGGTGAATATACACAATGAACTATTTACTCATTCATAAAAAAAGAATGAAATAATGCCACTTGCGGCAACATGGATGGACCTTGAGATTATCATACTGAGTGTAGTAAGACAGAAAGACAGATATCATATGACATCACTTAGATGTGGAATCTAGAAAAAGGATACAAATGAACTTATTTACAGAACAGAAATAGACACACAGACACAAAAACAAATTCAGGGTTGCCAAAGGGGAAGGGGAGAGGGATAAGTTAGGAGTTTGGGATGAACAGATATACACTACTATGTATAAATTCAATAGCAAGGGCCTACAGCATAGCATAGCAAACTATACTCAACTTCTTGTACTGACCTATAATGGAAGAGAATGTAAAAAAAGAATATGCACGTATATACGTGTGTGTGTATATATGCATATGTATATATGTATATATATGGGCTTCCCTGGTGGCACAGATGTTAAAAGAACTCTGTCTGCAATGTATGTAGGAGACCCGGGTTCAATCCCTGGGTTGAAAAAACTCCCTGTATATATAACTGAATTACTTTACTGTACACCTAAAAGTACCACAACACTACAAATCAAGGACATTTCAACAAAAATTAAAATAAATAAATAAAAATTAAAACAATAATACCCCCTCCCCCCCAAAAAAAGGAACTCAACCAGAAACAAACACACAAAGAGACAAGAAATTAGCCATATATTTTAATTTGCTGATGAACACTTAAAATTTGGTTAGGAAAAGCTGCCCACAGTATACTCAACTTCTCCTAAATAGAAAACAAGTTATTACTGGCTAAATTAGCAAGCTCCTCATCACTCAGGGCCTATTCTTCTTTGTTCTACCAATAGCAGGAAAGGAATACACAAATCATGACAAGTCTCCTACAGGCCATGTTTGAATACTGAGGACAGATATTAACCAGCAAGAGAGGGAGGGGCCAGGGTGCGGCAGCCTTGGAGACAGAATTGCCGTCTCCACCTGTGAGCCCCAGCCTAAGTAACTGTTAGTCGCTCAGTCATGTCTGACTCTTTGTGATCCCATGGACTGTAGCCCACCAGGCTCCTCTGTCCATGGAATTCTCCAGGCAAGAATACTAGAGTAGGTTACCATTTCTTTCTCCAGAGGATCTTTCCAACCCAGGTTTCCTGTATTGCAGGCAGATTCTTTACCGTCTGAGCCACCAGGGAAGCCCTCCCTTAGAAACTTACTTTTTCATCTGCTTACCTTGCAGCATGAGCCCAGGCAAGACATGGGCTCTCCAGGCCATGAAAATGTCCAAAGTCAACATGGATGACTGGGAAGAGCAAAGATTCTCTCTGAAAAGGCAACCATCTTCCTTCACAAAGCAGCCAAACATCTCCATGCAACAAACTGAAGTTGATTTAGCAAATGCAGGGACACAATTTGGATTCTTTTGTTCTTTTAATTTAGTCTGCCTAATCTCTCTCACCATTTATTTCTAATTATATGTAGCCAGAAAACTGAGTTGAGGAATGGTCAGTGACTATTAATTAACGTCTAGTATTCCATTTGTTGAAGAAGAAACTCCAATTAATGGGAACTTAACATAGCCACCCTGAAGCATAGGCAATGATAAAAGTTATGGGGGAGGACTATACTTTAAAAGGACATTAAACCCACATAGATGTATGCCCTTTACCGTGGGTCATTTTAGCCCCTATAAGGAGGCTAATTCCATCCACACCTCTATTTCCTAGAACAGAACTATGAATACATCAGATGCTCAAAAATATTCATTAAATATCACTACATTTTCACAAAGAGATCAATCTGGGAGTGGGGGCTGTATCACCCATGCACACAGCCAAATTGTCTCAGAAAGTCAGTTGAGAATATGACATTTTCCAAAAAGCTTGAAAGAAAAGAGATGATGTCACAGAGAAACAGCAGTAAGACTCCAATATGTGCAGGTGACCCATAGACAGAGATCACTTTGATCTGCCCATTCAAATAAACACATAAAGGTTTCTCAATGGCAGGATATTCTTAGCTCTATTTTCTGCCCCACCCTCCATAATACCACATACTGTTCATTCCAGAAATCCAGGTGAGAGTTACACAAGGAAACTAAGAAGGCTACTCTACATCCACAGCTGCTGCTGGAAGTTAGCAAGGGTCACTCCCCGTGGTCACTGGGTGTTAATGAATCATTTGCATGGCACAAGTCCAATTCCTTTATATCCTATAGTCCCTGGAAGTGCTCTTCTCACAATGGGTGCACAATTTACTCACTGGGATAGTCAACAAATACCTACCAAGTGCCTAGTGTGTGTTGGCACTGTCGCTGTATCAGGGGATTGAGATGACAGATGCTCTCATGGAGATTATTGTCAAAGAGGAAGATAAATATATTTGTAATATAGTGTAAAAATGGAAACCGTTCTTAAGAAATATAAAGCAGAAAGGAAGAGACCATGATGTGGGGGAGAAGTATTGTCATTTTACATATGATAGTCATGGAAAGCCTGTCCGATGAACTTCCATGGAAGCTGAGATCTATTTGAAAAAAAGCACATGATTATCTAGGGGATGATTCTAGCAGAGAACTGCAAGTGCAAAGGGCCTGAGGCAGGAGCAAGCTTATAGTGGTCAGGAGCCTTAAGAAGGGCAGGGTGAAAAAAGAAAAAGAAGGGCAGGGTGGTTGAAGAACAGTGAGCTAGGAACAGAATGACAGGCAATGAAGTCGACAAGTGGGCAGGTCACACAGAACCTTGCTAATCATTGTGAGGACTTTAGGTTCTGCTCTAGGCACCCCTGGAAGGCATCTGAGTTTTAAGACTTCCTTTTGCAGACTGTAGGTCCCAGGTGGGAGCAGGGAAATGTCAATAGACTACTACAGTAACCCAGGAAAAGGATGATGATGTCCTGGACCAAGGGGTGACTGGTGGGGTAGAGAACTGGATGGGTCATGGATGCATTTTCAAAGCAGAACTCACAGAATTTCCTGATGGATGGAATGTGGAGTGAGAGGAACAGACAAGAGTCAAAGAATATGACTAAAGGATGGCTTAGACAAGTGGGTAAATGGAAATGCCATTTGATGACTTGATGATGACAACGACAATGATGGTGATGTAGTATTAAAATGAAGAGTTCATCTCAGTTCTCCAAAGTTAAAAATTAGTGCTCACAGAATTGAGCAAGAAACCCACATTGAGCTTTCTGTAGGAAGCTGGTCTTCAGCTACTTGCTCGATGAAAAGAACTGAACCAGTTATCTTGAGTTCCATGAACAAGGAAACGTAAATGACAGACGACAATAGCACTGCCCGTATTTGCCCTGCACACCCTCGGAGAACAAGTGACAAATCTTCAGGGCTCGGCTGGGCTGGGCAGTGGGCAGTGGTTATTGCTAACAAGGCCCTCACAGAGGAGGCAGGGAGACCCGGCAGGCATCACGGCCTGGTCGGGAGCCCTGGTCATTTATCATGGATCAGAGGCCACTGCTAAACAGGCTTCAGAAGCCAGGGGACCAAGCTGCAAAGCTTGCTACCTCCTAAGTGGGTGTTCACATCCTGGGGCGTGAACAGGTGGGATTCCACTAGGTGTTGTGTATCCATTTTTAAATATTTTCTTTTTTAAAATGTGTGATTACCTTTTATCAAAGTCCAAAATACACGGAGTTAAGAATCAAATTGTCCTACAAGGCTTTTACAAAACAGCAGTCACCCCTAATCTTTCCTCAGCCCCACTGCCCACTTCCCAGAAGCAACTGCTTCTTTCATTATTTACCTCCATACCTCCAAACAAACGTGTTTAGGTTGCTACCTCATTTTTCACCTCTAGGCAACATCTTTGCACCTTGGAAAAAGAGAATTTAGCTCTTGTTCTCTCTCCACACTATACACCTAAATATTGACACACACACACACACACACACATGCATAAACACAACACATACATACATGTGCGCACACACACATAAACATCATCCCCAATCTTCCCAACAGAGCTGGCTATGTTACACTCTGTTTAGCCCAAAGTTGTTGTTGGTCAGTCACCAAGTCATGTCTGACTCTGCAACCCCATGGACTGCAGCACACCAGGTTTCCCTGTCCTTCACCATCTCCCAGAGCTTGCTCAAACTCAGGTCCATTAAGTCGGTGATGCCATCCAACCATCTCATCCTCTGCTGCCCTCTATTCAGTGTTTACATGATTACGATTGTGCAAATCTCATTCCCAGCTAAATCATACAGACACCTCGCTTTTCTTTTTCTGTACAACATTTTGTATTTTCCAAACATATTAACTATTTGATTTCTGCCTTTCTTGTTTTCTACCCACTTTCAGTAAGTTATTAAGCAGAATCTAAACCTGTAATCTTTAAGTTCATAAGTTCACTCTCTCTCTGACTCTCTGTGGCTCCTGCACTCAGTGAGTTTTTAGTGAGAAAGGAGACAGTGGCCCCAGAGCAACATTTCGAAAACAAATTCATAAGTAGCTCCTGAGAAACAGCTTTCCCCAGTCGTGTGGCAAAGACCCAGCTGAGTACCTGGCAACAGTAGGTATTGCATTTCACTGGACTCAAGTTTTCAGAACAACTGAATAGATGAGCTCAGAGGGTCCCTTGCTATTTTCTGCTTTCCTGCTCTGTTGAGAAAAGGGTCCCTTTCAGTACCCCTTCAACTTGGCACCAGTCCCTCCTTTGGTGTTTGAACTCAACACAGAGCTGATGCTATGTGTGGGGGTCTTCCTTAGAACCAGCCCCTCCCACTGTCAAAAGAACTATCAGTGCCCCCGCCCCTTGGGTCACCACATGTCATGGAAACAGGTCAGCCAGGGAAACACTGGGGGCACACTGAGCAAAGAGCATGGGAATATAACCTCCAATCCAAAGCTTTATTTTTCTCAGCAGGTAAGAATAAAAAATAATATGATTGACCTCTTCCCTGGCCAGTACACGGAAGCAACTGAAGGTCTGTTCTCTGCTGGGTGGTGGCTTTCCTGCTGCTTGATCAGGTGCATGGCTCCCAGTCTCCAGGCCAAACAGACCTGGTGGTGGCTTTCCCAGGCTGCCTGGTCAGGTGCATGGCTCCCAGTCTCCAGGCCAAACAGACCTGGTAAAAAGTCAACACAAGGGAAGGATGGTCCCCAAAAGGCTACAGAGCCTATGAATTAGAAGGATGCCCTTAGAGTTTGGTAATCCTGATACCAGAACATTAATCTAGCAGGTGCCTTGGAGAGTCACAGGTGAGGGGAAAAGGCACAGGTATAAAAATCCACACCAGTTGACATTGTGTATGACTAACAGCATCATTTTGCTCAAGACCACTGTGGGATTCTGAAAGGAACTAGAGAACAGAGGGCAGATGCTGAGTCTCAGGTCTTATGGTGGTTGGGGCACCAGTATTGTCAGCAATGGGGTTCTGCCCACTGGGAGCTGGTTTCCTCAGTGGCCCCTGCTTTCTTCGGGTCCTGTCCCATCCCCATCCAGATCTCCTGTGGGCTTGCCCACGGGGCCCTGAAGCACTGCCCAGCCCTTTGTTTTCAGGAAATGTGGTGTGAATAAGCGATCAGGTAAGGATGCAGGAAGAAGGGAGAAAACAGTAGGAAACACACCAACTCCCATTCTCACCTACAGATCACAGTGTTAGTGCTGCCAGTCAGGCCCCGGAGGGTGGAAGGATTTGTCCTTTCTCTCCCACTGATTCCTATTTGCAAGCACCTGCTGGTCCTTTCTAGGCCCCAGGCCCAGGAGGCAAGAGGCTGGAGCAGGAAGAAGAGGCAGATGGAGGGGGCGGGCACTTCATTACTGGAGGTCTCCAAAGAAGCAGACTGCATATTTGCATTCTAGGAAGTATGTCTGCTGGGGAGGGTTTTAAGCCTCTAACTGCCAAGGCATATGCAGGCGCTTCAACAGACATATAGCTACAGACGCGCACCCCCAGAGTCATCAACCCAAAGCATATTTAGCTCCCTTTATACTACAAATAGGGGCTTCCCAGGTGGCACAGTGGTAAAAAACTCACCTGAAAATGCAAGAGATGCAGGTTCAATCCCCCGGTCAGGAAGATGCCCTGGAGAAGGAAATGGCAACCTGCTGCAGTATTCTTGCCTGAAAAGTCCCATGTACAGAGGAGCCTGGCATGCTACAGTCCATGGGGTTATAGTCAGACACGATTTAGCATGACTGCATGTACCCATACTACAGGTGTGGAAAAAGAGGCCTGGCGAGGTGAGGTGACCTGTTCACAGCAGGCTGCATGCTGGACAGGACCTGAGACCGTATCTCTTTCTCCCGCCCCAGCCATCTGCCTGCTGGGTGAATCCATCACAGGCCTGCTGGTGGGCACACTGGGATGGGGTAGGTGGAAAAGGCAGGGACTTTAGGCTCAGACAGACTCCACTGGAATCCTGGCCCTGTCACCACTGGCTGAGTGGTCTTGGACAAGTTGTTTATGCCCCCCAAGCCTCCATACGCTGAGGACCTCCTCAGGGCATTGTTTCCCTCCTCCCTGCACTGTTTCAAGGATTCTGTGGGATTCCTGGCCCAGCGCCCCAAACACAGCACCTGTTCCTTTAAGTGGTGGCTGTTAGTAACTCTCACCTTAATATTCAGATTTGTGGCAAATTTAGATGGTGTGGTCCGTCCTGGCTGAGCCTTCATCTCTGGGTGGTTCCAGAGAGGGAGGCAGTTAAGGGCACTGTCAGTGGAAAGGCTCTTGACTAAAGAGGAGCAGAACACACTCTCACTGCAGTTTCCAGGGGGGCTGTCAGCTCTGTCTGCTCTGCAGAAATGCTTGACGACAGTATGGGGAAAGTTATAAAACATCCATAATGTACGCGGAGCGGTCAGGGTCATTTATTCCATGTATTGTCATGTATTCCTCAGCCTTTTGATGTGAACTCATTCCATGGCTCCATGGAAAAGTCAGTTTAACGCTACCCCAAGTCTCAGTCTCTGCATCCTAACCGCCGCCTCCTAACTGAGTCATGAGGATTACATGGTGCCAGATGTCCAAAGCCCTCAGCAAGTGCCTGGCACCCTATGAGAGCTTGATGAAGACTGCTGGCTGTACCTGTTGCAAAGACTGTAGCAACGATTCAGCTGGCTTCCCAGGGACCAGGGAGGAGGGTCCACACATGTGATACAAAGCCTTCTGACTCACTGAGGATGCACTCACTATGGAAGAGTGATGGGGGAATGGTCCATTCATCCATCCACTCACTGGACGAGCACTCACGGAGCCCCATGCTCTGTGTCTGGCCTGGATGCTGGAACCCACGGATGACCAAGACCCAGTACCTGGTCTGCATGACCTTACATTTTGAGAAGTCTGAAGCTTTTCACTCCTATCACTGCACCTAAGGGTCAGATGTCACAGGTCCTTTCTTAGAATCAAGATCTCCTGAGTGTTACTTTGGAAAGTCTCCATCAGTCACTTAGTTCTGATTCAGTTGAATGACCTCTACACAGGGTGTCATTTCATACTTGCAATTAATACTGAGAATAATAGTATCACTCTTTGGCTCATGAACACTTAACGAGCACCCACTCTGTGCTCTCCAGGGCCAGGGGGCCCACCACAGCTGTGGTTTCTGCCCTGAGGGAGTTCACAGTCAAGCACAGCCTTCCCGTCTCCCCACCCCAGTGCATGGCTCCCTCTGAGTCTCTCTCTCCACCCGCTCCCTGTTGCCAAGTGCAGCCTTCCTCAGCCCCACCCCCAACTCCTGCACTTCCTACACTGGAGGCTCTGTCTGTCCCCCACCCTCATTAGGGCTCCTAAAAGCTCTGGTTCCAGGCCCAGGGGTCAAGTGATCACTTCCAGCCTGTTTCTAGGCAGCTGAGAGGCTTTTCAGGAGACACTTGCTCACTTAGAGTCTCAGCTTCCTCCTCTGAAGACTCAGGAGCCTGGGGATTAAATGAGACACAGCATGAACCGGGCCCATGCTCAGAGGAGGCAAAGCCCCACCTTCTCCTTAGAACCCTGCACTCTTGGGCCTACTGAACCCCTGTGCCCAGCACACCCTCTAAGCCCTCCTCCTCAGTTCGCTGCTCTAAGATAAATATCTGGAGTCTCTGTACCAGGGCAGCCCGCATGCAACCTGCCCCTCCCTCCCCCGCCAGGCCTGGTCTCCCAGAATAAATTATAGCAGGAGAAGTTGGGCTCATGAGCAACTGATTTTATATATCATTTGGAAAGAGAAGAATATTATTGTACTTTGTTTTCTTATGACTATTATCCCCATAAGAGCTCATTTCTACCTCTTAAAAGGGGTTCACTTGGACTGATAAATAGGCTAAAAGCCTTTCTGCCCAATTTCAATTTATTCAGTGCAACACATGCTGTAAAACATTTAGCAAGAGCATAAATGCTGTCACTGCAGGATGCTGCTGTTCTTCCCCCAGAAACCTCCTCTCTACCTCGGGGGGCTCTGTGGAGATCACCCAGTGACCTGCGGGGAAGCAGGAAACAGCCAGGGTGTGTCACCTCTCCCCACCCCGAGCAGGACAGCTGACAATGTCTCTGGGACCTTGTTCAGTGGGGGCAGGAGGGCAGAGGGAGAGTCCTGTGGCTGAAAGTATCTAGGTTTCATCCAGAGGACCAGAAATTTGAGTCCTTGATCTGTGACTCCCCTTCCCAAACCAGTTCTCATAAGATGGACAGCATCATCTTCAGCATCATGCTTTGATGAAAGCATCATCAAATTGCTTTCTCTCGGGTATTTCCAGTAGTCATGGATGGATGTGAGAGTTGGACCATAAAGAAGGCTGAGTGACGAAGAATTGATGCTTTCAAACTGTGGTGTTGGAGAAGACTCCTGAAAGTCCCTTGGACTGCAAGGAGATCAAACCAGTCAATCCTAAAGGAAATCAACCCTGAATATTCATTGGATGGACTGATGCTGAAGCTCCAATACTTTGTCCACCTGATGCAAAGAGCCTACTCATTGAAAAAGACCCTGATGCTGGTAAAGATTGAGGGTAGGAGGAGAAGGGAGTGATAGAGGATGAGATGGTTGGATGGCATCACCAACTCAACGGACATGAGTTTGAGCAAATTCCAGGAGATAGTGAAGGACGAGGGGAAGCTTGGTATACTATAGCCCATGGGGTCGCAAAGAGTCAGACACTGAGAGAGACTGAGCAAATGAACAACAACAAAACAAGCACCTTGGTTTGGGTAGAACCACAAAACCAGCCACTTGTGACAGGAGCAACAAAAACTTAGTCTTGGACAATCCAGCCGCTTTCTGCCCAGTCCCAGCACCTGATCACACATATTCCAAGCTGAGCTCTTCCTCCCAACATAACCACAGGCTCCATCCTTTCCCAGAAACCTGCCAGTGAGTAATATCAGCTTCCTGGAAATGTAACTTTCCCAGCCAAGCAGGTTTGGCAACTCCAAGTTCCTGGTCTCCCCCTGCCCACAGCTCAATTTCAGGTGTCACAGGCTATCTGATAACCCTTTACTCCTGAGGACAAGTCCTTCACCTCGTTGCCCCCAATACCATGTCTTTAGGTAGGACAGACGTCCCCTCCTGAAATCATCGCCTAAGAGGAGGCCACCAGTTCTCCGAGTCTGAAGTGGACACCTGGCAGAGGTGTGGGCGTGGCTCCAGGCAAACCACACCCCAACTCAGGGCTGCAGCCTCAGAATCAAGGGGCCCTGCCTTCAAGGCCCTGCCCCTGGCATCCCTCAGGAAAGTCTCCAATGCCCAGCTCACAGCAAGCACTGAATAAGTGTAGATTCCCTTTCCCACCAATCTGATCAAGAACCCAACTATCCAACATCTCACTCATAGACAAAATTCTGCAGGAATCCTTTCCTTCTTCAAGGTAGAAGAAAGGAACTGTTGATTTCTAACAATAAAGACAGATATGCTAGGAATGTTTCCTAGCAAAAAATACCAGATGGCCAGTTCTGGATTTTTATTTATTCATTCATTTATCCAGTCATTCATTTAACAACCACTGCTGGGAGCTAACTGAGGGCTGAAGCAGGAGAAAGCAGTGGTTCTATGATCCTCACACTGTCCTTGATGGAGGCAGTTGGGGGCACCTCCAGCATCACCTCCAAGTTCCCCATCAGGCACCCCCTGCACCATGGAATTTGTCACAGGATAATGAATACTACTAACCACAATTTACTGAGAGATGGCAAGGTGGGGGGGGGCGGCACCTTCTGCTAAGGGCTTGCATTGATAATCTTATGAAATCTTCATAAACCCTGCAGTAACTGGGATTGACTTCGTTTTCCTGAGGAGAAAGCTGGGCTCTGAGAAGGAGCTGGGTGGCACTGTCAGCAACTGACAGAGCTGGCCATGCAGCCCACTGGGATCCATTGGGATCCATGGTTGCACTCTTTCCTCTCACTAGACTTAGAACTTACGGGGAAACTCAAATCCTCAGAAAGATGCTCATAATCACGTGACTCCAAATAAATGAGGACCTTCCAACCCGCCACCTGCATCCCTCAGGGCACATCAGGCCCTTTCCTCTAGAAAGCCCCTGCAGACGCAGGTCTCCGACCCTCTTCAGCCCCCAAGGTCAGCGATTAGGAGACGGTCAGAGGCTGCACAGATGGTGATGGTAACACTAGAGCCTCACTGGCTGAGGTCATACGCAGGCATGAAGCAGAGCTGGGGCTGGGATGTGTGTCTCCTGTTCTCCTGGTCCACTGCCTAGGGACGGAGGAGGCTCAGTTCTGTCCATTCTGCTAACGGTGGGCCAGGTCTGCACTCTGCAGTCACGGGTGGGCTCAGAACCCAGAGCACCTGCCCGCCTGTGAAGGCACGGCTGTGTCCTTGGGTGAGCCCAGCTCACCAGGACAGAGACCTCTTACTCCTTCACTGGGTATAACCCCTCCCCTTCCTTCAAGCCTGGCTGAGGCCACACCTCCTCCAGGCAGCCTGTGCTGCTCTTCATCCCCAGGAGACAGTCATCCCTCCACAGCCAGCAACTGTAGCTCATTCCTCTGAGTGTCTCCAGGCCCCAGCCCAGGGCCTGGCACAGAGGAGCACTCGATAAATGACTGTTGAATAAATTTTGTTGAACACACCAGAAATGATACAATGGCCTCAGGCTCAAATAGATATTTCATTATCTGGTGAGGAATTAAAAGATGCCAACTCATCTTTAAAATAATTGACTGCTCTTTTACGAGGCCTCTCATCTCATTCCTCTCCAGCCCTGCAGAGTACTGAGGCTCCTCAGTACCCCTCCTAATCAGGGGTGTATTTATTCTATAAGCATTTCATTTAATGACAGCCCAAATCTTCAGCGGTCATTCCTTTTCTCTGGTTTCAGGAAGGACTACTAATAGCTATTCAGCCCTGAGAAGAGCATATGCATGCCAGAAAGAACGCCTGATCATTCTAAACCATAATCTTCCTCTTGATTGATGTCCTCAAGGCAAAAATTTACCATTAAAGGCAGCATTGACTGCCCAAGGTTTTTACAGAGACCACTGGCCCTCCATAATGTTGTTTGATGCATCTGACACAGGGCAAGGGGCAGGGCTTCAATGGATCTTGTCATTGTTCTTTTAGCTTTTCCGGAAAGCTTCTTCCCATCATTATGTTTAAGAACTATTTCTAAAATGAGCATCCTCTCTCAGCCACTGGCCCATCACCACTTGGTAAAGAGAGAGGCCACAATTCCCCTCAGAAACCACAGCATCAGCACCTGTAAACTCCTGCCTGCGCAGTAGGATTGCAAGATTTCAGCTCTTGCTTAAAGACTGCAGCTTTTGGGGGGAGGGGACTGTGCAAATCCTGCAGGTGCCGCCAACAGGGGCCAAGTGCAGCTATGTTCAGGATGAGCCTCACTAGGCAGTTCACAGGCCACTTGCAACAAGTGCTCTCACCAAAATGGTCACCAGAGGTTACTGACACATCACACTGCTGTCTCAAAGCACCCTGTCCTCACGTTTCATACTTTAGAACTGGGCTTTGAGCACCCGCCTTGTTCAGGCCAGGGTGTGAGGTGCTGTAGAGGCTACAGCACTGAGTCATTGTTGTTATGACCTCCATGTACCGGCAGCATAAAGAGAGCACCTCACACCAGATGCTTTACACATGAGGTTGCCTGCAACGCCAGGAACTCTGCGCAAGAGGCGTTTTATCCCAGAGGAAGTTCTAACCTATCTGCTTGTGTGTGTGTCTGTCTGTCTGTCTGTCTGTCTGTGTCTGTCTGTCTGTATGTATGTATGTGTTAGTCACTCAGTCATGTCTGACTCTTTGTGATCTCACAGACTGTAGCCCACCAGGCTCCTCTGTCCATGGAATTCTCTAGGCAAGAATATTCTAGGCAAGAATCCTTCTCCAGGGGATTTTCCCAACCCAGGGGTTGAACCCTGGTCTCCTGTGTAGCAGGCAGATTCTTTACCATCTGACCCACCAGGGAAGCCCCAGTCTAACTGCTCAGGCAGAGTTAATCAGTGGCTCTCAACCTGTGCTGCTCATCAGAATTGTCTGAGGGCCTTTTAGGATCCTGATGCCCTGGCCACACTCCAGTCCAACCTACAGGACAATCTCAGAGTGGGATGTAGACCTCTTTATATGGAAGCCCTGCAGGTGACTCCAGTAAAGACCTAATGACGGCCTGAAATTCCCATGGCTATAGAGGGACCTAGTGACTTGCTCTAACTCAAAGGCTGGCATCCCATGCTTTAGGTAATCTATACCAAGGTTCTTGCCTTCAAGTTGCTCTATAAGGGGAACAACGCCAGTCTACAGTGTTGCAAGAGAGGGTCAATCAATTCTACAATGTGGGTACAAAGAGATCAAGGGAGGAGAGATCCTTGAATCTGGGGCAAGTAGATGATAGTTTGTTTGGGAAAGTCTTGTTTGCCTCTATGCCCAGAGGCACAGATCCATAGAGTGGACTCACATATGACACAGGAGAGCAAAGCAGGCAGGACCCAAGTGAGGACAATCGCTCAGGCAGGCTGGAGCTGAGAGGCCTAACAGAGAGAAGGCAGAGGCAGGGCAGAAAGACAGGTGGGGGCAGGAAGATATCATTATATCGTTGGCAACAGGAAGCCCCTGAAGATTCTCCAGTGGTGATGAAGATGCTCTTGCAAAAGACATCTGGCTGTAGCACAGGGGAGGCCCTCAAGGTCTACCATAAAATAAGAAAATGACCAAGAGATCGGGTGGGTTGGGATGTAGTTCAACTAGGAGGAAGATGCAGCTGTCCCAAGAATTAATAACTGAGCCAGGCTAGGACAATGAGACTAGAAGGAGTAAGAGCTATCTGATGGCAGAATAGACAGGACTTGGCAGTGACTGACAACTCGGGAGGCCTTGTATTTGGTAGTGGTCCTGACATTTACTTCCCTGGTGGCTCAGACTATAAAGCGTCTGCCTACAATGTGGAGACCCAGGTTCAATCCCTGGGTCGGGAAGATCCTCTGGAGAAGGAAGTGGCAACCCACTCCAGTACTCTTGCCTAGAAAAATCCAATGGACAGAGGAGCCTGGTAGGCTATAGTTCATGGGGTCGCAAAGAGTCGGACACGACTGAGCAACTAAACCAAAAACTGACATTTACTAGTTAAGTGACTTTGGGCAAGTCATTTAACTTTCATGGCTTGGTATCCAGCTCTGATGAATGGGAATATACAAACCCTCCCTGCCGATCTCACAGGCAGGTTGTGAGAGTCTCACGTAAGAAAATACATAAGAACGTGTTCGAAGGAGTAAAAAGAGCATTATATACAAAGCTCTATACAATTTCATGATGACTTTAATACACTGCATGTTCTTACTTTTCCAAGCTCTTAAACTTAAAGGCTATGCTACCATATGAGAAAAAAAATGTTAATAATGATCTTTTTTATAGCTCAAAGTTATGAACAAATAAAAAGAGTTTATGTCTTTTGCTGCTGCTAGAGAACAGACTTAGCAACATGAATTTGAATTAAAATGTCAATAATTTTTCATTGGAGTTTCTTAAAATATATTTAATTTCTTTTTATACTTTTCCCTGACTTTATACAGCCATATATTCCACATATTGAGTTTCTGGACTACTCCAAGGTCCAAAATAACCAGAACACAAAGTCATAAAAAAGTTACTTTCTGTCTTCCATTTCAGAAGAGAAAAGAAATAAGTTAACGGAGCTTTCAGAAGACTGTGGTCATGAGGATCATGTTTATGCCAACGGTCCTCAATGGATTATTTTTCTTGAAACTTTGGTAACATCCTAAAGGGACTGCAGAAGAGAACAAGTTTGAAGATTAACCCTCTATTATCCCCAGAATTTCACTAACTAATATTCCATAGTCCCAAGGAACCCAGTTCTTACAAATGTGGATTTCTAGTTACTTTGTGGCCTCCAGTTAATTCTTTGGTCCCCAAGGCCTCCAACGTGAGTGCTAAATTCTTCAAAGACTTCATATGTTCAAGAAGGCATACAATGCCACCCAAGTGGAGAGACCCATGTAGGTTTCTCAACCTATTTTAAACCAAATAACCAATCATTAAGTACTTTGATTATACCAAATATTTAATAACATTTGCTGCTATACAGATATATGTGTGTGTATATATCTTTATGTATATACTTATATACACAGATATATGTATATATATGTGATACCTATATAGATATAGACATCATTATTTTATTTTCACAACAAACTAGGCTTATTGTTGCCCACTTTACAGAAGAAGAGATTATACAACTTGCCTAGGGTAACACAGTATGGCTTTTATGTTACAAAACATTTCAGCACACCCAACACCCTGTGTTCATGTCCCCATTTCTAGAGAACTGGAATGTGAGACCCTGGGCCCTAAGGGATGTGAATCATCTCATGTGATTCTCTTCACTTTCACAGAACCAGCAGGCCCACTTGACAAACGGACCGTCTGACAAATTGGTGGTGACTGCATGCATGTTCTCACGTGTTAATAATTAGTCCGATGTGTAAAAACATGGAGTGATTTAATCATCTTTAAACAGTTCTTTGCTACAACTTCAAAATATCCAAAACACAATTGGAGTATAATATTCCTGGCAAACTGGGAGTTCTCTTTTTTAGGCAAAGAATAAACTGGCAGCCACTTTTAATAACAAAACAGCTTTTCCTAAAGCAGGAGGGAAGAGGGAAAGGCATCCACAGTTTTGGGGACAAAATTATACAAAGGAAATACAATTAGGCTCCCAGAGAATATATGAGGTTTTGTCCTAAAGCCACCTTGAGTCTCATAGGCCAAATTCCCTTGGCTTGTTCCTGAAAGACACATGTGGGTGACAGCCACGACCATTCTCTGATGGTCCTTCCTTCGACGCCTAGGTGTTGTGATGCAGATGGAAGATGACAGTGGCCACTGCTGACAACTGATCTAACCTCAATACCTAAGAGCTCAGGTAGAGGCATAACCAACTGAAAAATTATTCATATCCTAATGGGTGTGATTTCATAGCTTCAAAAGACACAGCTGTCTTGCAGGTTGCTGTTGGACCAGTCACAGAAGAAGGGATAGGAATGGCAGGAGGCTTCCCACTCACAAGATCCCTCAAAAGTAGTTCTTGTTCTTCTATTCCAGACATCTATCCCCTTCATCCAACACCCCTGGGTAATCCAGCCAGTCCCTGACTCCCGCCATGATCAGGGGCAAGTGTTCAGGAGCACTGGCCAGAAACAAGCCCTGCTAAGGCCATTACCAGAGATGGTGGCAATTATCAGGCTGAAGCTTAAAGAGCTGCAGGCTTCCTCCACCCTCAATGTACTTACAACACATCCATGCCCCTGCACATTCTCCTCTCCTGATTTATATTCTGGATTCCCGGTGCGGACAGTTTGGGAACCTGACTTGGGGGCAGACTCCCTATCTCACTATAACTAGTAACCTCTCTCAGTCCTTTGCCTCTGGCAGGCCCCAAGCACATAGACACCCAAAAGTCAAACCACATGCCTGACTCTGGGCATCTTCCCTTCACTCATTCAGTCCATCAACAAACACATATACCTTTGAGGATTGTAGTCACTGATTCAAGGATCCTGTGCTCTAGTAAGATCTAGACAAACTAATTAATAAACTATGAGAGTGCAGTGTGGTCCATGCTCCAAGGAACTGTAGGGTTCTGTGCCAGCTCAGAGAGAAGGCCCCATCACAAGCTGCAGCACCCTGGGAGGTTCTTTCCAGAAGGAGTGAGGCCTTGCCTGGTAAATCTGAATAGATGAATAGGAATTAGCAGGCTATGTGAGTGGGGAGGGGACAAATGGCCATCCCAGACAGAGGAAACAGCATCAGCAGAGCAGGAAGTAATAGCAGTCATGGTGTATGTGTGGGAATGACACTCACCGGGTCCACTGTTGGGTTGGGGCTACTTCATGAAGGACCAGAGATGCAGTTAAGGAGCTTTGACTCACCCTCAATATGATTAGAGCAGCTGAAGGGATGCAAATAAAGAACAGCACACTGGAATCTGGGTTTGAGGACAAAGTTTACCGCTGCAGAGAAGGTGAAGGGGGTTAGAGACTGAGGGGGTAACAGTGCTATGGCCTGAGTAGGAGGCTGCCACAGTCTCCCCCCAGGCACAGCAGGGCTAAGACTGGAATTTGATATCATCCCTACCGAGAGCCAAGACCGACTCAGACGGCAACGCTGGCCCCCCAGAGCCCATGTCTCCCTCTGTCTATTGGTCACAGAAAGTCAGATCCCAGGGCACCCTTTCCACTACCTGGTCCATGCTCCTGGTCTGAGCTCCCCCAGCACCTCCTGTCCTCCAGGAGCCAGTGCAGATAAAGTGCCAGCACCTTCCAGAGGAAATAAACAGAATGCCAGCTCAGTGGGTCAGCCATCATACCACCGTCCAACAGGTTGTCAGGGCAAGCTGATTATGAAAGAGAACGGCAGTGAGAGCCAGACATGGGATTTACAGAGGCAGCAAGAGAGGGGCACATTGCAGAATACTGTAGGAGCATCCTGGGACTTCAGCAGGACATGGGGGCAAGGGGGCGTGGGGTCGGCATGTGGAAAGAGCAGGAGGCTATGGGACGACTCTACCTTCCCTGTCAGAGGGCAGGCAGGTCCCTGGGTGGAAGAAAGCTGGAATCTGGTGCCTTACCTAGTTCTCAAGATGGCTGGGCCAGCCCTGAGAAAGGCATGTGTTTGCCTTCCCTGTCTTGATACCATAAACCAGAACAGGCCACCCTGCCTCCAATCTGGATGAAGCACTGCCCTGTATCCACCCACCTCCCTCCTCAGCACTCAGCAAAGCAGAGGCCCCAAGACCATGAGCAGAAGCCCCAGCCCCAGGTGTGATGGGAGCAACTCCCACCCCCTCTGAGAGGAGAAGCAGATCAGCCTGGCTTCTGCTCAGAGCTGCAAAGGACCCAGGGCTTGCACACAAGTCCAGATGTCCCTCCTTTCAAGGTCACAGACAAGCTTGAGAGAGGCATTGCCCCAGATACAAAGGGCAGAGAGGTGGGTTCAGACAGTGCCATTGTCAGAGGCTCAATCGTTGCCTCACCTGCAGAACCAAACTTGAGCAAATGATACAACCTTTCATTCATTCATTTCATTCAATCTTTTAAACAGCTATTGAACCAAATTGCAGAAGAATATTTTCTTTACTAAATGATACTGTGTAAACTTGCCAGACACCTAGAGAAGGTGGCAGTAAAAGCAGAAGCATGCAAAATAAAATCACTGAAGAAAGTCTCAAAGTAAAAAACATCCACCATGGCGGTGTCGTCTGAAGCCTGCCATCAAGATGAATGGAGGTGCCCAGGAGAAGCAGCAGATGGCGTTTGTCCACTGGTGATTCAGAGCAGGTCGCTCCCGGGAGAAGAGAAGGGAGGCAGCCGCCACGGGCCCGATACGTGTGAAGTGGAGTCAACCCTCCTGGAAACAGCAGTTTCTAACATTTGTTAAAATGCCCTTCTCATTTGTTTAAAGAAAAGGAAGAAAAAGAGAAGACAAAGCATCCCAGGAAAGGTTTGGGGCCACACAGCCCATAGGACAGGGGAGAGAACAAGGAGTCTGCCCTTCAAGGCATGAGCCTCTGTCTCAATCCCTCTCAGACGGCATCCTGGCCAGGAAGTGCAGACCACCCCTCCTCACCCCACTATCCCCCTGGAGCCCCTTCTGGGCGGTTCTGCCCTCGAGCCTGCTTCAAGGCAGCAGCCCCTTCTCCTGGAATGCCTCCTCCAACTCTTGCTTTGAGCCCAAGCTCAGATATCACCTCTGCCCAAGCGTCCTCTGGCTCTATGGGTTGGTTAGAACATGAGCTCACACTACGGCCCACACCACCCTTTCTCGTTCTGTAATCATGCACTTTCTTAGATGAAACACGCTCTTTCTCTGCCATGGAGATCAACTGCCCTGACCCCCGACCTGGTCCAGATTAGATTCTATGAGGATCTTCCTCCCCTTAGACCAGGAGGCACTTGAGAGCACTTCCTGCAGGCAGCCCTGAGACAAAGGACACTGTTAGCATCCACCCGGCACCAGGGTGAGCTGGGGGAAAACAGTGATGCTGTGGCTGTGGTTCCCAAACCACGTGCCAAGACACCCTGGGGAGCCACCACAACCTCCCAGAGATGCCCCCGGATGTTTTAGATTTTTCTAGACATGTGACATCTGCCAGGTGCACGCAAACAACCAGCTTGAGGCATTTCAGTTTCAACATTAGATGGCTGCCGTCCTTTCATGATGCCATCATTGTGAACTATGAATTTCAGGATTATTATGATAAAAGGCAGAAACTGTGTAAAAATCAGTGTGGAACAAGACATGAGAATGGCAGGGTCCAGTGTGATTCTATGGCCTGAGACATCGTGTGGCACCTTGCAGGCACTAAATTGTTATTACATTTGGGGGACAAATCAATTTATTAAGCAGAACTGGTTGGTGTTCTTTTGGGCAGGGGGTGCTATGGGAAAAAAGATGTGAGCTGAGAAAGTTCGGGAACCTCTGCCCTGGTGATGTCATCTGAGCTGCATACAAGACTATTCACTCCCATGGCCACTGAGCTGCTACCATGCGCAAACATTGTGTTCAGCCATGGTACATATACACCATGGAATATTACTCAGCCGTTAAAAAGAATTCATTTGAATCAGTTCTAATGAGATGGATGAAACTGGAGCCCATTATACAGAGTGGAGTAAGCCAGAAAGATAAAGAACATTACAGCATACTAACACATATATACGGAATTTAGAAAGATGGTAATGGGACGGGCTTCTTAAGGGTGAGTCTGCTCCAGCTCCCAGCCCAAGACACTGTCCAGGAAGAGCTCCCTGACAAACTCTGCCAAGAGACTCATGCACCACAGACAGTGTCCTTCCCACAGGCCAGAATGCAAAGCAGAAAGCAAAGGTCTTCTGGATCTGACTGTAGTTCCCAAAGAAACAAACCCTAAAACAACAGTAGATGGAACTCAACAGGAGTCCCTATCAGATGCATCAGAACTTCTCTCTAGGATCTTCTCTCTCCAGGATCAACATGGTGAGTGGCTCAGAGAAAGATGAGGACAGACGAGCAAGGAGACAATCTCTGTCCATCTTCCTGGCTCATAAGTAAACCCAAAGATGCTGGGGTGCAGGCCCCCAAGACAGGCCATGCGAGAGTTGGCTGCCACAGTGGGCAAAGGGGACAGTCTCAGGCCACACCTCACTACATTCTGTGCTCCTGGGAGGAAGGGCATAAGAGGACTTCAGGCCCTTCTGGCCACAGCCAGCAGAGGACAGGGGTTCACATCTGCAGGACCAGTGGACAAACGGCAAGTGTCTCATACCACTTAAAAGGCAAAAACAATCTCATCCTTTCTCTCACTGTTTCAAGGCCCATTCCAGCCCCTCAAGGCTGTGTGCACTGTCAACTCACTTACATTAGTTGAGACCTTGGGCTGGTTTCCCCTAATCTCCAAGTCTTGGTGGCTCACCAGAAAAATGAATATAACTCTAGCCCATATGTTTGTATAAGCTTTCAATGTGATGGCGCATGCAATTCCCCACCTCTACTAACGCTTTCTGAAGCACACAATCTAATATTTCATATTTTATCTTGTATTGCATTCTGTGTACCATATGCTCCAGAAACCTTCTCTGATTGCCCCAAATAAGTAGACTTGATCATTCTGTCCTCTGATCACTGATGACACTTAGTATTCCCCTTATGTAAATTCATGTATTCATTTGTTCAACAATTCTTTATTGACTGTCTTGTCTCTCCCAGCCAAGAACAGCAAGCAGCAAAGACCAGACTGGCTCCATGGAACTCCCAGTCACTCCTGCAATACGGTTTCTCTCATAGTCCCTCACCTACCACTTCTACTCTCCCCTTAGTACTAGGATAGGCAGTGAGTGCAGAAGAGGGAAAGGAAGTGATGTGATTGGAAGAGGACTATGTCATTTCTGCACAAAGTATTGTAAAGAGAGAAAAAGTTGAATCTAAGCAGAACATGCCAATCAAAGGCAGGAAGGATGCGAGTCTACTCTTCCGAGGAAAAGGGGAGGGGGCTGGGGTATAATAAGCAGAGACAGGGCTACAGACCCAGTGTGAGAAGCAGGGGTTTAGAAACCACTTTGTGCACACAGGATCCCCCTTGCTCACTCTCTGCTGAACACCTAAAAGAGTGACAAGAAGGAGGTCTCTGTCTCCCTCCTCATTTCCATTCCTCCTCGACCTCAACTCTGATCAGGGAACAAGCGCAGTGTTCAATGAGACAGTTAAAACAGTGACAGATTTTATTTTCTTGGGCTCCAAGATCACTACAGACAGTGATTGCAGCCATGACAGTAAAAGATGCTTGCTCCTTGGAAGAAAAGCTATGACAAACCTAGAAGCCACATTAAAAAGCAGAGACATCACTTTGCTGACAAAGATCCATCTAATCGAAGCTATGTTTTTTCCAGTAGTCATGTATGGATGTGACAGTTGGACCATAAAGAAGGCTGAGTGCCAAGAAATTGATGTTTTCAAATTGTGATACTGGAGAAGACTCTTGAGAGTCCCTTGGACAGCAAGATCAAACCAGTCAATTCTAAAGGAAATGAAACCTGAATATTCATTGGAAGGGCTAATGCTGAAGCTGAAGCTCCAATAATTTGGCCACCTGAAGCAAAGAACCAACTCACTGGTAAAGATCCTGATGCTGGGGAAGATTGAAGGCAGGAGGAGAAGGCGAGAACAAAGGATGAGATGATTGGATGGCATCACTACTCAAAGGACATGAGTTTGAGCAAACTCCCAGGAAGTGGTGAAGGACAGGGTATCCTGGGAGCTACAGTCCATGGAGTCACAAAGATTTGGACATGACTTAGTGACTGGACAACAACAAATAATAATTATAATCATATAAGTATTATCATTATCATCATTATAGTGCACCAACATTTTGCCCTAAGAGATAATTACTACTAATGAAAGACACCAATTAGTTAAACATATAACTGCCATACAACTCATCTATTCCATTTCCAGGTATTTGTCCAACAGAAGGAAAAACATATGTTCACTAATAGCTGATATATGAATGTTCACAGCAGCTTTATTTGGAAACAACCCAGATGTCCATCAGTTGAATGGATAAACTGATGTTGGTCTATCCATACAATGGAATACTATTCAGCAATAAAAAGTAATGAACTACTAATACATGCTACAATAGAAGAATCTCAAAATTATTATGCCAAGTAAAAACAGCCAGACAAAAAGAAGAGTAGATTTTGCATAACTCCATTTATATAAAATAAAAAATGCTAACTAACCTAGAATGATAGGAAGCAGAATAGTGGTTGTCTGTGGGGTGGGAGGGCTTCCCAGGTGGTGCTAGTGGTAAAGACCTGCCTGCCAATTCAGGAGACATTAAAAGATATGGGTTCAATTCCTGGATTGGGAAGATTCCCTGAAGGAGGGCATGGCTACCCACTCCAGTATTCTTGCCTGGAGAATTCCATGGACATAGGAGCCTGGCGAGCTACAGTCCATAGCACTGCAGAGTCAGACATGACTGAAGCGACTTAGCATGCATGCACACACATGGGGTGGGAGCAAGGTGAGGAAGGGCAGAGGAGAATTTTGCAGGGGCAAAAAATTTTGAAAGTGATAGATCTGTTCATTGTCTTGGTTGTGGGGATGGTTTCACGGGTACCTACTTATGTCAAAACTGATCAAACTGTACACTTGAAGTATGTGCAGTTTTTATACCTGTTAAGAAAATGATAATAGAAGCTAGGGAAATAAAGTGATATAAATAGGAAGATAAACCATGAGCCCCTCTTGGAAAGCCGCTTGACTAAATGTATCAGGGACCTTAATATGTCCTTATCCTTGGGTACCTCTTCTAGAATTGTACCTTAAGGACACAAAAAGAGATACAAAATTTTCACTACAGAATTATTTTAAATGAAAAAAAAAATAGAAACCACTAATATATCTGACAAAATGACTGCTCAAATAAATTATGGTATACTCACATGTTGAAACACTATGTAGCCATTAAAGGCAATGTTTAGGAGGCATTTTTAATAACCTAGGAAAATACTTATGTGATAATATTAAGTTAAAAATGTAAGATATAAATGGTATATACGATATGAATTAAACTATGCAAAAATATGCACAGAAAAATCTCAAAAATACCTTGAGGATTATCTCTGAGTGACGGGAAATATGGTAATTTTTAAACTTTGAATGTAAAATTGTAAATGTTGTTACTATTTTTTATGCTTTAGAAGAATGTATTTTTTAATTATAAAAGAAAATCACATTCAAGGAAACATCTAGTCTCTCCTATTCCTTGAAAAAGCAAGTTCTGCTATAAGGATAAGAACCAGATTGCATTTCTCTAATCCTCCCATCTGTGAAAATGTAGATGTGTCTTTAAGGCAAACTGCCATTCTGTAACTTGAATCCATGTTCCTTCCTTTTAGGAAACCTAGAGAACCAACCGAAGAACACCATATGTTGTCACCTACTTGCATTTTCTATTTTGTTAGCGCTCCACGTCTATCCACATTTTGAGTGTAAGCCATGTGAAGGCAAAGGTGGGGTCTTTCCCTTTGTTTATACCTCCCCATCTCTCCAACCCACTGGACCATAACATCCAAGAATGAGGGAGAGAGCAGGGACACACACACACACACAGCATGATGACATACATGAATAAGAAGGTCATATCATGTTCTTATGCAGTCAGCTTTTCAGAGTCATCTAATTTAATCAAATCACCAACAAAACAAGAGCCCTATGGCATTGCAAAGAGTCAGACACAACTGAGCAACAACAAAAACAAGAGGTGGGTGGCAAGGTTGGGGGGATTTGGGTTCCATTTTTAAAGAGAAAGATGAGACCTGAGCACTAACTACCCTTGGCTGAGACCAATTCTGGAAGCCTCTCCCTGACATCTCTAAATGACAGTAGACAGAAGACCGGGACTCCACAGTCACTCATGAGTCTGTGAGGGTCAACCAGGTCCTGCTCTCCCCTGTAATGCCACTGTCCGGCCCAGAGAGATATTCAGCAAATTCGTGTTATTTCTAGAAGAAAGGGTTAGCCATTGGGCAAAGGGATAGCTATGTATTTGAACCTGTTTTCTCTAATGTAATACGGTGGGTTGGCCAACCCAATACATCCAAAAGAATGTTCAGGTTTTTAAGACTTTTTTAATAATTTCCCAAAGATGCGACCCTCTAAACTGTCACTTATTTCATAAGCATCTTTGCAGGTGCCCAAAATGATTGACACGCTGAGAGCTGCCCCTTAAACAAACCTGAGAGCCCCAGACACAAAGCTGGCTTCTTCCATAGTCACTGTCACATACAGCCCAAGCAAGTATTCTAAAATGACTAAACACCCAACACAGGTTAAATGATGGATAGTAAGCAAAAGGAAGGCAAAATGTCAAGAGAGTCAGCAGGTGTATCCTGGCTCCTTGGGGGCTCAAGGTCAATGTTAAGGCTGGGAGGAGACCTAAGGGTGGAGAGATTGCCATGTCCTCCAGAATCAAGGCCAAGCAGACTCTGCCTCTGATATTTTTCTAAGCCATGGCAAACTCTCAAAGCTTTTTAGTTGGGGGTTGATACGCTCCAATCTGGTGAAGGATGCCTGCAAGGGGGAAGACACATCAACAGAGGCTTGACGAGGCTGACAGAGAAGATGGGGATAAGAGGGTAGATGCAGAGCTGGCTCAAAATAGCTCACAAAAACTGACTATGCACATCCCTTCCCAAGTTCACATTTAGTGATGTCACAGTGGTAGCCTACAATTACAGCCATGATGGGAATATCAGCAAATGCTACAAATCAGAGAAGTTACCTACCCGTGTCAAAGATTGCTAGTTAAACAATTATACACACCACCAGAGTTTGGAAACCAGCTGGACTGAGGAGGTAAAGTGAAGAGAAGGGTCCACAATGACCCCCTGATGATTCCAGTACAGATCTCAGGATGAATGAGGCTATATCCCTTGAGATAGTGAACACAGGAAGATGAGCAAGCATGGGGTCAAGGGTGAAGAAGATGAGTGCAGCCAAGAACACTTCAATTTTGAAGGATGTGAAGACAACCCAAAGCATGTGGCTGAAAGAAGAGTGGAATTCTGTGTCTGTAGCTTGGGAGACAGTTCCATGCTTTGGAGAGAGTGTATCTTAATCCACAGGTGTGGGCAGGTAAAGGGCAGAGGGATGACCCTGGACTTTGCAGAACCTGACAATACAGGACTTGCAGAAGAGATGACTGGGCAAAGGAGACTGAGGAAATTCACAAGGCAAAGAGAAGGAGGAGTGGATGTCCTAAGTCATGGGAAAAGGGGAGATTCAACAAAGGGGGATGCTATGCTGCCAGATACTGTTAGATCTCAAAGTATCTTCTGAGATTGGCATCAGAGCGGCCACTGGTGACCTGAACTTGACCAGATTCAAGAGAATGTGGGGATCTGGGGAAGAGTAATCATGGCTCCTCAATGTTTAATCATGTGATGTTGCATCTTTGTGTCAGTCAGGGTCTAACCAGGAAAACAATGACTGATACTTCAAAAAGAGGAAATTTAATGCAGAGAATCAGTTACCCAAGTGACAGAGAACAAAGAACCTAAATAGCAACTGGCAAGACAGGAAGACACTACCACCCAGGTCTGGAAGGGGCAAACAGAGACGGCAAGGTCACCAGAGCCCAGGGTCTGGACCCACATGACAGAACCCGGAATCCTGGTGGGGCCATCGGCAGGGACAGGAGCCGCGTGGCAGCAGGGAGACTGCCCAGGGCAATAAGCAGAGGGAGGAACTCTCTGGCTTCTCCCTTCTCCACATTCTCCAGTCTTCCACTAAGGTCTCCCATGGGTTGTCCCGAGCAGAAGCAATTGGCAAGGCCACTGGGGATCATGGTGCCCTCCCTACAGAGCCCAGCAACAAGAAGGCAAGGACAGATCTGACAGCAAACAGGCAAAGGAATGTTACAGTCACTTGCTACATTCCATCATATCTACAACATCATCCACCAGAAGACCCATCTTGATTTCAGAGATGTTAATATTGGAAAGAACAACTGTCAGCTTGGAATTGATGAGACATGGTATACCTGTGGAGACACGGCATGAGGTCACATTGCTCCATGGAGTATCTATTTTCCTAGATGTGTTGGGTTTGTGTGACATGATTGCCTAATCCTGACTCTACAGGGACACATACTGATCCCTTAGGAAGAGAACAGAGTTGCCAAGTGTGCATCTCTGCAGGTTCTTAGTGGATCTCCCTTTCCTAAAGCTCATTTCCCCAGCCCACCAAATAAATTATGACCTAAGTGTGTGTGTACAGTTTATATATTTTTATTATATATTTTCATATATTTATGTATACATAAACATGTATACATTTATTTTATATATATATATTATATGTCATGTCTTCAAGTTCATCATGATCACTTGGGCAGAATTCATGTGCATTATTTTATCTAGGTGGGGTGTTTATTTTAACGAGGTGGGGTGATTGTCCCACCTCATTCTACAGTGGATTTCAGTCTTTTGTACAGAAATGCATACTGTGCCAAAGAGGAAAAGTAATGACTGAGCCAGAAGAAGAGACAACAGGGACAGCAGAAAGAGAAAGCTAGGACAGTGTGAGCACACATCACTTGCTTCCACACCTTCTAGACAAGTGCTGGAGTAGAGGCAAATACCCCATACGGCCAATAAGCCCTCCCAAGAGTGGACCAGCAACATTCTCGGTCCTCACTGACAGTCCCCATCCCACAGCCTCCCAGGAGACATCACTATGCAGCAAGGGTTCCAGAGGCTACGATCCTGTCCAGAGGCAAAGCTGCATCCAGACTCCAAAGCAGACAGGATCAGGTATTTGCTCTGACCAGCCTTCTGAGTGACACTTGGCCCCAGATGCTCCTTGTGAAGGAGGGCAAGCAGCCTGGGCACTCCGGCCAAGCCCTATTTCCATATGGCCCTGGCTGCATCTGCAGTGTAGATCAATATCAATCAAGGGGTTCCCCATTGGCAGGTGGGCAGCAGCTCCCTCCCAGGCAGTGACTCAGCAGGAGAAAATAATCAGAAAAACAAGGAAAGTCCATAACTCTGAAGAATCTGACACATGGGCTCCCATGGGGCTCCTGAGACCCTGAGTGCCTGAGGATGTTTCCTGTGCTAGCCTAGTCCCTCTGGCCCAGGGCAGTGAGGCTCACCATTAGAAACGGGGTCCCTGTACTCTCCAGACCTTCAGATAGCAGCCATAGCAGAGAGCCTGGTCTCAGCTTGTGTCTGACACAACACACACAGTCTGCTGACTTTGGGTCTTTCCTTGACATCGTTTGCCCTCTCCAGAACTCTCAGAGGCCCCCACACCAAAGCATCTCATTGAATCAACAAGCCACTCATTCCTTTGTCCATTTACCCACCCAGTCAACAGTTTGTCGGTTACCAGGTCCTGGGGAACAGGGATATATTAAGAGTTGAGCAATGCTCCTTTATAGGCCTCACTATCTGGTAGGTAAATCCAGATTTTCAAATTAAAAAACAAAACAAAACAAACAAACAGCAAGTCTCTATTTGAGTACAGATTCGAGTCAGGATGGGCTTCCCTGCTCAGATGGTAAAGAATCTGCCTGCAATGCAGGAAATCTGGGTTCGATCCTTGGATGGGGGAGATCCCCTGGAAAAGGGAATGGCTATCCACTCCAGTATTCTTGCCTGGAGAAATCCATGGACAGAGGAGCCTGGGGGCTACAGTCCATTGGCTCGCAAAGAGCCAGACAAGACTGAGCCACTAACACTTCTCATTCCTAGAACCAGGACATGACTGTGGGAGAAAGGCAAAGTGTTACAGAAAAGTCCCCAATGAGGAGACTTGATCTCTCTCCTCTGTGCAAGTCTGGGATGGAGGCTGTGCATGAGGAGGTGAGAGCATCCTGTGCCCTTCAGGGGAGGAAGGAGCGTTGTCTGGAGGGGCAAACACCTGGTTCCATCCCTGACAAAGTACCAGGCCCTGGCAAGAGATGAGGGTGGAAAGCTCGGCAACCCCAAGGCAGAGAAGGCTTCCTGCTCGGAGCACTGCACTCATCACCTCCCCCCATCACCTCCACCAGCCTGACTCTCCAGTCTATTTCAATGTCTGTGTTGCCGTTCTCCCCAGAATCATCACTGACTATTTTAATCTCTCAGCTTGTTGGTTTCCCCCATCAAAACTTAGATCTTCTTATGTCTCTCCAATCAACAATATTCACCCAAGACTTTTTTTTTAATATTTATTTATTCATTTGCCTGCACCAGGTCTTTGTTGCGGCACAAGGGAGCTTTTAGTTGCAGTATGTGGGATCTAGTTCCCTGACCAGGGATCGAACCTGGGCCCCCTGCACTGGGAGCGTGGAGTCCTAGACACTAGACCACAAGGGAAGTCCCTCACCCAAGACTTCTTTACTCCAAACAGCCTGCTGAACCAGGAAGAGGAGCTGATGTTTTGGGGTCAGGGCTAAAACTGACCCAGCCTTGGTGAAGTGAAGTTTATAAAGAGTACTATTCCAGTCCGAGAAGTTCCTAAGGCAAAAGGACACTTACCAGCAAAAATAAATTAAGTGATTTTTTTTTTTTTAATTAAGATCTTGAGCTTTTCAGGGAATCTTATTATTGGTGATTGACAATCAGCATTGTGCTCAGGTTTTTGTCATGTAAATTCCACATTTATCCAGCAGCTTTAACCTGTCAGAGCCATTCATGAATTCTTTGGAGGGTTTCCTTTCTATTTGCTTCCTGGTTATTGCTTTTAACCTGAAAACAGGGGGGAGAAAAGAGAGTGCATTCCAAATGGGACATCCCTTTAGTAGACCTTCTATGTTTCAATTTCAAAATCAATACTTCAACAATAAATGAGAAGAAAATTTCCTTTGAAGGCTAGACCATGAACAACATTGCCTTCACTGCGCTCAGTCCACCGGTACCCAGGCAGGGGGGCTCCTGGAAGTCATGGCTGCCTGTCTGCCTGGCCCTGGTGCAATTTTCTGGGGGACTCCAAGTGCACAGGAGGGGGATGTAAGAGGAGAAGACATGCTTTTGCCTTCAGTGAGTAGAGAATGGAGTCAGGGAAAAGGACGAATGCACAATAAACAGAGAACAAAACATGGAGAATGTCATCAAGTGGGAGGCTGCCACCTGAGTGATACTAAGAGCCTAGACGCAGAAGTCACAGATCCAGCTTAAGTCCTGAACACCATAGTTTAGGGACTTATTGAGAGTTTTCAGAAACTCTGCTTCTTCAACTGTAAAGTGGGGGAGTTATCAGATCTACCTCACAGAGTCCCTGGAGGAAGAGCTGACCCGAGTTGATGGGTGTAACTATGCTCTAGGTCTGGCTACCCCATCACCTCCTTCCCTCTAGCCTTTGGGTAGCATCTCTTTCGGGGCCCCATCTTTCCTCCAGAGATCCCACTGTGCATGCTGTCCGCCTTATAGTGTGTGGGCTCAGGACCTGATGCCTGGGAAATGAGTGGCCTCCATCCTCTCTCTCTGGGCATGACCGAGTAGAGACGACTGCAGCTAAAGCCAGGGTCAAGGACACAGAGAGGTGTAAATGCAACTCACCATCTAGTGAGAGAACCCCTGAGGTGAGCAGGGGCTATTTCCAGATGACATAGGAAAGGGATGCAGCTGGTCCACAGGAGGCCGTGCAGCTCCTGTTCTGTGTACCAGTGAGAAGTGTGCCTATCCTTCCTGCAGGGAGCATGCTGAACCACGTGCAGCCTCTGGTCAGTAGGTCCAGCTAGATCCAGTCCAGAGTCATCCCAGCCTAGGCACCAGGCTCAGGAGTGAAGAAACCTCCAGGTGATCCCAACCAAGACCTGGTCATTCAAAGTCACGGGCATCACACAGCATTGACAAGTTAACCCCCCACCCCCACCCCCACCCCCACATATAAATTCCTAAGCCATAGGCTCCATGAGAATAAATTGGAACTCACATATATACACTACTATATATAAAACAATAACTAACAAGGACCTACTGTATAGCACAGGGAACGATATCCAATATTCTTATTCTTAACAACCTATATGGGAAATGAATCTGAAAGAGACGGATATATGTATATGTATAACATTCACTTTGCTCTACACCTGAAACTAACACAGCTTTGTAAGTCAACTATACTCCCAAAACAATTTTTTTAAAAAATGGTTTCTGCTTTATATAGATTAGTTAGGAGTAGTTTGCTAGGTGGACTTTCCTGGTGGCTCAGAAGGTAAAGAATCTGCCTGCAACGCAGGAGACTTGGGTTCAATCCCTGGGTTGGAAAGAGACCCTGGAGGAGGGTGAGGCAACCCACTCCAGTATTCTTGCCTGGAGAATCCCCACGGACAGAGGAGCCTGGCGGGCTACAGTCCACGGGGTTGCAAAGAGCTGGACACAACTGAGCGACTCAGCACAGCACACAGTTCGCTAGGTAGCAATAGATAATCAGAACACCAGCCTCTTCTACACCAAGTTTTTTGTGTTCTTGGCTTACATTATTTTTCCGACGGTGTCTCAAGGTAGGATTTAATATAGACATTGTAAAGATGAGAAATCTGACCCTCAGAGAAGTTTCCAAGATCCCACTGTTTCTAAGTAACATAATCAGGACCAATACACCAAATCAAGATTTACACACCATTCACACGCCATGAATCAGCCAATCACCCAGAATTAAGACAACTTTTAAAATAAATCAGGTATTGTCTTCGGTACCTGAAATGGCCTATTTACATAAATTTATATGCTGAGAACACTCACCCTGAAATAAAGTCATTTGGCTGTCAAAAAAAAAAAAAAAAAAAAAAAACCACCAAATTGCATACCTTTGAGCCGAGCCATGTAACTGAAGCTAAGCGGATGGACCAACTCCTGTCAACCCGCTCAGCCGACTGGCTCACTGCACCAAGTCTCTCGGAGAAAGGGCAGAATTTGTATCCACCGGGTTTTTCTCTGCCTTCCTGAAATGACAGAATGACCATAGTCATCCAGACACACAGGCAAGCCAGGGTGGGTGGAGAAGAGGGATTTTCAGCTCTGCCGGCTGCCCCACATCAGTGAAGGAAGCAGAGTAACTCTGCAGACAGTGGTAACTGCTTTGCAAATTCACTCACAGGTGCTCTGGGAGAATGCTGAAAATAGACTCTTGAGAAATCTGGCTGCGATCAGAGGCACCAGATGTTGCCCCAGACGCCGGGATGATGTGTGCTGCGAGCATCAGCCTAATTTAACTCATTCCCCCCAGGATGGGGGCAGGGAGAATCTACCTTAGTCCAGATCTTAAGGAGCTGGGGCAACCTTGCCCTCAAGGGACCTTCAGAGTCCCAGGCCTCTGCTCCCCAAGAAAGAGCCGCCCACCCCAACCAGGTCCAGGGTCGCTGGGCTGCAGAGCCCAGCACACAGCCTCACTGCAGGGAAACCTCCTCACCCCGGCTTCGATCGAAGACCAGGTGAAGTGCAGCATGGAAATGCCCCAAGTTCAGTGAGGAGAAACACCAGTCAGGGATAAAACAGGCCTCCAAAGGCCCCAGGAGACCTCACAGCTACCGAGTGAGTCTCACTAAATGTGCAAAGGAATCCCAGCATTCAGATCCTGTCAGATTTATTACAGAGAACAGTCCACAGAGAGCACACAAGTGCTCCCTATAAAATGCCTTCTCTTGTTCGCTCCTTCTATCTGTTTGGGTTCCCTCGGGAGCAGACCCCTCCTGAGACAAGGATTTGAGTGCAGGTGGTTTATCTGGAGACTTCTCAGGGGGTGCTAGTGGTAAAGAACCCACCTGCCAATTCAGGAGACATAAGAAACTTGGGTTCGATCCCTGGGTTGGGGAGATCCCCTGGAGGAGGGCATGGCAATCCCCCCAGTATTCCCGACTGGAGAATCTCATGGACAGAGGAGCTTGGTGGGCTACAGTCCATGGGGTCACAAAGAGTGGGACTGGACTGAAGCGACTGAGCATGCACGCGCAGTTTATCCGGAAATGATCTCAAAAAGGCCAGTGGAGGAGAGGAACAGTGGCTCAGGAAGAAAGGGTGGAAGCTGGACAAGTGGAACCCAGATCTCACAGGGAGCCCGAGAGACCATGTGAGAGGCTGTGATGTTCTCCCATCTGAGGGACTAGGGAGTGGGGTTACTGATGGAGGACCATTCCTGGGGGTGTTAATTCCTTGAGTCTTCTGACCCGGCCCACACAAGGGCAGAGGAGGGTCTTCTGGCCAGTGAGAGCACACAGGCATAGGGCCATCAGTGCTGAAAGTTGGGCCTGAATCCATGAAAGTGGGGAGCAGAGGAATGTGGGCAGGGCACCCTCACTGGCCACACATACCTTGTGGCCACTGACTAGCCTCTACCCCACCTGCATGTTACTGAGTCTGTTGCCAGTGTACACGAAGCGGGCAGGGTTGAGATCTGCTGTGTGGTCTAGCCTGGAGTTCACATCCCCTCTGGGCAGGAGGTCCCTAATTCTAAGTCACTGGCAGCAGGCCCCACTGAACCTGACAGCTATTCTATTCCTCTAGCCCAGCTGGGTGGTGGGGACAGGGTGAAAGAGCCAGCCTTTCCCCATCCTGGGCTGACTATGGGTAGAATACAGGGCCATCACAGACCTGGTTTTGTGACCACCCTCTGACAGAAGGAGGTCTGCTCCTGAGCCTCCTGGCAAAACAAAGAAACAACAACAAAAACAACACAGAGTAGATAGGCATGAGGGATCTTACTGGGGTCACAGGAATGTTTCAAAACTGATTGATGACGACTGCTGCACCACTTGGCCAATTTATTTAAGCAATCATTGAAATATACACTCAAAATAGGTGATTTATGTGATACATAAAATTTGCCTTCACTAAAAAAGAAAGCAAAGTGGGGAGGGGGGTTCTCCCCTGACGTCTTAGTGGTAAAGAACCAGTCTGCTTTGCTTGCCAATGCAGGAAATGTGGGTTTGATCCTTGGGTGGGGAAGGTCCCCTGGAGAAGAAAATGCAACCCACTTCAGTATTCTTGCCCGGAAAATTCCATGAACAGAGGAGCCTGGTAGGCTATAGTCTATGGGGTCACAAAGAGTCAGACATGACTTAGCAACTAAACAACAACAAAGTTACAAAAATATTTTATTTTTTAAAAATTTAAAAACTTAAAGGCAAAACCCCACAATACTCCACAAAACCATTACATCCTAGAACTACCTGAGTACAACCCCTGACCTGAATTGCTGCCTACAAGTGATATATCAGATTCTTCATAAAATCCATTTAGAGCATTGCTTTCCTTCAAGAGTGAGCTAATGCTGAAATGAGAAACAAATGGAGAGAGGGTCTGAATTATCCCGAAATGCCCGAGATACCAGAACACCATGCCCTAGGCATCTCTTTTACTCCCCAAATTTTGTTAGAAATACTTTTGTCTGGTTGTCAGAGCAATTTCATACAACCTCAGGCTCTTCCTACCATTTTACTTTTTCCAAGTTCAACCATTTCAGGTGACTTGGGATGTAAATTCTCCATGAAGTTAAAAAAGACTCCACTTTCTAAAAGAAACTCCAAGGAGCCATTGTGGAGAGAAAAAAATCAAAGAGCCTTGGAGAAGGAACCATTTTAGTAAGTTAAGTTGGAAGAGTGAGAGTGAGAACTCTCCCTTCCCAGCCAAGTCAGTGTGGGGAGCTTGAAGGGAAAAGCCTTTTACATGCAAGGCCCATAGTCCATTATAATTGAAAATATGGTGACGCATAAGAGATGATGTTGATTTTAGAATCAGAATGTCAACCAGGTCTTCTCATTTCAGAAAGATATACAGCCCTTAGTGCCCTGAAGTTACCGTTGGGCTGAAATTTTTATAAACTCAACTCCAAGTCAAATATTATAGAACTACCAAATGTCACTGAACTACTTATTATGGGGATATACCATTTCCCATTAAATCAAAATATTAAAATGCACTTTCATCTCAAAGTTACTGAAACTCTCTGGCAATTCAGCTTCTCTCTCAGGAGCACCTTCAAGCTTATGTGAAGGAAGGCAGAAAAAATAAACAGACACCTTGGGATTAAAAACAAAATAAAAACCCTCTTCCCTCTAAATTATCAATGAGAACACTAAGGAAGAATTTTCCACCCAAGAGGACAGCGTTTTATCTCTGAAATATCAGCACTGACCATAATAAATACTCTAGGTAGTTTGTTAGCATTTAATCCATCTGGACATGAACATGAAACGCTGTTATTTTTGCCCCTAACAGTACTGTCAAGCGCCTCCCTCCCACTGGATAGCAAATGCCTTAAAGACACTCCAGCCCAGTTCTATAGCTTTTCATTCAATTAATAAGATTTAATCCAATGCAGTTTGAAACTCCGATCTCCTATCTGATCCACAGACCTTCTACTCCCCCTGAAAAGGCAAGGCATTCCAGTCTCCTGAAGAAGCGGCCCAGTGTGGTCTGCTCTCCTGTCCTCCTCCTCTTCCCTACTCTTCTGCTTATGAGAAAGAGAAGCAGGAGAAGAAAAAGAAGAAGACATGTCTCCATACTTAAAGCAAAATATGTTCTCCCAAATAGCTGGTATTCAGTGCTATGGATGCAAGAAGGAGCCCATGACTAAGCTTTCTCACTGATGGGAAAGTTAAATTACATTAATTATCCCAGAAAGATGTACATTCTGGAAATGGCCCCCAGAATCATCAGCCTCAGAGGTCCAAGGCCCTGAACCATCTCATATGCAACCTGTGTCACCCCCAACATGTTATCTGCTCCCGGCCTATCTCCATCTTAGGCAAAGTAGCAGTCCTCTCTTCCACTGGTCTATCCCCTTAAACGATGCTCCTGCACACAGTTGATGCAGTCTTCCAACATGTCCCCTGGAAAGACCTTACGCTTCAGAAAGTCTTCCTGTGAAATGGGACAACCTCTTTCAGTTGTCCATCAGTTGGTGACATTTTCCCCTATGTCCCAAAAGGTCCCCAGAAAGGCTACAGTTCCAGAAGTTGTCTATGCTTGAAGGTAATTTCACCTGCAGGCATATATGGAATCCAGCTTAGAAGCAGAAACTTACAAGTGTGTGTGTGTGTGTGTGTGTGTGTGTGTGTGTGTGTGTGTTGGGGGGTGGGGTGTATCTTCCAGGCACCTCTTGGCCTGAACATCCCCCAGCATGCCATCTAGAGCTCCACTGTTCTCTTCTTTATACTAATGGCACAAGAATGAGTCAGCTAAATATTCTGTGTGTAGCTTTAATAAACTCTAAGTTTCTCAGGAATATAACCATCCAATGAATTAAGACCAGAGTATACTGTCTTATTCAGAACTTCACCAGAAGAATGCCACCATTTCTTAACAGTGCATTCCCCCAACACTGATCATGGTATCTGTGCCGATACAGATATCATGACTTGCCCATACAACACACCTGGATCCATCTGCATTTGTAGCTGTGGAATTCACAGCAAGCATCTAATTCACTATCTCTTCTAGTATAAGCTGGGTGCAAGCATCATATGTTATTTTATAATACATTATTTTCCTTTTGGTTTCTTTATATTTCAGTTAAGGCATTACACTGATTTGTTAAATTAAGTATACAAGCAAGCAATGATATCAACAGATTTCATTTCAGGATAATGACAGGAGAACTACAAAATGTGTTGTAAAAAGGAGCCATTGGTTCTGAAGCAATGCAAACCAGTGGTCTAGATTCATGTTCCTTTCTGCTTATTTCCCTGTTATGCACCCTGACCCTTTAGTCGAACTCAACTGAGTCCACGCTCCAGTCTTACCAGCTCGAGGGTAATGTTGTTTTCCCTTGAGCCAGAGTCAGGGGAAGGGGGCAGCTCTGGCCTGTCCAGGTCCCTGCCCCAGCAGCATAATTGACAAAAAAACTTGGGGCTTGCCAGGTGGAACAGTTGGTAAGGAATCCTCCCACCAATGCAGGAGACACAGGTTGGATTCTTGGGTCAGGAAGATCCCCTGGAGAAGGAAATGGCAACATACTCCAGTATTCTTGCCTAGGGAATCTTACAGTCAGAGGAGCCTAGCAGGCTACAGTTGATGGGTAGGGGCGGGGAAGTGGGGGTCACAGAGTCAGACCCGACTGAGAGACAGAGCACACAATGAGAAAGGGTGTGTCAGGGTCCGAGGCAGGGCTATTAGCCTCCTGCCCCCCACCCCCACCCCCCAGCACAGTCCACATCAACAGAGAGCACCTCAGGAGCTTCCCCTCCCAACACCAGCCTCAGAAGCACTGAATTTGGGTGTTTCCCTGTGCGGAGTACCAAAGCCTTAACACTCAGAGCTGAATGAGCATATCCTTAGATCCAGAAGTAAATGTTTTGACTCTGACAGATTCCCACTTGCTCATTTTTGGTGAACTATGTGCATAGCCTGGGAATCTCAGCCCAGCCAGAAGTCAGCATCTCTCCTGTTCACCCACTTCCCTGTTGCGGGCAGAACTCCATGGGCCTTATCACATGGAGCTATCTCACTCTCATTGATGACAAAGCTTTTCCAACTAAAAACTCATCCTTGCCTCTCAATACATATGCATCTGATATCATCAACTGTAAATCACTTTCAATGATCTGTTTTGGAAAAGGAGGCATGCTTTAAACATGCTTTCTACAATCTAGGGCTTAAGAGAAGACTGACAGAAGTAAGGAGGATCCACTGAGAGACACAAGAGAGTGTACTGGGCAGAGCATCAGACCTGCAGTAGCTGATGGTTGGATATCCCCAGTGGCTGAGTGATAAGACTCTGTCTGCACTGCAGGAGCTGCAGGAGACTCGGGTTTGATCCCCGGGTGAAGAAGATCCCCTGGAGGAGGGTATGGCATCCCACTCCAGTATTCTTGCCTGGAGAATGCCATGGACAGAGGAGCCCAGCGGACTGCCATCCATAGGGTCCCAAAGAGTCGGGACACAACTGAAGTAACTTAGCATGCACACACACAGTTGATGGTTACAACTTAATTCTCAGCAATGCAAGGACAGACAATGTTCTCCCAGATAGGTTGTATTCAGTGCTACAGATTAAAGAGTGAGTCTCATAACTAAGCCTTTTCATTGATGGGAAAGTTAATTTAATTATCCCATAAGGATATACACTCTGGAAATGGCCCCCCAGAATGATCAGCCTCAGAGGTTCAAGGCCCTGAGCCATCTAGCTTCCCAATCCCAGACCTGTCTCATCCCCAACATGTCATCTGCCCCAGCCTGACTCCAGGTCCCCATTCCTGAATGCACCAGTTCACATGGGCACTGGGGGCCCAGGGATGAAGAAGAAAGATGAGTCAAGGGAAACTCCACCCCAGCCCTATCCCCACAAAGCAACAAGCTGGGTTCCAGGGAACTCCAGCCATCACCCACCCACCCACCTGTGCTAGACCCTAAACCTCTGCAGACACAGGATGAGGACGCCACAGACCCTGACTTCGAGGATCAGACAGTTTAGGAGTAAGCAGGTGGGCAAGCTGCTAAGTGACACAGTGAAAGTACATGTGGGAGCTATGCTATGGAGGCGGGGGTGGGGAGTGGTAAAAATACCCTCTGGGAGAGCCCAGGGATGCATCCTAGAGGAGGCACCAGGCTGCCAGGCAAGGCAGAAGCAGACAGAGCAGGGCGTGTGCACTGGCACAGAAGCACAAGACGGCCCAGGAGGCAGGGAACTGAGTTCCTTCCTCGGGTCGGGCTGAAGCACGAGGAGAAAATGTGAGAGAAGATTACTCATCTGCTCACTTAGGCACTGTGCCAGGAGCTGGGCCCTGTGCACATAAGCACACCTTCTAGCCCAGGAACAGGTGGGCACCCACTAAAGAAAGGCCTTCTGTGATAAGCCAAGGGAAGTAGGGCTTCCCAGGTGGCACTAGTGGTAAAGAATCTGTCTGCCAATGCAGGAGACACAAGAGATACAAACTCAGTCCCCGGGTAGGAAAGATCACCTGGAGGAAAAAATGGCTACCCCCTCCAGCATTCTTGCCTGGAGGAGCCTGGCGGGCTACAGTCCATGGGGCCACACAGAGTCAGATATGACTGAACATCTGAGAGCACACAAGGAGTAGACATTATCCTGAAAGTGATGAAGTGACACAGAGGAATTCTGCCCGGGGGTGATGGACTGGGTGTGACAAGGGCTGAATTGGATTAAAGAAGAATCAGTCCACGAGCTGGAGGGATAGAGAAGTACAGTCAGGCCAGGAGCCTCCCCACCACGCCCCAGCCTCACCCTCCATCCTGAGATGGCTGCAGTAGAAAGGGTCAGGGTACAGATGGTGCCTGTCACAAGAAGCAAGGACCAGAGGGAAAAACAGTCCAGGGCACTGAAGAACACACGGAGAACAACAGACAGAGAAGGAGCAGGGTGCTACAGACTGCTGAGTCAGGCGTGCTGGCTGCTGCTCAGGAGATACCCTGTCCTGCCTTTAAGCAGATGCAATCAAGACAGAGAACTAGGTTGAGTCCTTGCGGCTAATGCAGAGGAGACACTGGGCTGGATGGCCATATTCAGGCAGTGCTTCTGTGGTTGAATCTGAGCACCCCTGTCTGCAAACCTGAGGCTCTTGCATTGCAATGGACATTGACTCCCTCCCTTGCCTCTTGGGGTACCTACTTAAGTGTTCAGGTGGTTGGCTGGGGATTGGCAGGGCTTGAATTTCCCAGATATCAAGGTTGCCTTAGTTCTGGGAAGAAAGGATGTTCAAGTGCACGTCTTCACCCACAGCCATGGAAACCACACACACTAAGCACCATGGTGTCTCCATGCCAGGACCTAAGAGTGAAAAGCCATCAAGACCCAGTAGAGCTGGCAGTCAGTATGGGCAGGAGCCCAGCTTTTTAAGGATCCATAGCCGCTACTGCCAACTTTTGGATGACATCAGTTCAGTTCAGTTCAGTTGCTCAGTCATGTCCAACTCTTCGCAACCCCATGAACCACAGCACACAGGCCTCCCTGCCCATCACCAACTCCCGGAGTTTACTCAAACTCATGTCCGTCGTGTCGGTGATGCCATCCAGCCATCTCACCCTCTGTCGTCCCTTTCTCCTCCTGCCCCAATCCCTCCCAGCATCAGGGTCTTTCCCAATGAGTCAACTCTTCGCATGAGGTGGCCAAAGTATTGGATTTCAGCTTCAGCATCAGTCTTTCCAGTGAGCACCCAGGACTGATCTCCTTTAGGATGGACTGCTAAGGTGGGTCAAACAGACTCATTCCCGGAGGGTTTCCACAATTTAAGCACGGGAGCTAAATCGCTCTAATACTGTTTGAGCGCCATGACAGAGACCCATCTGTCTCACACGTCCCCCACAGCCTCCAGATAGCCTGTCATGCTACCCGAAATGCCACCAGTGTGCAAAGGCTTAACCCTAGGGGTGGAGCTGTGTTCCCTCTTTCTAAAAGCACACATCACCAAGCGAGATCATGCATCATGTCCCATTACCTTAGCTTACAGGAAAGTCAGAGTGTTTCCTCTCCCACAAGATGATGTAAGTAGAGCATTAAGGCATCAGGTCTAGGATACTTGAGACAGGGGCAATGGCAGCTCCAAATTCTCCTATCAGGGACCATTTGGTTGGGAGTATGAACGGTGACTTGTTTTGAAGCTGTGACTGCGTAGTGAGCCCTCTGTCTTTAGTAAGATTAGATGGTTCTGATCCACAGAAGTAGCCAAGTCTTCTAAAGATACTTCTATTAACATTTCCCATTGGACTGAGAAAACAGATTGTAAGATTAGGAGGAAGATGATTCTCATTTAATATTGGTGGTATTTTAAGGAGTGGCTTCCAGGGAGCAGCCAAAAGCAGTCCTTGGTCCTCCAAGGTTTTGAAGACAGAGATCCCAGTGGAAACCGGGGAGCAGGAAGAGATAGCTCAGGATGGAAAACGGTGGATGAGAAGAGTGCTGAAGGTGACCCAACAATTTCATCAGCCCTCCCCTTCTCCCTCATGGGCTCTGAGACAAGAGGTGGGATGCATCTGAAAGCAAAACTCCAGGAAAACATCTTCAAGCAAAGATTCTTAACTAATGTCTGACTTGAGTTGCTCCACAAAACAGGGCTGGAATTTAAGTACTGGCAGATGGGTAGAGAGGAGGCAGGGGGCTCTTCAAGAAGAAAATATTTTATTCATGATCTCTAGTCAAAAGAGGAATAAGCCACTAAAAAGACTTAAATATCATTTAAAAATTAATACACAAGAAACAGCCATCTTGATAATTCTGATGATGGTGCAGTAAAGCCAAAATCATTGGTTTGCTTTTGGGGAAAAAAAATAGCCAGTAAAAAGAAAGTGAACTCTAGGTCTTGAATGTAAAATTCTTTTTAGCTCTATAAATCTCTGATTAGCCTCCTTCCCTGTTCCAAGTGACAACACATGCTCCCACAAACAAACAAAAATACACAAGAAAGGAAGAAATGAAGATGACGGAAGGAAGAAAGGAAAGTAGGAAGGAATGAAAGAAGGAAACTTAATACAATAAACTGCAAACTCAGTATCTTCTCTCACTGCCTAGCATTTCTGTGAGTTTCCTGAGTGATGGCTTGTCTTTTAGCTCTTGGCTGAGAATCCTGATTCTTAATCCCTCCATATAGGGTATGGAGGAGAGAATTTTGAGCATTTTGCAGCAGATAAGTGTGCCAAGAAGTGCTGGCAGAGCACTATGAACTGAGATTCTAGGACTGGGTGGGTGCTGTCCTTGCATGAGGACCAGAGTATGTGAACTCCAGAAATAGGGAGAAGCAGTCGCACACTCCAACACTGTTCTCCCACATTCTATGCGATGTCTAACCATTAGTGATACATTCCTTGGGATTAACATTATCCTTGGTAGGTCTGGAACCACTAGCTCCAGGTCAGGCTGTTGTTATCTGAAACACACTGCCTTTCAAAGGGTTGTGGAACAGAGTGAAAATCTGTCCCTAGGAGAGCACTTGCGGGTTGGAGAACTCAGAAGCAAAAAGAGTTGGAAAAAACAAACATTCAGAACCACAAACCACCAAACACATCCAAACACACAGTCAATCAAGTTAAGGAAATGCATACAGGGTCTCCTCCCCGATTCCTTTTCTTCTTCTTCTTCTTTTTTTGACATGGACCATTTTTAAAGTCTTTGTTGAATTTGTTACACTTGCTTCTGTTTTATGTTTCCGTTTTTTGGCTGCAAGGCATGTAGGATCTTAGCTCCCCAGCCAGGGATCAAACTGAACCCCTGCATTGGAAGGTGAAGTCTTCACCACTAGACCACCAGGGAAGCCCCTCCCCTGATTCTTCATAAGTGTTTATACTACAAGCCCTGCTCCCTCTCCCCTCTGTGCAATCTCCATGGTCCCATGAGAGAGGGACAGAGCAGGTGACAAGCTGCTACAGAGACCCCGGTCCTCACTCAGCAAACTTTCCTTGAAAAGCAGGCTTTTAATTGGATGGCGAGGGACTCCTCTTCTCTCACACTCTCACTCTCCACCCCAGCAGGTAAAAGGACAGCGATCTTGGCCCCCAACCTGACAGGTCTGAGTAGAGATCCCAGATGAAAGAGTCTGGGTCCATTCCCATCCACTTGACCCTCCTCTCTTCTCCTGATAGCCTCCCAAGGTTTTATTCACCAGCCTGTCCTCAGCAATCAGAGGGTCAAAGACAGAATGAAAAGGAGGAGCTACAGGGGCCCAGGGCAAGATGACCCTCGACGCCCCAATGGGGCACCAACTTCCCATTACCCACACCCACTTGAGGCTGCCCTGTCCACACCCAAAGCCAGGGTGCTGGGGTGCCTTCTGTGAAATAGGCAGAAGCTTCCTCAGAGCATCTAGCCTGAGCATCAGGTAGAAGCACCTCTGGCTTCAGGTGTGGATTGACATGCTAAGTGTTTCCTGGCAGCCCGAGAGAGCCTAAATACCTAGCCGTGTTCGCAAGCTACAGAAGTCTAGTGCAAACTGTACTGATGCAGGGGAAATTGCCAATAATGCACTTTATGGCCAGAACTTCAATATTTTTGAAGGGTTTCATTTCTCCTCCTTTCCAACTTTGATATACATACTTACTTAACAAGGGTCTGGGGAGGGTTAATTGAATTAATATATGTAAAGTGCTCAGGGTTTGAAGAGAATATGCAATATAAATGGAAGTGTCACTAAAAAGGTTAATCTAATTTACATCTAACACTTTCAGTTCATGGTGTTAATGAACTATATCCTTTTAGAGAGTGATTAATTTATAGAAATGTGATTATTTTTCCTAATGCTCTATATGGGTCAGCTTCTTCTCTTACTGTATCTAACTTTACAGGAGAATTTAGCATTTTATAAATTAAAATAATAAATCATATACCCCATAATGGTTATATTTCATTAATTACAAGGAGACATGCATTAGATTAACATTTATCTGTTTTAATTAATTTGCTGCAATGCAGTTACCCATGCAAATGGGAAAACGACACATCAAGCTGACATCATATTAACAGTTTTGACTGGTTCTACCCTGAAAATTTATGGGCCTGCAACTGCTGCATAACCACGGTGACCACCCGCTGTGCGCCATATGCAGACTAAACATGAAAAAATTTAGCCTTAATGCTAAATTCAGACTTCTGAAAATATCATTAGTTGAACTGATAAGATAGTATAAAGGCAGAAAGATGTAGGGCTTTGTTTGAGGGGAGTTTGAGCCCTGAAGTCTCTCAGACAGTTTCTTAAATCTGATCACTTTATTTGCTTAGACCCTTTATCCTTCCAAAGGGCATTCAGAGCCCTTAGCAAGTGGATACGCAGAACTTTCTTGAGTAGAGGAAGGAGATGCCAGCGTGTCCTTCTGGCACAGAAAGAAACAGATATCAGAGGGCTGAGTGCTGTGTCCTGAGCCTCACACTGACCAGTGAATCCAAGTCAGGAGACTGGGAGAAGATGCCTTTCCTACCTTCTCCACAACGATTTCCTTGTCACACTTACTTGGAAGACTGCAGATTTGTTTAACTCTATAATACAGCAGACAGCATGGAAATGCAAAGGGGCAGAAGTCACCAAAAATGATGTGTTGTGGGCCTTTTTTTTTTTTTAAACAGCAAAACTTAAGTTAAATTTCAGCCAATTAAGCATTTTTAGAAGCAATGAGAGTAGCATTCACAGGCTTTCTCAGTGAGAATTCCAGTAGCATCTGCCACACCTGATTCTCTCAAACATCTTGGTGTGGTTAGAGTTCTGATTCATCTGTAGAACAGAGTGTTTTCAATACCATGTGTAAAACAGCTAGTGGGAAGCCACTCTATCTATAGTACAGGGAGCTCAGCTCAGTGCTCTATGAAGACCTAGAGGGCTGGGATGAACATATTTTTGATGTTCATTTACCAATGTGTAAAATGGGTACTTGTGAAAAAGACAACTGGTGTGTGTAAAATCCAGCCATGACCGCAGAAGGCAGGGTGGCTTTAGGAGCAGGCAGGTTACCTGCTATTCCATCTACGCCATCTCTCCCACCCTTGCCACACTCACCTCCTCATTCCCCCGAGGCCAGGCTTCAAGTATACCTAATACACTTGCAAATGTCTGTGGTAGCTTTCTTTGACCCTGCTGTTTATAAAAATAAATAAATAAAGGAGTCAGAGGAGGGCCATGATTAACTGAAATGAACGACTGCTGGGAGGCCTTCCTGGCCCAAGAGACCCGGCCAGTGGACCACGCAGTGCAGACAGCTGCCTTCTCTGCTTGAGGCCAAGTGTGATGGGGGTGGGTGGGGAAGATGGAGGAAGGCCTCCAGCTGCCCGGGTGAGGAGAGAGAGGCTATGCTCACTCCTGATGGGGAAGTCAATCAGAGAGTAAGACTTCCAGAAAAACCAATTCTTTCAGCAATTTTCTAGTGAAACGCAAATGCTCTCGGATTGGGAGGAGATGCCTTCCAGAGCAGCAGAGCCTCTCTGGCTCCACTCAGAGCTTTCCTCAGACTGAAGACACATCACGCTGCTAGGTATGCTCATGTGACACGGGAAGTCCACGTCTGCCACACTGTTCTGGGTTCACATCTCAGTCCCATGACCACTAAGTTGTGGGACCTTGGGCAAGTTACTTCCCTTCTCTGAGTCTCAGTTTTCTCCTCTGTAAATACAGGATAGTAATTCGAACTACATCATCGGTAGATCAATGCAATTGGGGTTAAGATCAAACCAACTGTCACATGCAAAGTGCTTAAAATAGTGCCTGGCACAGGGTATGCATTCAATAAACACTCATTCCTTTATTAGCTCTGTAATCTCTGTGCAGAAATATATTTTTCCATGGCTGGGCTCCCTCTTCACTCCTGCCTGTGTACCAACATGAGCATTCTTACTTTGTAGCTACATGTCCTACCCCCAACCCCATCTTCTTACTAAATGCCTACTTACCCATTAAGACTTCTTTCAGGTACTCCATAAATCTTTCCTAGTTTCTCCTATCCTTGCCAATTTCTGTCTTTCCTGAAAGACTTTTTCAAGGTCTTTCATACACGGTCTGACCTCTCCCCAGAAGCTATAGAGTTCTTCAATAGTTTGTGTCATATGTGATGTTTGCCCTAGACAGGGTGTGAGCTGTCTGACATCTGAAACTTGCTTTATCTTTCTGTTCCCCTCGCAGAATAACAGGAGACTGAGAAATATTTAGCTATTGGCTGATATGGCTAAAAATGGGGCCCAATGCATACTTGGGTTGGCCTCACTCTCCCAGGCATTCTCCTCTGATCACTGCCCTCTTTTGCCTTCTGCCTATTGCTTCTTGACAGAATGGTATGGATGAATGTCGGTGTTCTCCCAAAATTCACCTGTTGAAACCCTACCCCTCAATGTGATGGTATTAGAAGAGAGGGTCTTTGGGAGACCCTCTCCTTAAAACCCAAATCCTAGCATACTAGGATTAGAAGAGGTCTTGAGGGTGGAGCCCTCATGAATGGGATTAGTGCCCTTATAAGAGTCATGAGAAAACCTGCTTCCTCTCTCTGCATTCCACACATCAGACACAATGAGAAGTTGGCAGTATGCAACCCAGAAGAGAACTCTCACCAGAACCCAATCATGCCAGTAGCCTGAACTTGGACTTACTTCCTTCAGAACCATGGAAATCAATTTCTGTTGTTTATAAGCCACCCAATCTATTGCATTTTTTTTTTTACAGGAGCTCCAGCTGACTAAGATAGCAAACTTCTGTCCTATTCAGCGCCTATGTCTTCAGTTCAGCATGCTTCCCCCAGCTCAGTCTTCTCATGATCCATCCACAAACCCACCATTCCAATTTCCACAGGTTCCAATTAGTGGTGGGCTAAATAATAAATTATAAAATAATAATCTGTCTCAAGCTGCCATTTGGTTATCACAGCTTCAGTTACCCCTTTCCACATAAACATGCACCATCACAGAAGTGGTCAATGTCTTAAACAAACAAACAAAAAGAATGCTTCTCTGTTACCTGGGACAGCAAGGCTAGGCAGAAAATATTCACTGGTCAGGGGACTTCTCTTAACAACCCAAATCACACCAGAGGCCAGAATCCCATACCTTCAGCACCAGCACTGAGAGACGTTTATTTAGATAACATACGTTGCTGAGTCCTTCCTCAGAGCTCACCCTGCATTAAGTGCCAGGGCTTTAGAGATTAATGAGATGAGATATGGGTCCCAGCCTCAAAGGCATTCGTAGAGTAGTATTTTCACAAGTCAAATGTCGCTGTGTAGGTGTATTTATATATCACAATGTCCGCATATACAGAGAGAACAAAGTTTGAATGGAGAGAAGGTATGAACAAAACTACTGAACTGCCAAGAGGCCAGTCAGAAATGGAGAATCTCAGATGTTAGAACCCAGTGTTTAAATGGTCAGAAATTATAGTCACCACATATTTAATGCTGTTTACATGTCATGAACTGCACTAAGTGATTTCTAAACACTATCCTGCCAACTACCTGGCAAGGCAGATCTTTGTATCCCCATTTATAATTATAAAGAAACTGAGGTTCTTGGGATTAACTGATTTGCCCAAGATTATCTAACTGGGAAGGGGTAGGGCCAGGATTAGAACCCAGGTTTCTCTGGTTACTAAGCCCAAATTTTCCTTCCTACAGGACAGGAGAAAAATGAAAATATCCAAAATGTCTGTGAAACAATACCACTGTAACTTCAAACAGGTGGATTCACTAAGCCAATCACTGCTGATTGCTCTGGAGAAGGCAATGGCAACCCATGCCAGTACTCTTGTCTGGAAAATCCCATGGACAGAGGAGCCTGGTAGGCTGCTGTCCATGGGGTCGCGAAGAGTCTGACATGGCTGAGCAACTTCACTTTCACTTTTCACTTTCATGCATTGGAGAAGGAAATGGCAACCCACTCCAGTGTTCTTGCCTGGAGAATCCCAGGGACGGGGGAGCCTGGTGGGCTGCCGTCTCTGGGGTTGCACAGAGCCAGACATGACTGAAGCAACTTAGCAGCAGCAGCAGCTGATTGTTCAGCTGACATTCCAGAGGCCAGGCAGAAGGATAATCTTGGAGATGCAGGGAGAATCAGGATGAGATTCCAGCTCACAGGGCTTACAGGGTGGTGATGGGCCAGACAAGGAGCACAGATACCCCAGAGGGAGAGCCGCAGCCTGGGGGACCAGACTGGGGGACCAGTCAGGGGAGGCTCCCAGGGGAGACCGTGTCCAGCCCTGGCTGTGTCTCAAGTCACAGAAGGAATCAGGATGTGGAAGGTGACCTTATAGGCCAAAGACATAGCCCAAAGGGTCCAGGGCAGGAATGAGCACATCCTGGCCCAAAAACCGTAAGTACTCTGGGATGAGTGCAGGTCAGCATGTGCCCTCGGATGCACTGCTGGGGACGTTTTATCACTGTGCTTCAGTTGTTGGGGAAACTACTGTCACATTGCTAGAAGTCACATGCTACTTTCCCAGAGATGATACAGGACAATTCACCATAAAAATCCCACACCACTTTCCCCCAAAGGAGGTCCTGCATTTGCACTTTGGAATAAACAGGGATGGTTTCTGAATCTGTGAGAGGGACGATGAGGCTGCTGCTCGAAGCAGGTTTCCAGGGATAAGAACAAAGCCCACTCCCTTCACCTCTTGACAAAGCCCCTTGAGACAACAGCCCTGGACTCTCCTGCTGTAGGCAGGACCATAGGGCTCCTGGGGATCTCAGAGATATAGTCAGCTTCTCCATGGCTGCTAGATCTGCCTTTAAACCCAACAGGGAGAACACATGATGAACGGTCAGGGGGCACTGGGCACGGCGAGCCTTCTCATTCTCACCCCAGTGTCACAACCTTCACTGGTGGCCCTGGCAAGTCATTTGCACTCTTTCAGACTTAGTTTCTTCTCCAGAAAGTGGGCTACCAACATCAGCCCTGCATGACTTGTAAATATGAAAGACAGTCCAGGTAAAGAGATTAGCAAAGTGCCTGTTACACTAAGGAGAGGTTCCACAAACTGCAATTACTACAATTATACCACTCCTGCTATAATTCCACTCTGTTCTCTCCCCTCCTTATTACCAAATGCTGGACTTACAAGCCCCTTCCTACCCCCATCTCCCTTGTCTACGTCCCCATCATACGGTACTACACTTGGTACAAACTTAGCCTGCTGTGTCATTCTCTTAAGGTTTTCACATAAAAATCTTGTCTCTTCAACCAGATCAAAGCTCTCAAAGCAAGGCAGTCATAAGATGGGAATGGGGGTGGTCTTCTTATATTTTCTAAGAACCCTCCAAAGAACTGAACCAGGCTCTGGAAACGTAGACAGACACAACATCAGTTATTACTGATGGTCTATAATCAAGTATGGGTTTCCCTCGAAGCTCAGCTTGTAAAGAATTGGCCTGTAATGCAGGAGACCCTGGTTCAATTCCTGACTTGGGAAGATTACCTGGACAAGGGATAGGCTACCCTCTCCAGAATTCTTGGGCTTCCCTGGTGGCTCAGATGGTAAAAAATCTGCCTGAAATGCAGGAGACCCCTGGGTTAGGAAGATCCCCTGGAGGAGGGCATGGCAACACACTCCAGTATTCTTGGAGAATGAAAAATAGCCTTCTATTTTTTTGAGAATCCCCATGGACAGAGGAGCCTGGTGGGCTGCAGTCCATGGGGTCACAGTCAGACAACTGAGCAACTAAGCAAAGCACATACTCAAAGTATTGTTCTGAACAACCAATGCCTGGATGTTGAGAACTGAAAAGGGTTTGTGTACCAGGTCCATGAAACCTGAGACCACTGATATATCACCAAGTTGGACACAAATCTTAAGATGTTTATTGTATTGTCTTTTTTCCCTGCATAAGACATGCCTTTCTCTGCCCCAGAGGCTCCTAGGGTCCACAATACCCTCTCAGCTTTGCATAGGACCTGGTTCTTTCAAGGTGTCCGGGAAGTGTTTGCCTATTTTTGAATAGCTAAGATACAGAAGAGTAAAAGGAAGGGGTTATAATAGCTCCCTGGCCACTGTATTATTTCTGAAGTCGGGAATATGTTTGCATTGAAATTGCAGAGATCCTGCAAAAACGGTTCTCAGGGCTTAGCTGCTCGATTTCCTACAGGCAAGAAGCAAGAAACACAAAGGCAGAACCAGCTGTGCGCCTCAAACACATCATCATACAGGAGCCCAAGCCAGCAAGATGTGCTTCCAGACAGTTGTCCAGAGGGTGTATTCAAGTCTGCCAGGAAGCCTGACACCCCACTCCCAATCTTCCTCTACACATGAATTCAGAACTGTATGGGAAAAGAAGGGTATTTTTCATTCAATCTTCTTTGCATGTCTTCCTGACTTTTCTCTTCTTTAGTAATATGGGAATAACAACAACATGAATGTTAGAAACTGTAAAGTCAGTGGCAGGATGCATCGTATACAAAGCATAACCTTCAGTGTCTCATTCTTCAGAGATGATTTGAAATTTGGAAACGTAAAATGCATGTGCATTGTAAGAAGGAAAGTCAGTCCTGTATTTCCCAACCGAAGTGTCATAGTAAATGTCTCTGTTTTGATCAAGTATTACACATTTGTCTTAAAAAAAAAAAAAAAAAAAATGCAGCTAACAACGCCCTTTGCAGCCCCCCAGTGGTAGGAAAAAGAAGGAAGACGGGTGATTCAGAGAGCAACTCATACTCAGCAGACCAATCAACTTTTTACTCCAGAAAGACAAATGGCTTGTTTTCAGCACGAAATGAGTATGTTCTATGTGGGGAAGATGAAAAGTGTTGGTTAAAATGCACATAATTATTCATATGAGCGTGAATCATTGAGAGTCTGGATTTTTTTTTTCTTTTCAATCTTTCTCTTTTATCTGTACCGTGTTCCATTCTAACCTGGGAACCCTGCGATGCATTAGCACACCAGGTCTTCTTCTCAAACAAGTTTTCCCTTTTTTCTTCACTTGCTGTGAGCCCCCCTGTTTGGAGACATCTGCTCATACATACACCATTTGCTCTGCTACAAAGTGACAAAAAAAAAAATTAAATAGATATCACCCGCCTGTTCAACAAAGTTTTTATATTGGGGAAGGAGAGCAAAAGTTTTGGAACTTCATTAATTCCGTTTTCACAAAAACAACAGTCTCTCGGGTGATAAGCGACTTCTTCACGCATTCCTTTACCTTCGCCACATGTTTGAGACATTTTCATCATCAGTTTTCAGCTGTCTTCCGCCAAAAGAAACTACTTCTCAAAGATGGCGGTGGGGGGATGGGATGAAAAGAAATAGGGTGACTGCTTATAAAATCATGTCACCAAAAACCATGTTACCACAAAACTAACAGAAACTCTACTATCCTTCTCAACAGTATCACTCGCAAGTTGCGGGAGAGGCATTTCCGAGGTTCTCAGGAGGCGAACTGTCTGCCTCGTACTCTCCCCACCCTCCAAGGGTAATTAAAACAGAAAACATTCCCTCTTGAGCCAAGTGGAAGCTACAGTGCAAAGCCAGCTAGCAAATCAGATTGCCTCTAATAGGGCGTCTCTATCTACTGGAGCAAACTCCTCCTTCCTCTGACGACGGTCAATGACCACGGTCATCCCCGAGCTGGTTAACGGGCAAATTTGACCACTACGATTAAACCAAGCGCACGCCCTCCTAGGTAAAGCGCAGAGAATCAACAAGTTAGCACAAAGCTGGGCGCCCCAGCCCAGAATTGCCTCTCAGGCGCCCACCGCCACCCACCCCTCGCTCTGCTCCTCCCTTGCCTCTCCCACCACCGTCCGGCAAGCACGTGACCTTCCGTTTGCAGTTCACCCTCGGGTCGCCCCCACCCCAGCGCTCCTCCCCGCACACCAAGGCAGCAAATTCCGCGGTTCGCCAGCCTACAGCCTCCCGACCGCGCCAGGCGTTCGCCCGGATCTTGCTTCCTCCGAGGCGCGAGGAGCCTAGAGGTCAAAACTCCAAGCGAACCAGAGTAGCGGGGAGGGAGGTCACCAGGTTCTGCGCTCCGGTGCCGAAGCACAGTCGCAGAGGCTGTGGGAAACATCACATCCCGCACTTCTGGACTCGGCGGCCCACCCCGAGGGCGCGAGTTCCCAGGGGAGCCAGAGCCGCCCCGAGGGAACCTGAGGCCAGCCAAGGGGAGCCTTCTCTGGAGCCCACAAGTTTCCACCCCATCCCCGAGCCGGGAGACGAGCCCTGCTCTCTCCTTAGAGGCGCCGCCGCTGATTCCTCCCTCTGGGCTGGAGCAGACAACTGCCTCTCCGCGCCTCAACAGCGCCCTGCTCGAGCCGTCCCCCGGCCGGAGCCCGCGACTCAGCCACTACGCCCCCACCCCGGGGCAGACAGCCCCCAAACTTATCCCGACTCCCCAGACCTCGCCTTCCCCGGGGTCCCTAGGCCCCGCCCAGGGGCTGGGTCGGCGTCCGCAGGTGAAATCTGTCTAGTCCACGGCTCAGGGCGCTCACTTCGGGCAACCTGGGCGCACGAACGCCGGGAAGCTGCGGCAAGGAAGGGTGTGCAAATCCAGCGTGAGCTCGGGTCCCCGCTGCTTACACTCTCAAGCCCGCCCTGCTTTCCTCCTCGAAAACGAAGAAAGTTCCCCAGCACCCACCTTTAGCCGCGAGGAGGCGGCGCCGCCCGCTGTCCCCGCCGCCGCTGCCGCTCCCCACGCCCAGCGCCAGCAGGAGCGGCACCCAGCACAGCCTCCCGGTCAGCATCCTCGCCGCCGCCGCCTCTGAGCTGCCGCCGCCGCCTATGGCCCGCACCGGCTCTCCCCTCCCGGTGCGCGCCGGGCCGCGGGCCGCCTCGCCCTGCCGCTGGGTGCGCTTCGGGAGCCGCCGCGCTCGGTCTCCGGTGTCCGCCGCCGCGCCGCTCGCTCGCTCGCTCGCCAGCAGCAGCCGCGCTCACTGGCACGGACCCTGAGCGGCTCCGTCGCTCACCCCGGGACGGCCCGTGACGTCACGGACGGGGGGAGGCGGCTCCTGCATATTCATGAGGCGCGGACACCGGCGGCTGCCTTGAGCTCGCGGCTCCGCGCCCCCGGCCCCCAACTTTCCCCGCCGTCCTCGGGCTCTCAGGGCGCTCCTGCTCCAGTTTTCCTGCTCCAGGCAGGACTGGGCTCCCAGAGGGCCGGGTGAGCGGCTGCGAGGAGCCCTCTGGCCCCGCACCCTTCTCGCTCAGGCTTGCAAATAACTGCCTCGAGGGATGACTGGCTTCCTTAGAAGTGGTCCCCGGGAGCCTGAGCGTCGCCCGCGGGGACTCAGGGCGCCGGGTCCCGCCACGCCCTTGGAGCTGACATCCGCGCCGAGACACCCGGGGGCGTTGCTGCGAGTCCTGCCCTTGGCCCGGACTCTGGACGTTCTATGCCGCCTGGTCTGGGGAGGGCGCCCGGCCCACGCTAGAGTCGGAGAGCGCGCGTGCTGCGAGCGCTGGTCGGAGTTGCCGAGCCGTGTGCATCACCGCGGACCGGAAGGGCAGTGGCCGGAGTCCGCACCATCTTGGAGAGGCAGGGACAGCCAAGGCTCCCGGAGGCTGATGGACCAGATCACAGAAGGCAGACTTGGGGCGCTGGGCCTCCCGAGGCTACAGTGGGACAGAAACTTCGCTGCAGCATGGTGCCCAGGCAAAAAGTTGCCACCTTTCTGTTTCACTCCACGTATCTTAAGACCAGGCCACCTGACGTCATGCCTTGTAACACCTCGGGAGTAATTGTCAGTTCCCAGAGTGCAAGGGCCATGCACTCCTGACGACCTTCCCCATCCCCAAGCCACAGAGGTTTCAAAGAGGTACTCCATAAACGCTAATTAATGGCTCACAATAGATCATTGACCGTATTCACATACATGTATGCAGTGCCAATATCACACCCAGGTCAGGGTTCAAATAAGGACGCAGAGAAATCCAGAGAGAACCAAAAGTTATTTATTCATGGATTCATCCCTTTTACTGAGCACCTAGACAGGTAATGTCACCCTGCCACTGGACACTAAATTAGACATTAGACCATCCAAAGACCCAGCAGAGTTGTCCATCCTCTCTTTAAAGTCTTTGTTCCTGTGTGAGAAGCCAAAGAAGGCTGTAAAAGGCAATTACAATGCTTTGTGTTAGGCACATTCTTTATGTTGCTAGATATGAGCCTATACAAATCAATTAACAAAATGTATATGCCGCAACAGTGTCTAAACAGCATCCTATAATTAATAACTGTAGTTTGGGGTACTCAACAAAGCCATAAAATCCATTAACAGCCCTCGAGCTGCTCAGTCACTCTGCGCCCGGCTTGGCAGCTTACCCAGAGCTACTGCCATTGTGCAGGTGGACTCCTCTGCATTTCCAGGCACTGAGAGGTGCTTGGGGTACAGCCATGAATCACATCGGCTGCAGGGAGCCTCAGCCCAGGAGGGCTGCTTCACCTGCCCCTCTCCTTTAACTTGCCCAACCCGCGTCTGTGCTGTTACTCTCCTTTCACAGGGGAGTAAATGGAGCAAACTTCCTTGTTCAAGGTCAAAGGGCTAAAAAATGCCCCAGGCCCACACCAGGCCCTTGCGCTTTCCAGACTTGGTGTCAGGATCCAGAAAGGATGGTGTGGAGAAGGAAACGTTGACCCAGGCAAAATCAGGGAGGCCAGCAAATAGAGGAAGAATATAGATGTATCTCATTTTCTTCCATTTATGCTACACCCAGGGCTACCCAGTTTGGCTCAGTGGTAAAGAATCCGCCTGCCAGTGCAGGAGACGCCAGTTCTATCCCTGGGTGGAGAAAGATCTCCTGGAGAAGGGAATGGCAAACGACTTCAGTATTCTTACCTGGGAAATCTCATGTTCAGAGGAGCCTGGCGGGCTACAGTCCATGGGGTTACAAAAGAGTTGGACACAACTTAGCGACTAAACAACAACTCCATGCTCCATCCAATTACATATCTGCCTCCCCTTCATTTTCTAATAAATAAACCTACTTTACTGACTTACCTGCTCTGTCTTTTGATGTCGTTCTATTGAGTTTTTTAAGACCAGTTGGCTAGTTCCCAAAATTTTACATGGACTTTCAAATCATACCAAATAATGAGAAAAAGGGAACATACAGCTGATGGGGAAGCATCCCCAGCCCCACGCAGCAGATCACCAGAAAGAACACAGCAGGGAAAGACACCAGGAGGCAGGCCAGTTGCTAACAACATTGCTAACTTCTATTTCCTCCTCTATGAATAGGGGTGATGACTTAACGCCTGTTGTAAAAAGTCAAGTGCGCTAATGGCCCCTGTTTGTTTATACCCCCCTGAATTCATTCCCTTTGGATGTATTCTCTACATGATTAGCTTTGGCCAGTAGGACAGCAACCATGCATGTTTTCTCTTCCTCTTCCAAGTCAACCAAGAGGTGACCTGATGGAGGCTGAGAGACCACACAGAGTGGAGCTGAGCTATCCATCCAGCCAAGGTCATCCTAGACTAGTCAGCAACTGACCCACAAGCTGAACACAGACACATGAGCAAGTCCAGCCAAGACAGGCCTGTCCTGACCCACATCAGAGCTGCCCAACTGACTTATGAAAAGTAATCAATGGTTGCATTCAGCCACTACATTTTGGGGTGGCTGATTAAGGAACATCTCCCTTGTGGCTCAGCTGGTAAAGAATATACCTGCAATGTGGGAGACCTGGATTCAATCCCTGGGTTGGGAAGATCCCTCGGAGAAAGGAAAGGCTACCCACTCCAGTTTTCTGGCCTGGAGAATTCCATGGACTGTATAGTCCATGGGTCGCAAAGAGTAGGACACAACTGAGTGACTTTCACTTTCACTTTCACACCTACTTCACAAGTAGGTCATTACAAGAAGTAAATGAGAAAATATATGTAGAACTCTTAGTGTGTTGACGATGTGTTGGCACATAGTCAATGTTCAATAATTATAAAAATGTCTCCATTTCATCCTTGCTTCCCAAGTCTCTGAAATGCCAGTCATAAACCTGAGTTATATCTTTTGCAAGAAAGGCACCAACAACCTGGCATGGAGGGGATGAAGGTGAGTAAGTTCAGCCTTGGCAATTCCCAGGCCACAAGAGCCTTGAGCCCACATCATCTGTATGGAGCACCGCTATGTCCTCTGCCTGTGCTGGGCCATTGTAGATACAAAAAGTAGGTAGTATAACCAACAGATAATATGTTCCGGTTCACTCCGTGCCAGGCTTTGCAATGGGGGTTTTGCATCTCATACTTAATTTAATCCTTTCACCAACAGGTGTTATTTTCCTACTTTGTTCTGACCAGGTTACCATCTAAGAAAGTTTGAGTAACTTATCTACATTAACTTAATTGTGCAGGATATGAATTAATATCTGTCTAATAGAAATTCTTTCTCTCACACATTATGGTTTTGAGAGAAGCATGTAGGATAAGTAAGCAACAAAAAGTAATTTCACAGACTCACAAACATAGAGAATAGACTTGTGTTCCCAAGGGGGAGGGAAGGCTTGGGAGTTTAGGGTTAGTAAATGCAAAATATTATATGTAGAATGGATAAACAACAAGGTCCTACTCTATAGCACAGAGAACTATATTCAATATCCTGTGATAAACCATAATGGAAAAGATTATGATAAACCATATATGAAGAAATATATATATCTGAATCACTTTGCTGTACAGCAGAAATTAACACATTGTAAATCAACTATACATCAATAAAATTAATTTTTTAAAAAAGTAGTTTCAAATCAGAAGAGGTAGCTTCGGGAATTCAGCTTTTAAAAAGATGTTTATCCACCATCATTTCTGAATATTAAATAATTATTTAAAAAACCAATTGAAACCAAAGTAGTGATACAAATCTCTGAATTTGTTGAGGCTGCCCCCTTTACTCTTGACTAGCTATTGCGGTGTGCTCTTTTACAGATCTTACTCAAAAATGGTGAGCAGATAATGTAAGGCTTTGGTCACTTGAAGTTCCAAGCCCAGGGCCCCACCTAGCAAAGCAGTAATGAATCTCAGTCAATTTATTTGGGTCAATAGTTTTTTTTTTTTTTTTTTTAAATATTATTTTATTAGTTGGAGGCCAATCACTTTACAACATTTCAGTGGGTTTTGTCATACATTGACATGAATCAGCCATACAGTTACACGTATTCCCCATCCCGATCCCCCCTCCCACCTCCCTCTCCACCCGACTCCTCAGGGTCCTCCCAGTGCACCAGGCCCGAGCACCTGACTCATGCATCCCACCTGGGCTGGTGGTCCGTTTCACCATAGATAATATACATGCTGTTCTTTCAAAACATCCCACCCTCACGTTCTCCCCCAGAGTTCAAAAGTCTGTTCTTTACTTCTGTGTCACTTTTTCTGTTTGGAAATAAATGAAGCAGAGAGGAAAAAAGAAAAAAGGATCAAAAGAAATGAGGACAACCTCAGGGACCTCTGGGACAATGTGAAACGCCCCAACATTCGAATCATAGGAGTCCCAGAAGAAGAAGACAAAAAGAAAGGCCATGAGAAAATACTCGAGGAGATAATAGCTGAAAACTTCCCTAAAATGGGGAAGGAAATAGCCACCCAAGTCCAAGAAACCCAGAGAGTCCCAAACAGGATAAACCCAAGGCGAAACACCCCAAGACACATATTAATCAAATTAACAAAGATCAAACACAAAGAACAAATACTAAAAGCAGCAAGGGAGAAACAACAAATAACACACAAAGGGATTCCTATAAGGATAACAGCTGATCTATCAATAGAAACCCTCCAGGCCAGAAGGGAATGGCAGGACATACTGAAAGTAATGAAAGAGAATAATCTACAACCTAGATTACTGTACCCAGCAAGGATCTCATTCAGATATGAAGGAGAATTCAAAAGCTTTACAGACAAGCAAAAGCTGAGAGAATTCAGCACCACCAAACCAGCTCTTCAACAAATGCTAAAGGATCTTCTCTAGACAGGAAATGCAGAAAGGTTGTATAAACGTGAACCCAAAACAACAAAGTAAATGACAACGGGACCACACCTATCAATAATTACCTTAAATGTAAATGGGTTGAATGCCCCAACCAAAAGACAAAGATTGGCTGAATGGATACAAAAACAAGACCCCTATATATGCTGTCTACAAGAGACCCACCTCAAAACAAGGGACACATACAGACTGAAAGTGAAGGGCTGGAAAAAAATATTTCACGCAAACGGAGACCAAAAGAAAGCAGGAGTCGCAATACTCATATCAGATAAAATAGACTTCCAAATAAAGGATGTGAAAAGAGACAAAGAAGGACACTACATAATGATCAAAGGATCAATCCAAGAAGAAGATATAACAATTATAAATATATATGCACCCAACATAGGAGCACCGCAATATGTACGGCAAACACTAACGAGTATGAAAGAGGAAATTAATAGTAACACAATAATAGTGGGAGACTTTAATACCCCACTCACAACCATGGATAGATCAACTAAACAGAAAATCAACAAGGAAACACAAACCTTAAATGATACAATGGACCAGCTAGACCTAATTGATATCTATAGGACATTTCACCCCAAAACAATCAACTTCACCTTTTTCTCAAGTGCACACGGAACCTTCTCCAGAATAGATCACATCCTGGGCCATAAATCTGGTCTTGGAAAATTCAAAAAAATTGACATCATTCCAGTCATCTTTTCTGACCACAGTGCAGTAAGATTAGATCTCAATTACAGGAAAAAAATTGTTAAAAATTCCAACATATGGAGGCTAAATAACATGCTTCTGAATAACCAACAAATCATAGAAGAAATCAAAAAAGAAATCAAAGTATGTATAGAAATAAATGAAAATGAAAACACAACAACCCAAAACCTATGGGACACTGTAAAAGCAGTGCTAAGGGGAAGGTTCATAGCATTACAGGCACACATCAAGAAACAAGAAAAAAGCCAAATAAATAACCTAACTCTACACCTAAAGCAATTAGAGAAGGAAGAAATGAAGAACCCCAGGGTTAGCAGAAGGAAAGAAATCTTAAAAATTAGGGCAGAAATAAATGCGAAAGAAACTAAAGAGACCATAGCAAAAATCAACAAAGCTAAAAGCTGGTTTTTTGAAAAAATAAACAAAATTGACAAACCATTAGCAAGACTCATTAAGAAACAAAGAGAGAAGAACCAAATTAACAAAATAAGAAATGAAAAGGGTGAGATCACAACAGACAACACTGAAATCCAAAGGATCATAAGAGACTACTACCAGCAGCTCTATGCCAATAAAATGGACAACTTGGATGAAATGGACAAATTCTTAGAAAAGTATAACTTTCCAAAACTGAACCAGGAAGAAATAGAAGATCTTAACAGAGTCATCACAAGCAAGGAAATCGAAACTGTAATCAGAAATCTTCCAGCAAACAAAAGCCCAGGACCAGATGGCTTCACAGCTGAATTCTACCAAAAATTTAGAGAAGAGCTAACACCTATCTTACTCAAACTCTTCCAGAAAATTGCAGAAGAAGGTAAACTTCCAAACTCATTCTATGAGGCCACCATCACCCTAATTCCAAAACCAGACAAAGATGCCACAAAAAAAGAAAACTACAGGCCAATATCACTGATGAACATAGATGCAAAAATCCTTAACAAAATTCTAGCAAACAGAATCCAACAACATATTAAAAAAATCATACACCATGACCAAGTGGGCTTTATCCCAGGAATGCAAGGATTCTTTAATATCCGCAAATCAATCAACGTAATACACCACATTAACAAATTGAAAGATAAAAACCATATGATTATCTCAATAGATGCAGAGAAAGCCTTTGACAAAATTCAACACTCATTTATGATTAAAACTCTCCAGAAAGCAGGAATAGAAGGAACATACCTCAACATAATAAAAGCTATATATGACAAACCCACAGCAAGCATCACCCTCAATGGTGAAAAATTGAAAGCATTTCCTCTGAAATCAGGAACAAGACAAGGGTGCCCACTCTCACCACTACTATTCAACACAGTGTTGGAAGTTTTGGCCACAGCAATCAGAGCAGAAAAAGAAGTAAAAGGAATCCAGATAGGAAAAGAAGAAGTGAAACTCTCGCTGTTTGCAGATGACATGATCCTCTACATAGAAAACCCTAAAGACTCTTCCAGAAAATTACTAGAGCTAATCAATGAATATAGTAAGGGTCAATAGTTTTTAATAAATAAATAACTCTACTGTTTCAGAAAATAGAATCTAACAGGAACAGGCCTGACATAAACACAGCCATTCCCTCTCATTTTCACCGGGGTCATTAATGCTTTGCCCAATTAAGTACCAAAACACAGCCCCTGAATAATTTAAACTGGATGATTGAGGAAAATAAATTATACCAGCTTATGGAAACTTATTTTTAAAAAGAAAATTAAACTGCGGCTTTCTACATGACCTAAATTGAATTTAACTAAAAATACTTACCTTTAAAAGAAAGGTCAAAAACCTGATTCTTAAAGAACTGGAGTCATTTATTGCTCCCCTCTCCCATCTTGGCAGGCAAGGCTGAGTCTTCATGACCCACAATCAACTGGACAGGTTACCGAATTTTCAACATCTCTCAGATGCTTTAGTGCTCCTGCAGACGCTGCCTCTGCCAAAGGAGCTTTTTAAAGTTTACGCATTTATCTTCAAGAGAAAGCGAGACAAGCTTGTTCACAACCAAATCCAGTTCATGTTCGACATTGTTTAGACATGAATGTTCTATGCTTGGCGAGGCAGAGTGCCTGACTGAAAACAAAGATGTCATTGATTATACCAAGGAATTGTTCCAGCACACTGTCTTATACTTTCCTTGGACCTTTATACCCTGCGGTGTTAAAAAAAAAAAAAAAAAAAGCCAGAAAATTCAGTGATTTCTCCCATTGACAGATGGATCTATCTTTTCTCTCCTTGAACCTGAACAGGCTTGCAACTGCTTCCTCAGATAGAATTTGGCAGAAGTGATGCTCTGTGACTTCCCAGACTAGATCATAAGGGCAGTGAAGCTTCTGCCTTGTTCACTGGGATGCTCACTTTTGGACCCTAGTGTCTCCATCGGCAAAGTCCCATGACCTGAGGCTGCCAGCCATGTTGTGAAGGTACCAGGCCACGTGAGGAGGCCACGTGTAAGTGCACTGACAGCTCCAGCTGAGTCCAACATTTGCATCATCCCAGAATCTCCAGGTAATTCCACTTCCTAGGTGCTGAGTCACCTTCAGCTGTTTGAGTCTTTCCACCTAAAGCCTGGGGCATCATGAAACAGTGTCAAGTCATTCCCACTATACCCTGTCTATATTCTTGACTCACAGAAATCAATAGTGTATGGAACAAAGTTGTTGTGAAACAGCATGTAAAACATTACCCAGATTACACTGGTTTTGCCTCCTTAAATAGGTTGCTGATTAATCAAATCTTGACTTATTTATAGAGACAGAACTGTGAAGGTGCAAGACAGAAACCCCTGTCTCCAGAATGAGTCCAGAACCAAGAATCTTCAGTCTGCAGGACTCAAAGAATAGAAATGTTGCCACCAAAGCTCTTTATGAAGCAGGAAGTCCTTCAATAAGGAAAATCCAGGTACCAACCAGCAAGTAGCTTGTAGGGACTAATTCAAGATGAGCCAAACAGCATCCAAGTTTGAAATTCCCTTAACTCCTTAAATTTCACCCTTGAACCCCACATCAGGACAGATATGAGAGCCTTGTCTTCTGTCTCTTTGCTGGTTGATCTCTCAGTAAAAGTTCTTTTCTAAAAAACTGATGCCATATTCTATGTCTATCAGGCAGTGCATCTTTGCTTGGTAACAGTTTATGCCACTAAGTTTTGGGGTGGTTTGTAATGCATCAAGAGTAACTAAAACATATGTATTCTAACTTGGTCCCTACAACAAAGACTGGGAAAAGGAAAATGTGGTGAGGTAAGTCCTGTGAGTAGTGTGTAATTAGTCCTATTCTGTAGCTCAAATGTTGAGATTTGTAGGAGCCAAGAAAAGGAAACAATGGGGCTTAATGGAAAAAGAAAGATTTCTACAATTGCACAAGCCTGGATTTCAAACCCAGTTCTACTATTATCTACCTAAATATGACTCAAGAGAACTGCTTATTCTGTTTGAGCCTAGTTTCCTCATCTACAGATGGAGGTGCAATATGTAACTTAATGTAACAAGACTATTTTTAGGGTTAAATGAATTGTAAAGAGGTGAATCCTTTCCCTGCCAAATGGTAGAGATGCAGTAATGAAACCATCCCTAGTGAGAGTGGGTACTCACCCAGAACCACTCCTGCTTTTGGTGGGCTTTTTTCTGACGCTTCAGTATTTGGTGTTATCTATGCAAGAAAAATGTGAACATATATGGCTGCCCATGAACATCAGTGCCAGACCCACCAGACCCACTGTCACAGGAAGCACCAGTTCACATGCCCTGCCAGACCAGTTCAGGTGTACTATATCTAAATCTACCTGCTCTGTCAGCCTCATGCTAGAAAACTCAAAACATTCTTACTGGTGGGGATGTTGGTAAAGAGTAAGAGAGTATGCTGATGAGTGTGTGGTGAAAGTATTGTTTTCATTTTATACAGAAGGTAATGGAAGCCCAGAGAGGTTATGCTGTTGGCTTAAAGTCACACAGCCTGGGGTAGATTCTAGTTTTCTTGATTCCTGATCCAGTTTCATGTAGACCATGTCCAGTTACATGGGAGTTAATAAGTATACAAACCTCAGTGCTTAAAATTCCTGGAGCCAACCAGACCAGGAGCCAGGAAGTGCCTTCCATACCAACACCCCGGTGGAGAGGTACTAGTAAGAGAGAAGTGAAAGGGTAAGCACTTCTTTATTTTCCTGGTTCAGAGAAAGAGGCTACCCATACCTGCTCTTTCTCATTCACAGCCATCCAAGCTTGCCAGACTGCTCCAAGGAAGTCATTTCACCCAAGTAATTTTAAAGTTTTATGTCTTTCATATTTCTCAATATTTAAGAAATTCTTTTCCAGGTTGGCATGGTAATGTGTAGTGAATCATGTGTCCAAAGGGGACAGGATATATTATAGCACCTTCACATGATGCTCTACAGCATCTGGGAATGTAAAAAAGCAGTGTCATGTGGTGGCACATGATAAATGGTATATATTTGCCAGCAGAGGAATTGAAGGACATTAAAAACCCGATGCTTTTCCTAAATGGCAAAGCGTGGTTCCCTTCCTGCTTTCATCCATGAGCAACTGAATGTTGGAAGCTGACTTTATTGTAAAAAATATCAAGCTGTTTATGGGATTTAGAGTTTGGAGATGAATACTCTTAAATCAGACTACTAAAATCCAAAGTAAATTCATTTTGCTAAAATTGGTCTAAAGGTTGATTTAATACTGCAGCTACCTAGAGCAGGGGAGGGAGAGAGGGAGGAAGAGAGGGCAGGAAAACGAGAAAGAGCTTTACAAAGAGCAAATGTGCAAACAATGATTAAGGATTTTGAAGATTTATGTAACATGATTCATATACACGAATATGAAACTGTACTTTACAGAGATTAGGGCTTCCTTTAAACTCTTTATAGAAACTGATCAGATGCCTGTATCTTCAAAGTGCTTAAAACATGCCTGTAATTAATAGATTCTTTAAATAGCTGAGCTGTTGTTGAAGAATAAATATGAAACAAAGATGCTTTCAGGCACCCAATGCTAGGTCATCAGCTGCCTCTCACAGAAGGAAACTCTAAGACAGAAGAAGGATGAGTGTACAATAAAAAACATGTGGATATATCTAAATAAGATCTAAGCAATGAAACAAAAAAAAAGTTAAAATAATGAGTAATTTGCGTGACCTAAAAACAAAATAGCAGCAAAATACTAGGCAAAAATAACATGCAAACCAGAATAGAAAGTTCAGAATTAAAATGTTTTTTCTCACAAGTATGCTTGTTAAATCCTTAAAGAGGTGGGAATATCAGACCATCATACCTGTCTCCTGAGAAATGTGTATGCAGGTCAAGAAGCAATAGTTAGAACTGGACATGGAGCAACAGACTGGTTCAAAATTGGGAAAAGAGCATGTCTAGGCTGTATATTGTCACCCTGCTTATTTAACTTATATGCAGAGTACATCATTCAATGTCAGCTAGATGAATCACAAACTTGAATCAAGATTATCAACAGTCTCAGATATGCAGATCAGTTCAGTTCAGTCGCTCAGTTGTATGTGACTCTTTGCAACCCCATGGACTGCAGCATGCCAGGCCTCCCTGTCCATCACCAACTCCCAGAGACCACCCAAACCCATGTCCATTGAGTCAGTGATGCCATCCAACCATCTCATCCTCTGTCATCCCCTTCTCCTCCTGACCTCAATCTTTCCCAGCATCAGGGTCTTTTCCAGTGAGTCAGCTCTTCGAATCAGGTGGCCAAAGTACTGGAATTTCAGCTTCAACATCAGTCCTTCCAATGAACACCCAGGACTGATCTCCTTTAACAGAGACTGGTTATATCTCCTTGCAGTCCAAGGGACTCCCAAGAGTCTTCTCCAACACCACAGTTCAAAAGAATCAATTCTTCGGCGCTCAGCTTTCTTTACAGTCCAACTCTCACATCCATACATGAGCACTGGAAAAACCATAGCCTTGACTAGACGAACCTTTTTTGGCAAAGTAATGGCTCTGCTTTTTAATATGCTGTCTAGGTTGGTCCCAATTTTCCTTCCAAGGAGTAAGCATCTTTTAATTTCATGGCTGCAATCACCATCTGCAGTGATTTTGGAGCCCCACAAAATAAAGTCAGCCACTGTTTCCACTGTTTCCCCATGTATCTGCCATGAAGTGATGGGACCAGATGCCATGATCTTAGTTTTCTGAATGTTAAGCTTTAAGCTAACTTTTTCACTCTCCCCTTTCACTTTCATCAAGAGGCTGTTTAATTCTTGTTTACTTTCTGCCATAAGGGTGGTGTCATCTGCATATCTGAGGTTATTTATATTTCTCCTGGCAATCTTGATTCTAGCTTGTGCTTCTTCCAGCCCAGTATTGCTCATGATGTACTCTGCATATACAGCCTTGACATACTCCTTTTCCAGTGGTTGGGACTTCACTTGCCAGTGTGGAGGGTGGAGTTCAGGTTTGATCCCTGGTCATGGGGTGGAGTGGGGGATGGAATCCCACATGCCTTGCAGCGAAAAACCAAAAACCAAAACATAGAGCAGAAGCTGTATTGGAACAAATTCAATGAAGACTTTGAAAATGGTCCACATCAAAAAAAAAAAAAAAAAAAACCCTTAAAAAAAAAGATCAACACATATGTAAAAAACAATATATTCTTTGAAGTCAGTGGGGGAAAGGAGAGATGATGAGTCAATCAGTGGCAATGAAGGATCTTCAGATGGAACAAAGGCTTCATCTGAAAAATGCAAAATTATAAATTTTAAAAGAGTTTAGGAGAGTATTTTTACAGCTTAAAAGTAGGCAAGAATTTCCTAAGCACAAAACAAAAAGCACAAATCATGAAGAAAGGTTTTGATGTATTCAATACTTTGAAATTAGGAACCTTTGTTCATTAAAAGACACCCTAAGTAAAATGAAATGTGAAACTATGAGGTGAAAATTGATATTTGCAATCCTTATTACTAACAAAATATTGGTATCAGAATATATGAAGGATTTCTACAAATCAATAAGAATAAACTAAGCAATTAAGAAATGAGGGGAAATTTATAAACTGGCAATTTATAGAAAAATAAATCTGAAAGGCAAATTAACACACTAAAGATGCTCAATACCACAGGTCATCAGGGAAACAGAAATTAAAAATGATAAAAAGATACTGCTGTGATCTGAATGTTTTCCTCCCCCCCAAATTAGTATTGAAACCTAACCTCAAAGATGATGGTTTTAGGATTTGGGATCTTTGGGAGGTGGTTAGGTTATTATTAAGTGATTAGACTCCACCCTCATAAGTGCAACTGATGCCCTTAGAGAAGAGATCCCACAGACACCCCTGGCTCTTTGGGCCGTTGAGGATACAGAGAGGAGATGGCACCACAGCAGAAGGCCCTCACCCAACCATGCTGGCACCCTGATCTTGGACTTCTGGCTTCCAGAACTGGGAGAAATAAATTTCTGTTGTTTACACACTATCCAGATGTGGTGTTTTGTTATAGCAGCCTGAGCGGATGAAAACAGATACTATTTCACACCTACCAACTTTGAAAAGTTGTTAAAGTCCAATAAAACCATACAGTGGTGAGATTGAAGAGCACTGGCAATATTTATACACTGATAGTGGGAGTGTAATTGCACATTAGAACGCACTGGGCAGAACCTACTAAAACTAAATCCTCAAACATACTCGGATCCAGGTTAGTTTTAGAGGGCTACTGTAGCAAAGTACCACAAGCCGGCTGCCTTAAACAAATGTATTCCATCACTCTTCTGGAGGCTAGAATCTGAAATCAAGGTGTCAGTTATGTTCTCTCTAATGCCTTTGGGGGAAGGTCCTCCACTTGCCTCTTTCAGTTTCTGATAGCCCTGTTCCTTGACTATGTTCCATCACTGTAATCTTTGCCTCTGTCGTCACGTGGGCTTCCTGTGTCTCTGTGTCTTCACATGGCTGTTTACTCACAAGGACACCAGTCATAGTGGATTAGGAGCCTACCCGACTCTAGTACGACTTCATTCTAACTAAACAAATTGTGTCTGCAAGGACACTAGTTCCAAATAAGTTCAGATTCTGGGTACTGAGAGTAAGGGAGACTTTTTGGGGGGAATACAATTCTACCCATAACATCTAGCCATCACTGTTAGTTATATATATGTTAGTTATATATTTTAAAAATACACAATGCACATGAAAACATGTATATATATATTCATTGCAGTATTTTTCAAGATTATGAAAACAGAAAACTAGAAATATCCTTCAACAGAAAATGTGTTCAATTTTGATATATTCATTCAATAGAATTTTAATTAGCAGCTAAATTATATTAAGTAGAAATAACAAATGGGAAAACCAAATATATCATGGCAAGAATAAAATACAAATTGTTAGGTTTCCATTTTCAACAATATGATAGATTAGATAAAAAATAATAGGCAAATCAGAAAAGTTTTAAATATACTACTCAGCTGACACAAAAATAAGGATTTTGCAAAATAAAAAAATTCAGTGAAACGTGAAACCCTGGGAAGTACATGAGCCGCAAATCTGGCTCTGCGCTGGTGATTTTGCCAGCCTTGTAGACCTTTAATGTCTGCCTGTCCTGTGATGTTCAGAACCTAAAGTCCATATTCCACTTTGAGAGGCTAATCTTTACTATGAGGCTGAGGAATAAACCTCACAGAAAGGGAGAACAAGGACACCTATCTGACTAAACTTCGGCCCAGGGTAAGTGGAAAAAACCTCTCCTGAGCATCCATAGATATAACTCATGTATTTGTGTTCTTAAAAAAGGTTTTCTGTTTAATGTTTGACTTGTTTTCAAAACTCCTCTGTCCATGGGATTTCCTAGATAAGAATACTGGAGTGGGTTGCCATTTCTTTCTCCAGGGAATCTTCTTGACCCAGGAATTAAACCTCATCTCTTGCATTGCAGGCAGTCTCCTGCATCACAGATTTTTTACCTCTGAGCCAGCAGGGAAGCCCCAGTATCACCTATAACTGATAGAAAAAATATACCGAAGAATAAAATTTTGTGTAGCCCTCGAAAAATTACCACAGGTAATGTCTGGAATAAAATAAACAGCACAGGATAAAAAAACTACATATACATATGTGATTACAAACCAGCACATAGGTAGGAAAAGCAAATACACAGAAATCAAATACTGAAATTTAGAAACATAAAAATCTAAATACATTTAATATACCTAAAGAAATGTTCTTAAAAGCTTGAGAAGTACAGAGAGGAAAACATTAATGAATAATCTTTCTTTTAGAAAGAACAAAGTACACCTTTAGAAATAAAAATGTGTGATTATTGAGATATAAAACAAAATGAACAAATTAAACAACAAATTATATGTATCTGAAGAGAGAAGTTTGGAACTTCAAAATAGATGCAAATAATTACTCAAAATTCAGGCCAGAGAGATTATGAGTAAAAAACAAAAAAGAAAGGTCAAAGGGCATGAGAGATAGATGCAGAGTTCCAGAAGAAGCCAAGAGAGAAAAAAGGAAGAGATAATATAAAAATAAATAGTTTCTGAAAACATTCCAGAATTGTTGGGAGTCGTCAAGTCTTTAGTTCAGAAATTCTAATAAATTTTAAAAAGGATAAGTACTTAAAAAAAAAAAATCTATACCAAAATACATCAAAGTGAAGCCTGAGAACACTATACACAAGGAGAGATTACCTATGTATAAACAGCAATTTGATGCTGACCTTTCTGTGCCTATAGTGGGAGCCGGGACACACAATGCTGAAAGAAGAGTACTGTCAAAATTGTTATTCAAAAATAAAAATAAAACAATGCCTTTTTTAGACAAAAATTAATTTATCCCCAAAATTATTCTCATGAACATAAAGTTGCAAAGGAACAGGGAAATAATCCAAAATTAAAACTCTGAGTTATAAGAAGAAATGGTGTGGTAGGCAGAATAATGCCCCCAAGGATGACCACATCCTAATCCTTGGAATCTGTAAATATATTACCTTATATGGCAAAGGAGAATTAAGGTAGTAGATGGAATTAAGGTTGCCAATCAGCTGATCTTAAAATAGGGAGATTACCCTGGAATATCTGAGGGGGCCCACTGTAATCACAATCATCCTTAAATGTGGAAGAGGAAGACAGAAGAGGAGATCAGAGAAATGAGAGCCTGGTAAAGACTTGGCCTAACATACTAACATTGAGAGTAAAGGAAGAGAGCCACTAGTCAAGGAGTGAGGGCACCTTTTAGAAGCCGGGAAGGACTAGAAAATGGGATTCTCCTTAGAGCTTCTAGACGGGAATGCAGGTCTGCCAAAATCTTGATGTGGGTCCAGTTGAAACCCATTTTGTAGTTCTGAACTACAGATCTGTAACATAATGAATTTGTCTTGTTCTAAGCTACTAAGTTTGTGGAGTTTGTTACATCAGCAACAGGAAGCTAAGACAAGTGGGGAAGAAAGGTATTGATAAATACTAGTTTAAATATAAACCAAAATTCACATGGTAAAGTAACAAGGGCAATGCTAAATTTGAAGGAAATAGGATAGGACTAAAATACTGGACAATAATAGTTTATGTATTGCTCAGGATCCCATTAGGAGATAGAATCCTCTCTGATTTGAATGCAGAACATTTAATAAAAGGAATTATTAACAAGGAACTAGAGTAATATGGAATTGGCTCATGAACATGAAAGAGAACTACAAAGAATATAGGAATTTCATATACAGGAAATAACCTCTATCCCTTGGGTAAGTTAAAGTATGGAAAGAAATGTCACCTATATCTTCCCCTGGACTGAGATCCAAACATCACTGGGAAGAGCAACACTTGGCTCCCTGGGCAGCAGAGAAGTCTGTGCAGCACTGGTGGGACATACAAGGATCCATCCTCCGCGGTGACAGCAGAGGCCACAATCATGTAAACATCAAGCCTCAGAATTGGTGAGGTGCAGGAGGAAGCTGATGGCAGAGGAACATGTTTCAAATAAAGGAAGAAGACAAAACCTCAGAAAAATAAGTAAATGAAGTGGAGATAAGCAGTTTACCCAATAAAGAGCTCAAGGTACTAATCAAAAAATGTTCAGTGAACTCAGAAAAAGAACAGATGAACACAGTGAGGATAGCCTGCCAGGCTCCTCTATGCGTGGAATTCTCCAGGCAAGAATACTGGAGTGGGCTGCCATTTCCTTCTCCAAGAAAATATAAAGAAGACCCAAACAAAGCTGAATAATAAAATAACTGAAACAAAAACTACACTAGAAGGAATCAATGATAGAATAAATGAACCAGAGGAACAGAGCAGTGAGCTGGAAGACAAAGTAGCAGAGATCACCCAAACTGATCAGAAAAAATAAAAAAGAAGGACAGTTTAAGAGACCCCTGGCACAACATCAAGTATACTAACATTCATATTATAGGGTATCCTAGAAAGGAAGGAGTGGGGGCAGAGAAAACTTATTTGAGAAATAATAGCTTAAAAAAAAAAAAACAAACAAAAAAAACCCTAACTTGGGGAAAGAAAGAGTCATCCAGGTCCAGGAAATGCAGAAAATTCCAAACAGGATGACTCCAAAAGAGAGCCACAAGAAGACACACAATAAATAAAGGCAAAAATTAAAGATAAAGAAAGAATCTTAAAAGCAAGGGAAAAGCAATTATTTTCATAAAAGAGAACTCCCATAAGGCTACCAGCTGACTTTTCAGCAGACACTTTTCAGACCAGGAGTGATACAATATAGTCAAAGTGATGAGAAACAAAAATTCACAATTGAGGATACACTACCCAGTAAGGCTATCATACAGATTTGAAGGAGAGATCGCAATTTTATACACAAGAGAAAGTTAATGGTCTAGCACCACTAAATCAACTTTACAAAAAATGTTAAAGGGTCTTCTCTAAGCAAAAAAAAGAAAACCAAACTAAAAATATAAAAATTACCCCCCCAAAAAATCTCAATTGTTAAGTCAAACACATAGTAAAGGTAGTTGATCAATCAATTATAAAGCTAGGAGGAAGGTTAAGAGACAAAAGTGATGAATCTTTTGTCCATAAGCTGATATTTCAGTTCACTTGCTCAGTCATGTCCAACCCTTTGGAACCCCATGGAATGCAGCACACCAGGCCTCTCTGTCCATCACCAACTCCCAGAGATTACTCAAACTCATGTCCACAGAGTTGGTGATGCCATCCAACAATCTCATCCTCTGCCGTCCCCTTCTCCTCCTGCCCTCAATCTTTCCCAGCATCAGGGTTTTTTCAAATGAGTTAGCTCTTCACATCAGGTGGCCAAAGTATTGGACTTTCAGCTTCAACATCAGTCCTTCCAGTGAATATTCAGGACTGATTTCCTTTAGGATAAACTGGTTGAATCTCCTTGCAGTTCAAGGGACTCTCAAGAGTCTTCTCCAACACCACAGTTCAAAAGCATCAAATCGTCAGTGCTCAGCTTGCTTTATAGTCCGACTCTCACATCCATACATGACCACTGGAAAAAACATAGCTTTGACTAGACGGACCTTGGTTGGCAAAGCAATGTCCCTGCTTTTTAATATGCCATCAGGTTGGTCATAACTTTTCTTCCAAGGAGTAAGCATCTTTTAATTTCATGGCTGCAGTCACCATCTGCAGTGATTTTGGAGCCCAAGAAAATAAAGTCAGCCACTCTTTGCCATCTACTTGCCATGAAGTGATGGGACCAGATGCCATGATCTTTGTTTTCTGAATGTTGAGCTTTAAGCCAATGTTTTCACTCTCCTGTTTCACTTTCAAGAGGCTCTTTAGTTCCTCTTCACTTTCTGCCATTAAGGTGGTGTCATCTGCATATCTGAGGTTATTGATATTTCTCCCAGCGATCTTGATTCCAGCTTGTGCTGCATCCAGCCCAGCGTTTCTCATGATGTACTCTGCATGTAAGTTAAATAAGCATGGTGACAATATACAGCCTTGACGTACCTCGTTTCCTACTTGGAACCAGTCTGTTGCTCCATGTCCAGTTCTAACTGTTGCTTCCTGACCTACATACAGATTTCTCAAGAGGCAGGTCAGGTGGTCTGGTATCCCCATGTCATGCAGAATTTTCCACTGTTTATTGTGAGCCACACAGTCAAAGGCTTTGGCATAGTCAATAAAGCAGAAATAGATGTTTTTCAGTAACTCTCTTGCTTTTCTGATGATCCAATGGATGGTGGCAATTTGATCTCTGGTTCCTTTGCCTTTTCTAAATTCAGCTTGAAAATCTGGAAGTTCACGGTTTGTGTATTGCTAAAGCCTTGGCATTACTTTGCTAGCATGTGAGATGAGTGCAATTGTGCAATAGTTGGGCATTCTTTGGCATTGCCTTTCCTTGGGATTGAAATGAAAACTGACCTTTTCCAGTCCTGTGGCCACTGCTGAGTTTTCCAAATTTGCCGGCATATTGAGTGCAGCACTTTCACAGCATCATCTTTTAGGATATGAAATAGCTCAACTGGAATTCCATCACCTCCACTAGCTTTGTTTGTAGTGATGCTTCCTAAGGCCCACTTGACTTCTCATTCCAGGATGTCTGGCTGTAGGTGAGTGAGCACAGCATCATTTTCTGGGTCATGAAGATCTTTTTTGTACAGGTCTTCTCTGTATTCTTGCCACCTCTTCTTCATATCTTCTGCTTCTGTTATGTCCGTACCATTTCTGTCCTTTACTGAACCCATCTTTGCATGAAACATTCCCTTGGTATCTCTAATTTTCTTGAAGAGATCTCTAGTGTTTCCCATTCTTTTATTTTCCTCTATTTCTTTGCACTGAGCACTGAGGAAGGCTTTCTTATCTCTCCTTGCTAGTATTTGGAACTCTGCATTCAAATGGGTGTATCTTTCCTTTTCTCCTTAAGAACTTAAGAGAGCATCAACTTAAAATAATCATACACATAGAGACATAGATGTTGTTAAATATGAACCTCATGATAACCAAAACCCAAAAAGCTGTAAGAGATATATGTACAAAAAGTCAAGAAAGGAATCCAAACATAACACTAAAGATAATCCTCAAATCTCAAAGAAAGAGAGGAAAAGAAGATAGGAGTAAAAATCTAAAAATATAACCAATGAACAGTGAACAAAATGACAGTAAGTTTATACTTATCAATAATTGTTTTAAATATTAAAAAACTAAATGTTCCAATCAAAAGACAGGGTGACTGAATAGAAGGAAACAAAGCCCATATATATGCTGCCTACAGTAGAATCATTTCAGACCTATAAACCTCACAAGTTGAAAGTGAGGGATAGATTAAACTGAAACAAAATAAACATTCCATGCAAATGGAAACAAAAAGAAAGTGGGGATAGTAATACTTATATAAGATAAAATAGACTTTAGATTTTTTTTAATTTTTATATCTCTTTTTTAAGATTTCATGTATAAATGACATCATATAATATTTGTCTCTTATTTATTTTTTATCTTTTTCATTTTTTTAAAGCTTTTGGCCATGCTGTGTGGCTTGTGGAATTTTAGTTCCACAACAAGGGAAAGCACCAAGTCCTATACTCCCAGAGAATTACCCAAAATAGACTTTAAAATAAAGACTGGACAAAGAAGGACATTGCATAGTGATAAGGAGAACAATACAACAAGAGTTAACAATTTTAAACATATATGGAACCATTTAGGAGCACTTAAATACATAAAGTACATGTTAACAAAGATAAAGGGAGAAATTGACAGTAACGTAATATCAGTAGGCATTTTTAACACCTCATATACATGAGTGGAGGGCCTTCTCAGGTGTCTCCGTGATAAAGAATCCATCTGCCAATGCAGGAGACCCAGAAGACTTGGTTTTGATCCCTGGGTCAGAAAGATTCCTCTGGAGTAGGACATGGCAAGCCACCCCAGTTTTCTTGCCTGAAAAATCCCATGGATAGAGGTGGGCTACAGTCCACGGGGTCTCAAAGAGTCGGACATGGCAGTGCATAGCACAGCAGCATGCAGCAATGGACAGATCAACCAAACAGAGGATTAATAAGGAATCACTGGCCCAGAATAGCAGGTTAGATCAGACTCTCTCTCTATATATATATATATGGAACCTTGCCATTTGTGACAATAAGGATGGATCTAGAAGATGCCAAGCTCAGTGAAATAAGTCATACAGAGAAAGACAACTACCACATGATCTCACTTATATGTGGAATCTACGAAAACAAACAGAGAACAAATGTGTGGTTCACAGAAGGGAAGGGGGTAAAGGTAGTGGGTGAAACAGTTAAAGGGCATTAAGAGTTACAAACTTATACAATAGATAAGACAGGGATGTAATAAATGGTATTGTCAATAATATTTAACTATGTGGACAGGTACTAGACTTATTGTATGCAGATACCAAATCACTATGAAATATACCTGAAACTAACATATTTAACTATATTTCAATTTTCAAAAAGAAAAATAAAAATTATTGAAATAGGAAAAAACTCTGTCCTGATTAATCCAGGAAACAAAGAAAGAAAAATACACATGAACAATATTTAAAATGAAAATGAGGGCAAAACCACATGTGCTATAGACATTAAAAAATACAATAAGATGGTATTATGAATTATTTATGCTGATACATAGTTTTATTGAGTTAGACTCAAGGCTGTGGTCCATGTGATCAGATTGGTTAGTTTTCTGTGATTGTGGTTTTCATTTTATCTGCCCTCTGATGGAGAATAATAAGAGGTTTATAGAAGCTTCTGGATGGGAGAGACTGACTGAGGGGGAAATGAGTGAAGCAAGTAAGTTAAGTCGCTCATTCGTGTCTGACTCTTTGCGACCCCATGGACTATGGCCAATCAGACTCCTCCATCCATGGGATTTTCCAGGCAAGAATACTGGAGTGGGTTGCCATTTGTTTCTCCAGGAGATCCTCCCCCCCAGGGATTGAACCTGGGTCTCCCACATTGTAGACAGACGCTTTACCATCTGAGCCATCAGGGAAGTCTGACTAAAGGGGAAACTGGGTCTTGTTCTGATGGGTGGGGCCATGCTCAATAACTCCTTAATCCAATTTTCTGTTGATGGGTGGAGCTGTGTTCCATCCCTGCTATTTACCTGGGGCCATACTATGGTGGAGATAATAAAGATAATGGGGACCTCCTTCAAAAGTCCCATGCACCCACTGCTACACTCAGTGCCCCAACCCTGCAGCAGACCACCGCTGACCCACGCCTCTGCCAGAGACTCCTGGACACTCCCGGGCAAGTCTGGGTCAGTCTCTTGTGGGATCCCTGCTCCTTTCTCCTGGGCCCTGGTGTGCACAAGGTTCTGTTTGTACCCTCCAAGAGTCTGTTTCCCCAGTGCTGTGTAAGTTCTGGCAGCTCTATGGTGGGGTTAACGGTGACCTCCTCCAAGAGGGCTTATGCCGTACCCAAGTCTACTGCACCTAGCTATACCCAAGAGCCTCTGCAGCGGTCCACTGCTGACCCATACCTCCACAGGAGACACTCAAGCACAGTTCTGTCTCAGTCTCTAAGACATGCAAAGTGGGCACAATAAAGGACAGAAATGGTATGGACATAACAGAAGCAGAAGATATGAAGAAGAGGTGGCAAGAATACAGAGAAGACCTGTACAAAAAAGATCTTCATGACCCAGAAAATGATGCTGTGCTCACTCACCTACAGCCAGACATCCTGGAATGAGAAGTCAAGTGGGCCTTAGGAAGCATCACTACAAACAAAGCTAGTGGAGGTGATGGAATTCCAGTTGAGCTATTTCATATCCTAAAAGATAATGCTGTGAAAGTGCTGCACTCAATATGCTGGCAAATTTGGAAAACTCAGCAGTGGCCACAGGACTGGAAAAGGTCAGTTTTCATTTCAATCCCAAGGAAAGGCAATGCCAAAGAATGCTCAAGCTATTGCACAATTGCACTCATCTCACACGCTAGCAAAGTAATGCTCAAAATACCCAAGCCAGGCTTCAGCAATACACAAACCATGAACTTCCAGATGTTCAAGCAAATTTAGAAAAGGCCAAGGAACCAGAGATCAAATTGCCACCATCCATTGGATCGTCAGAAAAGCAAGAGAGTTACTGAAAAACATCTATTTCTGCTTTATTGACTATGCCAAAGCCTTTGACTGTGTGGATCACAATAAACTGTGGAAAATTCTGAAAGACATGGGGATACCAGACCACCTGACCTGCCTCTTGAGAAATCTGTGTGCAGGTCAGGAAGCAACAGTTAGAACTGGACATGGAGCAACAGACTGGTTCCAAGTAGAAAACGAGGTACGTCAAGGCTGTATATTGCCACCATGCTTATTTAACTTACATGCAGAGTACATCATGAGAAACGCTGGGCTGGATGCAGCACAAGCTGGAATCAGGATCGCTGGGAGAAATATCAACAACCTCAGATATGCAGATGACACCACCCTTATGGCAGAAAGTGAAGAGGAACTAAAGAGCCTCTTGATGAAAGTGAAACAGGAGAGTGAAAATGTTGGCTTAAAGCTCAGCATTCAGAAAACTAAGATCATGGCATCTGGTCCCATCACTTCATGGCAAGTAGATGGGGAAAGAGTGGCTGACTTTATTTTCTTGGGCTCCAAAATCACTGCAGATGGTGGCTGCAGCCATGAAATTAAAAGATGCTTACTCCTTGGAAGAAAAGTTATGACCAACCTGACGGCATATTAAAAAGCAAGGACATTGCTTTGCCAACAAAGGTCCGTCAAGTCAAAGCTATGTTTTTTCCAGTGGTCATGTATATGGATGTGAGAGTCAGACTATATAAAGCAAGCTGAGCACTGACAAATTGATGCTTTTGAACTGTGGTGTTGGAGAAGACTCTTGAGAGTCCCTTGAACTGCAAGGAGATCCAAAAGGAAATCAGTCCTGAATATTCACTGGAAGGACTGATGTTAAAGCTGAAACTCCAGTACTTTGGCCACCATATGTGAAGAATTGACTCATTTGAAAAAACCCTGATGCTGGGAAAGATTGAAGTTCGGAAGAGAAGGGGATGACAGAGGACGAGATGGTTGGATGGCATCTCGAACTCAATGGACATGAGTTTGAGTAAACTCCGGGAGTTGGTGATGGACAGAGAGGCCTGGTGTGCTGCAGTCCATGGGGTCACAAAGAGTTGAACATGACTGAGCAATCAAACTGAACTGAAGGAAACTGATGCTGATACATTTTGAAACTTTGTTGAATAAATACATTCTTAAAAAATTGAGAGTTGTCTTCAAAATGTCAATGTTATGATAGACATATTTTTTAACAGGTTTGGGAATTATTCTTGTGTATAGGTGACTAAAAGAAATGAAGGAGAAATGAAAAGTGTAACGTGATATTTTCTTGGAATATAGGTCAATAAACATCTTTTTTTACGTCTACAAATGACACAATGGAACTTTAGGGGAAATATGAATATAGATTGCATGTCAGTTAAGAGAGTAATATCAATTGCAAATTACCTAAGAATGGTAATAAGAAAACACTTACTCGGTGAAATACTTAAGAGTGAAATATAGTTATAATAAACTAATCTTAAATGGCACAGAAAAATATATGATTATGTATGTATATAGTGTTATGTGTCTGTGTGTGAAGGAGAGATGGTGACAGTGAGACAGAAAAAGGAAGCAGGAAAGCACAAATAAGTCAAAATGTTAACAGTGAATCTAGGTGAAATATTAATATATGAATTCTCATTGAGGTATTGTAGACTCTTTCAAAAGTTTGAAAGGCTTCATAATAATTTAAATACACATTAACAATATAAATATTATCTACTTTATCAATACAATAAAAACACAAGAATATTGACTCAAACAATATAGGAAGTGATCCAGTAATTTAAATCTCTCATAAAAACACTAGGCTAACATTTTTATAAACATTTAAGAAACCCATAATTCTTATCTTAAATAAAATTTCCTAAATTTTAAAAAAGGCAAGAATGGCTCCAAGTTTCTTTGTGAGGTTACATCATCTTGATAACCAAAGCTGACAGTACAGAAGAAAAGAAAATTATAAGATAAACCCCTTCATGAACATAGACGCAAATAGTTTCCTTCCCCAGAAAAGAGAATTATCATGCTGACCTAACAGAGTGTTAAAAATTGGGACTTATTTCAGAAGCACAAGGTTCATTTAATTTTAGAAAATAGAGTAATGTAATTCACACATTAACATATTTAAAGAAATAAATGTATGCTAACCTAGATAGCATATTAAAAAGCAGAGACATTACTTTGCCAACAAAGGTCCATCTAGTCAAGGCTATGGTTTTTCCAGTGGTCATGTATAGATGTGAGAGTTGGACTGTGAAGAATGCTGAGTGCCGAAAAATTGATGCTTTTGAACTGTGGTGTTGGAGAAGACTTTTGAGAGTCTCTTGGACTGCAAGGAGAACCAATCAGTCCATCCTAAAGGATGTTCATTGGAAGGATTGATGCTGAAGCTGAAACTCCAGTACTTTGGCCACCTCATGCGAAGAGTTGACTCATTGGAAAAGACCCTGATTCTGGGTGGGATTGGGGGCAGGAGGAGAGGGGGACAACAGAGGATGAGATGGCTGGATGGCATCATGGACTCGATGGACATGAGTTTGAGTAAACCCCGGGGATTGGTGATGGAGAGGGAGGCCTGGCGTGCTGTGATTCATGGGGTCGCAAAGAGTCGGACACGACTGAGCGAGTGAACTGAACTGAACTGAACTGAATTTAAAAGATGCAGAAAGGTGTTTTTAAGATTCAATATATATTCATGATTTTAAAAAAGTCTCAGAAAACTATGAATAGATGGAAACCTCCTCATCTTTTAATATGAATATATATATATATATCTGTGTAAATATCCCTATATGTATATTATATATAAATCTATATGTTGTAATATATATATTAGTCATGTTAAAAGTCATATTTAATTGTTAAACTTTGAAAGCTTTTTCTTCTGTGACTGGGAATGAGGCAAGGATGCTACTCTTATCTCTTTTGTCCAGTTTTGCATTGAAGGATTTAGTGAGCATGATTTAAAAAGAAAGAAGAAAAAGAAGGTAAAAAGATTGAGGGTAAAAAGAAACAAACTCTATTTGCAGATTATAAGACTGTGAATGCGGAAAGTCAAAGACTCTATAGAAAAATCATTAGAATCACTAAGAGCCTCTAGCAAGGTTATGGGATATAAAAATAGTATGCACAAATCATTTGCCTTGCTATATAGCAGCCACAAATAATCATTTTAAAATAGAATCATCAAAAAAACCAAAAAATAATTACAGTAAAAGACCTCTACAGATAATATGATAAAACATTATCAAGAAACATTAAACAGACCTAAATAAATGTCTGGAGATAGCAAGTTATGAGATCAAAGTATTTTTTTTTATTTTAAAAATGTTTCTCTCCAAAAGAACATACCAATTCAATGTAATTCCCATAAGAACTCAGAAATGCTGATAATATATCAATATATAATATATATATATATCTCACATTTTCTTTATCCATTTATCCATTAATGAACTCTTACATTTTTTCAAATAATGCTACAATGAACATGCATGTGTGTGTGCTCAGTTGTATCTGACTGTGACTTCATAGACTGTAGCCTGCCAGACTTCCCTGTCCATGGAATTTTCCAGTCAAGAATACTGGAGCAGATTGCCATTTCCTATTCCAGGGGGTCTTCCCAACTCAGGGATTGAACCCTTGTCTCCTGTGTCTCCTCCATTGGCAGGAAGATTCTTTACCACTGGGCCACCTGCTAAGCCCTGCTACAATAAATGTGGGGGTTTAAATATCTTTTCAAAATATTGCTTTCAAGTACTTCAATATATACCCAGGAATGGAATTCCTAGATTATATGGTGACTCAAGTCTGAATTTTTTAAAGATATGGTATGTACTATATACAAAGAAATATTACTCAGCTTTGACAAAAAAGGAAATCCTGACATTAGCAACAAGATGAACCATAAGGGCATTATGTAAGTGAGTTAGGTCAGACAGAGAAAGACAAATGTCATATGTGGGGTTGAAAAAAAAGCCAGGCTCATAAAGACCAAGTGGAATGGTGATTGCCAGGGACAAGGAAGTGGGGATACTGGGAAGATGTGGTTTAAGGCTACAGACTTGCAACTAGTAGATGAATAAGTTCTGTAATCTAATGTACAGTGTACCAATTACAGTTGACAATACTGTGATATAAACTTCAAAGTTGCTAAAAGACTAGATTTTAATTGTTCTCAATACAAGAAGGAAATGATAAGTATGTGATGCCAGAGAGGTATTAGCTAGCATTATTATGGTAATCAGATTACAATATATAAATGTATCAAACCAACATGTTGTACACCTTAAACTTCCACAGCGCTACATGTCAATTATATCTAAGTTTAAAAATCCAAAAAGAATTACTTATCTCTTGATTTTATGGAGATTTACAAGCTAATCTAAAATATATTCATAAGAATGGCCAAAAATGCCCAAGACAAATGCATAACTTGTTGATAGATCTTGCCTTATCTTGTATCACAATGTATTGCAAAGCCATAGTAATTAAGATAGAGACAGTCTGCTGCTGCTGCTGCTACTGCTAAGTCGCTTCAGTTGTGTCCGACTCCATAGACGGCAGCCCACCGGACTCCGCCGTCCCTGGGATTCTCCAGGCAAGAACACTGGAGTGGGATACCATTTCCTTCTCCAGTGCATGAAAGTGAAAAGTGAAAGTGAAGTCGCTCAGTCGTGTCCGGCTCTTTGTGACCCTATGGACTGTAGCCTACCAGGCTCCTCCGTCCATGGGATTTTCCAGGCAAGAGTACTGGAGTGGGGTGCCGTTGCCTTCTCTGAGAGACAGTCTAGCGGAGTAGAACTGCGTATGAAGAGAAACATACCCATGCAAATAGGCTTGCCAGGTGGTGCTAGTGATAAAGAACCTGCCTAGAGAGACAAGAGAGATGTGGGTTTGATCCCTGGCTCAGGAAGACTACTTGGAGGAGGGCTTGACAACCTACTCTAGTATTCTTCCTGGAGAATCCCATGGACAGTGGAGCCTAGTTGGTTACAGTCCAAAGGGTCACAAAGAGTTGGACAGGACTGAAGTGACTTAGCTAGCATGCACGAACACACCCTTGTAAATATGGGTAAAACAATTTTGGATACCAATGAGGACATAATGACTTTCCATAAACTGTAATGGGACACACCATCTCCAAGTACATTAAAAAAAAAAAAAAAAACTACATGAAAGGCAAAATTATGTTTAAAAGATAATATGGGAGACTAGCTTCATGACCTTGAGTTACAGGAGATTTTTTTCTTAAACAATACATAGGAAGCACTAACCACAAAGGAAATGATTAATAAGTGTGATTATATTAAATTAAAAGCATGTATTCATCTAGTACCATAAAGAGAGTGAAAATAGGAGCCTTAGCTGTAAGAAGACATTTGTGGTATTTCTTAGTGACTAAGGTCTAAAATCCCAAATATATGTAGATCCTTATTTATTATGAAAATTACAAATGCAGATTGTCCAAGATTAAAAGCCTGATAGTACCTAACATTGGAGAAGGCAATGGCACCCCACTCTAGTACTCTTGCCTGGAAAATCCCATGGACGGAGGAGCCTGGTAGGCTACAGTCCATGGGGTCGCTAAGAGTCGGACACAACTGGGCAACTTCACTTTCACTTTTCATTTTCATGCATTGGAGAAGGAAACAGCAACCCACTCCAGTGTTCTTGCCTGGAGAATCCCAGGGATGGGGGAGTCTGGTGGGCTGCCGTCTCTGGGGTCGCACAGAATTGGACACGACTGAAGCGACTTAGCTTCAGCAGCAGCAGCAGTACCTAACATTGATGACAATGTGGAGCAATGGGAACTATCTTATCCTATTGGTGGAGGTAGAAAGTGTCACAATTCTTTGACAAAGCATTAGATATAAAATTTAAGATATATATCCCGTGACCTAGGAGAACCACTCCCAGACATTTAGCCTAGAGAAACTCTTGTACACATAGAACCCAAGAGTGTGTTTATTATCATTCTGTGATAGTTCCAAACTGGAAATAGTCCAAACATCAATCCACAGTAGAAAGGATAAATACATTGTGACATCTTCATTAAGTGGAATATAGTAAGACAATGAAAATGAACAAACCACTGCTATACTTTTGAAAAACATGGATAAATCCCCAAAACATCATGCCAAGCAAGAAAAGTCAGACACACAGGACTGACTATATGCAGCATTATTCAGTTCATATAAAACTTCAAACCTAGGCAAAAAGGAAAATTATATGTCTTAAGAATGGATTCATAGATGACAAAACTACAATGCAAAGCACAGAAGTGATTGTGATAAAAACCAGGGTTTGTTTTCCTTTGGAGCTAGAAGCCCCCTGAAGCCAGGAGCCAAGTCGTTTCATCTTTATCCCCAGCATCTAACACAGGCCAGACACACAGGTGGCACTCAAGACATTGTTCTTTTCCTTAGATACTGTGGGTGGTATGTACAATTTGAATTATTAAAGTGTAATTGTGAAACATCTTTGTGGTCTAAACTTGTCTTTTTCCCAGGCCACAGGTCCCAGACAGGACATCACAGAACTATCCCTGCTGGTCCCGCCTCCCTTGGCAGTGTTTATCAAGAGCTCTTTCAATTTGTTGTTTTTCAGTCACTAAGTTGTGTCTAACTCTTTGAGACCCCGTGGACTGCAGCATGCCAGGCTCCTCTGTCCCCCAAAAATTAAAAATAAAATTTAAATGACTCATGCTCTTCCCCACAAGGCTCTCACGTCATCACAAAAGAGTGTAAGACATAAAAGCATTGCTAATGATTAAATACATACATGACACATCCCGTGTGAGAATGTTTGGCTTTCACCAGGAGCCTTCCATCCTTTATCCAGATCTTAGCACCGCTGTTTACCACACTACTTGCTGCTTACCACTGGATTGGCAAAAAAAAAAAAGTTTGGGTTTTTCCATATCAGTTTTCTACAAACACAAACGAACTTTTTGGCCGGACCACTTGGAGGAGGGCATGACAAGTGCTGATTTCACCTACTCTACCTCCCCCGCCCCACCCCACTGCTGGGTGTTTGCAGGAGAGGCTGGGAATGTGTGTTGGATTTTGATAATATGAGGGTCAGGGACCAGGAAACCTGAGGAGAGTGAAGGGCGTTCCTCTTGGAAACAGATGCTCTTCTGACAAGATACTATATCTTGGAAGAAGAACCAGGGACTGAAGAGGGGCAGTGTCCATAGAAGAGCCTGAAGAGGAGGGATTTGCATGTGCTGACTGGGGTGGGAGGTGGAGATGGCCTCTGGCTGTGGAAGGTTGTTCAGGAGGCATCTCGTGGGACACCTGGTTGGACTGCACTGCCAGTTACTGCGTGCTTATTTCCCTAGTCTTACTCAGGAGCTTGTAGAGGAGTCTTGGTTAAATATTCCTGCCTGTTACCAGGCACTGCCCACAGGGAAATAAGTGAAAAGCTGCAAGTCCTTAAAATTTAGACAGGGAGTGGCACCACCTGAGACCACCGTGCTGATGGCAGCAGTGACTTGCCAGGAGTGCCCAGGGAGAAGCTGAGCGTCGGAAGACAGGAATCAAGGCTGCCAAACCCTGCCTTCCCTCCTCAGCTATGACCACATGACAGATACTTCCCCCCCCCACCCTCAGTTAGTTTTATGAAGGGAGTCAGCAGGTTTTGCTTTGTCAGAGCAGCTGGCTTTGGGCCAGTGCAGGGTGGCAGAGGGACTCTCTGTTTCTCACCAGCAGTCTCCATCTCCCCAGGAAGCAGGAGGACCAGGAGGACGTTGGAGTAAGTGGCACAGTGGTGATCATAAAGCAGGGCACATGGGACTTGCAAAAATCTGCCTTCCAAATATATCTCAAAGGGTATTTGAGACAACTGTTGGTGGCTCCCCAGGACACGGGTGTGGAGTGCTATCTAAAAAGCTCACTGCTCTCTGAGGCCTAATTTGTCACACTCAGGTCAGGGACAAGTATGGGCATGTTCTTGATTTAGTTTCTGTTTTGTCACTTTCCGAGGGAGAAATTTCCCAAGTCCAGCAGATCTCCACCACCGCACCCCCCACCGTTGTGTGTTCACAGCTGTGTGCTGTGTTCCTGTCACCAGTGCACGGAAGAGAGACTTCCAGCATAGACAGGACTCCTGGGTGAGCTGAGAGCAAGCTGAGTCCTGGATGAGGTTTTAGAGGCAAAAACAAGCAACTCAGGTAGGAAAGCAGGGGCAGGACCATTTGCAACCAAGGCTGACTCAGAAGAGAATTTCCTTCCAGAATCCATGATTCCAGACTTCAGGGGCTAATGTCCTGGAATCGGGATCAACATGTGATCAAGGCTATGAAAAGGGACACCATCTTTGCCTGCCAGTTTTCACTAAATTGTGGGGAAAATGATGATTAACTAGAGCCCATGACAGACAGTTTCTTAAAATACCAAGGAGAGCAGCCACATACCATTTGGAGGTGTACTGCTACTGTGGCCCCAGGAGCAACAAAGGCATCTCACATGTAGCTCCCATCTACAGAGCCAAGGTTTCCTCCTGCCAGTTGTGTTTTCAATCCAAGAAAGGATTGAGAGACACTGAGATTCCAGTTCTGGATTATCCCTGCAAGTGCTGCCTCTCCAAATACATCTCATCCAGCTACAAAGCGGGGTCTTAGGAAAACAAATGGTCTTGTAAACCTGAAAATAGCCAAAGCAGCACATTATTTTTGAATCATATCATTGCAGTTCTGCTGAAACTCTTAGTTTATTTCCACCTGGGATTTTTGCGCAGGATGAGATTGGTGGGGAGTAGGTGGAAGCCTCTCCAGGCACTGTTGAGATGAGAGAAGAATAGAATGGAGTGGGTGCTGAGAAAATCCACGAGGCAACTTGACTTAATTCATACCAAGACCTTTCCCTCCAGATGACCTCCACTCCTGTGGAGTAGAGATGACCCCAGCTGATGAGAAACTCTAAATCTCACACCTGTCCAAAGACTAAGGAGAAAAATATGCTTCCATAGATGGCAAAGGCACTGGAGAGAGGCACAGAATTTTTACTTTTAATAAAAATAAAACTGGATACAGTGTTGAGGGAAATTAAAATGGGCTTCTGAAAAGAGATACATTTGTGGTTCTGAGCAATGAAACATAGTCCTCTGGGTTTCATAGACTGGGGCACATATCCTATAAAAACTGATAACTCAAAAGAAAAAAAGAGAGAGAGAGAGATGGGAATTCTGGACAAGCTGTGCTCCTGTCGCCTGGACAGAGATCTCCAAATTAAATTGCTTACATGCTAGTCGTGCTTGACAAGTGTCTGATTTGGCCATTTCCACCCAAGTCCTTGGTTGTAAGCATAGGACTTTGGAATCCACACTGTGCCTCTGTCCTCAGACCATGATGTGCTTTGCTGGCCATCAGAGCCTTTCATTTGCCAAGTGCCTCTTGGCCTGGTCCAGTAGAGTACTCTTTGCCAAGCTGTAGGCTCTCTGCCCTCCCATCTGTAAAGTCCTGCCTCCCTTTGAGTCCAGTACTCTACCCAAGCCACTTGGCAGCTTGGAAATAAATGGAAGTCCACAAATCTGCAGTGTGAGCAGCTGGCCTCTTTCTCCACCTGCAGACAAGGTCATGGCTAATGCCGTTCACTCCAGAGAAATCTAAAGAGGACATATATTGGGAATCTTTCCTCTTCTTGGAAATTATTCTTCTTATTGCTTTTTTAAAAAATTACAATCAAAGGGACTGAATTACAAGTGTCTGTAAGATGACCATCAATTAGATCTTGAACAGAGAATCATATTTCAGATATTACAGTCTTAAACTTATATCCACAAAACCCCCCTAAGAATTGTGTACTCCCAGAGAAGTTAATCCCTTTATCCCTGAAATACTCACCACGAACACAGACACAGACACACACACACACACACACACACACAATTTTTTTTCAGGATGCCCAAACCTTTACAAAAACAGATTTGATTCTCTGATGTGGAAATAAACATGAGTCAATCCTGCTTCTTAACAGACTGCCACGTGTGAAAATGGCTTCAATGGGAACAATAAAGGTATTATGATGACTTTTTTCTTGCATTAATCTTCTGGGTCCCATGGGGAGTTTACCCTCCCTGGACTCTAGGAGGCAGAGGCAGTGGACATCTCCCACAAAACCCCCCTTTTGGGAATGGCTGGAACATCCCCCAGCAGGCTAGACAGTAAATCACTGGTCTCTGCTTGCAGGATGGTTTTCAATTGAATTCACCAAGTATTTATCGAGCACCTTGCTGCATCCCAGGCCTGAGCTAAGCTAAGCAATGAGCAGGATGAAAGACAGAGAGGTACCTCCACCTCCCTCGCCTTGGGGTAGGGTGGATTGATGGCTCAAGCTGGAGAGCAGGGGTGAGCCAGGCTGTAGGGAGAAGCTCCCTGACCTCAGCAAGGTCAGGCTTTGGGAGGTGTCAGATTTTAGGGTTTGTTTCCACACTATTCACCCCGAGTCCCCAGCAAGTTACATCTGAGGCAGCTTGGAAGGAAAAGGTAATTCAACACTCCCATCCCCAGACCAGAGGCAGAGGGAAGAGGAGAGGTAAGACATGGCTGGCTATGGTCTGAAGAGCAGTCAGACTTGTAGCCCAGGAGTAAGGCAGAGAGTGGATTAAAAATTCACTCAGTTCCCCAGCTGTTGAAGGCCAACCAGGAAAATCCCCTGAATCCATTGGATCCCCCAAATTTCATTTCCAGAGGGCAATTGCTCCGCAGTGACTGTGGCCCTAGGGATCTCAGCTCTCTTCAGTGTGGTATTGGATGATTTCAGTTATGATAAAGAACACAAGCTCCAGGGTAAGTCTTCTTGGGATTAAATCCTGGCTCTGACACTTGTAAACCTCTATTTTTCCACCTATAAAGAAGGATACGAGTAATAACACCTCCCTGATAAGGATAATATGAAGCCCCAAAAGACCATCCAAGTCAAGTAAGCATAGGACCAGGCACCAGGATTCAGTAATGTTGCCTACTGTTTCATTTATTTCTTCAGAAAATATATAAGTGCTTGACTCCAGTCAAGCCTGACTGGTCTCAGGCTCCATGTTCTTTGGACCACACAGAAACAAATGCAACAGAATCCTGTCCTGGGGGAATGTATGAAGAGAAGAGTGAAGCCAATTACACTGCCATTGTAGAGTGCTATAAGAAAGGAAGCCAGGAGGCTGTTGGAAACTGAAGGTCCCCTGGCCCAGTCAGGTTTCTTGGAGGGTTCAATTCCTAGTTTGCCTTAAAAGGAGAATAGAACTCACTTGGTGTAGAGAAATAAGAGGAATCAGAAGGGCACCTCAGAAAGGCATTATTGACAAGCTCCCAACAGACAAGAGCCTATAGAGGCTGAATAACTAGGAATCTCTGGCAGTAACTCAGTCCATGGGAAACAAATGCTGGGACTGAGGGCAATGGAGTCCAGAAATATTGAGGAAGTAAAATTGGCAGAACTCCAAGGTTGGTGGGATGTAGACCATGGAGAGAAAAATCCAGACCGGGCTTCTAGTGTGGGAAGATGAGTGGAGGGTGGTGCCAGTGTCAGAAACAGAGCAAGCAAGAGAAGCACAGGAGGGTAAGGGGCTTGGGTCTGGAGCAAGCTGAATTGGGCCAGAGGTGGGGCAGTCAGGATGCAGGGCAAGGTGACTATGATGATGGGGGCTGAAGTGGGTGACTGGGCAGACAGAGTGCCCAAACAGGAAGGGCTGCAGTCTGCTTCTGCTGGAATTCTGAAGGCATCACTCACCCTCTGCCATCCAGCACTGGCTCCAGCCATGATGCTGGATGTGGCTGCTGGGCACCCTGCACATGCCTGCTGAAGAAATGTGAAGGCATCATGACTTTTCCATTACTTGCAGATGGTCCATGAAGACACCAGTCCTCTTGCCTCCTGCCCCTGCCCTCAAATACATCTTCTCTACCCCTGCAGACTGACCTGTTTACAAGACTACATAAACAAGTTTACTTCCTTGCTTAATCATCTTCAATGGTTCCCCAGTGCCTTCACAATTCAAGCAAATCTCTACAGAATGGAGATTCCATACCTTTTTGTTCAAATAGTGTCTACATGGTTTTCAAACAACTCAGCAGAAAAAGGAACAAGTGTAATCAGCTACCTGGATACTTTAGAACAGGTAGAGATGGTTTCAGAATCCTTCAGTATCTTCAGCCCCTTTTATCACATTGAGTAATATTCCAACCCCCAATACTGCCAGACACCTGTGTGTTCTAGAATTTCAGTAAAGGGAAGGCTCTTAGATGCCAGAGGACTCCCTGCCTCATGCAAGATTATGTTGTGGCCCCTGCCACCACTCTTTATCCCTTTCTCCCTCTTCACACCCACTGTCATACCCCAGGAAAATGCAGTCCGCTGCACATCTCTGATGCCATCCCTTCTCATATCAGATATCCACATATGCCTTTACTTTTTTTTCTCTAACCCTAATGCTCTTTTCATCAACTCCCCTCCCACTTTTTTTTTTTTTTTTTTTGCCAGACTATTTAAGACATCTTGAAATTCACCTCCTTCAGATTCTTCCAGAAATCTCTGACACTTCAGGTCAATTAGGTATCTTGCTTCTCTACTCCTACACCTGGGCTTCCTTCCCTCCACCAATCACATCCCACACTGTTGTCCTTATTGTCTCCTCCTCTAGATGGTGAGTTCCTAAAGGCCAGAGGCTGCATCCTGTCCCTCTTTGTGTCATACTGCTTAGCACAGAAACCCAGCATGGAGTAGTGTTGACCCAGTAAGGTGTAGTAGTTAAAATAAATGCACCATCTAAAGTTGAGAATTATATTTTATTTTGTTTGGTGGACTTTTTGAGCACTCAAGCCCAGGAGGCAGTCTCTCAAATAACTCTGAGTAACTGCTTCCAAGAGGAAAGTGAGGAGCCAGGATACACAAGAGTTTTGCACAAAAACCACATAGTTGCAAAATCAAAACTTATCATTAATTAAAGAAACCAGACACCCCAAGTTAAGAAATTAAGTGCTTTTCTCGGCATGGGAAAATGCAAGAGTCTAGGCTCAATGAAACCATTCTTTTGATAGGCACCTTCACATCCTGTTTTTGTCCATCCTGAATCCCCTCAGTAGGCACAGGTCGTGTCTGCAGTGACTGCTAGCTTGATGGCTACAACAACCTTTGTTTCCTGATACAGCACGCAGCAGTTTTTGTCCACAGAGGCATCCAGATTAGATAAACTAATTTCTCTAAAAACTCATGACTGAGTGTGTTTCCCTGGCATGAGGTTCATCTAAATGCCAGACAACTGCTCAACAGTTGTAACAGTCAGCAAGGCCGGCAGCCGCATCCATTGCTGAGCATGAGGCCTTGTTAACACACCAAGGGGGTTGTTGCTGTAGGAAGTACTATTTGCTAAAGGGTGGCAGAAACAGGATTATGAAGTGGAGCAAGTGGCCTTTTGGGAGTGGCACCATTTAACTGTTTTATCTTTTCTTCTCCATTATTCTGAGAAACTGGGGTGGAAAATGAATATTAGGCATTCTCCAAAGAAAATACGTTCATAACTTTCCATTTAGACAGTGTCTGCATGGTTTCTAAAGTAGATGGAAAACTGGAAAGAAAGTCCCTTGCTCCTATCTTAGACTGAGTGTGTGTGGTCTCAGAATTACCCAGCATCTTCAGCCTTTTCATTCTGGTGGGTGACACCCTGGCCCCACACAGCCCAATACTCCAGGGAGTCCTTCCTGGCCTTTTAGAATTACTAAAGAATCTTCGAGACCACAGAATCCTATAGTCTCACTACAAATATAAAAAGAACTAATGCTCAGGCACACTTTAAAATACATGTGTACTCCATCTGATTAGAATAGGAAATGGCAACCCACTCCAGTATTCTTGCCAGAGGAGCCTGGAGGGCTGCAGTCCACGAGGTTGCAAAGAGTCAGACACAACTGAGCACACTCCATCCAATTAAGAGCACACCTAAAATATCAATAAACTTGACAGTATTTCAAGGTCAAGGGATTAAAGATGTATTCCTTTAAGGGTTTTGAGTATGAGGTCCCTCCCTCCAGGAGCTCAAAATCTGGTGAGGAAACAGATAATTGAAACAGGAAATCATAAGCAAAGTACAGGAAATAGTGTAAGCACTAGCAAGAGTGGGCAGTCAACTCAGAACAGGAAAATCATCCTAGCCTCTTACAGTTGGAAATATCTGAACTGAACCCTCATGTATGTGTAGCCAGGTAAAGAGGTAGGGTGAGTGGGCTGCACGGTGTCCTGGAAAAAAAGGTACTGCATATATTACAAAAACCTTGAGATAAGAAATCATGGCAAGTTCTGAAGATTACAAATGGTTCAGAAAAACTGAACCTTGGATTCAGAGATTAGGTAAGGAGGGATGAGCCAGGAAGCTTGAAAAGGTAGCCTAGGCCAAACTGAAGTGACTTGTATTATATTGGTAAGGCACAGTGACGCTGAGCAATTCAGACCTTTTTTCTAAAGTCAGTGGGGAGAAATTGAAGAGGATTGATATGAGCAGAGAAGCATTTTAAATCACTTCAGTCTGGCTGCAGGGGAAGAAAGGACTTGAGAACCAATAGGAAACCACAGCCAGACAAAAGAGGAGCTGAGAAGGAGCAGGAGGAATGGAGGAAAGGGTGCATTGAGAAACATATAAAAAGCAGACTTGAGAGTTCTGGGTTATTAATTGATGTGAGAGGTTAGGAATAGGAAGGAATCAAGGGTGATATCAAGTTCTGAGCTGAGTGACTGGTTGATGTCAATTCTATGAATGACAAGCACCCAAGAGGAGACACCAGGATGGGATCAGGACTTACTTAAGAACTATCATTTATTGAGCACTTACTCTATGCCTGGATTAAGAGCAAAGCTTTTCATGTTATTACCTAATGTAATCCTTGAAAAGTAGTGAAAGTGTTGGTCACTCAGTTGTGTCCAACTCTTTGTGACCCTATGGACTATAGCCTGCCAGGCTCCTCTGTCCATGGAATTCTTCAGGCAAGGATACTGGAGTGGGTAGCCATTCCTTTCTCAAGGGGATCTTCCCAACCCAGGGACTGAACTCAGATCTCCTACACTGCAGGTAGATTCTATACCATCTGAGCCATTACTGCAAATATTATCAAGTAGGTGATATTTTCTGCCTACTTTACAAATAAGATACTGTGGCACAGAGATACTGAATGTTTTTTTCCAATATCTCACAACTCCTAAGTGACTAAGCCAATATTCAGACATAGGATTGGGTGGAAATCAACAGTTCTGTTCAGTTTTTAATGCTAATTAGACACACAAATGGAGCTATCAGATAGATAGCCAGAGCCCAGATTTAAGGAGAGACCATCCCAGTATCCTGGATGTCAAGAGGAGAAAGGGCATCAAGAAAGAGGGAGTGATTGACACCGCAAATGCTACTAAGAGATGAATGCCTAGACAGAGACTGGATCTTAGATTTGGGAACATGGATGTCATGGATCTCAGCAAGAGTGGAATTAGGAAAAGTGGTGAAGACAAAAGCTCTTTGAAGTGGGCTCAAAAATAAAAATGGGAGGTAGGGTCACGGAGATAGTAACTATACACTTTTTCAAAGAGCTTAGCTACTAAAGGGGTCAACTGGGCAGAAGAGAGGAGGTTTTGTTGTTAAAACAGCACATGCTTCCATGTTATTAAGAATGAGTCAATAGGGAAGGGAACTTTGATATTTTAAGAGAGAGAGACTGGAAAAGTCTAGGAGAAAAACTCAGATTCAAGTGGAATGGTTGGCTTCAGACAGGAGCATAAGGGATGCTTCCATTGTCCTAAGTGGAATGGCTGAGTCTTTAGAGGCAAAGGTTGGTGGATGTTCTGATGGAAATTTGGAGCTGTCTTCTCATTTTTTCTGTTATATCAGTGAAAGAAGAAGCAAAATTACAGACTGAAAGTAAGAAGATGCCAGAAGTTTGAGAACAGAGGAAAGGTATGAAACATTGTCTACATCTGGGGACCTACTTGAGATCTGCGATGATGAATTCAAAATGAGACCTGATGTTTTCCTCCAGCTGTGTTTAGCTTCTAAGATGCAACTGTAGAATGAGTAGAAAGTTGACTTTAACCAACAGGAATCAGATTCTTTTCAGGGAAGTGCAATGAGAGGAATGAGAAGCAAGGGTGTATTCAAGAATAAATAATGATGAAATTTAAATTTGAAAATAAGGGAAACAGGGGTGACGGGTAGTGAAAATGTGTCTGGGCTCCATGTTAGGATCCCAGGGAGTCAAGGAATTGCTGGAGTGAAGTCAGAAAAGGAAACGGATGGGAAAGTTGGCAGGGGTCAGAGTTTGCTAAGCTTTAGGCTAAGGCTTTGAGGTTACAGTCACTACTCACAAGGTCTTCAGTGTGTACATGGGAATGGATGATGAGGTGGAGTGGAGGACAGTCTCAGTGGGGATGAGGCAGGTAAGCAATTGAGAGTTCACGAAATTGGATGTCTCATTGCACGAAAGTCAAAGTCACCAAAAATGATGACAAGTGCAGAAGATAAATGTTGTGAGCCAGATGGATGACTCATATCTGAAGAAGAGTAAAAGGACAGTATATAATTGCAATGAATCAGATGATAGGCAAAGCAAACCGGAAGAAGGAAGAAAGGATCATTAGGATACCTCAATCAGGAGCGAGGAGGACATCTAAGTCAAATTTAGGCTCTGACAGCGAAAAGATAGCCTCAACTTGAGAAGGCTTCTGAGGAAGCCAGGTCCTTGGGGAAAAGTCAGCTATTGGCACAAGAAAGGAGGTGAAGGGACCATTCAGAGACAAGGTCTTTCCAGGAGGCTCAAGGCATAGGTAGAGGGGATTAGCCAGTAGGGATTGGGCCACCCAGAGCTGTGTGGATGAGGAAAGAGACCCAGTGCCTGGGGTCCACAGTGATGAGATTAATCCTGATTGTCCTTTTGGATTGCTGTGTCACAAGTCCTCTTTGAGGTGTACTCAATTTGAGGTGCCTGCAGGGCATCCAGGACCCATTGATGTCCAGTGGGTGGTGGCAGCTGCAGGTCTGAGACAGAAAAGAGGGCACCAAGCTAGAGATGGAGTATTTCTGAAGAGTGTGCAGCTGGCAGGTGACTGTTGAAGCCACAAAAATGTGTCAGACCATCCCCAGGTGTGGACGCTGTGAGAAGAGAAGAGGACCCAGCCCAAGGTTCCTGGGAACACCAACATTAAGAGGTGGAAGAGATTGGGAATGTCACTCAGGAGACAGAAGGGGCATACAGAGGAGATGGAGGAAAACTCAAAAGCTATGGGGCCATAGAAATGTCGCCTGTTGGAAATGCTGCAGAGAGGTCAGCTGAGGTAAGGAAGGAAAACTTTCCATTGCATTTAGCTACAGTCACTGGTGCCCTTGGAGAGAACCGTTGCAGTGGCTCCATAAAGGAACACACTGGGCTGGAGATTCCCCACCCCACCCCCACCCCTTACAGCAGCACCTTAAAAAATCTTCTTGACTTCTGAACCTTCATTTTTTAACCTAGAAATAGGGGCACTGATCCTAATCATACAGGCTTGTGATTAAGTAAAATCAGGTAAAAGTGTGTTTGGCAAAGAGCAAGTATGGAATAAATAGTAGTTATGGTAAACAGGACAAAGAGTAGGTGTGCAATAAACAGTAATTATGGTAAACACTGTAAGAATTTATTGCTGCTGCTTGGCTATAAAGGATCTGAGAAATAAGATTGGAGCCAGAATGTATGTTTCATAAATTTTTCTTTGTTTCTTTAACATGGAATAGATTCAGTGAATCTATTCACTGAAGCATGTTTAGAGATGGAAAATATAGCTGTAAAAAATGAAGAAAACTGTCCCAAGTTGAAATGAACCCATGACCTTGGCTGTATCAGCTCCATAGTGAGGAACAGAGCTGATTAGAAAATTTTCAGATATGTTTGGAAAAGCCACCAGGGTTCCCAGAAAGTGTAGTTGTTCGGAAACCTTGGGAAATGCCATCCATAGCTTCAATAGACCTTATCACTCCAGCTAGAATATGCTTTCTAGAATGGAATGTTGCTGATTATACAGCCTGGCTATAATTTTCTGATTTGTGCAACAACATCTCTTTGGGAGGAAGACAGATTGTCATGTATTGAATTCCTAATCAGATGCCTAATTTTGCCCACAGTACTGCAAATCTTGATGTGTTACCTGAAAATAAACCTTTGGTTTCTAAAAAGTGAATATTATAGAGCTTTCTATGACCCAGAGAGACTTGTGAAGCAGGCATAAGCCATGTGGCATGGATTTTTGCCAGCTGCATTCAGGTGCTGAATAGAGAAAACAGCAAATGCTCATCCTGCCCAACTGTCACCCTGGGTCCAGTGACCCCTCACCTTCAACAACTTCAATTGCTGAAAGTCTGAATTAGCACCAGGAATAAATGAGGAGACGATGCTACTCTTTAGCAAATAAAGTACAGAAGAGTTAGTAATTCACATCAGAGTCACCAGGGTATTTTTGATCTCTAAAGGGTCTGGAGGACAACCATCCAAACTTCAGTCACTTCTCTAGGCCTGGGTGGGGGAGAGGAAAGGTGAAATCAGAAGACTACAAAAGCAACTTGTAGGTTTTCAGGAAACCAACTCGACCAGAATTTTCAAAGTTAACTCAGTTTATCTCCTCCAGGAAGTCCTCCCTGATAGGCTTAGGAGGTCAGCTCTGTGTCCCCATGGTCCCCTGCTTAAACTCTCAAAGCTCTTATTTATTGAAAGTTCCAGAATGTCTTTACAAAAATGGATGAATGTGCTTCAATCTGGTGAGCAAAGGCCACTTGGAGCTGTAGTTCCCTATTCTTTTACAGAAGATTGAGGAAAGACCAATTGTCCGTGTCAACAATTGTGGGGGGAGGGGCCGCTGGAAAATTAAGAAAAACCTCTAACTGGCACATGCCTGCATATTCCAAGTTCTCAGGAAGAGTTTGTCGAAATTATGTAATTGATGGAATGTTTTGTTTGTGGCCTGAATCACCTCTTGTCCTTCAATTCTTTGAACCCATATCCCAGCGCTTATATTTCCCTCCCTGCTGCGGTCTTTTGTCTGCTGCTTTGAGAAGCTCTGGAGGGAGACAGAGCAGTTTGAATTAATATCAATCAGAAAAGGCCTTAAAAAGAGATACTAAGGTTCTAGACTGGTCTCCAATAAAAAGTTAAGAGTTTTTAGTATAAAATTGAGGGAAAAACATTGTAAGTAGTAAGAGGCCTGAGCACAGTGGAGAACAGAAGGACTCGGGAGAGCTCTGATGTGACTGCAGCACGAGGCAGGACAGAGTGTGTAGGTGAACCAGGACCATCTTCTGAGGGGTCTGGAGTGCAGCTCCAGGACTGAATATAACTTAGTGGGCAATGAGAGCCGAGGAAGGTTCTGAAGGGGAAAAGTGAAAGTACTAGTCATTCAGTTGTATCTGACTCTTTGCAACCCCAAGGACTGCAGCCCACCAGGCTCCTCCCTCTGTCCATGGGATTATCCAGGCAAGAATACTGGAGTGGGTTGCCATTCCCTTCTCCAGGGCCTCTTCCTGACCTATGGATCGAACGCAGTTCTCCTGCATTGCAGGCAGATTCTTTACCATCTGAGCCACCAGGAAAGCCCTCTGAAGCAGAGGTTTCTGACAAAAACTGTTACTTACAAGACAAGATTGCCCAAATTTGCATTAAAAGGATAACTTTCTTTTAGGAATAGTCACTATTTCTTGAAATTGAGGCATGTGGCCCTCTTTTGTAGGTAGTACACACAAGGTCATTTATTTGACAAATTTGTAATTGAATCCCTACTGCACACATCACACTGAAGCAGGCACCATGAGGGTGCAAAGATGTGCAGAAGCAGATTCTCGCCCTCCGGAAGCTTAACACTCAGAGGAAAGATGACGCGACTATAGTAACACAGATATCTGTGTGATCAAAAGTAGCAGAAACCTACCCAAGTCAGCTACAACTGGTAACAGACGTAAGCTGTGGAAGTGTTCTTGATAAAGATACAGAGGTGATTCAAGAACCCAGGAAAGGGCAGAGCAGCTGAGCCTCCCCGAGGGCCGACAGGAGAGACTAGGGACAGCTCACCCTGCCCCACCGCCCCCTCATTCTTCACCTGTGGCCTCCACATTCCAGTGCAGATGGCTGCCCCACATTACTGGCATCCAGTCACTCCTCAAAACACTTGAAGTCAATGCCTTTTGGACCCAGGGTAGGAGTTCCAGGACACAGAACCCAGTTGGCCTGATTCGGGTCAGCTGTCCAGCCTGGTCCAGTCAGCTGTGGCATGGAGACGGGTCACGTGGTGTAACCATGACCCCTCCCCTGTGGCAGTGGGTGGCACTCTGTCCAAACAGGAGGCCATTGTGGGGTAGACAGACACCCCCTAACACACCTCCCTTGCCAATGTGATCTCAGGACTCGTCTGGGGTTCAAAGGAGGGTAAATCACTCCCAGCTGAGCAGTGCTTGGAACCTTCCTGCCCTCATGGATCAAGGACCTGCAGGAGGGGAAGAGTCCATTGGCAAGATAGACTCGGGAGGAGGGAGCTCACACCACATCCAATGGATGCAGCTTTATCGCTTCATGAAGGACTGAATATTGTTCTGTTCACATGAAGTCTGCAAATAGAGTCAAATTAAAAGAGGTGGAAAACAGAAAATGACTTCATCATTGACAGTCTCAACACCAGCCTCTTTGCATCTTTGCCCAGGAGGAAGGATAAATGTCTCAAGGAGAGAGTCAGTCTGGGACACTTTGTGGCACAAGATGACCAGCCATGGTGGGATCCTCAGAGATGACCATGCAGGCACCCGAACTGGCAGCAGAGAGGGCCCCACAGGGGCAGCTGGGGCTCCAAGGCCTCTGTGGGATGGGAGGGTTGGCACTGGCAGACTCTGCTCTGCCCAGGGGTGGTCCCAGCACAGAGATGGGGAAGCTGAGTGTCAAGCACCATCTCCACAGTGTGTAATTCTAAAAGATGCAACATGTTCTTTCAGACCTGAAGGCACCATAGCGAATGTTCAGGGCTGGGACCTAGCAGTGACCACAGACATTGTCCAGCGCAAACACAGGAACTAGCTGGGCCTAGAGGTGGGTCTTCCAGACTCCTCATGGAGTGCTGCTTCCACTGTGCTCACTGCCTCCATGACTCAGACTTGCTGGAGCTGACCTTCTGTAGTGTCACAGGTACTTGGCGTTGGCCAGGACCAACTTCAACAATCACTCAATCCTCATTCACTGTCACACTTTCCACCTTAGGGCTTCTTCCTTCATTAGTTTTCTTTTCTCCCCTCCTTCACTTATTCATCCATCAAATACTTCTATGTGTCAGGCACTGTGTAAGGACCATATGATTGAGATAGGCAGTCCCTCTCCTCATGGACTTCTTAGATGATGAGAGCAGAAAGAAACACACACACACACACAGAATAAACAGACCAGTAAAAGTAAAGATGCTTCCCTGGTGTCTCAGATGGTAAAGAATCTGCCGGCAATGCAGAAGACCTGGGTTCAATCCCTGGGTTGGGAAGATCCCCTGGAGGAGGGCATGGCAATCCACTCCAGTATTCTTGCTTGGAGAATCCCCGTGGACAGAGGAGGCTGGGGGGTTACAGTCCATGGTGTCACAAAGAGTCAGACATGACTGAGCAACTAAACACAGCACAGCACAGGTTAAGATAAGTCTCATGAAGGAAAATATCAAGCTGTAAAAGAAAGGGGCTAGGGGCTAATTTAGATGATCTTGCATAGATGGAAAATCATCTCGACAATCTCTCTAAGGCGAGGACACTTAAGACCTAAATGATAAGAAGTTGGCCCTGGTAAGTGTCATTTCAGGCAACACTTGGCATGTGCAAAGGCCCTGAGGTCAATGTGAGATTGGTGGGTTGAAGTGGAAGTCCAGTGACTGAGCGAGGGCCATGTGAGATGAGAACAAAAATGGGCAGGGACAGGTCGTGGAGGCCCGAAACCATGGTAGGTGCTGAATTTTGTGCAACATGAAATGGGAAGCTTTTTAAGGGTTTTAAGCAGATATATGTTACCAGGCAATTTAAATATTAAGAAGAAACTCCCAGCAGCTGTGTGAAGAGTGGATGAGAGAGAGAGCAGAGTGAATGCAGGAAGATCAATTAGGAGGCTTCCATGGTGTCTCTAGGTGAGAGAAATGGTGCTAGATCAGGAGGACTGTGGAGATGAAGAAATGTGGACAGATTAGAGATACGATGACAAGATAGTGCTGTGTGCTGGTCGGCTGTAGAGGCTGAGGGGCTCCTAGGTTTCTGGGAAGGCAGGAAGGCACTGTGTTCTGGAGGGAATAATTAAGAGTTCCAATTTGGAAGGGTTAAGTTTGTCACGTCCTTGAACTTTCTAGGTACAATCAGGTTTGTGCAAAACTGGAGTGCGGAGGAGACCTCTGGGCTGAATTGTACATTTCATTGCAGGGAGAAGCCTCTAAAGTGAGCTTCCATAAAGTGGCTTTGTTAAAAGGATTCAGAGGACTCTCACCAAACCTGAGGGCACAGATTGCAGACAGGCCTCCCAGGGAGCTGCAGTCAGCAGACCCTGAGGACAGAGGCCAGGAACCTGCGGTGTCTCTGCCTCTGGGACTTGATGGATGCCTATGGACTCGCTAAGTCTGGCTCTCCGGTCTGTCTTTATGTCCCTCTTTCTCGATGTCTGCTGTGTGTGTCTCTGCGTTTTTCTCCAAATCCCCATTTGCCTCTGTATGTCTGTCCCTCTGAATGTGCATCTATGGGAGTCTGTGGGAGTGGGTTTGGGCTTCTCCTTGGGTCTTTGGTCTCCAGGATTAGTTCTCTCCTTTCTTCTCTTCATCTGTTCAAGAGTATTTGTGTGCTTCTGTCCCTGTCCTGTCTGTCTCTGCTGGTCTGTCTCTCCACCAGTACTGTCTCTTAAACTGCTTCCTTTGACATATCTTTTCCCTTCTCTCTCTGTTCTGTGTGAAGGTGACTTTGGTCTCTCCCTCCATACAATGTTTATACCATTTTCTGATTTGCCTGCCCTAACTGAGACTGACCACCAACTCTGAATTCCAATTCCAAATTCCTGGGAAATAGGATCTGATTGGCCCAGCTTGGCTCAAGTGTTAATTTCTTGTTCAAACTATCCATGGACAGGAAAGCTTGAAGCCGGGGCAAGGAAGTGTCAGGTAATATAAAATGACTGTGTGCTACTGATGAAGAAAGCACAAAGGTCTTGGGCAATGGAAAAGAAAAAGAGGACAAAAGACTTTGAAAAAAAGATAAAAAGATCACTATTCAGAAATATTATAAACATCTAACTAGAAACACTAGCAGGATTGAACAGTATAGGGAAGCTTGGCAAAATGCTGGATTAAAGGCAATCCAGTAATTAAACTCTAAAAGTCAGTATCATTTCTTTACATGTTTCTTTATAACAGTGATAACCAATTAGCAAATGTGATTTTTAAAAAATATAAGGCATCTGTGAAAAAAATGTACAGTTAATAATTAGTTTTGATGGTGAAACATTGAATGCATTTCTGAAGATTGGTAATAGTTCAAAGATTTTTCCTCTCACTAATTTTGTACAACGTTTTACTGCAAATCCTTATACACAAAAAATAATTTAAGAGAATTTAGACCTACATGTAAAAGCTAGAAACATAAATTTTCTTGAATAAGATAAAACATACAGTAATATCTTTGTGACCATGAGAAGTAAAGATTTTAAAATTGAAACTCAAAAGGAACCAACCATAAAAGGAAAAAAGATAAATCAGGCTTCCACAAAATTAATATTGCTTTTTTTTTTTTGGCTCATTAAAAGTAACCGTTAAGGAAATGAAAAGGCAAGATACAAACTGGAAAAAATATTCATAATACATTTATGTGACAAAAGGCTCAAATCCAACAGATTGAAGTGGGGAAGATGTGCTGAGAATTTCTACAAGTCAACAATGAAAAGATAATTCAAGAAGAAAAGTGGGCAAAGGATATGAAGTCACTTCATGAAAAATTAGGCAATAAGCACATACAAGGGTGCTCAGCATCATTAGTCACCAAGGAAATGCAAATTAAAAATCACACCGAGACACATTTTGTATCCACTAGTATAGCTGCTGTCTAAAACTGATAAAAACAAATATCAGTGAGGGTGTGGAGCAGTTGGAACTCTCAGACATTATTGGTGGAATGTAAAATGCTACCTTAATTTTAAAGGATAGTTTGGCACTGTCTTGTAAAGTTAGACATAAGCCTATGCTAAGACCCAGCAATTCTTCTCCTGGTATCTATCAAAAAGAAATGAAAACCTATGTCTACAAAAAGATTTCAACGTTAATGTTTATAAAAACTTTTACATAATATATAAAAATAGAGACAATCCAGATGTTTATCAAGAGACAAATGAAAGACAAATCAACTCAGCAAAAAGGAATGAAATGCTAACATTTACATCAATGAGTAAAAAACACTAGCTATAAAAGAATGCAGACTAACTCCATTTACACAAAGTTGTAAATCACATAAAACTATTGGTAATAGTACAAAACAGAAAACAATCATGGTTGGGGTGGAATTAACAAAAGAGCTCAGGGAAACTTTTTGGGGCACTAAAAAATACTCTACATATTAAAGTTGTCTTAACTAATTCTGGAGTTTTATTCTTCCATATAAATTATTGAGATATAATGCTACATAGAAAGATCCCAAGTATTCAGTTAAATGTTAAATTTTGAAAGCTATATGTAAATATTGATGTATATTAGTTACAGCTCAATAAATCTTATGGAAGAACAAAAACCTATAGTTAAATAGGATAATCTTAATAAAGAAGTATAACAAGGAAAATGTGCTTTATCAGAAAATAAAATATACTATAAAAACACAGTAATAAAAACAGCCTGGCATTGTTCTACAAATAGATTATGGATCAATAGAACAGAATAAAGAGCCAAGATAGACCACTATCTAACCTTTTGCATAACAAAATAACACTATAAATGAAAGCAAATATTAGTTTAATAACAGTGTTAAAAAATGAAATATAAGAAAATTAAAGCTGGATTCCTGTTTAAATGTCACTTTATTTCACATAGATAAAAGATCTAAGCATATAGAAAGAACATTGTTATGACATAGAAGTAGGATAGCAATTCCTAAATAATGCTTCAAAAATACAAACCATGCAGCAAAATTAGCTGGATTTGATCATGTCAATATTACGTATTTTTCAATTCAGTGAAAGACATTTTGGAAAGTTATTAGATGACAGAATGAAAGTACATATTTGTGGCATTTAATATCAAAAAGGAATTAATTATTTATAGTACACAAGAAGCTCCTATAAATCAAAAGGAACATAGAGAGCAATCCCATATTAAAAATGTTCAAAGATACAGTTTAGCAATTTATAGGAAAGAAAACTCAAAATACTCAAACTCATTATTTATTAGGGAAATACTGATTAACAAAGAACTATCTCTTTATACTTAGTGACTGGTAAAATTGAAAAACTGGATAATGCTAAGTACTGGAAGGGACTGGGGTATGGAAATTTCTGTGTACTGCTGGTGGGAGGGGTGCGGCCATTCTGGAAAAGTCTAGTAATATTAATTTAAATTAGATATTGAGATACCTATGACCCAGCTACCCTGTTTCTTCAGTATGTATCTCAAGAAATTTTCACACAATCCAAGATGCACAAGTATGAGGATGCTGAGTTGTTGCCAAGGGGTTGGAAGAGTGGTTAGGTATATCATAGTGAATGCACATCCTGACACATGTACCAGTCAGCTGTTAGTAACAATGGATCAAATGTGTACATGGCAACAAGGATGGATCTGGAAAACACAGAACTCAGTAAAATAAGGAGAATTGAAATATATGAAACACTATCATTTAGGTAAATTTAAAATACAGGCGCACAAAATGATAGTATGCCATTTGCAAAAGGTATTACATTAAATGGGCTTCCCTTGTGGCTCAACTGGTAAAGAATCCGCCTGCAATGTGGGAGGCCTGGGTTCAGTCCCTGGGTTGGGAAGATCCCCTGGAGAAGGGAAAGGCTACCCACTCCAGTATTCTGGCCTGGAGAATTCCATGGACTCAAGAGTCCATGGGGTCGCAAAGAGTCGGACACAACTGAGCGACTTTCACTTTCACTTTGCATTAAACAATTTAGAATAAATGAGTGGTTGAAAGGAAAGAAGAATGGAGAATAAAGAAGAAAATGAGACAACAGAGACCTTGTAAGGACCATGTTGATTTTGACTCACAGATAAAGAAGACCAGCTCAAGCCTCTACACCTACAACTTAAAGCCAGCTGTAAGAATTCCCTCTTGGGGAAAGGACAATTATCTGGAAGGGAAAGTGGGGCTATAGAGTCAACAGATTACCAAGAGCCCACCAAGAATCAAATGATTACAAAGGAAGTGTTTTCATCTTCAATTTTTTAGAAGAAAGAATTGAAGTTCAAGGAAGTTAAACAACTTGTAAGAAGCTGTGCCTGATTTCAGATTCAATATCAAAATAAGTCATCACTTGACTGTTACTGCCTTGACCAAGCCGACAGGGTTAATCACCAGGACTGCTGCCCCAGCCTCCTCACCATTCTCCCTGCTCCCACCCATGCCCTATGTTCTACTCAACACAGCAGCTGGAGAATCATTGTAAATCCCTGCAAATGTAAGTCAGATCATGTAAACTTCCCAGCTCAGAATGCTGCCAGGCTGTCCCAGTCCCACATCATTCAGAATGACATCTGAAATGCCTGTGTCCTACAAGGCCCTGGATGGCCTGGCCCCTGTCTAGCTTTCCAGGCTCATCTCTGATCACTCTCCATCTGACTCTTTCAGCTATCACATTGTCCTTCTTGCTGTTTTTTAAACACTCCCAGGACAGTCCAGCCTCAGGACTTGGCACTAGCCTAATCTTTTCCTTCATTCTCACATCATATTATCAATCCCTTCACTCTGGTCTCTGCTCAAATATTACCTGCTAAGAAAGACCTTCTCCGACTACCTTATCAGTCATGTACCATCTTCTATTCTTCATTTTTAATGCCTTACTCGCCTTTGCTTCTACCATTTATCCCTACCTGACAGCACATTATCTATATTTTTGTTGGTTGGTTTGTATTTATCTCCCACATTAGGATGAGGGCAAAATATTACTCTGAATCATGTGGTTTGTACAATCCCTGGCCCAAGGAAAACCCAGATCCAGTGTGTGTGGATGGATGTTTAGATGTCTGAGCCTAAACCCATGTTCTTTCCACTGTACCACTCACAGTTCCCCAACAGGGTTTGGGGAAGGGAGTATGATAAAAATAGGGACAACAACAAAGGTCTAGGGGCAGGTGTGTGGGTCAGAGAGAGGAAAACCCAGAACCTGATGCGGCTGAACAAAGTGCACATAGGAGGAAGAACCAGCAGGCATTTAGATTTTAGGATTTTAGCCTCTCTGATCTTTGTTTCCAAAAAAAATGAAAACCAAACTGACCAATCAGTTCCCCCAGCCTTAGATCAATGCCTGAACTTGATCTAACGCCTGAACAATGCCTGAACTATGAACCTCAAGGGAGAAAGACTTCACCAGTGCCATACAAAATTCCTTTCACATTAAGACCATCACAATAAGAAATCTGGCCATGTTACAGGTACTAATGTCTCTTGCTACAATTTAATCCCATTTCTTTCAAGAAATGTATTGTGTAATTGAGAAATAAATAAAGAGGTAAATTGTTATGGAAATCTAACATCATTTATACAATCAAAGAGGAGATTTTCCCCCTGGATTGTAATTATGTCTCTTGTTAATCCCAGCTAGCTCTCAGAACCTAGCTCTTGGGACTTAGCCTGGCAATCAGCTTCCATAAAGATGTCACTTAGTGTGTGTCTTTCTTAAGCGACACTATTGATAGAACCATTAAGAGGAGAGATTCCTTAGTGGGAGGAGAGAAAACTCTTCTCAAACAATTCATTGACTTTCTGCTAAAAGCACATTCACTGTTCATTTTTACCCACACACAATGATGTTCTTAGGAGCCCTGGAAGAACTCTAGTCTAGCTACAAAATCCGTCTGGTCTGCAAAAGAAGACCAGACTAGTCTCCCTCCAGTATCACTTGAAATGCCATCCTATGGATTCACTCCTTTTGAATGAAGCATTGCCCCGTTCAGGTTCTGCATCTAAAATCTCAACAACTGAAAATGAGAGAGACAAGTCCTTAATGTTTCAGTGTAATGTGCATGTGTTGCTTCTGCTGCATCCTTCAGCCATCCTTCTTTTCATAGCTGCACCCATCTCATATATCCATCTCAGTTTTCTTGCAGCAACCATCACCAGTTGTATCAGTTATTTTTTGCTGTAATAATGCTGCATAACAAACAATCACAAACCTAGTGTTTATAGAAATAAGCATCCATTGCTCATATGTCTGCAATAACTGTAATTTTATCTTGCATGGGCTTGCTCACACTTCTGGGGACCACCTAGCTGCTTGCTATTCCAGGGAATTTGGAGTGATTTGACTCTGTTCCATGTGTCTCTCATATGCCTGGATATAGCCTTCTGTTGATGACAGAGATACAAGAGAGCATGCTAAACATCCAAGGTCTGCTGAAGCCTTGGCTCAGAAATGGTACAATCTTACTAGCTATTGAATAAATGCAAACTTAAACAAAGACAAGGTACCTTTTGCACTTATCAAACTGGAAAGATGAAAAAATGTTGAGGCACAGGATTAGTGAAATGGAACTGAATTGTCCCATTCTTGGTAGAGAAAGAATCAGTTGGTAAATCTCCTCTATGGTGACTTGTCCCTTTGATATAGACACAACACTTCTCAGGGTTTATTCTAAGCAAACAGAGAAATGTACCAAGATGGGTGTACAAGTGCATTTAGTACAATAGGTAAGAATTGGGACAAATTAAATGTCTAACATTGGGAGATGGATGAAATATAGTACTTAGATGAAATGAAGTATCATATATTATATATGGCATTATATAGGATAAGTATCAAATGTTGACTGCTCCTACTTTTGTTAAGAAACCACACACATATGTAGATATATAGTCATTGAAAAAAATGTTTAAAGAATCCAAAACATTCATTGCATATATCTATCTCTGGGTAGAGAATTATAAGATATTTTATTTCTTTTTGCTTGTCTGTGTTATCTCATTTTTCCACAGTAGGCCTGTATTAGGCATTTAATTTAAATCTTTAAAATTGTTACAGGGAAGAACTGACTCCATGCTGGGTCTGTTTATTTTACTTTAACTTTTGCTTCCCATTGCTTTTGTCCTCTAAAAGCATACTGTCCATACATAATGGCCTGCCTCAGGAAACCCCCATCCTTCTGCCTGCATGTTAAACCAAAATGCCTTTGTTTAGGACCCTGTCTGCCTGTGGATGACTACAGAAAGGAAGAAATTAACACATCCCCTCCCCAAGGCTTGCTATTCCAGGAGATATTTGTAAGATTAATGGCCTTTGTACTTTACCTCCTCACAGCTTTTCCTCTCTGTTCTATGAAGGAACTTGGTATCCAGACCCCAGTAAGATGGTTATTTTGAGACATTAGTCTGCCGTCTTCTTCATCAGTGGGCTTTATGTAAAGTCATATTCCTTGCCTCAACATCTTGCCTCTCAGTTAATTGACCTGTCATGTGACTAGCAGAGTGAGCTTGAATCAGTAACAAAATGTGTAGGGTTGTCCATTTTATTGAAAATCTCTCTAGCTTGCAACTTTTTCAGGGGAGTTTTGCCCAAAGTAGACTCCAAGTTTCCCTGTCCCCTTGACCTGGCCCTGCTCATCAAGGCTGGCATCATAACTATAACCTTCTCCAGTTTCTTTACTGCAGTGGGTTTATAGCCCTATAACTGTCTAATTAGGGTTTTGCAGGTAGCTCAGTCATAAAGAATCCTACCTGTCAATGCAGGAGACTTGGGTTCAATCCGTGGGTCAGGAAGATCCCTTGGAAAAGGAAATGGTAACCTGCTCCAGTATTCCTGGCTGGGAAAGCCCATGGACAGAGGAGCCTGGTGGGCTACATTTCATGGGGTCACAAAGAGTCAGGCACAACTTAGCGACTAAACAATAAAAACCATCTAATTCAGGAGAAGAAACTGCAGTGCCAGTGGCTCCTGGCTCCCTAGCACCACGTGGAGTGGGCAGCCTGGTGGCAAGGCTCCCCCCAGGCTATGGTTCCTTTCCCAGCTGCAGGAAACTAACCTGCTCCTTTCTGCAGGAAGCAGAGTACCCCAGGTGTGGAGTGCCTTTCAAGCCCCAGAGTTGCTGCTGAGTACTCTTGGGAACGGGAGCCCTGTGCAGAAAGCACTGAGGAGCTCATTACTCAAATATGCCTGGTGGCAAACCATTTGCAAAGCAAGCAAGCTGTTTGTAGAGTGAATAATCACTCTAGCATTTGAGATTCACTCACAAGGAATGTTAACAGCACATTGTAAACATTATTCATGTTAATGTTGTTTTTTTCAATCCTTCATTTTCAGATGAAACATTTCTTTCATCTGTCCCAGATCCAAAGCTTATATATATTGGAGAAAATGTACCTGGTTAGCAAATAATGTTTCCCAATTTGTATTCCAATGTCTGTATTGGCTTTGATTTGGCCTTAAAGACTTGGCTGACCTTCCAAGACAGTGGAGTGACAGATTTTTTCAGAAACAAAACTAGGATGAGCTGAGAGCAAAGATCAAATTTAAGGCTTATATAATCATCACTGAGATGTCCCTGGAGGTGACTGAACCTCTTTCTTCCCTCTCCTTCTATTTCCATGTGATTTAATCCATTGATCTACTATTAGGAAAATACCATAGACACAAACCATAGAAATAAATGCACATTTATTTCTCATTTGTTCTCCAGGCTGGAAAGTCCAAAGTCCAATATCCAAGATCAAGGCAAGGAAGGAGAGAGGAATCTCTGGGTCTACATTATAAGGGCATTAATTACTTTCATGAAGGCTCTATCCTCATGACTTAATCACCTCCCCAAAACCCCACATCTGTATATGATTATATTGGGAATTAGGTTTCAGTATACAAATTTGGAGGGACACAAACATTTAGTCTAAAGCATTGCACCTCTGTGCAAGGGCCCTAAAGCCTCTAAGTTTTGTTTTCTTGATCCATCAGTCTGTGACAGCTCTGTATTAATGCTTCCCACTAGGACTTGGGACCATCCATTTCTCCTTGTAATCCTGCCTATTGTTAGGCCTTGTTATTAGAAGCGTGAGGTCATAATTATTATATCTTGATGAATTACACCATTTGTCATGCAGCATCTTAATGCTTTCACCTTAAAATCTATTTTGTCTGATAGAACATCTTTTTTTGGCGCTAGCATTTGCATGATGTGCTATTTCCATCCTTTATTTTTAAACTTTCTATATTCATTTTATTTATGACTCTTAGAAGCAGTAGATAAGTGGATTTTAAAACATGGTTTTGATTTTTAGTCAACATGATAGTAGATAGTCCTTGCATTTTAATAGGTTAGCTGAATAAGTTTACATCTGAATTTCTAATTTTTAAATTGTTTTCCATGGTTTTTTGGTCAATTTTTTCTCTTTCCAAACTTCTCTTTTCCCATTGATTTGATTATGTTTTACTTCTCTTAATCCCCCCTTTTATCCCTTAATGGTTACAATATCTGTTTTTATTATTTTAATGATTGCTTAAAAAATTTAATATGGATCTTTAATCCAACCAGTCCATCCTAAAGGAGATCAGTCCTGGGTATTCATTGGAAAGACTGATGTTGAAGCTGAAACTCCAATACTTTGGTCACCTCATGTGAAGAGCTGACTCATTTGAAAAGACCCTGAGGCTGGGAAAGATTGAGGGCAGGAGGGGAAGGGGACGACAGAGGATGAGATGATTGGATGGCATCACCAACTCAATGGACATGGGTTTGAGTGGACTCTGGGAGTTGGTGATGGACAGGGAGGCCTGGCATGCTGCGGTTCATGGGGTCACAAAGAGTCAGACACGATTGAGCAAGTGAACTGACCTAAATTTTATATATTTCTAACACTGTCTAAGGGCTTCCCTCGTAATTCAGTTGGTAAAGAATCTGCCTGCAATACAGGAGACCTGGGTTTGATCCTGGGTTGGGAAGATCCCCTGCAGAAGGAAATGGCAACCCACTCCAGTATTTTTGCCTGGAGAATCCCATGAACTGAGGAGGCTGGCAGGCTACAGTCCTTGGGATCTCAAGAGCTGGACACAACTTAGTGACTAAACCACCAACACCAACAACACAGTCTAAAGTTTGGGGATATTATACCCTACTCCTTCCTCTAAACCACGTAAAATCATCTTCATTGGTGATGCTGCTTAGAATTTCAGCTCTACCTCTGTTGAGAAGGTAGGAGAGAAGAACAGGTAGGAGGTAGAGGGTAAGCCCCTTACACTAGGAATATTAATAATGCTCACTCACATTTCTTTATTTGACACAATTAAAATTGCTATATCTTTTGATTTTTTAGAATATATGTTTATTGTGAAATATTTTCAAAACTGTACAGAAAAGTATAAGGGCAAAATAAAAGTTACCCAAAATCCCTCTACCATGTAATGACTAGATTTTGATAACCAACGACTCATATATCTTTATATACATATGCACATTTTCATATATAACATTTTCATAAATGGATTTATATATTCACATTTAAAATCAAATGACTAGTTGCATTGAATTCTTTGAGTTTTGCTTGCCTCTCTCTTAACCTAATACATGCAACTTAAATAACCAATATATTAACAGCTTACCTAAATATCCTATCTGAGCTTTTTCCAGGTTCATTTAATTAGAGATTAATAAGATGAAGGGAAGAAAGGGAGGGAGGGAAGAAGAGAGGGAGAAAGAGAAGATGGGCAAGCAGACAAATATATAAAATTTCAGTCACTGTGTATTTTACAAAACTAGGGTTATATTACTTACACTTCTCTGAAGTTTGCTTCTCCCACCTTATAATTCATCATGTAAATCCTCTGCAGTCAGCCCCAATAGACTTAACTCATTCTTTGTAGGCTTTTATTATGGAAATTTTCATACATACACAAAAGAAGTGAGAAAAATATAATGAACTCTCATATTTCCATCACCCAGCTTCCACAATTATCAATATTTACATTTCACCAATCTTCTCTCATTAATCCTTTCTGTTGTAGGTAGAAAGATGCCCCCAAAGATGTTCACATTCTATTCTCTAGGACTATGTTACCTTCCAAGGCAAAAGGGATTTTGAGGGTGTGACTAAGTTAAGTACACTGAAATGAGGAGATTTTCCTGAATAATATAGATGTGCCAAACCTAATCATGTGAATCCTTAAAATCAGAGAAGCTTACTTGACTGAAGTTAAAAAGAGATGTAACTAGGAAAGAATGACCAGAGAAACGCAACTTTGCTGGCTTTAATACAGAGGCAGAGGGATTCACTGGTAGTCCAATGGTTAAGAATTCCCCTTCCAATGCAGGGGGAGTGGATTTGATCCCTGGTTGGGGAGACAAGATCCCTTGGGGATCTTATGCCTCAGGCCAAAAAAACCAAAACATAGAACAAGCAATATTGTAACAAATTCAGTAAAGACTTTGTGTTAATTTGTATGGCAACAACAAAAACCTGATACACCTCTACCTCCTTCCTCTCTCCCTCCTTCGCTCTTTCCTTCCATTCTTCCTTTCTTTTTAGTGAGGGCTGCAATATTTTTTCTTTTTAGTAAATTCCAAATATCATCACATTTGCCTACAAATACTTTACCATATATTTTTAGCAGATGAGGATTTTAAAAAATAATCATAATACTTAATTCATCTTACAAAATAAACATTTGTTGAATATCATCCAATTTGTATTCAGATTTTCCTTTTTGATTTTTAAAAAAGGATTTTTTAAACTTTGTTTGTTTAATCAGGTTCTAAAGAAGGTCCTTGAATTACATTTCACTGATATTTCTCTCAAGTCACTTTTAATTCATAACAGTTTCCCCTTCTTCCCTTTTAAAGGGCCAGTTTTTGAGTAAAGAACCGACATGCATCACTCCAACTGACATTTCATTGGTTAAAGCAAGTCATGTGACCAAGATCTATGTTAATGGGGTGGAGCTGTATAATGCTCTTAGTCGGAAGGGGAGCAAATAATGGAGAATAATACAGTCAGTCACTGTCACTTTCTGATGTGACAAAGAGACAGCAACCTTGGTGGGTCAGCTCTCTGTTGGTGTCCTGCGAGTCGTCCCTGAAAACTCAACGCACACCCACTCCTCCAGGCTCCCAAGCATTGTGTGCCTACCTCATCCCCCACATCAACCCACTTTATCTTCAAATTAGCTGTAATTGAACTCTACAGACACAGTACGGATGCATCACAACTTATTCATTCCACATTGATAATTAATCATTTTGTTTCCAGGTTTTTTATAAAAAGAATTTGCTACTAAATATAAAGCTGTAACAAAATCCTTTAAAATACATACTTGAATGCTGTATCTTTATTCCTATGGGATATCTTTTTTGGTGTGGAATTACAGAGCCATTTTAATTATAATGGATCATTTTAATTATAATAGTTTTTCACATTTCTTTATAAAAAAGCTAAAACAATGATTCCAACTTTCTTCTTAAGTCTTTACCAGTGGTATGTAATCTAACTCTTTAGTATTTTGCCATATGATAGATCACAAAGGTTATTTGTTAGGTCCTTTATTTTGCATGTCCCTGAACCCTCTTGAAGCTAGGCATTTTTCTTTTTTTTTAAACAGATTTATTAAGGTGTAGATAACATATCAGGCTTCCCTGGTAGTTCAGTTGGTAAAGAATCTGCCTGCGATGCAGGAGATCCCTGCATTTGATTCCTGGGTCAGGAAGATCCACTGGAAAAGGGATAGGCTACCCACTCCAGTGTTCTTGGGTTTCCCTGGTGGTTCAGCTGGTAAAGAATCCACCTGCAATGTGGGAAACCTCGCTTCGATCCCTGGATTGGGAAGATCCCTGGGAGAAGGAAAAGGTTACCCACTCCAGTATTCTGGCCTGGAGAATGCCATGGACTGTCACAAAGAGTCGGACACAACTGAGTGACTTTCACTTTCAGATAGCATGCCATAAGATTCACCTACTACAATTGTACAATTGAATTAATTTTAGTAAATTTGTAGATTTGTACAACCAATGTGCATGTTGAGTGGCTCTGTCATGTCAGACCCTTTGCGACCCTATGGACTATAACCCACCAGGCTCCTCTGTCCATGGAATTATCCTGGCAAGAATACTGGAGTGGTTTGCCATTTCCTCCCCCAGGGGACCTTCCCAACCCAGGCGCTGAACCTGAGTTTCCTGCAGCTCCTGCATTGGCAGGCAGATTCTTTACCACTGAACCTCCTGGAAAAGTCCCATTGTAAATAATGCTGGTATGAAACCCTGGGTACAAGTCTTTGTGTGGATATACATTTGTGTTTCTCTTGGTCAGATATCTGAGTGGAACTGCAGACATGATAAATTTATGTTTAACTTTTTAAAAAGTGCCAAACTTTTCCAAAAATGGCTATACACATCCATTCTTCCTCCAGAGATGTATGAGGCTCTTTCTCTCCACAACTGTTGATTAGAGATATTCTGGTGGATAGGCAATAATATCCCATTGTGGGGTTTTTTTTTTCCATTTTTTTAAATTGAAGGATAATTGCTTTACAGAATTTTGTTTTCTTCTGTCAAACATCAACATGAATCCTCCGTAGACATACATATATCCCCTCCCTTTTGAACCTCCCTCCCATCTTCCTCCCCATTCCATGCCTCTAGGTTGATACAGAGCCCCTGTTTGAGTCTCTTGAGCCATACAGCAAATTCCCATTGGCTATCTATTTTACATATAGTAATGTAAGTTTCCATGTTACTCTTTCCATACATCTCACCCTCTCTCCTCTCCCCATGTCCTTAAGTCTATTCTGTGTGTCTGTTTCTCCATTGCTGCCCTGTAAATAAATTCCTCAGTTCCATTTTTCTAGATTCCATATATATATATACATTAGAATACAATATTTCTCTCTCTTTCTGACTTACTTCACCCTGTACAATAGGTTCTAGGTTCATCCACCTCATCAGAACTGACTCAAATGTGTTCCTTTTTATGGCTGAGTAATATTCCATTGTGTATATGTACCACAGCTTCTTTATCCATTCATCTGTTGATGGACATCTAAGTTGCTTCCATGTTCTAGCTATTATAAATAGTGCTGCAGTGAACAATGGGATGCACGTGTATTTTTCAATTTTGGTTTCCTGCAGGTATATGCCTAGGAGTGTGATTGCTGGGTCATATGGTGGTTTTATTCCTAATTTTTTAAGGAACCTCCATACCATCTTTCATAGTGGCTCTATCAATTTACATTCCCACCAACAGTGCAAGAGCATTCCCTTTTCTCAACACTCTCTCCAGCATTTATTGTTTGTAGACTTTTTGATGATAGTCTTTCAGACCAGTGTGAGGTGATATCTCATTGTAGTTTTGATTTGCATTTCTCTAATAATGAGTGATGTTGAGCATCTTTTCATGTGTTTGTTAGCTATCTGTATGTCTTCTTTGGAGAAATGTCTGTTTAGGTCTTTTTCCCACTTTTTGATTGGGCTGTTTGTTTTTCTGGCATTGAGTTGTATGAGCTGCTTGTATACTCTGGAAATTAATCCTTTGTCGGTTGTTTGGTATTATTTTCTCCTATTCTGAGAGTTGTCTTTTCACCTTGCTTATAGTTTCCTTTGCTGTACAAAAGCTTTTAAGTTTAATCAGGTCCCATTGTGATTTTAAATTCTGCTTCACTAATGATTAATGATGTTGAGTACATTTTCCTGTGCTCATTAGCCATTTGTATATTTCTTTTGTTAAAATGTATACTTAAAACCTTTTTACCTGTTTCTAAGTTGGCTTGCTTATCTTCTCATTATTGAGTTATAAGACTTCTTTATATATTTTAACATAAATTATTTACATATATATGATTTACAAATATTTCTCCCAGCTGTGATTAAGCTGTTGGTGTTGGCACCCCATCTCATCCTGGTAGAACCACCTAGGTAACCAAATTAAGACAGAAGGAAATAATGAGGAATAAGAACAGTCCCAGACAAGACTCCTTCATACCTGAAGGTCAGTTGGTTTTGCATGAATAAACACTTCTCAATATACTCTTTATCTCTGGTCAATTTTAATAAGTCTCAAATGATCATTTGGGCCACATATTTTAGTTGTGTTTTGAAAGGATTCACCAATCTTTTCACTGTATGCTGAAAGTTGCTAGGCAACCCTTGTTATGTATATCACGATTTGGAGTTGGGTTCCTTCCTCAACAGCCCCAGAAAGTGCCAAGGCTGTGTTCTATTTTCTGGAACTGGGATTGGGCCCTGCACCCATCCCTGGACCACTCACAATGGCCAGGGAAATGTAGTGCTGTGATTGGTCACACTTGAGCACCCCACTCACTCCCAGAATCTGGGAGGGAATGAATTCCCACAGCACCTAGCGTGAGAGTGGAAAAAATAGATCATCCAGAAGTGAGTTGGGGTAATTTTTCCTATAGGCTCTCTTCACAGTTGTGATTCCCCAGGGTGAAGCTGTTACATCATAGGCCAAGGACCAACACCTACAATGTCTACCAGCCTCATAGAGACCCTCCTTGACCATTCACCTTGCTGAGTTCTAAATGATCCAGACATTCAGATGTGTGTGTGTGTGTGTGTGTGTGTGTGTGTGTGTGTGTGTTAGTCATTCAGTCTTGTCCAACTTTGCAACCCGATGGATTGTAAGCCTGCTAGGCTCCTCTGTCCATGGAATTCTCTAGGCAAGAATCCTGAAGTGGGTAGCCATTCCCTTCTCCATGGGATCTTCCCAACCCAGAGATCAATCCCAAATTACCTGCATTGCAGGCAGATTCTTTACCATCTGAGCCAGCAGGAAAGCCCCCAAGATAGACAGAGCCTTGCACAGTTCAGGCACAGCATTCTGGTTTAGAATGTGAGCAGATTTCAGTGCCCTCTAAGAGCTCCTCCTGCCCTAAACCTAAGAACCTACAGTTCTAAATTCCTTTTTTGTTTTACATTGTATTTTTTCTCAAATTTCCTCTTAGCTTCTTGTGCCTTCTTCTCAACAATGTTCTGTTTAAACATCCCGTCCCTCCCATCCTAAAAACTCTGGCTTTTGTCTGACATTCTCTGCTGCTCTCTTTCTCACTCTCTCTCTTTCATTATCAACGTCTGTTTATTGAACACTCACAACAGTCACGCAGTGTGCACAGCAACAGTGGTGTAAAAACAAAGATGTGTTAGTTACAATCCTTTGCCTCAAGTTTACAATGTCTTTGCCAGAGAGAACCTGCCCTTTGTGGCGAAGCTTAACCCAAAAGTATAACATGTAAGTGTGACATGAAGGATGCTGACAGGGCAGTCTTTGCATTCTTTTTGGAAGATTACCAGAAACCTTCCATAACTACAAGAAGGCATCTAAGCTCCAGGATACCTTCCTCTTTCCAGGACTTGAAATAACACACTTTATTTCTTTACACTTTTGAAAAATGCCAGTAACTCAAGAATAACTAGGATGCTGGACACCAGGCATTTGTAATAAAAGACAAATTCATTCCAAAAGGTAGGTTGCTTCTTAAGACAGAAAGTATCACTTTATTTTTTTCTTTTTCTTTCTTTCTTTTTTTTTTTTTGTGTGTGTTATAGCATGTTAAGATTTTGCTTTATTCATTGTTGAATGTTTTCTTGTGTAGATGTAGGACATTGTTTTTTCTTTTTCTTTTTAGTAGTTTTTGCCATACATTGACATAAATCAGCTGTGGATTTAGACAGAAAGCATCACTTTAAATGAAGATGGCAGTTTTGATGTGGTGGGGGAAGGATTCTGGAGCAAGGATACATTCTGGGGAGGTGGGCTTGCATGGGGCTGCCCAAGGGCATCCTGTGCCTGTGATGCAAGATAAGGTAGGTACAGAGGAAGAAAGAGGACCCATAGAAGGAGGGAACCTCCAAGTGTTGATTCTATATACTTCACTTCTGTGCCAAGGACCACTCAGAATCCCATCCATCTATTATCCCTTGTTTAATTTTCTTCCTCCTTTCTGTTCTTTTCCCACTTAATTGCCAGTTGGTGGGCAGTAGTTTCTATGTGATTTAGAGCTCAGTGATCTAGACAGAGCATTTTGACTTTTGTTGATGTTTAAAAATTATGCAGTCCCTGTGATCACTGGTTGCCAATGTCACAGGCTGGTGAGTAACTATAAAGAAAAGCCAAATCTTCCATTCCATTGTGGGTTCCTTGCCATCACAGTGAATTATCACAAGGGCAAGACAAGTGCAGAAACGCCTTTTGGGGGAGGGGGAAATGGATAGGATTATTCTTGCTATGGAAATTTTGAAAAACTGAAAAAATAGACCCTGGAAAGGGGTGGGGGAAATCACACAATAAGAAGAGAGAGAAGAAAAAAAAAAAAAACTATCTCACCTTAGAGTGTGAAATTAGTTTACCTTTGTTAAGACTCCAATCCCATGAAAATTATAAATATAGCATCCTGATTATTTAAGAGAAAAACGCTAATTTTCAAGTTTGTGCTATTTCTAGCGATTCCAATCTGCTGTGCAGGAAGTGTGAGAGTGCTGATAATTAAGGAACACTATGTTAGGCGATGATAACACACCGCCTCTGGATCCCAGCTCACGGTGCCTTATAATGTGACAAAGTCAGATTTGATACTGCTAAAATGTCAGGGCTACATGTTAGCAATTCTCTTATTTCAATACAATTCAGGGACGCCTAACTTCCCACTGCAATTCTTGTGTCAGTGTTTCTTGTCATAGATTATGTGAAATCAAGATAATTACTACAAGGAAATATCAAAAAGCCACAAGCTGAAATCATTAACAAATCACTTCTTCCACCCCACCCCCACCCCCCGCCAACACACACACCCCTGCTTCTTGTCACTGACCTCCATGAATTGCACAGTTAGTAGTCAGGAGAATGAGAGGAGATGATGGATCTCCTCGTGGCCTTCGAGACTGTGAAACATCACAGAATGAGCTTGTGATGGTCTTCGCCCTGTCACCCATCCCTTGATGCTGTTAATGACCCACTAGCTGTCACCCAAGTGGGCCATTTTTCCAGATTCTTCTTTGCCTCATGCCAATCTCACCAAATCCTAAAAAGTTTATGTATACTTGTCCAATACCAGGTTCTCCCTCAGATTTCCCCCATCTTTGAAGTCACCTTCTGTGTCCCGGTCTGAGCTCCCATCTGGCTGCCTGAGTGAGGTATCCCAAAAGGCAAATCTAACCACACCTTGCTGGAAAAACCTGCAGTGGTCCCTTTGCCTTCTAGGTTGGGGTTCTAGTTCTTTGGCATGTGTATATGATGCTTGGTGATCTGCTCTATCCATTCCTCTGAACAGATGCCCCCTCCTCCTTTGCTATCTGCACCTTGTACTTCCTGCCCAAGCCAGAAATACCAAACTTTGGTATGGTATGCATGGTGGAGGGTTCATTGTACCCCCTGCTGCTCTGGTTGCATGTTTTTGTTCCTGTCAGTATCACCCACCACCTTCACCTAAACAGCTACACTCGTCCTTTAAGACTGTGCAGAAGGCATTTTCTCCAGAAAGTCTTCCCTGAGCTCACAGAGAGGAATCAGTGTGCTTTCTCAGTTTTCCAACCTTCTATCTGTTCCATCATTTGTTGACCTTTCCTTCAGCCATGAGAGCTGAGAGGTCCCTCATGACAAGAGCTAGGGCTCATTCATCTTTCTACTCCCAGCACAGAGCAGCAGCCCAGGCATGTTGGAGGCATCCTGTGCATCTTTTGAATTTTGAATCCGATTGTCAGTTTGATTAAGTTATTAGTAAATGTTGTACAAATTCAGATTCTATGGGGGTGGGGACCACTTCCTTCGACCCCTGCAATTCCTGTATTAAAGTGGTTGAATTGAAGCATTCATTCAAATAGGTCATTAAATTATGAAATCATAGGCCGTGTATTTATTCATCTGCAATATTATATTGTTTTATGTTCTAGAACTTACATAAAAGTGTCATTCTCCATGTTTTGAGATATACCTTGCTTTTTCACTCAATGCATTTTTAAATTAATTAATGTTGATACATTTAAGATCTAGTTCATTCATTTTCATTTCTGTGATATATTGCATTGTATGACTATTCCATGGCATACGTGTTCATGATTGTTATACTTTCTTGCTAGAATATTTGACCTATATGGGGGTTTTCTTTTTATTTCTAATAACACTGTTTCCATTTAATTAGATTTTCTCTTATATTGGAAATACCACATAGCTTGCTTTCTTTCTATTTGCATTTTTAGGTATAGCTTCCCCTTTTTATTTGTAGACATTCACTGTGATTTTATATTTGGGACGCTTTAATGAAAAACAAATAGCTTGATTATTAATATTTGTAATCAATCCATTGCTTTTTCTTTTGATAGGCAAAACTCATGAATGATGAGATTTAGAATGAATGGATCTAATTTATTTAGATTTAGTTATTACCAGGTAATTTTCCTTTCTTGACTTTCTTGCTATCTATTAAATTAATACATTTTTCTTTATTTTTTCCTTTCTCCTCTTAACTGGTTTATATACTATAGACTTTTAAAATTCTGTTTGTTTTTACTTTTAATTTTTTAATAAAAAATTATTGAGATACAATTCATATATAGTTCACCCATTCAAAATGTACAATTCAATGGTTTATAATGTATCCATGGAGTTGTCCAGTCATCACCTTAATATCTCAATATGCTTTAGAATATTTCATCACCCTGCAAAGAAACCTCATACCCATTAGCAGCCACTCTCCATTTTCCCCAGAACCCTCCCTCCCAGCCCCAAGCCACCCCAATCTATTTTCTGTCTCTATGGATTTGCCTGTCCTGGACATTTCTTATAAATGGAATCATACAATATGTGGTCTTTTGTGACTGGCTTCTTTTACTTAGTGTAATGTTCTTGTGGTTCATTGATGCTATAGCATGTTAACACTTCATCTCTTTTTAGTGCCAGATAATATTTCATTGTATAAACATGCCACATTTTATTATTTGATCAGTGATGTACTTTTGAGTTGTTTCCATTTTGGCATCATTATGAATAATGCTACTATAAACAGGTACAAGTTATTGGATGGAGAAATGCTTTTATTACTGGGGTATTTCTAGGAGAGGAATTTCTAGATCATGTGGTAATTCTATATTTACCCTGTTGAGGAACTTTGGACTATTTCCCAAAGTGGTACTTTGCATTCCCACTAGCAGTGTATGAGGGCTCCAATTTCGTCACATTCTCACAGTATTTGTTGTCTGATTTTTTAATCCTAGCCATGCTCGTGGATGTGAAGTGGTATCTCGTTGTGGTTTTGAGTTCCATTTCCCTAATGGCTAAGGCTGGCAAGCGTCTTTTTAAGTGCTTTTGCTCATTTGTATATCTTCTTTGGACAAATGTCTGTTTAGATCCTTTGCCCATTTTAAATTGGGTTATTTGTCCTTATGGGGTTTCCCTGGTGACTCAGTGTAAAGAATCCTGGAAATGCAGGAGATGTGGGTTTAATCCCTGCATTAAAGTCAGGGGTTAAAGGAAGATTCCCTGGAGAAGGAAATGGCAACTCCTCCAGTATTCTTGCCGGGGAAATCCCATAGGTAGAGGCGCCTGGTAGACTACACTCCACGGGGTCACAAAAGAGTTGAACACAATTGCACAACAATGATAACAATTTGTCCTTATATCATTGAGTTGTAGGAGTTCTTTATAAACTCAAGATACAAGTCCCTTATCAGATACATAATTGGAAAAAATATCATCTTTTCATTCTCTTAGTAGTGTCCTTTGCAGAACAAAGAATTTTAAGTTTATTGATTTCTAGTTTATCAATGTTTTAGTTTTGTTGCTTAAGCTTTTGGTGTCATAAAAGATACTACACTTGATCTTAGCCAAAAGGCCAAGAAGCGATTGTCATAAATATTTCCTAATCCAAGGACATAAAGATTTATACCTATGTTTTACTCTTTTAATTTTTAAGATGCATACTTCATTATGCCACCAATTCCTTCATTCTTTCTTCTGAAAATTTAACTCAGTTTACAGTTTCTCCATGTCTCCTGATTTTTTATTTTAATCTTCTTATGCCATATTCTAAATTAATTTGTCTACTCTCTTCTAATTTTTTCCAATCTAAAGTTGAGTCCATCAATATTTTAATATTCCACTTGTTTATTTTTCCAGGGTTTCATATAGGGTTTTTTTTTTTTTCATATCCACTGGCCCTGTTTCATTTTGCCTATTTAATTCCACAAATATCTTTTAATTCATGGAGGTCATTTCTTTATCTCTTTGAGGATCCTAAATATGCCTTTTTAAAATTAATTTTCCCATGGTCAAATTTATTTCACCTGGAGTAAATTCAGCTCACAATTGTCCACCTTTCTCTTATTTTCTCTTAGGTTTAGGAATTTTCATTTACAATCTCACCTTGAGTGAGAAGGTTTATTTTTCTCAACCTCTGTCTCTGAGCTCAAAACTCATAATAATTGTTCACAGTCCCTCTCCAGCGGTGATATTTTGGATATTTCCAGTCAGGCAGCAAATGTCAGCATGACTGGGACCAACCTGGGCCTGCATCCCTGGGCCTCATTGGCAGCACAAGACAGCTTTTCATCAGTCATTACTCCAAGCAGCAGGACTTTATATATCAAATTTCTTTCTAAATGACTAGAAAACCCAGGCTCAGAGATATACTCACAATATTTGTTATCTGTGAACAATCAGAGACATTGTGACGCTAACTCAGCTAAGAAATTACGATACTGGGATTTAAACCTAGTTCTCTGACTCCAAAGCCCAGTATGCTTTGTTGACTCTGAAGGCGGGTGGCAGCAAGTCATCCTCACACAGCCCCGAGGGTCCCAATCAGAGAAACACTCATGGACTGAGGGAACAGAGGCCTGCCCCTGAAGCTGTTTCACATAAGTATTCCTTCCTTTGAATGAATTGCCTGCAAATTGGTTCCCTTCCTTGAGCAGGTAAACCATGCCCAGAAGGAGACCAGAGTGAGTGGGTGAATGACTAAAACTGAAACTCAAATTGAGAGTTGAACCCATGGTCTTTCAATTGAGATCACACACCTGGTTTCAGGACTTAATGAAACCCCGGTTCTGAATGTCTCATCATAGAAACAATTCAGTGAGAGATAAAGTGATAGGTAAGAAGTGAATTTACTTAGAGAGAAACACACTCCACAGAGTGTGGACCATCGTCACAGGATATGGGGTTGTCAGTTTTTATAGGGATGGGTAATTTCATATGCTAATGAGTGGGAGGAGTATTCCAGCCACTTGGGGAAGTTCAGTTCAGTCACTCAGACATGCCTGACTCTTTGCAACCCCATGGACTGTAGCACTCCAGGTTTCCTTGTCCATCACCAACTCCCAGAGCTTGCTCAAATTCATGTCCATTGAGTTGGTGATGCCATTCAACCATCTCATCCTCTGTTGTCCCCCTCTCCTCTTGCCTTCAATTTTTCCCAGCATCTGGGTCTTTTCCAGTGAGTCAGTCCTTCACATCAGATGACAAAAGTATTGGAGCTTCAGCTTCAGCGTCAGCCCTTTCAATGATATTCAGGACTGATCTCCTTTAGGATTGACTAGTTGAATCTCCTTGCAGTTCAAGGGACTCTCAAGAGTCTTCTCCAACACCACAGTTCAAAAGAATCAATTCTTCGGGGCTCAGTTTTCTTTATAGTCCAACTCTCACATCCATACATGACCACTGAAAAACCATAGCCTTGACTAGACAGACCTTTGTTGGCAAAGTAATGTCTCTTTTTTTAATATGCTGTCTAAGTTGGCCATAGCTTTTCTTCCAAGGAGCAAGTGTCTTAATTTCATGGCTGCAGTCACCATCTGCAGTGATTTTGGAGTCCAAGAAAATAAAGTCTATCACTGTTTCCATTGTTTCCCCATCTATTGGCCATGAAGTGATAGGACCAGATGCCATGATCTTAGTTTTCTGAATGTTGAGTTTTAAGCCAACTTTTTCACTCTCCTCTTTCACTTTCATCAAGAGGCTCTTTAGTTCTTCACTTTCTGCCCTAAGTGTGGTGCCATCTGTGTATCTGAGGGTATTGATATTTCACCCAGGAATCTTGATTCCAGCTTGTGCTTCATTCAGTCCAGCATTTCCCATGATCTACTCTGCATATAATTTAAAGAAGCAGGGTGACAATATACAGACTTTGACGTACTCCTTTCCTGATTTGAACCAACCTGTTGTTCCATGTCTGGTTCTAACTGTTGCTTCTTGACCTGCATACAGATTTCTCAGGAGGCAGGTAAGGTGGTTTGGTATTCCCATCTCCTTCAGAATTTTCCACAATTTCTTGTGATCCACATAGTTAAAGGTTTTGGCACAGTTCATAAAGCAGAAGTAGATGTTTTTCTGGAACTCTTTTGCTTTTTTGATGATCCAAAAAAGAGTTTTGGGGAAAGGGGTGGAGATTTCCAGGAATTGGGCCACTGCCCACTTTTTAACCTTTATTGACTTGGAACTGTCATGGCATCTGTGGGTGTATCATTTAGCTTGCTGATGTGCTGCAATGAGCAATGCAAGAGACCTGGGTTAGATCCCTGGGTTGGGAAGATCCCCTGGAGAAGGGAATGGCAATCTACTCCAGTATTCTTGCCTGGAGAATTCCATGGACAGAGGAGCTTGGCAGGCTATAGTTCATAGTGTTGCTAAAAGTCAGACATGACTGAGCAACTAACGCTTTCACTAACACTTTTACTGAGGCTCAAGGTCTACTGGAAGTCCATCTTGGATCTATTTGGTTCTAATCAGTTTATGTCATGTCCTAGGGCTATGCCATTCTTTTAAATGTTGTACTCTGCTCCCTTCCCTTCTGTTTCAACACAAGTTCCAGTCCCAACTCTGCCACTTACTTTTAGGGTAACTTAGATTATGTTACATCTCTGACTCTATGCCCTAGGTTATAAAGTGGGGACAGTAACACTTATCTTCATAGGTCATAAGAAGGATTCTGCAAGCAGACTCACAAAACAATACTATCATAATGGTTCACCTTTCCCTTTCTTATGGACATAGTCAGTTTTACATAGTGGCCTGAGTATTGCTGGGAGCATGCTTCTTCTCCTCCTATGTCTAGAATCTGGGGGAAAAAAAAACACCACATACTAGGAAAATCTAAGGCACAGTACAGTAGACTATAACACACTCCCTGCTATGAGATACATTTCGCTACTGATCAAGAACATGAGATGGGTAGGAGCGGGCAGTGAAACAAAGCAGGATCCTGTAGGACTCCTGGGCATGGGAGCCTCTCTATGTCTCCCATTTTTTCTTTTTTTTTTTTTTTCCATTTATTTTTATTAGTTGGAGGCTAATTACTTTACAATATTGTAGTGGTTTTTGCCATACATTGACATGAATCAGCCATGGATTTACATGTGTTCCCCATCCTGAACCCCCCTCCCACCTCCCTCCCCATCCCACCCCTCTGGGTCATCCCAGTGCACCAGCCCCGAGCACTTGTGGAGCCCATTATACAGAGTGAAGTAAGCCAGAAAGATAAACACCAATACAGTATACTAACGCATATATATGGAATTTAGAAAGATGGTAATAACCCTATATGCAAGACAGAAAAAGAGTCACAGATGAACAGAACAGACTTTTGGACTCTATGGGAGAAGGCGAGGGTGGGGTGATCTGAGAGAACAGCATCGAAATATGTCTCCCATTTCTTGTTAGTAGGAAAAACGTTTCAGCCCCCATGACCTTTCCTGAGTTCCAAAGGGCAGATGCTTGTAACAGCTGCCAATCAGGGAAGGGAGAGGATGAAGAGACAGTTGGAGGAGCAGCCAAGAAACACTAGTGTAGCCTTGAGGTAGGGTCATGGTTCACCTAAAGGGATACACACAATATCTTTAAGCTCTTTATAGAATTAAAATCCCCAAACAAATGGAAGACGTTTGCATTTTTCCTTCCAGAGAAGACCATCTGAGACCAGATTAAGGAAAACAGAGAAACTCATCAAGAGACTACCCCAAAACTAGAAAGACATTAAAGGCATGCAGGCCCTGCACATATGTTAATCTTATCAGCAATCCCACCCTTGAACCATTGCTATAAAACTCCTCACCAAATCTTTCCAGGTTGGGACATACAGTATTTGAGGCAGGAGTCCTCTGTGTTCACCTTTGGCCTGGTAAAGCAATAAAGCTCTTCTTTTCTACTTCACCCAAAACTCTGTCTCTGAGATTTGATTCAGCAGTGATGCACAGAGGCTGAGTTTTTGGCCTCTGTAGCATAGGAAGGCAAGACCCATAAAGGCCCCCATTCTAGTTCTCAAGAGAGAACACTTTCCCTTGATAACCTGGAATAGAACAGAGCCTCTGGGGGGTAATAATTCTGGGTGACAACTCCATAGGCTCATATAGACTATGAAGCAAGTCTCCAGAGGATGCTTTGTTTCAAAGAAAATAGGAGTAAATCAGAGACTTGGGATTTTCCCTGAATAATGCATCTGAGCTTCAATTTTGAGCAGGCTTGAACACCATAACCTTATTAAAATAAGATTTATGCCTTGGGTGAGACAAATATTTCTTATATATGACACCAAAAGCACTGTCTATAAGAGAAAAAATTAATAAATTGGACTTCATCAAGATAAAAACTTCTGCTGACATTGTTCAGTTCAGTCGCTCAGTCGTGTCTGACTCTTTGTGACCCCATGAACTGCAGCACACCAGGCCTCCCTGTCCATCATCAACTCCTGGAGTCCACCCAAACCCATGTCCATTGAGCTGGTGATGCCATCCAACCACCTCATCCTCTGTCGGCCCCTTCTCCTCCTGCCCTCAATCTTTCCCAGAATCAGGGTCTTTTCCAATGAGGCAGTTCTTCGCATCAGGTGGTCAAAGTACTGGAGTTTCAGCTTCAACATCAGTCCTTCCAATGAACACCCAGGACTGATCTCCTTTAGGATGGACTGACTGGATCTCCTTGCAGTCCAAGGGACTCTTGAGAGTCTTCTCCAACACCACAGTTCAAAAGCATCAATTCTTTGGCACTCAGCTTTCTTCATAGTCCAACTCTCACATCCATCCATGACTACTGGAAAAACCATAGCCTTGACTAGATGGACCTTTGTTGGCAAAGTAATGTCTCTACTTTTTAATATGCTGTCTAGGTTGATCATAACTTTCCTTCCAAGGAGTAAGCGTCTTTTAATTTCATGGCTGCAATCATTATCCACAGTGATTTTGGAGCCCAGAAAAATAAAGTCAGCCACTGTTTCCACTGTTTCCCCATCTATTTGCCATGAAGTGATGGAACCAGATGCCATGATCTTAGTTTTCTGAATGTTGAGCTTTAAGCCAATTTTTTCACTCTCCTCTTTCACTTTCATCAAGAGGCTCTTTAGTTTTTCTTCACTTTCTGCCATAAGCGTGGTGTCATTTGCATATCTAAGGTTATTGATATTTCACCCAGCAATCTTGATTCCAGCTTGTGCTTCCTTCAGCCCAGCGTTTCTCATAATGTACTCTGCATAAAAGTTAAATAAGTAGAGTGACAATATACAGCCTTGATGTACTCCTTTTCCTATTGGAATCAGTTTGTTGTTCCATGTCCAGTTCCAACTGTTGCTTCTTGACCTGCATACAGATTTCTCAAGAGGCAGGTCAGGTGGTCTGGTATTCCCATCTCTTTCAGAATTTTCCACAGTTTATTGTGATCCAGACAGTCAAAGACTTTGTTAACAGAATGAAAAGATGCAAATCATATGTCTGATAAAGGACATGTATCTACAATATATAAAATAAGAAAATAAACAATACAATGTTTTAAAGGGACAAAAGTTTTAACAGGCACTTCACCATAAAAGATATATGGATGGCTAAGAAGCACATGAAAGGAACTCAACAGCATTTGTCACTGAGGAAATGCATATCAAACACACAAATACTACCACAATGCTGTTAAAATGACTAAAATGAAATATATACACTATGGCAAGCATTGGTAAGGAACTAGAAGTTTCATACACTGCTGATGGGAATGTTAATAGAAGAATCATTTTGGAAGACACTTTGGCAAGAAGTAAAACTTAACTTACCATGTAATCCAGTCATTGGACTCCTAAGGATTTACCCAAAAGAGAAGAAAATATGTGCTCTTACATGTGCTCCTAGCTTTACAAATAAACCTACTATGTGCTTCATAGTAACTTGATTTGTAGTAGTCTCAAAGTGGAAGTGACCTAAATGCCCTTTAACAGATGCTCTTGTTATCAGGTGAACAGATAACAAACTGTGGTGTATCCATACAGTGGAATCCTACTTAGCCATAAAACAGAATGAACCTTTGATACATACAATGTGCAAGACTCTCAGAATAGTTTTGCTCAGTGAAAGAAGCCACGCAGATAAAAAGAGTACGTATTGTATGACTCTATTTATATAAAATTCTAGTAAATGAACATGTAATAACAGAATGTAGACTAGTGGTTGCCTGGAGCTGGTGGGCAGGAGGATGAAGAATGAAGCTTTTGTGGTTTATTGTGGTGATGCTTTCATGGGTGTGTACATATGGCAAGGCTTACCAAAGTTTACACTTTAGATATATGCAGATTATTGTACATCAACTACATCTCAATCTACATCTCCATAAAGCCATTAAGAGAAGGGAAAAGGAGGAGAAGGAGCCCTGAGTTCTGTGATTCTTAGCTGTTGACAGGTCCCTCCAAGACACTAGCAAAAGTTCCAAAATATGGGAATATCTTTCAAATTTGGAAATTTGTACTGGAAACTCAAGATCACATAAGGTCTTTCAGGGTCTTTACAAGTTTAAAGAATTTTTGAAACTTAATGCTTAAAGGTGTTTTTTTATACTGGGAAGCTGTTATCCCAGGTTTTGGAGTTTTTGGTGGAACTATCATTCAAGGCCCCCCTTCCATTTTTTCCAGGTTCCAGTCAGTTTCCTAGTCACCTTTCTACTTGTATAGAAAGTGTGGGGTCTCAGCTTCCTGGTGGTTGGCATTGCAGACACAGCTGCTCCTACTCCAGCCTGATCCCTTCACATTCCTAACCCCGAGATCTTGTATCTGCCTGCCATTCTTGACCTGCTCCTGCATCCTAAGCACTTGGCTTTTCATCTCTACTCTATCCTCTGTCCTCTGACCCACTCATCCTGGTTGCCCATGCAAATCCTTGGCCCTAGTTGTGGTTATATAAAATTCAAACACTGGCCAGACACATCTGGTGCCTCTGTGGAGGGGTCAAGGGCAGAACTGTGGGGAGGTTTTTCAGATTCTCTTTGGTTGGATTGTCCTCTGACCTGCAGATAGTATCACAGGTTCCTTCAGCTAAGTTTACACAAGTGGTTCAGAGCATCTCTGTGGAAACACTCCTGACCCCCACACCAGGTTGGGTTGGGGTCCCCTTTTCTTCTCAAAGATCTCATGTTTCCCTTTGTCATTTCATTTACTTGCTTTTCTTTTTATTTTCTTGCCTTTCCCCAATCCACATCGCTTTTCCAATATGACAGACTCTGGAGAAAAGGAGTTCATCTCTTAAACATCTCTGTATTCTCAGTACACAACGTAGATCCAGGCACATAGAAGACAATCAGCTAAACAGCTAATTTAGCTTAGAGCAGTGATACCAGCAGGGCCTAAGCTGATAGGTCCTGGAGACCATCTGTTTGTTTCAGCTTGCAATACAAATGTGGTTCCTTGACTTTAGATTTTTATCAGTGTGGTTTGGAAGGAAGCAATGACTCTGTTCTTTGATAAACTTTAAAGAATGTCTAAGCCTTAAAGACGTATGAACACTAAAGAAGAATCAATTTATTCTTCCCAGATGAACTCTAACCTGTTTTCCAAATATATTACATTTCCTACCCAGCAACCAGAAAGCTGTGTTCGTTACATTCCTTGAAAAGAGAGATGGCTGAGATTCACATCCCGAGTCCCTGGCCAATCTTCTACCCACACGGTACGTGATAGGTCTCCATGCAGAATAGCAGAATGATCACTCCAGGAAAGTTTGCTTCTGAAAAATGCTGCTTCCCATCTACTTTCCTGCTTGGGGAGTAGGCTAGAGAGTGAGAATCATGTGGGATCCCTCCTTCCTCTCTGGTTTGAGGTCTCTGCAGAAGCCCAACCAAGTGTTCTAGTCCTAACCTAGAACCCTCCAGTTCCTGTTTGGACACTGTCCACTGAGCAGGAGGCATTTTCAGACTTGTCAGACTGCAGTGCTCCTAAGAGGTAGATAATGCATGGTGTCCATCTTTCCTCCCCTTCATTTCTTGCCCTAATCCCTTTGTCCCATCCCACTCCCCAGGTGAGAAGGTGATGGTCCCTGAGGGCCCTTGTGCTCATTGGGTTTTGCTCAGACCTGAGCTCATCGGCCCCAGGAATGAAGCTGGGGGCAGGGGTGAGGCCAACAGAGGGAGGGTGATCACAGTTACACATAAAGCAGGGTGACGGAGGAGATGTGAGGAATGGCAGCTTGAGTCCTGATTTCTGATGTCCTCTCTCACCACATTCCCTGCAGGAACTCAAAAAGGAAGCAAAAATGACACATAGGTGGGCATGGTCCTGATGCCAACTCCTAAAGAGGAGCCAACACACGTCTAAGTTTTCAGGTTCCCAGGAACTGGATGGTGGTCAACTTCTGCTCTGTGGGACCTGCTTCAATCACCTGGAAAAGGTAGGATCCAGTGACAAGGGAAGTGGAGCCCTTTCTGGCCAAATCTGGGTGAGGACATCTGACCACCCAGCAGGACGCGCTAGCCCAAGACACCAGCCGTGAGCCACCAAAGGCACAGAGGGAAAGGCCACTGCCTTCAGCACTGAGAAAACCAGTCCTTCATGTTCTCTGCCTTGCTCTTCCATCCTCCACTGATGCAAGACTATCAGCCTGACCTGCTCCTGTCCTGGAGGGAGCCACGCCCACAGGCAAGGATACGGAATGAATGAGTCCAAGAGAAAAGCACGAAGAGGGGCCAAGCAAAGAGCCAGACTTCTTCCCAAGGATGGGCTTTAGTAAAAGAAAAAAGAAAAATTAAAGAGAAGTTCATAGAAATTGCAGAAAGCTATACGACTAGAAAACCAAAAAGGAATTTGGGTATGTTTTTTAAAACATCTGAATTGAAAAGTACAGTTGCAGAGCTAAAAAATATTGTAAACAAGTACATGCCAATAAAAATCAATTTTATAAAGTGTAGAAAATTCTAAAAAAATAAGCTGAAGGAAAATTAGGAGAACTCACAAGGTCACAGTCATATGATGCCAGCAACATTTTAATTTTTGTGTTGTATTTCTATATATTTATAGTAAAGATATCAAATTTTAAAAACGGACTAAAAAGTAGAACTGATTCAACTGAAAACTAAATTAGTAATCCAAAACATCAAGTAGAAGAATGATTTCACTACACAAAAGCAGAAAATACAAAGGAAAAAAGAGTGAAAAGAATAAGAGATGTGAAACATAGATCCAGGAGACTCAAGATGCAAAATGCATAGTTTCAGAAAGAGATAAATGAACAGACCTAAGAGAAGCAAAAAGGTTAAAAAAAGGAAAAACTCTGAGTTGAAAATGATACAAATTTTTAAAGATACACTTGAAAAAATTTCCGAACTTTGAAAATAAAGAGATTGGCTTACAGGTTTCCAAACATGGCAAGAAGTTTCATTTCAAAGGCAAGAGAATCAGAGCACAACAGATTTCTCATCTGCAACTTTAGACACTAGAAGACAATGCTAAAATGTTTGTTTAGTTTTTCAAGGAAAGCATTGTGATTCAAGAATCTTACACTGTTCAATAAAGTATCCCTTAGTGACTCAGATGGTAAGAAATCCACCTGCAATGCGGAAGACCTGGGTTTGATCCCTGGGTCGGGAAGATCCTCTGGAGAAAGGTATGGCTACCCACTCCAGTGTTCTTGCCTAGAGAATCCCATGGACAGAGGAACCTGGAAGGCTACAGCACATTGGGGTGCAGAGAGTCAGACATGACTGAGTGACTGAGCACAGATACATTCATGTGGGAAGAGAAAGAATTTTTTCAGCTTAAGAAGACTCATAATGGATGCCATCCAAGTATATTTCTAAGTAAATTACTTGAGGGAATGTTCTAATTTTTTTTAATTAGAACAAAAAACTCTCAGAATGAAATATTCAAAGAGTAGGAGTTAGTAAAAAAAAAAAAAAAAGTTAAGCCTTCATTTTGTTCCAGCATAAAGTGGCAAGCAAGACAGGGCCCTGTCCTCCAGAAGCTGCTAATCAGATGCTCAGTGTTGTGAAGATTTGATGGGGGTGATCTGGGGGAGAAGGAACTGATATGCTGGTACTGCTCTGGCAGAACTGGGGATGGCATCTGGGTTAACTGAACCCAGGTCTCCCACATTGCAAACAGATTCTTTACCAGCTGAGCCACCAGGGAAGCCCAAGAATATTGGAATGGGTAGCCTATCCCTTCTGCAGTAGATCTTCCCGACCCAGGAATAGAATCCTGCATGGCAGGTGGATTCTTTATCAGCTGAGCTACCAGGGAAACCCCTTCTGAGGAGGAGACAACCTTGCATACTTATAGAAGAAGAACATTCTGAGCAGAGAAAAAAAAAAAGCAGTCTTTGTGATGAAAATAATCATGGTATGTTCTGCTCATTCAGACAGAATGGGTGACTGGGCATGGGGAACATGGGCAGAACAGAGGAAGAGAAAGTCAGGGAGACAGTGGAGCAGAGACCATCACCAAGTCACTGAAATCTAGTTTGTTCTTATTCCAGGACATATTAGATCAGTCCTCCAGCCTCCTGGGAAAGTGTGTGTGATCATGAGAGTTCCAGCAAGTGCAATGTCAACAGAAGTGACACTCAATTCTGCCCCATAAATGCCACACATATGCACTCCCCCTGCTTTCTCCCCCTCTTCCAGCTAGTTAGAATGAAACTGACCCCCAGGCTGACTTTCAAAGAGACATACAAGTTGAAGATGACGGCAGTCTGTATCTCTGAAGTTTACCCGTCAGTGCTGGTATATGAGCAAGAAACAAACATCTTCACAGTTTTGTAACCGAAAGTGGGGTCTGGCTGCTCGCCACTCAAAAGCCAATAAAAAGGCAAGGTTGGTGTAAAGGAAAGTTTGTTTTATTTTGAATGCTGGCAACCAGTGGGGAGGGCAGACACCTGTTCAAAGGCTGACACCTCCCACTGACAATCAATGGGCAAGAGCTTTTACAGGCTGAGAAAGGGGGTTATAAGCAGAAACAGTACCAAGACATCTTGAAACTGGTCATTGGTGGTGTGACCAGTGTCTTTTTTTTTTTTTTTTTTTTTTTTGGTGGCACTGTGTTTTCATTGCTGAACATGGACGTTCTCTAGTCTCAGTGAGCTGGGGATTGCTCTCTAGTTGTGGTACAGGGGATCCTCACTTTGGTGGCTTCTCTTGTTGCAGAGAACAGGCTCTAGGTGCTTGGGCTTCAGTAGTTGTAGCACATGGGCTTAGTTTCTCTGAGACATGTGGAATCTTACCAGACTAGGGATAGAACCCATGTCCCCTGCCTTGGAAGTGGGTCCTTATCCACTAGACTACCAGGGAAACTCCTGACCAGTGTCATCTTGATTGTTATAAGTGCAGTTAGTCTTCAGTTCCAGGGTCAGTTTGTTACCATTTCCTTGAGGTCAATTCTTGGAATTGTAGCAGCTTATGTCATGGCTATAGTCTGATCATGATGTAATTAACTTCTTAAACCTGGTAGAGTTATCAGTATCTATGATAGAGCTCACAGGATACTACCCATAGCTCAGAATATTGCCTATAGCTCTTGAGAAGGAACTAAAAGGTCCTTGACTATGTTTAACTGCTATTTGGTCTCCTTTGACTGTTTTGTTTCTGCACGTTTTCACTTCTTTCATTAAACTTATTCTTTGGGTAAACTTTTTCCACAGACAAAAAACAAGCAGAGGACGTGTGGGACAAGGACCATAGGATCCTGCTTTGTTTCAGTTTGAGCCATTGTTGAGAACTGGGATCAATCTGTTTCAGCAGTTAGCACACTCTGACCACCACAGGCAGGCAGGATCTTATGGGATCATAGCCCAGAGCTGAATTTTCTCACCAAATATAACCAGAAAGGCCAGAGGTATCATGGGAATGGGAGGGGGAAGGAAGTATCATGATCAAACTTATAAGTTCTAAGGCCAGGGATCAATCAAGAGACCATTGCCATGGTCTTGGAGAGAGATTGCTGTGTCTTGGAGCAGAGATTTAGAAATTGAGAGGCCATAATGTGATTCCATTAGGAGAAATTTTGGAGGTAAAGTTGATATTTTGAATGCAGGATATGTGAGAGGAATAAAGGATGATTCATGAGTCTGAGGTATTTCACTTGGATGAGAAGAGTTACAGTCAAAAGCAAATTTGAGGAATGGAAAATTCAGATTTCTGTTTGTTTCTGTTAAATCTGAGATGTCTACTAGATATCCAAGGGAGATATTTAGATATATGTATCTGGCATCTCACACAGTAATTGGGAACCCTTAGTGTCTGACGTCTGTGACTGGGACCTCTTAGGGGAGAGTGTTGGTAGAAATGAGTCTGGCATTTCGGGTTCTGTTGGCTAGGAGGAGCCAGCAATGAGGACTGAGGTGTGCCAAGAGGGTAGGAGGAGAGCCTACGAAGTGTGGATTCCCAGGGACTTGATGAGGTTTTCCCAGCACTGCCCGACTGCACTGATGTAAGTGAGGGTTAAGCACACACAGTAAGTCCCGTACATATGAACCTTCAGGTTGCGAACTTTTCAGATGCGAATGTGTGTTCTTATATCTAATCACATCAGGCATGAATGAAATTGAAGCTTGCCCTGCATCTCCTATTGCTGATGATCCTTCGTCTATACCATCTTCCGCCTCCTCTCCTTCCTCCGGTCAGTAACTCCTTGCCTGCTCACTCAGTACCAGTTCCTGTGTGCCAGCTGTTGTACCGTACTTTTCAAGGTACTGTAAGATTTAAAATGTTTTCTTTATTTTTGTCTGTTCTTTATGTATCATTTGTGTGAAAAGTATTATAAGCCTCTTAGAGTACAGTACTATACAGCCAATTGTGTTAGTTGGGTACCTAGGCTAACTTTGTTGGACTTACAAACAGTTTGGACGTATGAATGTGCTCTCAGAATGAAACTCATTCATTGTGTAGGGAACTTGCTATAGTCGGTTTTAAGCAATTTAGGATTTTTCCAGTCAACTACCTAAGCAGAATGCATGAATTTCCTAGGGCTGCCATAATAATATGGTGGCTTAAAGCACTAGAAATTTACTTTCTCTCAATTCCATAGGGTAGAGACCTCAAGTCAAGGGGTTGGCAGGGTTGCATGCTTCTGGAAGCTCTGAAGGAGAGGCATAGAGCCTCTCTCCTAGTTTCTGGTGGCTGCCAGAAATCCTTGGCAATTCTTGGTTTTCTTTGGTTTGTAGACACAGCACTCTCTCTGATTTCTGCCTCCCTCTTCTAACTCTGTGTGGTTCCTTTTCTCTTATAAACAGTGTTTGTCATTGGATTTAGAACCTGCCCTAAGCCAGGATCTTTAATTACATCAGCCAGGATTCCTTTTTTCCCAAACAAGGTCACATTTGAAGATTCTAGGTAGGTGTGCCTTTGAGAGGGCCATTATTCAACTCACTACCAGGAGTGAGAGGCAAACTGGTTAAAAGGATGTGTAAGGGGGCTATAGAACTGAATCATGGAATCCAAGCTGGATGGGGAGGGAAAGAAGGATAGGAGATGGTCATGGAGAATAGAGACTGCTGAGATCAGAAAGGGGAGTGGTTAAACAGAAGAACCAGACAAAGAAGATGAGGTGGGGTGAAAGGAGGTTTGACATCACCATGGCAGACGGAGTTCAATTACTGATTATGACAGTCTGGAGAATGGGCACCTGAGAGGGTGACAGTGATGACATCTGAGAATACTCCATTGGAAGAGAGGAGGGTGTGAGGTCCTGAGAATGTAGTCTGGGTCACCAGTGCGGATGATGAAGCCCTCAGAACGATGATGAGAGTGGAGAAGGGAGATCAGTGAGCCAGGTACCAGAAGCATCAATGAGCAAGCGATAGGCAAGGGGCAAGGGCAGCAGCCAAGAGGATTGAGTAAGTGATAGTGATGGCTAAGTCAGAATAGAAGAATGTAAGTGATTGAAAGATACAGGATATTCTATCAAAATAAAAACTAAAAGCTGGGAATCAAATTCCAAACGATTCCAACAAAACCCACTTGGTGAGGGAGGAACAGAGACAATGGTGAAGTAAACACATACTAACAGCTTCATTTTGATGTGGAATATGTGGCTGGAATTGAGTTGAATGAACCTATACTAAAGAGTATTCTCTTAAAAAATGGGGACAGTTAGCATATTGATAGAGAAGTACAGATTTGAATATACATCTTATGTATATATGTACGTATACATGTGGGATTCCCTGGTGGCTCAGATGGTAAAGAATCTGCCTTCAATGCAAGAGACCTGGGTTTGATCTCTGGGTCAGGAAGATTCTCTGGAGAAAGGAACGACAACCTGCTCCAGTATTCTTGCCTGGAGAATTACATGAACAGAAGAGCCTGGCAGGCCACAGTCCATGGGGTTGCAAAGAATCGGACACAACTGAAGAACTAACACACACACACAGACACACACACACACACACACACATATACACATATACTCATTAAAAGAGAGACACATGTAGAAAGGCATCCAAATCACCAGAAATCAAAATATTAAATAAAAATAAAAACTTTCTCAATGAATTAAAAATTGGTTAGGGAACAACAGAACAAATAATATATAGTAGCACAAAAAGCACACAATAAGATAAAATAAGGCCAAACATGTCTTTTTCCAATTATGGACACTGTATTTAATGTCCCTATTAAAACATCATTAGGCAGTCATTTACAACAATCATTTTGGTGATTATTTCATGGATGTATACTGTGCACTTTAAATATGTATAGTCTATTATATATCAATTATACTTCAATAAAGCTGTTTTTTGAAAGAAACAATGAAGACTCTAAGACGTAATGAAAAATAAAATTCTAATTTTATGTTTTATGCATATACCTAAAAAAGACAGAGAAAGGTTGAAAAGAGGAGTGGTGAGTGCAAACAAATAGAAAGGAAGCATGGCAATATTTACATCACACAAAGTGGATTTTAAGGTTAAAGTTACTGTAAAACAATATAAGTATATTTTAATGATAAAAGGTAATATCCACAAAATATTCTACAGACACAGAAAGCTTTCATGCACTAATAACAAAATTTTAAAATATGCAAAGCACTGGGTCTTCTCTCATGATGCAATGGCTAAGACTCCACACTTCCAATGTAGGGGGCCCAGGTTCGATCTCTGGTCAGGAAACTAGATCCCACATGTGACAACTAAGAGTTTGCATGCTGCAATGAAGATCACATGTGTGTTGCAAATAAGAGCTGGCACAGCCAAATATAAATATTAATATATATGTATATAAATGCATATTACATATATGTATATAAAGTATATACATATATATGTGTACTAACTCCTGGAGATACAACAGATAGGGCAAATCTACAATCATATTAAGAAACTTCAACTCAGTTCAGTTCATTTCAGTCGCTCAGTCATGTCCGACTCTTTGCAACCTCAATGAACTGCAGCACACCAAGCCTCCCTGTCCATCACCAACTCCCAGAGTCCACCCAAACCCATGTCCCTTGAGCTGGGGATGCCATCCAACCATCTCATCCTCTGTCGTCCCCTTCTCCTCCTGCCCTCAATCTTTCCCAGAATCAGGGTCTTTTCCAATGAGGCAGCTCTTCACATCAGATGACCAAAGTATTGGAGTTTCAGCTTCAGCATCAGTCCTTCCAATGAACACCCAGGACTGATCTCTTTTAGGAGGGACAGGTTGGATCTCCTTGCAGTCCAGGGGACTCTCGAGAGTCTCCTCCAACACCACAGTTCAAAAGCACAATTCTTTGGCACTCAGCTTTCTTCATAGTCCAACTCTCACATCCATACATGACCACTGGAAAAACCATAGCCTTGACTAGATGGACCTTTGTTGGCAAAGTAATGTCTCTGCTTTTTAATATGCTGCCTAGGTTGGTCATAACTTTCCTTCCAAGGAGTAAGCGTCTTTTAATTTCATGGCTTCAATCACCATTCACAGTGATTTTGGAGCCCAGAAAAATAAAGTCAGCCACTGTTTCCCCATCTATTTGCCATGAAGTGATGGAACCAGATGCCATGATCTTAGTTTTCTGAATGTTGAGCTTTAAGCCAACTTTTTCACTCTCCTCTTTCACTTTCATCAAGAGGCTCTTTAGTTTTTCTTCACTTTCTGCCATAAGGGTGGTGTCATCTGCATATCTGAGGTTATTGATATTTCTCCAGCTTGTGCTTCCTCCAGCCCAGCATTTCTCATGATGTACTCTGCATATAAGTTAAATAAGCAGGAGCACATACACAGCCTTGACGTACTCCTTTTCCTATTTGGAACCAGTTTGTTGTTCCATGTCCAGTTCTACTGTTGATTCCTGACCTGCATATAGATTTCTCAAGAGGCAGGTCAGGTGGTCTGGTTGTATACTGTCACCCTGCTTATTTAACTTATATTCAGAGTACATTATGAGAAATGCCAGGTTGGATGAAGCACAATCTGGAATCAAGATTTCCGGGTAAAATATCAATAAACTCAGATATGCAGATAACACCACCCTTATGGCAGAAAGTGAAGAGGAACTAACGATCCTCTTGATGAAAGTGAAAGAGAGTGAAAAAGCTGGCTTAAAGCTCAACATTCAGAAAACGAAGATCATGGCATCCAGTCCCATCACTTCACAGCAAACAGATGGGGGGAAAATGGAAACAGTGACAGACTTTATTTTCTTGGGTTCCAAAATCACTTCAGATGGTGACTGCAACCATGAAATTAAAAGATGATTGCCCCTTGGAGGAAAACTATGACTAACCTAGACAGCATACTTAAAGGAAGAGACATTACTTTGCCGACAAATGTCCATCTAGTCAAAGCTATGGTTTTCCATAGTAGTCATGTATGGACGTGAGAGTTGAACCATTAAGAAAGTTGAGCTCTGAAGAATTAATGCTTTTGAACTGTGATGTTGAAGAAGACTCTTGAGAGTCCCTTGAACTGCAAGGAGATCCAACCAGTCTATCCTAAAGGAAATCAGTCCTGAATGTGCATTAGAAGACTGATGCTGAAGCTGAAACTCCAATACTTTGGCCACCTGATTCGAAGGGCTAACTCATTGGAAAAGACCCTGATGCTGGGAAAGACTGAATGTAGAAGGGGATGACAGAGGATGAAATGGTTGGATGGCATCACCGACTTGATGGACATGAGTTTGAGCAAGCTCCAGGAGTTGGTAATGGACAGGGAAACCTGATGTGCTGCAGTCCATGGTGTTGCAAAGAGTCGGACATGACTGAGCGACTGAACTGAACTGAACAAATCTTAATATACTTATCTCAGAAGTTATAAAATCTAATAGATAAATATGAAATAAATCTATAGAGGACTTGAATAACAATTAACACATGACTCAATACACACAGACATGGAGCTTAATCCTCAACAAATAGAAAATGTAGATTCTTTTCAAATACCTTAGAACTTTGTATATTAGCACCCAAGGTAAACATCAATTGCTTACAAAATAAATAGAAATCATAAAATAAAACTAGCAAATGTCAAGAAAAACCTAGCCCATAAAATGTAAACAAATAAAACTCCACCTGGAAATTTTGAAGTTTCTTTTCTAAATCATCTTGAATTAAAGAAGAAATAGAAACTTGGATTTTATTTAGAAATAAGTGAGAAAATTACGTGCTAAAACCTTGTGGGAATAAGCCAAATAGTGATATTTAGTAGAAAATGTGTAACCCTACTGTTATGTTAAGAAAGAAGGATATGTTTAAATAATGAACTAAAACCTAATTCAAGAAAATAAAAAGAATTCAGAATAAAACCAAATGAGATAGAAGGAAATAATAAAATTTAAAAAGTAATTATCAAAATAGAAAAAAAAAAAAAAAAGAAAGAAGAAAGAAAACCCTATGGTCAAAAATAGTAAGATAAAAAGTTTGTTCTTAGGAAAAACTTTCAGCCAATGGAGAGGTTGTGCCTTTGGCAAGAAAAAAGGCAGTAGACCCACCAGAAATGACCAAAAAAGATAAAATTGCAAACAATAAGAAGGCTTAAGAATTTTAAATCAATGCACTGTAATTACTTAACCAAGCCAAAGGTGGATGATTTCGTAAGAAAATATAAGTTACCAAAACTGACTCAAAAAGTAGAAATCCTAAACAGTCTAGAAAAAGTTAGGTTGCCAAAGATACATCTGTAAAAAATGCTTATATACAGAAGTAGAAATATAATGTTGAACACATAAATCTTATGTAAGGTTATAGACCAGATGTTAACTCAATAAAAACAAAAGCTAACACTGAATATTTCCTGTACCTTACCAAAAAAAAAAAGAGAGAAAAATGCTTGGCGCATTGATAATTCATAGTGCAATAAAAGTTGTGTATTCTTCCTTGCTCTGCCTCTTACTGACCATGTCACATTAGTATGGTGGCCAGATTTAGCAAATAAAACTACAGTACACCGAAATATGAATTTCTGATAAACAATATATGTGTTCTGTATCAGGATTCCCATTCATAAGTTGGAGCTTTTTCCACTTCAGAGTCAGCGACCTGTGAGCTTGTTGAGATAACTTGACTCTTCCAGTCTCTCTCATGTCAAATAGGCATTTAACGGATTAAAGATCTAAATGAAAGGCCAGAAACTATAAAACTCCTAGAGGAAAACATAGGCAAAACACTCTCCGACATAAATCACAGCAGGATCCTCTATGACCCACCTCCCAGAATATTGGAAATAAAAGCAAAAATAAACAAATGGGACCTAATGAAACTTAAAAGCTTTTGCACAACAAAGGAAACTATAAGCAAGGTGAAAAGACAGCCCTCAGAATGGAAGAAAATAATAGCAAACAAAGCAACAAAGGATTAATCTCAAAAATATACAAGCAACTCCTGCAGCTCAATTCCAGAAAAATAAATGACCCAATCAAAAAGTGGGCCAAAGAACTAAACAGACATTTCTCCAAAGAAGACATGCAGATGGCTAACAAACACATGAAAAGATGCTCAACACCACTCATTATCAGAGAAATGCAAATCAAAACCACAATGAGGTACCACTACACGCCAGTCAGGATGGCTGCTATCCAAAAGTCTACAAGCAATAAATGCTGAAGAGGATGTGGAGAAAAGGGAACCCTCTTACCCTGTTGGTGGGAATGCAAACTAGTACAGCCACTATGGAGAACAGTGTGGAGATTCCTTAAAAAACTGGAACTAGAACTGCCATATGACCCAGCAATCCCACTTCTGGGCATACAGACTGAGGAAACCAGATCTGAAAGAGACACGTGCACCCCAATGTTCATCGCAGCACTGTTTATAATAGCCAGGACATGGAAGCAACCTAGATGCCCATCAGCAGACGAATGGATAAGGAAGCTGTGGTACATATACACCACGGAATATTACTCAGCCATTAAAAAGAATTCATTTGAATCAGTTCTAATGAGATGGATGAAACTGGAGCCCATTATCCATAGAGAAGTAAGCCAGAAAATAAAGACCAATACAGTATACTAGTGCATATATATGGAATTTAGAAAGATGGTAACGATAACCCTATATGCAAAACAGAAAAAGAGACACAGATGTACAGAACAGAATTTTGGACTCTGGGAGAAGGCGAGGGTGGGATGATCTGAGAGAATAGCTTTGAAACATGTATACTATCAAGGGTGAAACAGATCACCACCCCAGGTTGGATGCATGAGACAAGTGTTCAGGGCTGGTGCACTGGGAAGACCCAGAGGGGTGGGGTGGGGAGGGAGGCGGGAGGGGGGATCAGGATGGGGAACACATGTAAATCCATGGCTGATTCATATCAATGTATGGCAAAAACCACTACAATATTGTAAAGTAATTAGCTTCCAACTAATAAATGGAAAAAAAGAATAAATATATGTAAGGATCTATCACACCTCAGAGACCATTTGCTTTTTCTTCCACTGAAAGCACTGCGGTGGGAGTCAACCTTGGATGCTTTTGCCCGCATGGGTTTTTCCCTGGAGTAAATTTTTGTGTGTGCTCTTTCCTGATGAGAAATAGTAACTGAGACAGCAAAAGTTTGCCTAGTCTCTGCTTCTGTCTACTGTGGTTGTTCCATTTCCCTTGGTGGCCTGGTCTTCAAAACCAGACAAAGAACACCGCCTGGGGCTCCACATCATACCCCCTCCCCTAGGGGACCCCTTGCCCTTTGAACCCACCTTAGTGCCTCCCCACCTTTCTCCTTCAGCTTTCCAGGTGCCCGCCCATGGCCTCCCCTCTCCCCCTAGTAACATCCTACCCTGAGGCATTTCTGCAAGGGCAGGAAGGGTCTGCTTCGCTTTGTCTCAGTTTCTGGGCTGCAGAGTCCTTTGGGACCAGCTCTGAGGAAGAAGTGTTCCCGCATCCTTAGCCCCATCTGCTTCCCGCATGCTGGCCCCTGCTTCTGCTGTCCGCAGCAGATGGTATCACGTCCCAGCACTCCACACCTTCCTCTGGTGTCTTTTATTTACACTTTACACTGGCTGTTAAACAATGAGGCCACTGCATTAAGTATTGTGAGAAGAAAGGCTTTATTTCTATAGCAGATGAGTTCCTATTATGTGCCAGACACTAGGCTAAGCCTCTGACTACATATTTTTCTCATTTAATTCTTGAATAATGTCACAAAAGAGGTGTCAGTGTCTCCATTCTACAAATTCAAAAGCACAGATTCAGAGAATTTGTGTCTAGTCCAAGGTTACCCACAAGTCAGTGGCCGAACTGGAATTTAAATTCAAGTCTCTATTCCATCTTTTCCACGACCCCACACTGATTGCCAGCTGTGGAAAATTTGCTTCAGTAGGGGTGTGTGTGTGTGTGTGTGTGTGTGTGTGTGTGTGTGTGTGTGTGTGTGTGTGTGTGTGTGTGTGTGTGTGTGTGTGTTAAGGTTTTTAAAATGCACCTAGATCTCAGTCAGCTCTGGTTTTTCTGGCCTCCTGTTCTCCTTCCTGCTCTTGTTTATGGGCCTGTGGCTTTGCATTTCTGTCTATTCAGTCTCCATGGTCAGCTAGCTCAGAAATCAGACCGCGAGCTAAGGGAAAGAGAAGTGACTGCTGCCTCTTGCTGCCATGGTGAAGCCCGAATCCCCAGGCAGTGTCTTGCCTGAAAGCACAGACCCTTGCTGAGTGGAGAGCGGCCAGCCTGGGATGCACCTGTTAGCTGCCAGGTCATGTCCACGTGTTGGCCAGACCTGGAGCTTGTCTTCTCTTTTGTTTCTCTCCCTTCTTCCCTCTCCATCCTTTCTAGTAGCTTCTAGGGCTGCCATAACAAAGTGCCATGGACTAATTGGCTTAAACAATGGGAATTAATTTTTTTTTTCACAATTCCAGGGGCTGAAAGTCCAAGATCAAGGTCAAGTGGAGTTGTTTCTTCTGAGGCTTCACTCCTTGGCTTGTAGACATTTGTGATTCTTGTGACACTCCATGTGTCTCTCCTAATCTCTTCTTATAAGATCATTAAACCAGAAACTTCCCTGGTGGTCCAGTGACTAAGACTCCATGATCCCAAGGCAGGGGGCCCAGGTTTGATCCCTGGTCAGAGAACTAGATCTCACATGCTGCCACTAAGAACCTTCATGCTACAACGAAGATCGAAGAGCCTGCATTTTGTAACTAAGACCTGGCACAGCCAAATATCTATATCTATATCTATCTATCTATCTATGTAAAGAAAGATCATTAACCAGCCACATTGGGTAAGATCCATCTCAGTGACCTCATTTAATCTACTCGCTTCTTTTAAAGACCATATCTCCTAATATAGTCATATTCTGGGGTGCTGGGAGTTAGGACTTCAACAGAAGAATTTTAAAGAACAAACAACAACTCATTACATACACACTCTCTTTCAGACACATACACAAACACACACCTGTTAATACTTGAGACTGAGGCTGGACCTGTCTCACTGGAGATTCCTGAGTCCCAAGTTTTCTCAGGAAGAGAAAACAGTGCCTTAGTTACTGTCTCCTTATTACTAAGAAGGAGGAGTAATGGGTGCTGGCCAAGGGTTAGTGGTGGGAAAGATTTCCATGAGTGCAGAGTACTTGCAAAGGATGCTGGAGATTTCAGGGAGGGACTCTTGGGACATGTGCATTTCTGACTTGTGAGTGTGAAAAGAATGGAAAAAAAACCCAACAGGATAGGAGAATTGGATCCATGGTTTAGCATTTTCAAGAGCTGGAATCCATGGCCACTTTCACAGAGTTTTCAAATCCTGAACAAGGATAATTTTTCAAATTTCTATTTTCATTTGAATGATCATCTAGGCAATTAGCATAAATACATCCTGAAATATCAAGATGACCACCCAGATGCCAGGGTTGCCATTTCAATGCCTACGTTTGTGTTCATTTCTATCATTGTGTTAGTGCCAAAGAACACTATTCTAACTGCTCAGAGCCCAAAAGAAAAGAACATATTTGAGTCTATGCATAAATATAATGTTTATGCAAAGTGAAGGCCAAGTAATAGCACAGCTCATGGTATAAATTTGAGTTTAAGTTATTTAGTTGCTAGAACAGAGAAAAGAGGAGAATTGAATCATCCCACAGCACAATTAAAATCTGACATTCAGAGGTAATCATATACCTTAATCCACTCACTCATAATATTAATAATAACTCATAATAATATCTTAACTAATTAATGTTGCTAGTTTTGTTTGCAATCACTTTTTAAAACTGGTTAAATTTGTTAGCCAGGTTTTAAGTAGGTTTAAATTTCTTAACTGGTTTTGATTTTTATTTGTCTGGCCTATTACTATAAGAATTGGAATCTAGCTTTATATTGATACACATATAAGAAATATATTAAATTTAAGTCCAGACTCATACTTCTAGTCGAGACAGATTGTATCAGACTAATTCTCTGGCTAAAAAAAAAATGTAAGAGGAAGATAAAAATCCAAAAATAGCTGTTTGATGGCATCAAAGAATAAACAAAGTATCCAGTACTTGAGGGAAATGCCTTGTGGTGAGTCCTACATTCAACAGTTTTTCTCCTTGAGTCATCTATCAATTCCTAGCTGGGACTATAGAGTCAGCGTTTCAAAGTCAGGGACCTAAAGCATCTGGTAGCTTCACTGGGCTGGATGGATACAAACTGGAGCTGAATTTGCCACAAAGAAACCACAAAAAATCCGGGACTTGCAACCTAAGATCCTGGAGAAAAAACCACAAAGAGATAAAGCTGACATTAAATCTGAATTTCTCCTTGAATCATTTTACAACTGCCAAGCTGTATGTTGGATAAGACACAGAGAAACCGAGTGGAAAGAAGTTGCCAAGACAGTAAAAATCTAAACATGGAGCGTTGGAGCCTCATGGTGCTTGCAAGACAAAAATTAAGGTTTGGGGCCTGTAATAAATGAGGCCCTAGTAAACACTCAGGACTTCAGCTGAGACCCCAGAAAAGCTGTCTCGCAATTAAGGACAAACAGAAGCAGAAAATCCTGCATTGAATCAAAGTGATCTTGCCATATCCTATCTATTTGCAGGAAGATTTAGTCTCTTTCTATTTCCAATCTGGCGAGAGCAGGTTGGGGTCACATGGAGCTGCTCCCCCACAACCTGCTGAGCTCACATGTGGGAGGGTGGGGCCCCATGGCTTCTCCTGCTACCTCCAGTCTACCAAGGTCCACACCAACCCTGAGGAGTTTAACCCTGGCTTTATGCCACATTTGATACCCAAGGCAGAGTGGGTGGCCCCTCTGGAGGTAGCTGATACTCTGCATCTTGTCGAGGTGCCCAGAGAGCCAATCAGCAGTGTGAGTATGATGAGAAATTTCAGAGGAAGATACACTACAAACTACAAATATGTTCTAGGGAACTCTGCCACGTCCAGAGCCTGGACGTCTCTTCCCCATCAGCAGTGGGATTCCCAGCATACTTGCTGAGTGATGAGGAGACTGAGATTCAACTATACCAGGGACAAAACTTTTGTTCTATGACCATATGTATCTTTGTTTATATGTATCATGTTTTCTGGTTATATCATGTACACCCCAACCCTTGGGCCCATAAAACCTCAAACAACATTTTCTTGAGCTCAGTATGGATATATACATACATATATATATATATATACATAAATATATATATATATATATATATATCCATTCTCATTAAAGTTTCCAAAAAAAAGGAAGAAGAAGATGGTGATAATGACAATAACATATTCTTCTTTGGAGGCAGAAAACATCATCTCAAGTTTCTAAAACTTTTTAAACACAATGTCCAGAATTAGATAAGGAAAATTACCAATTATGCTAGGAAACAAGATCAAATCAGTGAAATCCAAGAGAAAAATAGTTCATATCAATAGCCCCACAGGTGCTCCGGATATTGAAGTCATCAGATATATGCTTTAAAATAACTATATCATGTTCAAGAATGTAAAAAAGTTATAGACCATTTACCAGAGAATTGCAGATAAAAAAAAAAAAATCAAATAGGAATCCCAAGTCATCAACCTCTGTAAGCTATTGTTTAGCATAGAAACTCAGGTCTTGTTTTTTATTCCTTCACTTTCTCCAGCCTATGAGTATGCTTCTGCTTCACTATGCTAATGTCAACTTCCCTAATTAAGGGCAACCTCAGGCCTCACCTACATCCACACTCCATTCCACAGAATGAGCTTTCTCTACTGTAAATCTGATCACTCTTCTTCATAAACTCATTTGGTGGCTCTGCTCTTCAGAATAAGCTTCAAGCCCTTTCTTGTGGGCTACTTGGCTCTGGCTTTTCTCTTGAGAAATGGAATATTTTCTGCCTTATTGGTAAACAAGGATGCCACCGTCATCAGCAATCGCTGCCCTCCGATGTGAGCCAATGAGCCCTAAGGCAGCCAAGGAAGGAAAAGAATACCTGCCATCTCGCAGCCATCGGACTGCATCCACTCCCTATGGTGAGCCTCAAGGACGCTCAGGATGTGAAAGCACTGGCCCCAGATGGGTGAGGTGTATATCAAAGGAATGATATCAGTGAGTCCAGACTCTTGCATCTTCCCATATGTAGAAAAGCACTAAATTCTTTAACTTGGGAGATCTGGTTTTCTTTAATTAACAATAATATTTTGACATTAAGGCTACTGCCCTTTGTTGCAAAACCTCTATATAACCTAGCTCAACCCCTCACCTCCTTGAAGAGGCTTTCTTGGGGCTACTTGAGATGCTGCCTCATGGGCTTAAGTCCTAAAAATTTCCACAGAATAAAGCATGCCTCTCAACTTTTGGGTTGTGAATATTTTTTAAGTCTATACTCTCTAGTATGCATCTTGCTTCTTCAACATCCCAAATCCCAGCAAACACTTGTCCTTCAACTACAGTAAGTTAATTTCAGTCATCAAATGCACTGTGCTTTCTCCACCTCCTGAAAAGTGCATATACTGTTTCCTTTCTGTGACATGTTTTCTTTCTCTTCACTTAGCAAATTCTACCCACCTTTCAAAAACCTTGTCTTCCAAGAGGCTCTCTCTGAGTCCTCAGGACCTCTTTAACCCTCACTTCTAACATAACATGTCCTTTTTCAGAGCATTTATCATGCTAAAAAGTAATTAAATATCTACATATACATCTCCCCCATAAAATTCTTTGATGGCAGGAACCATGGCCTCTGAAAGTTTGCACAACAGCTCACATATAATAGGATAGCACTTGTCCTGGGAGATGGCATTGCACCAGAGTCCTGATAACAAAGATTCAGCATATTTTAAAAAAAGATGCAGCCCACCAATGAGCCCACCTAGGACCCAAATAATGACCTTGGGACTGTAGCTGTTTGCCTCCACCCACAAGGGTCCGTGGGGTGAGATCAGCCTCCATGGAGAGCTGATAATTACAACCAAGCCCAGAGCCTCTGGGGCCCACACCCCTTCATGCCAACCCAAGGACAGCTAAATGCCAATGTTCCATTTCCAAACCCCATGAAGGTCGTGAGTGTAAGGAACACAATCCCCAAGGGCCTGTCTTCAAACTGCAGGCAAAGAGTAAAGCTAGCTGTTCTCCGGCTGTGACTGCTTTCCAAATGGCCTATAAACGTCTATGTTCTTCCCCAAAGTGATCTTTTCTCTTAAAACCTAAGTGCCTAATCAGTTTTGTCCTACCCACAAACTGGAGTAAGAATGTGTGTTTAGAAAAGTTTATTTGGAGTGATTATACAAACATAAGGACCAGCTAATACTCTTCTGTGATTGTCACATAGACTGGAATAGATGAGGCTGTTCCCATCAATAGCAAGCAAATCTAAGATGCTCTTCAAGCCCCAACTTTTTTTTTTTAACGTGGACTATTTTTAAAGCCTTTATTGAATTTGTTACAATGTTAATTCTGTTTTGTGTCTTAGGTTTGTGGCCCTGCAGCTTATAGGATCTTAGCTCCCAGACCAGGAATTAAACCTGCATCCCCCCTGCACTAGAAGGGGGTCTTAACCTCTGGACCACCAGGGAAATGGTGGCCCTAGCTCTTAAAGCCCCAATACATTGATCCCTAACAGCATGAGTATCTTCTCAGGTGGCAGTTTAAAGACAGCTGAAACTAATAATGCCGGTAAATAACCACTACTCAAATTTTATACAGCTTAGCTTTTCATCTTCACAATGAGCCTCCAGATTGAGACTTATTATCTCCATTTTGGAGGAAAGGAAAATGGAGCTGAGAGGCTCAGTAAGTTGTCTAAGATCACACAGTGACATGTAGCTAGGATTCAAACTCATGAATCTGAAAGATGCACTAAACTGAGGATTATTTTCTCTGATGTGGAAGCAACTGTTCTGGGCACAAGTCACTCCTGGTCCTCTGGGGTGCTCTGGACTCTGCTTGCAAATCACGTGCCTGGGAAGAGGCAAACACGATTTTGAATTCTACGCTTATAAACCTAAACTAAAAACAGTGGTATTATCAGAATAGGTCAAGGGTCGAAGCTATTTTAACTCCAGGACACTGTCTGCTAAACAGGAATCTGTTTCTCTCCCTTTTAGGTCTCTCTTTCCAAGAGCATCTCTGCTGCCTGGATGACTCCCTCGCGTAAGGAGTACCAGGGCTCCCCCAAGACCAGTAAACCAAATGTTTATGTGTCTCAAATCTCCTTCCAAGGAGCTCAGGCACCCCTGGTCCTCTGATTACACTTGATGGCACAAGATAAAGTAAAAAAGAAAGCTTCATAATGATGATGCACTGCTTCCTGCCGCAACCATAAGGAAGGAAAAGCTCACTGCTGCCTCATTCACAAGACAGGCAGCAACAGCCCAAGTTCATTTCAAGGTAGAGACATTATTAACTCATGACCCAGCCTAGGACCCAGGCAGCTGTGAAATCTTTCAGTTAGAAAACAAAACAGAGGAAAGAAAGAAAGAAAGGAAAAAAATAAAAATCTTCTAGGACATATTGCTGATAAAATGTTTGCAGTCAGTTTAACAAATTTTATAGTAATGATGCTTTAAAAATGTGTTTCTCATGAATGACTTTGTGATACTGAACGCAAATAAAGAAATAATGAGACTTGGAATTGCAAACAGATTACCTTTTCCCTGGAGTTGATGGTATACATACATTCCTCCCCACCAGCCCCCAGCCAAACCCATACACATGGATTTGCCACTTGATTCCTGGCAGATCCTATAAATTGCATTTTAGTCACCTTGTCAAGTGACATGCTGACAGCTGGATGGTTCTGTATGGCTGTAGGTGCCACAGCAACAGATCAGACTTTTCCCATCTCACTTATATTAAAAAATAACCAAAACATCCTAGAGGTTTAGGAGTTGGCCACATGAGCACCACGGAAATGAGAGAAACTGAGGAAAGTGACACAACTCTTAGGCTGACCTCACAATGTTTGACTTGAAATAAATGTGAAACAGAGAAAGGCCAGTCTTGTGTGGAAGCAGCAGAGATGTGATTTTAACCCAGAGGAATAGAATGCAACTTGTAAGCATGATGAGGCTGGATGCTGAAGTGAGAACTAGAGCACACCTGAACCAGTCTTTCAGGCAGTACCCTGCAAACCCTAGGGAGAACCTTAGTCTGCAAGGCTTTGTGTCCCCATAGACTCTGGACACATGGAAAGGGAAAAGCTCAGTTTCATGATCTATGGTAACTTGCATTCAATATCCCCAGGCAAGCACTGTAACACAGCCCACTCAGGTCTTAGCTTCTGGCTGGTGGGGTGGGGGGGCGGCGTTTAGAAAGTAAAAAGGTGGCGTTAGAGTGAGCAAAGAACTCTCATCAGGGAGCAGAGAACACAGACGCTGACATGAAGGGAGAGTCACGGCCTTAGGTGGAGTCACCAACAGGCCTCCGATTGCTCAGACCTGTCCCCATGCTAGCACCGAATGTCCTGGTCTCAGGAAACCTCTCAGTCCCTGGCAAGCCCTGGCAGCAGGGCACCATGCATAGAGAGAAGCAAAAGCCGCAGCCTTAGCAGTGATTCCCAAACGAAACCCAAGACGAATCTTGCAAAGCTCAAGGGAGGGTTGCAAAGCCTCTTTAGAGGCTGTGCTCATGATGGATGCAGAAGGCTGGCTGAAAGAAAACCCAACAACTTGGCACTGAATGTCTGGAGGGAAAAAGTGCGGGCGGCTCTGGAGCCCAGGGACACATAGTTATCAACAGGACCTCTGGAGAAGGACCAGTCCAGGCTGGACTCTGGGTTCTCCAAAAATTCCTTTCAAGGCTTAGAAATGGTGATCAGAGATCACCACGTTTCTCTCATAGTTTATGTATATGACAAGAGTACTTCTTTCTCCCCTCTGTGTGTGGGCCATGCTCCATCGTGTTCAATACACTTTTCTGTCCATCTCACAAAGCCCTTAATTAAAAAACCCTTCTGAGATCATGTCACATGTGAGCAGGCTTGATCTGACCATTGGATTAACATTCTGGTTCAAATTCTGCTTTAATCTTCCCTGGTCTGTCCCCACATCTGCATCACCCTTATGGAACTGTCCCTGTTATGCAAATAGGATTTCACAGCCCAGACAGTGATAGGGTTCAGGCAGAGACCAGAGTGATTTCTCTCATGGATCCAAGTGAGGGTTTACACATCGTTCATTCCTGACAGAGGCCATGATATAAAATTATCTTTAAAAAAGGCTTTGAACACCATGAGACTCTATGCTGGTATTATATAAAGGACTGCTGCTGTTTAGTCGCTAAGTCATGTCTGACTCTTTGCAACCCCATGGACTGTAGCCCACCAGGCTTCTCTGTCCATAGGATTTCCCAGGCAAGAATACTGGAGTCGGTTGCCATTTCCTTCTCCAGGGGATCTTCAGACCCAGGGATTGAAACTGTATCTCCTGCATTGACAGGTGGATTCTTTACCACTGAGTCACCTGGGAAGCATTATATAAGGGACAATTATTATTAGCTAGCATTATCATTCAGAGAAGGCAATGGCATCCCACTCCAGTACTCTTGCCTGGAAAATCCCATGGACGGAGGAGCCTGGTAGGCTGTAGTCCCTGGAGTCACAAAGAGTCGGACATGACTGAGCGACTTCACTTTCACTTTTCACTTTTATGCATTGGAGAAGGAAATGTCAACCCACTCCAGTGTTCTTGCCTGGAGAATCCCAGGGATGGGATTGCACAGAGTCGGACATGACTGAAGTGACTTAGCAGTAGCATTACCATTAGATATTAGAGTGAAGTTTGATACATTATTCCTCTCACACCTCCTGCCCTTTCTGGAAGACAGAACTTCACAAGAAATGCTAGCTAGGAAGGGACTTGCTGAGGTTATACTATTGGGTTAGAGAGGAGCCCACTCACCCCAAATGCACAAAAGCCCCCTGAACAGACTGGGTTGGAGAGGCTGCTTTCTTCACTGCCCTTCTGGACTTGAAGAGCACAAGCCCCAAGAAGTTGAACAGAGAGAGCAGTAAGAGCCAGGGACAGACCTCAGCTAGGGACTCCTTCCCAAGTAGAGACTTTCAAATGCAAGTGCCCTAGCGCCTGGAGGTTGGGCAGCGCAAGAACAGGAAAGGGTATGCAGGGCAGCTGTGTACGGTTGTGCAGGTTGTGCACTGCACAAAAGTGCTCCCTGCCAGGGCAGGTGGGAACTGAAGTCTAAGCCCAGTCCTGCTCACCCAGCATCCTATGGAAGTGGAAAGGGCATGTTTGTTGTTTGTCTTTGCGACCTGTTATCTATTCATCAACCTCTGTTTCTGTTGGTCCCTGCCTGCCCAGATGGGGCATCATTTTCAAATTCACACAGAGGCACTTTGAGCTAGTCTCTTTCTGTAAGCATTAGTCTGCAGTTTCTGAACACTCCCACTTTGCTTTCTGGTCAATGCATGTCCTTCTGAATGCTAGCAGCTCCACTGTCCTTGATGCAACAGAGTTAGCAGATGGCAGAAGCAAGCCTCTTCTTTGTGGAAACAGGAGGCAGGCGGGGTCAGGGTTTTGCCCTAACTCCACCCCGAGTTTGCCCGCTTATCTGAATAGGCTAAACAATCAAGTCTACAGTCAGCTCAGAGACACCTGTCCTTGCAGGGAGGGAGGCCAGCAGAGGCGCAGGACCTTCACAACTTCCGGACACGCCATGCATCACTCACCAAGGGCTACGGAATGGGCAGTCAGCTGTTACCCCCAGAAGCTTCCAAAATGGTCAGAACAGGGTATTAAATAAAATCACTCCGAGGCCCCACTGCAGACAAGGCCAAAAATTCACCCCAGTTATATTTCCCATCTCAAATTTCAAGCCATGCTGTCAGATATAGCTCAGTAGAGGAAGCTCAACCACAAACACCACATGATAGCATAAAAATACCCCAAGGAGCAATTTAAAAACACCCTGAACCCGAGCTCTGTGGAGCCCTCTCCTTTATTAAATTCTAGCAGAGAAACTGGAGTTCAAAATTGTAGTTCTTATCCTTTTGCAAATTAAAATCCCAGTAAATCAACACCTTTCCTCCCAGATTTGAATTCCTGGAGTCTTGGTCAGTGGAGTTCCCCCAGCTGGAGTCTGAGTGTCTCGCTCCCTCCCCCAGAGCAGCTGCTCTTCGCCTAGTGTATCCAGAATGGGTGTGTCCTCCCACCCCTCAACAAGGAGATGGGATTTATCCAATCCCCAAATTACTCATGTGTCCCACTTTTCAAAGAGTTTGAAAGTCAATAGGGCACACAAGAATAAACCAGCCCCAGCCATACACCCACCAAATTTAGCCAAGCCATGTGATGTTCTCAGAACCCATGTTTCTGCTGCAGGCCAGACATCTGGGGGAAAGAAGTTAGAGCAAACAAATGGAGACATAGAAAGAAAAGAATACATTCTGCATCTCAGACTCATTAGAATTGCCAGGAAGACTGGCATGTGCAATGCCCCTGCCTCCAGGTCTTCTTTGAGGTGCCATCACCTCTGCATCTAGCCCATATTTACAAAACCTCCAAAAGCAACTCCTGTATTACCTGGAGAATTCTATAGACAGAGGAGCCTGGCAGGCTACCGACCATGCAGTCACAAATAGTTGGACACAGCTGAAGTAACTGAGCATGCACACACACAGTCCCGTTGGCCCTTTGAGCCTTCTGTTCCTGGCAGCCCTGGGGCTGCTACAGGCGATCAGTCCTGCCTGCCCCTTCCTTCTTGTGAGCAGGAACTTGCTGAAGCCAGATGTGTGTAGCTATGCTTTCCTGACACCCCCACTCCTCTATGGGACTGTCACCTGTACCTGAGTGTTTCCTGTCCTTCCCTGTATTCCCTGCTGCTTCTGCCCCCTTGCAGGCCTTGTAAAGCCTGTCTATTGCGGCCTTTTCCTTCTCCCTAGTTTCTAACTCAGCTGTAGAAATGCCAAGAACTGAAGCTGCTGTTAGGACACCTGGAGAAGATCATCTATCTCTTCCCGCCACAGTTTCCTCTCCAAATCTTTGCCTCTCCTCATTTTCTGAGGTTTTCTTCCCACTGTCTCCTTTCCTGCAGTGGGATAGCCCTGTGGAATCTCATCTCCTTCTGGACTTCCCTGACTTTTCAGGCTGAGTTTTACAATGTATGCCCTGCCTCTTCAGTTTACCCTTTTCCTTCTCCACCATGGGTAGGATTAATGTTGCTTCTGGGTCCTGGTGCTTTGCTTTATTTCCCTATTTTTTTGTTTTCAGGGCCAGATGTTTGTGGTCATGGCCTTCTCCTGAGTTGTCATGAATGGCCCCACAGAGCAGGGGAAAGTCAGAGTCAGAGGCAAAAGTACCCCTTACCCAAACATATCCTGCCTATCTTTGTCACTTCCTCTCTGGAAAGTTCAAGTCCACCAGGATGCAACTTCTCAACAGTCACTCATCCAACAAATATCCACAGAAGACCTACTGTGTGCCAGGAACCACCCTGGGTGCTAGGGCATGGTGGTGAGCAGGCCTTACCAAGGCTCTTACTCAGGACATCAGTCCAATATCTAATGTGGACCTCACTCAGCCGTGAGTCTCCTACACTCGGCTTCCCTTCCAACCATAACTCCACACGCTATCTGACCCATTTCTTCAAAAACCTGTGCCAGGCCCACTTTCTTGTGAAAGGTATCTCATCTTGAAATTTGCCTTAAGAAGCTGGAATCATTCTTCTGGGGTCATTCTCATCTTTCTTCTCAAATCTATGTAAGCTTTCTTTAATCCATTCTGGTCTTCAGGCAGGAATTCCCCAACTGCTTTTAGAACAAATTCTTTCTAGCTAAAGCTTCCAATTCCTTTCTTAGGCATGAGGTTTGTAATAATTCCATTTAGTTTGTTGGCATCTCAGTCCACAAAAATGAAACGTCATCTGGAGAGGACAATCTGAATCCTTGTATATCTGAATCCTTATGCTTCTACAATCTTTATACCTACAATTCAGGGACTATGTGAGGATCGACTCAGACAATATATATCAGAAGTTTACATGTGTGTTAGTCACTAAGTCATGTCTGACTCTGTGCAACCCCATGGACAGTAGCCAACCAGGCTCCTATGTCACACTTTGAATCCTTAATTCTCTTTATCTATTTACAGATAAAAATCAACTATTTCTTGGAATTCCTTGGCATTCCTGGTTAGGACTCCCTGCTCTCACTGCCGAGGGCTCAGGATCAATACCTGATCAGGGAACTAAGATCCCACAAAACTTGTGGTGTGACCAAATAAATAAATAATCTTCTATTTCTCAAAACTCCATATTTCCAAAATCTTAACTGCTAGATCCTGGACCAAGTGCTGGATATGTAAAGATTAACTGCACCTAAGAAAGTAAGGAACACACATATCCATGCTGCTGTTTAATCGTTAAGTCGTGTCCAACTCTTTGCGACCCCATAGACTATAGACACCAGGCTCTTCTGTTCATGGGATTTCCCAGGCAAGAATACTGGAGTGGGTTGCCATTTCCTTCTCCAGGGTAATCTTCCCAACTCTTAGATTGAAACTGCATCTCCTGCATTGGCAGGCAGATTCTTTACCACCTGAGCCACACATGTCCATTAGGGAAATAGAAATAACTCTCCATATTTCAAGAGGGAGAGATTTATTGCTCTAAGAGATTCAATATTTATAAAACTGATGAGAGATCTAGGGAAGTAATGATAATGGAAAATTGATGCTGGTTTTCAGAAAGTGAGGAAGAGAAAAATGGCCCAAAGCCACCATCTGCTCATGCATGGGTCTGCCATTCCTGGAAGTAAATAATGACTTGTCCTCTTCTTTTAACTTCCAAATCCCATGCACCAGCCTTTTATTTGAAGAATTTAAACTAGAACTCTGCTGGCAAAGAAACCTGGATAATGTAGTTTCCAGACTTCTAGCCTCTATGATACAAGGACAAGCTTTGAAAGCCAGGGGAGGTGTTGAGCATCAGTTGACATTTGGTAGCACAGCACACTAGCTCCAACTAGAAGGGTCAAGAAAAGTCTCTTGCAGGGTGACATCAACTAAGCCTTGAAATATGAAAAGGTGGGTCCACCAGAGGGAGTGATGTGAGTAAAAACAGAATGGCAGAGTCTCCTAAGGAATGTTAAGTTAATGAATCCAATTAAATAAAGTGTGTGTGTTAGTTGCTAAATCATGTCCAACTCTTTGTGACCCCATGGACAGTAGCCTGCTAGGCTCCTGTGTCCATGTAATTCTCCAGACAAGAATACTAGAATGGGTTGCCATTTCCTTCTCCAGGGGATCTTCCCAATCTAGGGATGGAACCCAGGTCTCCCACATTGCAGGGGAATTCTTTACCATCTGAACCACCAGGGAAGCCCTAAACAGGAGACCAATGAGAAGGCTTTGCCAAGTGCCAGATGATGGTGGATTGGAGCAGTGGCCATGGGGAGGAGGACCAGGGGCTGGTGTGGGAGGGGTAGGACTGAGTGATTCATGGACTGTGGGCATAAGAGAGAAGGAAGAGTCAGCCAGGCTTCCAATTTGGGTGATTAGAGGATGCTGAGACCTTTCACTGAAATGGGAGCTTGTGAGAAGGGTAATGTTTAGGAGGTGAGGGAGATGGGGATTGCTGAGTTCGGTTCTACTCAAGCTGAGTTTGAAGTGCCTGGGTGATGGAAATGATGTTAACACCAATACAGTGTGAGCTGACATCCTAACCAGAGGCCAGGCCATCTGCTCTGTGCCAGGAGCGCATGGCAATACCTGTCTTGGAGGAGCTCTGAATTCAGTCCAACCCGAGGAGACTCAACAATGGAAATCCTTGGGGAATATTCAAACTTCACTTGAGGCAAATGTTTTCTGTTCTACAATGTCTGCAAGCAAAACTATCCTAGAGACACTCAAAAGCACATTGGAAATGAGTGCTCATTTTCCTTCCTCTGGGCCCCAACCACGTTGGGTTAGAAATCATAGGAGGGAAGGAGAATGCTCTTCTGCCATTTGGTCTTGATTAAACCCCCAGCCTCTCTGAGTTCTAGTTTATCTATCAAACAAAATGATTGGACTTAAAACATTTTTAAGTAGGCACAGGTACAAAGAGCTTCCCTGATGGCTCAGTGGTAAAGAATCTGCCCGCAACGCAGGAAACCAGGGCTCAATCCCTGTGTTGGGAAGATCCCCTGTAGAAGGGAATGACAACCCTCTCCAGTATCCTTGCCTGGGAAATTCCATGGACAGAAGAACCTGGAGGGCCACAGTCCATGGGTCTCAAAAGTCAGACATGACTGAAGCGACTAAACCACCTCCACCAAGACAAAGCCGGAGCCCTGGACAGCCAGTCCACTCTGTGACTGGTTGAGGGCTCACTGGGGCCGAATTACAAGTAAGATTCTACTGAAGCACTGGCATGGCCTAGAGACACCCTTTATCCCCATTTCCCTAGGTTTTAGCTCTGAATTTCCCATGCCCTGGGAATCCCTCCATCCCAGATAACCTGGGACATTTGGTCAACTCATGTGGGGATCATGTGCATCTCATTGAGATGAGGTTCCCCAGGAAGACTGGGATAGAGGTCTCAAGACATCCTGGGGCAATTTTAGCCACTTCCCTCAGACCTACTATGTCTGGCAACCAGGAAAGTGAAAAGTCACCTAAACACAATATGTGTCAAGTTCACTTTACCAGGGAAAACTTGCCTGACTGTCTTACTGTTGTGCAGCACAACTCCCAATCCCCAACTCTTGAGCTCCTTTCCCCTGCTTTCATTTTAAAATTTATTCCACAGCATTTTCCAGCTTCTGTCATACTAGGCTATGTATATAATTATTGTGTTTATTGTCTATCTCACCTGTTAGAATGTAAACTCCTTGAGGGCAGGAATCTTTTGTGATACTTGATTCTCTATGTGTCACATTTGTCTGGAACATTGTAAGCCCTCAGTCTACATATGTGGAATGACTGGATGAGTTAAATGTGCTCTCAATCTATAGGATTTTAGACAGAACATGAACCAATCTTGACTTTTTTTTAAGTCAAATGAGACTAAGGAGACATTTGCATTATTTCATATTCAAAGCCGACTGTTGACACATTTAATCTTGCTAAACTCTCCAAGTGTGGCGGCTTTCTCCTGCCAGCAGGTTACATAATCTTCCAGGCACTCATTTGAAGCAGCAAACTAACCCTCGCGCTTGGCAGCTGTGGAGTGGTAATTGCGAGGGGGTGTCTCTGAAGGGCTGGAGAAGGCAGGCCATCTGCCGCCGCGTCGGAGACAGCCAGGGGCGAGGATACCTGGCCTCCTGCAGTGCCTCATCTGCCAATTAGCTCTCCCCAGGCTGGCTGAATGCTGGCTGCAGGCTTGGCTGGCCAGAACCACGGAACAGAAAGGCCCCAGCACAGGGACCATCAACTCACCTGTGCCGGAGCCCGCATGGGACTGGCTGGATGTCAGCATCTCCTGGGGAAGCCAGCAGGAGGCTCTTTCCATTTTCCCACCCACAAGCCTGAGGAGAGGAAGGACTGAGATGTCCAGAGAGCAGCTGCTCAGGCTAGCCTGACTCTCTGACCACCCCGCACTGAGCCCCTTTCCCGACCTCCTGCCAACAGAATTAGTCACTCCTTAATCTGAGCAACTTCAATAACAATAAAAATAACAATAACCGTAGTAGCAGTGACTGTCAGCACTAGTCACCATGCTGAGCCTTACACATGGTGCTATCCTTCCCTCCCTTCCTGTCCCTGTCTTTACTTAGTGACAGGGTGTCTCCCCACCGGCTCCCACTCCTCCGGGTCTCAGCTCCCAGGAGACAGGATCTGTCTCTTTGATTCTCCTCCATGGGCTAAGCCCTACCAGTACTTGACACATAGTAGATGTGCAGAAAGCATTTCCTGAATTAAATAATAATATAGGTAAAGAGCTGGCACGATGGTAGCTGAACTCAAATTGATCTAATTAGGTTAACTAGGAGGAGAAGGGGGTGGCAGAGAATGAGAAGGTTGGATGGCATCACTGGCTCAATGGACATGACTTTGAGCAAACTCAGGGAGACAGTGATGGACAGAAAAGACTGGCGTGCTGCAGTCCATGGGGTTGCAAAGAGTCGAACACCACAGAACAACAACAATTAGGTTAATTAGAAGTATCGGGAAACTTTGATGGGCTTGAATCCATATCTACCGAATCAATCTGCATTTTCTTAGTGTCCTGAGGTTTTACAAATCTGTGAGAAGGGCCCAGACTCCCCAGGAGCAGGGATGCCAATGGCCACAGAAGACTCAACCTCCTGAGGGTCCTCAGTGCCCTGTGATGCCCAAGGCCATGTGCACAGTGGGGGTCAGGGGTCCAATGACTAACCCCAGAAGCTGCCAATTGGGTTGTAGATGTATGAAAATGTAAGTACCACTGAAAAAATGTCCAAGAAGGACCAGACCTGTGTGGGAGCCCAACTCAGGGCAGTAGGGACCTAATCAGTGAAGATGGGTGTTCACGGTACTACATCAATGGTGGTTCTCCTTTCCCCATGTTTCCTTATCACATGCCTTGTCCACAGGGACACAGATCATCCAACTTAGAACCCAAGGTTGTGACAAGACAGAACATGGGGACATAAGAGGTGACACCTAACAGACAGTTCTGTAAACCATTCAGTCCTTCTCCTTCAGACACAATGAATGCCAGAGAATCCTTCTCTTCTCTTGCTACTGAAAATGGCATCCAGCCTGGCCCAAACCAGAACCACAAGACGTCTGTATCCCAAGACGCTGGAAAACACCAGAAGCAGCCCGGCAGGGAGGAATCATCTCACCCATGCTTGGCCAGAGGTCCCTGGCTGCTCCTCTCTGTGGCAGCCAAGGTCTGGTTTCCCAGAGGAATCAGAACAGCGGAATGCCTATGACACCTGCTGCTCTCCTCTTGAGAGGCCATCTGCTTACTCTGTAAGACTTGCTCCTCCAAACATGGCTGGAGATGGACACCACCACCCAGACAATAATGACTGGGGTAATAGTCATATTCACGTCACACCTACCCTGCCCCAGGCACTGTTCTAAGCACTTTACACACAGCAACTAATCTAAACCTCATAACAACCCCTGAGGTATGTATGCATTACCATACCCATTTTATAGATGAGGAAACTGAAGTACAGAGAGGCTAAATATCCACAAAGTCATCCAAGGACCCTAGGAAGTTACTCAACACAAAATACCTCTTCCACTAGTAGCCACTTTTACGATTAGTATATTCCTTTTCAGAACAAAGAGGAGAGCTCTTTTGCAATGTTCTCAAAAGAAAAAAGCCTAGAGTAACCACTACATTGATAAGAGAAGTGGTTAATACTTTAGGTTCATAAATTGACTTCCTTTCCTATCTTGCATCAGCTGTGTGACCCTGGGCAAGTTGCTGAAGTTCTCTGAGCCTCAATTTTTTCTTTATGCAAAATGAAGGCAGATTTGAGTTGCCTCAAGGATAAAATGAGACAGTCCCTATATAATGCTTAGAATACCTGAGCATTCAGCAAATGTTGGCCCCTGTCATTATTATGAATACTGGTGTTACATTACTGAGAATCTGTTTTTCTGTTCTTTTTCTCAGTGTCTCTAGCAGAGAGCGAAATCTTGCCAGGGTGGGAGGGAGACAGTTTTCAGGAGAGGGGAGCAGGCAGAAATCATCTCACCATCTTGGTTTGTGCCCCCAGGAGTCCTGGTATGAAAAGGGGAATGAGAGAGCGGATCCCACGAGGACACAGCAGAGGCACCAGAGGGAGCAGGAGCCCACGGAACGTGGTGGGATGGTCCAGACAGAAAAGTGTGGCCAGACGCAGAGGTGTGCAGTCGTGTCTGGGCTTTTGAAGCAGCAGAGGTACGTTCAACAGTTCTAGTGCTGCCAGCTTTTTGCTCCCAGACAAGCTGCAGAGGCAGACAGAATCACCCCACTTCAGCAGCACCAGGGGTCTGAAACGGCAGTCCTAGGCAGAGAACTCTCTTCTGTTCCCACGTCCAGGGCTCAGGAGGATGTTCTTCCAAGAGATGGTTGGGCCATGAGGCCAGAGAGGAGGCGGAGTTGGCCAGATGGCACTGCCTCTTCTGCCACCCGCTGGTTCTTATATAATATAAGGTCCCCCCCCCACCCCGCCGGCACATTTCCTCCCAGGATTATGAGCCTGGAAAGGCGAGTGTGCCAACGAGCCACCCTGTTTACAATAGTTGCCTTCATTTTCCAGAGAAGAAACCTCAGACTCAAAGAAGTTAAGACCTTGCCCAGTGCCACACCTGGATCTGAGGCCTTTGTTTGTCTCTGACACACTTCTGTCCCCTCTCATATGGCACATCACCCCGCTTCAGGAGATGTTTACTTCCGGGGGGCTTGCTTTTCTCAGGTACATAGAATTAAGTAAACAATAGTGCTCCCCTTTTGCCTAGGGATGCCATGAGTTTGAGCTAAATTTAGAGAACCCTATCTCTTATTTTAATTTCCTGATGCAAGTTTCTCCTTTCCTTCTTTGATGTATTTGCAGCAAGCTCTTCTTAAAATCTTTGTCTTAACTGCCCTAATGCATGGGTAAGCTGTTCAGATCCCTATTGGGAATAGGTATAGGATAAATAACAAATTTTAAATGTTTACATTTAAACATAGTGTCTACACGACCCTCTGATATAGAAAACATGTCTGGGAAATGAGATGTTCTGAGGATTAGGAGATTCTGATGGATGGAGATGGGCAAATCCTACTCACAAGTGGAGTGGGAGGCTGGCAGCTCCCCTGGTGTGATGTAAGGGGTGTGTAGAGGCTGCGTGTGTAGGAGATAATACTTTCCCACTCCTGGCTGACACCCGATACACCAGAGTGGGAATTTCATCCTCCAGCTAACCATTTTTAAATCCCTCAGGAAATATGGAAGGCGACAAGAAGGGTCCCCTGCGAGCTGGTTTCAGGTGTGGCCGTCTTGGTGCTCCTCTGTTAATCAGGTCATCTTTTGGGGCAAGGTCATGGTTTACAGGGGATGAGGCTGCCCTGAATGGAACACCGAGGCAGCCTGCCTGCACCGTGTAATCTGCCAGTGTCACGCCTAAAAACACACTTGTCTCACGAGTGCCGCAGGGTTAATTCTGTCCTCTTGACCGTCCCCCTCACCTCTCCCCCACCTCCAGCCTGCTCTCACCCTCCTGGTTTCTGACCTCCTGGCTGGCTTATGCTGCCATTGTTGCCACCATCAAGTTGGTGACACTTGCTCTTCCCACCCCCAGTTTCCTGATTCTGGGCTCCTCTTTTCCATGCCTGCAGCTTTCCTGTTCCCCAAAAGCCCCATGCCTGCCCTCAATGTTCCCCAGAATGCCCTGCCCTTCCCTAAACTGCTTCCTAGAGGTGTGGACTAGAGGAGTGGGAAGACATAGTGGCTGGGTGGGGAGGGGTGGCTTGTAAGGTGACATTGATCATCTCTGGGACTACTGGCCTGCCACTACTTCTCTTGGAGCCCCAGCAGTACAAAAATCAAGCTGGATTTAGCATCTCTATCGCCCTCCCAGTTTAAACATTCTCTGATTTTCTAAAGTTACCATAGTCAGGGCTGTGGTCCAGCTTGAAACACCTTAATGGTGCTCATCTTACCTCCCCAGACTGCACAGGTATGCATCCCAGCCCTGCTTCTGAATTTTCATGTGACTATACACAGAAGGGGGCTTCCAGGATCATCGAAACCCAAGTCCAGATCCCTGTGACTAATTCCTCCACCAGATGAAGAGCTAGTTAGACTGAGGTTCTGGAACCACTAGTGCATTAGGCTCCCACGAATGCACTTGCAGGACAGTTGGGAGCCCCATTCCCCAACTGGTACCTCATAGGAAGGAAAGGTGGGACAAGTGGCCAGTCTGAGGAGGAGGGGAGGAAGGGGCTTCTTCTGGTCCTGTGGCGCTAAGCCATCATTCCACTGTCATCTCCAGGGCAGACTCTGCTCTACACCTTCACCCAGCATATGCATATCCTTCATTTGTTTTTGTTCAGTCGCTCAGTCATGTCTTTGCTCTTTGCGACCCCATGGACTGCAACACGCCAGGCTTCCTGTCCTTCAGGACTCCCAGAGCTTGCTCAAACTCATGTCCATCAAGTTAGTGATGCCATCCAGCCATCTCATCCTCTGTCGTCCCCTTCTCCTGACTTCCATCTTTTAAAACATCCTTCATGGACTCAGCCAGTGTCTGGCCTCAAGAGGTAAATTTTAACACAGTTGTTTCCCCTCTGCTCCCACCAAGAGGGAGACATGGAGCAAGTTTCTTCAGGCTACTTGGCAAGGGCTGGCTATGTGGAGAGGAAGACGGCTTTTCTTTCTGGGTCACAGTCAGCCCTCTAGGTGTCCAGCTCCTCTCTCCTTTCTGGCCTGTGGGAAGCAGAGTGCTGACTGCAGGTGGGGACTTAGCAAAGCCTCGGGGCCGGGGATAGCATCACTCCTGCTAGTGCGCCAGCACTGACCTGCTGACTGACTCTGAAGGGCGATGTCTCTGGCCACATCTGGGAGGATAACCAGCACGGCTCCTCGGCTGGGGCAGCATCCTCTGTTCATTCAGAAAAGGCCTCACAGCTTCCCTGGGTTCACTGATGGCCCTGCTCAGATCAGGCTCAGGGTTCTTCTGGTTGGCTTGGGGGCAACTTCACAGAATCTGCCCTTCAGAGCCTTTGTCTATTTTTAGGGTCTGTGAGTGATTAATGTGTGTGTGTGTGTGTGTGTGTGTGTGTGTGTTGGACTGAGTAGGAAGGGGAATGAAACTTCACAGAACCACAAAGCTTGCTTTTTTGTGGGAGCCTGAATTTTCAATTCCAGGGCCGAGAATTTGACACCTCTATTCCGTTGTTCTTTGAGATCCCCCTTCCCCAGAGCAATGAGATACCAGCTTGATTTCCTGAATTAGGGAGAAAACCTCAAGATATAAGGAAGTCATGTTAGATGAAGCTAGTTGAAACAAAAAGTTATTTTAACACATGATCCAATCTGAAGTTAATATAAATAACTCTACATTACAAGGCATGACTAATTATTACAGAAACATTTATTGAGCATATACTATATAGTTTATGCCAAGTAATATGCTAAGGTCCTGAGGGAATGGGGAGAAATAGCATAAAGATAAATAAGACAATCTTTATTCTTAGACAATCTACTAAAGGCAATAAAATATATAGACATTACAATAATTCAAGATAGGATATAAAGGCAATGAGATAAACTACAGAGTGTTTGGTGAGGTTATTAGGCATAAAAAGAAGAACAGCTTAAATACAGTAGGGAAGACAATCTGATTCTTTACTTAGAAAACTCGGTTATTGCACTGAAGAGCCATAAAAACCAAGTGAGTGTAGGAAGGTGATTGGATACAAGACCATACAATAGCCAGAAGCTTTCTCGACACTAGTAATAGCCAATTACCAAATGTCATGGAAGGAAATACCTTATTTACATCCACAACCAAAACTGTAATACATCCAGGAATAAATCTAACAGGAAATGTGCAAGACTTGCTTGAATATAGTCATAAAACTTTATCAAAGGACATGAAAAAGAATTGAGTAAATGGAGAGATATCCCAAGTTGTTACATAGAAAAGTTTGCTACCGCAAGGATGAAAATTCTTCTCAAATTAATTTGCTATTCAATGTAGTCTGATCAAAAATGCAAATAGATTTCTTTTTGGAATTTGATGAGTAGATTTCAAGTTTACCCTAGAAAAGAAAATATGCAAGAACTGCTTCCCACCCCCCCCCCCAAAAAATAGGTTAAGAAAAAGAGAGAGGAAGAAGAAAAAAGAGGAGAGGGGAACTTCTTCGTCATATATTATAATAGCCTCTAAAGCTAAAGTAATTAAAGCAGCATGATATTCATGCAGGGTTAGATATGTAGTTTATATTGGGGAGGGAAAAAAATCCCAGAAACACATCCAATGAGTATTTAACATGTGACAAAGTAGTCATTTCACTAGGAGAAAGAATGAAATACTCCAGTGAAGTCCTTTTTCCCTTGAGAAAGACATTGTGCAGAGTGGGGAGGCTCCTAGCTTGGGAATCTGATACCTGGATTTGAATCCTTGCTCTACCAGTTAAAGTTGTATCACACTCAACATGTTTCTTCAACTCTCTGAGCTTTCTTTGAGAAAAATAGATAAGTCAATTCCTATCCACCCACATCACAGGATTGTGATGACAAATGAAACAATGTGTGTACATAAACAGAGCTTCTGTGTTGTAATTCTCAGGATTCTAGAAATGAAGGCCCCAGGACCAAACAAAATCAAACGAAAATAAAAATGCTTCATTCATCTAAAGCCTGAAAGGCCGCCATTAGAGTATCTTCCTTTATTTCATGGTCTTGGTCTGTGTTACAGTGTAGATTCCCTGAGAGGCAGTTTAAAGAAACTATTGGCAATCATAGACATCTAGAGAAAAAGAATGCTCATGTAGTAGGCTTAAATGAGAAAGACAAACATGAAATAGCCAGCAAAGGACAAACCCAGGGGCAAAGAAATCTTCAATGACTTAAGACTGTCTTGACCACCTTCCAAGGACTACAGCAAGTCAACTCTTCAGCCATCATGAAGAATAGTGGTCATTGGCTTGTTTCCCCCATATCCATTCCCGTTACTTTGCCTTCTCTGCGTGGCACATCCAGGATTACTTTTCCCAGGCCCTCCTGCCAGCCTATTCCCAGGTAGGTTCAGATAATGGGAGGCATGAGTGGAAGACTGGAGGGTGGCAAGAATGTCTCACCTCTGGTGGCATCTCAGCAAGGGTTAGCAACCTTGACAGTTTTTTCCTATTATCCCAGCTCCAGAGACATGGACTCTTCCCTTATTGTCTCATTTCTCACTGTACAAGACCTCACTGACAGCAGTGTCCTGGTGTTGCTAAACCCTGGGATTCCTCACTGTCCCATTGTTTGGCTCCTCAGCTCTTCTATTATTTGCATGGCCAATTCCCTGTGTTAAATTACTGTGCTCGATAAGATTCCAAGTGATTTCTGTTTCTCCTGTCTTGGAGAAAATACTAGATACTTACACTAACATTAATTCCAACAGTAATCTCAAAGTTATTGAGTATCTATACATGCCAAGTGTTGTGTCTTGAGATTGTTTTATTCATTCCTCACATCAACCCCATGAGATAGGCTCCTTTTTACCCTGGTATTACAGATTATACAAACAGACCTATATTCAAAATTGAAGTCTTTTCTTCCTCAGGAAATACTTACCTGTGAATGGCTAGCTAATTCTGAAAGAGTAGAGATCTGAGTCAACCCACAAATCCCTGTAGCTCATAACACTGTCTTTCATGTTTCAGGAGGCTCTGTGGTGGCACGTGCCTCCTTCCAAGCCCTCGTCCTAAACTGCAGGCCCCCTGGAGCCTCTGGGTGAGACTGCAGACACCGTCTGACTACTTCATCAGCTGAAGTGGGCACTGACTCTGGCCAGCGATATTTTCATCTATTTCCTCTCTGCGTAGGAAAGCATGGCCATGACAAGCAGATGGTCATCTGTCCCCGTCTAACAAACGTCTGTGTGGTGGCTTTGAGGGAGAGGACTCATGCTGACACCTCAGCCATTTCCAACTGTGGAATCTTTTATCAACAGCTCTGAACCTTTGCAGAAGGTTAGGCTGGTTGGGCCTTTTACTTCCTGAATCTTGTCTTTTATCATTTTTGCAGAGAAAATAGGAGGTATTATTCAGACTGCACACACACACAAAAAAACCCTGTAAATGGCTCTTCTTGTCCTAATGCTTCTAAAAAACACCATTTTCCCTATCACTCCCCTTCCCATCTCACCCCACCCCCTGCCATCACCACACCTATTATTTAATTATCTTCCCAAGGTACAACATTGAAAACCCATGGCGGCTGACTTCTGGGAGACCTTCTCTCTGCCTCAGCTCTCTTCTTCCAATTCAAGGAAGGCACTTATAATTTTCCCCTGTGCTCCTAGACACATCTCTTCTCTTTATCACATCTGGAGGTCAAGGGTTCTTGGACTCAACATGCAAAATTCATCATACTCTTTTCCTAATACATATGCTTATCCCCTTCTAGAGAACTCCATGCCTAATCTGCTCAGTGGAAGCACTTAATTCACTCCAATTGATTAAACATTAAAAAGATAGATAGATGATTGATGAGAGAGAGAGAGAGAGTTTCTGAGGATCACTTTCCTTGGAGAATTTGTTTCAGAAAATATAAAAAATCAACAGAACAACAGCAGGGTGAGTCTGTTATTTTTTGTTTGTTTGTTTTGAATTTATTTTGTTTTGTCTTCTGAGGGAAGAAGGTCCCCAACATGTTCTACAATTTGGTTTAATAATAAGAGGCTAAGCACCCAAAGGGCTTCCCTGGTGGCTCAGATGGTAAAGAATCTGCCTACAATGCGGGAGACCTGGGTTCAGTCCCTGGGTTGGGAAGATCCTCTAGAAGACAGCATGGCAACCCAATCCAGTAGTCTTGCCTGGAGAATCCCCATGAACAGAGGAGCCTGGAAAGCTACAGTCCATGGGGTCACAAAGAGTTGGACATGACTAAGTGACTAAGCACAGCACAGCCAGCAACCAAAAGTTTATCTTCTGTTCAGAACAGGCATCTCCTTTTTTCCATACCCTTGGGGCCAAATGGAAAATAAGTGTGGCTCTATGTCATTCAGCTTCTTATAAACTAGAAGTCACTCATGTCTGTTTATAAGAGGATCCAGTTGAAGAACAGACTCAACTGTTATGACTTGTCCCTTCTTGAGTTCTGTTCCCTTTTAGATGCAATTAAGCAGAGCAAATTGAACAGTGTAAGCAATTACTCTAAACTAATGTAAATTCTTATCATATCAAGGGATCTATTTTGTAATGGAGGACAGTTGCTAGTGAAAAATCAGAAATGTAAGGCCATCTCTTCACCATCACTTAATCAATCCATCTTGAAATTTAAGTGTGAGCTCAACTGCCTGCTGGGTCCTGGGAGCAGGCGCAAAGTGACTGACCCAGCTCTTGTACTCTCTGAATTTACCGTAAGTTTGGGGAGACACAGTTAGTAAGGGTCACATCTTGATCTCCAAATCTGCTTCCTTTAAAGTAGTCAGGAGGGCAGTTGGGCTGTGCTCAGGAGGAACCTGAAAGCTCCTAGTAACTGTGGCAAAGCACCCAAGTTTGCCCGCGGATAATGAGGTGCTTTGGCACTGGGGCAGAGTTAATGAGGGATTCTTAGTATAGCCTGACTCCTGAGTGTGGTTCCTGTCATAGAGATAACTCATTTGAAAGCCTGGGAGGAGAGGGATGAAAAAAGACAAGGTATAAATTAAAGGAGTAATACCATGTTCAGGCTTCACTGGTGGCTCAGTGGTAAAGAATCTGTCTGCCAACACAGAAGATGTGGGTTCTATCCCTGGGTCAGAAAGATCCCCTGGAGGAGGGCAAGACAACCCACTCCAGTATTCTTGTCTGGCAAATCCCATGGACAGAGAAGCCTGGTGAACTACAGTCCATGGGGTCACAAAGAGTCAGACACGACTTAGTGACTAAACAACAACAAATGCCGTGTTCATTAGGATTCTTTGGTTGTAAGTAACAGAAACTCACTGAGGCTGGATTAAACAGAAAATGAAAATTTGTCTGAAAGGCATGGGTCAGCTCTCAACAGTCAAGGGTCAGAAGCAACTGGAAACCAGAAAAGTCTATAACCAGAAATGGAAAACTAGCAGGAGTCCAAGAGCAGTGTTTCTGCATCTGTCTTCTCTGCTTCTCTCAGCTCACAGGGGACGTTTCTCAGAAAACTGTCATTTAGCTACAGGAGGGTAACCTTGAAGTTGGAGAAGCCGACAATGAATGAGAGCAGAAGACAATTCTACAGAAACACTGAGTCAGAGCCCCGATGAGCTTCTCCTGCCAGTGGATATTTTTACTTACATGACCCAGGAAATCCTCTTTTTTTTTATGATCCAGTTTATGTCGGCTTTCTCATTAATTGCAGTGCCCAAAGAGCACTGTCCCCAAGGAAATTTTATTATTTCCTTACATCTGGATGGCACCTAAAGTTGAAGAACTTCTGCAGCTCTTATCTCATGTCCTCCCAACAAGCATGTAGAAGCAGCTTGGCAACTTTGCCTTTACTCTGTCTTGTGTTCAGGAGGAAAGATGATTGAGTTGATTGGGTTTTTTTATTATTGTGGTGAAATGTGCATAACATTAAATGTACCATTTTGAAGTGGCACTGAGTACATTTACATTGTTGCACAACCATCACTGCCAAATATCCCCAGAACTCTTTCACCTTTCCCAACTGAAACTGTACTCATTAAACTAAAACTCCCCATTTGCCTCTCCCCTCAGTCCCTGGCGACTATTGCTCCACTTTCTATCTCTATGAATTTGACTCCTCTAAGCACTGGATATAACTGGAATCATACAACATATGTCCTTTTGTGACTGACCACTTCCCCTCAACATTATGTCTTCAGTGGTCACCTATACTGTATCACATGTCAGAATTTCCTTCCTTTTAAAGAATGCCTAACATTCCACTGGGCTTCCCCGGTGGCTCGCATGGCAGAGAATCTGTCTGCAATGCAGAAGACCCAGGTTCAGTCCCTGGATCAGAAAGATCCCCTGGATAAGGAAATGGCTATCCACTCCAGTATTCTTGCCGGGAGAATTCCATGGACAGAGGAGACTGGCAGGTTATAGTTCACAGGGTCACAAACAGTTGTGTATGACTGAGCAACAAACACTTTCACTTTTAACATTCCACTGTTTATCTGTGCATTTGTTGAAAGACAATTGTTTCCACCTTTTGGTTATTGTGAAAATGCTGCTATGAACATGGACGTACAAATATCAGTTTAAGTCCCTGTTTTCAAGTCCCTTGTGTATATATCCAGAAGTGGATATGCTGGGTCATATAGTAATTCTACATCAAATTTTGGGGGGAACTGATATAATATGCTCCACAGTAGCTCACCATTCTACATTCCCACCTGCAGTGCACAAGTATTCCAACTTCTCCACATCCTTGATAACATGTATTTTGTTTTGCTTTGTTTGTTTTATAATAGCCACCCTAATGAGTATGAACTGTGAGCTTCTTTTTCATCATTAGTAGCCCACCCATTGGCCAGGCACATGCACCTAGGAGATGTCATACCTTAGATATCAGTTGATGGTGCTATGGGTGCACAAAGCTAGGACACCTAACTGAGCATGGATCAAACAAACTGGAGCTGCTCAATCAACAATTGTTAAAAGAGTGAGTGGATAAGCAGCTTACTTGAATGAATCCCCAACTAAAAAACCCCAGGATACTCTACTGCAGGGCTGGGAAAGTAGAATGGGTGGTAGGCAGAAGGTATAATGTAGGCACCAAAGTGAGGGATGAGGGTAAGAATGGGGGGGTGAGGCCAAGCTCCTCAAAAAACTTTCTAAGGGCATCTGGTCCAGGCACTGTCTGAAATGCTTGCCCCAGTGGTGTGCCTTTATCTATGTCTAGCACCCTCCTTTTGATATTTTCAAGCCCCTGTCTTCTAGAGTAGTACATTATAATCAGAACATCAGTGAGAGCCATCCTTTACACCAGCCCTAAGTGTTGTGTATGTGTTCAGTTGCTCAGTCTTGTCCAACCCTCTGAAACCCCATGGACTAGAGACCACCAGGCTCCTCTGTCCATGAAATTTTTCACGCAAGAATATTTGACTGGATTGTTACTTCTTCCTCCAGGAGATCTTCCCAACCCAGAGATTGAACCCACATGTCCTGCATTAGTAGGCAGATTATTTACCATCTGAGCCATCTGGGAAGTTGTTTATGTATTGTTGTGAATACGTCCCTTTTTCAATCCGTATCCTCTCAAGCATTAGCTGGAGAAAGGTTCTCTAGGGGACTGAATCTCAGCAAACTTTCCAGGAAGAAGTTACAAAGAATTGTCCTCAGGACATGAGACCAGGGTTGATCAAATCCACACTGTTTCCACTGGGAAGAGCCTGGGGGGTTAAATACAGAGAAGTTTCATGTAGCACAAGGAGCTCTTCAAAGCAGCTGGAAGTTTTGCCTACCAGACCCTTAAAACTAATCAGATATTTCTCTAAAGCTTGTCCAAACCACTTTGGTCTGGACACAAGGTTGGAAATCTCCTGGAGAAGCAGTCTGTTTCTAAAGCTTGCTTTTTCTCTTTCTAGGGAAGATAAATATAGTAAACAAACAGCAATGCAACCTTGATGAAGTGATTTTCTCCCCAGTAACCAGGCTGGAAGGAGGTTGGCACGTTGTTTCCCTGTTTTCTGATCTCTGTTCTGGAAACCCTGGATGCTGTTTCCCTGACATTTCACTCCTCCCACCCGTTTCTTCCCTGAGTCACTGACGAACCTTCCTCTTTCCCTCTTCTCCTGCCCCACCTGCACACTCCGATCTACAACCCAGGCAGCAGGAGTTAGTGGGCGGACGTGGGGTGGGGTGGGGTGGTGGTCTCCTAGGAACATGTGGACAACCCAGTCCCTCCTAGGTGAGGGAAGAAAGGGCAAAGTGAACATGAACCAAAGTCAAGGTATCCAAAATATCCAGTGAGCTCCTGTTCTCAAAATATACTGTTCTGGCCTAGGTGGTTTCGCTGGAAAACTCTACCAAAGGATTTAGGAAGAAATAATACCAATTACACAAATTCTTAAAGAAAATAGAAATTTCAGCAATAAAAAGGAACAAACTACTGATACATGTAACAACATGGATGTATCTGAAAAGCATTATGGTAAGTTTAAAAGCCAGGCACAAAATGCTTCATAGTGTATGATCCAATTTATTCAACATTCTGAAAAAGACAAAATTATAGGGAGAGGTAGAAGATCTGTGGTTTCCAGAGGCTGGAGGTTGGAGGAGAAGATGGATGCAAAGAGGCACACAGAACCTTTTGGGATCATGGGGTTACTCAATATATTGATTGTAGTGTGGCTGTGACTGTATACATTTGTCAAAATTGAGGTGTGCACTTAAAACAGGTGGATTTCACTGTATTAAATTATAACTGCAACATACTGACCTAAACATTCTAACTTTCAAAGCACTAATTTCAATTTATTTAAAACTAGCTTTAAAAAACACACGTGTGTATATTATTAATATATATGTATGTATTTGTATATATACATGTATATGTACATATGTATGTTCACATATACACATTCTTTTTCTTCTCATGCTGCCATGTTACCATAGCATCCTCAATGTTGGGAATAAGAACAGCTTCTCCCCTGGGCTCCCTGCCTCTAGTTGCCCTTGCTCTCACCCATTTCTTTTATCTCAGGCAAATGGATCTTCCTTAAGTTCAATTTTGTGCATAGACACAGCAATAACTCAACCAAGGTCAGAGTTAAGTCCTGCCCTCAGGAAACTCACAGCTTGGCAGGCCTCAAGGGGATCTATGCTACTGATAGGCAGTAGGTTTGTGAATTATATTGTCCTTCTCAAATAGTAGGGATACTTTGAGGATTCAACTGAGAAAATGCATGTGGAGAGCTAAGCACCCAAGAAGACCCCAACAGATATGAAAATCACTGGTATTTTTATCAATATTTTCATTCTTTACTTCCTATCATAAGTCTCCTTTTGATTTTCCTATTACTAGGTACCATTTCTGGAAATAAACTAGCCCTGTCCCAGTCTTCTCCCCACCTGCAGAGTTGAGCAAGGGATGAGTGGGAATCTTACACTGTATGTATAGTGAAGCATGAGAACTCTCAAGTGATAATCAGTTAATTCTTCTGACATGGATTCTGGTATCATCTTCACTGTGTCCAGGTCCAGGGAATACCATTACTAGTCTTACATGTTTCAATTATGAACAAATATTCTTTGAGCACCTAAGATATACCAAACATTCTTCCATGTACTGAGGATACAGCAGTGAACAAAACTCCCTGTTTCAAGGGTTCTGCTTTTTCATTCTAATCCAAAGCGATCTAATGCAAAAGAGGGATTTCACTGGGATAGGAGCATATGGCCAGAGTTTCAGACACTTCCTCCACTTCAACAACAGCAGGGGATTTGAATCTATTTTATATCCTGGGAACTAACTTAAGATTTTCAACCAATTATTCTGCATCTAAAAACAAAAACATTAAACCAGTAAACCATATCTCAGAGTCTGTGCCTCCCAACTTGAAGCAAGCTTCATGAGCTTGTGGGTTCATATTGGAGGTATGGAGGCAGTATATGATGGGGAGAGGCCCCTTGGAGCCCCAGACTCAACCAGGGTCTTGTTTCTGCCTTTCAGCCATGCTGATGTGTGCAGGAATGATGCGGTGAGGTCAGGAGGGATTGATTTAATTTTTTTCCAGAGGGTGCCTGTGACTTTAGAAGAGAAACAAGGACCCAACTTACCCAAGGTGCTAAGCCATGATATGATTTTCTGAATCCTTCCTCACCACTTTGGAGAGAAAAACAGTTTCAGTACCAGGGAGAGTGCCAGAATGTTTCAAATCTGGACTGTTCTTCAAGTGGAGACTCAGCAAGAGAATCCAACTTCATGCCCCCCACCCATGTGAAAGCTGTGCCTACATCTTTCCAGTTGATGAAAATCCGAATTCTACATCTAGGCTTCTTTGGGTCCCCATCTTACTAGAAAATCAGACTCTGCCACACTTAATCATTTCCCATCTAATTTGAACAATCTCCTTTGATTCAGAGGTATAATTAGCCTTAATAAAAACATGCTAAATATAAAGGTACACCACTCACCTCCAGGACATGACAAATGAAGAGAGAGCTGAAGGACCCTAATATTTTCTGTGTTCTCTACTAAATGCTAATAAAGCAGCCAATAAACCACATTTAGAGATACTGGAGTTTTGCTAGTAAAGGGGGAGTTCTGCAAAAGGAATCACACCATAGGTCAGGGTGAAAGTTTGCCCCCACTGTGTAAGAAGGAGAAACTATGAAACAGTGTGATGGACCCCTAGATCTGACCTCCAACATTCCTCAATGGCCATACCCTTGGCTGGTCACTTTAATTTCCCAACCACAGTTTTGTTTTGTATTTTTTCTTAAGTAAAAGGAACATAGTATCTCCCTTCCTTCAAGATCATTAGGAGGATGAAATGAGAAAACGGCTGTGAAATCATCCAGGACAGGGCTAGGTGCATAGTAGGCACCAGAATTATTACATTATATCCTCCACACTTGGAAGGCATTGTTTCTCTGCAGAGTAGATTGATATGGTTTCTAAGTGACTTATTAATGACTGTTCAGGAAGCATAAGCATCTCCTTCCATCTGCTGACTTTCTGCAAAGGCAGACAGACAGGTTTGTGCCAGGTTCTCAGCCCCATCTTATCTAAACTGACCCTTGGCACCAGCAACCCCACATGCTCCAGTGAAGTCAGAAACAGGTCAGTAAGTTTTGCATAGGGGTCCAAGATGGCTCTTCCAAATCACCAGTTTCTCAATTACAAAGGAAATGAGCCTGAAAAATGTCTATAGCTTAATCATTAAAGGTGCTTTAGCTGAGAACCAAAATCCATAGTTTTCTTCCCTTAACTAGAAAGTCATGACTAAGCATTTACTATACTGAGTATTGTACTACACTGAACTACACTGAGTATTAGTTCATTCTGGATTGAAAGTGAAAGGAAGTGCAAGTGAAAGTCACTCAGTCGTTGTCCAACTGTTTGCGAACCCATGGACTCTACAGTCCATGGAATTCTTCAGGCTAGAACACTGGAGTGGCTTGTATTAATCGCCCTCTCTGTGCCAAGCACAGCTCCTACTGGCCTTGGGTCTTTGTCTGGTGGGATACTCCTTGTTCTTAGAGACTCGTCTCAGGTATCACCTCCTCCTCCAGGGAGCCTTCACTGCCTCAAGGTGACCTGGGGCCGCTCTCTGTGTCCCCCTTGTCTCTTTCACCCAACCAAGCTCCCTAAGAACAGGATCTGAGCCTGACATTTTTGTGGCTCCAGTGCCTGGCACAAAGCCTGAGATGGAATTCAGCTGCAAGCAGTCTGTTGAACATTGAATGAACATGCCTGAGATCTCCTAGTTTAAAAATATCTAAAGCCTATTCCACAGAATCCTGGTTCCAGGGGTTATTACTAGCTATGACATGCAAAAAGATTTCTGTGGTCACTTAATTTCGAGAAAAGGCAACATGAAAGAAGTTTCCTTGTTACGGAATTCTGAGAACCATATGACATGTTTATGTGCCCTGTGAATTTCTGAGGACAAACCAACATCAAGGACTCCCAAATTTGTTTAAACTTGGGACACCGAGTCGGGGGTGGTGGGAGAGGAGGAGGTTGAGAAAGAAGAGGGAGAACCTCAGATGACCAGGGTTCTCTGGAACACACTTCAGAAATCACTGTCCTAGACTGACTTGTATCTCAAAAATTTAATAACCTGAAAGAGGAAATGAAACATGCTTTCCCCAGGAGAGATGGCATTTGGGGAGCTTGAAGAGATGGGCCAAGCGTGCCAACCGTCCCTCCTCTATTGGAATGAGGAAACACAGGTCACTGTCACAGGAGCCCATAACCAGGGAGCTGTGTTTCTTCTGCTTACAAATCTGGGGTTTCATCTACACTAGCTTCCCTGGAAATGCAAATTGAGAGCAGCTGGCAAGTCTCCATCAACAGCTGGACAACCCAGTTCCCCTACAGTCTCCTTATCAGGAAAATACTTCTGAAGGCATTTAAGCCTTCTAAGAAACCTCCTTATCAGAAAAATGCATTGTTGTTCAGAGGGGATGTTTGGGAAGGAAAACTCAGGTGTAGAAGCGTGGTTGTGGTGTCTCTGCTGTCATTCCTGCTATCTTGTCCATCTTCTCCACTGTGCTCTGCACATTCCCCTGTGGCCTCTTGTCACTTATGGGCCAAATGCATTTGTATCCTCCAGGCAAAGCTCCAGGCAAAGCTGCTGATGGGCTCAGCTCACAACCAACCACATTGCTAGGCCAGCCCTTCATTTCTGATCACCTCTGGGCTCTTGGCACTTTGTAAACAGATTTCTCCTGGATCAAGAGCCGAAAGCCAGTCTAGTCAACAGCACACCCCTCCCCTCCCTCTGCAGGAGGTGCAACACAACATTGCTTCTTCCACCAGAGGTAGGGCAGAGCCCCACTGGCTGGAGAAGGACTCTGGCCACACAGATGCCATGATGGGCATGTCCAGGACAAATCCCCTCTGACAGCATTGCCAGCTGCACCAATGGGGGAGATGCAGGCAGAACCACTTCAGGAGTCTTTCACAGCAACACAGAATGAAGCTACACATGACAGCCCTCTGAAGACATCTGTGCTTGCTTACACTTGCAGAGTAGGGCTTAAGTGCATAGACTTTGAAATGGACCTTCTGGGTGCAGCTGCATCCTTGAGCAAGTTACTTTACCTCTCTGGGGGTTTGTCTTCTCATTTGCAAAATAGGGATAACAATGAACCTGATTCCATTGATAAACCACATGCCAAACAGAATAGTGCCAGACACTTAGTGACCTAAATACTATCACTACTCTCCTTGGAGGCAAATCTCCTGAGTGGAAAACTCTGGGATGTTCCCCACACCCAGAACTCAGCCTAAAGGGGAGAAGGGTTAAGTATTTGGAAACCACTTGGTTGCTTAAAGCCAAATCCAGAAGGCAAATGTTAGTCTGCAGGCACTGAGCCCTCATTTGATGAGGTCTGTGGGTGCAGCAGGGTCAGAGGGCTTCTCTCTGGAAAGGGGAGTGATCCAGAACATTTAAGAAAAGAAGCCCATTATACAGAGTGAAGTAAGCCAGAAAGATAAAGAACATTACAGTATACTAACACATATATACGGAATTTAGATAGATGGTAGCGATAACCCTATATGCAAAACAGAAAAAGAGACACAGAAGTACAGAAGAGACTTTTGAACTCTGGGGGAGAACGTGAGGGTGGGATGTTTTGAAAGAACAGCATGTATATTATCTATGGTGAAACAGACCACCAGCCCAGGTGGGATGCATGAGTCAAGTGCTCGGGCCTGGTACACTGGGAGGACCCTGAGGAGTCGGGTGGAGAGGGAGGTGGGAGGGGGGATCGGGATGGGGAATACGTGTAACTATATGGCTGATTCGTGTCAATGTATGACAAAACCCACTGAAATGTTGTGAAGTGATTGGCCTCCAACTAATAAAATAATATTAAAAAAAAAAAAAAAAGAAAAGAAAAGAAGAGCAAGTGTCACTCTCCACCAGGGACTTGGCTTATCTCAGGCAGCAATATGTAACTGAAACATATTGTAATCATTGTGCCCGGTTGGCTCTACCTCCAAATATATCTCAGACTACTTCTATCCTTCTCCACCGCCCCACCCATGTCCTTCCTCTATCGTATCTTATCTGTGCTGTGGTCACCATGTCCTCTTCATTCACTTGTTTCCTCCACAGTCAGCATTGGGGGGGCCCTTGAGACACATTCATCAGATCAAGTATCTACTGCTGAAATCCCGCCTTGACCTCCAAGGGCGGGGTACCAGGCCCCTGCCCCCAGGTCAGTCGTTTTCTCTCCTGCTCTCTCCCCAGGCTCCTGCTGTGCAGCCCTTTGCTCCATCATCAGGTTCCTCGGCCTCGTGTGGTCCTGTACACAAGCTCCTCTGCCCAGAAGTCTCTCCCTCCACAGCACGTGGGTCTCCCCAGACCTTCTCTGACCACTCCCCTCAGTCTGAATCAAACCCCCATTACACTCCTCTCTCCTGCCTCTGCCTTTCATTCTTGGCCTTTATCATGAGTTATCTTGCATTTATTAATGTAATTAGCTGTCTGTTGTGCACACCTCCCAGTACACTCCAAGCTCCTAAAACCATAGAGCGTGTCTTTCCTATTTCCCATTGTGTCTTCTGTGCTGACCTCAGCTCTTTAAATACTAATTGAATGAATAAAACCAAATATGATCTCCAAGATCTGAGGCAGCCATCAGAAGAACCCACTCGGGCTCCAAGCGCTGAAGCAAGGACCACCCCAAAACTCCCCAGAGAGGGTGGAGCTGGTTTGAGGGAAAATCTAATTTTATAGGAGTCATCCAGTGGTTTGTCACATAACGTGGCCCAGGAGGTCTTTGTGGAGATGACATACTGGTAGTCTGAGGATCCAGTGAAATCACAAACATAATTTTCCTGCCTGCAGTGTCAGCAACTAATTTGTTTTTCACTTTAATACCTACCTAGACTTTTAGATGAAAATCTGAAAGATCCAGCAACACCAAGACCACATTCCCACATGGCATAGCCCACTGGACCTATACTACCTACCCTCCCCAGGTAAGTCTGAGCTTCCTACCCTCTTCACCGTGCCTCATTCATTGTTTTTGGATTCATGGGTTTTTCTTGTAGCTCTTCTATATTCTTACGTCTTATATCTATATCATGAAATTTTAACTGTGAGATACATGTTGATAGACACAAGCAACATTTTACTGTATACAAATTATTTTTTAAATTAAAAGGTATATATATATATAGCATGTATTCAAATATGCAATACAGTAGTATTTTTTTTGTTTTTAGAGACCACATATAAGTGAGGTTGTAAGTTATTTACTGTTCTCTGACTGACATTTCACTTAGCATGATGCCTTGGAGGTCCATCCACGTTGTCAAAAATGACAAAATTTCATTCTTTTCTAAGGCTGAAAAACAATGTGCCTATATTGCAACTTCTTTATCCATTCTTCCATTGATGGACACCTAATTTTTTTCTGTAGCTTGGCTATTACAAATGATGCCGTGATGAATATGTAGATGCACATATCTTTCCCAGTTAGTAATTTTATTTTCTTCATATAAATACCTAGAAGTGGAATTGTTGGATCATGTGGTAGTTCTACTCTTAATTGTTTTGAGGAAGCTCTATGCCATTTTCCATAGTGACTTTGACACTTTACATTAGACTAACAGTACATAAGGGTTCCATTTCCCCACATCCGCTCCAATGCTTGTAATTTTTTCTTTTTGTTAGTAGTTAAATGTGAGGTGGTATCTTGCTGTGGGTTTTATTTACACCTCCCTGGTGATTAGTGATGCTGAGCATCTTTCTACGTACTTGTTGCCCATCTGTGTGTCATATGCAGAAAAATGTCAATTCAGGTCCTCTGCCCATTTTTAAATCAGATTGCTTCTTTTTCTTTTTAAACTATTGAGTTGCATAAGTTATTTATATATTTTGGATATTAACCCCTTATCAGGTATATGGTTTGCAAATATTTTCTCCAGTTCCACAGGTTGCCTTTTCATTTTGCTGATGGTGTCCTTGGCTATGCAGGAGCTTTTGATTTTGTTGTAGTACCACTTGCTTATTTTTGCCTTTGTTGTTTTTGCTTTTGGTATTCAAATCCAAAAAATCATCACTAAGACTGATGTTGAAGAGCTTTACTGCCTGTGTTTTCTTCTAGGAGTTTTAGGCTTTCAGGTCTTAGAGTCAAGTCTTTAATCTTAAATATTTCTAGTTAGTTTTTGTGTATGGTATAGAAGAAAGTGCAAGTGAAAGTAAAGTTGCTCAGTTGAGTCCAGCTCTTTGCCTACCAGGCTCCTCCATCCATGGGGTTTTCCAGCAAGAGTACTGGAAGGGGTTGCCCTTTCCTTCTCCAGGGGATCTTCCTGACCCAGGGATCAAAGCCGAGTGTCCCGCACTGCAGACAGATGCTTTACCAGCGGAGCCACCAGGAAAGTTACAAGGTATAGGATGCTGGTCATTCTTTGGCATGTAGCTGTTCAGTTTTCCCAGAGCAATTAATTGTTCTTCCCCTAGTATATATATTTGATTCCTTTGTCATAAATTAATTGACCTTACACATGTGGGTTTATTTCTGGGCTCTGTTCTATTCCATGGATCTATATGTCTGTTTTTACGCCAATCCATACTGTTTTAATTACTTTATCTTCATAATATCATTTGAAATCAAAGAGCTTAATGTGTCAAGTTTTGTTCTTTTTTCTCAAGATTGCTTTGGCTATTTGGGGGTCTTTTACAGTTCCGTACAAATTTTAGGGTTTTTTTCTATTTCTGTGAAAAATGCCATTGGTATTTAGATTGAGATTGCATTGAAGTTGTAGATTGCTTTGAGGTATGTGGTCATTTTGACAATATTATTCAGTTTTTTGTGACTTCTTCATTTCTTTCATGAGTATCTTATAGTTTTTAGTGTGTAAGTTTTTGCCTCCTTAGTTAAGTTTATTCCTAGATCTTTTATTTGTTCAATGCAATTGTTTTTTTTTTTTTTTATAGTTAGATATGTGTAACTTTATTAGTAATTTATTCAAGATAATATCTCCACATTTTTAGTTTTAGTCTTTCTTTCCCCTGATAAACAAGCTGGTAATAACTCGTAAATAATTTAGAGCAATGTCTGTAAGTTTTTTTTTTTTTTTTTTTTTTTAAATATTATTTTATTAGTTGGAGGCCAATCACTTTACAACATTTCAGTGGGTTTTATCATACATTGACATGAATCAGCCATATAGTTACACGTATTCCCCATCCCGATCCCCCCTCCCACCTCCCTCCCCACCCGACTCCTCAGGGTCCTCCCAGTGCACCAGGCCCGAGCACCTGATTCATGCATCCCACCTGGGCTGGTGGTCTGTTTCACCATAGATAGTATACATGCTGTTCTTTCAAAACATCCCACCCTCACGTTCTCCCCCAGAGTTCAAAAGTCTGTTCTGTACTTCTGTGTCTCTTTTTCTGTTTAGCATATAGGGTTATCGCCACCATCTATCTAAATTCCATATATATGTGTTAGTATACTGTAATGTTCTTTATCTTTCTGGCTTACTTCACTCTGTATAATGGGCTCCAGTTTCATCCATCTCATTAGAACTGATTCAAATGAATTCTTTTTAACGGCTGAGTAATATTCCATGGTGTATATGTACCACAGCTTCCTTATCCATTCATCTGTTGATGGGCATCTGGGTTGCTTCCATGTCCTGGCTATTATAAACAGTGCTGCGATGAACATTGTTCAATGCAATTGTAAATGGCTTTACTTTTTTATTTTCTCTTTCCATTAGTTCATTATTAGTGTATAGAAGGAAACACAACAGGTTTCTGTGTATTGATTTTTTTATCCTACTTTACCAAATCCTGTTATTAGTTCTAATAGGTTTTTCTGTTTGTTTGTTTGGCTCTGTGTGTGTGTGTGTGTGTGTGTGTGTACATGGTCTTTCTTCACTCCTCTTTTCTTTTTCCGCTGATACCATGGGCAAAACCCAGAAAGCCGTTGCCTCATACCTCAGCTTTTTGTTGAGCAGATTTAAAACCATGGTTTCACTCACTCACATCCTAGCTCCATTATTTATCACAGTGTGACCTGGGCCACAATACTGAAACTCTCAGACTCTAGTTCATTATTTGTAAAAATTGCCTAATGAAAAGCTAGGACAATTTGTTGAACCTCTCTGTACCTCAGTTCCCTTATATATAATAGTACCTCTTTTATAGTTTCACTCTGAGAATTCAATATTCTAATACACATAAAATTCTTCAGAGAGTGTCTGAACAAGCATAAGCTCTCAGTACTCCTGCAAGGATTTTAAATTAGATGATACACATGAAAGAGCTCAGGACAGTGCTGAATACATTGTAGGTGTACAACAAAGGCTGTTTCTTCTCTATTTCTCTCTGTATATCCCTCCCTGCTTTCCAGTGAATACTAGAATAGGGTGTAGACTCTGAGCAAGCAAAGTCCAAACCATTAATAACCAAAGCCACTTTAATTAAGTTTCAATTAGAAGTTCTACATTCTACGGCCAGGGTTTGACAGTTTTTATATATTCAATGCAGAAAGCTTTCTTTGGCCTCAAAATATCTTCTAGGAAAAACCATTGAATACCCCCAGAAGCCTCTTAAAATCCATACCCTCAAAGCAGACCCTTCTGCTACCCCACCCTGGGACCCCAGTCTCAGTTAACGGCACTTCCATCTACCTAGACAACCAGACAGAGGGGGAAAAAATCTTGATCTCACCCATCCTTCCCATTATACGTTCAGTTAGTCCCCAAATCTTGCCATGTTTTAGATATGACACACATGTCCACCCATAGTCCCCAGGGAGAGTTCCTTCAGCTCTAACAGTTGCTTTCTGGCTCTTCTCCCTGTCTCTGAACTTGTTCTCTCTACACGGCCACTAGAACGACCTTCCCAATTCCCACATGAGCTCCTGCTGACCATCCCTACCACCTACAGAATACAGTCCAAACTCCCACTGACTATGCAGTCAATATCCCCCTTGCTCTGGCCTGTGCTTCTCCACCCATGTGCATGATACCTTTTGTCCCTAAAGCAAACAGCTTCTGGTTCCTCACCTACTCCATGCTGATCTCAGCTCCATGGCTTTCCTCATGCTAGCCCTCTAACCTGAAATGCCCGTCATGGCAGCCTACCGCAAAGAGTCCCACTCCCTGACAATTACGCCCTCATGTAATTCCTCCCATATTGAACAATGCTGATTGTATAACCAACAGGATATAACAAAAATGACAGTAGGGAGATTTTGAAGCTAGGTCATAAGAGACATTGCAGATTCTGACTCACTCATGCTCGGTGAAGCCACATTATGAGGACTCTCAAGCCACAGAAACCTCCTGCCAACAGCCATGTGAAGGACCCATCTTGGAAGCAGATCCTCCAGCCTCAGACAAAGCCTTTCTGAAGACTGCAACCTCATGAGAATCCACAAGCCAGAACAATCCAACTAAGTTGCTCTTAAATTCCTGACCCACAGAAATTGTATAAGATCACAAATGTTCACTGTTGTTTCACTCAACTAAGTTGTAGGGTAATATGTTGCATAACCAGAGATATCTAGTATATACTTTCTCCTCTTCTCTGCCTGCCTGATTCTTATGCATCCTTCGAGACACTGGTCGACCATGAGCTCCTGAAGGAAGCTATTCCTGGCTGTCCTTTATTGAGTAGGCATCCTCACTTGCCCTTGCAGCACACCTGCCAAAATGCAGTTTTCTCTTTTTCTTCCCCACCAGACTTTGGATGCTTCAGAGCAGTATCTAGACCTTGCCTTTATTCCTTTTCATTTTTCAACATGCCATCGGTCATTCATTTACTTAGGTGAATGAATGAGTGGAGGAGGTCAGATTAATAAAAAACTCAGGAGTGGAATGAAAGTTTGTTATTCTATGCCCTGTAGTCTTTCTCCTACCATCAGTGATTCTCTTCTTTTTCAGCAATGAGGTACTTTTGGAAAATTCTGCTTCTATCATCGTAGGGATTGCATTTGATCTCCATCATTCAGACTCTGTTTGACCCAATGAGAATCTCCTCCTTAGCACAGCCCCACCTGTGGTCCAGCCCTTTCCTAGGACATTTGCTAAATTCTTCCTTCTCTCTTCCTTTCATCTCTTTTCTTTACCATCCATGGATGGGTCAGTGTGGGAAGACATTTTTACAGAAACACTCCACCCCTCTGCTTGACTGAAATGACCCTTAGCTCACCTTCTTCTGGCTCTGTGGCTTAAAGATGCAGATGAGAAGATGGCCAGATGCAGGACAGAGCCCATCATCAGGTATGGAGCCCAAGTGTCCCACACAGGCATCCAGAAACAGCAGAGCCCAATGTGGGCTGCTCTTTGGGTCCTGGAGCCCCAGCAGAACTTGGGTGCTATTAGACTCTTCCTTGGCTGGTGGAGGCAGCTTACACAGCATCAGTTAAGAAGACTTGTTAATCATAATGCTCACAGGGAGGTTGTTCAAAGTTGGTGTCCATGCATCTGGAGGATGGATCTGAAAGCAAATCACTTCTGTTTGCTCCTCACAGTGGCTTCCTCTCTGCACCCCCATGGCTTGGGTCTCCACAGTAGCATCCTTGCTGACCTTGGCCATTGCTCTCACACCCCACCCCTTCCTCAGCATGCAGAGAAGTGTTGTTTCTAACCCTCTAATGGTTTAGGATTGAAGCCCAAATTCTTGATCATGAGGATAGATTCACTATAGTCTCGCTGGACTAATTGCTTCACCCACATCTCCTGTTACCCATTTCTAATCACCCCTTAACACTTACCTCTGCCCAGTCCCCTGATAAGCCTCAAGCCTGTATCTCCAACCTCCTTCCTTCCTCAAGCATCAGAGCCTATGCTTTTCCATGTTGTACTTTTGTCTATTACTTTTGTAACAGATTACCACCAAGATGCTTGCTCCTTGGGAGGAAAGCTATGACAAACCCAACAGTGTATTAAAAAGTGGAGACATCACTTTGCCAACAAAGGTGCATATAGTCAAAGCTATAGTTTTTCTGGTAGTCATATACAGATGTGAGAGCTGGACCAGAAAGAAAGCTGAGCACTGAAGAATTGATACTTTTGAATTGTGGTGCTATAGAAGGCTCTTGAGAGTCTCTTGGAGAGCAAGGAGATCAAACAAATCAATCCTAAAAGAAATCAACCCTGAAAACTCATTGCAAGGACTGATGCTGAAGCTCCAAAACTTTGGCCACCTGATGCAAAGAACTGACTCATTGGGAAAGACCCTGATGCTGAGAAAGATAGAAGGAAGGAGGAGAAAGAGAAGACAGGGGGTGAAATGGTTGGATGGCATCACCGAATCAATGGACATGAATTTGAGCAAACTCTGGGAGTTGGATGGACGGGGAGGCCTGGCGTGCTGCAGTCCATGGGGTTGCAAAGAGTCAGACACGACTGAACTGAACTGAGCGGCTGAGCTAAACTGAACTGAATCTCTTTATATCAAAATCTTTCAGTTAATCACATCTGCAAAATTCCTTTGCAGATACTAACTAAAATACTTCCAACTTCCAGGCATTACATGTCCACATCAGCTGTTCTTCTGATTGCCATACAGCCCCACTTCAAATTCTTCTATTCTCAAAAGATATTCATCTCAATTATTTTGGGGCAGAAAAATTACTTATTGTAATTCAAGGTCACTTTTCTTCTAGAGCCCTGCTTTTCAGGCATCTCATGGGTATGCTCAAGTGCTAACCCCTTAGAGACAGCTGTTCTTTCTACTCATACAGCTTGAAGGGCTCATGCAATCCATCAACAACTCAGCACTCATTTTCCATTGGTACCTTTACCCAACATTTACTGAGTTCTTTGAGTGGGACCCTGTGACAACCCTGGGATACAGAGATTAACAAGAAAGAGGGACCCTGCCCTTGAGCGGCTTACGGTCTTCTCATTTTCCCTGTGTCTTGTTCAAAGCTTTTTCCTGAGACCAGTTCCTGCCTGGTGTATGGCACACGCTTGGCAAAAAGTCTGTTGAGTTGAGTGATCTGAGATGTCACTCAGCATCATCATCCTCCCATAATTTCTCTCTGCCACTCTCTTCCTCTCTCATCATCATTCATGGTTCATGGTGACAAATGCCTCTCACTAGACTGGAGCCCAGCTGAGGGCAGGAAACCTGGGGTGGGTGTGTTCACTCTACTCAGAGCCAGGTTTCTGATGGCTGGAGATCCCTCTCCCATGTGATGCTCCACAGCAAAACACCCGGCCATTGTGTTATGTGATTCAGATCCATAAATACTTGTGGCATACAGCATGTGCCTGCCTGATCCTGCAGACTTACAGGGACTCTGTGTGCACTAAAGGAATGTGCTTCTGCAGCTAAAGTCGCATGAAATATTTATGCCTGAGAAACTTGCATTTTCTCCCACAGAGAAAGAAGTCAGGAGCAAACTCTAGAATGGCCGTATCCTAAACGACAACAAAAGTGGTATGAACGATATGCACAGCCATATTTTGTCAACGAAGAGGTTCAGAGAACCGTTCATTTGTTCAACAAGTGAAAGAGGACCTCCTGCATACCAGACACTGTTGCAGATACTGGAGGATTGGCGGTGAACAAGGTAGTCAAAATCTCTGTACTTCCAGAGCTTGCTTTCTGGTAATAACTGATATTTATTGGATGTAAACTATGTGCCAGGCACTGTTCTAAGTGTTTTACCTGTGTTAATTCCTCCTGTTGATCTAGGGACTGTTACTGTTAGTCCTGCTAACAAAGAAGGAAACTGAACAGAGAACAGTCAATTAACCTGCCTGAGATCATAAAGCATCAGAGTGGACAAGTTGGGACTTGGTCCCAGGCAACCCTGTGCTATGAACCCTACATTTAACTACTTCCTGGCTCTTTCTTCTCATGTTAGAAGTGGAGAATTTAGGAAAAAGTTTATCTTCTAAAGAATGCAGAGAGAGAGAAAGATTCTTTGGTCCCTGGGATTTGGGATTTAGGACAAAAGAAGCTGAAAATAAGTAAGAAGAAGAGAAGGTATTAGGCTCCTTATGGGTCTCCAGGAAGCCTGACATGCCATCATTAAAGTTTATGTTACTCTGGACAAAACATCATCATGGTCTACATTAAGTAGCCTTAGTATGAATGGACCTAATGTCCTCTGAGCTTTCAGAGGCCAAGAAGGCAGCACTTTGTATAATATATCTTATTTAATCTTTACATCAACCTTTAAGGTCAATATAACACAATTCACCAAAGGAGAAAATCAGATTAGGCTATTGGATGAGTGCGGTTTCAAACTGAGGCCTGTGGAAAGCCCTGTCTAATGCACTTTCCAAGACCTACCCCTCCCTTTTTTGGTCTCCACCATCAATATTTGAACTGCAACCACGAAATTAAAAGACGCTTGCTCCTTGGAAGAATAGCTATGACAAACCCAGACAGCATATTAAAAAGCAGAGACATCCCTTGGCCAACAAAGACCCATATAATCAAAGCTTCCCTTGTAGCTCAGCTGGTAAAGAATCTGCCTGTAGTGCCAGAGACCCGGGTTCGATCCCTGGGTTGGGAAGATCCCCTGGAGAAGGAAATGGCAACCCACTCCAGTATCCTTGCCTGGAAAATCTCAGGGACAGAGGAGCCTGGTGGGCTACAGTCCATGGGGTCGCAAAGAGTCGGGCACAACTGAGTGACTCACACACACAACACACATGGTTTTTCCAGTAGTCACAAATGGATGTGAGAGTTGGACCATAAGGTAAGCTAAGCACTGAAGAATTGATGTTTTCGAACTGTGGTGCTGGAGTAGACTCTTGAGAGCCCCTTAGACAGCAAGGAGATCAAATCAGTCAATCCTGAAGGAAATCAACCCTGAATATTCACTGGAAGAACTGATGCTAAAGCTGAAGGGTCAATACTCTGGCTACCTGATACAAAGAGCTGACTCATTAGAAAAGACCGTGAGGCTAGGGAAGATTGAAGATAGGAGGAGAAGGGGATGACAGAGGATGAGATGGTTGGATAGCATCACCGACTCAATGGACATGAGCTTGAGCAAACTCTGGGAAATCATGAAGGGCAGGGAAGCCTGGCGTGTTGCAGTCCATGGGGTTGCAAAAAGTCGGAAACAATTTAGCAACTGAACAACAATCGATATTATTTCAAACATTCGATTCTTTTACCCAGAAAATCTACTTCTAAAAAATCTGTTCTTAGCAAACAGTCAGATAAGAATAAGAATGTTTATTGCAGTCTTGTTTACAATAGCAAATTTTAAAAGTGAGGAGAGGAAATAACACAAATATCAAATAAAAAACTAAATAAATGATGGGACTCATTTAATAAAATCTATGCAATAGTTTTATTAAGGATATATTTAAACATGGATATTTATTCCAGAGATATTAGGTAAATATAAGCAAGTTTTGAAATAAGTACAGAGGCTTTTATGCATATGTCTCTATGAAGTGGAACCATTGAAACTGCCATTTTGTAAACCAAAAATGATTAACTATCGACAATTTCACACAGTTCAACCTAATAGGGAAAAAAAATCTGATGGTTATTTACCAAAATGCTCATTGTGGGTCTCTTTTTGGTGCTTTCAAATGGATTTTTCATTGTTTGTGCTCTTTCATAGTTACATTTCATCCACAGTGTGCATGCATTGCTCTTGATCACAAAAACATATTAAAATAAATGCAAATAATCAGAAACATTAAAAGACTATTCAGCACTTATTTTGAAGGAGTATGCTAAGTCTCTCAGATGTTATGATCTAAGAATAGATTTTTTTTTTTTAATGATTCAGTTCCAGTGGTTAAATTGAGAACTCATGATAAGAAAGTTGAACAAGTGGTGAAATTGATTTGTCAAATGACTTTTTTTTTTTTTTCCTATTGACAACATTTGAGCTCTGGGTTATCAATCAAATTATGAGCAAGCTTTAAGGTAGTGAAATCACTGGGCCATCTTAAAACTTCATGAGATGGATCTGGCATCAGATTAAAAGCTAAACCCTTGCCTGTGAAGAATATATAACTGATTGACCTAACTGCAAACCAGTTAATCTGGTGCACCATAAGGATCTGGGAGTTCAAGGTTGGGAGGATGAGTCAATGCATGTCCTCAGCAGAAATGATTACAATAGCTGGTAGTCAGAGTTTTGTTTATATTTCCCTTGGAAAAGTCAGATATTTTTTAGCTTAAGTGAGACTTCAAATTTTGAGCCACGGGAAAACACAGGCACAACCAGAATCTTTGCTAGGAAAGGCAAGACAGTATACATTATACAATATACAGTGAACAGTAGTAATAATGATTCTAATACAAGGGAGGCAAATGATTCCCCTTGACAAGGGGATACCAAGGAAGCCCCAATAAACAGTTTTGCTTATTATATGTACTTCAATGGTCTTTAGCCAGGACACTGAAGCAATTGTTCATTTTTGAGTCTTCATCTCCAAGCTCCATTCCATTCTGGAGATTCCATGCTCCAAAGAAGTGAGACAGGTCCTCCAGAACTCTGCTCTCCTGCTTGATTAGAATGACTAGATTTGGCTGTTGGTTTCCCTTTGGTGATTTTGTAAAAAAAATATTTAGATCATTTCTTCTTTTGTTAAAGGCGAGCTCCTCAAAGAAAGAAAACATTGTTGACACAATTCTGTGCATGCTGCATAATCACACACATTCATAGACAAAATAAGAATTCAAGGACTTCCCTGGTGGTCCAGTAGTTAAGAATCTACCTGCCAATATGAAGGACACAGGTTTGATCCTTGGTCCAGGAATATCCCACATGCCAGGATATCCATGCACCACACAACTGAACCCTCACACCCTAGAGCCCCTGCTCTACAACAAGAGAAGCCACCATAATGACAAGCCTGTGCACCGAAACTAGAGAGCAGCCCTTGATTACTGCAACTAGAGAAAGTCCACACAGCAACTAAGACCCAGAGAAGCCAAAAATAAATAAATAAATATTTTAAAGAGCCAAAGATAGAATTCAGAAAACATTAAGCTAATGTACTTCTCACCCTTTCCTTCATAAACCATGTTTCTCAGCCTCCAGTCAGTCACTGTTGTGGAAGAAAGAGAGGGAACAGAATATGGCATAGGGGAAATTCCCTTTTTTTTTCATTTATTTTTATTAGTTGGAGGCTAATTACTTTACAATATTGTAGTGGTTTTTGCCATACACTGACATGAATCAGCCATGGATTTACATGTGTTCCCCATCCTGATCCCCCTCCCTCTCCATCCCATTCCTCTGGGTCTTCCCAGTGCACCAGCCCTGAGCACTTGTCTCATGCATCCAACCTGGGCTGGTGATCTGTTTCACCCTTGATAGTATACTTGTTTCAATGCTATTATCTCAGAAAATTCCCTTTAAAATAGGAACTGTAGCCAGGACATGGAAGCAACCTAGATGCCCATCAGCAGATGAATGGATAAGGAAGCCGCGGTACATATAAACTATGGAATATTACTCAGCAATTAAAAAGAATTCATTTGAATCAGTTCTAATGAGATGGATGAAACTGGAGCCCATTATATAGAGTGAAGTAAGCCAGAAAGATAAAGATCAATACAGTATACTAACACATATATATGGAATTTTAAAAAGATGGTAATGATAATCCTATACGCAAAACAGAAAAAGAGACACAGATATACAGAACAGACTTTGGGACTCTGTGGGAGAAGGCGAGGGTGGGATGTTCAGAGAGAACAGCATTGAAACAAGTGTACTATCAAAGGTGAAACAGATCACCAGCCCAGGTTGGATGCATGAGACAAGTGTTCAGGGCTGGTGCACTGGGAAGACCCAGAGGGATGGGATGGAGAGGGAGGCAGGAGGGGGAATCTGGATGGAGAACACATGTAAATCCATGGCTGATTCATGCCCATGTAAGGCAAAAACCACTACAATATTGTAAAGTAATTAGCCTCCAACTAATAAAAATAAATGGGAAAAAAAAATAAGAAGAACTGGAAGCAGAAATCCCACCCTTAGTGAATAAAAGAAAGGGAAAGTGAAACAAGCAGAAGGAGCTGTGAGCGGCTTGTTCTGAAATTCCCCTCCAGGTGGGGGAGGACAATACGTAAGTAAGGGAAAACTAAGGTAGAGGGGCCTTTGTCCTGCTCCCTGTTCAGGTCTCAGGAGGCCCCACAGCAAATCTGGGAAGCCCATGATAGAGTCCAAGTAGCAGCTCAGAATGACCACACAAAGGGATCCTGAATTAGCATTCCCAACCCTGCTCAGGGGCTGTGTGCAGAGAAGAGACCCAGCATTGCAACAGAGGGAGTCAGCCTTTATTTTCTGGGCCACTCAGGAGTTGCTCATTGCCTGTCAACTTCTCCCAGCTAACCTTGGTTCTCAAGCCATGCCATCTTCCCTGTGGTTCTACTCACTTCTCCTCAGGCTTAAGCTTCTCCCAGAATACCAAACGGACATCTATTATCCCCCTAACTTTACTGGTTATATCTACCTCATTCTGGGGATGTCCTCCCAGACAGCCACTGCTGGCAGGAGCCAGAGGACCCATAGCTCAGATTGGCTCCCCTCTGTCACCATCCCAGGAGCCCCCTGGCCTGAGATGCAGCGTCACCTCCTGGGGAGTCTTTAATTCACCTCAGGTAGTTGGCTCCTATAGCAATCACCCTGCAGGGAAAAAAAAAACCCATCCCATTCCTACACATGCATGTCCTTTCAATTGAGCCAGAATCAAAACCAAGCAACCACCATACTGGGGCATGGGTCAATACCCAAACCATCTGGCTTCAGGACATCGGATCATGACTCTGTTCAGAAGTTTGATGAGTTCTGTGACACTGACCTCCACGTCATCTCCAGCTAGCTGCGCGGAGAGCCTCTGGAACTGCAGGACCACCTCACTCTCATTGGCCTCGACGTTGGCGGAGCTCTAGGTTGTACCACGCAGCCGCCTCGCTACCGGCCCCAGGCTCGGGATGCTCAAGGCGGTTCCGCCACTGCAGCCACCGCAGCCAGCTTAACCACCACTGCTGCAGAAAGTGATATGCTGCTGCTGCTAAGTCGCCTCAGTCGTGTCCGACTCTGTGCGACCTCATAGACGGCAGCCCACCAGACTCCTCTGTCCCTGGGATTCTCCAGGCAAGAACACTGGAGTGGGTTGCCATTTCCTTCTCCAAAGCATATATGCATGCATGCTAAGTCACTTCAGTCGTGCCCGACTCTGTGTGACCTTATGGACAGCAGCCCTCCAGGTTCCTCTGTCCACGGGATTCTCCAGGCAAGAATACTGGAGTGGGTTGCCATCTCCTCCTAGGAAGTGATATGGTTCCCCAAATATTTATGACTTGTGGAATGTAATACAGCTGCTCTGCTTGAGCCCCAAAAGATTCAAGCCATGTTGTTTGCAGAGCCTGTGACCAGGATTGAAGGCTGCTCTGTCAAGCACAGGGACGGGAGCAGAACTTACACAGTCTTCCAGCCACTGACACCTCTGAAGATTCATGGCCATTTTGTGTATGCATTTCATCCATCCTTTCTGCAGGCATCAGGTGAGCACTCTCGTCTGCCAGACCTGTGCTGCCTCGTGGTGAGTCGGAGAGGATGCTGATCCCTTCTGTAGCTAACCATCTGTAGTGGGCAGAATGGTGGACCCCCAGAAAGACACGTATGTGCTGTGATCCCTGAAACCTGTTACTATTACCTTATATGGGAAATGTGTGAATAATTAAGGATCTCAAGAAGGGCACTCCTGGATTAGCTAGGTGGACCTTAATTTCTATCATATGCATTCTTATAAGAGGGATACACAGAGGAAACGATGCAGAGGAGGAAGCCTTGTGACCATGGAGGCATACAGTTGGAGTGGTGTGGCACAAGGCAGGGAACATCTAGAGCCACCAGAAGTTAGGAGGGCAGGGAAGGGTTCTTCCCTAGAGCCCTCAGAGGAGGCATGGGCTTGATTTCAGAACTGTAAGGAGATATGTTTTTGTAGCTGTAAGCCACCTGGTTTGTAGTAGTTTATTTCAGCCATCCCAGGAAATTAACAGAACATGTAATAAATCAAATGTCCCATTGGCTTTTCTAGGGGCAAGTGAGGGACAGGGTCCTTTCTCAAGCCTCTTTCCCTGAGGAAGGACCCAGGGGGGCAGATGCAGGAGGTTTTAAGGCCTGCCCTGGTGGGTCAGGTTAATCTTCTTCAATATGAAAGACTCTAGAGAAGGAATCCTCTCCTAGGCCTTGCTTTCTAAGCAGGGACTCATGGTTTTCTCCAAAATGCAGCTATTAAGAGAACAGTCTCAATCTTGGACACCATTGATACTGTCTCCCCAAAGAATCACCAGTCTGTGAGTTTTCTTATCTTAGAACGTCTGGTGGAGGAAGTGAGTACCCACCTGTGTGGATACACGGTCATGTAACATGACACTAGATGAGCCTCACACAAGACTGCCTGTCTCTGGGCGGGCAGTGGTTGCAGCCAGCCACAGCCGGGAAAAAAAGAACAGAAAACTGCAGGCCCAGACTTCATGACCTCTGAACAGGTGCTGTCCTTGCCCTAGGATCCATTTGAAGATTGTGTTTGTCTAATTTAATTTAGACTTTGCTGTGGATAGATATTTCAGTCAACAAATGAGAGATCTCCACTGATGGGGTAAAAGACTTCAATATTGTTCATAATATTCAGGAAGTGAGATGTCACCCCTCAAGGGGCAGGGCTACCATACTGCCTGTGGCTTTTAGCCACTCTTTTCTTCTCCCAACTTTGTATTCTGAGCGAATGGAATTCCCTGAGGTTGTGCAAGGTGAAGGTCTTGTTTTGGACAGCCAGGGCAGATCACTAAACTGATGAAAAATCACAGAATGGTTACGCTGGGCAAGACATGACATAGGGAAGGGCGAAAGGGCATAAGAGGGACAAAAAGCCCTGGGAATGGCTTCTGGTCATCAAAGACACGAAAGATTTCTGGGAAGAGGGGGACCTCAGTTGGACATGAAAACTGAACTGTTTGAGAGGAGGTTCATCATCTGGTTCCTCACTAGCTTCTGCCTTGAGTTACTTGTGACAGTCCACAGTTTTTAAACAATGAAATTCCTACTGCTGCTGACCCAGAAGCATGCTACATAACATTACCTGTGTGGAAAGCAGCTTAGTCACAAATCAATGTGTATACTTGGAAAGACCTGCACTGGGGATTTTTTATTTGAAAGTGTGTGTTGGGAACTTACGTCTGCCTTCTTGGACTACAGTGTGTTATTAGACAGGCCACGTGTCCTCCAGCTGGCAGCCCCTGGGCCTCTCCTTGTACATTTTTCCAGCTGTTGTAGAGCAGTCTGCATTCTACCTTGAGGTGCCCCCCAGGGCCCCCGAGGCTTTCACGGAGGCCACGTGATCTGTATTTTACAGCAGTTCATCCTAGAACTGTAAGTTTGGTGAAGAATCAAACCTACCACTTTTATGTTTTAAATAACAGATAAGCACATGAAAACTTTGTTTCATTTATACAAATTCTGTCTGAGCATCAGGAGCCTTCCATGGAATTGGAGAATTTTCACCAAGGAAATTGGAGGGTGTTTACCAAGGCCACCAAAGACAACATGGTCAGCTCCAAGAGCTAGATCTGCTCTCCCAAGGACCTACCTTCAAAGTCAGGGAAGGAAAGGGTAGAAAGAGGAGAATGAACTTCCAGGTCACAGCCAAGAGTATGAGGAGGCAGAAAGGCTCAGGTATGAGAAATAGGTTGCGGCAAACTGTTCAGAACTAAAGCTATGAATGCTGAGAATGTGACTCGATGCCAGATGGCTCAACAAAAATACCTGAAATGCCTAATAAAAAAATGTGCCAGTTTCAAAATATATGTATACCTGATTTAGGATGTTTATTGACAGTTAGCATTACCTATTTTTACTTTGTGTAGCATCAGATGGCTTTTAACCATTCTTTGTTTTTCATTCTACTTAGAAAACATTAATCTAAAGAAAATAAAACAAGTTGCATTAGGAAGACCCAGATAACCTTAACTTATAATCAAATTATATTTTTACCACACAATTGTATCATATGTACCACTCTCCCTCTCTAATAGTCTGACTAAACTATTTGAAATAAGGTGAAGAGTGAGGGTTTGAGATGGTGGCATAAGATCTTCAATTCATCTCCTCCCATGGGTAAAACAAACCCACAGTTGCATGTGGAATAAATCCTTTTGAAAAGGACCTGAAAAGCTGCATGAAAAGAGTTTCCACAACAAAGAGTAAAAGGATAGCATTAAGATGGGTGGAAGAAACATAGACACAGACTCACCAAGGGAAAAACTACACCCCAGTCATGAGTGAGTGAAGTCACTCAGTCGTGTCCGACTCTTTGTGACCACGTGGACAGTAGCCCATCAGGCTCCTCCATCCATGGGATTCTCCAGGCAAGAATACTGGAGTGGGTTGCCATTTCCTTTTCCAGGGGATCTTCCCGACCCAGGGATCGAATCCAGGTCTCCCTCATTTCAGGCAGATGCTTTAACCTCTGAGCCACCAGGGAAGCCCCAAGATCCAGAGGAAAAGAGCAGTGACCTGGCAGGAGACTGAATCAAAATTACTTGCTAATATTGGAGGGTCTCTTCTGGAAGGCATGGTTAGCAGGGGATTGGTGCAGAAATGGCGGCACTGGCAGCAGCAGTCTGGGAAGCTCCCCCTTGGAGTAAACTCTCTTGGAAATCACCATTAACCCTACCATAGAGCCTTTAGACCTCAGGGCTGGGTTGCCTCAGGCCAAACAACTACCAGGCAGAGAGTGCAATCTCACCCATCAGCAGGTAATTGGATTAAAGCTTTTTTGAGCAAGGCTCTACTCAACAGAGCAAAACCCAATTTTTCCCATTGCCAGTCCCTCCCAGCAGGAAGCTTACACAGGCCTCTTAGCCTCCTCCATCAGAGGGCAGACAGACGAAGCAAGAAGAACCACAGTCCCACAGGGCTAAAACAAAAACCACATTACAGAAAGTTACTCAAGATGAAAAAGCAGAAAATTATGTCGCAGATGAAATGACAAAATAAAACCCCAGAAAAACAACCAAATGAAGTTGACACAGGCAAATTTCCAGAAAAAGAGTTCAGAATAATGATAGTGAAGATGATCCAGGATCTTGGGCAAACAATGGAGAAGATGCAAGAAGTGTTTACCAAAGACCTAGAAGAACCAAAGACCAAACAAACAGAGATGAATAATACACTAGAAGGAACTAATGCAGAATAACTGAGGCAGCAGAATGGATAAATGATCTGGAGGACAGAATGGTGGACATCACTGCCACAGAACAGAAAGTAGAAAAAAGAATGAAAAGAAATTAAAACAGCCTACGAGACCTCTGGGACAACATTAAATGCATGAACATTCACCTTATAGGGGTCCCCAGGAGGATAAGAGAGAGAAAAAGAACCTGAGAAAACATTTCAAGAGATAATAGCTGAAAACTTCCCTAACATGGAAAAGGAAATAGCCGACCACATGGAAAAGGAAATAGTCAACCAAGTCCAGGAAGCACAGAGAGTCCTAGGTAGGATAAACCCAAAGAGGAACACGTTGAGACACATAGGAATCAAACTGACAAAAATTAAAGACAAGGATAAACTATTAAAGACCACAAGAGAAAAATAACAAATAACATAAAAGGGAACTCCCATCAGAATATCAACAATTCCTCAACAGAAGCTCTACAAGCCAGAAGAGAATGGCACAATATCTTTAAAGTGATGAAAAAGAAGAACCTAAACCAAGAATACTCTACCCAACAAAACTCTCATTCAGATTTGATGGAGAAATCAAATTTTTCCAGACAAGCAAAAGTTAAGAGAATTCAGCACCACTAAGCCAGCTTTACAACAAATGCTAAAGGAACTTCTCTAGGCAGGAAACACAAGAGAAGGAAAAGATCTACAGAAAATAAGTCCCAAACAATTAAGAAAATGGCAATATGGTCAAATGCACCACCAAAAGACATAGACTGGCGGGTGGAAGAAAACATGTGCATGTACGCACTTCCACTCACCACATCATTCTGTTTGACCGCTAGATTGTATGTAACTATTTCCCATTATGGCTTGAAATTGTGATTATCTTTTATTTTTTGACTGGCTATTGACTGGGAAAACTGATAAATATCTTTTACTATTGTGATTCTGTAACTATTACTCACTTAATACTATTGTATCATGACTGTTCAACAGGAAAAGAACACAACTCTGTATCACCAAAACTACAATTTAATAGAAAAACACAGGTGCATATCAGAATTATCTTGGAATTTTTTGAAAAATACAAATGCCCTGGTATTGCTTTTTTTTTTTTTTTCCCCTCCAGAGCTCCAGATATGTTTTTAATGAGCATGCATGCTAAGTTGTTTCAGCCGTGTCCAACTCTGTGTGACCCTATGGACTGTAGCCCCCCAGGCTCCTCTGTCCATGGGATTCTCCAGGCAAGAATACTGGAGTGGGTTGCCATGCCCTCCTCCAGGTGATCTTCCTGACTCAGGGATCGAACCAGTGTCGCTTATATCTCCTGCACTAGCAGACAGGTTCTTTAGAAGAGCTTCCCCGGTGGCTCAGTGGTAATGAACAGTCGTGTTTAAAAACAACTGGACTATATCATGATCTTTTACTTTCACTTTTTATATTTCATATTGAGTGCTCCCATTTCATTTATGTTTTCCAATTTTTCCATCTCTGCTTTTTTTTTTAATGTTCTTTCTCAAGCCATTATCAAGGTTAGTAGAATAGCTTTTGTATACATATATATGTAAATAATACGTATAATTATATATTTTAGAAATCTTATGAATTTTTGCCTAACTGAAATATTTATGACACCTTGATTCCACTTATTTGACTTAGTATGAATAGAATGCTAGATTTCTAATTTAAAAATAGATATGCAGCAAAGGATTACTGTATAGCACAGGGAACTATAATCAATATCTTTTAATAACCTATAATGGAAAATAATTTCAAAAATAATACATGTGTATATGTATATCTGAATCACCTTGCTGTGTACCCGAAACACTAAGTCAACTATACTTTAATAAAATGTACATATTAAGAAAAAAGAATAAAATGTGGAGAGGAATAAAAAGAAAGTTTTGGAACATCTTGAAACTGAAGTTGCTGTCAACCTAAAACAGACTGCTATTTACGTAGGATGTTAGATGTGAACTTCAGGGTAATCACAAGGAAAAAATACTTAGACTAAGTACACAAAGAAAATGAGAAGGAAATCTAAACATGTGCTCAGTCATTCAGGCATATGACTCTGTGACTCCTGCACAAGGAGGCTGCAAGACTCCTCTGTCCTTGGGTTTCTCCAGGCAAGAATAATGGAGTGAATTGCCATTTCCTTCTCCAGTGGATCTTCCTGACCCAGGGATCAAATGGGTGTCTCCTGTGTTTTTGCATTGGCAGGCAGATTCTTTCACCACTTAGCCAACATAGTACTAAAGAAAACCAGCAAAACATGAAAGAAAAGAGAAAAAAGAAAGGAACAAAGAAGAGTCAGAAAACAACAAAATGGTAGTAATTATATACCTATCAATAACTACTTTAAATGTAAGTGGGCTAAATTCACTAATCAAAAGACACAGAATATCTGAATGGATTTAACAAATAATAAGACCTAACTACATGCTGCCTACAAGAGACTCACTTCAGAAGTAAAAACACAAATAGACTGAAAGGTATAGAAAAAGATATTCCATAAATATGAAAATGAAAAGAAAACTGGAGTGCCTATTCTCATATCAGACAAAATAGAGTTTAAAACAAAGACTGCAATAAAGGACAAAGAAGGGCAGTACCTGATTAAGGGATCAATCCAGGAAGAAGATGTAACAATTATAAACGTATATGCACCCAACATAAGAGCACCAAGTTTTATAAAGTAAATATTATTGTACTTAAAATTGAAAGCAATACAATATTAGTGGACTTTAATACACCACTTACATCAAATAAACTCACTTGAGATTCCATTCAAAAAGCAGCAGAATACACATTCTTCTCAAGTGCATATGGAACATTCTCCTAGATAGATTACATATTAGGTCACAAAGAACATCTCAATAAATTCAAGAAGTTTAAAATCATGTTAAGAATCTTCTCTGAACACAATGGTATAAAATAAGAAATCAATCCCAAAAGGGAAATACCATAAAAACATGGATATTAAAAAACATGTTACTGAATAAGCAATGAGTAATCAAAGAAATCAATGACAAAATGAAAAAATACCTAGAAACAAATGAGTACAGAATATGACATACCAAAATCTACTGGGTGCAGCAAAAGCATTTCTGAGAGGGAAGTTCATAGCAATACAGTCCTACATCAAGAAACAAGAAAAATTACAAATAAACAATCTAACTTTACATATAAATGAGCAAATGAATCCCCAAATTAGCCGAGGGAAGGAGATAAAAAGAATAGAACTGAAACAGATGAAATAGAGACTAAATCAATAAAAAGATCAATGAAACTAAAACTTGGTTCCTTGAAAGAATAAATGACATTGACAAGCCCTCAGTAGAGTAACCAAGAAAAAAAGAGAGGAGACAAATAAAATCTTTAATAAAAGAGGAGAAATTACAGCTAATGCTATAGAAATACAAAGTATCATAAGAGTCTACTACAAACATGCCAATAAGTTGGACAACCTAGAAGAAATAGATTAAAATTTCAGAAATATGCTATCTTCCAAAAATGAATAAAGACAAAAAATCTGAATAGACCAAATACTAATAAGGAAATTGAAGCAGTAATTAAAAAATCTCCCAACTAACAAAACTCCAGGACGAAATGGTTTCACTGGTGAATTCTACAAAACAGTCAAGAAAGTTTTAATTTCAGTCCTTCTCAAACTCTTTCAAAAATTAAAGAGAAGGGAAACCTTCTAAGAGTGTTTTATAAAGCCAGCAGTGATACCTAAACAAGACAAGGACACCATACACAAGAAAGAAAACTAGGAGCCAACATCTCTGATGAACATGGATGCAAGAATCCTCAAGGAAATATTAGCAAACAAAATTCAACAATATATAAGAAGCATAACACACCATGATTAAGTGAGATTTAGTCCAGGGATGCAAAGATGGTCAATATTCACAAATCAATCAATGTGATATACTACATTAACTAAGGAAGGATAAAGATCATATGATCATCTCAATAGATGCAGCAAAAAGCATTTGACAAAATTCAACATACATTCGTGATTTAAAAATTCTCATCAAACTTGGTATAGAGGGAACATATCTCAATATAACAAAGCCCTTTATGACAAACCCACAAGTAACATCATATTCAATAATGAATAAACCTTTTCTCTAAAATCAGGAACAAAGCAATGATGCTCACTCCTGCCACTTCTCTAACACAGTACTGGAAGTCCTAGCCACAGAAATAGACAAGCAAAAGAAATAAAAGCATCCAAATTGGAAGGGAAGAAGTAAAACAGTCACTGTTTGCAGATGACATGTATGATATATAGAAAACCCTAAAGACTCAAGCAAAAAAAACTATTAGTAATAAATTAATTCAGTAAAGTTGCAGGATACAAAATTATTATGTAGGAATCTGTTGCTTTTCTATACATTAACAATGAACTATCAGAAAGAAAAAAGAAGAAAACAATCTTATTTATAATCACATCAAAAGAGTAAAATAAGAATTAACCAGGGAGTTAAAAGACCTATATTCTGAAAACTCTAAAACTTTGATGGAGGAAATAAGAGAGACTACAAAGAAATAGAAAGTTATCCTTTCGTGGATTGGAAGAATTAATGTTGTCAAAATGTCTGTACTATCCAAAGCAATCTATGGATTTTATGCAATTCCTATCAAAATACTCATGATGTTGTTCACAGAACTAGAACAAGTAATTCTAAACTTTGTATGGAACCATGAAAGACCATGAATAGCCAGATCAATCTGAAGAAAACAGAACAAAGCTGGAGTTATAACATTCCCTGACTTCATAAGATAATACAAATCTGTAGTAATCAGAAGAGTGTGGTACTGACACAAAACATAGATCCATATAGCAAAACTACAGACCCCAGAAATAAACCCACATACTTAGGGCCAATTAATCTATGACAAAAGGGACAAAAATATACAATGGCGAAAAGATAGGCTCTTCAATATGTGGTGCTCAGAAAATTGGACAGATACATGTAAGATAATTAAATTAGAACATTTTCTCATACAGTACACAAAAATAAACTTGAAATGGATTAAAGACCTAAATGTAAGACCAGAAATCATAAAACTAGAAGAAAATATAAGTAGAACACTTTGATATAAATTGTAGCAATTTTTTTTTTTTTTTTTGGATCTCTCTTCAGGCAAGGGAAACAAAAGCAAAAATAAACTAATGAGACATAATTATACTTAAAAGCCTTTGCACAGCATAGGAAAGCATCAACAAATTGCAAAGACAACCTACTTAATGGGAGAAAAAATGTTTGCAAATGATATATCTGATCATGGGTTAACCCAAAATATACAAACAGTTCATAGAATTTGTATTAAAAAACCCAACTTAAAAATGAGCAAAATTCAGAATTAGAGAACAGAGTTGTGGACACACCAGGGGAAGGAGAGGGTGGGATGAATTGAGAGAGTAGCACTGAAACATATACACTACCATATGTAAAGTCAGATAGCCAGTGGGGATTTTCTGTGTGATGCAGGGAGTTCAATTCCGGTGCTCTGAGGCAAACTAGAGGGGTGGGCTGGGGTGGGAGGTGGGAAGGAGGTTCAAGTGGGAGGGGACATACATATACCTCTATCTGATTCATGTTGATGTATGGCAGAAACCAATGCAATATTGTAAAGCAATTATCCTCCAATTAAAAATAAAAGAAAAAAATGAGCAGAAAACCTGAGTTGACATTTCTCCCAAGAAGCCATACAGATGGCCAACAGGAACATGAAAAATGCTCTACATAACTAATCTTCAGGGAAACGTGAATCAAAATTACAATGAGATATCACCTCACACCTGTCAGAACAGGTATTGTTAAAAGGACAACGCTCAACAAATGTTGGCAACGATGAGGAGAAAAGGGAACGCATGTACACTGTTGGTGGAGATGTAAATTGGTGCAGTCATTATGGAAAACAGTGTGGAGTTTCTCAAAAAATTAAAGCTAGAACTACCATATGATCCAGCTAATCCATTCCTGGATATATATCCTAAGAAAACAAAAACACTAATTTGAAAAGGTACATTCACCCCAATGTTCACAGCAACACTATTTACAACCACTAAGACATGGAAGCAACCTAAGTGTCCATCAACAGATGAATGGATTTTATATATATATATATACACACACAAAATGAAATATTACTCAACCACAGAAACAAATGAAATTTAGCCTCTTGTAGCAACATGGATAGACTTGGGGGAAATTATGCTTAATGGAGTAAGTCAGATGAAGACAAATACTGTATGTTTTCATTTACAGGTGAAATCTAAAAATAAAACAAATGAATATAACAAAAAAAAAAAGAATGAAATTCTGCCATTTGTGATGACTTGGATGGACCTTGAGGGTATTATGCTAAGTGAAATAGATCAGACAGAGAAAGATTAAGTACCATATGATTTCACTCATACGTGGATCTGAAAGAAGAAGGAGTGGGAGGAGAGAAAACAAAATAAAACAAAGACAAAAAACCAGCTGATAGAGAACAGATCAGTTGTCACCAGAGTAAAAGGGGAGTCAGGCAAGACGAGTAGTAAGGGCCAACTGACTGGAGACGGATGGTAACTAGACTTGTGGTGGTGATTACACTGTAGTGTATAGACATTAAACTAATGCTATATACCTGATAGAGAAATAAATTTTAAATAAGTAAGGCACAGATATTAGGGCAATTCATCAAAAAATGCATATCTATTTTTAAAATTTTTTTAAAAGCTTATTTTTTGTTACCAAAAGCCTCTCTTTGAGGAATGTGAAACCCATTGATAAACACTTCATGCCAGTACGTTATGTTCTTCGATGCACGGATTATTGCCTAACAATTTCCCACACAATGCAATTAGAAACAGAACACAATCTTTTTACACAATTCTCCGCAGAGAGAACATACTCAAGTATCTACATTATCAAGCCTTTAAAATGTGAGATGGCATCAGGTGGAGTCATCTCGGCCCCTCTGAGATGCAGTGGGAGGACAGGGTGAGAGACGTGGGCAGTGGACCAGGAGACAAGGCAGTGGCCGAAACTCCCAGCGACCTGCCTGTCTCCTCTGTGTAGGTGATGCCATGAGGACAGGGGTGCAGTAAGTGGAGGGGAGAACCATTGCAGAGGCTGATGACAAAGACCAGAGAGATGGGAAAACCAAGAGAAGGGCTAACATTCACGGGATGCTGAGGATGCTTCTGCATCACTCATAATTATTTACACTGGCATCGCTCCTTGAGCACTTGATATGCCCCAGGGGCTGACTCCAGACTGTCCACACTCCAGTTTGCTTGATCCCTGCTGTGTCTCCTGTTGCCCTTGTTGTCTAGCCTCGAAGTTGTGTCCATCTCTTTGCAACCCCATTGGCTGTAGCCCGCCAGTCTTCTCTGTTCATGAGATTTCCCAGGCAAGAATACTGGAGTGGGTTGCCATTTCCTTTTCCATATATCTCCTGAGATAGGTTGTATTGTCTTCGAGGACAAGACAAAGTTAAGAAATTTTTCAAATTCACGGTGTTTGTCAGGATGACATCTGATAGGAGCTATTCTCAAACCAGCTTGTATTGGCTCACATGTCAGATGACCTGGGGTTTGGGCCGTGCCCCACCACAGGGTCAGGCTGCGGTGTTTCATCTCGTGCTCCTCCTGGAGCCCCACAGCAGAGTTGGAGACCCATCGTGGATGTAGGTAGGCAGGGATCAGACAGCCAGTCTCAGGAAGGTCTGTAGGGGCTACACCTGGGATCAGGAAAGGAGGAGCAGAGGACTTGAGACAGACCTGGGACCCAGGAGCCCTTGCTGCAGTGCTGCAAAGTTTGCACCTGGACACGCCTCTCCTCGAACCACAAAATAACAGACTACATGGGACTAAAAATAACTGTGCGCATGTGCTGCTGCTACTGCTAAGTCACTCCAGTCGTGTCCGACTCTGTGCGACCACATAGACGTCAGCCCACCAGGCTCCCCCATCCCTGGGATTCTCCAGGCAAGAACACTGGAGTGGGTTGCCATTTCCTTCTCCGATGCATGAAAGTGAAGTAGCTCAGTCGTGTCCGACTCTTAGCGACCCCATGGACCACAGCCTACCAGGCTCCTCCATCCATGGGATTTTCCAGACAAGAGAACTGGAGTGGGGTGCTATTGCCTTCTCCGGTGTGCATGTACAGTTGGGGCCAATTTTGGACCAGATGATACAAAAAGATAAAAAAACAAAACAAAGCCCTAACTACCATTTCTGAACAGCTGGAGGCAAAAACAGGGTGCCTGGAGCAAAAGAAGGGTTCTGTTCATGACCCCTACACTTAACACCACAAAAGGGTGAGCGAACTATCTAAGCCACCCCTCTGGTCCAACCCCTGGGCACAACCCCACCCTCACCCCATATAAGAAAGGAACTTGCCCCCACCTTGGGGGAATGGGCAAGAGAACATGCTACTTGTTTTCACTCCTTCTGGCCACAGGAGTAGGGGCCCAATAAAGCCTGGCCTGAATTTCTTGTCTGGTTTCTAGTCAATTTCTCTTGATTGGGGAAGGTCAAGGTCCCTAGTCAGTATCACAACCAGGAGTGTTGGGGGATCTAGGTCAGACCATCAGACTCTAAATATCTTCCTGCTGGGGGGACTGGTGCTTTTCAGGAACCTTCTGATGAGGTGGGTGGATAGCATCTTCTTGGCTAGTGCTTCTGCCTTGGAGCAAAGACCGTTAGCCATAAAAATCTTCTTGGAAGCTCCAGTGTTTGAGTCACCCCTAAACCCCCGCCAGACTCCTGAGTTCAGCTCTGTATCAGAAAGAAATAGCCATGACTAGAATCCCGGCTTGGGTCCTCCCCCAGCTCCCCACCACTTTCCAAGGTCACTGAGGTCTAGGCCAAGGGGCGACGTCCAATGACACCATCCCTCTAGCTCAGCCCCAAGCCCTGCACAGGCAGCCTTGTGGAGCAGGGCGAATCCTTTTGCCAAGGATAGAGGCTCGTCAGGACTTCCCTGGTGGCTCAGAGGTAAAGAATCTGCCTGTAATGCAGGAGACCCAGGTTCGATCCCTGGATCAGAAAGATCCCCTGGAAGGAGGCATGGCAACCCACTCCAGTATTCTTGCCTAGAGAATCCCATGGACAGAGGAGCCTGGCGGGCTAGAGTCCATAAGGTCGCAAAGAGTTGGAAACAACCAGTGAACTAAACAGCAGCAGCAGAGACCAGTCTAAACTGATCTGACACAAGCAGCCCCAGCAGCTTCAGAGCCCCATTCCCCAGGCCCATGGCCCAGTACTGACCTGCAGGGTCTTCTTGCTCCCCAACTAGTCAGAGTTGCTGGCCTAAACCAGGTACTACAGAGTCCCCTGCATAATGACCTCTGAGTTGGCTCCTGCCTGGCTTTTCACAGGGAGGCAGAGAGGTGCATACTCCCACACAGAGGGGACTCTGGGCTCCTCTGACCCCATTAGCCAAACCAAAGAAGAGTGTCCAGCATAGGTAGTTTCCAAAAGAGTACTTACTGCAGCTGAGAGAAGGCCCGAGAGAGGTTTCAAGCACACCAGAGCCTAAAAACCTGCGTCCACCACCACAAAGCTCCATCCCTGGTACCTGAGTCCTTACCACCATCCTCTGGGTGGAGTGAGAGAGTGAGGGGGCCTCACGAGCCTTGGCCTCTGGGGCTTGTCTGACCCTCCTGACTGTGCCGTTTTGCCGGTATCCTGCTGTGATCTAAAGGGATGGAGCCCCCTGTATCAGTCAGCTCCAGTTGCCATAACAAAACACCACATATTGGATGTTTCCAGAACAGAAATTACTGTTCTCACAGCTCTGGAGCCTGGAAGCCCAAGACCAAGGTGCTTTAAGTCTGGATTTCTCCTGTGGCCTCTCTCTTTGACTGGTAGGTGACCATCTTCTCTGTGTCTTCACAGGATCTCTCATCTGTCTGCACACACCCCGGTGTCTTTTCCTCCTCTTCTTAAGACACCAGGGCTGTGGGACTAGAGCCCACCTTTATGAACTCACTTAACCTTAATTGCTTATTCAAAGGTCAAATCTCCAAATACAGTGACACTTGAGGTTAGGGCTTCAGCATGAGTTTTGAGGGAACATAATCCAGTGCTTATCAGTTACGTCTTTCCTGACTTCTATCTCTCCCCATTCCCATCCTGCCCTGCCCTTGGATTCCAGCTGGGAGGTAATACAGGATTCAGGTCTCTGAAGACAAGACACACACACACACACACTCCCCACACTCAGTCACGTGTGTAAGAGAAATAGCAGCCAGATCATGTCTGAGTCTCCTCCCTCTTGGGCATTTCCGTTGAGAGCCTGGAGGCTTCCCAAAGCCAGGTTTTTGTTTCTCTCTCCTACTAATTAAGATGAGAGGCATAAGGGTGCTTTCTCAAGTATAATGACTGTTCTTAGTTAGCATCATCCAGCAAACAACTTCTTAAACTGAGGACCAGAAACCACAGAATTCTCTGGATATTTACAGTCACATCTATAGCAACACAGCTGCCACTGAGTCTGTGATTCCCAAGCTCCCACTGAGACAGGAGGCAGGTGATAAGGGTCTCCCAGTACTGAGACTTCCAAAGGAAAATAACAACTGTCAGTCTCTGGGCTGACGAGACCACAGCCATTCTCCCAGACTCTCTGTGTGCATTCCAGGGGTGGTTGATCCTCCAGACCCTGCCAGCTAGGAGAGGCAAGAGGGAGGCATCTGATCTGGGTTCAGAGCCCACACTCACCTCCTTCCAGTGAAGCCCTGCCTCTGCTCCATCCCTGTCCTGAAAAAAAGCAAAATGCTTCCTTGTAGGAGAAATCAGAGATGGTGCACATGAAACACAGCGTCAGGCTTTCTTCTGAGCAGAGAGGCTCCAGATCGAGAAGAAAAGCTGAGCTCAAAAATTAGACTGTGTGCCTGCCTGGAAACACTTGCCTCATTTCTGCGTTTCTGGATATCTGATGGGAGAGACAGGGTGAGGTCTCGTGGCCTCTCTGTTGTTGGAGAGGGGAGCCAGTATCACCTCCTCTAGGTTGCTCTGAACTGTCTCCTCCCTCCTCTGTGGCGTGGAGCAAAAGCATTTTCTCCAGTGATCAAGAAAACTCCAGAATACCTTGGCTGTAGCCACAGCTCTGAATGGAAGGACCGTCGATAGGTGCTCTGAGAACTCGACAGGTAGTATTTCAGCCTCCCGCTGAACAGAGTCGCCTCTTGCTCTGTGGGCTCCAGGGAGGCTGTGGAGATGATAGCTCACATCCCAGAAGAAGCACCTCAGTGCCAGGCTGGTCTGGCACCAACAGTCCCAACAGCACAGACCAGTGTGCCTGCCCTCCAGACAGCACCCACTCCCTGCAGTCATTCTCTGCTCAGAGTGCTTCTGTCGCTTCTCTGATGTGGCTTCTCCTCTCAAGGTCAGAGGAGGTGTGATGCCTACTCAGTCTACCCCAGGCACCAAGTTTTTCTCCACTGAAGCTCTCACCATCCAGGATGAAGAACTGTTCTTCCTTCATCCCCCTCCTGATAGCACTCAGACACCCTTTCACACCCTCTCCCCAGGCCTCGTCCTGCTGATCCTACCTTTTTTTCTCTCCCTCTCTGCCTCACACTATCCTTCATGATCTGTCTGAGTCTACTGCTGACTGGCATATCTTGCCAGACTCCTTCCCCAACTTCCCCCAGAGCTTTGCCCTCTGGCTACAGTGAGCCATTTTCAATTTCCTAAAGGAACGATTTTTCTCTCCCCTCCAGGATTTCACCCTCTGTACCCCCTCTACCCCATAAATCTCCCACTGTATCATCTTCTTTGACTAATTTCTTTGTCATTCAGAACTCCACTTAGATACCACCTCCTCCAGGGAGCCTTCTGGGATTTCTCCAGGCAGATGAGGCTGCTCCCTTTGGGGTTCCCATGCCACTTGTGCTATCTCTGCCAGAGACAGAGATGTCATCACGCAGTGCCAGCATCTCCTGAGTTCTGATCACATGGTACCAGCTTCATCTGTTCCATCTGGCCTGTGAATTCCTCGAAGGCAGGGTCTGTGTCCCCAGAGTGCAGCTAGGGCCTGGCTCAGAGCAAACAGTGACAAATGTGGGCTGGCAGTGAACACAACAAATGAATCACCTGCCACTCGCCTGCACCGCCAGCTGTCACATATCCATTTTGCCTGTACATCCACTCCATCAGATTTAAGACCGTGCTCTACTATTTCTGACCAGGGCCTGAGGCTATAACCCCTGCTTGCCTGAGTCTGTTTCAAAGATACAAATATCACTGGGCTCCAAAGCCTGTTGGACATGGGGAATATTCAGGAAGGGGCTGAATAAACAACGATCTCCTTCCCCATTCCCCCACCAGACATCCATTTGTTTATTTTGCCTGGAATGTCTCCTCCTCTTTTCCAGCTGCCTAATGCCTATCATCCTCCAAGACTCAAGTAAATTATCACCTGTGCCAGGAAGTCTTTTTTTTTTTTTAAACTTTCATTTTGTATTGGAATATAGCCGATTAAAAATGCTGTGACAGTTTCAGACGAACAGTGAAGGGACTCAGCCATACATATACATGTATCCATGCTCCCCCAAACTCTCCTCCCATACAAGCTGCCGCATAACACTGAGCAGAGTCCCATGCACTATACAGCAGCTGCTTGTTGGTTACCCGTTTTAAATAAAGCAGTGTGTACATGTCCATCCCCACCTCCCGCCTCTGGCAAACATAAGTTGTTCTCTAAGTCTGTGAGTCTGTTCCTGTTTTGCGAGTTCATTTGTATAATTTCTTTTTGGTTCCATATATAAGGGGTGTCACATGTTATTTCTTCCTGTCTGTGTCAGGAAGTCTTTCTTGGTCCTCAGGTTGGACTGGACACCCCACCACTGTGCTCAGCCACCATGCTCCCCTGTATGAGCATGAAACACCCTGTGTTTCATTTCCCACTTACCCTTTGTCTCCCCAACTAGACGTGAGCTGCTCCGGGACCAGACAAAGAGTATGTGTAACCCAGAGTGCAGGTCAGAGCAGTCTGGGCTCACCACAGAGGGACCCCATTGAAGGAACTGGAGCCGTGGGGTAGCAAAATGAAAGAGAAATAGATCTCCATTCTTTCTGCTTTTAACAGCTCACTTTAATGACTAAAAGGAAGATTCACTTGATGAACTAAGGTCCTGAAGATGCTTAAAAGATAAATATTTTTGAAACAGAGAAGCTACCTTTTCTACCCTGGATTTGGAAAAAATCAAAGCCTTACTTTCAAGTCATTTTAAAAGATTTATGAGACCTGCTCCTTGCTGTGTCTCTGGGTAGATGTTCCCTACAGATGCATTAATAAATAGTAAAGAAACCTCGCAGTGGCCGTGCTAAGTATATGCCACCAGAATTATCTCATGGTGACCCTTGCCAGGGGTGCGGGCTGATTCCTGGGGTCATGACCCACAGAATCAAAGCTTTTGGACAGGCCTTTATGAACAGTGTCTTGTTATAAATAAACCCTGAACTTGGAGTCATGGGAAGGCTGGATGTGGGCCTTTGGTGTGCTTGCTACCCTATGTGTCACCACCCAAATGGATATAAATGTCAGGAACCCAACTCAAATTGCCTGAAGTATGACAAGGACTTTATGGGCTCACAAAACTGCAAAATCTAGCGGTAGGTCTGCCTGCAGACCTGCCCAGACTCAGAGCTCAACCCAGGCCTGCAGGCCCCAGGCTCTCTGTCTCACTGCAAAGCCTTCCTCCAAGCTGCTGTTCACTCAGATGCTCTACACAGTGCACCCTGAGAATCCCAGGCTTTCACCCTACCAGTTCAACAGTCCTAGAAGATAGAGAAAAGTTCTTGCTGAACCACGAAAAGACGCCGGGATTCTTGGCCTCCGGAGAAGAATTCAATCCGGGGCCAGAGATGAGGTTTGATCGCTCAGAGCTTTTGTGCAATAGAGTTTTATTAAAGTATAGAAGGGCTAGAGAAAGCTTCTGACATAGACATCAGAAGGGGGCAGAAAGAGTGCCCCCTTGCTAGTGTTAGCAATGGAGTTATATACTCTCCAATTAGTTATTACAATGAATCAAAAGAATGCCTGGAGGTTGTAAAGACCTCACTAGACCTACTCCCATAATTCACACCTTAAGATAACAGGAGTAGCCAGAAGGCTTTTCCAGAGACTGTCCTCAAACAGGATACATTATTGTTATATAAGGGATGTAGAGGGAAAAAAAGTTTGTCCTTTGTTCCTCTTTGAGAATTCCAGACCCCTCGCTTCTTGGGGACCCCTGGACTTCTTATCAACCAGGAAATGACTCTCTCATTCCCCCCTTTTCTTTTAGGAGAATTATGTTGCCAAGGGAAAGGGGCGTCCTTTTCATTCCATAACTACTCCCTGCTGTTGAGGGGCATGGTCCCTAAATTGTTGAGGCAACATATTCTCCTAACCCTCATCCTGAGGGTCTCTGATCCAGGGGCCCCAAGTAATAGTTGGAGGAGGCTGTGGCACTCATAGGAGCTTGGACAACCATTTGTAACTTAAAAGCCTTCATGCGACTAGAAACAAATCCAATTGCAGAGTTACAGATTCAGGGAGTAAACAGCAAAAACAGAACAATCAGAATTATTGTCATTAAGATAATTTTCCACCATGGGGAACTAGTTAACGTCTCCCAAAGTGAGGCAACTGGGGCTTCAGGAGCACCCATAACCTCAATCACCTTGTTCATGTGTTTAGTAAAATGAGTAACATTTGTGCTCATATCAGGTATATACATACAGCATTGGGTATGAATAATGGCACAAGTTCCTCCTTGTGCAGCTGTCAGAATATCTAAAGCCAACTCGTTTTGTAAGACCAACTTTCTAATCTGTGCTTGTTCGGCATTAAGTGCCGAAAGACTTGTAAGACTTTTTGAGAATCTTGTAATGCCTGTTGAGTAAAATGTCGTAGCATCCACTCGTAGCATAACACCTGTAGTTCCCAGAGAGGGAACAAATACTGCAGCCAAATAATCATACCAGTGAAATACAGACCTTGCCCACCAAGTTTTAAGGTGGTAAATTAGCAGGCTTTTTTTGGAAGCTCTGAAAATATAAAGCCGTGAGTAAAAGCTAGACCTAGGGTGCATCTCTCTATCCAACCAGGGGGTAGCCATGCCCATAGGCAAGAGCCACATATCCAATAGGTCCTTGCTCCAAAGCAAGCCAGTATGACTGAGATATCCAGTCCCAATCATTGCCTGGCCAGGCAAAGGGAGGACCTGAATTGGGGTTGGAAAACTCGGGAATGATTACTTTGCATATTTCCTGAGGCAAAAATCCCTAGTGTTTCCAATCATTATAATTAAGTTGTTAACTTCTGGGGATGGCTCTATTTGTTCCCCGCATATAGGGGCAGTAGATGTTAGATGTCCTTTCTCAGGAGTTAACCATATAACCCCATCCCATATTTGATAAACGCCAGGTAAAAAACCATTAAATCTAGACCCATTTACCTTTTGTGTAGCGAAATAGTCATTAAACTGAGACAATGTATAATCAAAATTAAAAGTCACGTTATGTCCATAGTTAAATTACAAAGTGTTGCACCAGTCCATCTTAAAGTTGTTAGATGTCATCAGTTTAATGAAATATTTCTCAGCCATAAAAAGAACAAAATAATGCTATTTGCAGCAACATGGATGAATCTAGAGATTGTCATACTAAATGAAGTAAGTCAGAGAAAGACAAATGTCACATGAAATCACTTATATGTGGAATCTAAAAAAAGAAAAAATGGTACAAATGAACAGAAGTAGAATCGTAGTTGTAGAAAACAAGCTTATGGTTACCAAGGGGGAAGAAAGGGGATAAATTGGAGATTCAGATTGACATGTACACACTACTCTACATAAAATAGATAACTAATAAGAACTGTATAACACGGGGATCTCTACTCAGTACTCTGCAATGACCTATGCAGGAACAGAATATAAACAAGAGTGGATATACATGTATGTATAACTGACCTGCTTTGCTGTACAGCAGAAACCAACACAACACCGTAAATCAACTAAACTCCAATAAAAGCTAATTTAAAAAAAAATAAAATAAAATCTTTATAACCTCCTTAGCCTGTTCACTACGACAGGGAAAAACCTCAATCCATCCAGTAAAAGTATCCACCCAAACTTGTAAGCAAGAATATCCATTAGCTTTTGGTATATGAGTAAAATCAATTTCCCAGTCCTCTCCAGGATACTTTCCACTTCAACGTAATCCAGATTTTGCTAGCTTTCCAGTCTTTGGGTTATTTTTCTGACAAACCCCACACCTTTTGATAATATTCTTTAAAGTTTTCATTACATTTTTGCCTTTAAACAAATGAGAAGTCATCTGGTAAGTACTCTCTGAACCCAAATGAAAACTCTGGTGTAAACCCTTAAAAATTTTCCATTAAGCATTTTCAGGAATTATTAATCGTCCATCCTCGAACTGTAACCATCCTTTATCAGTAATCTTTGCTCCTCTTTTCTCATATCTTTCTAATTCTTCCTCAGTATATTGTGGTTTTTTTCCTTGTCCACAGGACCTGTCCAGATCAAAGGCGTCTGTAGTGAAGGGGGTTCATAAAGTGCCGCTTTTCTGGCTTGACAGTCAGCCAGCTGATTACCTTTTGACTACTCCCATCACTGTTGTGTCCTTTGCAGTGCATAACAGCTACTTCTTTAGGACAATATATAGCAGTTAAAAGTCTCTCTCTCTCTCTCTGAAATGTTTAATAGGTTCCCCTGTTGCTGTTTGAAACTGTCTTTCTTTCCATACTGCAGCATGAGCATGTAAAGTCAAATAAGCATACTTAGAATCCGTGTAAATATTTACCCGCTGCCCTTTGCTTAACTCTAGAGCTCGGGTCAGAGCCACAAGCTCCGCTAACTGGGCGCTGGTTCCCTGGGGGAGAGATTTTGCTTCTAAAACCTGTTCAGCCGTCACCACAGCATAACCTGCTTTACGCTTTCCATCCCGAACAAAAGAACTGCCATCTGTAAATATTTCCATGTCAGGATTGTCTAATGGGGCATCCATTAGATCTTCCCAAGCTGCATAGTTTAAAGTTAGAAATTGGGAACAAGAAATCGTGATCAGGTGTTTCATTTTCCTTCCCAGGAAGGAAAGTGGCAGGATCTAAATTTCCACAAACTTTAAGCTTAGTTACTGGTCCTTCTAACAACAATGACTGATATTTAAGAAGCCTACTGTCTGTCATCCAAATATTAACCTTAGAATTTAAGATTCCACTCACATCATGAGAAGTCAGTACAGTAAGGTTTTGTCCATTAATTATTTTTAAAGCTTCAGGTGTTAATAAAGCTGTTGCCCAATTACTCTTAGACAGTGGGGCCACCCACGTGAAATTATGTCTAATTCTCTGCTTAGTTAAGCCATGGGTTGCAGGTGAGGCCCTCGGGGTTGTGTCAAAACTCCCAAGGCCATACGCTTTCTTTCAGAGACAAACAAATTAAATTCTGACCCTGTGGGCAAGCTCAAAGCGGGAGCTTGCAGGAGAGCAGCCTGAAGAACCTTAAAAGCCTTTTGAGTATCTGGAGACCACACCAATTTGTCGGTTTGGGCCTGCTGAGTCTCAGCTACAAGTTTATATAAAGGCCGGGCAAGTTCCCCATAACCCGGAATCCAAATGTGACAGTAGCCTGTGATTCCCAAAAATCCTCTCAACTGCCTTAAAGTCATAGGTAGGGGATGATTTAGTATAGGTTTAATTCTCTGGGCCTATGGCCCTAGTCCCTTCTGATATGATTAGGCCCAGATATCTAACAGATTGTTGACAAAGCTGAACCTTTTCTCTTGATGCCTTGTAACCACAGACTGCCAGAAATTTTAAGAAATCTTCTGAGGCTCGTGAACAAGCTTCCTCTGTCTCAGCAGAAAGCAAAATATCATCTACATATTGTAACACCACCGCTTCAGAGCTATTAAAGTTTTGTAGATCCCATGACAAACTTTGTCCAAATAAGTGAGGACTGTCACGAAATCCCTGGGGCAAAACTGTCCAGGTTAACTGAGAAGCTGGCTGCGTAGGTTCCTCAAAGGCAAATAGAAATTGACTTTCCTCCGCCAAAGGCACTGAATAGAAGGCATCTTTTAAATCAATTACTGAGAAATATTTGGCTCCTTCAGGAATTTCAGACAATAGAGTATAAGGATTAGGCACCATGGGGTGTAAAGGAACTACAGCCTCATCTATTATTCGTCAATCTTGAACTAGTCTCCATTTACCATTTGATTTCTTTATACCCAAAATAGGAGTGTGGTATGGACTGTTACAGGGAATTAATAGTCCCTGCTCCTTTAAATTTTCGATGATGGGTTTTAACCCTTCCTTAACCTCAGATTTCAGTGAATACTGCTTCTTATGTGGAAATAAGTGTGGGTCTTTGAGCTTGACAACTACAGGAATAGCATTTTGTGCTCAACCCACAGATTTCCCATCAGCCCATACTCTAAGATTGACATTTTGTTCAATTAAAGGGAGAGAAAGGGAGGGCTCCATGTTCGTGAAAACAGAGGCATGGACCTTGCTCAGTATCAGTTCAGTTAACTCAGCTGTGTCCGACTCCTTGCAACCCCATGAATAGCAGCACGCCAGGCCTTCCTGTCCATCACCAACTCCCGGAGTTTACTCAAACTCATGCCCATCGAGTCGGTGATGCCATCCAGCCATCTCATCCTCTGTCACATCCCCTTCTCCTCCTGCCCCCAATCCCTCCCAGCATTGCTCAGTATATCCCTCCCCAAAAGGGGTGAGGGAAACTCTGGCACAATGAGAAACTCACATGAAAATAGCACAGAGTTAAGTCACAACTTACAGAAGAACTGATATAATACATTTTGGCTCATCCAGACAGTCTCATTATGGAAGTGGATCGGGAAGAAAGTGGGCCAGGGTCTTCAGTAAGCACAGAGTAAGTTGTCCCAGTGTCTAAAAGGAAATCGATGGATTGGTCCCCCCAGTTATTAATACCTGGGGTTCTTCAGGTGTAATTGGGGCGGGAGCTTGTGTGGGGACCCCAGGGCACCTTCAGTCCTGATTGTCTTAAGAGTCCAACCTACACCTCTGGGGGCAGTCTCTCTTCCGGTGAGGTCCTTTGCAGACTGGACATGGAGCTGGGGGCGGCTTAGATGCCTGAGGGCAATCCCGCTTGAGGTGCCCCTCCTTTCTACAGTAATAGCAAGCCCACCCCTTTTCACCTGAGTCCCTCTGGGCATTTTTCTCAGGTTGTTTAAGAATGGTTCTTACAGGCATTGTGAGGGCTTCCACCTGTTTGTCTTTTTCTGCCTTTCTTTTCCTCATATTCCCTACCATAATAGACTGTCTGAGCCAGTTGTAACAAATTATCTAAAGACTGATTTGGTCCATACACCCGTTTTAATAGCTTACAGTGGATATCTGGAGCCAAGTGAGTGAGAAATCTATCTTTTAAGATCACTTTCCCCTCTTCACTTTTGGGATCAATCTCAGTGAATCTGCGAAGGGCTTCTCTGAGTCTATCTAGGAATTTACCAGGAGCTTCCTTCTCCTCCTGTTCCAAGTCTGCCAGTTTGCCATACTTTAAAGGCTTAGCACCGTGTCTGCCTGAGTCCTTCAAGAAAACATCTGACAGCTGTGCCCCTTTTTCTGTTTTGCATTTCGGGTTATCGTTACCATCTTTCTAAATTCTATATATGCCGGAGCCTGCCGGCAAACGAACTGGTCGAGAACGCAATTACCAGAGTACCTAGGAAAAATAAGACTCAGAAAGAGAAAGATGGGGTTGAGAGGGACGGAGTCCGCTTGCATCTGACTCCGCCGACTTTATTGAAGAATACCACGCCTATATATACGCTAACAGGAGTTACTAAGAATAGATCGAGGGTTTGCATACGTGCAGAGCTACAGATGTTTTAAATTCCCACACTCAAGGTCAGTAAAGCATTAATTACCCTAGCGCCCAACATGATTAAGATCAATAGAACATTAGATAGAAAACAGGCTTCATCAATAGACATCATCTAGATGGAAAACAGGTTTCGAGCATGATGAGTTTATCAGCACCAGAAAAATAGGCAAAAGGTCACCGGGGTGTTTTTTTCCCTGAAAGAGATAAATGCCAGTCTATACTTTAACAAGAAGGGGTGGCAGGACAAAGAGAGACCACCTTTTGTTCTCTCTTAGGGCCATAAGGGGCCTGTACGTTCAGGCCGGCTCCCTGCACATATATATGCGTTAGTATACTGTATTGGTCTTTATCTTTCTGGAAAGGGAGGTGGGAGGGGGGATCGGGATGGGGAATACTTGTAAATCCATAGCTGATTCATGTCAATGTATGACTAAAACCACTACAATATTGTAAAGTAATTAGCCTCCAACTAATAAAAATAAATGAAAAAAAATCTGACAAAATGACTCTGATCCCATCCTTCCTTTAGCTCTGTTGTAGTCCCAGTCTGGTTCTATAGTTGGGACTGCCCGATTCCCAGTGGGGAGGGCGGTTATCTCATCCTCCCTCTCCCATACTGATTCATTACCAAGACATTCATCTCCATAATCAACCTCTTTTCCCAAAACTCAACTTTTTGAGTTGGGAGTCAGCGTTTGTCCCTGCCGGCAAACGAACTGGTCGAGAACGCAATTACCAGAGTACTTAGGAAAAATAAGACTCAGAAAGAGAAAGATGGGGCTGAGAGGGACGGAGTCCGCTTGCATCTGACTCCGCCGACTTTATTGAAAAATACCACGCCTATATATACGCTAACAGGAGTTACTAAGAATAGATCGAGGGTTTGCATACGTGCAGAGCTACAGATGTTTTAAATTCCCACACTCAAGATCAGTAAAGCATTAATTACCCTAGCGCCCAACATGATTAAGATCAATAGAACATTAGATAGAAAACAGGCTTCATCAATAGAACATCATCTAGATGGAAAACAGGTTTCGAGCATGAGTTTATCAGCACCAGAAAAACAGGCAAAAGGTCACCGGGGTGTTTTTTTTCCCTGAAGGAGATAAATGCCAGTCTATACTTTAACAAGAAGGGGTGGCAGGACAAAGAGAGACCACCTTTTGTTCTCTCTTAGGGCCGTAAGGGGCCTGTACGTTCAGGCCGGCTCCCTGCATGTCCCAAGATAAACATAACATCCTTCCAAGTAAGGTCATAAAGCAGAGTAACACCTTTAAAAGCTCTAATATATTTTTCTGGGTCCTCTAAATAGTCTCCCAGATCCTCCTTGGTTCTTTGTATTTCTTGATAAGAAAAAGGCTTACTAACTCTCATAGACTGATTATTTCTCCTGGTGGGTGCTTCATGAAGAGGCAACAGCTTGTGTGGCTGTCCCTCAATCTCTGACTGCTCTGTGTGTATGACCCCAGGGATGGATTGGAGAAACCTGCTTCACTTTATCTCTTTGTCTCCTGTCCTCCATCTCATCTCTTACTTTGATGGTCTGAGTTTCTATTGAAACCAGAGTAGTCTGAGATCATACTGAGACAGGAGTTGTTTGGACCTCTACTTGGGCAGTTTGAATCTCAGTTTGGGTTTTTACTAAGACCAAGGCAACCCTTCTTGGAGGGTTCTCTGACTTCCAGTTTGCCCAGTTTGGAGCCCCGGGTACGGGGGCAAAGTAGGAGGACAGGAGGGAGTTCAAGGTGTCCCACCCAAATCTATACCCTTTGGACATAAGTCTGGCATATTTTGCATAGAGAAGAAGGGCAACACATATGCTACTTCTACCCATTTTCCTTGTTTTCTACAGAACCGATCTAATTATAAAACAGTATTATACTTAAGGGACCCTCCAACTGGCCGCCGTTCGCCATCCTCTAGTGGGTACCGCAGCCATGCAGTATCACATAGGAAGACCAGGTGTGTCTTCTTTAAGCCCTGGGGATCAAATCTATCCCAGTTTTTCAGGATACAATTCAAAGGAGTGAGGCTGGAATTGTTAGCTTCCATCTGTAAGAGAAAAAAAAAGCGACCATCACCATCTTTCTACCATGGGAGTCCCTCCTTGCTCTAGATGGGGGTGTAGACAGACTTTACACCAAAGCTTTTCTTTCCTAGTCGGACTTAGTCTGTCCCTTACCAACGCAGGCACCGTACTCGTCCCTCCCGGTTCTACCACTGAGATGGGGTGGGGGATGCACCAGGGGTAGACCTGATGGCATCCCTGACTGAGCTCCTCACCATTAAAACCTTGCTTGCCTCTGATGCCACCCAGGGTGCAATCAGAGTAACCTTCCGGAATGCCTCCCAAACTAAGACCACTGGGGGAAACATTCGTCACCTGAGTGCCTGTGCACGACCCTGAGTATATTCCTGACCACAATAAGACCGATACTAACATAAAACTGAAATGTTCCTCCCAAGCGTCACCACACCAGTATAAGAGCCTCCTCTGGTCCACTAAGAGCCAGCGCTACCAAAGGAAAAAACCCCATTGCAATTCCAATCTGAGTAACGTTTAACCTCAGAGAAGCTCTTGTAGCTAGAGCTCCATCTAACTTCTGAACTTTCAATTCCTAGGGAGGTTAGGCGCTTCCTGACTACCAATCCAAGTTTGGGACCTAAGTCATAGTACACAGTAACAGCATAGATCACAAGGCCCCTGAAAGTCTATGATCCGACAGATTAGGTTAGTACTTCTAATTCCCAAGGAGTTATGAAATGGTCAAAGAGACCAAAAAGTCTGACCGAGAAAGGAGAGTTTGGTCCACACACTTTTCCCATTTCTGGTCGGTCCCCAAAGGAGACATTGGGTGCCTCTTGGCATTGGCAGGTCAGTATAAACCCCCAGCAGGTTTCTGCCATAAGCCGTATGAAGTCACCATGGAACCGCAGAGCAGGACTCCTCAATTGCTTCGCACAGGGCGTGTCACTCATTCACACAAGCACACCGTAGAGTTAGTAAAGTACTGCAGAAAACGTGTTCTCCAGGAGAACAAAGAACTAGAGCGCCAACCATCCTTACCTCGTCCTGAAGAATCCCAGATGAACCCCCAAGATGAAAGGTTGTTGCTGAACTATAAAAAGATGCTGGGATTCTTGGTCTCTGGAGAAGAATTCAATCCGGGGCCAGAGACAAGGCTTGATCGCTCAGAGCTTTTGTGCAATAGAGTTTTATTGAAGTATAAAAGGGTGTCAGAAAGCTTCTGACATAGACATCAGAAGGGGGCAGAAAGAGTACCCCCCTGCTAGTGTTAGCAATGGAGTTATATACTCTCCAATTAGTTATTACAATGAATCAAAAGAATGTCTGGAGGTTGTAAAGACCTCACTAGACCTACTCCCATAATTTACACTTTAAGATAACAGAAATTAGCCAGAAGGTTTTTTCCAGAGGCTGTCCTCAAACAGGATACATTATTGTTATATAATCCTAAGGAATGTGGGGGGGGGGGGGGGATAAGTTTGTCCGTTCTTCCTTCTTGAGAATTCCAGACCCCTCTCTCTTTGGGGACCTCTGGACTTTTTATCAATCTGCCTAGGAATTGACTCTCTCATAGGGATTGAACCTGCATCTCTTATGTCTCCTGCATTAGCAGGCAGATTCTTTACCACTAGTGCCACCTGGGAATTTAAAGGTAAGTAGTCAAGTTTATTTTAAAATCATCTTTGTCACTAGCCATAATAACACATTTGTGGAACACCATTGCCAGATTGTTTAATGCTACCTGTGAAGTTGGTATCATCATGCCCACTTACAGATGAGGAAAATTGAGGCTGAGATTCAGTGACTTGGTCAAGGAACCTCAGCTGGGAGACTGAGGTAAGACTCAAAGCCAAGTCTGTCTGCACTGAAGTTCCTGTTCTTGACACTGAGTCATCACTCTTTCTTTGTAAGCTTTTCACTCCAAATTCTGGTTCCTGGTACCAGCCTCTGCTGCTGCTTTTCCTCAGGAAACCCGCAAAGAACCCAGACTGCATGTTCTCATTAAGTGCTGCTCAAATGATAACCACTTTTGGAAGATCCTGAAGGGCTGCAGAGTCCCCCCAGCTTGGGACACTGCTGACAGGTGGAGCATGTTACCTGTTTTGTATTCACTGCACTGGAGGTGACAGTCTCAATGAACCCAGAGGAGTGCACTCCCAAATGCTGTCAGCTCCAAACTGTATCCCCATGATTCAGAGATGTGAGCAAGCAAAGCAGCCTGACCAGGGGCAGCTGACCCAGGGTGGCTTCCGAAGAGTCGCACCAGATAAACAATCCACTTCTGATAATCAGAGGGCGAGGGCTGAGAGATAATGAGCAGATGCCCACAGGCTCCTCCTGTTACCAGGCAGCTGGGCCTAATGAAAAACCCACGTGCCTGGAATCCGGCGGTGGGTTGTCATCCTGACTGCTAATGCCAGGAGTGACCTTGAGCAAGGCCGTACCCACAGGTCTTAAGCTCCCCAGCTGTCTAGTGGGAAGAGTAAGCCCACCTGATCTACCTCTAGCAGCAGCGCTGGGCATTTCACAGAGAGCCTCTCTCAATGTTCTGCTCTGTCAGGAAGCATCTTCCAATTACTCCAGGCTAATGTTCTTTCCCTTCCCTGGAATGCTGCTGCTGCTACTGCAAAGTCACATTAGTCGTGTCCGACTCTGTGCGACCCCACAGAGACCAGCCTACCAGGCTCCCGTCCCTAGGATTCTCCAGGCAAGAATACTGGAGTGGGTTGCCATTTCCTTCTCCAGTGCATGAAAGTGAAAATGAAAGTGAAGTCGCTCAATTGTGTCCGACTCTTAGCGACCCCATGGACTGTAGCCTACCAGGCTCCCCCATCCATGGAATTTTCCAGGCAAGAGTACTGGAGTGGGGTGCCATTGCCTTCTCTCCCTGGAATGCTAAAGTGGCTCAAACAAACTGATTAAAAATATGGTATATGATCATTGTAGAAAATCTGGAAAATGCATACTAGAAAAAAAACCTTAAAATTACTCATCATCCCACCATGAATACACATATATTTGTAACATTATAACATCATGCATATATATAAGTGGTAAAGATATTTCTCTATAAACACTTATGCATTTTTCATTTAATGCTGTATCAAAAGAATTTTATCACTAAAAAACACCTCTGTAAGTATCATTTTACATTCTGTAAAATACTCTATTGTATGAGGGGCTCAATCTACTACCCACCTTGTTGAACATTTAGATGGCTTCCATTGTTTCAGTATTATAAACTATATTGCACGAATATCTCTGTTCATAAAGCTTTTTCTTCTCCACTTCTGATCATTCCCTTAGACAGATTTCAAGAAATGACACCATCTGGTCAAAAGGTAGCAGCATTCTGGAGGCTCATGTGGCATACAGAAATGTCACAGCAATGTTCGTACCCATCGGCAGAGTGGGACATGGCCAAGCTTCCACAGTCTTTCCATCATTTGATTTTTTTTCCCTTTAAAAAGTCTTTCTGTTCTGATCATATAAACAAGGAATTGCTGCTTCATTCAGATGTTTAGAATTACTTGTTAGGTGTTCTTGTCTTTTTCTGAATGGGATTAATTCTGCTCTGCAGATTTGTTTATTTTCTACTGCATTAATCTGTAGCCTGCATCTGACCTCCTAAGAGACAAGGTCTCAGTCCACAGTGGTGAATTGAACTGAAATTCCTTCTCCAGACCTTGTTCGAATGTTTCAGTATGTTCCCGTCACTTTCCTACCTTGGTCCCACTCTCTCTGGCTTCTGAGAGAGTGACTTCTCGTCTTACTGACTCAGGATCTTAAGAGGTCTCCTGGAGAGCAGCACACATCAGGGTCTGGCAGCCACGATGGAATGCTGCAGTGGCTTATGGGTCTTCCTCTCCCACTAGACTGTAAGCTCCTTGAGGGACTCTGTATCCTTGGCCCAAAGTAGGAACTCCAACCCTAAACTTCAGTCAGAAGTACCACTCAGATGTGTATGTTCCTCCCCATTCCTAGTCACTCCTGCCAGTGTGTGAGCGGGGGAGATGGTTAAGAATGGCTGCACATGTGTGTGGCTCAGGCCATACTCTGGGGTCTCTGGTGGAGCTGACTGCCTTCCAGATGCCCATGCTTCTCCATACCTGAAGTATGAGACAATCTGACACAGGCAGGCTTCTTCCCTGTGGATGATACTGACTTTGGCCCAGTACAGGAGAGATGAGAAGAAACAAGGCCCCAAATGATTTCTGATGCAAAATGATTTCTCTCTGCCATCCAACCTCACCATCTGTAATGCTGATGCTTATGCCCCTCCCTAAACTCTGGAGACCCCAGATTCTGCAACACCCACAAAAGTGATTTAATACCAGTAAAGACTACACCAATGGTCTTTCCACCCTTTTCTAGAATGAGATGAGAGGCTGCTGGAAATAAAAAATAATTTCCCAAATCCATGAAGCTGACTTTTTCTCTTAGACCGTTGTTTCCCAAATCTGTTTCTAGATTCTATGGCTATAGTTGGGGTACACACATAAAATATATTCTCTGACCAGTTTCCATTAGAGATACATGGTAGAACAAAGTAAATAGGACTGTCACCCCTTGGACTCCTCATAGCCATTAATATACTAGTATACGTCAAAGCTGTATATTGTCACTGTGCTTATTTAACTTATATGCAGAGTACATTATGAGAAACGCTAGGCTGAATGAAGAACAAGCTGGAATCAAGATTGTCAGGAGAAATATCAATAACCTCAGATATGCAGATGACACCACCCTTATGGCAGAAAGTGAAGAGGAACTAAAAAACCTCTCAATGAAAGTGAAAGAGGAGAGTGAAAAAGTTGGCTTAAAACTAAACATTCAACAAAACTAAGATCATGGCATCTGGTCCCATCACTTCAGGGCAAAAAGACAGAGAAACAGTGGAACCAGTGGCAGACTTTACTTTTTTGGGCTCCAAAATTACTGCAGATGGTGACTGCAGCCATGGAATTAAAAGACGTTTACTCCTTGGAAGAAAAGTTATGACCAACCTAGGCAGCATATTAAAAAGCAGAGACATTACTTTGCCAACAAAAGTCTGTCTAGTCATGGCTATGGTTTTTCCAGTGGTCATGTATGGATGTGAGAGTTGGACTATAAAGAAAGCTGAGCACTGATGAATTGATGCTTTTGAAGTGTGGTGTTGGAGAAGACTCTTGAGAGTCCCTTGGACTGCAAGGAGATCTAACCAGTCCATCCAAAAGGAAATCAGTCCTGAATATTCATTGGAAGGACAGATGTTGAAGCTGAAACTCCAATACTTTGGCTACCTGATATGAAGAGCTGACTCATTTGAAAAGACCCTGATGCTGGGAAAGATTGAAGGTGGGAGGAGAAGGGGATGACAGAGGATAAGGTGGTCAGATGGCATCACTGACTCAATGGACATGAGTTTGAGTAAACTCTGGGAATTGGTGATGGACAGGGAGGCCTGGCATGCTGCAGTCCATGGGTTCTCCAAGAGTCTGACATGACTGAGGACTGTCTGAACTGAACTGAACTGATACATTGTATCTCTTTAAGAAGAGGTTAATTTAACGACTGTGTTTCTCAAACATCTTGGACCTCTAAACCCTCTGTCTGGGGGCATCTTACAGAACTAAAGTTCCATAGAACATGCCTTGGAAAACCTGTGTTATGTAACCTTCAGGATTCCTCTGTCAGGTGTTTATGATATTTCCCAGGAGAAGGGACTTTTTGTCAGAAGGGAAGTTCTGACTCATTCACTCCCTGAACCAATTCCAGTTCCAACCAGTGCCAGCTTAGGATCTGGTACTAGTCTGCCTAGATGCTATAGGGAAGAGGTAGGCAAATTTTTTCTGTAAAGAGCTAGACTGTCAATGTTTAGGTTTTATAGCCATATGGTATCTGTTACAACTACTCTGCTCTGCTGGCATAGTAGGAAAGCAGCCATAGATGATTTGTACACAAATGGGCACAGTCATGTTCTAATAAAACTTTATTTAAAAACCAGGTGGTGGCATTAAAGAAACTCATGGAGATTTTTCATGGCATTTGAAATTGTGAAGAATAAAATGGTGGAAACTGGTCCAAACTTTTGGAAAGGAGTATAAAAACCCTTCAAGGCCTTGAGGAGATACTTTCCTGGTATTGTGCATTACATGATAATAGGAAAATGCAAACATTGATCAAAATATTCTTAATACATAATTTTACAAAAAAATAAAGCACTAATTCTTAATGGGAAAAAGAAAAACAGGTGGTGGGCCATGTTTGGCCCATGGACCACAATTTTCTGACCCTTGGTGTAAGGGAACTCAGACCAGGGAAAGCGGCCTCTGGATATTGAGAGTAAAGAAGAAAGTTGGAAAAGACAATGTCATGACAGCTTTCCAAAGGATAACCCACTCCCCAGTGAGGAAGCTTCCCCCACGGCCAGCCATAGTTTAACTGATGGGGAAACACTGTATGCCCTTCCAGCTAGGACAGCACAGCTAGTACTCCAGCACCCGATGCTACCACTGTGGGATCAGAGGAAGCTTCTGAAACTCAGAAGCTCTAAGGGAAACCATGTGAGGCCTGTGTGAAGTCCCCAGCATTCCTGAAGAGGTATATTTATGTAGGTGAACTCAGAGTCAGTGGCCTTGTCTGAACCAGGATGCTTAATTGGAGAGCAGCTGCTCAGCCCTTGGGGCAAGAGAGCAGGGCTGAGTGTCTGCCTGCATTCCACCGGGCTGTTCCCCTCCTGGGCTGGCTATGGAGGAATGCACAGGGAATCCGATCACTCTCGGCAATGCCAACCCCCAGGCAGTGGGCCACGTGGGCTCAACAGGCTTCAGAGACCCAAAGCAGGCCCCATTCTCTGTAAACTGGATCCTCATCCTCCAACCCACCATGGAAGGAACTTCATAGCCTCATCATTCAGGATCAAGGGCTTTGTGAGCAGCATGTGGGGCTGGACAGGGAGGAGTATGGCTGCAGACAAAACCAGCCTAGAGAGTTTGACCCAGAAACACAGCAGTGACTGACTACCAAGAACCTACTAACATCAGGGGTCTTATTTACAGCAGCACAGATCCTTATCTGCAGGGTCCATATTACCCCATTTTACAGTAGAAAACGGAGGCTCACCATTATATAGAGTGAAGTAAGCCAGAAAGATAAACACCAATACAGTATACTAACGCATATATATGGAATTTAAATAGATGGTAACGATAACCTTATATGCAAAACAGAAAAAGGGACACAGATGTATGGAACAGACTTTTGGACTCTGTGGGAGAAGGCAAGGGTGGGATGTTCTGAGAGAATAGCATTGAAACAAGTATACTATCAAGGGTGAAACAGATCACCAGCTCAGGTTGGATGCATGAGACAAGTGCTCAGGGCTGGTGCACTGGGAAGACCCAGAGGGATGGGGTGGGGAGGGAGGTTGGAGGGGGGATCGGGATGTGGAACACATGTAAATCCATGGCTGATTCAAGTCAATGTATGGCAAAAACCACTACAATACTGTAAAGTAATTAGCCTCCAACTAATAAAAATAAATGAAAAAAAAAAAAGAAAATGAAAACAGAGGCTCAGGAAATATCTGTTAGTTGTCCAAGTTACCAGAGTTAGGGAGAGGGGTGGACTAGGATCTGACCCCAGACCGTGAGACCCCGTTGGTTACCCCAAGGTGCCAATCTTCCTGGCCCTCTTCAGCTTCTAAACCTGACTGCTTCTTGGTTGGGTTGGGGGTGTTCCCCATCTCTACTCATTTGTACCTACACCATCTAAGCCATGCCTGCCCTTCGAAAGGCTGGTAGTGATGGTCAGATTTATAGTATATGAGGTCTCCCAAAGATCTGTGATTGCCGTTTACAGACCTCATAAGGACCAATATAAGAAATGAGTGGAAAACAAAAGCTCTGAGCATCATCAGGGTAACCCTTACCAAGCCCTTACCACATTTCATCTACCCAATGACCCACTGAGTTAGGTACTGTCATCATTCCCATTCTTACAGATAAGGACCGGGGCTCACTCAAGAAGGTTAAGTAGTTGAGCCTGTTCACATAGCAAACACAATCTCCTTGAGGGTCCCATGCCCTAGCCACTATGCCATGCTCCAAACCCACTTCTCTTCCAATGTGTAACTTCAATCCAGGCAATCCAGTTTCAGGTCCTGCAGACAGGGGGACCCAAAGGACCCAGCTCCCCCAGAAATCAGTCCCATACTTCTGCCCCAAAACTGGACACCCATCACTTCTTTAGGGGACCCCCACCTGAGCCCACTCATCAGCAGCTTGTCTCCATTGAGAAGCAGAGCTCATCATGACAGCATACCCCAGATTTGCCTGGAAAATCTAGATTCAAAATATCCTGCTCCATTTTTACCATGAGTCCTAATTTACAACTCAGAAAATTCACAAAAGTGACCATATTAGGGAAAATAAGTTTGGTGACCCAAGAATTTGGGAGTGAGATCTATCTACACAGAGGAAGATACCTGGGAGGTTCACGTTGGAAAATGCAGAAATATTGAACTTCCTGGATCACCTCCAGAATGAAAAGAAACCACAAGTCATCTAAAAAACCATGCTGCTGAAAGATTTATACATGGGTTGATAAGACCTTTTTTTATTAAATCTCCCAAAGATCCTGACCCAGAACTAGCAACACAGAAGGTTGACTGAATAGATCATTTTTTCCCTGATGGATTACATTAAGTCAAATTAGAATAAAATGCAAACATCATTGTTTGGGATTATGCTCCCTAGAAGCAGAACCCTGAGATGGGGTCTTTACTGGGCTATATTCTCAGGGGGAGAGGAGTGAGTGAGGTACAGAGGGCAGGGGAAGAGCCCAGCAAGTGGTGGGATCAGCTGGAGTCTGGCTTCAGCCTGAGCCCATGGAGCACACTGGAGCACAGATTGTTTCAGAGAGCCAGTACCTCCTTGAGCCAAGGGGGTAGGCTTTTTGTATGCTGCTGCTAAGTCGCTTCAATCGTGTCCAACTCTGTGTGACCCCATAGACACAGCCCACCAGGCTCCCCTGTCCCGGGGATTCTCCAGGCAAGAACAGGCAAGGAGTGGGGGCACCATTGCCTTCTCCAGGCCTTTTGTATAATCACCCTCTAGACCAGAGTCTGTCAGTCTTTGGTAGACAGTCCTGGTGGGACCTCCTGGACAGTGTGGTTCCCTTTAAGCTGAGGACAATTCCCTGGAGAACAGTAGTTATGACCCATGGGCAGCCAACACTCACAGCACTGGGAGGGGACAAGTTAGGGTGAGTACCTGCCTGGTGAAGGGGAGCTTGTCAGGGCACCAACAGCGTCCATCATGATTGTCCAAATTACAGATTGAGTTTGAAGGCCAGAACCAACTGGGTGCCAAGCACTTCAAAATTAACAGCGATCGGAGAAAACAATCAAATTGTAGAGGCCTGTCTATATACTCTTCAACAGACTTATATTAAAGGCCATTTGGGTAGGAAGCCTCCTAGGGAATGTAGGGCAACCAGACAACTTGCCCTTGAGGAACTTATAATTTATATAAGGAGTGAAGTGGTTATGTGAGAAATTGATCTACCAATAGTATTTTAGAATAAAAACATAACAATCATTATGTAAGTACTTTATACTTGCCAATGGGCCTGAATAGGAAAGAAGAAGCAAAACCAAAAAACTTCCTGAGCAGAAAGAAAGGGAAGAAGAATGTGTTCGGGCCAAGTCTGGGAACAATTCATGGTGAATTCTCTGTAGGCCTGAGCTGGAAGAGATCTTCAAGACCATCCAGCCAAGGATATAATTATCAGACCTGATCCTCTCTATCAACCATGGCTGCACCACCAAGCAACCATGGGACTACTTTCAATAGATCCCAGAAGTGTACTGCTCCAAATCACAGCCGACCAATTAAAAGAAAGCACAGCCAATTGACAAAAATGGCACAGATTTGATAACAGCCATAACAATAGAGGAGACCGCCTGGCAAATTCCATGATGGAGGCCTCATCCGGGGGGCTAACAGGATGGCCCAGACTAGAGCCCAAGGCCCTGTCTCCACATCCTGGTCTTTCCCTGGCCCCAGGCAGAGGCACTCCCTACTGTGTGTCGTGTGCTGGGAGCCCCAGGTCCCCCAGCATCATTTCCTTTCCTGCTGCGCTGGAATTCTTCCTTTACAGAAATCTAGACCCTGAGCTGTCCCATCCTAGTTCTCAGGAACCAAAAAGGACCCTTCCTCAAAGGTGACCACCCCCATCCCAGGACCACCCCAAGTGATGGCTGTGGTCCCACAAAGGAAGTGGTCCCTCCTTTCTGAGAGGATAAAGGTATGGCATATGAAAGGAGACATGGCTCCATCTGGCTCTAAAATATAGGATTGCAATCAGCCCAGGAGGTGGGAGGTTGTACCCATCCCTGCTGCGGTGAGTGTAGACTGCTAATGGCTCAGGACAACCGTCTCTCTCTTGAGATCTCTTCAAGAAGATGAGAGATACCACGGGAACATTTCATGCAAAGATGATGGGCACAACAAAGGACAGAAATGGTATGGACCTAAAAGAAGCAGAAGATATTAAGAAGAGGTGGCAACAATACACAGAACTGTACAAAAAAGATCTTCAGGACCCAGACAACCACGATGGTGTGATCACTCACTTAGAGTCAGACATCCTTGAATGCAAAGTCAAGTGGGCCTTAGGAAGCATCACTACAAACAAAGTTAGTACAGGTAATGGAATTCCAGTTGAGCTATTTCAAATCCTAAGAGTTGATGCTATTAAAGTGTGCACTCAATATGCCAGCAAATTTGGAAAACTCAGTAGTGGCCACAGGACTGGAAAAGGTCAGTTTTCATTTCAATCCCAAAGAAAGGCAATGCCAAAGAATGTTTAAACTACCACACAATTGCACTCATCTCACAGGCTAGCAAAGTAATGTTAAAAATTCTCCAAGCCAGGCTTCAACAGGACATGAACCGTGAACTTCCAATGTTCAAGCTGGCTTTAGAAAAGGCAGAGGAACAAGATATCAAATTGTCAACATCCATTGGATCATCAAAAAAGCAAGAGAGTTCCAGAAAAACATCTACTTCTGCATTATGGACGATGCCAAAGACTTTGACTGTGTGGATCACAACAAATTGCAGAAAATTATTAAAGAGATGGGAGTACCCAACCACCTGACCAGCCTCCTGAGAAATCTTTATGCAAGTCAAGAAGCAACAGTGAGAACCAGACATGGAACAACAGACTGGTTCCAAATCTGGAAAAGAGTACATCAAGGCTGTGTATCGTCACCTTGTTTCTTCAACTTATATGCAGAGTACATCATGCAAAATGCTGAGCTTGATGAAGCACAAGCTAGAATCAAGATTTCCAGGAGAAATATCGATAACCTCAGATACCCAGATGACACCACATTTATGGCAGAAAGCAAAGAACTAAAGAGCCTGTTGATGAAAGTGAAAGAGAGTGAAAAGTTTGGCTTAAAACTCAACATTCAACAAAACTAAGATCATGGCATCAGGTCCCATTGCATCATGGCAAATAGATGGGGAAACAGTGACAGACTTTATTTTGTTGGGCTCCAAAATCACTGGAGATGGCAACTGCAACCACGAAATTAAAAGACACTTGCTCCTTGGAAGAAAAGTTATGACCAACCTAGGCAGCATATTAAAAAGCAGAGACATTACTTTGCCAACAAAAGTCTGTCTAGTCAAGGCTATGGTTTTTCCAGTAGTCATGTATGGATATGAGAGCTGGACTATAAAGAAAACTGAGCACTGAAGTATTGATGCTTTTGAACCCCGGTGCTGGAGAAGACTCTTGAGAGTCCCTTGGACTGCAAGGAGATCCAACCAGTCCATCCTAAAGGAAATCAGTCCTGAGTATTCATTGGAAAGACTGATGTTGAAGCTGAAACTCCAATACTTTGGCCACCTGATGTGAAGAACTGAGTCAATGGAAAAGACCCTGATGCTAGGAAAGACTGAAGGCAGGAGAAGGGGATGACAGAGGATAAGATGGTTGGATGGCATCACAGACTCAATAGACATGAGTTTGAGCAAGCTCCGGGAGTTGGTGATGAAGAGGGAAGCCTGGTGTGCTGCATTTCATGGGGTTGCAAAGAGTCAGACATGACTGAGCAACTGAACTAAACTGAACCCTCTCTCCAGAGAACTGCTGTTGACTGGGTCCCGGAGGCTACAATCCCACCCTCTCCTGAGAGGTGGGTGCAGCACTGTCACATGGATGGAGCCTAAAAGGAATTAGGTCTCTTAATTAGGTTAACTTGAAACCTCACATTTATTTAATCCATAATTCTAAAATTTGAGAGTACAGAAGAATCACCCAGGCGCCAGTAATTTTACAAATTGACTTGCCTCCTATACCAGGAGACTGAGGGATCTTAGTGAGAGCAAACGTCTAGCCTAGCACAGGAATACCTCCACAGTAGAAGTGATGAAGACCCAACTCCTAACCCATGGCCTTACGGACTATTCCGGGTGTGGTCCCCACCTCTGACAGCGTCCTTCCCAACTCTTTCCTCCACTGTCTGCGCTCCAGCCACAGAACAGAAATGAACCACACTTCGTCCCACCTTAGAGCCTTCACAGAAGCTGCAGGAAAACTCAGACCCCACTGTTGACCCAGTTAATTCCTACTCCATATCTCATTTAAAAAATCCCTTCCTTAGAGCCTTCCCTAATTCCAGACTTGACTCCACCCCAAAAACCTGCATTGCATGATGATCACCTACTGCCCGCCTCCCCCCTCATGTTCTTTTGTGGTTTAATACAAAGTTCAGAATTACTTGTTCTAGTTCTGAGAAAAATGTCATGAGTATTTTGATAGGAATTGCATTAAATCTGTTTGGATGAATTGCTTTGGATAGTGTGGACATTTTAATAATATAAATTCTTTCAATCTGTAAGCACAGGATACATTTCTTTGTATTCTCTTCAATTTCCTTCATCGAGGTAGAGAAAATGTATATTATGCTACCAACTACCTGTAAAGGAGGATTTATAAATTCACAAAACAGTCTGCTTTTGTTCACTGTTTTAGCCTGGTGCCCAGCACAAGGCAGGCGTGCTTGCTTGTGTGCTCTGTCGCTCAGTCATGTCCAGCTCTTTGAGACCCCATGGACTGTGGCCCGCCAGCCTCCTCTGTCCATGATATTTCCCAGGCAAGAATACTGGAGTGGTTTGCCATTTCGTTCTGGGGATCTTCCTGACCGAGGGATCGAACCCACGTCTCCATCATTGGCAGGCAGTTTCTTTATCACTGAGCCACCTGGGAGGCTCAATAACAATTGTCTGGCCAATGACCTTGCCATCTTATTACTGTCCTTGCATGGCTGAAGCATTCTTCCTCCCCGTATGTGTGCTGTGTGCCAGGATTGGGTCAAGTTCTGGGCACAGCAGAACAAATGGGTCATCTAGTGCACACGATTGAGCTAATTGGGGGTGTTTAGCTTGTGGGCACTAAGGCCTATGGACATGACCTCTTTGGATATTCAAAGGTTGAAATAAGCTAACCTCCGAGCCTCACTCAGGGATGGGCATGCTTTCATTTTAAAGCACGGTTATATATCCAGATTGCCATGATGTACCCACCTCTCCTTGGTCATAACATAAGTGGTTTGAGCTAAGCAGTGCTTTCTCTGGGAAGACAATGAATGGGAGAGAACCCGCCACTTCAGTAAAATGCCCTTTCTCTCTTTCTCTCTCTCTGTTGGATTTGGACAGTTAGTTTAACACCTGTGTCCCAGCCAACACTCAGTGCTAAGAGTTTTTCCCAAGCTACTTCTTCCTTCACAGCAGTTCATTCTCATGTTAAACTGCCCTCGACCTCCACCACCCACAAGGTATGTATGGTATCCCATGGTGTGGCCTAGCCATATCACCTTACTGTTGGGAGGCCTCTAAACCACCGTCCTTCCTCATGTCACCCTGTGGCTTTGGACCACCTGATCTAAATAAGCTCAGTTCTCCTAGAGTCAGAAATGAAGCATCAGAGAGAAGTCTGATATGGAGAAACAAAGGAAGCAGTGCTCTCTCCCCAGGGAGGGATGGTGTTGGGCAGCTGGGAAGAGGAGACTTGGCAGGCCAAGGGGAACTCTGATGGACATAGGTGTGTGAGCACCTCCCACCTTTCAGGACCAGTCCCAGGCAAAGCTGACTGCTGAGGCTGCTGAAGGAATGTGAGAGCAGGCAGGGAGTCGGGCATCCAACTGGCCTTAGATGCCTCGGCCAAGGCTGGCCTTCTAGGAAGGCAGGGGAGGTCGGATGGAGTGCCTTGAAGCACCTTCTTTTCAACCACCTGTCTCTCTGGCTTGCCTCAGAGCCCAAACTGCCTTTACATGCCCCTCTGGGTGAGGGTTCCCTGGGTCCTGATTCAAACATCAAAGCACCATGGAGCCCACCCTGGAGAGTCATCATTTATTCTGTAAACCGGAATGTGCCCTAGTAACATCTAGGGAGATTTTTAAAGTCCAGAACCCAGACAACACCAGGTCAATGACATCAGCATTCCTGGATAAGAACTCAAGCATGAGCGTTTTAACTCCCTAGGTGTTTTCAATGCGTGCTCAGGTGAAACCTCACTACCCACTTTGGTGGGGACGAGCTTCTCAGGTAAGACCAGCCTGAGAGCAAGAGGATATATGGCACAGAGATGTGGAGGAACAGGACAGGTATTGGGTGCTATATTTATCATCCCCACACCAGACACATGGGAGAGGTGTTATCACTCCCATGTCCACAGTGAGAGGTCCAGAGCTGGGGAAGTGAAAGGGTAGGGCAGTGGCAGCCCAGAGCCTTCATTCTTCTCAGGGTTCTGCCCTGCCACTGAGAAGGGAGGACAGGAACCAGCAAGTCACTGGGGACACCTGGGGACACTGCAGCTGTCCTCCTGTCAGGGTATCTCCAGGACAGGTGCGCTCCCAAGGGAACCTGGTCTGAATGGGTGTGGCACTTCCACAACCCAGTGAACCAGCAGAGCAGCGGTGTTGTTTTATTTATTTATTTATTTATTTATTTTGCCTTGGAAAAGTCATGATTTGCCCGGAATCTCCACTCTGTGTGCCCATGCATTTATCTTGGGCAACTCTGACCACAAAGATCATATTTTTTTAATTTATTATTTATTTTTTTTTATTTTGCTGCACTGAGCCTGTGTTGTGACACACGGGGTCTTCATTGCAGTGTGCAGGCTTACTCTAGTTGTGGCTGGGACTCTCTAGTTATGTCATGCTGGCTTAGTTGCTCCCTGGCAAGTGGGATCTTGGTTCTCTGACCAAGAATCAAACCTGCACACCCTGCATTAGAAGGTAGATTCTTAACCATTGGACTGTCAGGGAAGTCCCAAGACCAGCTTTTAAACAGAGTAGGTGGCCTCCCAAATTTCATAAAAATCTGACAGGCACAAGAAAGATAGCTAAATGTCTCCTGCACCTACCTTCCCCACAGCCTGAAGCCTCACCACTAGGGCACCCAATCTTCCTAATTAAATCCCTGGTTCCCAAGCTTTCTGAACATTAAAAGCACTTGGCTGCAGTCATGAAATTAAAAGATGCTTGCTCTTTGGAAGAAAAGCTATGACAAACCTAGACAGCATATTAAAAAGAAGACATATCACTTTGCAGACAAAGATCCATATGGTCAAAGCTATGGTTTTTCTAGAAGTCTTGTAAAAATGTGAGTTGGACCACAAAGAAAGCAGAGCACCAAAGAATTGATGCTTTCAAACTGTGGCTCTGGAGAAGACTCTTGAGAGTTCCTTGGACAGCAAGGAGATCAAACCAGTCAATCCTAAAGGAAATCAACCCTGAATATTCATTGGAAGACTGATGCTGAAGCCAAAGCTCCAATACTTTGGCCATCTGATGCTAAGAGCAGACTCACTGGAAAACATTCTGAAGCTGGGAAAGGTTGAGGGCAAGAGTAGAAGGGGGCAACAGAAGATGAGATGGTTAGATGGCATCACAGACTCAATGGACATGAGTTTGAGCAAACTCTGGGAGATGATGGGGGACAGGAAATCCTGGCACGCTGCAGTCTATGGGGTCACAAAAAGTCAGACACAACTGAGAGACTGAACAACAACAAGAAGTATCAGGGAACTTTTAAAAATTCCAAATCTTCAGGTCACCCCCTGTATCAATTAAATCAGAATATCTGGAGATGGGAGGCGTCAGAAATTTTTAAAGGTCCCTACAATATTACAACATGTGGCAAAGTTGTGCCTGCCATTGGGTCAGGCAGTGCTCTTGGTGAGCACCTCACAAAATGCCAAGGACAGGGGACCCATCACTGCCTACCTGCCCGCCCCCCACCACCACTCCCACTCCCTCCCAGGTCCCAACATGATCCAGGTGCTCAGATTTCTTCCCTCCTGCCCAAGAAGGCTGCTCACAGCACAGTTTTCTCCCTCATCAAGGAGCCGAGACCAGCTCTGAAAAAAATGCTCCCTGGGCTGACTCCCTGGCTGTCTCTTTCTCCTCTTATCTGCAGCTTGGTTTTCAAACTGGATCAAGCATCAGAATCCCCTAGAGGGCTTATTAAAACCAGGTCCCTGGGCCCCACCCTCTAGAGTTTCTAGTTCAGTGTGTCTTGGGCTGGGGCCTGAGGATTTGCATATATAAACACTCCCAGAAGATACTGATGTTGCTGGTCATTGAAGGGTCATACATGGAGAATGATTGGTCAGAGGAAAAGAAACAAAATGGCTTCTCAAAAAAGTTAACAGAACAGTAGTTGGCAGAGGCTTGACATAGGAGACCCCCCAGGGGTGCTCAGAAAAAATGCAAAATGATTCTTTTCTTTTATTAATTCTTTTATTAATTTTTATTGGAATATACTTGCTTTGCAATATTGTGTTAGATTCTGCTATAAAATGAATCTGTTGTACATAAACATATATCCACTATTTTCTAGATTTCCTTCTCATGTAGGTCACCACAGACCATTGAGTAGACTTTCCAGAGTTATACAGGAGATTCTCGTTAGTTACCTATTTTATACATGCATGCATATGTGAGGTTGCTTCAGTCATGTCTGACTCTATGCAACCCTATGGACTATAGCCTGCCAGGCTCCTCTGTCCATGGGATTCTAAAGTCCTGGAGTGGATTGCCATTCCTTCCAGGGAATCTTCCTGACCCAGGGATCAAACCCATGACTCTTGTCTACTGCACTGGTAGGCTGATTCTTTACCATTAGCGCCACCTGGAAAGTCCATTTTATACATAGTAGTGTATATATCAGAGAAGGCAATGGCAACCTACTCCAGTACACTTGCCTGGAGAATCCCATGGACAGAGGAGCCTGGTAGGCTACAGTCCATGGGGTCTCTAAGAGTGGGACATGATCGAGCAACTTCACTTTCACTTTTCACTTTCATGCATTGGAGAAGGAAATGGCAACCCACTCCAGTATTCTTGCTTGGAGAATCCCAGGGACAGAGGAGCCTGTCGGGCTGCTGTCTATGGGGTCTCACAGAGTCAGACACGACTGACGTGACTTAGCAGCAGCAGCAGCAGTGTATATATGTCAATCTCAATCTTCCAATTCCTCCCATACCCACCTTAAGTAAACATAGGTTTGTTCTCTGCTTTTGTGATGCTGTTTCTGCTTTGCAAATAAGTTTATCTGTGCTATTTTCCTAGATTCCACGTGTAAGCAATGTTATACAAAACAATACTTGTTTCTCTCTTTCTGACTTACTTCACTCTGTATGACAATCTACCAGCTCATCAGTGTCTCTGCAAATGGCATGTCATTCCTTTTTATGACTGAGTAGGATCATCAAAAAAGCAACAGTGTTCCAGAAGAACATCTACTTCAGCTTTATTGACTACACCAAAGCCCTTGACTGTGTGGATCACAACAAACTGTGGAAAATTCTTAAAGAGATGGGAATACCAGACCACCTGACCTGCCTCTTGAGAAATCTGTATGCAAGTCAAGAACCAGACATGGAACAACAGACTGGTTCCAAATCCGGAAAGGAGTACATCAAGGCTGTATATTGTCACCCTTTTCTTCAACTTATATGCAGAGTATATCATGCAAAATGCTGAGCTTGGTGAAGCACAAACTGGAATAAAGATTGCCAGGAGAAATATCAATAACCTCAGATATGCAGATGATACCACCCTTATGGCAAAAGGTGAAGAACTAAAGAGCCTCTTGATGAAAGTCAAAGAGGAGAGTGAAAAAGTTGGCCTAAAACTCAACATTCAGAAAACTAAGATCATGGCATCTGGTCCTTATGGCAAATAGATGAGGAAACAATGAAAACAGTGACAGACTTTATTTTGGGGGGGCTCCAAAATCATTGCAGATGGTGACTGCAGCCATGAAATTAGAAGATGCTTGCTCCTTGGAAGAAAAGCTATGACTAACCCAGACAGCATATTAAAAGGCAGAGACATTACTTTGCCAACCAAAGCCCATCTAGTCAAAGCTATGATTTTTCCAGTGGTCATGTATGGATGTGAGAGTTGGACTATAAAGAAAGCTTAGCACTGAAGAATCGATGCTTTTGAACTGTGGTGCTGGAGAAGACACTTGAGAGTCCCTTGGACTGCGAGGAGATCCAACCAGTTCATTCTAAAGGATATCAGTCCTGAATATTCATCAGAAGGACTGATGCTGAAGCTGAAACTTCAATACTTTGGCCACCTGATGCAAAGAACTGACTCATTGGAAAAGGCCCTGATGCTGAGAAAGATTGAAGGCAGGAGGAGAAGGCGACGACAGGGGATCAGATGGTTGGATGGCACCACTAACTCTATGGACATGAGTTTGAGCAAGTTCCAGGAGTTGGTGATGGACAGGGAATCCTGGCATGCTGCAGTCCATAGGGCTGCAAAGAGTCGGACATGAATGAGCGACTGAACTGAACTGAATATTCCATTGTATATACATGCCACATCTTCTCTATTCATACCTCTATTGATGGAAATTTAGTTTACTTCCATGCCTTGGCTATTGTAAGTAGTGCTTCTATGAAAACTGGGGTGCATGCATCCTTTCAAATTATGGTTTTGTCCAGATATATGCCCAGGAGTTGGATTGCTGGGTCATATGGTAGCTCTATTTTTAGTTTTCTGAAGAAGAAATTGATCCTTATTGATTAGAAACCTCATCTCTTCAGCTCCTTCAAAGCTCATGAGAAGGAGAGAATGAAAGAGGGGCTGAGTGAGACATGGCTGGTCAGGGAAGGTCTGATTTGGCCATAGTTCAGGGCTCCCTGTGTTGTAACACAGAAAGGTATCCTTGCAGGGTGTGGGGGGGTCTGAATTTTAGATCCTTTTTGTCCAGATGAAAGTGTCCGTGCAACTGGTCTTCTAGGGAGAGAACCTGCATGAAGCAGGCAGCTCTTTAATTTCTTCTCTGAAGGCAGAGTCTCCCTTGTACTCTCAGTTTCATTTTCTGTCACTCAGAGAGGCAGCAATTAAATAGTGCTCAGAAAAATTACATTCCCAGCAATTTCAGAGCATGCCTGGATCACGAAGCATGCACATAATTGCTACTTCATAAAAGTTTGATAAATGAGATGCAAAATATACAGCTACTCCCTCTGAACAGGGTAAGGGGCCTTATTCCAGGGGTATTTTAGATAATGAAAACCACAGTTAATGAGTTCGATTATGGGATTCATTAATGGTAGTGAACGTTAAGAACCTAAAAACAAGCCTCTCATCCTGGGGTCATTGAGCAAGCCACATCAGTTCAAAGCCTGACTGGCCATGGTTTCAAAGGAACTGGCTTCTGAACTCTGTTCTGGACCTCTGACCTTTCTGGATGACCTTGGGTAAGTCCCAGACACTTTTTCTTCTTCACTTTCTCTAGCAGGAGAGCAGAGAATCACATTCCCCTATTGATTCTCAGATACTAGTTCTGGGCATAGGTGGTGGTGGTGGTGGTTGTTTAGTTGCTAAGTCATGTCCGACTCTTGCAATCCATGGACCGTAGCCTGCCAGACTCCTCTGTCCATGGGATTCTCCAGGCAAGAATACTGGAGTGGGTTGCCATTTCCTTCTCCAAGGGATCTTCCCAACCCAGGAATTGAACCTGGGTCTCCTGTACTCCAGGCAGATGATTTACCAACTGAGCTATGAGGGAAACCCTCTGGTCCTAGAGTTTGCTGCAAAACTGGTCCCTTGGGTTGGAGCCATAGAGGGCCTGCTGCCCAGTGGACTGTTCAGGATCAAGTTGGTGGCAATAATTGACTTTCTATCCAGTTGTCTGGTTTCTCAACATAACAGAGAGAAGAGCAGTGGGGAAATAGAAGCATTTCTATCTCAAATAACCATTTCAAACTCCATAATGATGAAGAATGGTGAGTGCATGTGTGTATTTGAGCCTAGCTGAGAGTGTGTGGATGTGCATATGAATGTGTGTCTCATGAGTGTTTATGGTGAGTGTGCATGAGTATGTGAGAGTATGAATGTGTGTGTGTGTGTGTGTGTGTGTGTGTGTGTGTGTGTACCAGTTTTGAGGTGTCCTGACTTTTACCCTCTATTAGTGGGCGTGCCTCCTGCTGGTCTTTATCTCCTTAGACTATCTTCACAGTAGCTCCAAGAGGCAGTTCAATAATGCAAGCTGAAAGACATGGAAACAACCTAAATATCCATTGGCAGATGAATAGATAAGACAAGATGTGGAACATATATACAATGGAATAGTACTCAACCATAATAAAGAATGAAATGAACCTATAGATTATCATACAAAGGGAAGTAAATCAAAGAGAAAAATACCGTATGGTATCTGTTACATGCATGCATGCTAAGTCGCTTCAGTTGTGTCCAACTCTTTGTGACCCTATGGACTGTAGCCCACCAGATTCCTGTGTTCATGGAATTTCCCAGACAAGAATACTGGAGTTGGTTCCCAGGCCCTCCTCCAGGGGATCTTCTAGACCCTAGATCGAACCTGCATCTCTTATATCTTCTGCATTGGCCGGTGGACTCTTTATCACTAGTGCCACCTGGGAAGCCCATGATACATGGTACCATATGCTATATCAACACCATATGATAACTTTTATATGTGGAATCTAAAGTATGAAATAAATGAACTTATTTATGAAACCCAGACAGACTAATAAACATAAAAACCAAAATATGGTTACCAAAGAGGAAAGAAGTAGGGAAAGGATTAATTAGGAGTTTGGGATTAGCAGATGTAAATTATTACATATAGAATTGATAAACAACAAGGTCCTACTATATAGTTCAGTTCAGTTCAATTCAGTCACTCAGTTGTGTCCAACTCTTTGCTACCCTATGAACTGCCAGGCCTCCTTGTCCATCACCAACTCCCAGAGCCTACCCAAACTCATGTCCATTGAGTCAGTGATGACATCCAACCATCTCATCCTCTGTCATCCACTTCTCCTCCTGCCCCCAATCCCTCCCAGCATCAGGGTCTTTTCCAATGAGTCAGTTCTTCACATCAGGTGGCCAAAGTATCAAGTTTCAGCTTCAACATCAGTCCTTGCAATGAACACCCTGGACTGATCTCCTTTAGGATGGACTGGTTGGATCTCCTTGCAGTCCAAGGGACTCTCAAGAGTCTTCTCCAACATCACAGTTCAAAAGCATCGATTCTTCAGTGCTCAGCTTTCTTTATAGTCCAACTCTCACATCCATACATGACTACTGGAAGTGCAGGGAACTATATTCAATATCCTCTGATAAAGCATAATGGAAAAGAATATGAAAAATAATATATGTATAACTAAATCACTTTGCTGTACAGTATAAATTAACACTATAAATTAAATATACTTCAGTTAAAAAAAAAAAAAAAAAAAACAGGCTGAGGTGTGTGTGTGCAGCAATTTGTAATAGCCTTTCAAAGCAAATCGTTTGAGGCAGAAGACCACAGCATTATAAAAGCAATACTATGTCCAGTCTGTTCATATGTTGTGATTCTGCAGAGGCCAAGACAAGCTGTGGCCCAAAACTGAAGACCCTGTCATGTGGAGAAAACAGAAAAATTTTATGCTTACAAAAGGGCCAATTATTTCCAGGCCACAAACAGCTACATTATTAATGCTTAGCCAATAAAACTTTTCATTTAAAAAAATGCCCAAGTATTTTATCAAGACCTGAATATACTGGGCCTGAGTCCATTCAAGATTTAACTATGAGATGTGAACAGATGCTTTCAGTAGGATGAACTGAGGCTGAAGACATCCTAACATCCAAACAACTGTTTGCAGACCCTAGCAGTCTTCACCACCCCCAGGGTTTCAATAGGCCCGTCAGTTCAGCTCAGTCACTCAGTCATGTCTGACTCTTTGTGACTCCATAGACTGCAGCACCCCAGTCTTCCCTGTCCATCACCAACTTCTGCAGCTTGCTCAAACTCATGTCCATAGAGATGGTGATGCTATCCAACCAGCTCATTCTGTCATCCCCTTCTCCTCCTCTTTTTGAATGAAAACAAGCCCTTATCAAAGGAGAAATCACCATCTGAGACTGAGAATGGACAGTATGTATTCATGTATGAATATTCCATGAAGGTGAGGAATGATGTCCATGGGCTGAGAGGATGAAGCGAAACCTCCTCAGTTCCAACTTCCAACTTGGTGTCTGGATGTAGCAGATGCACAAAAGCTTTTATAAATTCAGTGAACACATGATTAGATGAATCAGTAAATCGAATACTGTTAAGGAAGAAAAACAATGACTCCCATCCTGGTTTATGGAATACTTGTATTAAAATTAGTCTTGCCACATGATGTTTTTATCCTTAAGCCTGCATGATCCCAGAAATGATAGGTTTTTCCAGAAGAAATTTTAATAACAAAATAATGATTTTTCAAGTATCAATGCCTTTGCTGCCAAAGGGATCAAATGCTATGAATAAGTTTGATGTGAATGTAGTGCTTTCTATTGCACAGCAACTCCTTGTTGTAAAGATATCTAAAACATTTTGATACAATTCAACTACTTTTTGTTGAGCAACAAGTGTGCTGGGGGCTCAGCAGCCATAATACCCAGCAGAAAGACAAGATCCATTCCTTACTGTAGAGCTCCATGGATCTTTACTCAGAACCTATTAACATACAACCTTTGTAACCTGGGAGATCTGCACTCCAAGGCACAGGTTCATCACTTTAAGGTAGAAGGTAGATTGCTAGAGACAGGCAGAGTGAGACTGACAAGAAACAGTATCATACATTAAAAGGAAGAAGAATTGAATCAATGGAGAAATCTCTAAGATGTATTAGTGCAAAAGGCAAGGTAGAGAAAACGTGTAGTATGCTACCAATATCTACAAAAAGAGGGTTTATAAATACACAAAACAGATTTACTTATATTAAGAGCTAGCTATCCTTAAATATACCTTGATTTAGAGATTTAATTTAGAAATCATGTAAATATTTTACTTAAGTATGAAATAAAATTGAGTTTTAGAAAAGCAATCCCTTAAAATCAAAATGAAATAAGTGAATCTAACTCTGTACTCAGTTATTAGCATAACCACACACAGAAGGATTATTCCCTGTGATTTTAAAACACAGCAATTTGACTCTACATCCATCCCTATTGAAATATATCTTAAGGACAAAAAGAACTGCAAAAGATTTGTATTGCTCTTCTCAGACTGTTGTGCATGTCATGTGCAGTAGAGCATATGAGTCATGATCTGGTGACTTTGAGAAATAGAATTTGCAATATGACAGGGCAAAACATATACATATAAGATCAATGAGGTTCAAAACTCACTACTGGACACATCATAGCACTTCAGAGAGAAGAGATCCAGCTCCACCCACCAGAACACCGACACAAGCTTCCCTAACCAGGGAACCTTGACAAGCCACTCGTTCAACCCCACCCACAGGGAGGAACCTCCACAGTAAAGAGGAACCACAAACCTCCAGCATACAGAAAGGCCACCCCAAGCACAGCAATATAAACAAGATGAAAAGGCAGAGAAATATTCATCAGGTAAAGGAACATGATAAATGCCCACCAAACCAAACAAAAGAAGCGGAGGTAAGGAGTCTACTTGGAAAAGAATTCAGAATAATGATAGTAAAAATGATCCAAAATCTTGAAAACAAAATGGAGTTACAGATAAAAAACCTGGAGACAAGGATTGAGAAGATGCAAGGAATGCTTAACAAGGACCTAGGGAAAAAAAAGAGTCAATCAATAATGAATAATGCAATAACTGAGATCAAAAACACTATGGAGAGAACCAACAGTAGAATAACTGAGGCAGAAGATAGGATAAGTGAGGTAGAAGATAGAATGGTGGAAATAAATGAAGCAGAGAGGGGAAAAAGAATTAAAAGAAATGAGAACAACCTCAGGGACCTCTGGGACAATGTGAAACACCCCAACATTCAAAACATGGGAGTCCCAGAAGAAGAAGGCAAAAAGAAAGGTCATGAGAAAATAGTTGAGGAGACAATAGTTGAAAACTTCCCTAAAATTGGGAAGGAAACAGCCACCCAAGTCCAAGAAACCCAGAGAGTCCAAAAACAGGATAAATCCAACGCAAAACACCACAAGACACATATTAATCAAATTAACAAAGATCAAACACAAAGAACAAATATTACAAGTAGCAAGGGAAAAACAACAAATAACACACAAGGGGATTCCCATAAGGATAACAGCTGATCTTTCAATAGAAACTCTTCAGGCCAGAAGGGAATGTCAGGGCATACTTAGAGTGGTGAAAGAGAAAAACCTACAACCCAGATTACTGTAACCAGCAAGGGTCTCATTAAAATATGAAGAAGAAATCAAAAGTTTTACAGACAAGCAAAAGCTGAGAGAATTCAGCACCACCAAACCAGCTCTCCAACAAATGCTAAAGGATCTTCTGTAGACAGGAAACACAGAAAAGGTGTATAAACCCAAACCCAAAACAGCAAAGTAAATGACAACAGCATCATACTTATCAATACTTATCTTAAATGTAAATGGGTTGAATGCCTCAACCAAAAGACAAAGACTGGCTGAATGGATACAAAAACAAGACCCCTATATATGCCGTCTACAAGAGACCCACCTCAAAACAAGGGACAAAGATATTTGGAAAAAGATATTTCACACAGATGGAGACCAAAAGAAAGCAGGAGTAGCAATACTCATATCAGATAAAATAAACTTCGAAATAAAGGCCATGAAAAGAGACAAAGAAATGCACTACATAATGATCAAAGGATCAATCCAAGAAGATATAACAATTATATATGTACCCAACATAGGACCACCACAATATGTAAGGCAAATGCTAACAAGATTGAAAGGGGAAATTAACAGTAACTCAATAATAGTGGGAGACTTTAGTACCCCACTCACACCTACAGATAGATCAACTAAACAGAAAATTAGCAAGGAAACACAAACTTATAATGATACAATGGACCAGTTAGACCTAATTGATATCTATAGGACATTTCACCCCAAAACAATGAATTTCAACTTTTTCTCAAGTGCACACAGAACCTTTTTCAGGATAGATCACATCCTGGGCCAAAAATCTATCCTTGGTAAATTCAAAAAAACTGAAATCATTCCAAGCATCTTTTCTGATCACAATGCAGTTAGATTAGATGTCAACTACAGGGAAAAAACTATTAAAAATAAAAACATATGGAGGTTAAACAACACGCTTCTGAATAACCAACAAATCACAGAAAATATTTTTTTAAAGAAATTAAAATATGCATAGAATTTAATGAAAATGAAAGCACAACAAACCAAAACTTATGGAATGCAGTAAAAGCAGTGATAAGGGAAAGGTTCATAGCAATACAAGCTTACCTCAAGAAACAGAAAAATCAAATAAATAACCTAACTCTATACCTAAAGCAACTAGAAAAAGAAGAAATGAAGAACCTCAGGGTTAGGAGAAGGAAACACATTATAAAAGTTAAGGCAGAAATAAATGAAAAAGAAACAAACGAGACCATAGCAAAAAAAAAAAATAAATAAACAAAGCTAAAAGCTGGTTCTTTGAGAAGATAAATCAAATAGACAAACCATTAGCCAGACTCATCAGGAAAAAAAGGGAGAAGAACCAAATCAACAAAATTAGAAATGAAAATGGAAAAATCACAACAGCACAGAAATAAAAGGATCATAAGAGACTACTATTGGCAGCTCTATGCCAATAAAACGGACAACTTGGAAGAAATAGACAAATTCTTAGAAAATTATAACTTTCCAAAACTGAACCAGGAAGAAATGGAAAATCTTTACACACCCATCATAGGCACAGAAATCAAAACCGTAATCAGAAATATTCCAACAAACAAAAGCCCAGGACCAGACGGCTTCACAGCTGAATTCTACTGAAAATTTAGAGAGGAGCTAACACCTATCCTACTCAAACTCTTCCAGAAAATTGCAGAGGAAGGGAAACTTCCAAACTCATTCTATGAGGCCACCATCACCCTAACACCAAAACCAGAAAAAGATGCCACAGAAAAAGGAAACTACAGGCCAATATCACAGATGAACATAGATACAAAAATCCATAACAAACTTTTAGCAAACAGAATCCAACAACATATTAAAAAGATCATACATCATGACCAAGTGGGCTTTATTCCAGGGATGCAAGGATTCTTCAATATCCACATATTGACATAATACACCACACTAACAAATCAAAAGGTAAAAACTGTATGATTATCTCAATGGATGCAGAGAAAGCCCTTGACAAAATTCAGCATCCATTTATGATTTAAAAAAAAAAAAAAAACCCTCCAGAAAGCAGGAAAAGGAGGAACATACTTCAACATAACAAAAGCTACATATGACAAACCCACAGCAAACATTATCCTCAATGGTGAAAAATTGAAAGTCAGGAACAAGACAAGGGTGCCCACTCTCACCACTACTATTCAACATAGTTTTGGAAGTTTTGGCCACAGCAATCAGAGCAGAAAAAGAAATAAGAGGAATCCAGATTGGAAAAGAAGAAGTGAAACTCTCTTTGCAGATGACATGATCCTCTACAAAGAAAGCTTGAATTTTCCACCAGAAAATTACTAGAGTTAATCAATGAAAATAGTAAAGTTCCAGGGTACAAAATCAATACACAGAAATCCCTCGCATTCCTATACACTAACAATGAGAAAACAGAAAGAGAAATCAAGGTAACAATTCCATTCGTCATTGCAATGAAAAGAATAAAATGCTTAGGAATATATTTACCTAAAGAAACAAAAGACCTATATATAGAAAACTATAAAATACTGATGAAAGAACTCAAAGATGACACAAGTAGATGGAGAAATATACCATGTTCATGGATCAGAAGAATCAATATAGTGAAAATGAGTATACTATCCAAAGCAATCTATACATTCAATGCAACCTCAATCAAGTTACCAAAGGTATTTTTCAGAGAACTAGAACAAATAATTTCACAATTTGTATGAAAATACAAAAAACCTCGAATAGCCAAAGCAATATTGAGAAAAAAGAATGGAACTCGAGGAATCAACCTTCCTGACTTCAGGCTCTACTACAAAGCCACTGTCATCAAGACAGTATGGTCCTGGCACAAAGACAGAAATATAGATCAATGGAACAGAATAGAAAGCCCAGAGATAAATCCACTTACCTATGGACACCTCATCTTTGACAGATATACAATGGAGAAAAGACAACCTCTTTAATAAGTGGTGCTGGGAAAACTGGTCAACCACTTGTAAAAGAATGAAACTAGAACACTTTCTAACACCATACACAAAAATAAACTCAAAATGGGTTAAAGGTCTAAATGTAATACCAGAAACGATAAAACTCCTAGAGGAAAACATAGGCAAAACACTCTCCAACATAAATCAAAGCAGGATCCTCTATGACCCACCTCCCAGAGTAATGAAAATAAAAGCAACAATAAACAAATGGGACCTAATTAAACTTAAAAGGTTTTGCACAACAAAGGAAACTCTAAGTAAGATGAAAAGACAACCTTCAGAACGGGAGGAAATAATAGCAAATGAAGCAACTGACAAAAAATTTATCTGAAAAATATACAAGCAGCTCAATTCCAGAAAAATAAATAACCCAATCAAAAAATGGGCCAAAGAACGAAACAGACATTTCTCCAAAGAAGACATACAGATGGCTAACAAACACATGAAAAGATGCTCAACATCACTCAATATCAGAAAAATGCAAATCAAAACCACAATGAAGTACCATCTCACACTGGTCAGAATGGCTGCTATCAAAAAATCTACAAGCAATAAATGCTGGAGAGGGTGTGGAGAAAAGGGAACCCTCTTATAGTGTTGGTGGGAATGCAAGCTAATACAGCCACTATGTAGAATAGTGTGGAGATTCCTTTAAAAACTGGAACTATAACTGCCATCAGTTCAGTTCAGTTCAGTTCAGTTGCTCAGTTGTGTCTGACTCTTTGCGACCCCATGAGTTGCTGCACGCCAGGCCTCCCTGTCCATCACCAACTCCTGAAGTTTACTCAAACTCATGTCCATCAAGTCAGTGATGCCATCCAACCATCTCATCCTCTTTCGTTTCCTTCTCCTCCTGCCCCCAATCCCTCCCAGCATCAGGGTCTTTTCCAATGAGTCAACTCTTCGCATGAGGTGGCCAAAGTATTGGAGTTTCAATATGACCCAGCAATCCCACTGCTGGGCATCCACACCGAGGAAGCCAGAATTGAAAGAGACACATGTACTCCAAAATTTATTGAAGCACTGTTTACAATAGACAGGACATGGAAGCAATCTAGATGTCCATTGGCAGACGAATGGATAAGAAAGCTGTGGTACATGTACATAATGAAATATTACTCAGCTATTAAAAAGAATGCATTTGAATCAGTGCTAATGAGGTGGATGAAACCAGAGCCTATTGTACAGAGTGAGGTAAGTCAGAAAGAAAAACACAAATACAGTATATTAGCGCATATATACAGAATTTAGAAAGATGGTAACAATGACCCTATATGCAAGACAGCAAGAGAGACAACAAATGTAAAGAACAGACTTTTAGACTCTGTGGGAGAAGGCAAGGGTGGGATGATTTGAGAAAATAGCATTGAAACATGTATATTATCATATGTGAAATAGATCACCAGTCCAGGTTCGATGCATGAGACAGAGTGCTCAGGGTTGGTGCACTGGGATGACCCTGAAGGATGGGATGGGGAGGGAGGTGGGAGGAGGGTTCAGGATGGGGAACACATGTGCGCCCATGGCTGATTCATGTCAACGTATGGCAAAAACCACTACAGTATTGTAAAGTAATTAGCCTCCAATTAAAATAAATTAATTAATTTAAAAGATTAATGAGGTTAAGTAGTTCTATAGTCCTAAGACTGAATTGGTAGCTGCAGTATTAACTTCTAGTATATCTTAAATATATATACACACATATGCAATTTTTTCTATATGAATTCTTTACCATCTGAGCCACCAGGGAAGTTCAAGAATCCTTGGAGAAAATGTCTGGGGCAGAGATTTTATAAGATAAGTCTACGACATCTTTAGGGAAACTATGTAAGTTTCGAAGGGTCAGGTCAAAAGAACTCAGGAGCAAACTCAAAAAGGCTCTAGCTGGCCAAAGGGAGGCAATTTGAGCTTCAATAATGATAGTAACTGGAACAGATTTCATCATCAGATACATTTCAATCCACAAGTTCATAAAAATAAAAAATAAACTAGTCATCACTGGAAAATACAAATGAAAAACTAATATCTTAAAAACTGGTGAAGAGAGGGGGAAACAATAAAGCATTAATTTGCTTTTCTTAAACGAACTATCCCTCGGGTTACTGTAGAGTTGACAAAGAAAACCATCTATTTATAGACATTTCCAGCTAATAAACAAAGATGGCATCATCGAATTGGTGTATCAACATTTTGGCACTATCAGTGAGTTAATAGTGTAAGCAGTGAGCATCACTGTCCCAGAAAGATGGTCAGGCACTGCGTACTTCCTGATAAAACACAGCACTACCTGTGAAGTGGTCTTATAAGCTGAACTTGAATATATCAAGCCTCTAGATCTAACTTCCAATTTATAAGAAATACAGGCAACAGAGGACCTGGACCACACAAATACAATCAGCAAAATTCACAGTGTGATAAACTTTTCAAGACAAAAGATCCAGACCAGACTTTCTCACAAATAAATCACAAGAGAAAAAAATTTATAAGGAAATCTGTAGATTAAAAGAGACTTAAAAATTTATGTCAGCTTATCACTTACTTCAATCTTGATGCAAACAAAGTATTAAAGATATATATGAAGCACTCAGGGAAATTTGAACACAGATTGGTCATTTGATGAAGTCAAGGAATTATTGCTAATTTTTTGATGTGATAATGGTACTGTGTCTATTTTTTTTATTCCTTATCTTACAGAGGTATAACCTGAAATATTTAGCAAGGAAATGATACAATAGCTGGAGTTCACTCTAAAATAACCTGGAGCAGGTTGGGAAGGAAGTGGGCAGAGAGGATTAAGAAAAAAAGACGAGCTCTGAATTGATAACTATTGAAGCTGGGTGTTGGATAAATGGGAGCTCATTATACTATGTCCTCTACTTCTGTGTATGTTTGAGATTTTCCATAATGAAAAATACAAGAAAAAAAGCAACTGACAGCCTCACAGTGAAAAGAAACAAAAAGATAAATAAAGCAACAAAAAAGAAATAAGCAGTCTAAGAAGGCAGAAGCATGGAATAGACTGTAAAGAGCCTTCTCAATAAAAGAAGGAACCAGAAAACCCACATAAGTTCCACCCACCTGAAAATTTTCATTCAGGGAGGACTTTACCCTAACAATGGCCGTAAACGGAGCTTCACCAAATTTTTTAATTGATTTATTTATTTTAATTAGAGGCTAATTACTTTACAATATTGTGGTGGTTTTTGCCATACATTGACATGAATCAGCCACGTGTACATGTGTCCCCCATCCTGAACCCCCCTCCACCTTCCTCTCCATCCCATCATTTTTATTATAAAAATGCCACATATATATGTGTGGCATATACATATATACATAGCATATATGTGTGTGGGTGTATATATATATAATGATATGTCCCTGATGATGTCATTTTTTCCTCTTATTTCACAGACGAGAATGCTGAGTCTCAGCTATGTACATGACATCCATGGCTGCTCAGTTGGTCAGGGCTGGAGCTGGTACCACAGACTGGAGTTCACCTTCCCTGCAAGAGCTTGATTTTTGCCCTCTCCACATTGTTTCCTCTCTGGGAAGGACACCAGTGTCCCATGATGGACCCAACAAGTCTCTCCCTTGGATATGTGACACTCTGCTCCCCAAAACAGCATATCCTGCCTGAAATAAGCAGACCTCCCACAATCCACTGACTCTCACATTCCCAGGGAACCCCTTTTTCATTCAGTGTGCCATCACAGTCCAATTTCACCTAATCACATTATTAATGTTGAAAGATATTTTCATTAGCATTTGAGGCTTCATTGAGCTCATTAGACAGAAATACTCACTTGCAGGTGGCAGCTGTCAGCTCCTAAGGAGGGTGGCTGCAGTTCAACACACTTAACGCAGTGCCATGGGGCCTCATTTCTGCAGTGGCAGGTGTGAGATGCCACGTGCTCTAAGTCCCCTTCTCTCTGTGGGAAGAAAGGCTTCCTTTGGTTTAGTGGACATTGGAGCTGGAGAATTTGCAGTAAAGGCAGCTAAACTGATTCAGTTCCTTGATGCAAAGTGAAAAGCAAAGCCATCCACTGAGAAGGTTGGTGATGCTGTATCACCCTACATGCCCAGAAACACACAGAGGTCCATCCCATCAGATCAGGAGGTAGGGGGCTTATGTGGCCCTCTGAGCCAGTCCCTTCATCTTCTAGACTTCAACGCTTCCATCTCAAAGTTACGGGTGGCAATCCCCACCAAACCTAACCCTGTGGGAACAGAAAACCATGCAGGTGACCTGGGATCGCTGATGTCACCACCAGCACGGATATTTTGGATCAGCCAACTCTCAGAGAAGGGACTCCAGTAATGTCAGCCTGCAAGTGACAGCTGCCTACTGGGCATGCGCTTCCCACAGTTCATCCTCACAGAGACCCTGTACAGAAGGCAGCGCTGTGATCCCCATTACAAATGACCACACTGAGACACAGAAGGGAAATAAATTTTTCAGTCACCCCACGAGAGGGTGGCAGAGCTAGGATTAGACCCCAAGTCTTGTTGATGTCAAAGCTATGCCCTTAACTTCCTGCTACTCTGACTTTGTCCCCTTGAATCCTAGAACAAGGGTAACATGTGCTAAATGCCCAATCAACACTTTAAATGAATAAATGAAAGAATGAATGATTAGTAACCCCCAGAGAGAATGATGTTCATGCTGGTGGGGAGAAGACTGTTCAGCCCAGTGCACTGAAATTGTGTCTTGGGTACTGCTGTGTTGGAGATGCCCATGGTTTTGTAAATAGCATTTTTCTGCCTATAACGGCAATAATACATGTTTGCAGTAGAAAATTAGGGAAGTGCAGAGAAGTGTAAAGAAGAAAATAAAGCTCATCCATAATCCACCCCTGGAAAGGTAAGTACTATTGACATTTGGGCGTATTTCACTCCAGGAAAAGAGAGAATCTTAAATAGTGCAAGACTGGGGCAGCCCTTGTGGTCTCCACTATTTACCAATAACACTCAAGTCAAGGGGTTCAGTAGAATTCCAATGACCCCCTTCCCTGACAGCAATAATGATAATAAGCATTTCTATAGCACTTACCATGTTGCAGATATTACTGTAAACATTTCTCATATTAACTCATTTAACAGCAGGAGAAAGACCCATTTTATAGGGTAAATTTCAAGATTTTATAGCATCATAAAATTCAGCCAATAACATTAAACACCTCTCTTTCCTTCCCCTGCCACTCACAAGGGAAAAAAAAAATCTTTTCCAGGTAATAAATGAGCAATGACTTCTTAAGCATCTGCTTTTAACAAAAAAGCACTGGGCAACGCTCCTGATAAAAAGGGTCTCTTGTCCCTGCAGGCTCTCACTTGGTCATAAAGGAAATGGCACGAGCCCACTGAGCAGTAACCATCACTTTAGACTGGAAGCATCAGCAGTATCTGGGAACTTGTTAGAAATGGAAATTCTTAAGCCCCATCTCAGACATATTAAATCAGAAACATTGAGTTGGGACCCAGCTGGCTATAATTCAACATGCCCTCTGAGTAATGTGACACATGCAAAGTTTGGGAACCTACACTTTAAATATCCTAGTCCAACGATTAAAGGGTTGATGCCAAGCACACCTGATGTCCAACTGAAGGGGGAAAACCACTGTGGGGCTGAAGCAAGTAGGGCAGCCTTCCCAGAGGAGGTGATTCTTACCTAGAGCTCAAAGTTGTTCCCTTTGGAAGGAGGAGAAGCAGTGTGGCGGAGGTGAGGGAGCATTGGTTGGGCTTTTGGACTCAGACAAGAGATGGATGCCTCACCTTGCTGCATCTGGAGCAGCACAGCCAGACATAAGGGAAGTGTTCATTCCCTCACCTTCAGATTTCAGCCCTGTCATCACCAGTCAATAGCTGTCAATGGTGATTACTGTGAAGAGGCAGAGAAATGCCGACTGGGCAAAAGGGAGTGAGAGGTGTTGGCAGTGAGCAGTCCAGAGAAGGCGGGGAGGTGAGTCCTGGAGCACGGGCAGGCCTTCATTGATCGTCCTGTCCCCGGGGTCACTCCCCATGCCCTCGGTTACCACCAGCCCCCAGGACCCCAGAGTCCCCAGATATGGCACCCAAGGACTACAGCCCAAGAGGCCAGCTATCCATCAGCCCACGGCAGTATATCCACAGAGGATCTGTCAGATGGACAGGCATGGACTGGGGTGGGGCATGAGATGCACTTACAAAACAGGTCCACATTGGTGTTGCTGGTTTCCCTCAGATCCATTACTTCCTCTTCCTTGATTCTGCTCTGTGGGACAGAGGGGCTAACCCCTTAGGCTGCAATTCCCAGGCTCTGAGATCTGCTCACTTCCAGGTGGCTCAGCTCATGAGCAAGGCAGGAGGAAGAGAGAAGCCTGGTGTTTATCCCCCGCTCTCTCTGTTGCAGGAGAATGGCCAGCCATAGTCTCCATGGTCTCAGCACCCGTGCAGCCCCATCATGGGTTGGCAAGCTTCTTCTGTGTGTCCCCACCTCACCAGTGCCTGCAGTCAATGGTATAACCATATCCAATTTGCCCCACCAAACTGCATGGTGTGAGCTCTCATTCTCCCTTGGACCATCTGACCCAGTGCCCACACGCCCTGACCACCTCTGAAGTCATCCTCCTATGTTCAGAGCCCTCCTGGGGCTCTCAGTTCTACAAAGGCCCAGACTCCTTGGCAGGCCCCAGACCTCCTCCTCCCATCTGCTCCAGCTTTGTCTCATACACTCCTCGGGCCAAAGAGAAAACCTTGCCAGTCTGAGCCACATCTTGTGCCCTAGCCCTAGTCCTTCCAGGTGTCTTATCCCAACCACTTCACCTTAACTGTACTGATTTATCAGAACCTTCTCCTTCCTTCCATGTGAATGCCCCCTAGATCAGGAAGCACACCCCGCTCCCCGCCCTGCTTATACACCCTCTCCTCTGATCTTGAGGTCTCTTCTGCCCCTTCCTTGATCTATCTCACCTACAACATTTGAACATCTATGAGGGATTCGCTCAGTCCTGGTGCCCAGCTCTGTAAGGACAGGACCAATATATTCCAAGTCTTTTTCCCACAGTACCTGGCATAGAACCTTCCAAGGAATAGAGCCCTAATTGATAGCCTACAGCCTTGACAGCTCTCCCATCCAGTGGTCTTTCTAAAATGATCATTTTAGCTGCCTGGACCTCCTGTGAGCTCTGCAACAGCCCTCCTGCAACAGGGGAGAGTCTGCACTTCTCTGTGTGCCCTACACACCCACTTCGATATGACAAGGGCTGTGGTGGGTGCCCCAGACCAACTACTGACTGGGCAGTTTTACTCTGTCCTGAACTGGTCCCCACCTCCCCCCCCCCCCCCGTCTCCCATTCCTGCTCAGTACTGGACACTTAACAGGAAAACAGTCAGACCCCCACCCCCACCCTACCCAGCCTGACAGCTCAGCAATAGGCTCATGCGCTGAAGATTAGAGCATGGGGAGTGAAAAATGAAGACTTGGTGGAGCAATTCAGGCATTCTAGAAGCATCCGTGCTTTGGAAAAATTGCCTGCAGCTTAACACTCTAGAATTCTGATCCCTTGCTCCATCTCCCCACGGGCAGCTCGGCCCTGAGGGCTGAGGTCCCAGAGCACAGAATAGAAGCTTGAAGGTGTCTGTGAACTAAGGGATGATGGAAATAAAAAGGCGTGGGAGATTCATCTCCCAGGAAGTCAGAAGTATCTCTTCAGCAGAAACCTCAATTTAGATCACCAAATAGTTAGGGAGTGGCTACCATATACCAGGAACTAGAAGAACCAAGATGGTGGGATTTTAAGAACACTGTCTCTTCAGCTATGCATCATCTGGTCTTTGCATAGTGACTGTGCCTGCAAAGGCTAGGAGAATCAAAGGGGAAAGGCAGGAAAAGAGGAAGGAGGAGGCAGAGTTCCTGTGTGTGCCAGGATCTGGGATCCAGAGATGGACAGGGAAGTTCCCTGGCCCTGCAAGACCTGAAGCATCCTGACTGCTCAGACAGGACAGTCCTTGAGATGGTCTCTTTCCCAACTTGTTGCTTGGCTCTTGAGAACAGGCCCTCCTGTTGATTGAGAAGTCAATCCGAGAAGTCAAGCAGAGCTATGAGTGCCCCTCGGCATCAGGAGGCCACCTAAGAGAGACCCAAGGAAATATAAAAGCAGCCAAGTGTGAGGACTTGACAGCCAGGGCTCTTGTACCCCCAGGTGGGAGGGAAGGTACTCACACAGCAGATACAGTGACATCCCAGGTGGCTTCCTGGAGGAGAAAGACATGGAGCAGAGACTGGAAGCATAGGGTGGGTTTATCTGAATGGAGAGGAAGGAACAGGAGCATGTGAGCAAATGGACAGGGCAGAATACACACAAGAGCAACAACATGGGGTGCAGAGTGAGAAGTTAGGCAACGAATACACCAAGCGGAGCTTCCTTAAATGAAAATCCCTCAGTCGTGTCCGACTCTGTGCAACCCCATGGACAGGAGCCTGCCACATTCCTCTGTCCATGGAATTCTCCAGGCAAAGAATACTGGAGACGGTAGTTGTTCCCTTCTCCACAGGATTTCCTGACCTAGGGATTGAACCCAGGACTCTGGCATTGCAGACGAATTCTTTACTCTCTGAGTCACCAGGAAAGCCCAAGAAGACTGGAGAGAGTAGCCTATCCCTTCTCCAGGGGATCTTCCTGACCCAGGAATCAAACTGGGATCTCCTTTATTGCAGGCAGATTCTTAACCAGTTGAGTTACCAGGGAGCTCCCTTATAGAAAAGCATTAGTGTGTGTATGTGTATGTATATAATAGATGCTTAAGCAACAGGGACCTACTGTGTAGCACAGGGAACTACAATATTTTGAAATAACCTATAATGGAAAAGAATCTGAAAAAGAATATACCGAATCACTATGCTATACAACTGAAATTAACATAACATTGCAAATCAACTATACTTCCTTCAATGAAATTAAAAATAATACTAAAATATAAAATTTTAAAAATAAAAATTTTAAAAAGTGTTAGTAAGTGCCTATACAGTCGTTAGCACAAACTGACAGTGCTACCCTTAGCTGTTTTTCACCTGTTCTCACATGCACGGCTTCCTTCAATTATTCCAACGATCCTCTTAGCCACCTCTTATCAATGGCTTCTCATATTCTCCACTCAGTCATTTCACACCCTTCCCTTATCTTTTAAGTTCCTATCATCTCCTCATGCCCCTTGCTTTTAGCACATGATCTGTGTCCTGCCTCACACAGAAATGGAGACCTTCTAGGAAGTTTCCTCTGTAGCCTCTCAAGCTAAGTTAGACATTCACTGCTGGCTACCTGAAGTCCCAGCATGAATGCGTTTATGGGCTGCCTTTCCTGTTAGCAGGCTTCCCTGGTGGCTCAGTTAGTAAAGAATCTGCCTGCAATGCAGGAGACCTGGGTATGATCCCTGGGTCAGGAAGCTCCCCGGGAGAAGGAAATGGCAACCCAATCTAGTATTCTTGCCTGGGAAATCCCATGGACAGAGGAGCCTGATGGACTATGGTCCATGGGGTCGCATAAGAGTTGGACATGACTGAGTGACTAAACCACCATAAGTGAGATCATAAGGTATTTGTCTTTCTCTGACTTATTTCACCTAACATGATGCCCTCAAGACTCATTTATGTAGTTGTAAATAGCTACATTTTCCTGCTAGATTGGACATTCCTTGAGGGCCTGTCTTATCTCTTCCCAGTCGCCTGGGTTCAGCATGTAATCTAGACCAGAATAACTGCCTAGGACATGTTTGCTAAGAGGATAAGTGACTCAGACTTACTTGTCAGGTGGGCATTATTTTCTCCATTTAGTTAAGGGAAATCGGGTCAGAGAAATTGATAGAACTGTCTAAGGCTCCCCTTCCAGTGAAAGGCAGAACAAACCCCTAAACCCACCACTCCTGATCCCAGTGTTAACACTCTTCAGACCCTAAGATTGTCAAGAGAGGAGCCAGCAAATGCCCCCCAGGATGGGTTAACCTTCCTACCTGGCCAAGAGGCTGCCCTGTACACCACCGCCCAAGGCAGCACAGGCAGGAGAGATGGGGGCCTTTGGCGGCAGTCTCTGTAGAGTTGATGCGTCTGCTCATTTCTGATCCGTATGTGGGATTTCCTGCCAGTCATCTGCAGACGGCGCTGGATGAGAGGCCGGCTTCTGGAGGAGCCGCGTGGGTGGAGCGTGGCCAACATATGGCTCCTATGCCTTCCTGTTTATGCATGTTGATGTTTCCCCATGCTATGTGCTGAGCCGTATCTCCTGTTTGTTTTGAAGTTAGTGTAATTAGTGAACTGGGCTTGACTTCTCTCTCTGTGCCAGCTCTTGGCTCACTTCTCACTGAATGGTTCTATTAGAGGCTTTTCCGGGGATGCGTTATCAATGCTGTGATAGCATTCGCCCTTCCAGGGATGTGCTGACCCGCTGCCACATACTACCCAGAGAGGGGGGATGGCAAGTCCACAGCAGCAGAGAGGACAAGATGCCAAACTTTCCCTCACTTCAACCCCTCTCTACAACCACAGTTGGTAGGACATAGGGTATCCTAAAGTATGTTTTTAGGGGCAGTGCTTCATGTGACTCTGCCACCACTTTGTTCAAAACCTCTCAGAGAGCCCCCTTGTTCTACACGGAACTTCAGAAGCACCCTTCATGCAGATCCATTGCATTCCAGCCCTGTACACTTACTTCCACACTCAGCTCTCCCCTGATCCTAAGTACCGCTCACCTATGCTCTCTTTGTTTCCCACACCTGGAACGCCTTTCCTGCTCTGCCCCATATGGGATCGTATGTGATTCTGCAGATGGTAACTGTTTTGTTACTGCCAAGTATGGTTTATCATAACCATTCTTCAGATGAAGAAACTGAGGTATAGAAAAGTTGAGTAACTTGTCCATGGTCACTCAGCTAGCAAGAGGCAGGGCTAGGATTTTGCCCTGATATCTCTTTCACCATAAACTCTATGATTTTAAAAGTTTCATGCCTCCATACCAGACTCTCATCTCTCAGGAGTCAGTTCCTGCTTCCTCTCCTCTCTGAGGTCTCTTCTGAATCCTGTTTTACCCTGCCAGAGCTTCTCTGTCTCCCTCCCCACCATTTCTCTAGGCAGACTTCAAGCTGAGCACCTGAAATGCTGCACAGCCCCGGGTCTCTGTTGCCCCACTGGACCAGGAGCTCCACAGGCAGGGAAGGGCTTACAGCCTGCCAGTGGCCCTGGTGCTTCTAAGATGCATGGACACACCTGTAGGTGATCACTACACTGTTTTAATTTTTATTTTTTAGGCTTAACTTTTTATTTTTAATTTTTAGACAATTTTTACAGTCATTACAACATGTTGGCTATGTTCCTTGTGTTGTACAACACATCCTTGAGCCTATTTAATGCCAATAGTTTGGACCTCCCCCCGCCACTACCTTGTTTTAAAATGAGCTAATGAATGGGTGGCAAAACCTCTAAGTACAAATGGCAGCAAGAGCTAATTGCATCCTGCATTTAGGAGGGTCCCACACTTGGGGCTTAATGCTGTGTTGCTGCCTTGAAATTCATAATAATCAATTTTTGAACCTGCATTTTAAGTGAAGCACGTGGGTACATGGAACAATGGAGCCTAGACTCAAGGCCAACCCTCAGCTTATCCATGGCCCCCACTCCTGCCACCTCCCTGCTTCCCTGGGACAGGCTCTTGGCTGCCTGCTCCTTTCCTCCTGGTGTCCTGGGCTGTGTCTGGCCTCCCCTTCCCACCCCTGCCCTGCTCAGCATGGTGACCAGCTTGCATTGCTTGGAGGAGTCCCGGGCTGTGCTGTCATCCTCTGCCCCCCAGATGGGCTTGGGTGCAGCCACAGGGGGATCAGAAGAGTGGGGCAAAGGGAAGGTGTTCTGACTCGGGGCTGGCAGCATCGCAGCATATCCAGTGGGGACCACCAAGAGTTCATCTGTCCCTTCACTGTGGGGGACAATCCATGTCTCTGAGTGGAGGTAGACGAAGCACAGGGAGTTGGACATACAGGTGAAGGAGCGGCATGAGGGCTGGGACAGAGGACAGTTCAGGATCTCCTCCCATGAGGGGCAGAGCTTGTGCAGATCAGCAAGGATGAGCAAGACAGGGCATTCTACCCTATTTTCTTTCTTTCTTTCTTTTTTCATTTATTTTTATTAGTTGGAGGCTAATTACATTACAATATTGTAGTGGTTTTTGCCATACATTGACATGACTCAGCCATGGATTTACATGTGTTCCCCATCCTGATCCCCCCTCCCACCTCCCTCCTCATCACATCCCTCTGGATCTTCCCAGTGCACCAGCCCTGAACACTTGTCTCATGCATCCAACCTGGGCTGACACTCTGTTTCACACTTGATAGTATACATGTTTCAATGCTATTCTCTCAAAACATCCCACCCTCGCCTTCTCCCACAGAGTCCAAAAGTCTGTTCTGTACATCTGTGTCTCTTTTTCTGTTTTGCATATAGGGTTATCGTTACCATCTTTTTAAATTCCATATATATGCGTTAGTATACTGCATTGGTCCTTATCTTTCTGGCTTACTTCTCTCTGTATAATGGACTCCAGTTTCATCCATCTCATTAGAACTGATTCAAATGAATTCTTTTTAATGGCTGAGTAATATTCCAATGTGTATATGTACCATAACTTTCTTATCCATTTGTCTGCTGATGGGTATCTAGGTTGCTTCCATGTCCTGGCTATTATAAACAGTGCTGCAATGAACATTGGGGTGCATGTGTCTCTTTCAGATCTGGCTTCCTCAGTCTGTATGCCCAGGAGTGGGATTGCTGGGTCATATGGCAGTTCTAGTTCCAGTTTTTTAAGGAATCTCCACACTGTTCTCCATAGTGGCTGTACTAGTTTGCATTTCCACCAACACTGTAAGAGGGTTCCCTTTTCTCCACACCCTCTCCAGCATTTATTGCTTGTAGACTTTTGGATAGCAGCCATCCCGACTGGCGTGTAATGGTACCTCACTGTGGTTTTCATTTGCATTTCTCTGATAATGAGTGATGTCGAGCATCTTTTCATGTGCTTGTTAGCCATCTGTATGTCTTCTTTGGAGAAAAGTCTGTTTAGTTTTTTGGCCCATTTTTTTAATTGGGTCATTTATTTTTCTGGAATTGAGCTGCAGGAGTTGCTTGTATATTTTTGAGATTAATCCTCTGTCTGTTGCTTTCTTTGCTATTATTTTCTTCCATTCTGAGGGCTGTCTTTTCACCTTGCTTGGAGTTTCCTTTGTTGTGCAAAAGCTTTTAAGTTTAATCAGGTCCCATTTGTTTATTTTTGCTTTTATTTCCAATATTCTGGGAGGTGGACCATAGAGGATCTTGCTGTGATTTATGTCGGAGAGTATTTTGCCTATGTTTTCCTCTAGGAGTTTTATAGTTTCTGGTCTTACATTTAGATCTCTAATCCATTTTGAGTTTATTTTTTTGAGACAACCTCTTTAACAAGTGGTGCTGGGAAAACTGGTCAACCGCTTGTAAAAAAATGAAACTAGAAGACTTTCTAACACCATATCCTATTTTCTATAAATGTCACTCCACAAGCATCATTATTTTAAAAAGTGTCTGAAGCCTGGGAAGGGTGCACATGGTGGCCACGTGTCAATCACATGGCTACACCTGTCTGCAAGGGAGGGCAGGAGACACAAGCCAACTACTTGCCCAGGGCAGCCATCGGTCAACCTCTGCCAAGTGAGCAGGGCTGCAGTGCAAGAACACTGTCCAAGAGGAAGTGGGTACCCTTTGGAATAAACAGTCTGGAAAATCCAAATGCCTGTCAGGTATTTTTTTTTTTTCATTTATTTTTATTAGTTGGAGGCTAATTACATTACAATATTGTAGTGGTTTTTGCCATACATTGACATGACTCAGCCATGGATTTACATGTGTTCCCCATCCTGATCCCCCCTCCCACCTCCCTCCTCATCACATCCCTCTGGATCTTCCCAGTGCACCAGCCCTGAACACTTGTCTCATGCATCCAACCTGGGCTGACACTCTGTTTCACACTTAATAATATACATGTTTCAATGCTATTCTCTCAGATCATCCCACCCTCACCTTCTCCCACAGAGTCCAAAAGTCTGTTCTGTACATCTGTGTCTCTTTTTCTGTTTTGCATATAGGGTTATCGTTACCATCTTTTTAAATTCCATATATATGCATTAGTATACTGTATTGGTCTTTATTTTTCTGGCTTACTTCACTCTGTATAATGGACTCCAGTTTCATCCATCTCATTAGAACTGATTCAAATGAATTCTTTTTAATGGCTGAGTAATATTCCAATGTGTATATGTACCATAACTTTCTTATCCATTTGTCTGCTGATGGGCATCTAGGTTGCTTCCATGTCCTGGCTATTATAAACAGTGCTGCGATGAACATTGGGGTGCACGTGTCTCTTTCAGATCTGGTTTCCTCAGTCTGTATGCCCAGGAGTGGGATTGCTGGGTCATATGGCAGTTCTAGTTCCAGTTTTTTAAGGAATCTCCACACTGTTCTCCATAGTGGCTGTAAGAGTTTGCATTCCCACCAACAGTGTAAGAGGGTTCCCTTTTCTCCACACCCTCTCCAGCATTTATTGCTTGTAGACTTTTGGATAGCAGCCATTCTGACTGACATGAGATGGTACCTCATTGTGGTTTTCATTTGCATTTCTCTGATAATGAGTGATGTTGAGCATCTTTTCATGTGTTTGTTAGCCATCTGTATGTCTTCTTTGGAGAAAAGTCTGTTTAGTTTTTTGGCCCATTTTTTTAATTGGGTCATTTATTTTTCTGGAATTGAGCTGCAGGAGTTGCTTGTATATTTTTGAGATTAATCCTCTGTCTGTTGCTTTCTTTGCTATTATTTTCTCCCATTCTGAGGGCTGTCTTTTCACTTTGCTTATAGTTTCCTTTGTTGTGCAAAAGCTTTTAAGTTTAATCAGGTCCCATTTGTTTATTTTTGCTTTTATTTCCAATATTCTGGGAGGTGGACCATAGAGGATCTTGCTGTGATTTATGTCAGAGAGTGTTTTGCTTATATTCTCATCTAGGAGTTTCATAGTTTCTGGTCTTACATTTAGATCTTTAATCCATTTTGAGTTTATTTTTGTATATGGTGTTAGAAAGTGTACTATTTTCATTCTTTTACAAGTGGTTGACCAGTTTTCCCAGCACCACTTGTTAAAGAGGTTCTCTTTTCTCCACTGTATATTCTTGCTTCCTTTGTTGAAGATAAGGTGTCCATAGGTACATGGATTTATCTCTGGGCTTTCTATTCTGTTCCATTGATCTATATTTCTGTCTTTGTGCCAGTACCATACTGTCTTGATGACTGTGGCTTTGTAGTAGAGCCTGAAGTCAGGTAGGTTGATTCCTCCGGTTCCATTCTTCTTTCTCAAGATTGCTTTGACTATTCGAGGTTTTTTGTATTTCCATACAAATTATGAAATTATTTGTTCTAGTTCTCTGAAAAATACTGTTGGTAGCTTGATAGGGATTGTATTGAATCTATAGATTGTTTTGGGTAGTATACTCATTTTCACTGTATTGATTCTTCCAATCCATGAACTCGGTATATTTCTCCATCTGTTTGTGTCCTCATTGATTTCTTTCATCAGTGTTTTATAGTTTTCTATATATAGGTCTTTTGTTTCTTTATGTAGATGTACTCCTAAGTATTTTATTCTTTTTGTTACAATGGTGAATGGTATCGTTTCCTTAATTTCTCCTTCTGTTTTCTCATTGTTAGTGTATAGGAATGCAAGGGATTTCTGTGTGTTAATTTTACATCCTGAAACTTTACTCTATTCATTGATTAGCTCTAGTAATTTTCTGGTAGAGTCTTTAGGGTTTTCTATATAGAGGCTCATGTCGTCTGCAAACAGTGAGAGTTTTACTTCTTCTTTTCCTATCTGGATTCCTTTCATTTCTTTTTCTGCTCTGATTGCTGTGGCCAACACTTCCAAAACTATGTTCAATAGTAGTGGTGAGAGTGGGCACCCTTGTCTTGTTCCTGACTTTAGGAGAAACGCTTTCAAAATTTCACCATTGAGGATAATGTTTGCTGTGGGTTTGTCATATATAGCTTTTATTATGCTGAGGTATGTTCCTTCTATTCCTGCTTTCTGGAGAGTTTTTATCATAAATGGATGTTGAATTTTGTCAAAGACTTTTTCTGCATCTATTGAGATAATCATATGGTTTTTATCTTTCAATTTGTTAATGATGTGATGAGAAAGCCATGTGTCACTCTGCAGAGAAAAGGTTTTATATCTTGAGGCCATTTACACTTACAGGTTTTGTCACCCCTTAATTAGCTCATTTTAAAACAATGTTGTCTCTAGGGAAGGACCCAACAGTCTGTGTTCCAGTGAACCCTCCAGGTGATGGCAGACCTCTAGCCAGCAATGCGTGTAGACCACAAACTCTCACAGTGACTCCAGAGGCACAAATCCTTCAACAGAGGCAGGGAGCCCCAGCTCTACTACTCATCTAGCTATGTGACCTTGGGCAACTCAGTTAACCTCTCTATGCCTCCATTCCCATGTGTAAGATGACAAGTCTCCCACCTCATAGGGTTGCCCTGATGATGAAACGACTTGAGACAAAAGTACTAGCACACAGTAATTGCTCTGTATGTGTTCATTAATCAAAATAAATAAAATAATGATGGGAGTTAATATTGATCAAACATGTACTATGTATCTGGCACTGGGCTCTACCTTTGGTGATAATTTCTTTTGATTCTTATCCAGGTTGTTACTTTTCTTCTCATCCTATTTTGCAATGAGGGAAGCTTAGGGAGTGAGACCCCAAGGCCACCAGAAACTAGGTCCACTGCTTCCTGGCCCCATGGTACTGAGGTTCACTTTGGTCCTCTCTAGAGAGGAGATGGGGGGCTTCCCTGATAGCTCAGTTGGTAAAGAATCCACCTGCAATACAGGAGACTCTAGTTCCATTCCTGGGTTGGGAAGATTCCCTGGAGAAGGGAAATGTTACCTACTCCAGTATTCTGGCCTGGAGAATTCCATGGACTGTATAGTCCATGGGGTTCCAAAGAGTCAGACATGACTGAGCAAGGAGGGGAGATGGAAACATTTGCCTAATTTGATTGTGATAAGAACTAAATTAAGTTCTGAAATGAACCTGGTACATACTAGGCCCTTATCACACCCAGCTGTATAGCAGTAACATGTGTTCTGTGACCTTCTGTGGGTCCTGTTCACCCCCAGCTGTGACGTTATTTGCAGGATGAGGTTCCTCTATCAATTCTCTCTGGCTCTTAATTGCCACATCTCTCTCAAAGCCCCACTAGGAAGAGAGAAACAGACTCCCATCATTCCCCAACTTTGCCCTGTAAAGCAGCTGGGGATGGAGTCTGGATTTCCCCATTTCTTTACCATTTCTTGGCTGTTTTTCTCTTTGAAGAAGGTATATAAATATTCAGAGAACACTGACATTTAGATGCCCTACAATTTAAGGATCTATTTAAAATTAAGCATGCCGAATAAAAGTCCTTTATGAGGTGTTCTAAACCCCTATAAAATACCATCGCCGACATCTCTGCAAGCGGGTTATTTGCAGCTTCATAAACAGGGCAAGTAGTGGGTGTCTCAGCTGCACTTGGCTCTACTCTGGTTCCTTCTCATAAATGTGGATCGGGCCCTTGGAATGCTGTGTTTATGAGCCTGGCAGAAGCCACCAAGCCCAGCCTAGTGTTGAGGATCCATTCAAGAATTATGTCCTGGGACACCGGTAATCTCCAAGCGGAGGGGAAAAGCAAACTGAGACAGGGTTTAGGAAAAGCAGCACATCAATCTCAAGGTCTGAAATGTCCTTCCACCTTTATATCCATTTATCTGCTTGTCTGCTAGTGAGAGCCAGACAGTCTGGAAACTTCCCTGCATTCCTCCTGCTGGGGCCTCCAGTGGATGTGAGGGGCTGAGGCACCCCATCCTAAGACCTACAAAGGGGCCTTTGGGGCTGTGTCCAATGACATCTTTTGCCATGCTTTCTCAAATAAAGTAAAGTTATAGTTCAAAGGAAGACTTACACACACACAAACCCACACACACTGTACCAATGTTCTTTCTTGGTTTTTATATTGTAACAATACTACAATGACATAAAATGTAACTTTTGGGAGAAATTAAATGAAGAGGATGCAGGACTTCTCTGTACTGTCTTTGCAACTTCCTGTCAATCTATACAGGAAGTCCCCCACCCTTTTGAACTTTCAAAGACGTGAAACTCAGGCATAAATGAAATTGTTTCTTGCCCCTATTGCTGATGATACTTCAGCTCTACCATCTCCCACTTCTCTCCCTCATCCAGTCAGCAACTCTTCTTGCCTTTTCATTTGATACCAACCCCTGTAGGCCAGCTGTTATACTGTACTACTGTACTTTTCAAGGTATTGTACTGTAAGATTAAAAATGTTTTCTTTATTTTGTGTGTTTGTTGGATTTTTATGTATTACTTGTGCAAAAAGTATTATAAACCTATTACAGTACTATATAGCCAATTGCTAGTTGGGTTCCTAGGCTAACTTTGTTGGACTTATGAACAAATTGGACTTACGAACATGCTGTTGCAACAGAACTCATTCGTATGTAAGGGACTTAGTGTAATTATTTTTACTTTAAACAAATTCAAAAGGAGACACTAGGTTTTGAAGAGTGCATTCTAGGCTGCTTGGTAAATGGCACATGATGAGAGGGGGCTCTCCCCACTTTCCCCAGGGAAGGGTTTCTTGAATGGATTTTGGTGATTTAGATTTTTCATAAACTGATCTTTTTAATTCAAGCTCCAGGAAGGGAATTTGATTCACTAGACATTTGCCAAAATGTCTACTAAGTATCCTACTCTGTGCTAGACTATTGAGTTTGAAATTTATCAATTATAATTATAATAAACACCAATAAAGCATTATAGAGAGTCCTATGTTTTATGCTATACTAAGACCTATAAATCTTCACACGGGCTAGTCCCTTAGTCAGCACATAAAATTTTCATTGATTGGTTGGTTGATTCAGTGCTGCTTTTACTATATAAGTCTCAATTAATTTCAGTTCAATAAATGATTCCACAAATGCCTATTGAGCACCTATTATGTAGAGTCTGGGGCTCAACAAATACAAATTAAATCAATTGTATGCTCAGTGCAGAGGGATTCAAGTTTGTGATGCTAATTCTGGCCAAACTTTACTAATCTTAATAATGGCAGTCACAGGGCACTCTGCCTATTGTTCATAGCAACCACAGTGAGGTAAGTAGTATCATTTTCATCATCATCATCCCCATCTCATAAACAGGGAAGTGAAATGGCTCACCCAAGTTCACACAACTAGTGAATAATAGAATTGGGATTCAAACCCATAGAATGGTTGAAGAGTCTAAGTTTCTGACCATGATGCCTCTTTCTAAGACACAGAAAATCTGTATAAAGGGCTAGGCAAGAACAACTCACTCTGTGTTGAAAGATGAGAGATTTCCCAGAGTAGGTGACACCAGAGCTGAGTTCTGACGAGTATGAGCTTGATCAGCAGAGCTGGAGGTCAGAAAAAGTGAGTCACCTGATTGACTGAGCAGTCACACCTGGTGTCCTCCTTAGCTCTGTATAGCAAGCCCTGCTTCCCTTATCATTGCCTGGTGGTGCCTGTATTTCAAAGCCCTAGGAATTTGGGCCCTATGAGACCATGTATGTCTATCATTCATGCAGCCTGGCCCTTGCTCTGTGAGCTCTCAAGGAGAAGTCTCTCTCACCATCTGAAAGTGCTGGTTTGTCACTACAGCTAACTTAGTCATCTGTCCTACTTCCCTGGGTGGCAATGACTTTTTGGTACCCAAACATGACAAAGATAAATTTAAGGGTGAAGATGAGAAATCTTTTTTACTGTGGGAAAAAAAAATGACCTAACTTGAAATCTACCTTTTAAATCAAATTTTAAGTGTACAACACAGTACAGGCATACTGTACAGCAGATCTTTAGAGTTTTTTCATTTTAAATGACTGAAATTCCAGTAAGAATTTTAAGATGGAGACTTGAATCCCAAGCAGTGGGTTGGGTACTGTCCAAGGTCCTAAAATACTAATACCAGAGCTGCAGTTTCTCCATGAGTCAACAGAAAATGCTGGAACAGAAAGAGAACCTTAGCCACTATTTTATTCAACTATCTTATCAGTGTCAAAAATGAGATAGAAATCAAAGAGATAAAGGTAGAAAGTGAAAGATTTTCCTCAAGTCAAATAAGTTAGAAAAAAAACACACAAGACCATTTTGGAAATTTCAGTGTTCAAAAGGTAGGTAATTTTTCCAAAGAGGACACGATGGCCCCAGTCAAATGAGCACTGGATGGGGTCCACTGCACTCTAGTCCAGATCTCAGTTCTGTTTTTCAGTTAGTAATGCCTTCCATTCCAAGCTAACAATGATCAAAAATAAAAATGAGATACTGCATGAGAAGGCACTTTGATATCACAAAAGCGTAAACACATAAGAAATTGTTATTGCTAGTAGAGTAATAAATAGTGCAGCGAGCATTGCTGTGTTAGACAGATTTATTCCTACCAAATAAAATCTCTTAAGTTTCTGATTCTCTCGCAAATGTGTAAAGTAAAGCTCTAAGTGCTCTTTTTATGGAATCAGCCAAGCCTGTTAATAAAAAAAGGCCAGCTCCCATTGGAACAACACTCATCCCTGATGCATCCCAAGTGATAAGGCAGGACATTTGACAATGACCTAATGACAGAACAGGAAATTCACCTTCTCTGGGACAGATAATGAGGTGTCAGAACATGCAGAGAGGTTGCAGTCCTGACCCTGTTAATCTGAACAACACGACCCAGAAGTGATGCTGGGTGGAAGGTTATGTTTTCCAGTCCCAAGCTAAAAGCACACTCAACTTTATCACATCCAAGAGAGTCAAAACATGTACAATTACTCCACAAACACTGTGGAGTTCCTGCATTCTGTGGTCTCTACCATCCAGTAACTCACTGGAAAGGATGTCAAGATTGTGATTATGAAGTATCTTGAGCTTTCATCTGAGGACTTTAAATATCATCCCTAAAATTTGCCTGACAAATTTAAATAGAAGAACAGAAAAATCAGTTTTTAGAAAGATAGTGCGACTCCCATGGAGACCAAAAAAGCAACTGAAGGCAAGTATCTCAGCAAGAGAGAATCAATTCTAACCTAAGAGGCAAAAGCGATGGAGAAGAAGGTGCCAGTTCCAGAAGTAGTTTAATAAAAGACTCTTGTCTGATAGGCTTAGGGAAGAGAAGGGAATTCTCAAATATTATCTAGATTCCTAGACTGGCACTTTGAGCTGGCATTTGGTGCCATTTATCAAGCTACTGAATACAGAAGGAGAAGGAGCAGGCTTGGGCGGGGGGTGGGATGGTGAAGATGATGAAGTCTATTGGCATATGGTAAGTCTGGAGGCCCTGGGAGCAGGAGCAGTCCTTGGTGGAGATAGGTCTCTAATGCAGGCAGAGTTCTTGGCTGGACTGAGAGTAGTTAGCAAGTGAATGGTAGTTTAAGAAGTGTGGGAGCTTGGCCAGGCAGGAGGTAGACATTGAATACACCACAGATCCAATACCAGAACCTCAGGGGAGCCAGGCCACATTGAAGCAGAGGGGGTCTCATGGGAGACCAAGAAGGATCAACCAGAAAAGTGGGAGGAAACCCAGGACACAGTGATGTCAAATGATGTCCTGCAGAGCCCGAATCCCCAGAGGTAAGGTTCCAGTCAGATTTGCCCAGAATGAGAAAGGCCAGCTCTTCAAGTTCTAAAATTCCCAAATAAATAAATAGTAGAATGTTTCATATCAGCTTTTTCTGAAAAGTCTGTTCAGGAACCACAGAATCAGAAAACGTGACTCCTGCCCTCAAAGTACCTCAATCTAGGATATGGACCCTGAGAGCTGTGAGGAGTCAGAGAAGGTTCAGGGAATATGGCAGTACTTAGGAAGTTTTTGCAGAGAGGGGACTTGACACTAGAAAAGTGGGAAAGTGTTGGAATGTAGACTGGCGGACCATGAAATATAAACAAAGACTAGAATGGAAGGAACAAGATCCCTGTGGGGTGCACCTTGCCTGAATGCACTGGGCTTTTACCCATACCCTGCCTTGCAGTTAAATTAAATGATTCAATTCCTCTAAAACGCCAAGTTCTGTTTGCCTCCAGGCCTTTGAATGTGCTGTGTCCACTATCTGGGCTGCTTTACACCCTTTCTTGCCTTACACCACTTCTACAGTGCACATGCTGCCCCAGGCTGATCAACAGTCTGTGAACTCCTTAAGGACTGAAACTATATCTAATCTATATATCTCTAGATTAGACTTAATGCTATTAAATCCACACTATCACATTTGTTAACTGAATCAATGAATGCTAAGAAGCAGCATGAAGTTGGCTGGAAGAGGCAGGGAAGATGATCTGAGAAACAATGTGGTTTTTAACTGATTAACCAGGTGCTTGAGTTTTCAAATTTACTTTATATTATTCCAATGTGAGACCAACTGACAGATCAATAGATTTTATAGTGGCAGTGTGAGGCCTGAATTAGATTTCAGGAGAAGCAAACATCATCTCTAGGTTTAGAAGTTTTTTTGCTTTTTGTTTTAGCCTATCAATATTTTAACCACAAAAGTCACTTTAATCCAAAGTAGGCTGGGTAATCACTTCTGAAACATTCTAGCAACACATCTCTGTGAGCCTAGCTTTACGAAAAGATAAATCTTTCTCTTCTTGACTTTTTAATATTGAGAGAGTTCCGTGGTTTGGGAAAATTGTGGTTGACCAGTTGCCACTTCCTACTGAGCCCACCCAGCTACCCAACCCTATTCCAACGGTGTTGATTGGAAATGACTTCCTGGAGGCTCCAGGCTCAGCACCACTTCTCCTTACCTCCTAGCTGGAATCACTTCTCTTCCCCTCACCCCCTCATCCCTCCTCACCATGATGAAAAATGCAAGCTCTGAAGCCAGACTACTTAGATTCAAAACCTCTTGCCACCCTTTCTAGATAAAGAATTATTGAGAAAACACTTAACTTTCCTGAGACTCAATTTTCTCACTTATAAAGTAGAGATTTTAATTCACCTACTTCATAAGGGCAGTTGTTCTTAGCTGGAAGCAATTTTGCCTCCAGGAGACATTTGAGAGTGTCTGGAGACATTTTTTGATGGTCATGATGGGTGGTAAGTGCCATTGGCATCTAGAAGATAGAAGCCAGGGATGCTCCTAAACCTCCTACAGGACATCCCAAGGGACAGCTTCCACCACAAAGAATTATCCAGCCCAAACTGTCAACAGCACAGAGATTGAGAAACTCTATTCACAGGGTTATTATAAAGCATTTGATACTTACCACCTCCTCCCCAAATTCACCTTCAAAATCCCATCATTTCCTTTGGCCTCTAGCTCCATATTCAAAATCTTTCCTTCATCTGTTCTTACCCCCATCACTGCCACAAATATTCTGATGAAAGCCCACATCTCTTTACACCTGAGACTTTCATCTAATCCCTAATTTACCTTCCTTGGTTCCCCACTTTGGAGCAAACTCTGGGCTGCTCACCACCGAGGCTTGGTATTTTCCTCTCTGTGTCTTATACACCAATTGCAATGCCTGAGACATGGTGGGTGCCAAGTGAATGTTTGCAGGACCAGCTTGAGATCCATGCCTTGCTGAACAGCCAGATCATTGGTTCCAGTACATTGCCAGGCACTAATCTCCAAAATGCTGCTTAGAGATAAACTTTTAGCCATCTCACCCAAAGTCCCAATCTTGTAACTTCATTTCCTATCACCCTACATGAACTTTTCTTTCCAAGCACACTGTCATGTTCACTGTCTACAAAGCACATCTCTAGTCTTGTCTCTTATTGTACATTTGCTCAATCAGTGTTTCCTGTTTTGGTTCCTCCTTCTTTCTTTTCATATAATCAAATTATTTCCATCCTTCAAACCCAAACCCAAACTCACCTCCTCCCAAAAGTTTTCCTTGTGACCCCAATCCATCAGCCACTCTCTCTTTCACTTTCTCTACACATGGTCACCTTGAGCATGATGCTTCTCTTTCTGAGACTCACTTTCCAAATCTTTGAAGCAAGCATTGATGAAGTGTTTTATCCATCTTCAAATCCACAAAATTTCTCCAACCAACTATTAAACCTATAAAGAAATAAAGCAAAGTTTGAGAAATAACTCTGCAGTCTATATCTGTAGATGTTGTTATTTGAGTATATCTCCTAGCTTGTTCGTGAGAGTTATTGTTGTTATTCAGTTGCTAAGTCATGTCCAACTTTTTGCAACCCAATGGACCACAGCACTTCCTTGTCCTTTACCATCTCTTGGAATTTGCTCAAACTCATGTCCATTGAGTCGGTGATGTCATCCAACCATTTCATCCTCTATCTCCTCCTGCCACAAGTCTTTCCCAGCTTTAGGGTCTTTTCCAATCAGTCAGCTCTTTGCATCACGTGGCCAAAGTATTGGAGCTTCAACTTCAGTATGTCCTTCCAATGAATATTCAGGACTGATATCCTTTAGGATTGACTGGTTTGAATCCTTGCTGTCCAAAAGACTCTCAGGAGTCTTCTCCAGCACCACAGTTAGAAAGAATCAATTCCTTGGCACTCTGCTTTCCTTATGGTCCAACCCTCACATCCATACATGACTATTGGAAAAATCTTGGCTTTGACCAGACAGACCTTTGTTGGCAAAGTTATGTCTCTGCTTTTTAATATGCTGCCTAGGTTTGTTGTAGCTATTTTTCCAAGAAGCAATCATCTTCTAATTTCATGCCTGCAATCATCAGCCTTTTTCTTGGAGCCCAAGAAAACAAAGTCTGTCACTGTTTCCATTGTTTCCCCATCTATTTGCCATGAAGTGATGGGATCGGATACTATGATCTTCGTTTTTGGTTTTTGGATTTTTTAATATGGTTTTAGTGACAATTTATTTATTATATGTAAATTACTTAGAACATTGTTGCCATGTATACTCAGCCAGCTTTTTCACTCTCCTCTTTCACCTTCATCAAGAGGCTCTTTAGTTCCTCTTCACTTTCTGCCATTAGAGTGGTATCATCTGCATATCTCAGGTGGTTGACATTTCCCCTGGAAATCTTGATTCCACTTGTGAGTTGCCCAGCCCAGCATTTTGTATGATGTACTCACAATATGTCAAATAAGCAGGGTGACAATATACAGCCTTAACATACTCCTTTCTCAATTTGGAACCAGCCCATTGTTCCATGTCTGGTTCTAACTGTTGCTTCTTGACCTGCATACAGGTTTCTCAGGAGGCAGGTAAGGTGGTCTGGTATGCCCATCTCTTTAAGAATTTTTCACAGTTTATCGTCATCCACACAGTCAAAGACTTTAGCATAGTTGATGAAGCAGAAGTAGATGTTTTTCTGGAATTCTATGCTTTTTCTATGATCCAAGAGATGTTGGCAATTTGATCTCTGCTTCCTCTGCCTTTTCTAAATCCAACTTGTACATCTGAAAGGTCTCAGTTCATGTACTGTTGAAACCTAACTTGATGGATTTTGAGCATTACCTTGCTAACATGTGAAATTAATACAATTGCGTAGTTGTTTGAACATTCTTTGGCATTGCTCGTCTTTGGGATTGGAATGAAAATTAACCCTTTCCAGTCCTGTGGCCACCTGATGCAAGAACTGACTCATTGGAAAAGATGCTGATGCTGGCAAAGATTGAAGGCAGAAAGAGAAGGAGACGACAGAGAATGAGATGGTTGGATGGCATCACTGACCCAATGGACATGAGTTTGAGCATTCTCTGGGAGTTGGTGATGGACAGGGAAGCCTGGCGTGCTGCAGTCTATGGGGTTACAAAGAGTCGGACACGACTGAGTGATTGAACCGAGTCCTGTGTCCACTGCTGAGTTTTCTAAATTTGCTTTATAATGGCATCATATTTTAAGATTTGAAGTAGCTCTGCAGGAATTCTATACCTCCACTAGCTTTGTTAGTGGTAATGTTTCCTATAGCCCACTGACTTCACACTCCAGGATGTCTAGCCATCATGGTTACAAAGATCACACCATCGTAGTTATGTTGGTCATTAAGACCTTTTTTTTACAGTTCTTCTGTACATTCTTGCCACCACTTCTTAATCTCTTCTGCTTCTGTTAGCTCCTTACCATTTCTGTCCTTTATTGTGCCCATTTTTGCATGAAATAGTCCCTTAAGTGAAAGTGACTCAGTCGTGTCTGACTCTTTTGTGACCCCATGGACTGCAGCATTGAATTCTCCAGGCCAAAATACTGAAGTGGGTAGCCTTTTCCTTCTCCAGGAGATCTTTTCAACCGAGGAATCAAACCCAGGTCTCCCACATTGCAGGCGAGTTCTTTACCAGTTGAGCCACAAGGGAAGCCCAAGAACACTGAAGTAGGTAGCCTATCATTTCTTCAGAGGATCTTCCCAACCTAGGAATCAAACTGGGTCTCCTGCATTGCAGGCATATTCTTCACCAACTGAGCTATCAGGGAAGCCCACAGATACAGTTCCTTGGTGTCTCTAATTTTCTTAAAGAAAATTAATAATAAATAAATAAAATTTAGTCTTTCCCATTCTACTGGTTCCCTCTATTTCCCATTTTACTGATTTCCTCTATTTCTTTGCGTTATTCACTTAAAAAGACTTTCATATCTCTCCTTGCTATTCTTTGGAACTCTGAATTCTATTGGGTAAATCTTTCTTGAGTACTTCTTGATTTAAATTGTCCAATCAGTCCACTTAAGGTAAGAAGGAGAGATCATTTCATTTATTTGAGGAAGGGTGGATCAGGAAAAACCAAATAGTTATCAAAATTCCAGTGCCTTGTTTCCCTATGGTCCTCAACCCCAGGTTCTTAGAGTGGAAGGTTGACCATATGTTTCCATAAGCTTCACCCTCAGAAGATTTAGCTTCCATTAATAAATGTAACTGGGAGCAATGAAGCATGTGGATCTCATTTTAATAAGTCAGCACATGTAAATGAAGACTGTGGTTAGCAGAAACATTTTTTCCTGGAAAACGAGACATCTCTTCATGCTGTAGCATGTTTGGGGGAGGCGCTCAGGATGGAGGATGAGAACTGCTGAGCCTACGTGTAGACAGCCATCTGCAGACAAGGCTTGAGGAGCCCTAAGAAGCCACCATCCCCCTTGAATCTCTGCTGTCCATCTGAAACAGCATCTGAAATCCCACTAGCAGGGGCTCAATTCAAGCCTACACACATCTGGCTCCTCCTTCAGGGTTGACTCCTAATTCTGTCTTCGAAACTAACCCTGTCTCTCCTCTGGGACAATTTAAGAAGGTTGAGTGGAGAGTACAAAAATTTCCAGAAACTTTTGCATTCTTTGAAGAATCTGATAAAGTCGTCTCTTTTACATGGTAATAATGCAATAATTGGGCTTCCCCAGTGGCTCAATGGCAAAAACAAAAAAATCTGCCTGCAATGCAGGAGACATAAGAGAATACAAGTGTGATCCCTGGGTTGGGAAGATCCCCTGGAAGAGAGCATGGAAACTCACTCTAGTATCCTTACCTGGAGAACCCCCATGGACAGAGAAGCCTGGCAGGCTGCAGTCCGTATGGTTGCGGAGTCTGATACAACTGAAGTGACTGAGCACAATTAAGTAATTAATTTATAGTCACACACTCACTGAGAAACCCCAGCCTCAAACTGTCACAGCTGAAATGTACTGGAGGCAGGTGAAAAAGAGTTTCCTGTCCCTGGGTCTTCTTCTCCAATCTGAGAGGCAATCCCATAAGGGAAAATCCATCAGAATGAAGCAAATGAAGCCTTGGGGTTGGGGTCCTGGCAGCTGCCAAAACAGTCCCTCCAATGTCTGACCAAGACGAGTGGTTCTTTCATTCACACATTCAACAAACATGGTGTGCCAAGCCTGCGGATCATGTCAGTGACTATTTCAATTCTCTGAGATCTGATGTACCCTAAATCCTCTGGGGTTGTTGGAGGGCAGAGGCACACATCCTCCACCCCATAATCTCACTTCTAGATATTTATCATACAGATACACTTACACACGTGCAAGATGTGTAAGATGGTACACAGGCAGCCACATTTGCAGCAACATTGTGGTAGCAAATAATTAGAAACAACCTATATGTCCATCAAAAGAGAAATGGTTAAATGGATTATAGTACTGCAAGAAGGAGGTCATGATGACTACCTAAAACAAGAGCAATCCAGCATGTTATGTTAAATTGAGAAAGCATGACAGTGTGTGGAGAAAAATACTATTCTAAGTAACTGCCTGTATTTGCAAATGCATAACCCCTGGAAGGACACACAGGAGCTGGTACTGGTGGCCAAATCTAGCAGAAAAACAGTGGAACAGGAGCCAGAAGGATGGCTTACTCTTTTTCGTGTGTTTCCTATTTGTCTCTTTTGAATGTGAACCAAATGCACATTTGCAAAGAATAAATAGCTTTACAGAAGGAAAGAAAAGCAAGGGTTTTGTATGAGAGTGTGAATGCAAGCCCTTCCACCAACTAGCTATTTACTTGGGGTAGGTACCTGGGGTAGGCTGTCTAACCTTGCTGAGCTTTAGTTTGCTGAGTTTCTAGTCAGGGACAATATTATCATTCACATCACATTATCAGAAAGACTAAAGGATATAATGAAGAGTAGTGGTCCATGTCAGAAGCTCAGTATTGTCACCCACAGCCACCAGCATTCTGGTTACCCTCATCACAGCAAGAGAAGAATAGCAAAAGTCTGCCAAAAGGCTGTTGAGTGCCTGCGTCAGAAGATGGTGTTTCTCTCTCCTTGGTCATCGGGTGATCTCTAACCCTGACCAAGGCTGATCCTGACCTTGAACTCACTGTACTCCTAAATCCTGTTCAGATAATTCCCTAGTCATGACCCTAGTCATGACCAGGACAGATGTTGGCCTAAGTGGAGCCTGCAGGAGAATCAGAAAAACAGTGGAGAGTCAGGCTAGGGGTATGGCTGTGACAGTTTTGGTTTAAAGTCTCTTCAGTAAAACTGCCCTCACTGCTGGCAGGAGTGTGAATTGGTCCAACACTTTACAAAACTGTTAGTATTGACTAAAGTTAAACACAAACCTACCCTATAAGTAGCAATCCCACTTCTCTATATATACCCAACAGAAATGAGTACATACACCCACACAAAGACTTGCACAAGAATGTACATTCATAGAACTTTATTTATAAAAGTCAAAAAATGATAAGCACAGAAACATCCGTCATTAGAAGAATGGATAAACAAATTGTGGTATATTCATGCAATGGAATACCACTCAGCGTTAACAAAGAATAAATTATTGTGTTGAATTAAATACTGAATAAATTGTTGATACCCAAAGTAACATGGACAAATCACACTGAGGTCATATTGGGTTAAAAAAAATCCAAACACAGAAGTAAACATACTGCATGTATTCAACAGCTGGCAAAGCATATCAATAGTAATAGAAGTCAAAATAGTCCTTATTGTAGGAAGGTAGGTATTGAGTGGAAAGGGACACTAAGGAAACCTTGAGTGTTAGAAATCTTCAGTATCTTGACTGGATGGTGTCACATGGGCATCCACATAAGTAAAACACCATCAAACTGTGCCCACAAGATCTGTGCATTCAATATATTTTATGATGTGTATAGTATACTTCAACTAAAAAGGAAAAAATGTAATAATAAAACACACCTCTCCCATAAAGTTTTTCGAGCTTGTCCCTGCACTGATCCACCCTCGCTGGCCAGAAAGTTCATACTGTTATCTAAGTTGTCGTTGCTCCTATGTGGGGCTGGACCTCCCCATCCTGGCTCTGTTCAAATTGGTCCTGGAAAACGGCCTCCTTTCAGAGATGCCACCATGTCCCCTGGTGCCTGGTCGTGCAACCAGCTCCCTCCAGTGTGGAGACAACAGCTCCCACTCCCCACCCTTCCACACACCAGCTTAGGCGGGACTCGCCAGCGTGGAGCAAGGGAGGCAGGATGCTCTCCTCAAGGCTGCCCTGTATCCTCCTGGGAAGCCACCCCAAAGTGGAGCGGTACTTCTGAGCAGCTGAGGAGCAAAAATCCACCTGCAACTTCTCAGAGGGGTCCTTTGCTATTTATTTGGTGTCAAAACCAGAGAGGAGCAGCTGGAATCAGAATTGCTAATGTTCCAGACTGAGGTCTTCAGAGGGTGCTGGCTTCCACTCTAAGCTCCCCCTGCTGGTTCATTGGAAAATGTATCTGCCTGGCCACGATCTACGTTCCGACTAAACTGGCCGCAGCCAGAGTACCCCATGCTGGAAAGCTTTCATGTGTCCTCCTCCTTTCTCTTCTCTTCCCTGGAGTACCCAGGGTGAAATCACGGATCTCCTGATCAGTCTTAGGGCAGGAAAGCCCGGTGGACAAGGGAAGTGGAAGGGTGGTCTTGAGACAGATGATCATTTGGGCATCATCCCTGCCCCCAACACAGACACAGACACAGACACAGACACACACACACACAGACACACAGACACACACACACACACACACAGACACACAGACACACACACACACACACACACACACACACACACATTTCTGATAACTCTGGCTCCTCAGGGAGAGACAAAGAATTTCACTTACAGAATAGTTTTCCCCAAGAGTTATGGAAAACCACCCAAATCACACTGTCTTCCAAGTCCTAATATACCCAGAGTTGCAGGTGGCCTTGGAGGCCAGGGTTACAAGTTGCTTAAAATAAATGCATCTATTTCTATCTCTGGGCCCCTCTCCAGGGAACCTTGTCCCTCAGGAATTCTCAGGACTGTTTTTAACTGGAGAAAGCTAGGAGATTTGTGAGCTATTCCCAGCTGAACATAGGCCTCTGCTTTTGTTCCAGCCTAGGGCTTCAGAATTCCCTCCGGTGTCATTAAAACCACTTGAGTTGTAATTATAGTTCTTTGGCCCACTGACCCCTGGGAGTGGGGGGCACCGAGGCGAGAAACAGAATGCACTCTTTTTAGACTCTTCAGCTCTTTTCCAGTAATAACTATTTAAAGCCCTGTCAAGCTAACCAATTGCTGCCATCTTGTCAGAAAGATGTCTTTTTTCATCTTTCCAATTGCAAGACAAGATTGGATGTAGGTAAAACTTAGCTTTAAAGTCCTTAATAGCTGTTTGAAATGATGAAGATTATAGGAGCATCAGTACACCATGCACAGCCTGCCTCTGCTCTGGTTTCTGTCTGGGTCAGCTTTTCCAGCACCTTCGGTATTGGAGAATATATTTGTTCAGATCCACAGAACCTGGTAGAACAAAGTATGAGCATCATAATAGCCTGGACTCTGAGGCAATAAATTTGAAAACATCTAGTTGATTGTTTAAAATACCACCCAAGTAATAATTGCCATCATTTGTCCAAAGCAACTGGCTTCCTGTTGTATGCACTTGGGCCACATGATGGCTGAGAGTCACGTGGGTACCACATTTCCAGGGCTTCCCTGGACCACGTGTGGTTCCCTTCCTGACTCCACCCCAAGCCACTGCTTTCCTCTCCACTAGAGGAAGCCTCTCAACCTGCTGGGGAGTAAGCATGATGCTGTCATGAGGATAGCAAGAAATCTGCTCTCATCTCCTCAAAAAGTGATTCATGTCACAAATCATGATTTTTAGGGACAGACCGAGTTGAATCTTGGGCAGCCAGGAAGCCACCAGCCAAGTGGGTCCAGAGTCCCCTTCACACACATCTCCACCTGGTCTGTCTTTCAGCTCGGTTAGTACCGCTCAGCCCTGGCACATTCAACATGCTGGTGGTGGCAGGGAAAAGAGCATGCAGGTGCAACATTCCAGGTAGAAGGTGTGGCTCCAGGGCAGGTCAGGAACAGGCAAGAGGAGGCAGAGGAGGACCTTTGGGCAGAAGAGCCAATCAAGGAAGGAACCACTGTCTGGGAGGAGGGCATGCCAAGAAGGGGACTGAGCAGGAGAGTGGACAGTGACACCAGGTTGTCAATAGTTGCTGTGCCCAGGAGATTGAAGGTTTGAGTGACCCAAGAAATTTGGGAAATGTTTGATCAAAGTTAAATGGGTTTCTTTTCAGCGAGACTTTTGAGGAGACCCTTTAATCTGTAAATGATGAAAATTATGAAATCCAACTTTCCATCCACATCAGATCTATAGGAAGATTGATAGTGACCCTTTATGATCCTCTGGCTTCCCCTTATAGAGGGTATTAGTTTGCTTGGGCTGCTGTAACCAAATACCACAGGCTGGTTGTCTTAACAGGAATTTATTGCCTCGCAGTTCTGGAAATTAGAAAACTGAGATCAGTATATCAGTCAGGCTGGTTTCTTCCGAGGTCTCTCTCCTTGGCTTGTCGATAGCAACTTTTCTCTTGGTCTTTATATGGTCTTCCCCTGTGTGTCTGTGTCCTAATCACCTCTTCTTGTGAGGACACCAAACATACTGGATTAGGTCCCGATCTAATGGACTCATTTCATTTTAATCATGTCTTTAAAGACCGTATCGCCAAACAGCCATATTTTGTGGCATTGGGGGTTAGGGCTTCACATTGCCTAATGAATTCACACTGCCCATATGAATTTGGGGCAGGGGATGTTTCAGTCTGTAATGCAGACCTTCTCTTCCCAGCTTCTCCCACAATATTGCAAAGTCTATTTCATAAACCTTGTCTTGTCATAAACCCTTTATTCTGTGACATGCACAGTGGCTCCACTTCCCCAAGTTCTAACACAGAAATTGGCAGTAGAAGTGGAATGATCCTGTGAAAGAAAATGAAAACAAGAGACATTGGTTTGGGACTGGATGGCAGTAGCTAAAGTAGTGAGATCAGTGCATGCTCAGTCTCTCAGCAGTGTCTGACTATTTGCAACTCTATGGACTGTAGCCTGCACCAGGCTCCTGTCTATGGGAGTTCCCAGGCAAGAATACTGGAGTAGGTTTCCATTTCCTTCTCCAGGAGATCTTCCCAACCCAGGAATCAAACCCACATCTCCTGTGTCTCCTGCATTAGCAGGCAGATTCTTTACCATTGAGAAGTGGGATCAGGGAGTGCCTCAAACTGCAGTCTGTCTCCAGCCTGAAGCAGGCGGTTCTGGCTATGGGTGGGCTGGAGTCCTTCAGGTTCAGGAAATACCCTGGACCAAAACTTCCCCTGCCAGCCCACTCATGACTCACTGTGTCAATGGCTGAACCCAGAATCTGAAGAGGCAGCCCATATCAAGGATGTCCAGCCTGGTCCTGCCACCAAGCAGAGCACCAGACAAGAGGCCCCAACCCCAAGGAGACAGCCATCTCCTCCAGATGACCAGACACACATGGAAAGCAATTAGAGAATCACCAGCAAGAATTATGTCTGTGTGTATGCCACAGACAAGCACATTCTTCCTTTTCCCTATGTTATGCTCCAGTCAAACCAAACCACTTACAGCTTCCTGAAATGTCAGGCTATTTCATGCCTCAGGGCCTTTGTTCTAATGCTCTCTCCTAGCCAGAAGCCCTGCCAGGGTAGCTGCCCAGCAAACATCCATTCATCTTTCAAGCATCACCTTTCCTATGAAGCTTTTTCTCTTGCCCCCCACCCCAGGGTGGCTGTCATCTATTAAGCACTTGCCACGTGCCAGTAAATGTGCATGGTAGTTCATTTCATCTTCTTGATAGTCCTATGAAATAGGTGTTCTTGGCCCCTTGTTGACAGGTGATAAAACTAAGGTTCAGAGAGATTAAGTGATTTGCCAAGTGCACCTAGCTTATAGGAGGTGCAGCTGGGCTTCAAACTCAGACTGTTGTGATCTAAGTCTGGCTCTGTACATACTCGTATATGCAGTATAGACTGCTCCTCTGAACCAGGTTTGACCCAGAGACTGAGGCCATGCTGGGATGCATATCAGCATCCCACTGTGTGTTACAACAATCTGGGGGTCAGCAATCACATCTGAGAGCAGGCCTTTCTAACCATTGCACCTATTAGCACCCAGATAGACACAAGATTTTGTGTCCATGGCCAGGACACAAAAAAGCTCGTCAGCATCAGGAGGGGCACTCTCCACAAACAGCTCCCGCTATGTATTTATGGGAACTGTACAGATGATCAAGGTGGTACCATAGACAACGGGAGAAGCAAAGATTGCTTAGTCAGTGGTGTCAGAAAACTGGTTTTCAGGAGGAGAGAAAGAAAGTCACATCATCATACCAAAAGATTCTAGATAGAATAAACACCTAAGCATGGAAAACAAAGCTATAAACTTCACAGAAGAAAATATAGATGGATTATCATTGCTGTTTAGTCCCTAAGTTGTGTCCAACTCTTTGCAACCCCATGGACTGCAGTACACTTATCTCCTCTGTCCTTCACTGTCTCCCAGAGTTTGCTCAAACTCATGTCCATTGAGTCATTAATGCCATCCAACCAGCTCATCTTCTGCTGCCCCCTTTTCCTCCTGCCCTCAATCTTTCCCAGCATCAATTTTCCAATGAGTTGGCTCCTCTTATTAGATGGCCAAACTCTTGGAGCTTCAGCATTAGTCCTTTAAGAAAATATTCAGGGTTGATTTCCTTTAGGAATGACTGCTTTGATCTCCTTGCAGTCCAACGGACTCTCAAGAATCTTTTCCAGCACAATTTGAAAGTATCAATTCTTCGGTGCCTGCCTTCTTTATGGTCCAGCTCTCACATCCATTCATGACTACTAGAAAAACCATAACTTGACTATATGGACCTCTGTTGGCAAAGTAATGTCTCTGCTTTTTAATGCACCAGCTAGTTTTGTCATGTGTGCTGTGTTTAGTTGCTCAGTTGTGTCCTACTCTTTGCAAGCCCATGGACTGCAGCCCTCCAGGCTCCTCTGTCTACGGGGATTCTCCAGGCAAGAATACTGAAGTGGGTCACCATGCCCTCCTCTAGGAGATCTTCCCAACCCAAGGATTGGACCCAGGTCTCCCGCATTGCAGGCAGATTCTTTACCAGCTAAGCCACCAGGGAAGCATTATAGCTATTATCAAGTACCCCAAAGCACAAACAAAATAACAAAAATAGGTAGATATCATAACTTGGTAGTCATGAGGTTTAACAAGAGCATCATAGACAAAAAGAACAGATCAATGACAGACTGGAAGATATTATAATATCCAGTGCCATCCATGGATTAATATGTACTCGAGACTCTACCAGGAACTCCAAGTCATCAAGAAAAAAGGAAATCCAATTAATTTTTAAGACGCAAGGATATGAATATATGAACTTACAGAAAATGAAAAATGAGTTGATATTCTCACCCCCTAGTAATCAAATATATGCAAATTAAATCACAAATGAGACTGTACTTTATAGCCATCAGAGTAGCAGAAATTAGAAAAATGGGTAATCCAAGTCCAGGTGAGGAGGAGCAATGAAAAGAACATTGTATGCTGCTTTCTGGGAGTTTAAATTTGTTGCAGCTGTTTTGGAAAGCAATTTAACAGAATTTAGTAAAATTATGTGTATTTATGTCCCATGATCTGGCAATTCCACTTTTGTTTGCACAACTCAGAGATTCTTCGCAGATCTAATATGAGAACCAGTATGAGCATGTTTGTCAACAGCGTTATTATTTCTGAGAGCAGGAAGTTAAACTTTGGGGTCCATCACTGGAGGAATAATTAAGTAAAATATGCTGGAGAATCAAATCCAAGGCAGCAGTGAGAAGCTGTGGACTAGAAGCCCATAAATCAGCATGAATGGGTCTTAAAAGCATAGATTTGAAAGGGAAAAAGTCAAACCAGTTTGGGTTTTATGGTGCAACACTCTTTAAATCAATTAAAGCCAGGCATGCATAAAACAACTTCAGGTATTTTACAAGGTGACATGCATATTTAAGATTTTTTACATAAAACTCATTAGAGTAATAGCTTATGGGGAGCTAAGGGGAGATAGGTGTGGTGATCAGAGGTGGGAGAAATAGATAAGTAGTAAACAAACAAACATCTAGAGAGGGGTCCTTCACAGATGAATGGTGATGTGAGGTGTGAACCAAAGGGTATGAGGAGCTGCTGAGGCCAGATCAGAGGAGGAAAGAACAAGAGAGAAGGCATGGGAGCAAGAGAACCGTTTCCCCAGCGATGGCCCTAGAGTTAAAAGGCCTGGCTTCTAATCCTGATTCTGCTACTTGATGAATTCAACTTTGAGCCACTTACTTCACTGTACTCTTGTCTCAGTCTCTTCAGCTGTAAAATGGAAATGCTAGCAGTACCTATATTAAGGGATCATTTGGATGATGGGTTAGACAGCATCCATGCACAGCACCCATTAGTAGCCAGGGCTGAATGGACAGTAGCCATGAGTGTTTCTATATCAATTCTGTGCACAGCAATTATGCTGTGTACTTTAAAAGCCTAAAATGACATGACAGTGAAGACACACTCAGGGTCTTTTAATCAGTCATTGCATGGATCGTTCTGTTCTACCAGCAGAATATTCATTCCACCCTAAACCTCGTCACAGTCATAGAAACCACAGTGTCCTCCACTGCCGCCTCGTTTGTGTTGGACAAGACCTGGGCAGGGCTGCTGAGAGCCGGATAGGAGGCTGGGAAGGGCGTGGCTCTAGAGTCAGATACTATCTGGTTTCCTGTCCTGGATCTGTACTCATTCCTTCAGCTCTCTGTGTCTTGTCTTCATCCATAAACACAGATAGGAACAGCATCTCCATAAAGTTGTTGTGAGCGTGAAGTGTGATCATTGGGCAAAAAGCTCCTAACGCATAGCAAGTGCTTTGTAAATAATAGTCGCTATTACTGGTGGCAGAGATAGAGGGGACATTCTGAATTAGGTGAGAACACCCTAGCAAAGACCAAAAGACGAGGGAATAGTGTACATAGAGCCTGCAAGGAGCCCTTAGTTCTGCCCTAGTTACTAGTTAGGGGTGTGTGGTGGGCTTCCAGTGCCGAAAGACCCCAGCACTTAAAGGAGGGAGTCTGAAAGCAAAACAGAGTGCTGAGAATCAGTACTTGCTTCAGAGCTGAGCATGCTGGAAAGTTGACACTGTCAGATCTTGCAAATGATTACTCTTATAAATGATTATTCTACTTCCCTTGGGAGCTCAAGAGAAGCTTATAAGAGAGAAACTCAGCTTCCCAATGATGGGACTGTTTTTGAATCAGAGTTGGCATTTGCATCAATTTGGCTGATGGGGAACAATTCTTTTTTCCCACTCCAGCATGATGGAGTGGGATAAAAGAGTTTGGTTCTTTGCACGAGAGGGAAATATGTCTGAAACTGCAGCCCTGGGGAAAAGATGAAGGGTTGCTGGCTTCACCAGTGTCATGGGAAAGATGACTGTGAGGGGGAACACGATGTGGAGCTGATGGGGTCCAGCAGGTCACAGTCAGCTGGTGACATTCACAACAAGGACAAGTCCCTATGCATTTTTGGCTTTTTATTGATGGAGATTTTGTTCTGATTTCACTGATTCATCCTGCCGGTGTACCCTCGATCTGCCTCCATCACAGATATCAGAAATCTTCCCAGGGCTCTTGTCTGCATTTGATGGTTCATGACTTGGACACTTTGATGGTTCTCCTACGGCTTCAGAGTCATTTTAGATTTTCTTCCCTGCCTGAAGCCTACTTGCCCAAGAGTAACTCTGCTTTGATAGGATGCTCTTCCTCGCTTGTCTTCAAGACCCTCCATGATCTTGCCCTCTGACCTGAACTCCCCACGGGCTCATGGACACTCTGCAGATCTCTCCTCATTCCCATGGCCACACTTTTACCCACCCTGCAAGGTCCTCTCATTCCTTCCCTCTTCTCATAAGCAACTCCATTCAGGCCCAGTTCACTGAGCTCCTGCCTTGTGACCAGGTCAGAGAAGACAAAGGCAGAGCGGGGAGAGATGAAGGGAAGAGATGAGCCACAGATCCTGGGAACTATCTCAGTGTGATCAGCAAAATAGTAATGGGGAGCAGGTAGCTCAATGGGGGCCCCCGTAGAGGAATGGTCAGAGGGAGTCCCCTTTCAAGTGCCAAACTACTGACTCCAGGAAGCCTCTCCCGACCCTGCTAGCACGACTTCTTCAAGCATCATCCTAGCATTTGAGAGGCAGTCGGTGCAGACATTAAGGGTTCAGACTTTGAAGACTGGCTGCCTGAGTTTTGAATTCCAGCTCTATCACATACAACTGTGTGACCTTGGGCTAGTTACTTAACCTCTCAGAGATGTTTCCTTATCTGTTAAAGGGAGGTAATAATAGTACGGACCTATTATAAGGATTAAATTATATACACAGGTAACGTGTGTGCTCAGCTCAGTCACTGAGTCAAGTCCAGCTCTTTGCGACCTCAAGGACTGTAGCCCACCAGGCTGCTCTGTCCACGGAATTTCCCAGGCAAGAATGCTGAACTGAGTTGCCGTTTCCTCCTCCAGGGTATCTTCCTGACCCAGGGATGGAATCCACGTCTCCCACATTGGCAGGTGGATTCTTTACCACTGTGCCACCTGGAAAGCCCCATATACACAGGTAAAGCATTACTTAAAGCAGTGTCTGGCAGTGTAGTGGTGGCACAGAATGTTTGCTGTTATTGTCTGAGACCTTCATACTACACTGCCTGTGGGGCTTCTCTCCCATGAAAGAACTGCCCTAGAAACACTGTTGGAAGGTGGTATTCAGCAAGAGATTGACTTTCATCTGCATTGATACATGTATATTACCTGAACACTCTGCCTTTCTCTTCATGAAGACAATTCTGTTGATCATAATCTACCTCATTAACTCACATACTGTCCATGGACTCTTTGGGAGTCCGCTAATAACGTTGCATTTTGATTGGCATTTTTAAAAATAATAGTAATAAAAGAAACTTCTGTCTTAAATGTCCAAGAATAGATTCTGCATAAGTCTTGCAGCTTCAGGCCTGGTACAGAATTGGAAGAGGAAGTGATCATTTGTCATCTTTCTTTACAGACTGCATTTCTGGCATCACTTCGATGCTAAATGGGACTTTTTAAAAATAGTCTTAACAAGCATTTTGACAGACTCTGTTCTGGATACCAGAGAATACAGCCAAGGAGAGTCAGCATGTGTGAAATCTGACCCGGCCCCCGTCAAACAACCAGTGACCGCAGTCCCCTCCCAGGGGGCTATCTGATGGCAGCAGGGACATGGGCTTAAGAGGACCATTTGGGAACACGGTACTGGCTTGACACTAAAGCCCTACATGCCTCTCTCTTGAGATGACATGAACTCCCAGGAGTTTGAGGCAAGTTCAGCCAATGAGAGGTTATTCCTACCACAATGGCCACCCCTCTTCTGGGAGCAGTGAAGGAGACCCGTCAGGGATACTGCCCAGTTTGATTCCTTTTGGAGCCTTGTCTCTTCAAGGTCAAACCTAAAATGTCAGTGGACACAGGCTGAGTGCCTTTATACATAGGCAGTAGGTCTGGCAGGAGGAAGGGTTGTGCAAAGAGGGAAGAACCCAGACCCTGTCACCACAGCAAAGCCTCGAGATGTGGATGGAGCCGGGTCTGCAGGGGCAGAGGCTCCTGGGTTCCTAGTCTCTGTGCACTCCAGTTCCCCATCTGTAAAGTGGAAATCATAATAACTGCCTCACGGGGAGATGATAAGGATTTATAGTGCTTGATGCTGAAAATATGGGAGTGATTGCTATTATTATGATATCAGCAGGAGAGAAGGCCCTGGAGAGGCAGGGTAATTGGGCGCACACAAAGGCATTCTGGGGAGAGTGACAGGGACCTACTGCCAGCCAGGATACCAAAGCAGTCACTGCGTACTGCCTCGACATCCACCCAAAGTGGTTCCAAGGACAGCTGACCGAGGTCCACAGCTTCGTACTTGCTATGGCTCCAGACTCCTCAAATCCCTCATCAGCTGCAAATTCCAGACCCTCTGCTCTACTCTTCTGTAGCCCTGGCCACTGGGGCTTTCTCTTGCTCCTCCCCATCCTTTTCTTCCTCCCCACTCCCCTGTACCCCCAACCCATGCTGTAATCACTGCTCTGTCTTGTTGTCTTCTTTTGTCCAGAGGGAAAGTGAAAAATCAAGTTGGAACTGGGGAGTAGATGGAAATGAGCCATCCTTGAACATCCTTGACTCAAGCAGATGTAGTAGCTACCAGCAGAGCTAGTGCCCAAGCTATGACCCAAGGGGTCCCATGTGGAAACACACTGATGGAAGAAGACATTGAGTCCCCAGTCCAAAGTAGTACACATGGGAAAATGATCACCCAGAGAGGGAATGAGGTATCAACCGTTGAAAGCTTGCGGTAGAGCTAATATTCCAGACCCCAATCAGAATCTTTCCCCTAGACTCAGTCAAATGACGTCCAGGCTCCAAGGCATCTTTGAGACCTGACCTCCAGCCCCTCCTTTCACAAGTGGGCAACTGAGTCCCAGGACTCAAGCTGCAGGCCAGGTATCAGCTAAGCTGGAATGAAAATGCAGGTCCCTCCTTTCTACATAGCCTCCTTCTACCCTCCCTCAAACACTTGCTTTACAAGGATCAGAAAGATATGGATAACTCCCACCCAAAGACCCAAACATTTTCTCCATCTCTCTCTTTCTCTGGCTTTAGTGCACATGCAAACATGTGCACACATGCACATACACAACAGTTGTTGCTAATGGCATGTGTAAGGGATTATTTATCTATTCCTCTTTGCATTTCAAAAAATTATTTATCAATTTATCAATATTTACCAGTCAGCTGATAATCAAACTCCTTGGTACTCAGTACTGTGCTTACTTCAACTGGTAATAAAAGCAAAAGATACCAAATTTTCTCTCAAGTCATTCACATTCAGGTGGGGGAGACTAACAGGACCATGGATGAATCCTTGCTAGGGAGAAGCTGCTGGTTGAATTCAGTGGAAGGAAGCTGTGGAGTCAGGAAAAGCTGGAGAAAGATGCCCTGTTCAGATTTCTTCATTGAGAGATAATTCATATACCATATAATTCACCCACTTAAAGTGTACAATCCAATGACTTTTAGCATATTCACAGAGTTTAGCAAACATCACCACTATCACCTTTCCAACATTTTCATCATTCTGAGAGAAACCTTGCAGCTACTAGTAGTTATCTGCTATTCCCTTGGCCCCAGGCCTAGACAAGCCGTAGTCTACCTTTTTTTTTTAGACACTTGTCTGTTTTGTAGGTTCCTATGAATGAAATCATATAATATGTGACCCTTGGTGACTGTCTTCTTTGACTTAGCATAATGTTTCCTGTTGAGGCATCAATTAGTACTTCATTCCTTTTAATGGCCAAATAATATTCCCTTGTGTGAATACACTACATTTTGTTTCTCCATTTCTCAGCTGATGCACATTGTGATTGTTTTCACTTTTTGGTTATTATAAATAATGCTGCAGTGACACTGAGTACAAGTTTTTGTGTGGGCATGTTTGCATTTGTCTTGGGGGTATACCTAGAAGCAGAATTGCTAGGTCTATGTTTAACATGTAAGTAACTGCCAGACAGTTTCTGAAGGGGCTGTGCCAGTTTATACTCTCATCTTACTAGCAGTGTTTGAGGGATTCAATTTCTCCACATCCTTGCCAACACTTATTATCTGTCTTTTTGATTCTAGCTGTCCTAGTGGATGTGAAGTGGTATCTCATTGTGGTTTTGATTTGCATTTTCCTAATGGCTAATTATGTGCTTATTGGTAATTTGCATATCTTCTTTAGGAAACTGTATATTCAGACTCTTTGCCCATTTTAAAATTTTATTTATTTATTTTAATTGGAGGCTAATTACAATATTTTAGTGGTTTTAAATTATTTGCCTACTTGAATTTTTAACCCTTTCTCTATTAAACAGATTGATTTTCAATTATGTTAAGATTAGTAAATATTTTAATTTAGTCAAATATTCATTTTTAAAATGTTTTTGACTCTCATGCCCCAAATTACATCATGTTTTTCACTTTTTCCCAAAATTAAAACCAAAAAATAAAACAAACCCCAAACAAACAGATTATCAGACAGCCAGAGGGATAGACATAAACTATTAGGAAGACAAGTTTAAGCATCTACGCTGCAAACCAAAGTTTTTGAACTCCCATTTTTTTTAATTAAAAAAATTGAATTACATTTAGTTGATTTAAAATGCTGATCTAGTTTCAGGTGTGCAACAAAGCGATTTAGTTATTTTATATGTGGGACTTCCCTGGTGGCTCAGTGGTAAAGAATCTGCCTGTCAATACAGGAGATGTGGGTTTGATCCCTGGGTCAGGAATATCCCCTGGAGAAGGAAATGGCAACCCGCTCCAGTATTCTTGCCTGGGAAATCCCATGGACAAAGGAGCCTGGAGGGCTCCAGTCTAAAGGGTTGCAAAAGAGTAAGACATGACTTAGCAACTAAATAATAGCAACAACATATATGTGTATATAATATACATTCTATCTATTCTTTTTCAGATTTGAACTTCCATTTCTTACCAGACATGTGAGGGAGATCAGTGCTGGCCATCTCTCTTACAGTTGCGCAAGCAGAGTGGGTACCAGGCTGAGATGGAGGAGAAGCATCATCCACCTTGGAGGCAGCCACCCAACATGACCTAGAGGTGACAAATTTGGAAATGCCTCACACCTTGCGGGGGGCTCTGGCAGCCCCCAGTCCTCCACCCACCTGCCTAGTCCCTCACCCCCACACAGTCACCAGCCAGCCTGAAGGAGGTCACAGACTGTGTCCTGTTCACCATGAGGAGCATCCTCTGAGCATCTACCATGTGCCAGGTTCTGGACCAGGCACCACAGTCTTCAGCAGAGTTATCCCCTGACTTTCTTTAACCACAGTCTGGGGAGGAAATGGGCAGCTTCTGGCCACATGATCCACACTACTACTGAGTGAGGTAGAGGGGCACAGTGGGAGGGCTTGACTCAACTCATGTGTCCCGGGAGGCTTCCTGGAAGAGGAACCCCAGACTGGCTCGTAACGATTTAATAGAAGTCATTCAGGCATCCCTGACTCGGGATACAGCCAGTCTATACCCCAGGAGGAGAAAAAACTGCTGTGACAGCAAGTTCAAGTTGGTTATGATCGATAAAGCTCAGAATAAAGTGTACTCTTGATATTTTTCTTCATTTGTTTGTAAATTTAATACATCTTGGTCAAAGAGAAAGGACAAAACCTCTATCTACAAGAAATTCCCCAATCATAGGCACTTTCTTTGCCTTCTCTGAATTCCATCACTTCCAACTCTAGATTTAAACAGATATGCTTTATTGTCACAGATGGACTATAACTTTCTCAGAAGCAGGGACCATCTCTCAGGGATAAGACAGAGACCTCTCTGAGGTCAGACCCTATATCTTTTCTATGTGTGTGTGAATACACCCTTCAACCCTGACTCTGAGAGCAGAGTGTGGTACATAGAAAGGGTGCTGCTAGCCCTGAAAGGTGCAGGGCAGCCTCTAGGCTGAGCTGACCCAGGCAAGCCTGGGCTGGGGTCATGGACTCTTTAAGGGCAGGGCCAGGTGTTACTCATTTTGGGGGTACCCTCCAATACTCTTTTTAGGTTCCCACCCACACAGAGCCTTGCACAGCCCCCTGTACACAGGAGCCATTCAGAGCATGGCTACTGAATGGAGCTGAAACTTTCTGAAAAATCAAATACAATCATACCATGTTGACGTAATAATGGCCTTCTTTTTAGATGACTTTGTAGAGGCAAATAAGAGTGCTCTGGAGAGGCCCTGCCTCTCCAAAATGGGCAGCCATCCAATGCCTCCTTCCTGCCCCAACCCTGAGTTCTGGGCTGAGCTCTGCCGATTGAGAGGGGGCATCTAAGATGCCAACTGAGCTTTGCCCTGAAACAAGGGTTTCTGCTCCTCAGGGGAACCGGCCCAACATCTGTGATGGTTACCAGGCAGGGAGCTATCCTTCTGTCGAGGGGCCTTGCAGGACTGAAACTTAGACTCAGGGGACAGGTGAGAAAGGGGGGACAGATTTTTTTAAAACATATTAGCAGTAGAGCTCTTGGCCAAACCAGCACAAAGCTTTATGAGAAACTTCCTAAAACTATTCAGATGGGGACTTCCTCAGCAGCCCAGTGTTTAGGACTTCACCTTCCAATGCAGGAAACATGAGTTCAATCCCTGGTTGGGGAACTAAGATCCCATATGCTGTGGGGTTCAGAAAAAAAAAAAAGCTTTTCAAGTGGAAGAGGGAGGACCAAGAAATGCAAGGAGTGAGCAAGTGTCAACGAGCACAAATTAGTTTGGTCTCCACTTGCTGCATGCTCAGTCTCTTCAGTCGTGTCTGACTCTTTGTAACCCTGTAAACTGTAGCCCGCCAGGCTCCTCTGTCCATGGGGAGTCCCCAGACAAGAATACTGGAGTGGGTTATCATGCCTTCCTCTAGGGGATCTGCCCGACCCAGGGATCAAACCCGCGTCTCTTATGTCTCCTGCATTGGCAGGCGGGTTCTTTACTACTAGCCCAGCACCAGGTAAAGCCAAGTAGAAATGGTTTAACTCAAGTGACATCATTAGTTGAGTTTTAGCAAAGTGTTCATTCTTTTTTTTTTAATGTGTATCAAATAATACAATGCATGGAATCAAGCAATGAATAATGCCGTAAAGTTTAAAATGACCAACAGCATCTCCTGACTTCAGAGGGGGCTGCACCCTGAAGCAAGTGGGGCCAGATTTTCAGAGCCTCTCATTATGACAAACCCTTCCTAAATCCTTGTCCCTAATTTTTATCATTCTCATTCTTAGAGGTTCCCAAATTGCATATGTTTCAGGCACCACAACTCCTGAATCTGTCCCCTATGTGACCTCCTTACCATCCTTTGTGCCTCAGTCCTGCTCCTCAAAGGAAAAACATTCCAGCTCCTTGGCAGATTTTTTTCTGGTGTGTATCTTCATCTTGCTAAGAGACTTATGAGGCCAGTCCTTGCTCTGTTTTAGGTAATACCCATCATCCATCATCTTCTATTATAAAAGGTAAGAAGGTCATGGAATGGGAGGGTGAGAGGGAAGGCCAAGAGGGAGGGGATACATGTATGCCTATGGCTGATTCATGATGTTGTGCAGCAGAAACTAATACAACATTGTAAAGCAATTACATTCAAATAAAAATAAATAAATTCAATTACGTTTTTAAAAAATGTGAGGAGGGAGCCTTCTCTCCCTCTTACCCCCTCCTCACCATCTCATGAGCTTTCCTTCCATCTGCCCAATTGATTTGCATCACAATTTTGGATTGAATTACTGTAGAGTGTACATTTCTAGAGCCATATAAATATGGTTAATGACCGAGCCAAATAGTGTATGGTAACTACATTCACTTTCTTGTACACGTTTTCATTTTTCCTGAAGTTGAAATTGCTGTCCCTTCTGGTTTGTTTGTTTCCTAGACATCGATCACTAATTCATGCTAAACTTACACCTAGTTGTAAAGCAACTCTCATTACAGTTAAATATATGAGATAATCTCTACATTCCATTTCTTGTTTCTCTGGTGACACCGCCCCTGGGCCCCTCCATCCTGCTCCAATCTGAAGAGTTACTCTCCAGAACTGCTCCACAGCTGTGCTCAGGACATCCTTGATCATCAACTGGCCAATCTCTTCACCTCTCTCTCTCTGCTGCCTCCCTCGTCTCCTAGTTTCTGTGGTTTTATTTTGTTTTGTTCTGTTTTTGTCTTCTTGGACTCCATTTTTGTGGAGCACACTCTTCTAAAGAGAGGTAATTGTTCTATCCTTGACAGTTTGGCCATGCAGAGAATTTTAGACTAGAAAATATTTCCCCGAAGAATTTTGAAGAATTACTCTTTATCTGCTGGCATCCTGGGTTGCCATTAAGAAGTCTGATGCTGTTTTGAGTCCCACTTATTTTTGTATGATTCATTCTTTCTCCCTCTCCCTCCTTTCCCCCCTCTCTCTTTGAGAGTTTTTAGGATCTTTGCTGCAACTCTGGTACTCTGGCCTTCATGTAGGTCATTTTTCACCCACTGTGCTGGGCATGTGAAAGGCCCTTTTGTCTCTGAAATTCAAGTCCTTCAGTCTGAGAAATGTACTTGCACAATGTCTTTGATAATTTCCTCCACCAATCTTTTCTGCTCTTCCTTTCTAGAACTCCCATTAGTTAGATTTAGACTGTGTAGATTGAGTCCATAATTTTATTTTTCTTTCTTTCCTCTCCTTTTGTCTTTCTTTTCTTTTTTTCTTCTTTCCTTCTGACCTTTCTTTCTTCTCCATCCTGAAATATTTTTCCTGACTTCTGCATGGGTGTGGTAACCTACACAGTCAGTATTCTTGTGGGAGGTGAGTGAGGAAAGAAGCTGGCCTCTCCCTAATCAATTCCAAACTTAGACTTGATTTCTCCATTTTCAATGTCATTCCCAAGTCCCCTTTCTGCTCTGTGTTACAAGTCCTGATCTCAGGGACTCCCTGGTAGAGCTTTTTCAGAGCCATCCCCCAATGCCAGCTAAAGAAGAGGAGGTCTGAGGGTCTACTTCCTCCTTTCACAGACTCATACCCTGTCTACCTGTCTCAAGTCTTACTCTTGTGTTTGGAGCCAACTGGACCTCCCCATTCCTGAACCTCCTGACTCTGGATGGGAATCCATCAGGTCCTCTGTTGCATCCCTGCTAAGGTCACATGCATTTCAGCCTCACCACCACCCACACCCCATTTCCCCAATCCCTTTGTTCTCTCTTCCCCATTGTCTTCTTTGCTGCTAATCCCCATATCTTGGCAGATTTATACTATTTTCATTCCTTTTTTCTACCATTATATTGGTGTCTCAGGAGGCAGTAAGGATAAATGCATGTGTGCAAACTATCCTATTTAACTCTAAGACTCTACTTGTATTTCTTCTGATGTTTCAAAAAATTGAAATTTTATATTGTTTCACACTGAACAGAACTGTGCCTTGTATGTCACAATTTAAATGCCAAATCTCTTACTTTAGACAGTTCTAACACATTTTTAAGAGTCTTAAGAATATCTGGGAATTTTAAGAAAGGCTGAACCACTCCACTTCAAACTCTGTATGCTCTGCTTAAGATCCAGTCATCAAGTATTCAGTGGGAGTTGACTGAATTATTATTGCATTATTAAATTGGATACTTTCAGGTCCCTACAAGACCTAAGGGTAGTGGCAGTGAGTACAGAAGGACAGGTTCCAGACAGGAGGGGAAGGGAGATACCTGGAGGTAGTGTGGACAGGAGGTGGAAAGGAGGAAGGAGCTGGAGGGTCCAGAAGGAACACGAGGACTCCATCCATCTGTTGTCACCCCAATTCCACTGTGCAGTTGGACCACTGGGTGGCCCAGTCACACCCACGGGATACAGGTGAGGCACCGAGTGGTACTGAACATGGTTTCTCCAATTGGACAGTGCAGGGAGGAAGCAGGCCTTCACTCTTCAGAAAGGTGTTGAAGAAATGAAATGAGATGGATGATAAATCTGAAAGCTCTTGGAAAGTAAAAGGGCTATATAAATACACAGTGTCATTACTGGATCTAGCATGACTCAGGCAAGTCCAACCCTAACTCACTGTAACTTTATGCAGCAAGTTCATTGAATTATATCCATGGTGCAGATAGAAACAGCCCTTGCGCATGGCAAATGTATGGAGTGCCTGTGAAGAAATGCAAGAATCATTAAGGAAATTAAAGCTCCAAGGTGACACAGGAAGAGATCTGCTCCCTTCCCTAGATCTCAGAGGACATGTATTAACAGGGCAGCACATCAAAATGGCGGGAGTCCAGGGCCTGAGTCATCAGGTGGAGACCAGCCCTTACTGACTCATATCAGACTTTATCTAAGTCAGAAATGAACTCCTGTTCTAAGCCACTGAGGTTGGGGGTCTCATTTGTTACCACGACATAGCCTAACCTGCCCTCAGAAGCTTGAACTAAGAAGGGCTGCTGTCAACACATGGATACCCAGAGAGGTGTATGGTGATAAGGGGATGAGATGAGAGAGGGCTGCTCAGATACAAAGGCCCTCCCCTTGAGCCTGGAGGGAGAGCTGGGAGCAGAAATGGGCCCCTAGTTCAGGCTTCATCAAGCATTCTGGGGAAAGTCAACAAGAAGTGGCAGGACTGGAAAACGTTTACCCCATCAGATGTTACTCACCCATCTTCTGTGTGGAGTCTGCCACAGGCTGTCTTCCTCCGTCTCCACTCCACACCCCCAATGCGGTACAACCACAGTGCACCTCTCAGCCTGTGTGGAGCCCTGTCTCATGGAGGCCTGTTCCTGCCTCAGCTGTCTCAAGGGGGCACATTAGCCACAGTCTCCCTGACGATAGAGACTTGGCCCTTCCTTGGAAGCATGGGACCTCCTTTTAGAATTTACAGACCTGCACAATCACCCAACCTCCAGGCTCTGCCACACAAGCAGGTGCAGGAAGGGTGGCCTCATTTTACCAATCTTCCCAACTCATGTTGAAACACAAGCCTACCCCAGTTGCAATTAAAATCTTAAGCTTTGAAGAGTTCCCTTTAGAAATACATCCTATGTTTCAATAGTTCTTAATATTTGAGGGAGGGGGGTGTCATGTAACCCTGTGAGGATCTGATGAAATCAGAAAAACACATATACTAATAACAAAATGTTGCAACTGGACTTTTCCAGAAGATTCGGGATCTCCCATAAAGCCTCATGCTGGGGGAACAGAGTCACCATGTGCTCTATATCCTAAAGTGAACACAAAGCAACTATAGCCAGAAACCACCCCTCCCCCTAAGGGCAAGGGGGAATGGCAGAACCAGGCCTGCCATCTTCAGCCATGGGCCACCTGGCCCTTTGCCAGTCTATTATTTTTTCAAATTGAGTTTTATTAATAACATCACAGGTCTGAGTTTGATGAGTGGGGACAGTCTGCTGAGCAATGCAGACACATGCGTTGCTCATCCCACCACGCAGACACATGGACACCATTGATCTTAAGACTCTCTGGCCCCAGGGGCTCTTTGACTTGCCCTAAGAAAAGAGAGATACATCTCCGTGTGGGTTGCAAGGATGAAGGGCAGGGCAGACTTAGACCAACACCAGCTTCACTCTGGAGGCCAGCTGCCCAGGAGTAATATCCCAAGGAGAATGGGGGTCAGCGGAGAAGAGAATCACAAGCCTTTGCTGAAGTCAACACATGAAGCTCCAAGAGATGACTGAGGAGCTTGCAAGAGGGGAGAGCTGGCTCCACACAGCCCTGAGTGGTTTGGCGGACATGGTCTTCACAGACACCTCCAGAGCTGATGCTGGATGGAGGGGTGGTTGGTGATGAATAGGGGGAAAGTTTGACACATGTTCCCTGCAATTTAAGGTATATGTTTAAACAGAGGCTACAGCCCAGTTCTCTGCTAGAAACTTCTCAAGGTGGGAGGCTGGCTGTAGCAGCCCACACCAGCAGAGTAAGTCAGAATTGTGGTATCAAGAGTCTACCACCAACACCACATGTGACTTGTGGCTGGTACAGGAGAGAACTCTTCTTCTTGACCCCATGAGGATAGCACCAAGGTTAGAGGAGCACTCAGAAGCCATGGGCTGTCTAAGTGACCAGCGGCCAAATGACACGTGATTCATGTCTCACCCAGAAAGGGGCGTTAGAAACATGCGCTATGGAGAAAATAAAGAAACATCATTTTCCCCTTTCTGGAGAAATCCTCAGCTGTGAGGAAGCTGAGAACTGTCCCCAGAGCTCATGATCTGATTGATCACCATTGATGTGGGGACCCCCCACATCAGCCTCCAGCCAGAAACAGACTCCCAGCAAAGCTTAGCGAGGCCAGCAGCACCTGCCTCCCTCCACTGACCAATGATCATGGAAAAGGGAAGACTTCTGCTCCCTCTTTTTCTCTCCTTTGCCCTAGACCTGCAATCCAAGGGATGGAGAAGAGCAGGTGTGTGCATGGCTGACTGCACCCACAACACTCAGGTGCCAGGCAGGGGAGCAAACCCTCCCTCCTCCTTTCTCCAAGTCCTAAAGTCTCAATGTCTTAGTCTATTTGGGCTGCTATAACAAAGTACCGCAGAGTGCATCGCTTACACACAACAGGAATTTATTTCTCACAGTTCTGGAGGCTGGAAGTCTGAGACCACAGTGTCCACATGCATGGCCAGGTGAGGGCTGTCTTCTCGCATGTGGACTTGTCATCGTATCCTCACATGATGGAAGGGTGAAGGACTCTATGGGGCCTCTTTTATAAGGAACTAATTCCATCCATGAGGGCTCCACCCTCGTGATGTCAGCACCTCTTTGAAGCCCCGCATCCTAATGCCATCACTCTGGGAGTTAGGATTTCAGCATATGATTTGGGGGGGCAGTGTTGGTGGTGGACATGAGCATTCAAACTATAGCATATTGGTAGAGTCTTCCCTAGGGGAGAAGTGAAGGAGATACATAAATGGAGTTTCAGGGACTTCCCTGGCAGTCCAGTGGTTAAAGCTTTGCCTTCCAGTGCAGGGGGTACAGATTTAACCCCTTGTTGGGAAGCTAAGATCCCATATGACTCATGACCAAAAAGCCAAAACATAAAACAGTGTCATAACAAACTCAATAAAGACTTTAAAATGGTCTACATCCAAAAAAGTCTTAAAAGAATAAATGGAGTTTCAGATTTCAACTGGACTCAACATCTAATAGTGGCAAGTGGCAGGAAAGTGATGGAATCATGCCGTGATGTTGCTAAAGAGAGGAATCAACATATCCAGCTGAAGGCAATGGTTAGAGAAAGATGAAACCATCTCACGTTCCTACCCCAAGTTAGTGAAGACTGTTCAGTGAACAATGCAAGCACCCAAACTTTGGCATCTGATTGCACTATGTACATGAGCAACCAAAGACTTTTTAAAGTCATCCCCCTCCCCCATTTTAAAGATGAGTAAATCCAAAGAGGGTAGGTGGTTTTTTCAAAGACGCAAAGTCACTGCAGAACCTGGAGAGATGGGCAGCCCTGGTTCCTGATGCATTAAATGGAGTGCTTCTGTGTGGTTTTGTTCTTAATCATCCAGCTTGAGCTAGAAGAGCAGTGCTCTAAATTCAAACCACTGAATAGCCTCTTGTGTCCCAGGACTGCCTGAGTTAGTGTAGAAGCCAGCACAGGTGGAAGAGAAGAGCTCTGAGATGGTGCTTTGCATCCATTTCAGAATTTGAGATCCAGGAAGCAGGGTAGGAAGGCAAGCTACCCAAGGCACTATTTTGCTTGAAGCTCTGTGAGTTTCAGCACACACACATCCACATTGACACCTAAGTCAAATAAAGGCCCAAACAAATCAAAACTACAAAGACTGTTAGATGGTGTACCCCCTTGGAATACCTACCCCTACTAGTCCCCTCCAGAGCTGCTGATTGTGGGATTTTAAGAGTTAACTGCCACAAGATCTAATTAAATGGAGAAATGGAAGAAACTGTGAATAATAAACACAAATCTCACATGCACTTCCGAGGGAAGATGTGTGTTTCCAAGTTTACCTTAAATACCACTGAACTGTTTCATTTTTCAAAAACTAGAAGCCAGCCTTTCTTTCCTGTTAGAAATTGTGCAAACATGGCACATCGTCAGCATGCCTTGCTAACCACAGATTCCATTATGTGTTTAATAATTGACTATTCAATAGAGCATTGATGCATTTTGTCTGGAACTAATTCACCTTTGTCTGTGCCTCGGCACGAATGTTCGGTGAATCACAGATGGGATCGCAGAAGTGTTTCGAGTGCTGCTGCCCAACACGGAGTCACATCTCGGGATTATTCCTGTCAGGCCCTGTGCTCGCAAATGTTCTAGCATGCTAAAGCCACTTGAAAATGTGATGTATGGAAGCCGCCAAGTGCGGGAGAATACCTCTTCCCTTCTAATGAGGACTCACAGTTCATAGTCTGCAGGCCACTTAAACCAGGGAGGAAATTGTTCACTGCAAAATTAACAAAAATGGATGCCCCAACAGCCCGTTAAGACCATGTTGCTACCCAGTTGGAAATCAGGCTGAGACGTGTTGGTTGGGGAAGGCAAGTATTAGCATTAGCAAATACATACGTCTTGGACTTCTCTGTATTGGAAAGAAAATCCCTCCTCTCTCCTAAAGAACTTCTACATTGCTTTTCTTTTTTCAATAAATTTATATATTTGTAATTGAAGGATAATTGCTTCACAATGCGGTGTTGGCCTCTTCCACACATCAGCAGGAATCAGCCATAGGTATATATATGTCCCCGCCCTCTTGAACCTCCCCCCTCCTCCCACCCCTTCCCTTCACCCCTAGGTTGTTGCAGAGCCCTGGTTTGAGTTCCCTGTGTCTATAGCAAATTCTCATTGGCTATCTGTTTTACCTATGGTGGTGTATATGTTTCCATGTGACTCTCTCCATTCATCCTACCTTCTCCTCCCTCACTGCTGCCTATATCCTTAAGTCCATTCTCTGTGTCTGTGTCTCCACGGTTGCCCTGTAAATAAGTTCATCAGCACCATCTTTCTAGATTCCATATATACGTGTTAATATACGATATTTGCTTTTCTGACTTACTTCACTCTATAATAGGCTCTAGGTTTATCCACCTCGTTAGCACTGACTCAAATTGTGTTCCTTTTAATGGCTGAGTAATATTCCATTGTACATACATACCACAGTTATTGGTTGGGATTTATGAATTGGAGCAGGATAAAAAACAGTGCAAGTGGTGTGTAATTTTATGATGAACTGGATGCACCATCCTGCAGGGCTCTTTCCTGGGGAAGAACCAGTGCTACGTCTGGGCTCAAGTGCTGACTGGGGTTGGCATAGCATGAATGCCACAGGTTTAAAAGGAGGAGGGGAAGAACTTACTCCAAAGCTGTTCTTATCCATTGCAGTTATCTTGACTGTTTTTTTATGAGAAGCAGAGTGCTGGCTGGAATGGGCATGTCTTCCAGCAAGATAAGGCCGGTTGCTTCTGCTCAGCCATGAAATTGTATTCTAGTATGTGGAAAATATTTCTTTTTAGTCTTTTGTAAAAGCTGGGTATATGACTTGATAGCAAGCACATTGTTTCATAAAATGATCCATTTATTTAAAAACCCAACCACAGTATTCGATATCAAGACTGCCTTCTTGTTATAGCTTGAATTTATCAGTGGAATTTCCATTGCTTGGGGATATGAGATCTATTTTTTTTTTTTAATTTTAGTGATTGTCCTAAGGTAATGAATGACTAAATTCATCTGTTCCACTAAGGGACTCTATAGTCTTCTTTTAATCTCAGGGGAGGAAATCTATTGCCTGGCTTTCTCTGCCATCCTTGTTGCTCTGATTTGCTTCGTTTTGTTGACTTCATTGCAGACCAGCACATTAACATATCCCAGGCTTCTGAGGACCACCTGTGCTTTTGGGGGTAGCCAAATCCTATGATTTGAGCTGCAGTTATAATTAAGTCTGAACCTGGGCCAACACTGGAAAAATTTGGCCAGCTGATCAATTCTTTTTTTCATTAATCAGCAGAGTTGTTAAAATACCCTCAAACCATTGCCTAGACCTCAAATCCTCTTGAATGAACAGGACCCAGTTGCTGTTTTCCCTTTATTATCTTTTTCCAGAACAGTCTAGCTAGAGGATGTATGTTAGTTGCTCAGTCATGTCCAACTCTTTGTGACTTCATGGACTGTATCCCACCAGGCTCCTCTGTTGATGGGATTCTCCAGGCAAGAATACTGCAGTGGGTTGCCATTCTCTTCTCCAGAGCTAGAGAATGAGCCCTCAGTACTTTTAGCTATAATAACCACATAAACTTATAGAGGTGCAGGGCATGCACGCTCAGCCATGTCCAACTCTTTGCGACCATATGGACTGTAGCCTGCCAGACTTCACTGTCTATGGGATTCTCTAGGCAAGAATACTGGAGTGGGTTGCCATTTCCTCCTCCCAGGATCTTTCCAGCCCAGGGATCAAACCCATGTCTCCAGCATCTCCTGCATCAGCAGGCAGATTCTTTACCACTGAGCCACCTGGGAAGCTGTAAACTTATAGAGCGCTTATTCAAATGCAGGTTCGGTTGTGTTTGTACCTTTTAATTTATTTAATTATAATAACCATAAAAAGTAATTATCTCAAAATTACAAATATGGAAAGTGAGGCACAGAGAGTTAACAATTTGCTCAAACTCACACAACAAGTAATGGAACTGGGCTCGGAACACAGGTGATCTATTGCCATAGCCTATATACTAAATCACTGTGTTTGCTGCCTTGTGTGAAATAAAAATGCAACATGTGACTGTGTCATTAATGACTAAAGGTTTTTGATCATTCTTGCCATGAATTCCTTTACTCAGACTCTGGAAATTACACCTCATTGTGATCAACCTTAAAGGAGTAATAAAATATAGACTCTTTCCCTCCCAAAATCCAAATGGAATAGAAAGCTGAGTACTATGCAGTGGCGCAGAGAGGAAGCAGGAGAAGCAAGATTGCCGGCTGTGTTCCTGCTTGCTCTGTGAACTTGGTGATCTAACTCACCTCTCTGAGCCCATCTGCCCACGTGCATCATGGGGCACTGCCTCGTGGCACCCCATCACCTTGCAGGACAGGTGTGCACACACAGGTGACAGTGGTGGTCGCTGTAGGATGATGGAGGGCCAAGGTGTAGGGTAGGAACATACTCAGGTATAGCTTTGGTCTGCAGTTCTGACTTCTAGATTTACACAAAGTCCCAATGTAATTGTGGTCTGGAAACCATGCCATAAAAAGTGGGAAAGAGGCCAGGGCAGTCTTCCTGAAGAAGAAGTTGAACTGGTTGGAATCATGAAATTAAAGATGGCTTTCAGATGTTAGGAGCCATAGCTGTTTGATGGGACCTTTGATGACTCTAGATAGCCCCTACGCCACCACTTGTCTGTCCTGGACCTCAGTGGCAGAATAATAAGGTGCTACCCTGAGCGTGGAAAGGGACCCTTCCCAGAAGGTGGAGCAAACTTCCACACGCTTGGGCAAGTCTATCATCTTCTCTGGGAGTAGATGGGAGTAGACTGAAGGGCAAGGGGAAACCCACTTCCCAGGATAACCTCCCCAGACTTCATGATCTGGGGCCTCCTGCCAGTACTGAGTGAGGCAGGCATGACTCGGAGGGAAGAGAAAATGAGAAGAAACAGATAGTTTGTACATTCATGCAACCAAGGTGTCCTGGGCCCTGGTACTGCTGGGTGCTGTGGTAAACAGGTACCACCTGTTTACCCCTTCAGAGATGGAAGAGGATACAAACAAAATGCATACACACACACTCAGTCTGTAAATATCCGTTCTACCGAAGGCAAGGGCCTCATCCATCGGCACCCTCACCGTGTGCACCCACAGCACACTGGCTGAGGACTGTCACTGCCCCCAAGCTGCCCAGACACAGAGGGGCTCCCCTGAAACCTCACACCCCAACCAAGAGGCTAGAATCTGGAGCCCACCAGGGGACTCTGAGTTCTATTGCTCTAGCTACTGTATGAGTTTCAAAGGGCTTGGTAATAGGTAATTCTACCAGAGAGGGAAAGGTTACTAGCCAGACCCTGACCTGCCTGGTTTCCTGTCCCACATTCTCTCCAATCTACACACTTGGGGCAAAGAAAGAATTGCCATTTGCTGACAGTCCAAATGGGCCAGACACTGACTTGGAGATTCAACTCTATAAAGTAGAAGTTAGAATTCCTGTTCATATTGATGACTAACAGCCCCAAGCATGAGAAACTGAACAATTAGCTAAATAGCTATACAATGCTAAATAGCAGAATTAGGATTTGAGATCATCAGATGTACCATGGGCCTGTCTGATTCACTCTTCTCACTACAGCCTGGCTTATAAAATGCTTCAAGCCCAGACTGCCTCTCCAGCCTCACCTTCCCTATTCTTGCTCTCCCTGAATTATCTGTATCCCCCAGGTGTCCTGGGGTCAGTGCCCAGGCTCTTCTAAGTCCCACCTCTCTCTGTCCAAAGCCTCTCAAAACTCAACTCAGATACCATCTCCGCTGGAAGAAGACACCCTGGATACTCTCAAACTCCCCACCACCACCAAGGCTGAGCTGCCTCTGGGCTCCATGGCACCTGTTGTCATTGTTGTTGTTCAGCCTCCCAGTCATGTCTGACTCTTTGTGACCCCATGGACTGCAGCATGCCAGGCCTCCCTTCCCTCACCATCTCCTGGAGTTTTCCCAAGTTCATGTTCATTGCATCAGTGATGCCATCCAGCCATCTCATCCTCTGATGCCCTCTTCTCCTTCTGCCCTCAATCTTTCCCAGCATCAGGGACTTTTCCTAATGGCACCTGTGCTGATCTCTATATGACTGACCAGTGTCATTGTCCTGAACTTTTGTGTCCTTAAGGTCAAAGCTGGATTAGATTCATTCTCTAGCTCAGAGCCTAGACCTTGACCTGGCTCAGTTGGGACTCAAGAGTTATTTATGGGAAGAAAGGAAGGAAGGAAAAGAGAGAGGGAGGGAGGCAGCGAGAAGGGAAGGGAGGAATCCTGTCCCCTGCAGTCTGTCATACCTCCCTTTCTGCCCTACCTGGGCGGTCTGACCTGTCCCCACTCCCTGACTCTTAGATCCAACAAAGACTGATTTCTCTGTCCCCAGATCAGGGGACAGATTCCCAGGCTGGAGCAGTAAATTGACCCTGCAGTCAATCTTTAGTCTTCCCGAAGGGCACAATTTGTTGGCTTGTGTTTCGCAGTGAATTTTTAATCACATCAGCCGCTCCCGTCCCCCTGAACTGACAAGCCTCAGTGCTGCCTGTGCTAAGGGGATGGAGACTCCGTTTGCCTGGGATCTGCAGTGAAACTAATCAGAAAGGCCGATTGCTGCTTAAGCCTCTGCACTGACGGCTGAGCCTCCTGCAAACATTTTCATATGGTAACTGTCCCCACAGTTCTGGGGGCAGTTCAGAGCTGAGAGCCCTGAGTTGCAGGGAGAATTCTCTCACACCGGGTTATAAGGTCCATTATTACCAGGAAGGTTTGAAGGTTAGTGAAATAAAATGTGTAATAAGGGCCAGTGTGGAACTAGGCTTCCCAAGTTATAAAGCCTTTCACGTGTGTGACCTCAATGAATCTTTACAACGACATAGCGGAGAGATCATTAAAGCCATTATTTCACTGGATGCTTACGAGAGGCTGGACCCTGCTCACACTTGCTTTATAAATACTATCTATTTATGTCCTCAGCATCTATGAGCCAGGTTCTGTTAAAGATTCTTATTTTATGGACGGACCCCAGGAATGTTGCTTCTTTTGTAAAGTCATACAGTTGGAGGATGGGAGGTCTGGAGCTTGAATTCAGATCTGTCTGGTAACAAAGGCCATACACTTGACCACTTTCACAAGCAACATGCCCATTTTGCAGATGAAAATTAGAACAGGGACTTCCCTGGTGGTCCAGTGGTTAAAAGCCAGCTTTGCAAAGCAGAGGATACAGGTTTGATTCCTGGTCTGGGAACTGAGATCCTACATGCCATGGGGCAGCCAAGCCTGTGCACCACAATTAGAGAGCCTGTGCACCACAACTACCGAGGCCCCCACTTCTAGAGCCCATGTACAAAAAGAGAAGCCCACACACCATAACTAGTGAAGCCCACACACACCACAGCTAGAGAAGGCCTGTGAATTGCAACAAAGGTCCAGCACAGCCAAAAACATTTTTTTAAAAAAGAAAAATGTGTAAACAGTAGAACCAGGACAGGATCTGAGCAAAGCTGCAGAGAAATGAGCCTAAGATATGGAGTCAGATAGAAAGGGATGGCCATCTCTCTGCCACTTACAAGATGTGTGTCCTTGGGCAAGTTGCTGAGTCTGCATCTTCTCAAGTGTAAAACAGGGACACAGCACCTGTCTTGCAAGATCATTTGCTGCAAACCTTCTCAAGGTGCTGCTTTGAGAAAATCAAAAGCTTTTCATTTTGGACATCTTCTAGACTCCTGGTACAGTAAGCCTTCTTAAGGCATTGAGTCACCACTGGCTAAGGCTCTGTCTGTGTTAAATGTTCATTTACTTGATGGCCACAGGGTGAAAGGAATCATTACTATTGTTGAGTCCGACTGTGATTCAGGCACTGTGCTAGGAGCTGTCACATGCTTGCTACAGGCCTGCAAGGCAGGGATTTTAAGGCATATTACAGGTAAGGAAACTGAGGCACAGGGAGGTAAGGTGAAGGTCTCAAGGTCTGGTCTGGGGCAGAGGCCAGGTCGCCTGGCCCCACCACTCTGACTGCCTCATCCTGCCTGTAATTGTCACAGCTGTCCGTCACCTCCAGGAAACTGCCTTTTTTTGTTCAGGACACCTGCCTTTGGATGAGGAAACAAAACCAAATCTTGTCTATATTGGTTTGGGTGAATTTTAGACAGCCCAGCTATACTAAGTATGAGGCTGCCTTGGTGGCTCAGACAGTAAAGAATCCACCTGCAATGCAGGAGACCTGGGTTCTATCCCTGGGTCAGAAAGATCCCCTTCTCCAGGGGATCTTTCTGGTAACCCACTCCAGTATTTTTAACTGGAGAATTCTATGGACAGGGGAGCCTGGCAGGCTACAGTCCGTGGGGTCACAAAACGTCGGACTCACTGAGCAGCTAACACTAACACTACTAGGTTAAGAACTTAATTATTCAGCCTTTTATTTTTTTACTTTTCAAAATAAAATGCATTCATCACCTTGGAAAGAGTTTTTTCCCTCCTGTTTGCAAATAATGTTATTTAGTCTTCTTGATACCCAAGGGAATTTACTTAGAAGTAAAAAAGAAAAAGAAAAAAGAGGGAAAAGAGAGAAAAAGAAAGGAAGAAATTATCATGAATAGAAGACCTATGGGACATAATTACAGAAATACTGCAGGTTCTGCATTAACTGGAAAATTGCAACCATTTCATTGTGGGAGTAAAGCTATTTTCTTTTATTTTAAAGTGGATCCTTCACCTTCCAAAGGGCTAATTATGGTGCTGCCTACATCTAGTGTTCATGGGCTCCAATTTCATCTTTTCATTAACCACAATGGCAAATAACAAAATTGAACTCTGGAAGCATCTCTGTGACGGCTCTGGTAGCAGGTAGGAGGGACATAGCGATCACTCATCTTGTGACTCAGACCATGTTTTCCATAATTGAGCCCACTGTGGACCTTGTCAGAGGGCCCCCGCTCTAGCTCAGCCAAGAATTCATAAAACAAAGCAGGTGGGCGGCTGGAGCCAGGAGGAGCTCCAGGGAGGGTGAGTGGAAAGGAGAGCAACGCAAGAGCTGTTAGAAAGTAAATGCCCTAAAATGATGTTTATGGAGAGTTTTTAATGATGTGAGACAATGTTTGAAATCTAATGCTTAGGAGAAAAAGCAGGATATACCTTATATGGGCAGTATGATTTCAACTATGTGAAATATCTATAACTCAATCTAGGACTATCATTACAATATTGGACTATATCTGATATTTAATACAACTCAATCACCAGATTTTTTTATATAGTTTTATTTCTTTTTGGCTGCGCTGGGTCTTCGTTGTCGTGCAGGCCTTCTCTAGTTGTGGTGAGTGGGAGCCAATCTAGTTGTGGAGCTTGGGCTTCTCACTGTGGCGGCTTCTCTTGTGGAGCACGGGCTCTAGGTGCATGGGCTTCAGTAGTTGCAGTATGTAGGCTCAGTAGTTGTGGTCCTGGGCTCTAAAGCACAGGCTCAATAATTGAGGTGCAAGGGCTTAGTTGCCCCAAGACATGTGGCATCCTCCTGGAACAGGGATCGAGCTGGAGTCTTTTGCATCTCCTGCATTGGCAGGTAGATTCCTTATCACTGAGCCACCAAGGAAGCCCCCAGATTTTTTTAAATGTCCAAATATAACTCAATCTCACAGAAAGGCAGGGATCCAAAAACCTCCTCCTGGAGATGTCAAGGCTCCCCCGAGAAAGAGGGATTTCATTTTTCTAGGGGTTGCTCTTCACCTCTTATTCCAAAGCCTCTCCTGGTTCTGTTGTCAATCCCCTCAAGAGACCTCAGCACCATTCCCCTGGCCCCTGCTCCTCTCCCTAAGCCACTTTATTGCTCTCTGAACAAGGACCTATCTTCTGCATTTGCCAAGGCACCAGCAGCAATAGGCTGTTTTGCAAAAGAGACTTTTAGCCAAAAGTTTTGACGATGGGGGCAGTAGTGGGTAGGACTGGGGGAGGGGGAAGTATTGCACAGCAGAGGGTGCGAAAATGCTGAGAGGCATTTGTCTCTGAATTTCACTGTACATGCCAGTGCTCTGACCAAGCAAAACCTGCTTGGCCTCTTGACTGACAAAGCAGACTGGTGTCACTGGGTTTCACTCTCCGCCTGAGTAGGTGTGTGTTCCTATTCCTCTCTAGTTTTCTATGTGTCCCTCTCTGGGTCTCTGGGTCTTTCTGTGTTCTCCATTTCATCCTTCTTTGTCTTTCTCTCTCTCTCTCTGGGAGTCCCTCACTTTTTCCTTACATGTATCTCTGTCTCAGATAACCTCAAAGGCTTTCATTATGTTCACATTCTTTCTTTCTGGAGCCACCTAAACAGAGCCCCTTCCTCTCTGCTTTCAAGAGAAGATTTAAAAAAACTCCTGTCTGATTAGCATGCAGAGAATTCAGAAAACTTTTGTTTCAACATTTCAACACATCCAGACTAGCCAGGTAGAGCAAGGGAGGGGAGCTAAAAAGCCCATTAAGGTGTCTTCCCAAACAAATGCCTTCCTTGTCCTTCTGCCCAAACGCAGAACAGCTGCAGCTTTAAAAATAGCTTGCTTTCATCTTTTGAAGGAAATATGCCAAAATTTTAGCATTGGCTGTCTTTGGGTGGCAAGAAGTGCTTTAGCATTATTTATTTCTACCTATTTTTCTGAGTTTTCCAACTTGCCCAAGGCAAGCCTGAACTACTTTATCATAATAAAATCTCCCATGTATTATGCACCTGCCAGACACCCGATTTAATCTTCACAACAGCCTTAATGGGTAGATGTTATTATGCACATTTAGAGGTTCAGAGAGGTCATGCAATTTGCTCAATGTCACACAAACATAGGTGGAGATGCAACCAGACATTAGGCTCCCAGACATTAAATCCTCTGCTTCACTTGCAGGTGTAAAGGCTTTCCACACCTGAAAGCTCACAAGATCATTCGAGCTGCCTTGCTCTACTCCTCACAGTAAATGCAAGTGGTTCTGCAGGTTATGACTCACAATACTAACCTTCTTGGGAGGATTCTACTTTCCTGCATCAGATCTGTGGCCTGTGGGATGACTATACATCCTAAGCCTGTTGAACTTGAAAGCATTGTATGATCTACTCAGGTTAATAAAACATGACTAGAAAGGCCATATCACTTTTGTGCCAAAGCAGTAAGATCCAGCTTATGGTTCTCTGTCTTTCTCTCTTCTGCCACAAGGCAACATCCCCAAAAAGGTCCAAGTGTAAACATGGAGCAGAGCTGTAGTTGACCCAAGATGTGCATGTAGCCTGAGCAAGAAATAGATCATTGTTTTTATAACCCATTGAGATGTGGGGATTGTTTGTTACCATATCATAGCATAGCCTAAGCTGACTAACTCTGTATACGCAAAAGTTTACAAGCATAGGGGCTCACTAACATGTTTCATACGTCCTCCTCTTGGAAGGGAAAAATAGGGGGAGTCTTGCCCAAGGCATTAGTGTGAAGTTCAACTTGTCCTTTTCAAAAATGATCTTGGGAAAATGATCTCCTCCCCTAGGGTGTATTTCTGCAGCACATTCTCCTGATGGGGCCAGACTGTCAGAATAAGTTCCAATTACAGGTCCTGGAACTGCCCAAGGACACACAGGGCAATTAGCGCACAGCTCTAAGTCTGAGAGGAACCCATGGAAGGGAGCACTCTGCCACTGACTGTGGCCACAACCGGAGGCTCAGGTACCATCTGGGCAGATGGAGAGCAATAAAGATGGACGGCTCAGGGTGGTGCAATCAATTACCACATTTGGTCTGAGATACAGAGAGTAACACAGCCTTCACAGGCAACTTGTTTTCCATGCCTTTAGCAAAGCTGCCTTCGAGGAAAGAATGGAGACTTAATCCAAAAGCTGAAGGCTCAGAAGAAAAAGAATTGCTGTCATCACTGAGGAATGGGCAGAAGAGAAGACACCTCTGCCCCAGGAGGAAGCAGTCAAGTGATTTTTCAAAGAATCCCTGGGGGGGATGAACACAATCATCTCACCCTTAAGTGACCCAGTTGGTAGTTCTGTTGCTGAAGTATCTTTATTCAATTTGTTCTTTTCTCTGGTTGTCTCATCATTCCTGCATTCTTTTATCTGGACCATCCTTCTTTCCTTCACTCATGCCATAGTTCATTCATTCTTTCATTCATTCAGCCAGTGGGACCTCTGGGCACAGCACTGCTTCAGATGTTGCAGCCTGACTGCCATAGACAAAGACCGGTTGGTGGAAGGTGTAGCAGACACAGATCCACTGCTCAGATCCACCTTCGGAAACAGTGGCTTCCATATGGGAGGGACATGGCTTCCTGACCACCTCCAGCTGGTAGCCCTAGTTTTCAAGCCAAGATTCAGCTACTCTCACAGCAAACTCTGGCCAATGACTTAGCAGAGTGGGCCTATAGGGCCTGGTCATTTCTATCCAACACAGGATGCCTCTAGAGGGCGATCTGAACCCTGGAGCTCCACCAGCTGTCAAAGACCATGGAGTCTCCATCACGGTCTGCTGGCTGTCCCTGCCCATCCTACTTCTGCCCCTTCTCTTTCAGAAGCATCACTCTCCTGTAAACTTTTTGCACCTTTAACTCCATCTCAGAGACTGCTTCATAGAAAACCACACAAGCACAGAAGAGGAAACATGGGAGGGAGAAGAGAAAGCAAAGTTTCCTCTGACGTCAGGAATTGTGTTGTCTGAGACCAAATAGTGTTTCTCTTCAGCTCCTTCTCAGAAGACAGATCAAAGCTGATGCTGACTACACCATAAGGCTTAAAATTCAACATTCAAAAAACTAAGATCATGGCATCTGGTCCCATCACTTCATGGCAGATAGAAGGGAAAAAACAGTGGCAGATTTTATTCTCTTGCACTCCAAAATTACTGCAGACAATGCATGCAGTCATGAAATTAAAAGACACCTGCTCCTCAAAAGAAAAGCTATGGTTAACCTAGATGGTATATTAAAAAGCTGAGACATCACTTTGCCAACAAAGGTCCCTATAGTCAAAGCTATGGTTTTCCCAGTAGTCATGTACAGATGTGAGAGTTGGGCCATAAAGAAGGCTGAGTGCAGAAGAACTAATGGTTTCAAATTGTGGTGTTGGAGAAGACTCTTGAGAGTCCCTTGGACAGCAAGGAAATCAAACCAGTCAATCCTAAAGGAAATCAACCCTGAGTATTCACTGGGAGGACTGATGCTGAAGCGGAAGCTACAATACTTCGCCACCTGATGCAAAGAGCCAACTCTTTGGAAAAGACCTTGATGTTGGGAAAGATTGAGGGCGGGAGGAGAAGTGGGCGACGAGGGATGGGATGGTTGAATGGCATCATCGACTCAATGGATTTGAGTTTGAGCAAACTCAGGAAGGTAGTGATGGACAGGGAAGCCTAGTATGCTGCAGTCCATGGAGTCACAAAAAGTCAGACATGACTTAGCAACTGATCAACAACAGCACCATAAGGATCTCTGTCGTCTCTTGCTAAAGCTGTCACCATTTAGGAGAGAGGAGGTTAGTATGTTAAGGCCAGAACTTAGCCCTGTGGCCCTACAGACTAGCTGGCCAGATTGGCCCTGGACAGACTACTCTGAATGTAAACATTAGTGTTGACTCTGTAAAGCTTTTGGAGTGCTCCAGACTCTAAGGGACCAATGGAGGTCAGAGCCTCGCTGAGGAAGAAAAGTGGAAAGGGCAATATGGTTTGGCTGCAAGGACATGAATCATGGAGGGCAGCATGGAGGAGGAGGGATGCTTTATCTGAATCTTAAAGAGTGAGCTCCCTAAGGACACAGGTAGAAACCAGGACCCGTGGCCTGTTCTGCACTCATGTGTTTAGAAATCAGAATAAGAACAAGGCATCACTCAGATCCCTTTGGGTGTCAGCAATAGAAACTGACTCTGGATGATGTAAAGGATTTGCTTGGAGGCCATGGGAGAACAAAGAATCAGGCAGGAGATAGATAGAAACCTGGAAGCTCTGGGGCCTCGTGTGGCAGGAGCTCTTCAACAGCTCCTCCAGGGCACTGCTGCGAAAATAGAAGGATGCCATTTTAGTGTCTTGGTTTGTCCACTCACTATTCAGTTTCTAGGGAGGGGCAGAGTGCCCTCGCTTTAGCTAGGATGTGATCTGATGCCTTGAGTAGTAGGCATGCCAAGGCAGGATGCACACTCCAAGAGGTAAGAAGAGATCCAGTAGGACATGAGCTCATAGGGCCAAGAGAGAAGTTTCTGCAAATGCAGCAGTGAGCATTATCAATGGCAGCACACAGGGACAGTCAAACAGGGACAGAGATTTACCCACAGGAATTAGTAACCAGCTGATTGCTCACTTCAGTGTGGAGGCAGGGATGAAGCTAGATGCTCTGGGTAGAGGATTCAATGGGAAGAGAGAAGATGCAGACAGACCACTCTGTTGAGAAGTGTGGAGAAGAAGAGAAGGCAAGAGATTGGTTGTTTGAGAGGACCCATTGGGTAAGGGTGGATTCTTTTTAGAATAGGAGAGATTTGAGGTTCTTAGATGCTAAGACAAAGGAGCAGAGGAGAGGCAAAGGTGAAAAGAGTAGGTTGTACAGTCAGGGCTCAGGGGCAGGAGGATGGCTCAAGAGCCTGGGCAGAATGAACTCTCTTTGCCATTGTTCCTCACTGCTCAGAAAGTATTATTATAATTATTTTTAATATTTATTTGGCTGAATTGGGTCTTAGGTGCACCATGCAGGATCTTCATTTGGGCTCATGGGCTCAGTAGTTGTGGTGCATGGTCTTAGTTGACTCAAGGCATGTGGGATCTTAGTTCCCCAACCAAGGATCGAACCTACATCCCCTGCATTGCAAGACCAATTCTTAACCCCTGGACCACCAGGGAAATCCCTCAGAATGTACTAGACATCACAGGCTTTTGCTCTCTGCTTGCTTAAGAAGATTATTTTAACTTCAAATCTGCCATCAGCTTCTTGAAGGCAGGAATCATGTCTCTGTAAGTAGAACAGGAAAATGAAAAGTGAAAATGAGCATGTTAGTCACTCAGTCATGTCTGAATTCTTGTGACCCCACGGACTGTAGGCCATCAGGCTCCACTGTCCATGGAATTCTCCAGGCAAGAATACTGGAGTGGGTTTCCATGTCTTCTTTATAGGGATCTTCCTGACTCAGGGATTGAACCCAGATCTCCTGCATTGCAGGCAGATTCTTTACCACTGAGCCACCAGGGAAAGGTGCTGTATAAAAGGGATGGAGAGACCAGAGTTCCAGGAAAAATCTGTATTATCAGATTGTGAAAGCTGTGTGTTTCTGACGCCCGACTCTAGGGGCCTGGCCAAATAGGTATTTAATTTTCTTACAAAATAAGAGGTCTGTAGGCAGGCAGTTCAGAGTTGGTACAGCAGCCCCATGGTATATTTGGTATATCAGACTCCTTCTATTCATCTGCTCAGGCACTGGATAAATAGCCCTAACAAGTACTTTAGAGCAGGGGTCCCCAACCCCGGAGCAGAAGACCAGTACCAGTCCATGGCCTGTTAGGAACTGGGCTGCACAGTAGGAGGTGAGAGGCAGGTGACCGAGTGAAGCTTCATCTGCATTCCCATCACTACCTATCACTCCTATTACTGCCTGCACCATACTCCGCACTGCTCTCATGACTACCTGAACCATCCCCTCTTCCGTCCATGGAAAAGTTGTCTTCCATGAAACCAGTCTCTGGTGCCAAAAAGGCTGCCAACTGCTGATTTAGAGGTCATGCTTGTCACTTCATAGACTCAAGATGGCTGCTTGGCCTCCAGGCCCACATTCCAAGACAGAAGAAGGAAGGAAGAGGTGAGGACTCCTGTATTTGAAGAGAAAAACCTTGCTACTAACCCCACACAAACTCTTACTTGCTACTCATGGCCTTCTCTAGCTGCTCAGCAGTCTCCTGCTTTAAACTAAACAGGCGTTTCATTGTATCCTGATTTCCCTGCATCCCTGGCTTCCTTCCAGCAGCAACTTCGCAGGGGGTCCCTTGGGGATTTGCCTCTCTCCACCATGAGGCTTAGCAGAAGAGTAAATTCAGGCGCCTTCCTTTCAATAACCAAAGTTGAAGGGGTTTGCCAACACCTGCCCCAGGACAGCCAGGGGATTGTGTCCTACTCTTGGCAACTGTGAGGGGCCCTCCTGGGACCCAGGCTCTTACATGAGTGAAATAAAGACAGAAGTGGCTGAAGCTTAGTCATCTATCCCTGCAGTGACATCCTCCCCAGACCATGTTTGCTAAGAGATCATTCCTAAGGTTTTCACTTTCTAGGTTTTCAGAACTGCTTTCCTTCTGCCTGCCCCTTTCTAAGTCTGGATTTTCAACCGTCCCATAAATTGTGAAGGTCCAATCCTACCAATAAATTCCCAGTCTCAGCAGAGACTTTTCCATTGCTTATAACAACAATAACAAAAAAATTCTGACAATGCTCCAACCCCATCTCTGACAAGCTATGCATAGACCTGGAAAAAATATCTAACTTCTTCAGATCCTCTTTCCTTATCGAAAAACAATGGTTTATTACTAGAGTACTTTCCAATGTGAACGATGCATTATGACTTTGACCTTTTTCAGAAGGCATGCATTGTACAAAGTGAGCCTGGATCAACAGCATGGTCTGAATTAGAGTTTTAACAACAGGGTTAGAATATAAAATCTCCATCAGTAAGATGCTGCTACTGGAACATTTCTTGGACAATTAAGCCCAGGTAGAGGCTCACCAAAACAACTCCACTGCTGGTAGCATCAGTGTACAATGTTTTCATTAGCAAACAGTCACTGTCCAGTGTCGTCTGGCCATGATGTCCAGGCCTTACCTACCAATTCTGTAGTTTCAACTGTTCTCTATTCCAAATCCACTTCATTGCACCACTATAAAACCTATTTTTTAGGGAATTTTTGTCTTCACCTTAAAGTCCTTTCTGCAGCAGACACGCATCTGCCTTACAAACCTTTAGAATACAGAGCAGAGGACTCTGTAAAACTGTAGTCCATACCTTCAGATAAAAAGAACTTTGTAGGAACAGCAAAGTGGCCCCAGTTTGGCCTTATGTTCTAGAAAAAACTCATTACTTAGCTGCATTTAATAATCCATGAAACATTTCTATTAACATTTGTGTGTGAATCATGTGCTTGCAAAATGGGTAAAAAAAAAAAAGTGGGAAGCAGAAATAAAAGATATGCAGAAAATAAAAATAAGTGAGATCGTAAATATTTGATTAAGGTCTCAGTTTTCAGGTAAGCAGTTACAATTTTGGGCCCTCAGATGCCAAAAGAAGCCACAAAACATTATTCTGAATTATTAAAATGACCAGGGGAAACTTTTCTTACTACGTTTGAATGAGTACATAGCCCTTCAAACTAACCTCTGCTTAAATACTAACACAGACATTGGTCAAATGTAAAAAGAGTCAAAGTTCTAAGTTGAACACTCACCTGTAATTATGAAGCAGATTATATAATGCATCTCACCACTTTTATTTCACTTTTTCTCTCTCTCTGCTCTCACGATCCTTCCCAACTTGAGAGGAATCCAATCTGGATGAGTTGAAAGTCTGCATTCTAGGATATTTTTTAACTGTACGCTTACTGATTTTGTTTCTATTTTTCTTAAGTTCAATGCATTTGTTCATTCAACAAATATTTCTTGATTACCTACTAGGGGCCAGGCACTGCTCTAAGTGTGGCAATAGGGAGTTCCCTGAAGGTCTAATAGTTGGGACTCCACACTTCTGCTGCAGGGGGCATGGGTTCAAACCCTGGGTGGGAAACTAAGATCCCACAAGCTGTGCAGTATGGCCAAAAGTAAATAATAATAATAATAAGTGTGGGGATATATCAAGGAACAAGATATATAAAGACTGAGTCCTTTGGGGACCTTACATTTAAGCAAGGGAGACAAATAATAAAGAAATACGTATTCTGGGACTATGGTTGTCCAGAGGCTAGGACTCTGTGCTCCCAATACAGGGGGCCTGGGTTCAATCCTTGGTCAGGGAACTAGATCCCACATGACACGCTAAATGTTTGCATGCCACACTTAGACCTATTGTAGACCTTTTCTTTCTTTTTTTTAAAAGAAACACACATTCCAATGACAGATAGTAAGTGCTGTGAATGGGACGGTACTTGGGAGTGTTCATTGTTTATGTCTCAGGCAGGTGGTCTGTTCAAAAGCTAATCAAGTGGGCAAATTACCTTGGGAGTGGGGGGGATATACCATTTCAGCCAGTGAGAACAGCAGTTCAGCATCTCTGGGGTGCAAACAGGCCTAGGGTGTTCAAGAAACAGCGTCAAAGTCAAGGAGCCTGGGGGTGAGGAGTGGTCACTGTCAGGAGTGGATGGCATGGAAGGTTCATCAGGGGGATCCTGTAAGGCCTTGGAGGCCACTGGGGACAACTTGCTGTTTCATGCTAATTGTGGTGGGAGCCGCTGAGGACTTCTGAGCTGGGGAATGCTGTGTCCTGATTCATACTTCAAAAGGATCAGTTTAACTCAATAGTAACTGTGACCAGTGGAGCCAGGTTGACAAAATGGTAGCTGCTAGTGGAGGCCTGGTGCATCAGCCATGTAAGAAAGAATCGGCATAGGCATTGTCTGTTCATTACCTATAAGAAAATATCCACCTTTTAATTAAGTAAGTAAGTAATTAACTTGTTTATTTTTGGTTGCACCTGGGTCTTCATTGCTACACATAGGTTTTCTCTAGTTGGGGCAAGCAGGGTCTACTCTTCCTTGTGGTATATGGGCTTCTCATTGCAGGGGCGTCTCTTGCTGCCGAGCAAAGAATCCAGGCTCACAGTCTTCAGTAGCTGTAGCATATGGGCTCAGTTCTTGCGGCTCAAGGGCTCTAGAGCACAGGCTCAGTAGTTGTGGTACATGGGCTTAGTTGCTCTGGGGCATGTGGAATCTTTCTGGATCAGGGATGGAATCTGTATCCCCTGTGTTGACAGATGGATTCTTAACCCCTAGACCACAGGGAAGTCCAATATCTACTTTCTAAAGTCCTTAAATGGATTGAAAAAGTTGTCCCATTTGATTATTTTAAAAGTCCACCAGTCTCCTTTTCTACATTTTACTTCCAGCAGCCAAAGCTTGCACTTTCTGAGAGCTCAGAAGCCAAGGTTATGGGCTCATCCCACTACAGAGGTTGACCCAGCTTTCACTGCCATCAAGGTCCTGTCCAAAAGCAAGTTTTCCAGAATGTTCTCAGGTCACACCTGTAGGCCTGAGATGACATGCAGAAAGTGCTTCATCAGGTGACAGAAGAAAGCTTTGGAGTAGTTAGAGCTTGATCTCATCTGGTAACCACATTTTACATGCCTAGAATTAATTTGTAAAATGTTCAAAATGAACTACCCTGTCAGTTCCAGTGTTTTCCTTTTAGTGACCTCCCTTCTTCACTCTTTCTTGGGTGGGATAATTCTGAGCCAGGTTCTTTACACATTCTTTGCTTTCTAGAGTTTTCCTACAGGACCAAAATCCAACTATATGTAGCTGGCTTAAAATGCATCCCAAATAAATTTACTTATTGGCTTCCCAAAGAAAGCATTTGCACTTGAATCCCTGTATCAGGGTCTGCTTCTAAGGGACCCAAATTGTGATGCCCTCTGTGCAAAACCCTCCCCCATCCCGAGGTGGCTTTACCTGGCCGCTTCCTTGACTCATAACGGCAGAGAGGATTCAGGAGAAATGAAATTTACCCATAAAGGAGTGATAAAAAAATTACCGTTATATTGGTGATTCATGAGCCCTTTGTGTGCTGAAGCAAAGGGCCTGACCCTATCTAGATAGTCCCTGATCTACAATATTAGGAGCTAACTCTCTCTCCAGAATGGATGTCTCAACCACTGCTCCTCGCCCCTCCCTGACCTGGGTTAAGTGAAGCAGGGCTATTATGTAAGGTTCTTACCTCCCACCACTAGAAGACACTACCTCACACCCAGAAAGCTAGGCTTCCTCCTGTTGTTGTTCAGTCTCTCAGTTGTGTGTGACTCTGCAACCCCATGGACTGTAGCACGCCAGGCTTCCCTGTCCTTCACCATCTCCCAGAGCTTGCTCAAACTCATGTCTGTTGAGTCGGTGATGCCATCCAACCATCTCATCCTCTGTCGTCCCCTTCTCCTCCTGCCTTCAATCTTTCTCAGCATCAGGGTCTTTCCCAATGAGTCAGTTCTTTGCATCAGGTGGCCAAAGTTATGCAGCTTCAGCTTCAGCATCAGTCCTTCCAATGAATATTCAGGATTGATTTCCTTTAGGATTGACTGGTTTGATCTCCTTGAAAGGCAATGACAAAGAATGTTCAAACAACCACAAAGTTGCACTCATTTCACATGCTAGCAAAGTAATGCTCAAAATTCTCCAAGTGAAGCTTCAACAGTATATGAACTGAGAATTTTCAGATGCTCAAGCTGGATTTAGAAAAGACAGAGGAAACAGAGATCAAATTGCCAATCCATTGGATCATAGAAAAAAGCAAGAGAATTCCAGAAAAACATCTACTTCTGCTTCAATGACTAAACCAAAGCCTTTGACTGTATGGATCACAACAAACTGGAAAATTCTTCAAGAGCTGGGAATACCAAACCACCTTACCTTCCTCCTAAGAAATCTGTATACAGGTCAAGAAGCAACAGTTAGAACCAGACGTGGAACAACAGACTGGTTCCAAATTGGGAAAGGAGTACATCAAGGCTGCATATTGTCACCCTGCTTATTTAACTTTTATGCAGAGTATATCATGCAAAATGCCGGGCTAGATGAAGCACAAGCTGGAATCAAGATTGCCGGGAGAAATATCAATAACCTCAGATATGCAAATGACACCAACCTTATGGCAGAAAGTGAAGAAGAACTAAAGAGCCTCTTGATGAAAGTGAAAGAGGAGCATGAAAAACCTGGCTTAAAACTCAGCATTCAAAAAATGAAGATCATGGCATCTAGTCCCATCACTTCAGGGCAAATAAATGGGGAAACAATGGAAACAGTGACAGACTTTGTTTTCTTGGGTTCCAAAATCACTACAGATGGTGACTATAGCCATGAAACTAAAAGACGCTTACTCCTTGGAAGAAAAGCTATGATCAACCTAGACAGCATATTAAAAAGCAGAGACACTACTTTGACAACAAAAGTCTGCATAGTCAAAGCTATGGTTTTTCCAGTGGTCATGTATGGATGTGAGAGTTGGACCATAAAGAAAGCTGAGCACTGAAGGATGGATGCTTTTGAACTATGGTACTGGAGAAGACTCTTGAGAGTCTTGGACTGCAAGGAGATCAAACCAGTCAATCCTAAAGAAATCAGTCCTGAATATTCATTGGAAGGACTGATGCTGAATCTCCAATACTTATGCTTCCTCTTGAACCAAGGCTTAATCTTTAGTACCCCAGAGAAAGAAGCATTCCTTGCAAGGATAGGTCACTGCCCATCCCCACTTTGGCATTCTGTCAAGCCTCTTCTTCATTGGGTCAGGGCCCTGACTTAGAATGATTTAGCCCTTGACTCAACCTTAGAATGATTTAGCCCTTAACTCAACCTATAGTTCCAACATGCCGCACACAGATTTTAAGTCCCTACCTTTCTCACAGGCTTCCCACTTTGCTGGGAGATAAACCATGCTATCAATAAGAGAAGAGCCAAAGATCATTATACTCGAATTTTTAAAAAATCTCAGAGTGGGAATGGCCTTTATGGTGCAAAATCCAGAAGCAATAAAAAGAAAAGGGCAATAAATTTGACCAGTATTTAAAATTTCTGAGTTGCTTAAAAAAAAAAAAAAAAAAAGGAGAGATTTTTAAAAAGGGGAAAAAATGCATATACATGGATAATACATGCATAATACATGGGCTTCCCAGGTGGTGAAGAGGTAAAGAATCTGCCTGCTAATGCAGGAGACACAAGAGATGTGGGTTCAATCCCTGGATTGGGAAGATCCCCTGGAATAGGAAATGGCAACCCACTCCCAGCATTCTTGCCTGGAAAATTCCATGGACAGAGGGGCCTGGTGTGCTACAGTCCATGGGATTGCAAAGAGTCAGACATGATTGAGCACACAGACAACATGCATATACATATGAAACCACTTAAGCCTCCACAAAAGGCTGTTACCTCTGATTTCAGAGAAGGATCCTGAAACTTGGAGAGGTAAAGAGATTTTGCCCAAGGTCAGCTTGTTGAGGCACATTTCACACCCTAAGGGAGTCACTCCTGATTCTATAGGAAGATAGATGAGGGAGGAGAGACGGAAGGGGATATGGGAGGCAGAGCGGAGGAAGGGGAAGGGCTGAACTACCAGGAGAGAAGGGGTGTCAGGGAGGGCATGGACACTGCCTCCTCAGTCTGAGTAAGAAGAGGTGGACTAAGCCGATCACCTGTCACCTGTACAGTTAGTGTGTGCTAGCTGTGTGCCCTGTGCTGATTCCAGAGGAACAAGTACAGGCCCTCCTAAAAGTAGGGACAGTATGCCACTCCAGCCAGTCTCGTGGGAGCAGCGTGAGGATCAGATGACCAGGCAGGGGCCCAGAGCCAGCTTTACAAAACACTCTGTACTAAGAACCTGTCATGGATGCTAGGAAGGGCTGGGAATGAGGTGTGCAGCAGTCATAAAACCTTGACATCATCCTCGATGTCTCTTTCTTGCACACTTCAGTTCACTCCATTAGGAAATCCTATTGGCAGAAACTGATGCATCTTGACCTTCACTTCTCCTGTACGGACTGGGAGTTATGAAGGGTTCTGGGTGAGCAGAGGAGGCCAGGCCGCACTGGGGAAGCAAATTCAGGAAATAAACTACCTACAAAGATCTCAGAGAATATGGATCTGAATCTCCAAGGCCCCAGCATTTTGTTGTGACTGCTTTGCTCATTCTAAATAAATTTTCATTCACAAGCCTTGATCCTGCAGGGCTTTCTGTAACAGCCCTCTTTTCTCCCCTGCCCCCACAACTATATAAGCTTCAGGCCCCAGAAAACCTTCATCCACTCCTGGTTTAAGGTCTCAAAGCTTACCAAGGCAGGACTTGAGAACAGAGGTGTAAATTTGTCATGAAAGTGGAGGCAGGGCCGCAGTAAAGAGTAAATCCTCATCTAACATGGCAGAAAGTCAATAGATAAATCAAGAAACCGCTATGTAAGCTTATTTTTTAGGGACATGGGGGTAACCACTAGAAGAACTCAATGGAGGAAGTGATATAAAGGACTGCGTGGAGGGCGCAAGGGAGAGGACCCTATTGCTTTCATATCAAGAACACGTAAGTAGGTAATTTTATTTTGTAAAAACGTTCATGCATTACTCTGATAAATTTAAAATTTTGATCTTTAAAAAAAAGAAAATAAAAAATAAGAAATAAAACGGAATACAAAACAGAAAAATAAAATGAAAATCACACACAATAAAAGCCAGTGAATGGGGGCAGGGGCGGGAGCGTGGGGCGAGTGGGCGTGGTTTCTAGGGAGGGGCGGGGCATGGGACCCGGGTCTCCTTTAGGGCCCGCCCCCAGTGAGGAAGTAGGGCGCCGGCGGTTTCTCTCTGACTCCGCCCACCTCGGAGAGCCAGAGTAACGCAAGGTCAAGTTCGCCTTAGACCCTCCCTCTCACCCCGCAGCGCGGGGGCGGGGCGGGCAGGTCCTGGGCTGACCCCGCTACCCACCCCGGAAAGGACCTTTCGTGCGCAGGCCTGGCGCGGTCCTCGCCGGGCCTTCGGTGGAGGGCTGTTCGCGGGCGAGGAGCCCCGGTTCGGCGCCTCCGGGCCCCTAGTTCCCTGGAGTCCCCGGAGGCTCGCCGAGTGCCTCTGCGGAGCCCCGCGACGCGCAGGTAAGCGCAGTCAGGGCCGGACCTGTTCAGCCCCCCTTTACCCCGGCTGGCGGCCGCCGACACCTGGCCGGCGCCGGAGCGACAGGTGGAGGCGGGGCGCGGAGCCCGATAGCCCATCCGGGTCGGGTGGACACTAAAGCGCCTCCTCGCTACCTCTGGCGCCGCCCATTCTAGCTACAGCTTTATCAACCTAACCCCAGAACCCTGTGGCTCAAACCCGAGCCTACCTTCAGCACTCGTGCACTCAACAAATACAAACAGGGTTTCACCAAACACTGCATGCCTCTGGGCTCCGTGCTGGCGGTATAGTGCGGGCCAACGAACGTGGTGCCCGCCCCCGTGGGTGGGAGAGACCCACAGCAAATAGATAATCTCCACACGTGAGTGTAAAAGTTAAAACTGAAAGGTCGGTAGAGACAGTACTTGCAGAGTGCTGGGAGAGCAGGTAGCCGGTGGTCCCTAGCTATAAAGAATACCGGAAGCTCACTCTTCAGTATGAATATAAGGGTTCCAAAGCGGAGAAGCACAGAGCAAGCACACTTATTGGGAGGGACTGTGGCTTGTTTGGGAAAAGGACGGTTTGGGGGCCTGGCCCACTGAGAGCTGGAAGAAAAGCAAGTTCCTTAACTTCCTCCTCTGTAAAATGGGACTGTTCCTCCCCATTAGCGATTGAGAAGTTGCATATAAATGACTTGGTGGTATTCAAACGAGCAGTGAGTGAGGTAAAGGTGAAGATGTTTAGATGGAGCAGGGCATTGGTTTGGGCCGACCACTGTGCTGCTTTCAGGAAAACTCACTTCCCCTCTCCTGGAGTCCTGTTTCCTTGTCTGTGTAGAATCTCTCAAACAGCTTCTCTGAAATGACGACCGCTTTAGTCACTCATTCTTGAAACATTTAAATGGTGCCCACTCCGCACTGGTCCTGCCCTCCTGGAGCCCACGTTGGGTGGGTCAGGTGAAGTATACTGACAGTCCCAGCCTGGTGAGCGTGGTGCTCTGGGAGCAGAGCCTGACCCTCTGGCCTTGCCCGGGACAGCCCTTCTGCTCCCGGCCAGGGCCGGGTATGCATTTCCCAGAAAGCCTCAGTTGCTGCTGCCAGCTCTGCGAGCCCCCTGAGAACACAAGGCTCATACTCCTCAGCTGAGCATTGACTTTACTATTTTCACTGGTGGCAGTACCCCGTCATGAGACAGCAACCCCACTAGCCCCTTGCTGAGGACCCCCAGGGGTTTAGGAGCGAGTTGGGGGCTTCAGAAGACACCTGGCTGTTGACTGCTTGGTATATTTTATTGTCTTGGATGATGCCAATTCCTTCTTTGGCTCTGTTTATACTGTTGGTGTAGACTGAGAATTTGCCCCATGAAAACAGGCCAGGAAGCCCAGAGAGTGGAGAACACAGTTGAAGGAGAAGTCTGGCATGGTTTGTGAATAGGGAATTTAAGAAAATAACAGAAGGTTGCTGGGGGAAGGGGGAGGAGAGAGGGCAGGCTTTGGGCAGCCACTATGTTTCAGACGGGAGCAGTACCACTTGTGGAGAGCAAAAGGGGAGTGCTGGGTTAGGCAGTCACAGACCCGGGTTCAGATTATTTGTTACTGCCTAGCTGTGTCTGACCCTGGGCAGGTCACTTATTGTCTGATTGTGGGAGCTTAAGACAGCGTTTGATATCTAGTTGGCTCCGAAGAAATGTAACCTCCCTCCCTCTTCCCCTAAATAAACTAAAACAGCAGTAGTATTAGTGCTTACTTCAGAGCCTAATTATGGGCATTTAATGTGCCTAAAATACATAGATCAGCGTCTGACATGTAGAAGTTACTGCTGCCATTGCAATTGTTATTCTTTATTCTGGGAAAAAAATTGATAAAATGAGATGGGAGGTTGGTTCTGAGGAACTGTGCGGGGTGATTAGTGGAGAAGTTGGGTTATCTATTGCAGTGGTTTTACTGGACAGCATCAGCCCTGGCAGCAGAAAGGGGTGTTCTGTGTGATAAAGGGCCTTTTGGGCAGCCAGGCTGTCAGAAGACTCAAGTCAAAGAAAACAGCAAAAGCATGGGGGTGGGGGTGGGGTAGTAGAGTTGAAAGAGACCTAATGTTGTCTTGTTTGGGTGTTCTCTAGCCCACAGCCAGATGTGGGTCCCCGATGAGAGCTGCTCCTGCCCCTTGCTGGCTCCTGCCCTCCTATGGGTATGGTAATTGCCTGAGACTGGTTGGTCCAGGAGCTGTGGAATTCAATTCTGTAAGCCCTGTACCCAGCAGAGTACTGGGCCCATAATGAATGAATGAATGAAGAAACCTAAACCTGCAGGGCAAATTTCCCAGTGTGTTTAAGTGTGCTGTTAACAGAAAAGAGTATGAAAATAGGGAGAGATAGCTAATGTTTTTAGGCCCTTGCTAAGGGCCGTTTTCATGTATGTTGCAACTTAGTGGTGAACACTGCAGCTTTGGAGTCAGATGAAATTGCTGGTGTGATCTCACACGCATCACAGAAGCTCTTACATATAAGTATGTGCACTTTTGCATCTGTAACGTGGGACTCATTGTCCCTTACTCACAGGACATTTAGTAATGCTTACGTATAAGTATGTGGCTTGCTATCCTCAGCACACAGGCTTCCCAGGAGATGCAAGAGACATAGGTGTGATCCCTGGGTTGGAAGGACACTCACACACACACACACCCCTCATCATGCAGCACAAGGTATCAGAAGTACTCAGTCAATAATAGCTGCAGTTATTATTATTATCTTGATAACTGCAGGTAATAGTATTATTATCTTGATAATCCTCCCAGTGATCTCCGCTGTGAAGACAAACAGAAGGCCACAGACACAGATGGGTGGCATTGATTCTGAGCTCAGTCCCGTCTGGAAGCAGAGGCTCTGTGCAGTCTGGGCAGACACTAACCAGACAGCTTTATGTGCATTTCATTCATTACTTAAAGCACTTGACTATGTGAAATCTTAAAAGGAAAAAGAATTGCAAAATGATAATTTATGTGCCTTTCAAGTTCAGGTATTTTATCATTGAGATAAATCTTCCATGCATCTATGTTAAACCACTTTGGGCTGTCGAAGCTTTTAAATAAAGTGGTTCGTCCTGACCAGTGTCTGTCTTTGCTCGTTTATCATAGTTCCCTGGTCGACAGACAGATCCCATTTTGCAGGGCAGGCCTCAGGACGGCAGCTCCTGCCCCACTGTTTTAGACATGCAGTTCTGCATGGTGTGTTTAACAAACCACAGTGGACTCATGATCCCTTCATCACTGTCTCACTCACATACTCATAGACCCACAGCACCACTCTTGGAACTAGGAATAGAATTCTAGGCATTCTGTGGTCAGTGTAAATCTGGGGAAGTTGGCTCCAGGGGAATCTCAGATTCCCAGTGATGGGTTTGGGGATGAAAATGCCTTGGATGATGGTGGCAATGTCTTCTGGAAGTCAGGGCTGTCTGCCCTTCCCATCCAGAAGTCCCATCTCTGGGTCTGACCTCCTGCTGGGTAAAGGTCTGATCTGCATCTCTGTGCCTCCCTGCTGCCCCTGCCTCTGGCCAGAGCTTCCCTGAAAGCCAGAACCCCTGCAGCACATGCAGGAGCACAACCTGCTTAAGGAAGCCTTTCTGAATCGACCCTGCGTTCCCATGGCCCCAGTGGGCACCTCTGCCGGGTATTGCTTCTTCAGCTACTCTGTGGGCTGTGAGCACTTCCACAGCTACTGGACTGAGCATCCCTGGTACCCAGCACCTGTCTTGCTCATTGTCCTCTCTCCTGCCCACTCCCCAACCCCCATTTCTATTCATTCTTCAGGCAGCATCCTGGGGATTAGAATGCTGAGACAAAGTGACACAGCCTCCACCATCATGCGACCCAAAGACATCATGAGACAGATTATTGATAAAGACAGCATTGAGCACACGACCACACATATATTGTCAAATTTTAAACTGAATTTACTGCCTTGAAGGAGAAGCCTGGCATGCCAGGAGAAGCATAAGGTGGGATAGATATAGAAATGTATCAATATACATAGAGGAGGCCCATAAATGTTAGTTGGGAGCTTATACTCAATTATTTATATATCTTTGAAGATTATTGGATAGTATAGTGTTTTTCTATAAGTTCTAGCAAATAATATATTTTATGTGACCAGGGTAATCTTCTAAGAATGTGTACTTTAAAAATCATTGTGCTTTGGCTTCAAAATGGGAGAATAATGCTAGCGCTGCCGTTCACTTACACCCCAGGGCCCCAGGCCACGGACTGGTCTGGTCCATGCTGCACAACGGGACTGGCAGTGGCTGGCCTGTTTGGAACCGGGCTGCGAAGCAGGAGGTGAGCGGCAGGCAAGGGAAGCTTCATCTATATTTACAGCTGCTCCCGTCACTCGCATTACTGCCTGAGCTCCACCTCCTGTCAGATCAGCAGCAGCATATAATAAATAAAATGTGCCTGAATCATCCTGAAACCACCCCACCCCCCAATCCATGGAAAAATTGTCTTCCACGAAATCGGTCCCTGGTGCTAACTGCTGACTTAACCCTTTACAGTTACAGAGCCCTCCCTTGGATGTTGTCTTGCTGGGTGCGCTAGTTCTCACTATCACACCTCTTATACTGGGTAGTGGCAGCTAATAGACGTCCAGCTTGCCTCACGGCAGACGAGCAAGTGGGCATTGAAGCCCCGTCCCTTCAGAGCCACAGGGTCCACTGAGAGCCTGTTTTCCCTCCTCCTTTGATACCTCTGGGCACCAGGCTGAGGTTCCAGCATAGATTTTATGGTGCTGCGTCTAGAGACCTGCGATTTGAAGGGAAAGGACACAGCTGACTGCTCTTGTCCAGCTCGGGAGGGGCACCTGTCTGCGTCCAGCAGAGGGTGGGCGGGTGGGTGAGCTGGCAGCGAACTGCTTCTGCAGGGCCCTGCTGCCCAGGTGTGGTCCCTCTTGAGGAGCCAGGGTCCTCTCTAGAGGGATACCATGCCTGCCTCAAACCCAGTCAGTCCCTCTGAAAACCAGGAGAAAATCATACTAGAAGTCCAGCTTTAAATAAGACATGATCCAAACAGCCCCAGGAAATGTTCCCTCTCCACGACTGAATGGCATTAAAGAGTTACTTTATTTATTTGGCCAGTGCTGATGGCAAAATACATCTTCGATCCCCACCTGTCTCAGAGGTGGACCTTATTACGAGAGATGAGCGGCCGTCTCCCCCGAAGCAAGGGAAGGGAAGCTGCATCGCAGTGCAGAAATTGAGCACCAGTCTTGGTGGGGTTGGGGTTGACTGCTGTATTCTCAGGGTACAGCTCTAATAGGATTGTAATCGCGTGGCTCTGAGCCACGGAGAAAAGAAGTGACTCTGGAAATCTGCCTTCCATAAGGCTGACACACAGTGATGGTATTTATGCCTCTCAGAAGTGCATGTTAAGTGGTAGGTATTTATGAAAAGGGTTCTAAGGAGTAAACACGCCCATCAGTCATCCTGGAGCTTTTTAGAGCCCCTAAGATGGTTTTAAATTAGAGCCTACCTTCCTTCCTGCCGTCCCCCTTCCATCAGCAAACTGCCCCCTCCTTGCTTCCTGTTATAAAAACGAACTGTCAAGGCAGGACACAGCCCAGGTAGGAGCGTGGGAACCGACTTGAAGAATTAACATATTCAAGGCAGACAGGTAAGGGGCAAGCACCTTGGTTCTGGTCCTTCCCAACCCAGTCACGGCATTGGGAAGAGAGGAGTATGGAGCATGACTGACCAACAAGATCAGCCTAATTGCTCCTTAACCACCGCCACCAGCTGCTCTGCTTGTCAGCCAGTCTGCTTGCTGAAAAGGGTTGGCAAGTGGGGGGAACAATGATGAAGACAGGTGATGCAAACTAAGCCAAATTTGGGCTCAGTCAGTGGCATATGGGAGAGAATGAATGTCAGTGTCAGTCAGGGAATCCCACCAGGCCAGGGAAAGAGCAAGCTTCGAAAGGCTAGAAGTTTCTCTGTGAGCAGGTGATCATTAAAACAGAATGCCTGTTACATGAATTAGTGTGTAGGCATCTAACTTTAAATCATTGCTGGCTCTCAAACGTTCATTTTAAAGATCAGAAACTGGTGTTTATTACTCGAACCCTGTACTTAGTTTCAAAGACTGCTCTGCTTTTTATTTCTCCCATCTGGCCTTCCTCTTTGAAACTTTTTTGACAGTATTGGCCCATCTTGTGTTAATATTTTTTTGTGTGAGATAAGGGATGCCAGTGTCACCCAGTTTATATTTTATGACTAATCCAAAGACTGTAGATGATAAAAGTAGAGGGGTTGCCTGTTTGACATGTCACTGAATTGCTACCCTTTGGCTTCTGGAATTCTGTCTGAAGAAAATAATTTGAAAAGTGGAAAATGCCACTATATAAAGATGTATCATTATTAATAATGGCGAAAACTTAGAAGTGACTTATTCTACAGTAAAAGAGGGTAGTCAAGTTTCAGAGGACCAGGTTGGTGAAATATTTAAAAATAGGAAGGTTAGTAATGAGGGAAGTCATTACCTGTTCAGTGAACGGAACACTGTTATATCAAAGATGTATTCAAGAAAATAGTCTAGGGACTTCCCTGGTGGTTCAGTGGCTAAGATTCTGCACTCCCAATGCAGGGGCCCCAGGTTCAATCTCTGGTCAGGGAACGCCACAACTAAGACCTAGTGCAGCCAAATAAATATTTTTAAAAACTAGTCTGTAAAGGATGCCTTGAAGGGGACAAGAATTGCAGTTGAACAGTGGAACAATGGATAACTTTTTCTCATATTTTAAACTTTCTATTTTTTTATTACTCCTCTAACATGTTTTAATTCTAAAACAAGTCAAATTAAATAATGATCTTTATGCTAATTGCCATTTGAAGTTCACTGCCTTCATGGCCTTATCCTAATTAAATCTTTCACTCAACAATTTCTAAGGCCAGGTTTGGCTCCCTCCCTCCGTGTCTCTGGTCGAGGTACATCCTCTGGGTCCACTGGCTGAGTGGCCCAGAGATGTGCTAACTCTGGCTGTGCAGACAGATTTTCTGGGTTTTTTTAAGTTAGAGGAAGCTACTGTCCCTCCCTGGCCTGCAGCCTCACACCCTTCTGGCATTATTTCTCTTCTCTGTTCCCTACCTAGTCACCAGTGGTGGGGTGTGGATTGGGGGTTTGGGTTTGCAACCTTTGGAAGCCTTATTGGTAAGGTTTCAGCAAACTCTGTCCGCAGCACACACATACACACACTCACACACACGCTCACTCCCTAGGTCAGTTACCGCTGTAACTGGTAACCCACAACACTCTGGCTTCTTGCCCCGCTCAGGTCTTGGTATCCTGTACCTCGGGGCCTGGATTTTACATTCTTGATGTCAGTCCTCCCTGGGTCGGCCCTGTCCCTGCATCCTCTGCTGCTTCGTGCTAGCAGCAGTTCTTGAACTCAACTGGCCATACACTGGGAAATCATGACATGTGTCCTTATTTGAGACAAAGATTTGAGTCTGCGTGACTTATTTGGGAGGAGAGTCCCAAATAAAGAAGGGAAATAAGGAAGTAGAGGAATGGGCCAGAGAAGCGCACATCGAGCAGGTCACCAGCGTGAACCACTGGAGTGTAAACCTACTAGGAGTCTCCAGCAGCCAGTGTAGAACACCCCTCCCAGAATTAACCTCTCCTGGGGATTGGCAGCTGCGTATGTATGTATCTCACTGTGACCCATCATTGGTTGAACATTACTCCTTATGGGGAGTGATTCCTCTGGGGCTTCCAACAGCCTCAAACACCAGGTAAAGCACCAGGGCTAAGGGACGTCGATGCTGACGCACAGAGGATGCTGGCTTGCTAAACGATGAGTCCTGAGAGTTCAGAAGATGCTGGCTTGCTAAATGATGAGTCCTGAGAGTTCAGGGCACAGCTCGGACAGTGTCTGCTGGATATACTTCCCTAAACACCATGAGAATGATCAGTGCACTAAACTGGAAATAACCAAATTCATGGAACTTCCCTGGTGGTCCAGTGGTTAAGAATCTGCCTTCCAATGCCAGGAGTGAAGGTTCAATCCCTGGTTGAGGAACTTAAATCCCACATGCCACACCATGTGACCAAAAATAAAAGCCAAATCCATAATTCTGTGCTGAATCAGACATCCACTTATACTAAATTGAAGACTACATTAAGGATAACCAACCCTCAAAATTTATGAAAAATCATACAGCAAAAACTTTAAGAAGAATACTACCATATTTTCCCCTGTATGTTGGGCTAGACTTTCAATATTTGATTTGTCACAGAACATAAGTATTCTGCAGCCATGCACTTTGAGATCCAACACTTTAAAAGAGGGCCTCAGTATATAATAAGGTTTATCTTCATTTTGGCAATGTTTCCCCTCTTCTATTGTAGCTAGATTTTTTTCCTGTTATTTCTCAAGTATACTAGGATGATGCTAAAAGAAAAAAATCATTGGGAGAAAACATTGAACCTCATTTATATCAATTCATAATTAAATTATATCTCCAGTGTCATGTTTTAATATTAATACTGGATTCACCATCCTGACACTAATACCAGAGGATGGGAGAGAATTTCTGTAGTTATGACTTTAGACACTGTGATAAATGTTTTGTAGTCATTGCCTCTATATAGAAACACTCCATCTCCAATTAAAGATTTAGTAAGCTCTTCATCAAAATATCTGTTAACAATTGAGGCGCACACTACGGTTGTGCTGACATTTCAACTTCTATATTCTCTCTGTAGTTTAACTCCCATTCCATTTTATATGCCTGTTTTGTTTTGTTTTTTTTTCTATGCATGGAGGAGGAATAGTGGCAGAAATTTGGGCACGTATTGCAGATTCTAGAACCATTTCCATGTATTTATTATTATTATCTATTGGCATATTTGTCGCTATAAATGAAGGCGTTTCTCCAAGAGATGATTTAAAGTTGTTCATGTAGCAAGCTCAGTAGGATTTAGTAGCTAAATCTCATATGCTTTGAGTTATGGGCATTTTGGTATTTGCTTAAGGATTCAAGATCCTAGTGTTTTAGAGAAATGAGGCCATTTCCCTTTAAGGTATGGTTTTGATATACATTCCGTAAACACTGAGATAGTGAATGCTTGGTGCTTGCACCCTATTCCCATGTCCTGGGTGAACAACAGACATCATCCCCTGATGCCTGAACCTGCATCCTTGTCCTCAAAGTGCCCCCTGCAGCCACTCCAGCTCATTGGTACTGGCTCTCTAGATCAGGCCTATGGGCTCCCTGTTCCATGGCCCACCTTTTCATTGTGCTTGGCCCTGCCATTGCTGTGAATGGTCAACAAAGGAATCTTTCAGTCTCTCTACCAAAAAAAAAAAAAAAAAAAGAATTCCAGAGGCAGTTGGTTCCCTTATCTTGTGCTTTTTCAGTCACCTCTTTGTTGTGCAGATGGCAGTCATCCAGTGTGTTAATGTTTGTCTCCTTTTTTCCTTTTATTATATGCATTTTGATTTTTCTCTTTCTTCCTTTTTCCCCTCTCATGTTGCTCAGAAGATAAAGCAGGGAGCCCCAATTTATTTGCTGTTTGGTCTCATCAAGTTTAGTTGCAGTGCTGTGTGTTGATGGAAATGTGTTGATGATGAACGTTGGTGAGATTTTCCTTTCTTCCCCCACCTCTTCAGGAAGAGCTCTCCTCTAGAGAGGTCACAAGTGACCTCTGTGTTGCCAAATCTTCCAAAACTTTCTCAGTCTGTCTTCGGTGCAACAGTTGACACCTCTGGCTGTGCCCACCTCTTGAACTCTTCTTTCGTGCATTTTCCTCCGTCTTCCCTGATGATGATTCTTTGACTTCTGTCTGCTCCCTTTCCTCCACTGTTGTTTTCAGTTGGGGCACCCCCAGGCCTCCTCTCTTGACTTCCCTTAGACTCCACATGGATGACTTCATCCTCACCCCTGGTTTTTAACGACTACCTTTACCTGAACACCCCCTGCATCCTCAGTTCTATCATAGCTCCCCTCTGGAGCACAGACCTTGGTACCCAGCAGTCTGCCAAAGGGTGCCTCTTGTGGCCCCCATGAGCATCCACAGTCACATGTTTCATTTGTTTAGACTATTCTTACTTTCACAGAGCCAACTAAATACTTACCCCCGGGGTGGTTTCTGCTCCCTCCTTGGGGTTATAGGTAAACCGTTCTAAGCATGTCAGAAAGCTTCCATCTTGGAAAATCAAGTGTTAAGACAAAGGCACAAACCAAGGACTGCTTCTCAAAACTCAAGGACTGAAAAGAAAACAGGTATTTGGTTATGGTCTCCACAGTTCTGGGGGTTGACTGGGTTCAGTGAAGCAAGTCTCACCTTAGGGATCTCATCCAGGGGCAGTTAGTTGGTGGCTGGGGCTGGAGCTATCTCAGTGACCCTCTCACTCAGGGCCTGGCAGCTGGGACCTGGTTCCTCCCTGCAGGAAAGCTGGGTTCTAAGAATAGGCACCCCAAGAGGACCAGGCAGAAGTTCCATCACCTCTCATAACACACCCTCAGAAGTCTCAGAGCATCATTTCTTCTGTATTTATCCACCTACCCAGCTGCAGAGGGACAGAACAGAGGCATGTCAGTGTCACATTGTGACTGTGTTGGAAACGCACCTAGCTATTGTCCCCAAACGTGTCTGTCCCTTCGAGAACTACCCTAAATGCCACAGAAGCTTTACCTTTTACTTAAAAATATTTTTGGAATAGGTTACATATTTACATGATTAGAAAGTTAACAAAAAAGTAAGTATAAATGTACACAGTGAAAGTGGTCTTTCTCATCCCATATCCCACACCCCTGCCTCTCCATAGACAGCCACTACCTTGTAGCTCCTTCCATCCTGCATTTACCTGCCTCCTCTCACCGGACCATGGACTCCTCTGGGACATGAACGGTAGCTGTTGTCACTCATCCCCACACTGCCTGGCATGGGAGCTCTGTGTCCACACCATTTAGAGGAGGCCTGTGCCAAGGAGCAGGGAAGGAGGAAGAGCCGGGTAAGGTAATTGAGTATAGGTTTCTGGGTGGCTTGTGGTTTACCTTCTCTAATTTCATTTGGAGCCATATCTCTTAAAGGCAGTTACCGCTTGAGGCCTACGTGGGTCCTCTCTCCATCTGTCACTGAAACTGGATCCTGGTCCCACCCTGTCCTGCCTGGCTTCATGGGTATATCCCAGGAGGCTTGGGTTCAAAGCCTAGTTTTTGTGCTGTATTCCAGTTCAGCCAAGGACCACTCTCTGACAGCTTATCTTGTCCAAAAACAGCACCAGCAGGGGTTGCTGGAGGAAGGTGTAGTCGTAAGATATCATTAATGAGTTGCTGTCCTGATCAACATCCAGGAAAAGAAAATTCTTTCCTGCTTGAGAAAGCATCCTGAAATCATGTAGTTTCATTGTTTCTCTACTAAGAAATGTATTCCCTAAGGAATATCAATTGTTTTTGTTAAATTAAGGAGGCCAACCTCTAACCCCCATGAGAAAAGTGGACAGTTGTGCTAGTTGTTTTAAAAAAGGCTTTCTGAGACTGTTTAAGATTCTTATCTGTTATAAGGAAAGAAACTTCACTCAAACTAAGTCATGCAAAACTAGAAATATGGTTATTAGAATTTAGAAAGTTTCAAAGTGTATCAGGTACAGCTGGATCCAGGTGCTCAGATGATGGACTGGGAATTGTACCTTCTCTTATCTTCCCGCAGTTCCTACCACTGTGCTGGCTTCACTCTCTAAGATAGTGACAGTGGCAGCTCCAGACTTTATATGGAGTTTACAGCTCCTGATTTCAGTGTTCATATGGAAAAGGGGCTCTGATTTGTCCTGTAGTTAAAGTTTTCTGGCCATCTTGATTGCATGACCTTCCAGAATTGTATGAGTAGTAGCAGCACATTTTCCAAAACAAAGAGATGCAAGACCCACACATAAAGTGGCCCATTGCAGGTGGGGATTCAAATTTCAAATTTCAGACTGTGAGGAGCATCTGAATTGCTGGTGTTAGGCCTAGGAGTTAGTTTTAAAAAAACCTCATTGTGCTGATGTCTCTATTTTTGTATATATTTGATTTTTTTGGGGGGGAGTGGGTAATAAAAAGTGGTTTTTAAAAGAAATGCAGTATAAAAAATAAGAGCAGGTTTTTTTCCTGCCTTGGTTTGGGAATTCTCAACAAAAAGGCCTGCACATCCCTGTATGTTTATTGTCTGATTTTCTCACTCTCTCATTTTCTTTTCATTGTGTAAAGAAACCTTAATCCTTACTCTCCTCTAAGCTAGAGATAGGGGCGGGGGAAACACATAATATTTGACTTATGATTTGTGGGGTGTGCTGGGAGGGGCTTGGGGGTAAGGCAGTCAGGCACTCTTTTAAGTCCATATCTCCATGTTTCCCAGACAAAAGGCTTGGAAAATTCCAGCCAGAGGAAAGGAGGAGTCTATGCTATCTCCTTCTGGTGGTCAGTGCTAGAGTGTTGGTTAGTGTGGACAGAGCAGATAAGAGTTTCACGGAGTCCTGGACTTCCCCACATATCTTGCCGGGGGAAGGTTGAGATCCTCAGACAGTCACAGACTGGCTGCTAGAAGAAATATTAGAGAATGTTTAGGTAGCCTTTTTCATTTTGTAGGTGGGGAAACTGATGAAGTCAGAGGGGTTACGTGACTTGCCCAAGGTCACACAGTGAATTAGCAGGAGCTGAATCTGGTACCACTTAATAGCTGCGTAACCTTCAGTAAGCCCCATTACCTCTTTGAGTTTCAGTGTCCCTCACCTGTTGTGGGGGACAGAATAATGGCCCCCCAAAGTGTCCACCTCCCAATCCCTGTGATTGGGTTTGAAATCTGTGATTAGGTTTGGTTACAAGGCAGGAAGGAATTAAGTTGCAGGCAAAATCAGTGTCACTAATCAGCTGACCCTAAATTCATCTGGGATCATCCAGATGGGCACCATGTAATCATAAGAGTTTTTATAAATGAAACGGCACGGCAGGAGAGGCAGTTAGAGTGATGCAGTGTGAGGAAGACTCAGCTGGCCTTCGCTGGCTGGGAAGATAGAAGGGGCATGAGGCAAGGAATACAGTGGCCTCTGGAAGCTGGAAAAGGCGAGGAACGGATTCTCAGATTTTCCTGGTGACCCGGTGGTTAAGAATTCTCCTGCTAATGCAGGAGACATGGGTTCGATCCCTGGCCTGGGAAGACTCCACATGCCATAGGGCAATGAAGCCCATGGGCTGCAGCTCCTGAGCCCGAGCTCTTGAGTCTGTGAGCTGCAACTGCTGAAGCCCTTGTGCCCAGAGCCCATGCTCTGCACCAAGAGAAGCCACCACAATGAGAAGCCCGTGCACCACAACAGAGTGGTCCCTGCTCACCGAAACTAGAGAAAGCCCTCTCATAGCCACAAAGACCCAGCGCAGCCAAAACAAACAAACAACACTTATTTTGAAACCCTCCCTTGTTTGGGACTTCCCTTCCAATGGTTAAGACTCTGCACTTCCATTGCAAGGAGCATGGGTTTAAAGCCCCGGTCTGGGAACTAAGTTCTTGCATACTGTGTGGTATGGCCAGAATAAAAAAAAAAAAAAGGAAAGAAACAGATTCTCCCTTGGAGCCTAGAGAAAGGAATGCAGTCCTGCCAACACCTTGATTCTACTCATGTGAGACCCCTTTTGGACTTTTGACTTCAAGAACTTTGAGATAATAAAAAGTATGTTGTTTTCAGTCCCTGAGTAAAGGAGGGGAGGTTATCATGTCTTTCTCAAAAGACTGGAGTGTGGAGTCAGGGAGATAATGTCCAAAAATTACACAGCAAACCCCCAGCTGTAGTAGACGCCTAATAGACAGTGTTGATGGTGAGTGGTGGTGGTGGACAAGAGAGGAGCTGATGGCAGGTGCTTTTGAAGATCCAAGGTTGCTGCCTTGGTGAGGTGTGAGGTTCAGAGCTAGCAGGAGGCCCGTAGGAGACACCAGATGGCCCAGGTCATGGCCAGAGGTCCCATTCAGGGAACACTTCTGCTCTGATAGTCCACACGGCTTTCCTCCCCCAACTCTTCAGTGCTGACATCTGGCAGCGCCGTCCTACATGGGAGACATGGGAGCTGGGAAGGGCTGGCCCTGGGATCTCTCATCAGGCAAGCCCTGCTTTAGAGATCTATGGGATGTGGGCCACTCTCTGCCTGGACCCCGCTCAGCCTCATGCCTTTGGCTGCCCTGTGGCCTTAAGGGTGATCACTGCCACCCCTGGTGGTGGCCGCAGAACTTCAGGGAGCTCTTTACGGCCCAGGCAGTGTGCCGGGGGCTCCACAGCAGAGCCTGGGTCACTGTCTCCTCCAGTCTTCATGACCGTCCTCTGAGGCCAGCCTCATGTCCCATGTTTCAGAGGAGCACAGAGGCTCCCGAAGTGCAGGCCACCTGCTCAAGGTAGAACAGCTTGTCAGTGGCAGAGCTGGGCCTACAGCTGGTTTCCTCTGACCAGATCCAGCCTCCTGGACAAGACTGGTCACTGGGTGGGAGAAGGCTGACTGGAGGGGCTTGGGAGTGCTGTATTTGGGTTGAGGTCCCACAAAGTCTCCAGAAAGGGCCCTCCCACCCTTCTGGGAATGACAGAGCCCTCAGGTGGGAGGGGGTGAGCACATTTGCTTCCTGGGGGCCTCATAAGGGCATTCACATCTGCTCTGTCTCTCTCTGGGTCATCTAGGCTGTATCAATATTTTATTTCCTCAAAAGACATATGCTGATATTTGGACTGTTAGATAATATTGAGGAATTTTTGTTGATTGTTGGTAATTTTGTCAGGTGTGATCATGGTATTATGGATAGGTAAGAAAGTGGCCTTGTTTTAAAAAGTGTCCTGTATTTTTAAAGTATTCAGAGGTGGGAATGTCATGGTGTTTATAATGTGTGTACTTTAATATACTTCAAGAGGAAAAAAAAGTGAAGTAAATGTGGAAATGTATTAATGAGCGTATGGAGACAGTTGTGTGGCACTCCATTACATTATTTCCTCTACTCTTCTCTATGATGTAATTTTTTATAATAAAAAGTTGTGGTTTTTTTTTTTTTTAAGTCATTTGCTGATGCCTTAGGACACACTTTGTCTAAGACTGAATTAGACATAGCTCTTTACCCCGACGGAGAAGGAAATGGCAACCCACTCCAGTATTCTTGCCTGGAGAATTCCATGGACAGAGGAGCCTGGCGGGTTACAGTCCACAGGGTCACAAAGCGTTGGACAGGACTGAAGCGACTTCACACTGCACTCCGGAAATCCACAAATAAATGACAGCAGAAGTAGGCGGAGCTTGGGAGCAGAGGCGGAGGGGCGTGCAGGCAGGGGGCGGGGCAGAGGGCGGGGCAGGGGGCGGGGCAGTCCCCCGAGGGCCGGGCGCCCAGGGGGAGATTCTGGCTGTCCTAGTTGTAGTTGCTCTTCAGAGCTGTTTGTAGTCAGTCGGGATCTTTTTTGATGGCTGATCGCAGACAGAGCCCCTGCGGTGTGCGACTGTCCTCCCCCAGGCGGGCTGAATTGTCCTTCCTGCTGGCGTTACACCTTTCATGTGTTATGCTAGGAGGCAAGGACTGTGGTGTTTTGTCCAACATTTTCTCAGGATACAGACACTTTAGATGAATTCATTTGTCGCGGCTGATTCCCAAGCACTTTTTTTTGTTTGTTTGTTTGGCAAATTCTGTAATCTTTTGGGTTGCACACGAAGGTTCATTTTTCGAACTTAGCATTGGAAGAGATAATCAGATTCCCTGATCTCCCGTCAGCCTCCTCTTCCTTTCCATTTTTCCTTATCAAAATAGGCAGCCGGTGAAGAAGAACAGCCCTCAGAGTGTTTGTTCTTACCTTATCTTCTCAGTATTTCCAAGGACTTTGCCAAATCTGTAGAACTGTGTCGAACATCTTTTAATACAGATATCACTGCCAACCAAGAGGCCAGCCTTGGCCAAGTACTGGTTTAGTTCTCTAAATACCATGTTATTCTTCCATGAGCACTCTGTTTCTCCCCTATAAGCCTTTGGATACAGGAACACATAATAGGTGACCTCTGAGTAGTAATTTCATAAATTCTGGGTGAAATGAATTGTATCAGATCAATATATCTGTAGACTCATCACATTTTCTGAGCTGCAAGGGACTCTAAGATGAATCTGGTACAGTTCTGTTAGTGGAGGAAACATTCATTTTAACTGCATAGTCAATTCTCAATTAACAAGGGTAATGGAGTGGAAGGAAGTCAGTGATAATCAAAAATCACGGTGAAAATAAAATTATAGTCACCAGTGGATTTTCTGGGGGCCAATTAACTGGTTTGTGAATTAATTGGGGTTAAGCCACAGTGGACCCCAGGATGTCATTGCCATGGTTATTGGTCAGCAGCTGATCACCAGCTGGCCCGCCTCCACCCACCCCGTCTGTCCCAGGGAGGAGAAGGGTTTCCTGCGGACTGGTCAAGCAGAGCTAGGTGACCTTGGCTAGACTGGTACCATGAAGACACAGATTTCAGTACTGGGAATTAGATGAAGACTGCTTCTAGGGCTTGTTGCCCCACCCCTTGAGAGGTGGTTCTTAAACTTGAGCTGCATCAGGCCCACCTGGAGGGCTTGTGAAGCCCCAGATTTCTGGGCCCCCAGCCCTGGTTTCTGATTCAGTAGATCTGGAGTGGGGCCTAAGAGTTTGCATGCCTCACAAGTGCCCAGGTGATGTGATACCCGCCAGTCCAGGAACCTCACTTAGAGAACTGTGGCTTTCCAGACCATTCTGGTCCTCCCAGCTGCACATTAGAACCACTTGGGGAGCTTTATAAACCTACTGATGGCCAATACAACTTAGCCAGTTATACAAGAGGCTGTGGAGGTGGTACCCAGGCACAGGTGACTTTCAAGCTCCAGGTGATCTGGATGTGCATCTAAGGTTGATGACCACTGCTGTCGGGAATGTTCTCCAACATCTCAGTTATCTGCATACAAATCTCGTGGTTTTTCCCCCTATATTTACTCCCTGTATGTTTAATAATTCTTTAAAGTTTTATATGTAAATAAACTTATTTTAAAAGCAAACTATATACCCCCTTCATGTAGGAAGATTAGTTTCACAGGCCAGCTGTGCCTGTTACATGCTTGTAATAGCAAACACATTAAAGAATGCTTAATATATGTTTGGCTTAGAATCATCTTGCACCCCATCACACTTTGGGAGTCTCTACCCTAGAACTATGCTTTTCACTGTTTTTTTGATAAAGGTGATGGAAAACAGTATTTCTGCCTTTCCTCCCCTCCCACTGGTCAGGCAAGGTTGTACTAACTCTTGGCACACCTGGTTTTTTCCCCTCAGAGAGACAGGTTGGAATGCAAGTGAGTGTGACTTCATTACACAGCAACCTTGAGTAAGAAATAGTCTTTACTTTTAGGAAACAAATTCAGCAATGGGAAAAGAATCTAGATAAACTGTGGTATGGCCAGAGAATGGAGTACTACTTGGTGATGAAAAGGAATGACTGATGGACACACCCCGTGGGTGACTCCCAGACAGTGTGCTGCGTGAAAGCCAGACAGAGACTAGACACTGCGATTTAGAACAGTAGTTGCTTGTGAGGAGGGGTACTGGGAGATTGAGCAGGAGGGGGCGTGAGAGGACTTTGTGGGGCAGTAGGATGTTCTGAGTCTTGATAGGGGTTGGGGTTGCATGGCTGCATGCATTTGTCACAGTCTGTTGAATGGTACCCTCAAGATCTGTGCATTTCATTCTATGTTCAAAAAACGGGGAAAAGAGTTAAACCAACAGTGAACTCCAGTCAGTGATATCCTTGCTGCTGTTTTCAGGGAGAAGGGTACTGCTTTCTGCAGCTTACTTTGAAAGGCATCCAAAAGCTAAGCTGAATTGATGAATGGATAGATGGATAGATATATGACAAAACAAACACAATAAAATATGAATGGTAGAATCTAGGTAGGAGATATCCAGGTGTTCCTTTTAAAAGTCTTTCAACTTGGCAGGATGTTTGAAAATCTTTCCCATGAAAGATTGAAGAAAATTTGACATATACATTCAAAATAGCAAACCAGCACTTCCCCACATGTCTGAACTCTGCATCTGCTAGTGCAAGGACTCCCTCAGAAGACAGGCTGGAGGGTCAGAGGGGTGAGCCAGGTGTGGAAGGGTGGGGGGCTCTTGAGAGAGGCTGCTGCCCTAGGAGACAGGCTCCCTGTGCTGGGGCCCCTGCAAGAGGAGAAAGTCAAGGACACTCCCTTCTTCCACCTATGCTGTGTCCTGGGTGTTCCCTGGGAGGGGCTGCACAGAGGCTGTGTCAGATGTGACCTGCAAAGACCACCTGGACCCCGGCATAGAAAGGCAGTATGGGTGGTGAGGAGTAGAGGGCCTTCCCAGGCTCCTCCAGCCAGCAGAACTCCAGCACACACCAGCCCAGGGTCTCCCTGGGTAGCCCTGAGCCCAGGGTTGCGGCTGGAGGAGAGTGGGGACACTGAGGCATGAGCTTCCCGTCATGGGGATCAGGCAGGTGTGGTGGTGGGCTGTCTAGGGGGCCCACAGCACTGACCAGGGACCTGAGGCATCTTCCTGGGTCCTCCTCACCCTCTGCACACCCACACTGCACACCTGTGACACACCTTCACAGCACAACCCCACAAGACATCCGCAAGCTGGAAACAAAACCTGTAACACAGGAACTGTGAGTCGTTAGTCTGCCTCTTACCCAGGATACAGCCCAGGGGCCAGCCTCTCAGTAGCTCTGAGGATCTGTTCCAGAGAGATGGGGAGGAGGGAGGTCAGCATATCTGAGATTTTGGCGAATGGTAGGTGTAATCAAGCACACATCTCAGTGGCAGATTGCTGCTAAGTCACGAGGATCAGACGTCCTAGTTAACAGTTTTAGTGCCTTTCCAAGTATGGGAGGTGCAAGAACTGGAGCTGTACAGTCAGGCCGCTCAAGATGGCTATTTTCTTGTCCCCTGGACATCCCACGCCCTGCCAGTGCCTGCTTCACCTACACCCTCTGCACCGGACTGACCTTCCTAGCTACTCATCCCCACCCTGACTAGTGATCATTCGTATCAAAACAGGCCGTGAGTGGTGTGCTCCCCTCTGCTGGTTTCTCTGATGACCGATGAGCCAACCTGAAGTAATTCCCTCTATAACTGGCAACCTCCCCCTACCCTGGGAGCAGACTGCCTCACGTCCTGCCCGCCCGGTGCTGTGTCCCTCCAGGACTCCACTCCAGACTCGAGCTCCCCCATCCTTTAAACCATTGATGACTCTACTGCTGACTGCAGGCTTTCTTCGATCTGGAAGCTGAACAAGCCCAGGGCTTGTAAGCCTGCAGGGTGTGACCCAACAGGGGTTCATAAAAATTTCTCCTGAAAATATCTAACTCTCTGAAGTCCTCTTCTGCCAGATTCTCCCAGAACACAGAGTGCATTCTTCCTGAACCCCTTTCGGGGTGTTTTGAAGATTGATGACTTCAGTGGCTGAGCACTTCATTCTTGTAGAACCAGGTGGCAAGTGACATTCTAAGTGGCACACCCCAACTTGAGATATACTGGAAGGAGAACAGTTTACTCCTGAGGGAAGGATTTACGATTGATGTCTAAAGGATGGTTAATATGTTGATTACATCTATTGTTTCTTGCAAAAATGAGTGAGCCCACCTTAAATAGCAGAAAGCCTGTGGCCTGGTTGGAGGGGTAATCTGGCCCCATCTTGGTTTTTCTGCCTTCACGGCAGCAGGGAGTGAAATGACCCAGCCTTTGTGATCAGACAGGAACTTGTCCTGATTCTATGTTTTGAGGTACCGCATCCTTGGATGAGCCCAAACTTCAGGTGACCATCAGAAACAAGATGGTAATACGTACTTCTCTGCTTGCAAAGATAAAAGATAACACAGAAGACAGCTCAGTCACCAGGCACAATATAGATGTTGACAAAATATGAGTTAGACCTAAAAAGTGCATAGTACAGAGTACACTAAATAACTCTTAGCTGTGCCCATGGTTCCTATTGATTCTTGACTTAACATGATTGGGATTTATTATTGTCATCCACAAGGGTTGAAAATGTGAAGAGAGCAGAATTTAGAATTTCTGTGGCTACAATGACATGAGCTTTTGCTTTGACCACAAATGGCGTTTTGAACATTTAAGTAGCTGCTTGTCATTTTTTCCATGCCTTACCCCCAGCTCCAAAGCAGGGTCTGGGTCCTCTGTACCCTGAACACAGTCCCACAGGGAAGATATTAGGAATCTGGGTGGTTGGCATGGTTTCTTGATGAGCAAGTCATCCCAATAATAAAACTGTGCAGCTCATCAGAGCTGGGCTTTAGAAACAAAGCACCTTCCAAAGCCACAAAGCCATGGTTGTGTTCTCATTTACATGCTACTCTGTCGATTAACGTTACATGCCAATTAAATGGGACATTAAGCTGCCAATAGGCATGCAATGCTGCATGCTCGAATCCTCTCCGCTTCACTCAGTGACCTGAATTCCTCGCCTCCCATCCATTCTCAAGGCTCTTCCTCACCAACATCTCAACCCCAACAGAGACAAACCATGCCCCTGTGCTGGGTCTCCTGTGGAAGCGAGGTTCAGGACACCAATGAGTGTGGCTGGATACTTGTGGAATTCTAATCAGAATATGACCAACCGTTTCAGTTGCTTGGATGGATCTGTGTTAGCAACAATCCCATGTTTAAAAATCCTCCTAGAAGCAGAAAAAACAGGTGCCTGAGAGTACGAGGGATACCCCTGGTATCTAAAGCAGCGGATTTTCAAGGAACTGTTCTGCTGCCAGCCCTGCTCTTCCTAGTTTTAGGTAAGCTGATCACAGTGTGCAAACAATTGCGCTCATCTCACACGCTAGTAAAGTAATGCTCAAAATTCTCCAAGCCAGGCTTCAGCAGTACATGAATCGTGAACTTCCAGATATTCAAGCTGGATTTAGAAAAGGCAGAGGAACCAGAGATCAAATTGCCAACATCCACTGGATCATAGAAAAAGCAAGAGAGTTCCCGAAAAACACCTATTTCTGCTTTATTGACTATGCCATAGCCCTTGACTGTGTGGATCACCACAGACTGTGGAAAATTCTTAAAGAGATGGGAATACCAGATCACTTGACCTGCATCTTGAGAAATTTGTATGCAGGTCAGGAAGCAATAGTTAGAACTTGACATGGAACAACAGACTGGCTCCAAATCAGGAAAGGAGTATGTCAAGGCTGTATATTGTCACCCTGCTTATTTAACTTATGTGCGGAGTACATCATGAAAAATGCTATGCTGGAGGAAGTATAAGCTGGAATCAAGATTGCCATGAGAAATATCAATAACCTCAGATATGCAGATGACACCACCCTTATGGCAGAAAGAGAAGAAGAACTAAAGAGCCTCTTGATGAAAGTGAAAGAGGAAAGTTAAAGAAGTTGGCTTAAAGCTCAACATTCAGAAAACCAAGACCATGGCATCTGGTCCCATCACTTCATGGCAAATAGATGGGGAAACAGTGGAAACAGTGGCTGACTTTATTTTCTGGGCTCCAAAATCACTGCAGATGGTGATCGCAGCCATGAAATTAAAAGATGCTTACTCCTTGAAAGGAAAGTTATAATCAACTTAGCATATTAAAAAGCAGAGACATTACTTTGCCAACAAAGGTCTGTCTAGTCAAGGGTATGGTTTTTCCAGTGGTCATGTATGGATGTAAGAGTTGGGCTATAAAGAAAGCTGAGCACAGAAGAATTAATGCTTTTGAACTCTGGTATTTGAGAAGACTCTTGAGAGTCCCTTGGACTGCAACCAGTCCATCCTAAAGGAGATCAGTCCTGGGTGTTCACTGGAAGGACTGATGCTGAAGCTGAAACTCCAATACTTTGCCCACCTGATGCAAAGAGCTGACTCATTTGAAAAGACCCTGATGCTGGGAAAGATTGAGGGCAGGAGGAGAAGGGGATGACAGAGGATGGGATGGTTGGATGGCATCACCTACTCGATGGACATGGGTTTGAGTGGACTCCGGGAGTTGGTGATGGAGAGGGAGGCCTGGCGTGCTGCAGTCCATGGGGTCACAAAGAGTCAGACACGACTAAGCGACTGACCTGAACTGAACTGATCACAGTGCACAAACGCACTTAATCCAGGGAGCCTGGTCTGACACAGCCCAAAAGCTAGCATTTCATTTTTCAAACCCTTACTTTTATATTGCCATTAGCAACAGATATGGCAGTGCTTAATTCTTCCCTCCTTCTGTGGCTCAGGCACTTTAGTAATTTAAAAGTGCTTCTTTTCTTTCTTCATCTAGAGAAGTAAAAATAATTATAATAGAAGATGGGCAATTTGCAGCTACAATGCCAGGCTGATAATCAAAAACTTGTAAGTGGAAACATGAGCATATGTTTATCACTTCTTGAAATTAGGATGCAATTGAAAGTAGCTGTGGCCTCAAAGAGAGGGCATTATGGAAGGGAAAGCAGGCTGAGTTGTTTGTTGGAGACCTGCCTGCTAATGAGGTTTGTAAGTTGCAGTTGCCTCAGTAGCGGTGAATAAGGGAAGGTGTCCCTGGGGGGCTGCTTTGCTGCTCAGGAGACCCTCAGGTAATCACTTGTGGATTGATCATTCCATGTAAGCGTGTCTGGGCTCCCAAGCCGCCACCATCAGGATCAAGCTCCACCTTGGCAACACAGAACACAGGCCTTTGGCAACCAGGTCTTGGAGAACCCTGTCATTCCCCCTACACCACCCCATCCCCCTCCACCAGCCTCAGCTACTCTTTTGACCCTTTTACATCCCTGAATCTAGCAAGCCCTATAGCCTCCCACTTCCCCAGGTTTGCAAACTGTTTTCCCAACTCAGCCCCCTACCTAACTCCTCTTCATTCTTCAAAACCCCAAACACCTGTTCCTTCCTCTTGGACCCTTTCTATATGCCTTTTGCACACTGTCAGCCTGACTGGGATGGGAACCCTCTTCTGTGCACTCTGCCTCCCTCTTATTTCCACTTACGCTGATTCCGATATGCGTTTTGAACAGCAGTAGCCTGTCTGCCCCCCACCAACACAGCCCTTACCCTTCTATCTCCCCACTTCCTGTCCCACTGCCTGACACATAGTAGATGCTGATTGATGTTTGCTGAATGAAGGGATTATTAATGACAGTGAAGGAGTGTGAAACAATTTTAAAGTTTGTCTTTAAAACACAGTTATCCCATTCATGAAATAAATCCATAATGCATTCTATAGCCAAGTGGGAGGTTTGGGTCTTCTGTGTCCATATTCATTTTTGTGATGAATTGATGGGAGAGCAAAACTGGCCTTAGATACCTCGTGGTTTTGCTTCACTTCTGTCTTCCATTCTGTGTATCATAATCAGGAAAACAGTATGCTTACTGCTTTGCATCTCATTTTTGTGATATTATTGGAAGCATGGAAGGGCACATACGTGCTTTTGGCATGAAAAGGAGGTCAGCCTTATTAATAAAGCATCTGTGAGCCCAGGAAGCAAGTTCATCTCCATGTGTGCCCTTCCTCTGTAACCCAGGGTCCAGCTTGCTCTCTGCCTACCGCTGAGTAGACACGTCCACCAGTGACTGACTTTCTCATCACTGCCCTAATTTCTGAGCAGTTTCGGGCTCGTGGGCAGTAGAAGTGTGACTTTTACATTTAAATCAGCCTCCTTGTTTGAAGTTGATTTTATTTTTATCTTCAGGTTAACTTGCTAGAGGCAAGTTACCTCTCACACCCCAAGCCATGGGAGAGAAGAGGAAGGTGTGTTTCCTGCCCAGGGTCTCCCCTGTAAGACACTCCCGTAGAGTGGGGATGCTCCAGAGCTGTTCTCAGGCCGGGGCTGTGCCAGCTCAGGACTCTACAGACGCTACATGTGCTCTGTGCTCTCCCAACTCCTGCGACCCAGGGATGAGAGAAGAGAGGAATCCGGTCTGGGAGGGAGCAGGATCTGACATGAGGTCAGACACTACATGTCCCGACAGGATCCCTTAGCTTGTCTCCATCCTTCTGACCCATGAGACACATGGTGGCACGAGCCAGGATCTCTGGTCCCTCGTATCTGCATCCGGCTCTGAGATGTGGTCACGCCCTAGGTCTGAGTTAGAACGTGTTGTCCTCTGTGATTCTGGCAGTGAGTGAGTCCAAGTAGGGAGGGGAGAGGGGTGTGTCGGCCACCTGGATTTGCTAGAAAGGTTCAGGAGCTGGGGTAGGACTGACCTGTGGGGAGGCTCATTGCTCCATTCAGCCAGTGTTTCCTAAGCCCAGATTACCTTCCAGTCCTGTGCCAGACACTGAGATCCTAAAGATAGCAAGCTGAGCCAGGCTCTTCTGGCCTGGAGTGTGTAATCCAGGGGGCCAGGCAGGCCAGGCATATACACACACTGTCCCCGACCCCCCAGGCCTGGCCAAGCCCTCTGCCCACCTTCTCCTGCCACACCTCTGGCATGCAGCACTTACCAGTCAGTTGCATTTGTTTCCAAATGTGTTGGTGCCACTGTACCTGTAATAAGTCCCATGACATTGCTAAATGTTGCATAAACTGATGGATTAGGGTAGGGTGGGGAAAGTGTAGGGCTTTTTGAGGATTGAATTGAATACTTTGAAAAGGCTCAAAAAGATGAGTGGCTGTCCTTCCCACCCACCAGGTGTTGGTGAAAGAACTTGACTATAAAAAACTGGTGGGGCGGGGAGCAGATCAGAAACATCAAGACAGATCCTTGCCCTCAGCTCCCCCTGGTACCCTCTCCACCTGGAAGAAGCTGGCATGGGGAACTGATGCTGACGGATAGGGTTTGTGAAGCTCCAAACACTGCTCAAAAACAGAGCCTTGGCCCTGCATCAGACTGTTCACTTGTATGGGTCTAATTTAAAGCTAAAGTTTTGCCTAGACTTTCTGGGAATGATTCCCTGCTTTGACCATTTGTTTCTGCTTCCCCAGCCAGAAATGAGGGTAAGAAGGCGTCTTCAGCAGCTGGGGTGGGGCTGAGGGCTGACTGCTAGAAGCTGAGACTTACACGGCCATGTTACGGATCACCTCTCTGCCTTGCCAACAAGCTTGGGCTCCATCCTGAGGATAGAGGGGAGGATGAGCTCAGTGTATTCAGGAGAGGCTGGACAGGGGAGCGGGGAGCAGGGTAGCCATGTGGTGGCCCCATGAACACAAGGAAGGCCAAGGCCAGGCATTATGGGGGGTGAGGGATGGAGAAGAAAGGTGGTAAGAGAGGGGCCTGGGATGTAGAATGCACAGGAATCCATGATGGATGACTTGAGAGGAGGGTGGTGGTGGGGGGTGGGGAAGGGGGCCTTGAGTCCCTTGCACACAGCTGCCTAGATGACGGTGTTGTTCGTTTAGGAAAATCAGAGAATGTGGTTTAGGTAAACTGAGGGGGGCGGGGGTTGCATTCCAGGTGGACAGTAGAGCTCCCAAGAAAGGGAGGAAACAAGAGGTGCCTGGCCAGATGCCTGCATCATGTATTCAGTGATCATTGATTAAACACCGTCTGTATATTAGGTTGAAGGCCAGGAATGCCAGGAACAAGCATGTTGGTTTCAGACACAGAGGAAGGAGGGCCAGCCTGGGAGAGACGTGCAGCTGCTGGGTGGGCAGCGAGGCATGAGGTTTCCACCCCTCAGTGCCGTCCCCAGGGCTACTGACGTGGGACGAGGAGCCGCTCTTGTGAGGAAATAGTGAGTTATGACCAGCTGAGTTCGGGGAGGTAGTAAACGGTTGGGGGGAGGGTGTTCCAGACAGAGGCCAGAAACCCACCTGAGGAAGTGGAAGCAGAGAAGCAGAGGGAGAGGTCAGCATTTTATAGTTTTCTATTACTTTTTAATTACAAGAGTTTTTTTGTTGTTTATATTTTTAAGAAAAAAACCCTTTTTTATCAGGTTTTTAACAATATCACTTTTGCATCATTCCATGACACATTGAGAGGTGTGGGGTTTCTTTGCATCAGAATTTTTAAAAAAAAATACCTACTCTGAGTCTGGTTTTCTTTGCAGAATGACCTCTTAGGAACCTTTTCATCCAAGCATAAGTATTTTTATAAACTGGAGTAGACACAGGAAATGACAGAATAACACCAATAAGATGATATTTATGAAGCAAAGTTTTCTTAAACTGAAACGTCTCGCATTTTTTTCTCACTGTGTCTGTCTGTTTAGCATTTTAACTCCATTGTTTCATAAAATAGGGGTAGGATGTGTATCTTGAAACCTGTTTTGTACTTTGAGTATTTTTACTCATCTTTTGAGTGAATGTGCATCTCCTTGGTGAAGGACCTCAAGCTCAGGATTTTCTTGTCTTTGTTTCTGGACTTCCAGAACTAGAGCCAACACTGACAGTGATTGCCAGCTTCTCTCCGGGGAGAGAAGAGATGGTGGTTTACTGGGTCTCCATCCTCCCGCCTATTGAAAGAGGCTGTGGGGGATCTGTTTGCTCTTGCTTTCAAAATTAAAACGACTTCAATTTAGTTTGGAGAATTTTGCAGTTCCACATGTGCTGTTGGAGTCCTGGGAATCCAGGCTGTTGGAGTCCTGGGAATCCAGGCTGTGAAGTCCCCCGAGTGTGTGCTCACAGGCACACACTGCTGTCATCTGTTCACACCCAGGTCTCGGGGGACAGCCCGAGAGCCCACCGTGTGGGGTCAGCGCTCAGGTCGCTCCTCCACCGTATGTAACCTTGAACAAAGTAGTTCACTTCTCTTTGCCCCAGTTTCCTCATCTGCAAAGGGGGAATAATAGCATCTAATTGAAATAACATGTGTAAGCCATTAGCAACGGTGCCCCATAAATAGTGATGACACGTGTGTGCTCTGTCACTTCAGTCGTGTCCAACTCTTTGCAACCTCATGGACTGTAGCCTGCCAGGCTCCTCTGTCCATGGGATTCTCCAGGCAAGAATACTGGAGTGGGTTGTCATGCCCTCTTCCAGGGGATTTTCCCAACCCAGAGATTCAACTTGCATTGCAGGTAGATTCTTTACTGCTGAGCTACCCAGGAAACCCCCAGTAATGACATGATCTGGCTCCATTGCAAACTCTCCAGCTTTCCTTGGCTCATTCACGCAGAGCCACTTAGCCTTGTTTCTGGGCTCCTCTGCCTTTTATGAGTACCTGCACTAAGTTGGATTATGGCTCATGGGGCTCTTCCACCAGCAATGGACCACCTCTGGACTAAGATGCTATTGAATCTCCTCTAGGAGCCCACACCTGGCCCAGGCACCTGCTGGCTCAGGGCAGACCCCAGAGGGAAAGTCCTCTCCAGGCATCTGTCCTCCAAGCATCCCCTCCAGCTTGGGCTCTAGGTGAGGACCTGGACCTTTCAATTCTCAGGCCTAAAGCCTGGGTGGAAGATGACAGCTGGACACAGATCAAGCAGTGGGCCCCAGATATGCCATCAGTAGAAGGGAGATTCCTGAACACCTGGGAGGAGTAGAGGGCATTCAGAGAAATACTTGCTTTGGCACAACAGAGGAGAAGTGGCTGGAACAGGAGCCCTGAGTCATGTCTTAAAGAATCTCTGACAGATCTTTAGGGGATTGAGTGGGGGTGGGGGAAAAATAAAGAAGGGGCATTTTGCACCCTTGTCCAGGATTCTGAGACCAAGACTCTGGTGTTTACTCTGTCCTCAGACCTGCCAGGAGCTTCTTCTGTGGGTGAGCAATAAAAAATCCACCTGTAGTGCAGGAGACGGGGGTTCAATCCCTGGTTCAGGAAGATCCCCCAGAGAAGGGAATGGCAACCCACACCAGTATTCTTGCCTGGAAAACCCCATGGACAGAGGAGCCTGACAGGCTATTGGCCATGCAGCCACAAAGAGTCAGACACAACTTAGTGACTAAACAACAGCAACAGACCTGCCAGCTTCCCACACAGGCAGCCTGCACTGTGCCATTGGTCTGAAGTGAAGTGAAGTTGCTCAGTCGTGTCCTACTCTTTTCATTCTCTTGGACTGTAGCCTACCAGGCTCCTCCATCCATGGAGTTTTCCAGGCAAGAGTATTGGAGTGGGTTACCATTTCCTTCACCTGGTCCACCTTAACTCCAGCAGCTGCCTTTGAGCCACACCCATGGATTCTCAGGAGCCTGAAATCTCATCATGATGAAAAAGCAGTTCAAAGCTATTGGCGGTGGGTCAGCAATATCGTTTTAGATAAAGTGCCACACATTATTAGCATCCACTCTCTTAATATCACGGATGTTGGGCAGACTTCCTTCTCTCAGAATCACCTCTGGCTTTGGACTCATTTGGCATGAATATATGTGGAATCATTGGCAGAGTTTTTAATCAAATTTTCCCCCCTTTGGATTACTGAGAAATGTACTTTCTGCAGCTAAGGTGCACTACAAAAACAGCTTTGCAGAAAAGGAAAAAAAAAAGACTTCTTATAAAACTTAGAGATAGAATTCATACAGTGAGAGCTGCTGCATGGTTTCTGACTCATGAGTTTTCATGTTACAAATGTTTTATGTTCTGCAGGTCTCTCTGTATTATCCTTTCTGTCAAAGTTCTTCATATAATCAGGCTTGAATGAGCCTCCAATATTCTTACAGATTCTTATAGAAGTCATAGTTAAGGTGTCATGACAACTCTGTAGAGGTCTCAGGTAGCTCAGTGGTAAAGAACCCGCCTACCAGTGCAGGAGATGCAGGTTCAATCCCTGGGTCAGGAAGACCCTCTGGAAGAGGAAATACTCACTCCAGTGTTCTTGCCTGGAGAATCCCATGGACAGAGGAGCCTGGAGGGCTGTCTGTGGGATAACAAAGAGTCAGACACGATGGAGCAACTGAGCGTGCATACACACAGAATGACTCTGTACTGCTTATTTTCCAAAATGTTTTCCTTTTATGGTAGAAATGTCCATATTTAATTAAATTAGGAGGTGATTTTAAATAATTACTTCTGAGGTATCAGGTGAGGACCATGAGTGGATTTTCTCTGGTTATTTCTTGGATCCTACTGTTGAGAGGAAATCAGATACTCCTTTTTGTAAGTGAAGTTACAATATCTTCCCTGAAGGGTTTTAGAAATAAGCTCCATCTCTCCTGGAATGATGTCTGAGACTTCTGCTTCCAGGAAAGGAAATGTAGTAGAGAATTCCTCCAGGCTCTTTCCAATCTCGTATTTCTCTGAATTTATTACCTGTGCAAAAGGAGTCTTTGCATTCCCTGCTTTTGTTCCAGGCTGCCAGTCTCATTAGGCCTAGTGATGAGGATTATATGTCATGATGCAATCCTTGGGTAAAGCCTAAAAATCTCCATAACCTAAGAGCTTGGCTTATAAGGCAGTGTCACAGTGTGTTAGAAGTCTCAGCCCAAGCTCTGATTCTAGCTCTGTTACTACCTTACTGTGTGGCCATGGATCAGCAGTTTTGCCTCTCTTGTCCTCAGTTTCCTCAACTATAAAACAAGGAGTTTGATCCAGATGTTCAGATTCTGTGAATGGAAGCACAAAACCAACAGGGTTCAATATTTGTTGGTTTCTTTTTTTTTCTTTGCGCACCATACAGCCCGCGAGATCTTAGCTACTGGACCAGGGATCGAACCCACACACCCTGGAGTGGAAGCACAGAGTCTTAACCACTGGACCACCAGGGAAGTCCAATATTTGGATTAAGTCTAAGCCTTCTAGATATAGCAGTCCCTCTGCTTAAGGACAAATCCAGCTCCCAATCTTTTGTTTTTACAACAGTTTCTTTAAAGGAGATGAAAGTCTTTTTCTGAAATTTGTAGTAAGGAATCATAAAATGTCATGACTTTTGATGATTTGCAGCAGATCTTGGAGAAACATAGTTGGAAAAATAAACACTTCATATTATATAGGGGAGAGAGAGTACTGGTTCCTTTCACTCCACAAAAAGCAGTAATTTCACTGAGAGCCATCACTGCAGAGGTATTGGCAGAGACCTGTTACCTTCACAGTCCTGTGCTCAGAGGGCGTGTGTTAGAGATGGAAGTGACCCACGCCCCTGCTTTTATCTGAAAGGGAATTGCACGTCATGGCTTCTTATTGTCCAGAAATCTCATCTTTGCTTTGATGTCCCGAGGTACACTCCTATCACATCTCTAGTGCCCCTGAATTGAATGGGGGGAGGTCAATGCATATTTCCCCAGCTTTATTCATGCCTTTTTGGTGCACAGTCGACCAACCTGATTGTACATTGATCCCAAAGAATGCTTTCAGTGGGCAAGTAACTAGGGGACTCTTTCAATCCAAGATCCCTGTCTTCCTGTGTGATGGAGTGTTGTTGGGGTGCTCTTTGGGGTGCACTCTGAGGGTGGAAGCTGAGAGTCCTTTTCTAAGGCATAAGTTCCTCTCCTGCTGGGCAGCTCACTAAAGGAGGAGGGCTGTACTCAGACAGTTCTGCTCACCAGCAAGAAAACCACCCTTCCAGGGGGCAGAACCTTTCAAAACATCCTCATGTAGCATTTCTCTGTGCTCCAAAGACAGGTTCCCCTTGTCTTTGATGCGAAACAGATGAGCCAGTGAATAGAGGGTTTGCCCTACCCCTGTGGAAGAGACAATAGACACACTTGCCTTGGACTCTGATCTGCTATGTGTGCGTGCTCAGTCGCTTCAGTCGTGTCTGACTCTCTGTGACCCCATGGACTATAGCCCACCAGGCTCCTCTGTCCGTTGGAATTCTCCAGGCAAGAATACTGGAGTGGGTTGCCATGCCCTCCTCCAGGGGATCTTACCAACCCAGGGATCGAATCCAGGTTTCCCTTCTTCACTGCTGAGCCACTGAGGAGGCCTTCTGGTCTGCTGACTATGCCATTTTTTCTTTTATAAATAGAAATATGGCACCACCACTAGGGAACTTTGTGTAAAAACCAGCGTTTTTGCCTCCAGCCCTGCTACATTAGCTGGCTTACAGGCAACCTCAGGAAGTCACAGTCAGTCTCTAAAGATTGCCAGCTGCCCAATCCTCCCTCTGACCACAGTGAACCTAGTACCTACATGGTATGTCTTTATTGCATATTCATCTTTTCTTTCTTAAACCTGCAAAAGGAGTACACACATAAGGAGAAAGAGGACTCATGTAAAATAAGAAGTCCAAGTCTGTCCCTCCTCCTACTATCCCCCAAACAAACCCTCCCCTTTCCAGAGATAATGACTTACATTGGATGAGCACTCATCTGGGAGATATACACACATATATAGGTGTATATATTATGTATTATTCCCGTGTGTTGCAACATAGATGGCTTCATTCAACCAAAATGAGATAGTACTATAATACTGTCTATAAAATTCTTTCTTTTCCCCCCAACGTTTACTCACTGATAACCTCCCTTTTCAGTATATGCATAGAGGTGTTACTTTTTAATAGCCGTGTGCCAAAATACCCTTTTGGCAGATGTTCTGGTCTCTAATATTTCACTCTTCCAAATAAGCCTTCAGAGAATAGTGTTGTGACATACCCTCACAGGCATCTGGCTATGTTTACTAACAACTACAATGAATTTAGGGTTTCCCAGGTGGCTCAGTGGTAAAGAATCCGCCTGCAAATGCAGGAGACTCAAGACGTGCAGGTTTGATCCCTGGGTTGAGAAGATCCTTTGGAATAGGAAATGGCAACCCAAACCAGTATTCTTGCCTGGAAAAATCCCATGGACAGAGGAGCCAGGCAGGCTATGTTCCATGGGGTCTCAAAGAGTGGGACATGACTGAGCACACAATGCATTCATTTGAAGATGTGCTACACACACACACACACACACACCCCAGCCCTATCTAAGCTATGAGGTTAATTTATGACAAGTTTCTTAAATCCTTGATACCTCCTTCACACTTGGGCTTCCCAGGTGGCTCAGTGGAAAAGATTCCCCCTACCAATGCAGGAGACAACATGTTCAACCCCTTGGTTGGGAAGATCCCCTGGAGGAGGAAATGGCAATCCATTCTAGTGTTCTTGCCTGGGGAATCCCATGAGCAGAGGAGCCTAGCAGGCTACAGTTCATAGGGTCACAAAGAGTTGGACACGACTGAGCAACTGAACATGCAGACACTCCCTTCACACTTACATATTCAGATGCTTGCTTTAAGAACTAGACATTGGGACTTCTCTGGTGGTCCAGGGGCTAAGACTCTGTTCCTAAGGCAGGAGGCCCAGGTTCCATCCCTGGTCTGGGAACTAGATACAACCTGGCACAACTAAGAGTTTGCATGCTGCTTGCTGCAACTAAGACCCGGCACAGCCAAATAAATAAATTTTTAAATAAAAAGCTAGACCTGTTAGCTTCACGCACTCAGCCCCGAGCTTCAGGAGGGGAGTGGCCCAGAGTTGTTCCTGAGGACCTGGGTGGGGGGTGGGGGGTGGCTGCCTGCTTTTCTTACCCTGTGCTTGGTGGACCTGGCTATTGTACATTCAGCCATCTCACTTGCCACTTGCTTGGAGGCAGGAAGTTGAAGTCTGCCACCGCCAAAGGAACCAGAGTGTTTGGGATGGTTTTGTACAAATCAAAACCTTCCCCTGCAGCACCTATAGAAGCACATTAGTTTCCTAGGGCTGGTGTAACAAAAGATCACAAACTTGATGATTTTAAACAACAGAACTTTATTTTCTCAGAGTTCCGCAGCCCACAAGTCTCAAGTTAGTATCATTGAGCCAAAATCAAGGTGTCAGTAGGCACACTTGCCCTCTGGAGGTTCTGGGAATGTGTGTGAGGGGCAGGACATCTGCCTCTTGCCTCTTCCAGCTTCTGGTTGCTGCCGGTATTCCTTGGCTTGTGGCCACATCACTGCAGTCTTCAAGACTCTCATCTCCAAATTTCTCTCTGTGTCATTCTCACGTGGACTTTCTTCTCTGCGTGTGTCAAATCTCCCTTTCTCTCCTCCTTAAATGTGACTGCATTTAGGGCCTTCTGCATAATCCAGGATAACTTCCTCATCTCAAGCTCCTTAACTTAAGCACATCTGCAAAGACTTGTTTTCAAATGAGGTCACATTGACAGGTTACAGGAATTAGGACCTGAATCGTTTGGGGACATCTTTCAGTCTCTACTATGGGATTCTCCAAATCCCATAAAGAAATCTTCTTTTCTAGTGTATACTTTAGCTTCCTGCTGGGGCACACTTGATCTTTCCTTTGAACTTTTGAAGAATGCATTTTCATTCATAATAAGACAGAAAGAGATGTTATTTCACTCTGTGCATTGAAAAGTAGGTTAGAAAGTCAAGGTCAGACAGAAAATCTCTGGCTGACAACCTCTTTAAACTGGAGACTACATGGCATGAACTGCATGTATAACTGCGATGAGTTAAATCACAAACATGTCTGTCTTCCTATTTTAAGTTGGAAACATTTAGGCTTCCCAAGTGGCTCAGTGGTAAAGAATCTGCCTGCCAAGCGAGACCCGGGTTCAGTCCTTGGGTTGGAAAGATACCCTGGAGAAGGAAATGGCAACCCACTCCAGTATTCTTGTCTGGGAAATTCCATGGACAAAGGAGCCTGGTGGGCCACAGTTCTTGGGATCACAGAGTCAGACACGACTCAGTGACTGAACAGTAGCAGCAACCATGTTATAGTTTGCGTGCCTTCACTAGAAGGAGTGGAGAAGCTGTCTGTTCTTCCTTCCCTCCTACAGATCAAACCATGAAATTCATCTTTTAAACCTGCACAGAGAATGTACATACAAGTATTTTACTGTTGTGAAAACAATGTGGGGAGGGGGCAGGGTGGGAAGGGGGCATTGAGCAGTATTAAGGGCGTAAGGCCAGCAGCAGCTAGCACGTGCGTCTCAGGTGGTTGATGCTGAAATACCAGGATGAGGTTCGTGAGCACACATTAACTGACAGAGCGTCAGCTCCTTCAAACTCACCAGTGTGAAAGGCCTATTATAGCTTCGGACCTGGCCCTGCCCTTGCCATGTGAATGCTAATGTCTCGTACTTCCATTTCCCAATTTCACAGCAGACCTGCATGCTCATAAATTAAACTGCATTGCTCAGCATTATCCATGTGTGTTCCAGGATTTAGTCCAAAATGCCCCAAACTACTGCCTATTTCAGCAGAACTCCCTTTGGCTACCACCTGTTAGTGTGTTATAGAGACATTAGAACAGTGATTTCAGAGTGCAGACCAGGCAGGTGGAGAACACACTTCCCTGCACAGAGGTCTGCCGGCAGGCGGAAGTGACCCAGGGCAGTGAGCATGAGAGGATACTGGCAGCAGCCTTTCAGACGGGGTGGGGCCCAGGCAGACCCACCTCACCAGGAACACAAGAGGTGGTGTGTCTACCAATTTTTGTTATACATAATCTGGAATATGAATGGCTAGAGTTGAAAAATAACTAATCAGTTCAAAGAAATGAAATAAAGAAAGCCCTGAATAGGGCTGGTTTTTGTCACTTTCTAAGACAGTAAAGGCAATCAAAAAACATACTGAGATGCTAACCATTGAACCAGGTTATCAAAGGTAAAAGAAATATAGCAATGCTTTGCTTCCCAACATAATAGACTAAACACTGATACTTTTGTAATCAAAATAATGTGACTAATTCAGAAGGGCCTTTTGATATAAAGTTATAGCTTCATCCCTACCCCATTTGCCTGCCTCCCAAAGGTAGCCTCTTTAAATTATTTGGGGAGTTAAACATACAACTCTTAATTGTATTCCAATTGTATTTGAAGATAGCCATTGAGTCCTGTTAAGAAAGATAGGTTTAACGCATTTATATTTTGTACCCTTCCCTTCTTCCTTCCTCTCATTTTCGATGTTTTTATTATTTTTTATTATTCTACTGGTTACCTTTTTACTTTAAATAGTATACTTTATTTCTTGAGTCACAAATGATGCTTTCTTAATATCCATTCCCACTCCTTTTTTCCAAACAAATCCAGTTTTGTTGAAAGTAGAAATGTGCCATCTAAACAAACTACGCTTCTCTGTTTTCCTTGTGAAATGGACAGTCATGTCACTGTGTTCTAGCCAGTGAGATGTAAGCAGTTGTGGATGGGACTTCAGGAAAGTTCTTTATAAGGGTGCTGACTCAGCAGATCGGCCTATTTTGCCCTTCTCCCCACTTTCTTCTTCTTACTTGAAACACAGATGTGATGGCCAGAGCCATGGCAGCCATCTTGTGGCCATGAGATAAGATGAACTAGTCTATATTCTAAGAATGACAAAGAAATCTAGAGGGATCCAGAGATACTTATGATATCAGACCTGCTATACTACCCCTGAACTGCCTACCTTCTAGCTTCCTTTTTTGGAGGAGAAGTTTATGTTCTATCTTGTTTAAAGCACTACATTCCCCATGTCTATTACAATCAAATCTCTGTTTCTTATTCATAAACTGTAGTCAGTATCAAGACTTTCTATGGGGTAAGAAGAAAATACTGGAGCTTCTCCTCTTTGTCCCATTATTCTTTCCTTAACTATTTCCCTTTCCTTAACCATTGTGGTAGCTGTATTCTCACATTGTCCAGGGTGTTAGCATTATCTTTCTATTATGGATTTGTAATAGACTGACTCCAAAAGTTGTATACCATTAAATAGCATTTAAGTCATTTTGACTGTGTGAATGTTCACTCAGGGTCAAGTACCCTTGGACCACTCAAAGGGACGTTTTTAACATCAGCGTCAAATGAATTTTCTTATGTTCCTTCAGGGCTTAAAATTGTGTCACATTTTAATTTACATAATTATATAGCTTTCTGTTTTACTTGGATTTTTTTTCTTCTAGTTATAGTTGAGAAAGAAATGCTTTCACTCTAATCTCAGTTTACCCAGGCTCTCAGCACACACCTTTTCCTCTCCTGCCTGGGATGTGCTCTGCCACCTGCACAGCTCTCATCCTAGTTTCACCAGCCTCCTAGGTTGTATCCCTTGCCTTCTTCTTTATTAGTTTTTCTTCTTAGTTTTGCTTAAACACACTCCAGTGAACTTCTTAAGAAAGTGTGCCTCAGAGGTAAACTTTGATTCCATTCATGTCTAAAAATGTGTTTACTCTGTCTTTATACTTAAATGATAGTCTAGCCAGATGGAGAATTCTAGATTCAAAGTCATCTTCTTTTAGAAGTATGCAGCCATTGCTTATTTTCTTTGGCATCTAACATTGCAAAGGAGAGGTCAGGTGCCAGCCTTATTTTCATTCTTTTGTCTATGAACTTTCTTATTCTCCAGAAATCCTTAGCATCTTCTCTTTACCCTTAGTGTTCTGATTACTTCAGATCAAGTGTATTAGCAATTAGGTGTTTTGGTTGCAAGTCACAGGACACCAGCTCAAAGCTGCTTAATGTTAAAAAACTTACTGGCTCATGTAATTGAGATGTCCTAGTTAGGATTGATTTTAGGAGCAGTTCAATCAGGGCTCTGGCTTGTTTCTCTGCAATTCTCTTGGTTTATGCAGCTGGGTAGGTCTCAAAACAATCTGGAGAGAACAGAAAACAAAGAAGCAAAGCAGAGGTTAATGAGCAAGCCAGTGCAGTTGGAGCTTGGCATCAGAGAAGGCTCACCAAAGGAGATCTTTGATTTTAAAATTTTAATTGTGGTAAAATACACATAATATAAAATATATCATCTTAACCATTTTAAGTGTATAGTTGAATAGTGTTAAGTACACTCACAGTGCTATACAATCATCTCCAAAATTCACATCTTACAAAATTGAAGCTGTACTCCTCTCCAGACTCCCCATTCCCTCCTCCATCTAGTGTCTGGCAACCATTCTATTCTCTGTCTTTATGAGTTTAACTACTCTAGGCACCTCATGTAACTGAAACCATAGGGTATTTGTCTTTTTCAGATGCTCATTTCACTTAGCAGTGTCCTCAGGTTTCATTTTATGTTGAAGCATATACTAGAATTTTCTTTTTTGAAGGCCAAATAATAGTCTGTTGTATGTAAATATCACATTTTGCTTATCTGTTCATCCATCATGAACACTTGGGTTGCTTCCACATTTTAGCTATTGTGACTAGCTCTGCAAATATCTCTTTGAGACTCTGCCTTCAGTACTTTAGGGTATATACCTAGAAGTAGATCTGATGAATCATATGGAAAGTATATTTTTAATTCTTGAGGAACCTCTGTACTGTTTTCCACAGTACTTGCACCATCATACATTGCCAGTAGTCATGCACAAGGATTCCAGTTTCTTCACATCCTCATCAACACTTGTTGCTTTCTGTATTTTTGGTAGTAGCCATGCAGATGGGTATAAGGTAGAAGCTTGTTGTAGTTCTGATTTGCATTTCCCTGGTGATTCGTGATGTTGAATTTTTTTATGTGCTCGTTGGCCAGTTGTATATCTTCTTTGGAGAAATGTATGTTCAAGCCCTCTTTTAATTGGGTTATTTGTTTCTGTTGTTGTTAAGGAGACTTTTTATGTTGCCCAGGGGAGCAAAGTTAAATAGGTACAAATGAATTCAGTAGGTAAAAAAAGCATTCTAGGCAGAGGGACCAGGCTTCCACAAGTCACCAGGCTGTGCTGGGCCAGAAGCACAGACAAGCAGGCAGCCAGACACTAAACCAGAAAAGACATAGCTGTCCCCACGTGGAGAGCTTGGAGGAAGTCCTCCAGGGGAGCCATTGAGGGTGTGAAGACAGTCCCACCAGATACAGAGCTGACCTCAGGTCCCCCTGGGGACATGGGGACAGTGAATGCAGTTGAGAGGGGTCTGTTAAAAGGCTCAGGAGGCAACTTCCCCTGAGATTAGATTCTGAGGGCCCAGGGTCAACGAAAAATCGTGTTAAAAATAGTCCCTGGAAAATTCCCAGTACATTAGCCACATGGGGTCCAACATACCACCCTTCCCTGGGACCCACACAGTGGGATTCCCTCAAGGACAGGTGCAGTGTCTGTCTCTGGCTTGCAGCCCAGATGAAGTGGCTGCTGTGACTTTAGGGACCATGTCATGCAGAAGGTCACGGTCTTTTCACACTGGAGTCACACTTGGCCAGCAGACGTGCACACACCATAAGGGTGAAGCAAGAACCAAGGCCTCCTGAAGTACATCCGCTTGGATGCTTCAGGCCACAGGTAACTTACTACCTGACCAATAGCTGTGGCAGTTAAGGTATTTTAGCAGCTCAGTTATAAAGTCCAAAGAGAGGTAGTACTAGGTTAAATCAGTGATTTGATGAGACCATGACTCTGGGTAGCCTTTTATCTCTGCAGCTCTCTAGGCCTTTCCTGCATGGTGACAGGAGGGCTGTGGCAGCCCCAAGTGGCGCCTCCTACACCAGAGTCCAGAGCAGCGAGAGGCAAAGAAAGCGCTTTCATGTTGCTGCTCTTTCCTCCAGTCGGAACATCTTTCCCAGAGGCCCCTCCTCTTACATCTCATTGGCCAGGACTGGGTCACATGCCCACACCCAACCAATCACAGCAAAGGGGACAGACTGCCATGGCGGATGTGGTGCCATGGTTTCTGTATGGGTCAGTGTGCCTCGTCCCTGAGCAAAACCAGATTTGTTGACAAAGAGAACAGGTGGTCACTGATACAGGAAGGACCAGCATAACTTCTGCTACATGATACTCCCTCTAGAACATCTGCTCGTGGAAGACAGTGAGCTTAAATTATTCATTTTGGCTGTATTTTCTTTCACACTTAGTAGTTTGTTGATCTAGTGAGACCTTCGCAGGCAAAATTCACCTGAGCCACAGGCCTGTGGGAGGAAGCTTCTGTCGTAATTTTGGAGGATACCTCCAGATTTCTGTCTGGCTTTACCCTATCCTTTGGGCATGTGGTGCTCTGTAATTCCTCTGACCTGAGTGGGTTCTAACTCTGTCCATTGAGCTTGAGGCCCGGGGATATTCCTGTTTCCCCTGCAGCCAGGACTCTCCTTGCCTGGGCCTCTGGGTAGCATCTCTGCTCCAGCTCCCAGGAACTCCGTGCTCTTGCTGTACCCTCATAGATTACCATGTAACACAGTGTCCTGTAAAAAATGCCAAAAGCCAGAGGGTGCCATGTAAATAATTTTGTTCTTTAGAAATCATAGGAGCAAATTAATATCTTTGCATAGTAAAAAAAAAAAAAAAGGCTCCAAGTCCTGACTTCATGGGAGGGAGCCTGGTGCGGGTCATCTGGAGTGTTGTGTATGATGTGCTGGTAGATATATTGGGCCCCTGATTCTCCCAGCCCAGGCCTAAGTTGCCTGAAACACCGACTTCACTAAATCCCTGATTCTCTGCATGTAGGGCTCATGCCCAGAAATAGTGGCCTCATTTGGCTTGCTCTGGCAGGAACAGATTGAATCTGCCCTGGACCACTGGTGTCTTTCATCAGGGCTGGCACAGGTGAATCCTGTTTCCTAACTTTTTAATGGAAGGCTTCCTCCTCCTCTTAGAGTTGTGTAAGAGGTGAGGCCCTGATGTGTCTCTTTCATTCATCTTCATGACACCCACATGGATGGGTATTGGGATATCCTCATTTTACAGAGAACTGGAGGGCTTGTTCAGAGGCATAGAGCTTGGAACAAATAGACAAGCATTTTCCATTCCAGAGGTCCCCCAATTGCAAGGACAGGTGACCTCAATTCAAGGCCAGCAGTGCTCCTTGGGGTTCATTGTTTGAGTATACATGTCCTTGTATGCATGAGAAATGTTGACCTGCGCATCAGCTTCTGTGGAGACGTGGGCAGGGCCTGTGCTACCTCTCCTGCTAGTAGATTCTGAAGCAGTAACAGGCAAGAAACAAGACAAGGTTTGTCTGTTAAAGATTCATAGAGGCTGCAGTAATTTCTATGAACTGCCTGCCATTTGGCCCTCATCTCTGACCAGCACAAAAGTGATTGTCCATAGCATTAAATATATGTTGAATGAACTCGGTTAAAATTTTTAATTAATCACAGTCCAAAACCTGGCTCAAGTCTGATCTGACTTCATAGATCACTGCATAGATTTGCAGTTATCTCGCACTCTGCTTATAACTCAATAAAGAAGGGAAGATGGGCTGCTCGGCTTATAATTTCTGGAGGAAATTATATTACATGAGATGGGAAAGGATTGCTCTGAACTTGGTTATATTGTGCACAGTGAAATTCTCAAGTGAACACCTATCTTTCAGAAGAAAGACTTGCCAGCATCTCCCTCAGCCTCCACTGGCCTGTCCTGCTTTCATGTAGGTTCCAGCCAGCTCCTCAGCTTTCCAGGTATTTCAGGAGCTCCCTATCACATCCCCTCCACTCCCCTGCCCCATGCCTGGAGAAACTTGACAGCAGTGGCAACTTGTTTTCTTTTCAAGTGAATGAATGAACAAGCAAGGTAAACAAGTTGCCTTCTTTGCTAGAATTTTTAATTTGATTTTAAGACTGGTCCTAAAATTCAGTCCAAAGGGACTTGGGATAGAATAGAAAGCTGTTGAATGGAGCACAGAGAGGGATTGGAAGGTAAGTGATGAGTCTGGTGAAACAGATCATGACCAGATTATAAGGGTTTATGGATGCCATGCTCAGGAATTTCAACATTACTCAGAATCTGATTGGGTGGCAAAGGATTTAGCAGGGAACAGATGTGCATGTTAAAAGATCCCTTGGACAGCTAAGCTGAGGATGTATCAAAGGTGAGATTGGAGACAGGAAACAGGTTAAGAGTGCACTCAGGTCCAATTGAGAAATAATGAGCCCTAGTCCAAGACAACGACTGCGGAGCTTGAGAGAGAACTGGATAATAAAGATATTACAGAGGTGGATCTGACAGGCTATCAAGGCCAGGGAGGGAGAAGAGCCCAGATAGCTGCCAGTTTTGAGGTTTGGTCTCTAGAAGGGCCCTGGTGCCATCCTCTCTGTCATTATGAACAGTTCTGCATTTTGCTGCCATATAGGAAAGCACCCCGCCCCCACCCAGGGCTATAGAGGGTATGGAATGGCTTTCCCAACACTAACTATGTCTCACTGCCCACTTTTGGGCTGGAGCAGGGCCTTGGGCATGCACCCTGGACAAGGCCTGGACAGAGACAAGAGAGGGAATAGAAGAGACAAATGATGTGTCTGAAGGAGGAATCAGGATCCTGAGTGGGGCCTGGACAAGGCAGCAGACACAGTTCATGGGATGAGAGCAAACTTCCAGTCCAGAAGGGAACTGCCACCCCAGATTGCAAGACAGAAGTTTAAATGGGTTAAAATAAAGCAAATTGGAGACCAGGAAGCGTTGGTTGTTGGAAGCAAGGGGGAAAGGAAGTTTGGAGGGTGGAAAAACCTGAGGCTCTGCTCTTCTGGTTTGGAGGATGTTTCCTCAGTTGCCTCTTCCTGCTTCAGCCTGGACTAGTGCTCCTTGGCTCCCATTTTTATCTTCTTTTCACTTTTACCTTGTCCCCCAATGAATAAAGTGAATATTCCTTATCGGCCTTCAACTCTTCATGAGAAGCACTGCGATCCTTGCCCTCAGGGCTTTACAGTCTGTTCTGCAAGAAAAGTGTGAGGGCTCAACCTTATAGACAGTGTCACCTTGAAGAGGTCAGAGAAAGGAACACTTGACTTCCAGGTGGGCCACCAAGGGGAGCTCTGTGGGAGAGTTGGCCTAGAAGAGATTCTAGCTCTAGGAAGTGGCTTAAACAGAGACCCTCCCCCTCTAAATGCAGAAAGACTCAGAAGACTCATCAGAATGTGGCAGGTGGTCCCAGCTTGGTGAGGAGGTGGAGCACACGGAGGGAACAGAGAGAACAGTCAGGAGACAATTAGGAGAGGTAGAATGAGGCCAGAGTCTCCAAGTCTCCTTCTGATGCCAGATGAACGACCTGATCTAGCTCATAAATGCCAGTGGAGAACAAAATTACTGAAGACTTTATCACTGGCTTAGCATAAAGGCCCGGATTTTGTAAAGTGCTTGGTGCATAGTAAACACTCAATGGTTTATCACATTGGTCTGAGTGATTGAACGCAAACTTTAGAACTAGTTCATCTGCTCAGAATATTGAGAAAGAGTGGATTGGGGCCATATTGGTGGAGAGGTAATTCATGAGTTTCTCTCACCTTATCACATGTGAAAGCCCTCACTGGGGATGAGGGTGACTGTCCAGTCCACATTCACTGCCCCTCTCTGGGAACAGCATTGTACACTGGTGTGAGCCCCAGTCACCATGTATATACTGTGGGACCCCATCCAGGCTGGGCCTGTGACAATGTCCTGTCCCCAGTCCATCCTGAAATCTCACGCTCAGCTCTTCCTTTATTCTGTGCAGTGGCCTGGTGGCCTTCTGATCATTCTGTGCTCCTTCAGTGCTTTGTCTTTGGTGGGGAAGGGAACTGAGATAGCCAGAGCTCATTTCTCTTATTTGCACTTGCCCTAATTGGTACAAGAAAGTGATGAAATCCTCTAGTAGGGCAGGTCTCAGTTGTGATGAAAGGTGACCTCATGCAAAGAATATTGGATGCACTTGGAGGCTAATTGTATTGGAGGGACATGAGGAAGGATGATGAAGTGTCATGGCTAACTGGCAGGTCTTGATCATTGGTGACTGAAAACACAGATAAGGGGTACAAGCAGTCCAGAAGCAGGTGTGGGAGGTGGTGAATTCTGTTTTGGACACACAGAATGGTTAGACGTTCTGGAGAACCTCTTATGGGCCAGCACTGTTCTGAGTACCCTACCTGGTCAGGTCCAATAATCTTCATGATAATCTGAGGAGGTATATGTAATTGTCTCCATTTTCCATATGGGTCACTAAGGCTCAGATAGTTGATTAACTCATAACCGCAGGGCTATTCACCAAACATTTCTGGCTCTCTAACTTCAGGACACAGAGTCAGATTATATTTTCTAGCTTGTTGAAGTCAGTTGGGTTTGCTGGAAGTGACATGTGCCCATTTGACCTTCCAGAGCCTTCTTTTTCTCTGCTACAGTGAATGACTATTCCAGATAGTGACTCCTCCACTGACTTGGGTCCTGGATTGAGTACCCAAAGATGGCACAGAGCAGAGCCCTCAGTAAGCAAGGACTGGGCGTTTAAAGGAACATGAAATAAACCTTCATTGTTTTAAGCTACTGAGATTTGGGGGTTGTTTGTTAATGTACCTCACCTGGCCTCTCCTGACTGACACGCTCAAGGTCACTCAGTTTGGAAGTACTTATTGGCTTTGAATCCATGTCTGTCTGGCTTGTTATCAAGCCAGTGCCAGATGGCCATCCATGGACCTATAGGGGCCCATAGCAGGGTCATGAGTAGTGCAGTAGATTTGGGTGTCATCTCTACAGTTGGGAGAGGAAGCAGAGAGTAAGGACTGGGGAGTTAGTCTGTGGACTTTGGCATGAGACTTATCTCTCTCCCTCATGTTTTTTCTCCCCTGACAATTTGTGGTCGGCTCCACATGCCTGCTAAGTAAGTAGGACATCATTGCTGCCTGCTGGGTCTGATGGTTCAGAGACATTGGCTTGAGCTTGTCGACAGCTGCATACTCATAACATTGCTAAAAACTTCATAAACTCTGAAGTCTGGAAATAGCCCAAGTGATTTGAGGTTTTGCTCACTTGTAAATGTTTGAGTATTGTGTCCACAAATTGCAAATTGAGTAACTCAATTTTGAGGCACAGCTGTTATTTGGAAAAGACCCATCTAGGAACGCAAACTCCTTGCAAAATGATTGCGCTTCATTTTTGTCAAGTATTAGAAAACCGTTAAACTGCCAAGCCATATGGCAAATGCCCACTCGAAGCAGAGTGCGACAGCGCACCATAATGAATCTGTTTTGGGGAGAAGGAGATAGGACAGAGTCTGGCTTTTGTGATCCACAGAAAAGCAGACTCACTACTGTACATTTCAGCCTTCTAGAGTCCTGAGTAAGGATTTTTCCTCCTATGAGAAATTCTTATAAAAAATTAAGTGATGGTAGAATTTTTTGTTAGGTGTATTTTCCCTTTCAAACAATATCCATTTGAGTTTCTGTATATAAAATAGGTTTAACAGGGACAATAGAAACTTAAAAATTTATACACTTTTAGTTGCTTTATATCCAGATTCAGTAAACATTCCTTGTGTGTGTGTTAGTTGCTCAGTCATGTCTGACTATTTGTGACCCCATGGACTGTAGCCCACTAGGCTCCTCTGTCATGGGACTTCCCAGGCAAGAATACTGGAGTGGGTAGCCATTCCCTCAACCTAAACTGATTTAGGTTTAGTTGCATATAACAGAAAATAGAAAATAATAGTGATTTAGGAGATTATTTGTCTCCTCAGTTTAAAAAAAAAACAAAACACCTGGAGGTCAGCAATCTAGGTCCTCAGGGCCCTGATTTTCTCTTGGCTTGCTGTTTGGAACCCCATGAATTGTAGCCCACCAGGTTCCTCTGTCCATGGGGAGTCTCCAGGCAAGAATACTGGGTGGGGGGGGGGGGTTGCCATGCTCTCCTCCAGGGGATCTTCCTGACCCAGGGATCGAACCCAGGTCTCCCACATTACAGGCGGATTCTTTATCATCTGAGCCACCAGGAAAGTCCAGGAATACAGGAGTGGGTAGCCTATCCCTTCTCCAAGGGAACTTCCTGACCTAGAAATCAAACCAGAGTTTCTTGCATTGCAGACAGATTCTTTACCAGCTGAGCTACCAGGAAAGCCCTTCTCTTGGCTTATCCTCTGCCAAGCCTGCAGTTGATCCTCATCCTCAAGGTTCAAGCTAGCTGCCATACTCCAGTAATCATGTTCTAGACAGCAAGAAGGGAGAAGAGGAGAAAGGCATGCCTTTCCCTTTTAAATAGAGTTACTGGAAGTCCTACTCAACACTTCTGTTCATAGATCACTGGCCAGGCCTTAGTTGTGTGGCCTCACCCTGCTGCACAGGACACTGGGGAATGCAGCAGCAAGCCCAACCAAAGACTGGGAGACGGGATGCTGGGAGCTCACTGCAGACTCTGTGCTACCTGATGTCCTCAGCAGCTGCCTGTTCTTCCTGCAGGATTAGGAGGACAGAGCCAGATTTCATTTAGCCCTGTACCTCCAAGGCACTAGCACAGTCCACTACTTCATGCTCCTCATAGCAGACCCCAGGCACTGCTTCTCACTGTTACCTTCTCTGATACCTTCTTTGTTTGAAGTTGGCCAGTTGACTGTGATTTGGGGCAGGTTTCTTCAACTTCAGAAGATGCTATTTCTACCTGAGTGACATTAAACTATTCATTCCTCTGCTTCTCAATATCAACTCAACTCAATTCTAAGATAAGTGATGCTTCAAGTTGATTGTTACGGCTAGAACTAGCCTAGAAACTAGGCTTCCCAGGTGGCTCAGAGGTAAAGAATCCACTTGCTAATGCAGGAGACATGGTTTCTATCCCTGGGTCAAGAAGATTCCCCTGGCGAAGGAAAGGCAACCTACCCTTGCTTGGAAAATCCCATGGACAGAGGAGCCTGGTAGGCGCAGTCCATGGGGTCACAAAAAGAGTCAGACACAACTTAGCAACTAAAAAAAAAAAAACCAAAAAGAAACCAGAGCAGTGGTATGTGAGAGTGGCCTTTTAGGGGCGCCCTCTTCTGTGGCAGCAACTCAAGCTGATCTGAGCGAGTTACCTCCCAGGTTGGGAATGCTGACGTGTTCCTAAAGCCTGCCAGGTTTTGATCATAGCCTACCTATGAAATGGTAGGCTCTTTTTCAATCAAGGTGAACAGGTATGTGGAAGTGAATGTGAGGTTGATGAATTCTGTTTTAAGTATAATGAAAGGGAAAAGAAAAGAGCTAATACTCCTGGAGAACCCACTATGGGCCAGGTACTATGCTAAGTGGGTCAACTCCAATAACCCTCAAGACAGCCCTAAGAGGTATGTGTAATTATCTCCATTTCCATGTGACTGAGCCTCAGAGAAGTTGGTTAGACTCTTCATCGGAACTCAGGCACCAGCCCTTTCCTTCCAGGCACGTTGGAAGAACCAGCACCAGTGTGTGCAAGATTTGCGCACAGTGCCAGCCTGTCACTCAGCAAACCCTGTAGCTGCTACTGAGTTCCTCCCTCCTATGGCAGTTAAGTCAGTCCCAGCTCCTGAGTGTGGGGTTGCAAGAGACCTCGTTCCATTCCTTGGCCTCCTCCAAATCTTTTGAAAGTTCTCAAAACTGAAGAGCCAGGCTGCCTGCTTTCCTGCAATCCTCATAATTAGGACGAGTGCTTAATTGGCATGTTTGTTTCCTCCAAGGGGTGGCTGGCGGAGGCGCCTCACACGACAGAGGAGGCTGGGTCTGCTTTTGTTCTTAGCAGTACTGCGTGCCCATAGCAACAGTGAGCAAATCTGGTAAAGTTGAAAGAAAAAGTGCCCCGGAGTTTACGTGAAGGTTGATTGCCCTGGAGAAGCTGACGCAGTCGTGCAGATGGAGATGATCTCCCTGGGTCTTGAAAACTGTGCTCGTCAACTCCACAAATCTAAACTGTGTCTCTTGTTTTCTTTAAGACGAGCAGTCCAGTCAAGAGGTCTGTGTAATGAAAGATGTTTGTGGAATCCATTTCCATTCTGCCCGAAGCCATCTGCTTTATGTCTAAAATAAACAGGGATGTTTTCAACCACTTTCCCCGGGCTGGGTCCCATTAGAGTTACTCTCCACGGGGAAAGGTAAATTGACTGCCTTCCCAGCAATGAGCATTAGTACATTACATCTGCAGTGACAACACTTAACCTTCCCGGCTTGCCTTTCCTTTCTGTGTCTCTGCAACGGCCTGTGACAAATGGGGTGAGGGTTGCATTTGTTAGAATTTAGTGCATGTGGGGTCACTGGCCAGCATCACATTACCTGGTGATTGAGGTGAAATGTAGGCAGTGAGAAAAGTCATCCTCTGGGAAGCTGGGGATTGCCTAACCTTTGCCAGGCAGAGGGCCCTGGGGGTAGCAGCCATCCTGGGGCTTGTTTCCTGACACACCATCCTGGGGGTTCTTGAGAGCTCTTAAAATCCTTCAGAGGTTCCTCATTGCCTATAAGATGAAATCTAGACACCCCCCAGGCCCCTTGGAGGCCTGCGTGATCCTTGCACTCTCTGCATCCTCACCTTGGGCCGCCTGCACATCAGCTCACATCACATAAGGTCACATGGACAGTGTGTTCATCACCTTCTTTAAGTGGTGGTTTCTGAACCTTTGCAATGCTGGTCCCTGTGCCTGACACACTCTTCCATATCCTCTTTACTGGCTCAATCCCTGAGCCTTTCCTGCCCCAGTTTGAAGGGGGCAAGCTCACCTCAGAGAGCTTGCCCCAAAGAAGTGAGTGTATGAGTTTCCTGCAACTGCTGTAACAAACTACCATGCATTATTGGCTTAAAACAACACAGTTTTATTTCCTTATAATTCAGGAGGTCAGAAGTCTGAAGTCAAGGTGTCAGCAAGCCTGCACGCCTTCTCAAGGCTCTAGGCAAGACTCTTGTTTCCTTGCGGGTCCCACTTGCACTGCTGGGCCACGGCCCCTCCTTCCATCTTCAGTGCTAGCAGCAGAGTATCTTCTTGCCTCTTGATCGCTGCTTTGGTCCTTACGTCATTCCCTGTGTGACTGTCCTGCCTCCCTCTTATTAGGACCCTAATCATGTTAAAATTGGGCCCACCTTGGGTAATCCAAGGTACCCTCCGCATTTCTGATCCTTAATTTAATCACACCTTCAAAGTCTTCTTGCCTGGCAAAGCCACAGCTGATGACCGACCATCAAGGCAGAGGAATGACCTTGGTGTCAGTGTGCAGGAGGCCCGTATATCCCTGTTCATGGGATCCTGGCATCAGAGGTGGTACAGCAGGGCAGGAACATCTTGTTTGATTTCAGTCTGAGTTGGGTAGACTGGGGTCTTGGGGAGGGGCCTTGGGTGCTTCTGGGAAGTTGGAAAGGTCAGCTTATATCCCTGGAAGACACAGTCTTGACTGCTTGGGACAAAAGCAAAGAGAGGAAGTCACTATCTGAAAAGGAGGTTGCTTGGTCAGAAACAGTCCCTCATTCTCTCATTCATGCCACACACATTCCTGAGCACCTGTGTGCCAGCACTCTGCAGGAGTTAAAGGGCCTCGATGAATAAGAAACTTCCCTTAGGAGTACACTTCTACTTGAGGAAGAGTGACATGGAAACAAAGCAATGACAGGTCTGTGGTCTGATAAAAGAAGAAAGTGATAAATGTGTAATATGTAACAGGTGCAGTTAGTACAGTGAGAGAGGGAGGCATTGGGCAGAGACTGAGGAGAAAGCCTTGAAGACAGGAGCAAGGTTGGTGTTTCAGGTGGTTGGAAGAGCATTTCCACAAGTGAGAAGAAAGGAGCATCGTGTTGTATTTGAGGAGAGGATGAGAGGCTGTTGGGCTTCCCAGATGGTACAGAGGTAAAGAATCCACTTAATACAAGAAACACAAGAGACATGGCTTCAATCCCTGGTTCAGGAAGATCCCTGGAAGGCGGGTCTGGCAACCCACTCCAGCGTTCTTGACGGGATAATCCCGTCAAAATTATCCTATCAAGCTCTGGACACGACTGAGCACACAGCAGGATGAGATGCTGTTGGGATGACTGTACAGTAGGAGGCGGGCTCCAAAGGTGGAATCTGTTTGCCTTGCCTCCAGCTTAGTGATAAATTCCAAGAAGACCGCATGCCACTTTCTCTACTTGTTAAACCCTTCAGCTGCAATTACTGCTTGTTCTTTGAACCTCCCATTAAATGCTTCTTGATGAGAAGCGTTTCTCAGTAGCAAAAGTCCCCCATGCTTGCTTCATCTCACTGGATACTATGACATGATAGAGCAGATGAGTCACTTTTTTTTTCTCTCTTTTTAATTCTGTTTTATAGATGAGTCACTTATGGTGTGCATCCAGCTTTTGAGATGTGCTCAAATTTGAGCCAGGTTTATTCTCTGGTAGACCCCAGCAGGGAGTCTGTCTCAGTCCTGTCATTGTATTTCTCTGGGTTTGGGCTTGGGAGGGTGTTTAGTTGAAGCCAGCTGGAGTGTACAAATGATGCAACAATGCAGATGCCCTGACTTCATTGCTGAGCCTGGGAACGTGAGCCCACTGCACCTCCTGCCTGAGGCACGGTTGGGACAGAGTAAGTCATTCTCAGAGCAGAATGGCTCCATGTGCCCACACAAGGAAAGAAAAGACAGACAGACAATTGCTACATATGATTTATTCTCCTTCCCAACATGGCACTGCGTCACATTGATGCCACCATTCAAACTAATGTTCTAATTTACAGTTTCTGGGGACTTAGGGAAAATGCATCAAAACCCCGGTTACCTGAGATGCTGCAGTTACATGTTTTAAGGGCTCTGAAAACATGGTATTTTGTCAAAATAAAATAGAATTTTGAAAGGCCTCCCAAACCAGCCGTCCTCTTCAGCTACACCCATCACAAGACTGCTCCTGTGAGTAGCTCAGCACACTCTGCAAATACTCTCTCATTAAAGATCCGCCCTCCCTTGGAAAAAGCCAGGGGTAGCAGCTCTCACACGCAAGCTACTTTCTTCTCACGTAGCAGGGGGTGTCCCTGCTGCCTCAAAGGAAGTGGGAACCACAGTCTGCCTCACTTGAGACTTTTTTTATCTTCACACCACTGTAGCTCAGAATACTCCCAGGACAACTTCTCTATGTACCTGAGAAGGTGCTTAAGCCTTCCCAGTACCAGGACATGGGTCCACTTGCCAGTGCCCTTTCAGTCTCCACCCAGGCCTCCTCTGGGCCAGGCTCTGTGCTGGAAGCTGAGATCAAAAATGAAGAAATCACCACTCCTGCTCTTAAAGGGCTTACTCTCTGGTTGGGAAGACAGACACAAGAGCAGGTTTTTCCAAAAAATGTGGTATGTGACTTACTAAAGGTAAGCAGAGATCAGTTAGCCTAGGTGTCAGAAAGGCCATTGTGGCAGATGTTGTGAATTAACTAATCCAATTCCCAACTCCCTTTCCCCTGCTGCTTCCAAACTGGAGGCTACAAAGCTAAAGACTTGCTCTTCCAGCTTCTCTTGCCTAGAGTGGCCACTCAACCTGTGGCCATGAGGCAGAAGCAAAATCTACAGAAAATTTCTTTAAAAACTTTTGTGTTCTTGCTTAAGAGGGTCAGCCAGTCTGTATAGCTCCTTGCTCCTTCTTCTTGGCTTGATTATAGTCATGATGAATATGGCTATAGCAGCAATCTTGTGACCACGAGGGAAAAGCTGAGCAAATTGTAGGTCATTGTTGAGCCAGTGATCCAGTGCCAGCTGCTGCCTACTTCTAGATATTTCATCATGTGAAAAACAAGTAAACCTTTATTTGTTTAATTCATTGAGATTAGCTTCTGGAACTTGCAGCCAAATACCTCCCTAACTGATACAAACACCTAGCAGGCAGTCAGGAGATAATGATTGAAGTCACATAAGTAATATGATCACCTGAGTTGAGTCTTAGCAGATTGGCATGTGCTGTGAGTATTCCAGTTAGAGGAAACCAAAGTAGCATATATTGGGTTGGCCAAAAAGTTTAAGATGTTATGGAAAACCCAAACAAACTTGTTGGCCAGCTTAAAATAGAAGCACTTGAAGTTAAGCAGGAGGCCATGAGAAACTCACAGAGAAACCACTGACAAGGAGTTTATCGCAGCTAGAGTATAAAGTGTGAAGCAAGTAGTAGTTGGATACAGCTGGTACAAGTGGCAGCAGGGGCCAGATTAAAACAGTTTCTTCCAGTGCAGAGAGGATCCAGGTTCCAGTAACCAAGGACTCTCCATGTTACCCTTTTAACTGCAGAATTAGAGCCAAGGTCAACATAGCAAGAGGTGTAGGGAAGAAATAAATGCATCCCTTTTGTTGACCACTCTATTAGTTACCTGTTGCTGCATAATGAATTACCCCCAAACACAGCAGCTTAAAATGTCACACACCAATCATCTCACAGTTTCTGTGAGTCAGGAATCTAGAGGGAGCTCCACTAAGTTGGAGTGTCTGGTTCAGAGTCTCTTACAAGGTTGCAGACAAGGTGTCCATGGGGCTGTGGTCTCATCTGAAGACTCAGCTGGGGAAAGATCCACTTCCACATTCTCTCCCATGGTTGTTAGCAGGACTCAGTTCCTCGCAGGCTGTCACTACCAGAGGAGTTTCAATTTCTTGCCCCATGGGTCTCTCCGTGAGGCAGCTCACAACATGGCAGCCAAATTCTTTAGAGTGAGCAAGAGGGAAAGTGAAAGAGGTGAACAAGAGGGAAGCCAGAGACTCTGTAACCTTCTCTGAGAAGTGGAATCCTCTAGGGAGGATTCTACTGGAATCCTCACTAGAAGCAAGTCAGTAGGTCCTGTCCACACTCAATGAGAGGGGTCTACAGATGGATACCAGGAAGTGAGGATCACAAGGAGCCTTTTTGAAAGCTGCCAACCACAAACATATTGCCACCACCTTTCCCCTTCCCCTCCTTCATCACTGTGGTCAACAGCAACATCTTGTTTATCATTGCATCATCATCATCACAGTGACAGTGGTTATTTATTAAATGTTTCTTGTGCACCCAGATGTTTTCCATCCATAGTTCATTTATCCTTGCAACAACCCCGTAAGTGTAAGTAATAATGTCCCCATTCTGCATATGATGAAACTGAGGCTTGAGAGGGACTATGGTTTGCACTAGGTCACATAGCCAGTAAGGGGCAGAACTAGGATTCAAACCAAGGCCTAAACTCTAATGGAGCACTTCACCAACACTGTAGGAGGCAGTGCCTCAGAGGTAAGAGAGCCCTGTCTGCCAGCCTGTCCAGGAGTCCAGGCTGTTTTCTGCTTTACTTTAACTTTAAAATTTCAACCTCTTTACCTTAACCTTACTTTAACCAACTTTCCCTGGTGCTGACAGCTACAGAGCAAGGGGACAAATGGGTGGGCCTGACCACCTCAGAATGCTTGGACTCCAGATAAAGGACAATGGGTGAAATCAGGAAAGATCTGTAGATTAGATAGTAGTACCATAGCAATGTTAATTTTCTGATTTTAATCATTTCTCTGCTAAGAAAATGTCTTTGCTCTTAGAAAATACATACTGAAGTATTTAGAGGTAAAGAGATATTATGTCTACAGCTTATTTTCAGACATTTCAGAAAAATAATTCTTTATAGGTATATACATGTATGCATGTGTATATGGAGAGAATGAATAATTGATATAGCAAGTGTGGTAAAATGTTAACATTTAGGGATTCTGTGTAAAGAGTGCATAGGAATTCTTTGTACAAATTTTGCAGCTTTTTTTGGTAAGTCTGAAGTTATTTTAAAATAAATTTTTAAAAAGTACCACTTCTCTACTCTGGGGCATTGTGACTTCTATTTGGACTATCAGAGGTGGCATTTGGAGCATCTTACATACTCCTCTGTTGACCCTAAGGTGACCCTCAAAGCACAGGAAGAGTATAGAGTAAGAGGGTACAAGAAAACATGGTTTCTAGGTCAGGCTGCCTGGGTTCCAGTCTTGACCTTGCAGCTTCTAAGCTCCCTGAGCTGTATAATGTATAAGTAACCACTCAGAATTGACTTGAAAAGATTTGTTGAGATAAGGGGTATACTTTGGCTCAGTTCCTGGCCCATGGTAAGCCTCCTGTAAATGCTGTTATTCTTGCCTCCTCAGTCATCTTACAAGTAAGAAATAATGACCTGTGTGTGGTTCAGAGACACTGATTTGGACAGTTGTCTTTCCCTTTTTTTTTTTCTTTCTTTCTTTTTTTTTTTTTTTGATTGAAAACACTTGAACTGTATTTTCTTAGTATCAGTACTACAATCAAGAAGAAAACCAAGGTCGTAATAGTTTTTCCTAGATTGTTATTAGGAGATTAATGTAGCTTAATCACACCCATTTTACTTTCTAGGCTAAGTAATATTAAGTGGTGATTAATTCTTCTTTGAAACTTACAAGTACAATCTGCACATACATGATTTTGAGAATAATTTAATACGTTAACTTTGACATACAACTATATTCTAATGTCAGTTTTAATTGTAAAGAAACAGATCCTTACAAGACCAAAATAACCCACAGGCCATGAGACTGGTTTTTTGTTTTTCCTTTTTTGTTTCAAGAGATGTGCACCACAATGGTTCCACATGTAAGGCAAATGCCGTGAATATGAAAGCTATAGTTTACCACACATCTAGAACCCAGGGGAGGTGAATTAGATGGAAGTGGTAGTCATTCTAATTAAACAATCAGGAAACATCATGCCAGGTTGGTTTGCAGCATCAAAAGTGTCCATTTAAGTGTCTTTTTTCTTAATGATCAGAGGTCCCACGTTGTCTCCACTTTCTTCATTGTGTTTTGTGTGAGATCCATCACAGAGTGGGAACTTTTTGGACCTCCAACAACGGCAGTACACGGCTTTGTCTCCCAAATCCTCCATGTCAAAGGCATGTACTACCTTGGGGTTATCTTTCTGGATGTGAGGGTTTACCATAGATTTGCTGTGAGGATCTTTAACATGAAATCTTTTGTAAGCTATAGATAACCAATTGCAGCTGTTCTGGCAGCAATGGTAACAGCTGCAATCCATTCAGCTCGTACGCTGGAAGTCACACTCATGGCGCCGTCACTTGCAAAGGTGTGCACAGGACACTGTCTTTCCCTTTTTTAACCTACAAAAACTTTTTTTTAAATATCTGATAAGATTTTCCTACATAACCACAACAGATGATCATAAAAATCAAGAAATACATATTAACTGTAATTTTTAGATGCCATTCAAGTTTCACAGTTATCTCAGTAATTGTACTCTTGTCTTGGTGCCAACCTTCTGACGTGAGTTTTTGTCCCAATGAAGGCAGGGTGGCTGAAGCAGCGCGTGTGGATGTGTCTGACAGGATGAAGAGCCGAATCCCTGTGGTGCTCCTGGCCTGTGGCTCCTTCAACCCCATCACCAACATGCACCTGCGCTTGTTTGAGGTGGCCAGAGACCACCTTCACCAAACAGGTCAGTCAAGGGCCCCAGGCCTACGGGAGGAACTGGTGAGCTGGGCTTTTTGGGGCTTTGCTGGCTGCTGTCATCATCCCCATTATTAAAGCTGCTCATAGCATAAGTGGTGACATACATTTCTTCCATCATATTCAGAGGGCTAACACTCCTTAGCCATATGATGTATGGAAGTCATATCCCTGGCCGTAGAGTTGAAATGCTCCTCAGGATCCACTACCCCTCTGTCCACTTCATGTTGACCATGAATGCTAAAAAGACACTGGGCCTGTTATAGAACCTGTGTCTCAATCGGGATCCTTCCTGGTGCCCCAGGAAGCATTTACCCAAACAGCCAGATGAATACATAGCACATGCCTTTGACAACTCCTGCTACTCTTCAGTGGGTAAGCAAATATTCTATAATGGGGATTTTGACATTTTCTCCTTCGAAAGAATAGATCTTAGACAATTACAAATTAAGTCTTGTATATAGGGCATTTCTAATACAGATGGCATGGCTTTGCCAGAAATATCTAATCAGCTGGAAATGTTTAATCTGGGAATGTTTCATCTCTTTGACTTTCCATTTCATTATTAAAAGAGTAAAATGGCATTTGGGATCTGCTCTATTATTTCTAAAGACTGTAAGTCATTTATTTGTTGATGTCAGATACATATGAAAGTTTTATTCATTATGTGTTTATGTCTGTCTTATGTCTGGAGGAGGAAATGGCAACCTGCTCCAGAATTCTTGCCTGAAAAATCCCATGGACAGAGGAGCCTGGCAGGCTACAGTCCATGGGGTCACAAAGAACTGGACATGACTAAGTGACAAAGCACAATATCTTATGTATTCATATACGTGTTTTGTACTTTTGCATTGCTCAAAAATGTTTGTCTTTAAGGGCCATGTTTTTAATACCAAAATCAATTTCTGTTTACTTTCAATATAGAAAAACATATTTGAGTAACATGTAAACCATTTCTTCAAAGAAATTGCATACAAATGTTAATTTATTTTTAAAAAATCTTTTTTATAAAATATTTTTATTATTCAAAAAGTGAAATAGGTATTTATTCTTAGTAAATGAATAGCTCTTACATAGGAATAAAAATCCAAACAATTCACTTGAAACTGGTCAAAGAAGAAATATAACTGGACAATAAACTTGAGAAAAGTTTCTCAACTATGATTACTAATATTCAATGAAATGCAAATAAAAAAGTAAGCATCACAAGATAACAAGCACCATGTGGGCAGCTTCTGTGACTGCTTGAACACTACACAATTACCACCATCTGTCACTAGGCTTATAGTTGGTGCTCAGTAAATATCTGTTGTGGAACTTCCCTGGCAGTCCAGTGGTTACGACGTCACACTTCTGCTGCAGAGGGCACAGGTTCAATCCCTGGTCTGTGAACTAAAATAGTCGTGAGTTCAATCCCTGGTCTGGGAACTAACCACATGCTGCGTAGTGCAGCCAAAAAAAATTTTAATTAGAAAAATAAGTATCTATTGTAGGAGTAAACAGTGTGAGATTGACAAAGATTAAAGGCTGTCAAATTCAGTGCTGGCAGGAGAGGGAGGGAAGCAAACACTCCCATGTATTGGTAATGATGGGAAATGATAAAACATTTTTGGAGGGCAGTTTGGTTTTCTGTGGAAAAAATAATTGAAGTCTATACTCACATCCATAATGAGGAGAAAAGCAATTGATGAAAATTGAACCAGAACTGATGCAGATGTTAGAATTAGCAGACAGGGATCCTAAAAGTTACTATAGTTACATATGTTCAAAAATTAAGTAGAGACATGGAAAATATATATAGGACTCAAATATCTAGAGATTAAAACTACAGTATGTGAGATGAAAATTGAACTGATTATGATTAACAACAGATTAAACATTGCAGAAGAAAAGATTAGTGAACTTGAAGATAAAACTATCTATCCAAACTGGAACAATTCAAAATGAAGCATAAAGAGAAAAAAGAATTTTTAAAAAGAAAGAACAGAATACAAAATAATTTAAATCATCCTGATATACTTGTAATTGAACTAGCTCAATAGAAGGAAAAAAACAGGAAGAACAGGAAAAATATTTGAAGAAGTAATCACTGAAATGTTTTCAAATTTGATGAAAGCAGATATCATGAAGTAGCTCAACAAACCCCAAGCACAAGAAACATGAAGAAAACAACATCAAGGTATATAATAATCAAATTTCTCAAAAGAGGTAATAAAGAGAAAATCTGAAAGGCAGCTATAGAAGAACAAATAAGGAAGATAGTAAATATCTTGCTTCTGAATTCAGCATAAGGGAGTTCAGTGGAATAGATCTTTAAAGTACTAAAAGAAAAAACCTGTCAATCTTGGATTCTATATCTGGCAAAAATATCTTTCAAAAACAAAGACAAAGTAAAGACATTTTCAAACGTATAGAATCTGGATGATGTCACCACCAGCAAACCTGCACCATGAGAGATCCCAAAGTCCTTTAGGCAGAAGGAAGATGATACCAAATGAAAAAATGAATCCCCACAAAGGAATACAGAGCATTGATAACTACATGGGCAATTATATAAGTTGTTTATTATTTAAATGTCTTTAAAAGATAATTGACCATTTAAACAAAAATAACAGTATATTATGGAGTATATAACATATGTAGAAGTAAAATTTATGACAACAGCATCAAAAAAAACTGGGAGGGGAGTAATAGAAGAAAACTATTGTAAAGTTTCTATTCGATACATGAAGTGGTATGATATCACTTAAAGGTAGACTGAAATAAGGTAAAAATACATATTAAATACCATAATGCAGTCACTGAAAAAGAGCAAACAGTTTTAACTCATAAGGATTCAGAAGAGATGAAATAGAATATATTTTGATTAAGAATATACATCATAATCTAAGAAGGAAGAGAAGGGGGAAAGAAAGAGCAAGGAACAGATGGGACAAACAGAAAGCAAATAATAAAATGATAGATTAAACCCAATCATAGCAATAATTACATTAGAAAATAGTCTAACAATGTCTGCTAAAAGGCAGACGTTGTCAGATTGGATAAAATGAGCAGGACCCAGCTACAATTATTTGATGCCTACAAGAAACCAAATATAAAGACACAAGTTCAAAGAAAATAAATGGATAATTATCCCCTGCTAACACTAATTAAAAGGAAGCTGAAATAGCTGTAGTATGAGAGAAAGAGATTTCAGAGATAAGAATATTCACAGGGATAAAGGAGGTCATTTTGCAATTATAAAGAGGTCAATCTTTGAGAGGAAATAATAATCTGAAAACTATTTAAAGTTTAATAATAGAATATCAAAATATATTTTAAAAAGCTTAGGAGAAATAGACAAATCCACAATTACAGTTTGATAGTTTAATTCTCTTCTCACATTGATAGAATAAATACTTAAGGATATAGAAGACTTGAGCAATATTATCAGCCAATTCAATCTAGTTGGCATTTATAGAACACCTACCAAACATCAACAGAATACACTTTCCTTACAGGGGCGTAGAGAACATTCACCAAGATAGACCATATTCTGGAGTGTAAAAGAAGCCTCAATAAATGTATAAGACTTGAAATCCTACAAAGTGTATTCTCCATAGTGGAATTACCTAAGAAATCAGGAATAGAAAGATATTTGGAAGATCCCAAATATCAAAGTGGAATAACACACTTCTAAAAAACCTAAATGTCAAAAAGGAAATCAAAGTGGAAATTAGGGAATATTTTGAACTGAATGAAAATAAAAGCAGAATATACCAGAAATTTGAGAATGTCACTAAAGCAGTATTTCAGGGGAACTGTGTAATGCTAATTAAACATTCTATTAGAAAAGAAGAGAAAGACTTCAAATCAGCAGCTTCAGCTCTATATTAAGAGATTAGAAATAGAGGAACAAATTAAACACAAAAATAAGCATAAGAAAGGAAATAATGAAGATCAGAGCAGACATCAATTAAATAAAAAACAGAAACACTTTATAGAGAAAATCAGTTGAACCAATAGTTGTTTCTTTGAGAAAATCAGTGAAAGTTATAAACCTCTAGGCATACTAACAGGAAAATAAAGAGGAAAGACATAAATTTTTACTATTATCAGAAATGAGAGATATGACTTAACTATAGATTTTGGTATTAAAAATAAAAGGGTATACTATAAACAATTTTATGCTTACAAATTTGGTAATATTTAAAATTGGGATAGAAGTATTCCTCTAAAGATGTGCTACCAAAGCTCATTCAAAAATAAGATATTTTTTTAAATGAGCAGAAACAGGTAACCTAAATAGCTTTATACCAATAGAAGAGGTTTAATTTATGGTTTAAAAAATCCCACAGAGGATTCTGGGAAGATAGCAGAGTAGGAAGCACCAGGAATATGTTGTCTCCGCACCTAAATAATAATGGCACCAGCCGAATCTGTCTTAACTATTTTGGAATACTGAAGTCTGTTCGAGACTGACTACTTCCAGGGGAGGACATGGACATATCAATTGCAATTAATTTTAGTCAACTTCAACTCTGAGCACGGTAACAGCAGCCCCCATCCCCAGCCACATGACAGGCAGCTGTGTCTGTGATCCTGAAACAGCCTGAACACAGCATGGTGGAGCCAGGTAGGAAACAAAGGACTCTGTCCTCCAAATTTGGGGGATCTGTTTTGTGATCTCTGATAGCTGTCTCTGATCACTGATGTGCAGACAAAGGTGGGCAGCCATCATTGCACTTCTTCTCATTGTACTTCCTGGTGGAAGTACCTTCCAGGAGACTTAGAGGATCTGTACCCTTTCCCCTTCCTCTCCTTTTCCCCTTTTGGCAACCAGATAGTAAAGACTAGGATATTCAAAGTTAACTGAATATGGGAAAAATTAGAAAGTGACTACACATGCTTAGGGAAAGTCTGGAAAAATACCTGAGAAGACTAACTTCATAACTCAGACTGATCTTCAGCAAAGAGACAGCCTACAACAGTCAAAAAACAATAAACAATAACCACAACCAAAAAATCAAACCCCAGGGGAGCAGAAGAACTTGATTTCCAGAGTTACCGTGACATTAGAGTCAAATGTCATTTTCAGCAACAACAGAATCACAAGGCATATACAGAAACAGGAACATATGGCTCATTCAAAGGAAAAAAAAATCATCAAAAATCAGCCTTGAAAAAGACCGAATGGCAGACCTACTAGACAAAGACTTTAAAACAACTTTCTTAAAGATGCTCAAAGAACTAAAGGAAGATGTGGAGAAAGTCAACATACCATGTGTGAACAAAATAGAAATATTGATTTAAAAAAATAGAAAACCTAAAAAGAAACCAAAAAAGGAATTCTTGAACTGAAAGTTATAAGAATTGAAATGAAAAGTTCACTAGAGATTCAAAGAGAGATTTGAATCACTAGAAAGATTCAAAGATAAATTTGAGCAAACAGGGCAAAAAAGAATTAGTCGTCTTGAAGGTAGGACAATGGAAATTATCAAGTCTGAGGAACAGAAAGAAAAAAGATTAAAGAAAAATAAACAGAACCTAAGCAGCCTATGGGACACCATCAGGTGGACATTGTGAGAGTCCCAGAAGGAAAACAGAAAGAAAGGAACAGAGAGAGTATATGAAGAAATAATGACTGAAATTTCCCCAAATTCAATGAAAGATATAAATACAGACATCCAGGAAGCTCAGCCAGCTTCAAGTAAGATGAATTCAAAGAGATCAACACTAAGATACATTATAATCAAACTATCAAAAACAGAAGACAGAGAGAATCTTGAAAGCAGCAAGAGAAGCAAATCATTACATACAAGGGATCCTCTTTTTTCAGTAGATTACTTATCAGAATCTTTGGAGGCCAGAAGGCAGTGGACTGATATCTTCAAGAGCTGGGAAAAAACTGTCAACTAAGAATTCTGTATCTGAGGAATTCCCTGGCAATTCAGCTGTTAGGCTGCATGCTTTCATTGCCACAGCTATGCTGTGTTTGTGCTCAGTTGTGTCTGACTCTTTGCAACCCCATAGACTGAGGCCCGCTTTTGAACTGTGGTGTTGGAGAAGACTCTTGAGAGGCCCTTGGACTGAAAGGAGATCAAACCAGTCAATCCTAAAGGAGATCAGTCCTGGGTGTTCATTGGAAGGACTGATGCTGAAGCTGAAGCTCCAGTACTTTGCCCACCTAATGCGAAGAACTGACTCATTAGAAAAGACCCTGATGCTGGGAAAGATTGAAGGCAGGAGGAGAAGAGGATGACAGAGGATGAGATGGTTGGATGGCATCACTGACTTGATGATTTGAACAAGCTCCAGGAGTTGGTGATGGACTGGGAAGCCTGGTGTGCTGCAGTCCATGGGATCACAAAGAGTCAGACACGACTGAGCGACTGAACTGAACTGAACTGGACTGAGACCCACCAGGCTCCTCTGACCATGAAATTTCCCAAGCAAGAATATTAGAGCATGATGCCATTTGCTACTCCAGGGGATCTTCCCCACCCAGGGATTGAACACTCATCTCTTGGGTCTCCTGCAGGGGCAGGCAGATTCTTTACCACTGCACCACCTCTCATTGCCAGGTGTGCATGTTCAGTTCCTGGTCAGGGAAGTGATACACCACAAGCCATGAGTCAGGGCCCCAAAAAAAGACTCCCATGTCTAGCAAAACTGTCTTTCAAAAATGAGAAGAAAAATTAAGACATTCTCAGAAAACAAAAGCTGAGGGAATTTGTTACCACTAGACCTACCCTGTACGAATTTCTCAAGTAGTCCTGCAGGTGAAATGAAGGGACCTAAGACAGTTAACTCAAACTTGTATGCAGAAACAAATGTCTCAATAATGATAAACACATGGGAAATTATAAAAGCTAACATTATTGTAACAATAGTTTGTAGCTGTATATTTTGTTTTCTATACAATTTAAGAGATTAATACATTTAAAGAAAAAAAACTTAATTTAAAAATTAGTATTATTTTAATTTTGGTTTGTAACTCAAAGTCTGACTTTCTACATAATTTAAGAGACTAATTCATTTAAAAGAATAACTACTTCGGGGCACACAATGTATGAAGATGTAATTTTGTGACATCATCAACCAAAAGATGTGGGGACAGAGCTTTAAAGGAGCAGAGATTTTGTATATCATTGAAGTTAAGCAGGTATAAATTCAAGTAAGAGTATTACAACTTTTGGATGTTAAATGTAATCCATGGTAACCAGAAAGAAAATGGCTACAGAATATATGGAAAAGAAAATGATGAAGGAATTAAAACATTTCACTACTAAAAAATCAACTAAAATGCAGTAACGCAGGATGAGGAACACAGAAGCTACAAGGCTTATAGAAAACAACACTATGACAAAGTCCCTCCTTATCAATAATGGCTCTTAACTATCAATGTTTTAAACTGTCCAGTTAGAAGTTGAGGAACAAGGTAAGAATGTCTACTTTTATCACTTTTATTCAACATTGTACTGGAGGTTCCAGCCAAAACAATAGGCAAGAAAAAGAAAGGCATCCAGATTGTAATAGGAAAAAAAAATTATATATGGCATAATCATATATGGAGAAAATACATATAAATACATGTAAATCTACCCCCCAAAAAGCTCCTAGAACTAATAAGTGAGTCTAGTAATCTTGCTAGTATGTGTAGGTTAGTTGCTCAGTTGTGTCCATGGAATTCTCCAGACAAGAATACTGGAATGGGTTGCCATTCCCTACTCCAGGGGATCTTCCTGACCCAGGGATTGAACCTAGGTTTCCTGCATTGCAGGCAGATTCTTTACCATCTGAGCCACCAGGAAAGTCAATGTTGCTAGATATAAGATCAACATATAAAAATCAGTTGCATTTCTATATACACGCAAAGAATCGTGTTAAAAATTTTAAATAATACCATTTACAATAGCATAGAAAAAATAAATAGAGATAAATCCAGCAAAACTGTACAAGACCTATATGCTAAAAATGACAAAACATTGTTGAGATAAAGACAACCTTATTAAAATAGAGAGACATGCCTTGTTTTGTGGACTGGAAAACTTAACAGTGTCAAAATTTCAATTCTCTCCAAATTTACCTATAGATTCAACTCAACCCCAATAAGCTTTTTTTAGGTAAAAAAATGATAAGCTAATTCTAAAATTAATATGGAAATGCACCAATGTAATTTTTAAAAGGAAGAACAAAGTTGGGAGATTACTGAATTTCAAGACTAATTATAAAGTTACAGTACTTGTTACAATATGGTATTGGTGTGAAAATAGTTAAATAGATCGATGTAGCAGAATAGAGAACACCAAATTTCTCTCCCCACTGACATAGACAATTGATTTTTTGACAGAGTTGCAAAGGACAATGCAGAAGAGAAAGAACAGTCTTTTCAAATAATTGTTGTTCAGTCACTAAATCATGTCCTAAGTTGTGTCCAACTCTCTGTGACCACATAGACTGCAGCATGCCAGTCTTCCCTGCCCTTCAGTTTGCTCAAACTCATGTCCATTGAGTCAGTGATGCCATCCAACCATCTCATCCTCTGTCACCCCCTTATCTTGCCCTCAATCTTTCCCAGCATCAAGGTCTTTTCCATGAGTCAGCTCTTCACATCAGCTGGCCAGAGTATTGGAGCTCAGCTTCAGCATCAGTCTTCCCAATAAATATTCAGAGTTAATTTCCTTCAGGAATGACTGGTTTGATCTCCTTGCTATCCAAGGGGCTCCCAAGAGTCTTCTCCAGCACCACAGTTCAAAAGCATCATTGTTCAGCGCTCAGCCTTCTTTATGATCCCACTCTTACATCTATACAAGACTACTGGAAAAACCATAGCTTTGACTATAGGGACCTTTCTTGGCAAAAATGCTGTGTAGGTTTGTCATAGCTATTCTTCCAAGGAGCAAGCGTTTTTTAATTTTGTGGCTGCAGTCACAGTCCACATTGATTTTGGAGCCTAAGGAAGTCTGCCACTGTTTCCACTTTTTCCCCATCTATTTGCCATGAAGTGGTAGGACCAGATGCCATGATCTTGGTTTTTGAATGTTGGGCTTTTAAGCCAGGTTTTTCAATCTCCTCTTTCACCTTCACCAATAGGTATGGAATATTCATCTGTCACCCTCCCCCCAGAGAAAACACTCAACCCAAAGCCTGTACCATATACAAAAGTTAACTCAAAATGGATCATAAACTTTAATGTAACAACGTAAAACTAAAATTTCTAGAAGAAAACATAGAAAATCTTTGTAACCTTATGTTCAATAAAAAATTTTTTAAATAAAGACACTACCAAAAGCATGACCCAAAACAGGGAAGTGGGTGGGAGACAAATTAGACTAACCTGAACCCTGTTATTTAAGGTATTAATAGGTAGAGGGGCCTCACACAGGACCTCAAGCATCTTTTTGCCTTTATTCTCAATCATTCCTCCGTAGAAAGTACCCAGTCATTATTGAAAATCCAGAATGGATTCTGCTGTCTGTGTCTTTGCGTGTTACCCAGCAGGTTGACATCTTTCAACATTATTCAGATACCTACTGTGGCTTCTTCATGCCAGACACTGATGCTAGAAATAGAATTGATTAAATTGCATCTCCTGCCCAAACAGGATACACAGCATAAGTGATGAGAAATACATGCTTGTGGCACTGGGTGCAGAGGAGAGATGTCTCCCACCTGAGGGCTGGAGAAAGCTTTTTGGAAGAGGTGACACCAAAGGCTTAAAGAACGTAAGACTTAGCCAAGCACTGTTTCTAGGGCACTGTCTGCAGAGAAAGCCGCACAGGTAAAATGTGGAGGTGGAACAGAATCTCGTTCTAGCACATGGGAGGGAGATGAGGCTGGTAAGGTAGGGAGGACCAGGTCTTGGCGTGTGGTGTGAATTTCTTCTCTGCACAGCTTGGCTTCAGTTCCCCCGACCCACAGCCCCAGTTGCCGGCTGCAGCTTCCCACAGTCAGCAGAACTATGCACCAAGCCTTCACCCAATCCTTTGTCTCTCCTGGGAAAATATTTAAACAGAGCCTTTTCTCTCAATCAGAATCAGCTCACAATTAAGGCTGGATGAAAATCTGGCCTCACAGCTGACTTTCTTTTTTCATGAAGAAAATGAAATCTCCCTTCTGTTGGTGCATTCTCAGTGAAACAGCTCACAATTTTAATTCAATATTGTGTGCATATAAATTGAACTAAACAAGCTAAAGCAATTTATGTAGTACTTTTAAGTAGAAACTAATAGTGTCTTCCTAGTTTGCTGCAATAGCTCTAGTTACTTTTTGTTTTGGGCTCCTTCCCCTTTGCCAAGCACACTTTCTTCATACCACAACTGTCCTTCCCTTTTTTTTCCCCCCAAAGCAACAACAAAACCTTAAAAACTGACAGAAACACTATATCAAAAACTTTTTAACTGTCTTTAGTCCTATGATAATACACCCCTTTATTTTTTTTTTTAATTTTTAATTTTTTATTTTTCAGTGGGTTTTGTCATACATTGATATGAATCAGTCATAGAGTTACACGAATTCCCCATCCCGGTCCCCCATCCCACCTCCCTCTCCACCCGATTCCTCTGGGTCTTCCCAGTCCACCAGGCCCGAGCACTTGACTCATGCCTCCCACCTGGGCTGGTGGTCTGTTTCACCACAGATAATATACATGCTGTTCTTTCGAAACATCCCACCCTCACCTTCTCCCACAGAGTTCAAAAGTCTGTTCTGCACTTCTGCGTCTCTTCTTCTGCCCTGCATATAGGGCCATCATTACCATCTTTCTAAATTCCGTATATATGTGTTAGTATGCTGTAATGTTCTTTATCTTTCTGGCTTACTTCACTCTGTATAATGGGCTCCAGTTTCATCCATCTCATTAGAACTGATTCAAATGAATTCTTTTTAACGGCTGAGTAATATTCCATGGTGTATATGTACCACAGCTTCCTTATCCATTAGTCTGCTGATGGGCATCTAGGTTGCTTCCATGTCCTGGCTATTATAAACAGTGCTGCAATGAACATTGGGGTGCACATGTCTCTTTCAGATCTGGTTTCCTCAGTGTGTATGCCCAGGAGTGGGATTGCTGGGTCATATGGCAGTTCTATTTCCAGTTTTTTAAGAAATCTCCACACTGTTTTCCACAGTGGCTGTACTAGTTTGCATTGCCACCAACAGTGTAAGAGGGTTCCCTTTTCTCCACACCCTCTCCAGCATTTATTGCTTGTAGACTTTTGGATAGCAGCCATCCTGACTGGCGAATACACCCCTTTATAGTGAAAAAATATATATACATTGGATGAAAAATAGACCTGAAGGCTTTCATTGTTAATACCCTGACAAATTCATACATGCTCAAAGGAAGAAATGATGAACCATATATTTTTTAAAAATATTCCTTTACTTGAAAGAATGTTCGAGGATATGATAAGGGCTGGTAGGAATGTGTGATTTCTGTGTTTTATAGTGTTGTCTTCCAGTCACGGTGCTTTCTTGCCTTGCACTGGGTGCTGCATGGGGACTTCTCAAAGAAGATTCTCAAACCTGTGATGGATAAATTTGTTTGGTAGCTGTGGGTGGTTTATAAAAAGTTCATTTTGGAGCTTTATTCTTGTTTTGCTGGGTTTTGACAGAAATAATTCAGCCCTACATATGACTAGTCAATAGCATCAGACATACCTAAAGCTTTCATTGAATACATTAAGAATTTGAGTCCCCATTTCTCTTAAGATGTCGGATATATTCCCAGTTGTAAGAAGTTGTTTTCCCAACATGTAGTCACAGACTTCCTAATGCAGGTTGAATTAAATTTAAATCTTGTTTTCTGTTACTTAGTTTGTTATTTCTAGTCAACGTGATTTGGCCACTGGCCTATATGTGAGCAATAGCCCACTTGTATTTCTTTTTTAAAATCAGATTTTCTGCCTGGTTCATTAATACTTATCCCTTCAATGACTGTTTAGTACCTGCTCGGTTTACATATTTAACAAACACGTGTCATCCTTACTATTTGTCGGGTAGCACTCTGAATGAATCATATTTAAACAAAGACCACTGAACCTTCATAACAGCCTGTGAGGAAAATGCTGCCACTCTCCCCGTTTAACAGCTGAGGAGGCTGGGGCTCAGAGAGTTTGAGTGACTTGCCGGACATCACACTCAGGGTAGAGCCAGTCTTCCCCAGAGTCTGTGCTTGTAGCTACCACGTCATGTTGTCTCCATTTACTCAACAAGCTTCTTGTTGGGCACATGTCTGTGCTGCGAACTGTGCTGGAAGCAGAGATAACAAGAGTGGGCCCTGTGCCCCTGGGGGAGTGCCTTGGCCAGTTTGGGCTGCTCTAAGCAAAAATGCCATGACTGGGTGGCTTGTAAACAAGAGAAATTTACTTCTCACAGCCTGGAGGCTGGAAGTCTCAGATCAGGGTGCCAGCATGATCGGGTTCTGCTGAGAGCCCTCTTCAAAATTGCAGGCTCCAACTTCTCATCATGTCCTCAGATGGAAGAGAGCAGAGAGAGAAAGCAAGCTCTCTCATGACACTTATAGGGGCATGAATCCCAGTCATGAGGGCCCCATCCTCATGACCCCAACTAATCCCAGGCACCTCACAAAGGCCTTATCTCCTAATACCATCACATCAGAGAGTAGGGTCCCAAATGTGAATTAGGGAGGGGACAGAGGTGTTCAGTCTGTAATAGGGAAGCAGGTGTTAATCAGATCCCACAGAGGTAAAAATGCCTCTGAGCCAAGTTCCTGATGCTATCAGTGTGAACAGAGGGGCAGCTCGACAAAGACAGTGAGTCCAGGGAAAGTATGTCTGAAAGTGGAAGGACTGAGCTGGAGAAGAATAGTGAGGCACATTTTAGATTGAAAGTGAGTTGGCCGGGGTTAGAGGATGCAAGAAAAGAGCATTCTTTGACCAAGAAAGCCCATGTACAAATGTCCCATGGGGAAGAGGACATGGCTGCCCACTGAGGGATGAACAGATGCAATAACGGAGAAGCAAGAACAGAGGGGAGTGCTATAGGAGGTTAGAAAGCTATGAGGGCCTTGCAGGTCATTGTTAAGGAGTCTTCTTTTCATCCTAAGAGCTGGGAGAAAATCTGCATTTCCCTCCCTCCTCTTTCTGTCTGCCCTTCCCCCCACCCCACACACACACACAACATACTAACACCATAGAGTTAGGGAAGGGAGAGGAGGCAGTTAAGGGGCCATTGAAGCAATACTTTCAATGAGAGGGTGACTCGGTAATGAAAAGAAGTTGGCGGATGAGAAAGATCATTAGAGATTAAAGCTGGCCTCTTAATGGATTGGGTCTGGGGAATAGAGAAAGCACCACCACAGCAGACAGAGTCTGTAGGTAAAGCAGACTTGGGGAGGAACAAGTTCAGCTTTATATCTGTTGACTTGGAGAGACTTCTGAAACATCTGAGAGAAGGCAGTGACTAGAACTTAGAGAAGACAGGCCTGGAAATGGATGTTTGCAAGTTCCCTGTATGTTATAAATGAAGATACCTATCGGGGTAAGTGAGATCACAGAGAGCTATAGGAGGCGTAAGCTCCAGGGAGCCACAACATTTAGCAGCCTCACAAAGGAGGGCAGAGGAACCAGAGCCTAAATTGTCAACATCTGTTGGATCATCAAAAAAGCAAGAGAGTTCCAGGGGAAAAAAATCTATTTCTGCTTTATTGACTATGCCAAAGCCTTTGACTGTGTGGATCACAACAAACTGTGGAAAATTCTTAAAGAGATGGGAATACCAGACCACCTCACCTGCCTCCTGAGAAATCTGTATGCAGGTCAAGAAGCAACAGTTAGAACTGGACATGGAACAACAGACTGATTCCAAATGGGGAAGGAACACGTCAAGGCTGCACGTTGTCACCCTCCTTATTTAACTTGTATGCAGCATACATCATGTGAAATGCCAAGCTGGATGAAGCACAAGCTGGAATCAAGATTGCCAGGAGAAATATCAATAACCTCAGATATGCAGATGTTACCACCTTTATGGCAGAAAGCAAAGATGAGCTAAAGAGCCTCTTGATGAAAGTGAAAAAGGAGAATGAAAAAGCTGGCTTAAAACTCAGCATTCAGAAAACTAAGATCATGGCATCTGGTCCAGTCACTTCATGGCAAATAGAGGGGGAAACGGTGGAAACAGTGGCTGACTTTATTTTTTGGGCTCCAAAATCACTGCAGATGGTGACTGCAGCCATGAAATTGAAACATGCTTGCTCCTTGGAAGAAAAGCTATGACCAACCTAGAAAGAATATTAAAAAATAAAGACATTACTTTGCTGACCAAGGTCCATCTAGTCAAAGCTATGGTTTTTCCAACAGTCAAGTATGGATGTGAAAGTTGGACTATAAAGAAAGCTGAGTGAAGAAGAATTGATGCTTTTGAACTGTGGTGTTGAAGAAGACTCTTGAGAGTCCCTTGGACTGCAAGGAGATCCAACCAGTCCATCCTAAAGGAAATCAGTCCTGAATATTCATTGGAAGGACTGATGCTGAAGCTGAAACTCCAATACTTTGGCCACCTTATGCCAAGAACTGACTCACTGGAAAAGACCCCTGATCCTAGGAAAGATTGAGGGCAGGAGGAGAAGGGGATGACAGAGGATGAGATGGTTGGATGGCATCACTGACTCTATGGATATGAGTTTGAGTAGACTCGGAGTTGGTGATGGACAGGGAGGCCTGGTGTGCTGCAGTCCACGGGGTCACAAAGAGTCAGACACAACTGAGTGACTGAACTGAACTGAAATGAACAAAGGAGGATGAGCTTGTGCAGGAGGGTGAGGAGGCCACCAAGTGGGAAGGAACCAGAGCAGTTTTTGTCACAGGAAAGATAGGGCATCTCGCATCAGTGCTACTAAGGGGTCAAGTTAAACAAAGCTGAAAAATCACATATATGGGGTTAGCAGCATGGAGCCAGTTCTTTGTGAAATGCTCTTATTGAAGTGGCAGCATTGACCACCAGAATGGAGGGAATGAGAGAGAGGAAAAGGAGGCAGTGGTGGAGACGATCCTTCTAGGAATGGCAGAGGTCCAGGTGAAGTGGGGTTTTGAATGTACAAGAGCAAGGAGGGATTATTTGTAGGGGAGACAGAGAGCAAACCCTGGGAAAGCACTCATGCCCTGTCCAAAGGTGTGGAGAGCCATACCTTCTGATTTCTCAAGAGAAGCTGCAAATATGAGCTTTATGTTTAAAAGATGGTTGATTGCTGCATTGCTTGGGATCACAAAACCAAATGTAAACAGATACTCAACTGTAATAAGTAGATTTCTTTCTCCCTGAGTCATGGGCTAACAATCTGAAACTCTTTTCTAGGTATCCTGGTGGTGGTTTAGTCACTAAGTTGTGTCCGACTCTTGTGACCCATGGGCTATACCCCACCAGGCTCCTCTGTCCATGGGATTCTCCAGGCAAGAATACTCAAGTGGGGTGCCATTTCCTTCTCCAGGGAATCTTCCCAACCCAGGGATCAAACCCAGGTCTCCTGCATTGCAGGCAGATTCTTTACCAACTAAACTATAAGGGAAGCCCAATCCTAGGTATCCTAGGATTAAGCAATAATTAAATATCTTACGGATAATGAAAGTCAGGCTTCTCATTCTTGAACAGTGGAGTTACAGATAGAACAGAGGGAACTTAGAAATACCCTCATGGTGTGGGATTGCAATTAAAGGTATTAATGTAAACTCATGGATAGATAGGTAAACTAGATTAGATAGATAGACAAACAGATATGTCTTGTCAGTATGCATACAGACACACATACATATACATCTGTAGCTTATTCCTATCTGTTGAGAGGGTCTAGAAATAATTATACTCTAATACCAATAGTACCATCTAACATTTCTAATCTTGGTTTCTAAATACTATTCTGTATGAAAAGCTCTCCTTGGAAAAATGGTCAGCTCTGGGGCTGGGGCGAGGAAGATGTTGAACATGGAACATCTTGTGGTGCCAGAAAATATGAAAGTACTTCAGTAATTGGGGCATGTCTAAATGTTCGTGGCACACAGGAGCCAGCTTGAAGGGGTTCCCACTGATAAAATACAGGATAATTTGAGCATGAAAATAAATAATGAAGTTAAGCACTATAACTTATTGAATAAAGTAACAGTTCTTGAATCTAAATTGATATAAAAGTATATTAATTACATGAATAAACAGATATATGAGGAAAATATCTGCTAATCTTAAAAGTTATTTATCAAAAGGCCTAAATGAGATGATACCCATGAAGTGTCTAACCCACATGACAAACCCAGTACATTTGGTCTCTCCACTTGCACAGGAGCAGGCCCCACCCAGTGCAGGCCCAGAGTAGTTCCCTGTGGTCACCAGACAGGATAACACAATATTCTCACATCTTTGCGTGGAAGTGAGAAAACTGCAAAACAGTTTCTCCTGTTTTCTTTAGCCCCTTCTTGATATTTTATGATGTTATTGCTTAACAATCCTGCCCTGCGTGTTTGTCGCATCCCAGATTAAATTGCATCGTAAAGATAACAACCTGATTGAAAGCCTTGTCTGACTTTTTTCCCTTTGGACAACCTTGAGGAGGGGAAAGGTATTTTATGGCTCCCAGGATTTCCTTTCGGGAACTTGCATTTTAAATCAGAGCATATTTATTTCAATATCATTTACACCAGCATTTTTCTGTGTTAAATAAAAATGTCTGGTCAGTGTGCAGTGTGCTACCCCTGTGAGTTTAATGTTGATCCTCTATTACACAATGAATATAGAGAGAATTAAATACACCATGATGCACTGGTACATTACAATCTGAGATAAGGAGGGAAATTAAGCTATAATAATTCTATTTAAGGCAGCAGCAACCCCAGATCTGGGTCTTCTGGGCTTTTGGAGATATCATCAGAGAGTGAGTAAATATTATATAAGCTCAGCATGTTATCTTAATCTTGGGCTCACATGGACACTTATTAATCAAATAGAGCGATTTTAATATATATTCATGGGCAGTCATCCAGCCTGGTCTGAAAAACTGTTCATTTTCACATTTCTAATTTAAGAGATTTTTCTGGAGAAGATAGATTTAAGAATGTTGAATCACTCCAGCAATTGTTTGGAACCAAGATAGTTTGTTCCTTATCTTGTGAGGCTTTAAGGGTTTCACATTCTTTCAAGAGGAGGTGCTTTTCTGATTTAGTAACAGATCAGCATTTTCCTTATCCTTCCATGTCTACCTTGGGACACAGAAGGAAACAAATCCTGAAAGAGTCTCTAAGTGGGCAGTTTGCACAGCATGTATTCTCACACCAAACTCGGTTGCGCCAGGGTAAGGCGTGAACAGAACCTTACCTGTGAGTGTGCCTCATATCGAGGCCCTCAGACACTTCCTGACTCCCCACATTCTGGTTTCCATCTGCCTCACTGCAGTTCATGTGTACGTGCTGTGAAAAACGGGAGCCATTGCTCATATCCTCATAAACCATGAAATGCCTCCCAGTTTCCCCCCTCATTCCCCACTCTCTTCTCCTTTCCCCAAACAGGTAGAAAACTAAAACAAATCAATTTTTTTTGTTTAGTTTTTTGCTACTTGATTCTTCAAAAGGAGTTGAAATTGCAAACCATAAATCCAAGAAAAAACTAGTGTCCAGAATATAAAGAATCTCACCCCAATACCCTGTTGGTGTGAATGTAAATTGGTACAATCACTATAGAAAACAGTATGGAGGTTCCTCGGAAGACTAAAAATAGAGTTATCACGTGACCCAGCTATTCCACTTCTGGGTATTTCTCCAAAGAACATGAAAACACTGATTTTTAAAAGATATATGCTCATTGCAGCATTACTTACAGTAGTCAAGATACGGGTATAACCTCAGTGCCCGTCTATAGATACATGGATATAGAAGAGGTGGTGTGTGTACACAGTGGAATATTGCTGAGCCATAAAAGAAAGTCTTGCCCGCTGCAGCAGCATGGATAGACTCAGAGGGTATTATGCTAAGTGAAACAAGTCGGAGAAAGACAAATGCCATGTGATTTCACTGATATGTGCAATCTATAAAAACAAACCAAAGGAACAAACAAAAGAAAAACAAACTCATAGATACAGAGATCAGATTAGTGGTTACCAGGGGGAAGGGGTTTGAAGGGGCTGCTAAATGGGGGAGGGGGCCAATTTTATGATGATGGATGATCACTAGACTTATTGTGGTGATCATTTTGTAGTGTATACAAATACCGAATTATTATGTTGTACACTTGAGACTAATAGAATGTTATATACCAATTTCAACTCACTTAAAAAAAAAAATTCTGAAAATTTAATAAAAACACAAACAACCTAATAAGAAAATGGGCCGAAGACATAAAGGCATATTTCACTGAAGAGGATACACGAATGGCAGATAAACACATGAAAAGGTGTTTGGCAACATTAGTCATTAGGGAAATGTAACTTCTCTATAAACATAATAGGGTATTATCACACACCTGTCAAAATAGCTAAAATAAAAAATAATGACAAAACTAAATGCTTGAAAGAATGCAGAGAGCAAGACCATTTGTAAATGCTGCTGGGAACGTAAAATGGCTCAACCACTCTGGAAAACAGTTCGGCAGTTTCCTGTGAAACTAAAAGTGCAACTATCATATGACCCAGCAATTGTACTCATGGGCATTTATCCCAGAGAAATGAAAACTTATGTTTGCACAAAACCTGTACTCAAACATTCGTTACAGCTTCATTTATAATAATTAAAAACTGGAGACGGTCCAAATATCTTTCAAGGGGCCGACACTTAAACTGGGATACATCCAGACCATAGAATAGACGTAGTATAAGAAGAAACAAACTATTTGCACAACAACTTTGATGATGTTATATAACAATTTTACCCAATTAAAAAAAAAAGAAATTCTCAAAGTTTAATAAAAACACAAACAGTCCAATAAGGAAATAGGCAAAAGATAACAAAATTATGCATACTACAACAGTGTGTCATGTATTAGATGATATAAATGAATATGACTTCCCTGGTGACTCAGTGATAAAGAATCCACCTGCCAGTTCAGGAGACGTGGGTTCAGTCTTTGGGTCAGGAAGATCTGCTGGAGAAGGGAATGGCAACCTCCAGTATTCTTGCCTGGAGAATCCCATGAACAGAGGAACCTGGCGGGCAACAGTCCATGGGATTGCAAGTAGTTGGTCACAACTTAGAGCATGATAAGTGAATATACCAGAGAAGTGTTTAACTAAAGATGAAACATAATATCCAAAAGGCAGCACTCATTGCTTTGCTGCTTCCACACACACTTTCATACCAGTCTGAAAGGTGTCAAAATTAGTAGCTGCAAAGGCTATTCTTGCATGTGATTTTAGCTTAAAAGATTTAAGAAAACATCCAAAATACCAGTTTTTGTTTTTGTCAGCTGTAACGTCACAGATATTCAGAACAAGAAAAATTCTATAATACAGGAGAGTCCAGGTATATGTCTTGTGTGGCTTGCCTCTGTTGCAGGATTGTACAAGGTTATGTGCAAAAACTAAGTCTGTCCCAAATTCCACACTAGCGTAGTTTCAGGCTTCTGCTAGGTCAACTCCAGGCAGTAAATATTGCTGAGTGGGAAAAGCCAGTCTTAAAAGATTGCATATTAAATGATTCCATTTATATTATATCCTTGAAATGGCAAAATTAGATAAATGAGAATGGACTCGTGATTACCAGGGGTTAGCATGAGGGCCTGGGGGCAGTGGGAGGGAAGTGAGTGTGATGATAAAAGAACAACACACAGTTCCTGAGGGTGAGGGAGCTATTATGTAGTTTTCTGTACACAAACCTACAGATGAGATGAAATTTCGCAGAACTAAACACATGCACACACTCAAATGAGCCAAGTGAGTGAGTGTGGAACTAATGAAATCTGAATAAGGTCAGTGCATTCTGTCCGTCCCCACGTCCTGGGTGTGATAGGAGGTGTCACACTGGAAGATGTTGACATTGAAACTACGTGAAGGGCACATGGGGTTGTTCGTATTATTTCTTACAACTACTTATAAATCTACAGTTACCTCAAAAAGCGTAATTTAAAAACAACAAAGATTGAAACAACATGGTTTGTGAATGAAAGGATGAAGCGAGGAAGTGACAGCATCCTTCATTGGACCTCTTCCATGCCAGGGGTTTCAAATTGAATAATGTCATCCTCAAAACAGTTCTCTGGAGGGTTAAGATTCCCATTTTACAGCTGTAAGGAAGCATGAGGTCTGGAGAGGTGACACGTTTTACATGTGACCTGCCCAACAAGTAAAAGACAAAACCCCAGACTCTTAGAATGAATAGCCAGTGCCCTTGTCATCTGTCCA